>NW_028238483.1:36126836-38526836 GCF_041429995.1 Eschscholzia californica | reverse complement strand
TTATGATATGCAATGACCCATTAGCCTAGTAAAGTCAAATCAGTTAGAGAGAGAATTGAATCCTTAACATGGAATTATACTACAAAATTAAAATGCTACTCAAATAATTCAACGCAACAAAGCCTAATTACCTCAAACTTTAAGGAGTTGCAATTTTGAAGCAAAAGCAATTGCAATCCAGTCAGGTTGAAGAGCTGACCATTGTAATTGGTTAATTTCCGAACCAGCAGAGTACGAAAGTACTGGATCGATCCCATTTGGCCCTGCAACAGTTGGCAACTCCCAAATAAGGGCCTGTGAATCGTCCCCGGCAGAGCATATATGACGACAACTTTGGGGTGCCCATGCAATCGCATTCACACTCGCTAAATGCCTGTCCAATTCCGCTACCGGCAAAGTTGGGGACCTAAATTGTAGGCAGAAGCAAAAAACAATGAACGAAGAACGAACCGAGAATAACTCTGAAGTATTTTATCTCTAAGCAAGTCTTAAGAATACCTTACTGTAGTTGGGATGTGATTCATACTCCATATCTCATACAAACCAAAAAAGAATGTGATATACATTTTGGCGCTTCTTTCTAATAGTTGTCAAATCTAAGGCATCAGGTTGTTGATACATTACCAGTAGCAGAGAAGCCAGAGACGAAGTGGTCAAGGGTTCAGGCCTAGTTGAGGCCCTTAAGCTAAGGAGGAATAACTCCTAAATATCAGCACAAAGTTTGGTACATAGATGATCCACCTGATCCAGGAGCCTTAAGTCCACCAAGGGCAGCAAGACAGGCTTTGCGACCTTGGCTTCGCTAATGACCTATTATGGTTGCATTTTTTAACAGCATTGCTAAGTTATCGTTTAGTATAATCGTAGTCTTCCGACACGCTACATCAAACCCTCTCTTATACCTATATATAGTTATGAACTACGTCGGAACTTGTCTCTCTTATACCCATAAAATTTGATTCTACTCTTAAACAGATATAAATAGCAAACCGTACTTTGTCGCTACATAATTACCTAATGTACGAAATCATATTACATTATACAAACATGGTTTATTTCTCATCGTCCTTCGATAAATTTGTATAGTAATGTGACCCTAAATTTGAAACATCAAAACTATCATAAAATGAATGAAATCATAAACTATACTAATTTGTAGCTAAGTTGTGATTGATTTACCTGATATCCAAGATGACAACTTTATTGCTATCCATCAATGTAGTTGCCATATAACGTAAATCCTGTTTGTTCCAAGCTAATCTAAGTAATGGAGTATCAGGTTGTGGACTTTCATAAATAATAGTTGAATGTTCTTTATCTCTCAAATCAAAAATTCTAACAGACCCATCAGCAGATACTGAAGCAAAAACCCCAGCTTCACCCCAAGCAATATCATAAACCTCTTTATCATGAGCAATTAATTGAGTTTCAACAATTCCTCTTTCAACATCCCAAATTGTACAAGTTGTATCCACTGAACATGTACCAATTCTTTTTGGTTCTGTTTCATTCCAATCAAATGAAGTTAATGGAGCACAAAATTCACTTGATTTACTATTATCTAGTACTAACTTCTGTTCAATTGAATTCTCTTTGATTTCCCAAATACGAAGGTAATCACCAGAAGAAGCAAGAAGATGATTTGTTGGGGATGATGAGGTTGTTGGATTAAACATTAGTTTTGTTGGTGGGTAAGGATGTTCAAAAGAGAGATTTGGGTCATTTCTGAAAGTTAGGGTTTCTTCATCAAATGAAATGATTTCTACTTTGTTATTGAATTGTTCAATAAAACTACCAACTGCAATTCGATGAGTTTTATTAGGAGATGAAGATAAAGCCATGGCGTAAATTGGGTAAGGAGAGTCATAAGTAAAGAAATTATCGGATTTAAGATGGGTTTCTTGAGTTAAATTTTCCATTGAAGGATTCATTATTAGGGTTTTGAATCTACTGAAAGGAGATTAGGGGTTTTTCTTAAATTGATTCTAGTGAGAGAAAGTAAGGTGGTAGAGTATTTATTTTCTCTCTCTCTCTCTCTCACACCAGGCCAGGTAGTGGACATGGGCGGGTTTCTCGACCTTGTTTCCCAGCTTTTTTATGGTGTTGACTGGTAAGACCAACATTTTGGTGTTGAATGTTTGAATGGTAAGTAAGGTCAAACAAAGCAAGCAAGGTTACTTAAATGTGCTCTAAAATGGTCCATGGAAGTTGATCTTTTCTTCAATGGCTAATCAAAACTTACTACTTAAACTTTTCTTTGAAAAAGTCGTTTAAGTTGTGTATGTGTATGGGTATGTATACGTACAGTTTCATTCATGTAGTTGTCTACCACTTTTTGGTGTAGTTGTTGACAGGGGCTTAAGGGCAGAACGGTAGTGGGAGTAGAAGGCTCGACCTCCAGTGCACAAGGCAGAGTCCTAACTACTAAGCTATTGGTCTATATGTGCTATATATGTAGTTATGTACAATCAAAGTATAAATTCCAGTCTGGGCAATGACCCAGGCTTACACACAGGTCCACCTCTGGTTGTCGGACACGAGGACACAAGTTTGATTCCCTAGAAAATAGGATTTAGGTTCCTTTATTAAAAGATTTTAAAAAATTTGTTAAGATATTTTAGTCCATTGAAACAGACGGTCATTACTTATCTCCCCAATAACTCACTCAATGGTTGTGTTATACAATATGAACATCAAATTCATGAAAATTGGTATATTTGAAAACATGCGTAATTGACGTTTTTTTTAGTTGAAAGTGTATTTGACGTTAAAAGAGTGGTGTAATCGAAATAAAGGTGTCTCCTTTACTCACATACTCTTCCTCAAAATTACCTTGGGAAGGCGCCTTTAGCATTTTGAAACTCCCCTTTATATTTCGGGTGGACGAAGTGCGTGGGGAAGTATTACAATTTTACGACAATAGCCCCAAAACACAAGTCTGGCCCATCTCATGAAAAGTTTAAATCCACAACTCAACTTCTACTTGGTTGGAAATGAATTCATTATAGTTTGCTTGTTCAAACTATAATGAAGGATGCAACTTCTTCTTTCCAAGCTCAGCCCAGTTACTAGTATGTGGGGAGTTCTAAAGGCTTCCACAGAATTATAAATGAGCTTCTTTTGTTGGCGTCTTCAACAACTAAAAAATGTCGACAATTCTTCTTTTGAAAGAAATGAAGAATTAGAAAAAAAAAAAAAAGTGTCTTCCAAATTTTCTAGGAACTTGTTTAGGTTTTTCTATACCGATTCTTCACTTTTCATCTCTTGACGTTTGGATCTAACTTTTCTCATTCCTTTTGGTTTTATTTTTCAACGAAAATAATTCATTAGGGGCACCTTCAAAATTTCCCAAATCACATTCTAGTGGTTCCATAGATGTTTTTTGTCCTCCTTGAATTAGGTGGCTTAGAAGTTTCATGGATTCTTTATGCATCAACTTATAGTCCAAACAATTGATTGTAAAATCAAACAGGCCATACTTTCGTGTTTTATAGGATTAGTTTGTCCTTCTAGATATGCCTCATGTAATTCATAAATAATACTCCTATATTATTATAAATAAAATTAAGTGATTGTTGGTGCCCTTTAAACTCTTATCTGTAATTTATTCAACAAAAAAAAAAGACTTTTATCCGTAATCTTCAAGGGAATTACTTTGAATCCCACCTAACTCTGTCCCGAACATGTGGATGTGGTAAAATTTGTCATGTTGAAAACAGATGAGTAGGACAGTGATAGTGAGTCCATGGTCCCCAAAACACCAAATTGTCAAGTGGTCAATTTGGGTTGTTTTTTGAACAAAATTTAAGGGGAGCATCTAAAGGCGCCTCACCAAATTATTTTTTGTATATCTGTTTGTAGGTACGCCAAGTACAGGCCCAAAATTACTCCTTGCACCTCTGGTAAGGGTGGGAGTCGGTTCGGACGGGCGGGGAACGAACACTAATTCAACCGGTCCGGGCGGAACGAACACAAGTCCTAAGTGTCCACTCGGACATCCGGACAAAAAGGACAGACATTTCAGATTTTTCTCCAACAAAGTGTCCGTCCGTGTCCATTTTGATAGTCGAGCAAACCGGATATCGATCGGTCGGGCGTCGATCACTAATGAACAAATAAAGAAATTTTTATTTGAAATTAAAACTTTTTAGTAGCTAAGTACAACTTTCTGAACTCCCAATTCACAATTCCAAAAAATAAAGGAATACAAAATTAAAAGATAATCAATGAGATTTCTCAAGGATTACGATATGTTATATTCTTCTTCTCACGGATTACGATCTTTGGATTGTGGATTCTAAGGTTACTGATGAGATATTGAGATTTTGGATGAGAGAAAAACTAAAGAAGTAAATAGGCAAAGACAAGATTAAGAACTGTGATTTCTAAAGTTATACGGAGTATATTTTTACTCTCGAAATCTAACGGTTATAGCTAACTCTACATATATAAAGACTTAAAATCAATCATATAAGCGGGCGGGTACAACGAGGATAAACGGACATGTATGAACAGGTTCAGTCGGGCAGACTATACAAGCAGGCAGACTCGGTCAGATCACCGGATAAGGACCTATCCCCTCGTCCGTCCGCTTAAGCTCTTTCAGTCGGACAGTTACAAACCGATTCAGATATCGGACGGTCGTGAACGAATTCTGGGTTTTCGAACCAAAATTCCACCCTATGATCGTTGTTTTAGCTCAATAGTGATCGTGGCATTCTATGGTTGTTGTTTTAGAACCACCGAGGACAAGAAGACTGTAGGGAAACAAAGTTGATTTGTAGTTTTTAGGTAAAACAAGCTTATAATTCCAAGTGCCATTTTGAAATGAAACAAGATCCAAATTTTATTGTTATTTGATCACCTAAGTCCCCTTGGCTTGGTTGGTAAAGATACATGGGTTAATCTTACCCCAAAGGTCAAGGGATCGATACTGGGTACGAAGGAGAAGAAGAGTAAAAGAAGATAAAGGTATTCTAAAATACCTTCTTTTTATTTCCTTCCCTTTTTCTTTTTTTGTCATTATCGCTTCATTCGAGCACCTGCCTCCTACACACCCTTTAGTCATGCTATAATGCAGGTTTCTTCGACTAGTGCTTTAGCTTATTTTATTGTTACTTTTTCCTTCTTCCTTTTGCTTCTCATTTGAATGTCGCATTCTTTTTTCCTTTTCTGAATAGATTCTCCATTGCCTCTGTCACCACCTTGTCTACCAATGAACCTTGCCTTTTAAAATGAAGCATATTTATCATTTCCATGACAATTACACGTTTGACATTACTAGATGATGAGAAGATTGTACCAATAAGATCATGGAAGTACCAATCAAGGTGAAATTTGATCCTTTTATATTATAGAGTGTAATAAGATTTATTGTCACCAATCTCTCCTTGGCTGTACTGGTAAAGATGACGAATCTTGGCTACAAGGTCAAGGGTTCGAGACTTGGTAGACGATGATGAGAGATGAAGAGATGATGAAGGTATTCTAAAATACCTTTTCTTTTCTTTTATTTGTTATTTTTTCATTTTTTTTCCTGGTTTGGTAAATAACATTACAAAACTACTTACAAAATCATCTTTTGTTTGTTCAAAGGTATATATATATATATATATATATATATATATATGCATATTTCTAGTTCTCCCCCTTGGCCTTATCGTGGGGCTTATAGCTCAATGATTGAATCTCAAAGACTGTATGTAGAGGTACTCTAAGACTGTTCCTCGACCGATATTTTAGCTAATTTCATTTAGGTTTGTAATTTGTACATCTCTGAACGTTATGTTTGAAAATGTAAAATTCTCCCCATTAAATAATGGGTGAAAAAGTTTTTGAATTTCGAGGGCATGACTTGTTAATGATAGTTAATCATAATCAATCAATCACATAGAACGAATATATTTTTCTTCAAATAACAAAATGCCATAGATCACAAAAAATATAATGGTTTTTGTTGTAAAAATGGAAATTGTTAGGTACAAGAGGATTTTTTTCCTCATAATGCGACTGTACTTTAAACTAGAGCATATACCAAGAATGTGCACACCTATATTTCTGGGGAAATGCTAAAATCACAAAAGATTTTGACAAAAGAAGTTTGCCAGCTGATGTGGCGGTTGTAATTTGAAAGTTTGACTAGATCACATGCGTTGAAATAGGAATATTAAAACCATTTGAAGTGCTAGGTTAGGAGTACTGTCTTATGGGTACGACCCATGGAAATTCATTCTCCTCTATTAAACACCTTAGGTTATTACCTATTTCATTCATTAAATTTTAATGAATACTAACTTGTAATGGGAAGAGTATTGTAGTATTCGTATGACTTCTCGAAAATAACGAAGAGAAATGCTAAAATCACAAAAGATTTTGACAAAAGAAAGTTCCAGCTGATGTGGCGGTTGTGGATTGAAACATTAACTAAATCTGAACTATTGAGAGATGAATATCACAACCGCCACATCAACTAAGAATTTTCTTTTATCAAAATCCTTTTCCGATATAATAAACGATGAGATAGATTTCTTAGAATATATTCTCATCTTCAATAGATAAGATCACACATCTCAAACTTATTTTAAATAGTTGAGATTATATCTTCTAAACTCAAGGTTCAAGATTAAGCCTCACAACTTATCTTCAATGGATAAGGTTAGGTCTCCAAAACTAATTTCTAAAAGTGAAGATTATATACTTGTCTGTAAGAATCTGAAAGGGATTATACTCTCGCCAAATATAAAAGATACAGAAAGACAAATTTAACGGAGGGATAGGGTCCACTAGTGAGGCCCAAATCTTCAATTGGATCAGGTGTCAGGGTGTGGTTAAGACAAAGGAAGTCAAGTTGGTGAGGCAAATTAAACTCCTCGAGACATCACTCTCACTACCAATTTACCACTTTCACCTCAGTCAACCACGGCGGCTTCTCAATAATGTAGTTACTAATTGGTCAGATATCCTGTACCTTATAGAAGCAAACTAAAAACTCACATATGGGCAGCCTCACTCATTAATTAGGCCACTGTTCTCCTACACATACTAGGATTTGTTTTTGTGGGTGCAAGACCACCTTATTATATCCCAAGTACGTTTAATTGTGGACATCTATAAACTTTTAATCTTATGTCTAATTGATGTATGTGTATGCATCTATTCTACTTTACGCAGTAGTAAAACATGTCCTACTGTGAGATAGAAGATATAGAAGGAGAAGAATAATGAAGACTAAACTCTTCTGGGCACTCGCCTACGCGTGTATAACTCACGTGTGAATAAATGTTAGTTAAGAGAATACACTAATGACTGTTAGTTAGTTAATCATGTAACTAACTCATCTCTTTCTCTCTCTAGCATAATTGTATTCTATAAATAATAGTAGAATGATCATTGTAATTGATTGATACAGAGATTCAATAAACTTCTGTTTTCATGGTACCAGAGCCTTAAAATAGTGATTTTCAACTCCAAAATCAAGAAGTTTGAAAACCTAATTGGGACAAAACGAAATGGTGAAAGAAGTTGAAATTTTCTGAAATTCACAAATCAGAATTTCAATCTTCTCCTTCTTATAACAAGATTTGATCTTCTGTGTAAGAGAACCAGAGACATAATCATCCTCATCCTCGATCTTCTGTGTGAAAGAACCAGAGACGCAATCATCAACCATACTCGATCTTCTGTGTGAAAGAACCAGAGACGGGAATATCATCTAATGGAAATTCATCCACATCAAGGTATGAATACTAATCCTAATCAAATTACTCACAATGCAAACATTACTGGTTTAATTTCGGCTAGGTTAGATGGATCAAATTTCCTGATATGGAAAGATCAAATCGAAAATGCCCTAATAGGAAATGACCTAGTTTGTTATATTGATGGTACTTATCAAGAACCACCACAAATTACTGTAATTGAAGGTAGAGATGTAGTCAATCCAAACTATCTACAATGGAGGAAGAATGATAGCTTTGTTAAAGCCCTTATCAAAGCCACCATTAATCAATCAATAGCTTCTGATATATTGGGGCTAAAAACAGCTAGAGAGATATGGCAGTACCTAGAAATGATCTATCTTCAAGACTTTGAGGCCAAGAAATCAACTCTAAGGAATAAACTCCAAAATATCAAAAAAGGGTCATTATCAATCTCTGAATATCTAAGCAAAATTAAGACAATTGCTGACTCTCTTGTGGCAGTAAATGATAGAATCAGTGACTCTGAATTATCTAGGATAGCAATTCAAGGATTGGGAAAAGATTACTCCCAATTTGTGATAGCTGTTCAAAATAGAGATGGAGCATTAAACTTCAAAGAATTGAGAAGTAGGCTAATCCATCATGAGCAGTGGTTAAGAGACCAAGAAGTAAATGAAGACAATGAAGCATTCTTTGTCAAGAAATATCAAAACAAGAATGCCATGAGATCACCATTTCAAAATCAAAGATTTGTGGGTCAGAATCAATCTTTAGAGGGAAATCAAACTAAGACATTCAATAGACAACCCATGAAATCAACCACAACTCAAGCAAGAAGTAATTTTTTTGATTTCACAACAGTTCCTTGTGCTATTTGTTATAAATGGGGCCACACAGCAAGACAATGCAGATTGAGATTTAGAGACTTCTCTGAACCCTCTTCAAGTAAGCCTCCTCAGAGAAACTTTGCCAACTTACATTTGCAAGAACTTGAGGAAGAAGAGGATGAAGAATGGGATGTTGCAGATCAAAACATTGAAGAAAAAGAACAAGCACATTTCAATATAGAAGAAGCAAATCTTTCCTCTTACTATACCAAAGACAAGAATTGGATTGCAGATACTGGAGCAACTAGTCATATGACACACTCAAAAGGCAACCTCAGAGATAGCATTCCTTATCAAGGCAATAATGGAGTTCTTATTGGAGATGGTAAGTCAATGAGTATTGACAATACAGGAAAAGCAACTGTCATAGCTGGCTCAACCTCTTTTGAGCTGAAAAAGGTACTTCATGTACCATCTATTAAAAAGAATCTCTTGTCAATTTCCAAGTTTACAAAAGAAAACTTTTGTAGTGTGGAATTTTTACCATGGGGTTTTCTTATCAGGGACCTATGGTCCAAAGAAGTTTTAGCTGATGGACCTATGATCAACAATTGATGGGCCTAAAAGGTTACCCTAAATAGGTCTACACCCGCAAGTGCACGGGTGTCAAGTTGTAATAATATCCGGTAAGACCGGTTCGTTCCTCAGAGACTAAGTGAAATCTATTCTAAAACTAGGAAATATTACAGTTTTGGTTTTGAAATTGATTTTGTGGTTTTGGTGATAATAATAAAGAACAAAATAATAAAACAAATATAAATAAAAATGAACTCAGATGGGGAGAAGTCTAGGGTTTAGGAATTCACCACATAAAATTACCTTTAGAGCAAATAATTATCTAATTAATTCTCTTTTTTTTTATAACTCAGAATTTCGGATAATGAACTATCCTAATTCCGGGAGATGTTTTCGTTAAAACCGAATAAAACATAACAATGTAATCATTTCATTTTAAATAAATAAATTTCTAAACTACTATTTATCAATTAATAAGTATGAGTCGTCAAATGATTTAACATAAGCACGATGCATCAAATCGAAAAGTATAAATAGTGAAAAGAAAATCTATTTATCAAGCTAAAACGAATTAAACTTTATCGTTCAATCAAAAGAATTAATCAATCAAGAATATATCTAAAAGATCAAGAATTAGTTTCTTCATAAAATCCTAGATGAGAGATTATTAGATAATCATGATCGAGATTTAAAATAAATACGAAAAGAAAAGTAGGAAAGTTGAATTTCTTACTAATTTTCCAGCCAAACAGAGCCTAAGGAAGTGATTTCCTTCTGATTTTCCACTGCTCTGCCAAACGCACCCTCCGGGAAAACGATTTTCTCGTCTTCCCGGAAATATTTTCCCTGTGAGAAAATTATTTTCTCACCTTCTTCAACCTCCTGTTTCTTTCTTCACCCTCCTGTTTTCTCTTTCTTTTCTTAATCTAATCTCTCTCTCTATATTATTTCTTGTTCTCTCACTAAACAGGAAACAAAAAGAAAGAGAAAATCGAATAATATTTAAATTTCTAAAACCGAGTCTTTCTCTCTCTCTCTACAATACCTCTCTCTCTCTCTCTCTCTGTTATTCTTTACTTTCTCTCACAAAAAGTATAAATTACAGGAGAAGAAGTTCAAAGATAGGTGCTGATGATGATGATTAAGTGAGAGATGATTGATGTTTTCTGTCTCTGTTCTTTTGAAACCGAAGATAAAACCGATTCACCTTGTCTCTCTCTCTCTCTCTACTGTTATAACTGTATGTGATAATCTCTCCCTCACCCTTTTTCTGTTTTTCTCTCCCTGTTATAACCGTGGAGTCCTCTCTCTCTCTAGATCTCTGTTTTTATCTTTCTAGCCGTGAGGAGATAATCCAGCCGAGAGAAGATGTGATGACAACTCTCTCCCTCTTCTTCTTCTCTCTCTCTAATCTATTTCTTCATTTGAGCTTGAGAAGATGATTTGATCCCCCACCGAGATATCCACCACAATGGCTCTGTTTTTCTCTTTTATCAAGTTCAGCCGAGAGAATATATCTCTCTCTCTCTCTCTAGATTTTCCTTCCTTCTTCATCATTTCCTTCCTTTCTTCTCTCTTCTTTCCTTTCTTCTCTCTTCTTTCCTTTTCTCTCTCGGTTTCTATAGAGAAACTTTCTCTGTTTGAAAAATCTCGATTTGAAGAAGAACAGCTCTCGGTTCTAATAAAAGGAAGAAGATGACGATGACGTCAGCTGACGTCATCGAGTCGGGTTGGGCTGTCCGGGTCACGCGTATAGCTTGGTGTACCTCTGAACGTGACAGAAAGTAGCCCGCGCATTTCCTGGTCCATTCGATTTCTTGCCGGATGCATGCCACGTGTCCCTCTTGACTTTTAGTATACCAAATTTGACCCGAACTTTGACTTGCTCTAATTTATTCATCCGGACTCCGATTTGACTTCCGTTTTCGCCTACGGGACCGTCTTGGACTATACTATCCATCCGAGCATCAACATTTGCCAAAATTTACAGAATCAAGAAATGACCAAAATGCCCCTCTTGTGTCCGTTTTTATCTTCTTTTCGCCCTAAACTCCACAAAAGACACCTGAGAAAGAAAACCAAGCAAATCATCAGAGTAACAGCTCGAACTGGACTAACTAACCGGAGTTAAGAGAGTCAAATGAGACATTTTCACGTCTCATCAAACATCCCCAAACTTAGATTTTGCTAGTCCTCGAGCAAAACAGAAAAATATAACCAAGCCCAGTTCACCACTTTCGTAGGGAATCACGATTGCACTTAGCTCGTGCAACAAGCCGTTAAACCTTTAGGTTACCCTAGAGGACGAGTTTTGTCTCGTGAGGGTTTGCAGTGAATATACCCACAAAATTCAAAGATTTCAAAGATGCAGAAGGGTCTAAATATGGTATGGACTAAAAATGTTATCCGGTAAGTTTTTCGAAAGTTAATAGAAATGAAATCAAAGTTGACCAAACCATACAAAAGCTAAAAATCCCTTCACTAGTAATCAAGACCTAAAGTGCACATGACCAGCCAATATGAGTATCATTTCGGTTCCGAACAGACAAGACCTCGATTACCTTCTCAATACATTTCGCCTCGACTGCTGCCTCACGGTCATACACTCAAAAATTAAAGTCACTCAGAAATGTTTCACTCAATGTGCGAGTATGAGCATGAAGAAAAACTCAACACATTACAAAAGACGGACTAAATTTTTGGTAAACGACTGATCTCAAAGAAGGAAACAACCACTAATACGGAATGGGGAAGTTAACCAACTCTTCTCACCTAATCAACTATCTAACAATGCTCCCTAGAGGTCAATAGACTATAATGATGATGTGACTAGAACTCCTGAGAACTCGACGTCTTCAAATCTTCAAGAATTACTTCAAGGGATAAACACTTAAACAAAACCACATAAACACATTTTTTTCTTTTTTTTTTTTTTCTTTTTTTTTTTTTTTTTTTTTTTTTTTTTTTTTTTTTTTTTTTTTTTTGTTTTGATAATACAACTCAAAATACACATCTTACTTCCTCAACAATTTCCTTGGGTATAATTTTCTCCACTTTGCTTCATGCCTCATTCTCAGGGTTCTAACAAATGGATTTCTATCTTCCTCTAGTTGACACTTTTTTCAAGTTTCTCAGACTACAAGAGAAAGGTTCGCTTCCTGATGACATCCCTAGTGGTTGTAAAATTTGAACTCAAGAGATCAAATGAGTTCTTTTTTCAATGTTGCGAGGTTGAGTAGCTCTTCATTCTACTCAGAATTAGCTCAGAAGAGATCACTCAAAACAACAAGAAAGGCTCAGAATCTCACATAGGTTAAGTCTCCACTAATGATCGATTAAGTTCTCTCGGAAAAGTCAACTCTTCACCTATCTAACACTCACATGGCTAGTGCACAGACAACTGCAAGACTCGAAATTCATGGAAAAACCTTTAGCAAACGGATAGTTCAACCAACTAGACTCTATAACTATTAACAAGCAAAAACAACCAGACTCACATTTTCAATCCAAAAATTAAAAATTTTGAAAAATTTTGAACCCTTTTGAATTTTTGAAATAAGGACTTAGCAAAAATTTCAATCCCCTATCCCCAAACTTAAACCGAACATTGTCCTCAATGTTCTGAAGACTATGCAAAAATAACAGGATGAGGGAAAGATATTACCTGATTCGGAAGTCCTAAGCGTGGGTTGCCTCCCAGAAAGCGCTAAGTTTAACGTCTTCAGCCAGACGAAACAGATGATTCGAAAAAATAGAAAAAATTATACCTACTGGATTACAGAAGTGTAACTAACTGTAAACCAATATTCGAAACATCTGTGGGTCCACCCAAAACACAAAGTTTTCAGTGAACGATAGTCTCACATTTTTGTGAGTTGCAGAGAGTGCATGTGAGACTATCAAAGAAGAGGGGCAATCCCCAAACTTAGTGGATGCACAGTCCACTAAGTAACTATAAACACTTGGACCAATGACTAGAAAGTCATCAAAAGGATCGACATAATAATGAAGGGCCAATATATCCGTCGAAGGCAGAAAGTCATCTGCAAGCTTAGTGGATAAAATATCCACTACTTCCATAGACGTTCTCGAGGAGACATCTGAAGTGTCCCAAAAGGGATCAACAACCGAGTCTGAGACCATGTGAAAGGTCAAACTAGACTCTAAGGGTAAGGCAATATGCTCGGGGACCACGTCAAGGTCCATGGTTTCCTTAGGTAAACAGTCTGACAAACTATCCAACATGTCTCTACTATCATCAATGTCCTCAAATACATCTGGAGTCTCGCAGTCATTCATAATATCATGCCTTCCTAGAATTTCATCTAAGGCTGACTCCTTACAAATCTCAAATGTCGGAAAGTTCAGAATAGTGTCATTCCCAAACTTGCTCATAGCGCCGTCATTCTGGATATCAACGTCTAATACAGTCCTATCATGGTGAGATGACATAGGTGGAGGAAGCAAGACAACAAGGTCATCAGACCTTTCAGGCTCTAGGATATTATCAGTAAATTCATCGACATTTAACTTAGTACTAGGGTTAGACGTATTAACCTCGTCATCGTACCTAGTACCTTCCTGAGTTTGGGGTGGTGAACCCCCTTCCTCGTCGGCGAATAACTGTGACTTAAACATTTTCATCTGTTGAGCCAAGGACTCAGTATCCTGCTGCATTTGAGTCGTAAATTGTGACATAATCTCAATAAGACGACTCTCGGACTCTGATCGAGATCTATCTTCAAGAGTCTCCTCATAATAAGGCTCACTAGTGTAATTAAATGAAGACTCTTGATAAAAACTCTCACCGTACATATTAGGATCATACCTGTCTCTAAAGTCATTGGTCTCAGAATAGTGTGGACTATAAGGTCTCTCATATATATTTGGCGTCGGACCATATCCATCGCTAATCGGACCATCTCTACACATTTGCTGATAATCTCCTAATGTCATATGAGATCGATCAGGCTCATATGGTCTACTCCACTCACTAATCGGACTATTTCTAGACATTCGTTTATAATCCTGAAATGTCATACCCGGTCGGTTAGGCTCGTCTCTACACATCTGTTGGTACTCTCCTAGGGTCATACCAGTTCGGTTAGGCTCAACTAGCCTATTCCCCTCGTTAAGTCGTTGACAATCTCTTAGAGTCGTACCACGTTGGTTAAGCCAGTCTTTACGCAACTGTTGGTATTCTCTTAAGGTTATATCAAGGTCATCATCATCAACAGGGTATGTCCAACCATTAGAAAAATGCGCCATGATGATCAGGCACGATCACAAGATGGGAATTGACACTTGCAAAAACTACACTCGATTCCTTTTTATTGGTCCATTTTTTTTTTTTTTTTTTTTTTTTTTTTTTTTTTTTTTTAACACGAAAACCGAGGAAGCACTACTAAGATCTTATAAAAAGTACCCACTAACAGGGGATTCGTGGGTGATTAGAGAAAGTTACCTCCCGTTCGAGACGGGCGACGACCTTTGCAGACGACTCGGGCCACTCTCCCCGCGAGTGTTCGAACCCGAGGCTTCGTTTTGGTTTTTCGGTTACAATTTATGCCCTTTAAATTAGGGTCAAAACTTAAATCCAAAAATAAAGTCTAGAAAGTCTAAAGTCTCTCTCTCACCAAAAATAAAATAAAATAAAACTGTAAATCTCTTCTTTTCGACTCCTCCTTGTTTGCGCCTTCTCTTTCGCTCCTTAATGCCCTGCACACCAAAAATAGAGAAGCAAGTCAAAGTGGCCAAAAATAAAAACTTACCAAAAATAAAAACTTTCCAAGTTTAGAAAAAATTTTGAACTTAGTCCCCGGCAGCGGCGCCAAAAACTTGATGGGCCTAAAAGGTTACCCTAAATAGGTCTACACCCGCAAGTGCACGGGTGTCAAGTTGTAATAATATCCGGTAAGACCGGTTCGTTCCTCAGAGACTAAGTGAAATCTATTCTAAAACTAGGAAATATTACAGTTTTGGTTTTGAAATTGATTTTGTGGTTTTGGTGATAATAATAAAGAACAAAATAATAAAACAAATATAAATAAAAATGAACTCAGATGGGGAGAAGTCTAGGGTTTAGGAATTCACCACATAAAATTACCTTTAGAGCAAATAATTATCTAATTAATTCTCTTTTTTTTTATAACTCAGAATTTCGGATAATGAACTATCCTAATTCCGGGAGATGTTTTCGTTAAAACCGAATAAAACATAACAATGTAATCATTTCATTTTAAATAAATAAATTTCTAAACTACTATTTATCAATTAATAAGTATGAGTCGTCAAATGATTTAACATAAGCACGATGCATCAAATCGAAAAGTATAAATAGTGAAAAGAAAATCTATTTATCAAGCTAAAACGAATTAAACTTTATCGTTCAATCAAAAGAATTAATCAATCAAGAATATATCTAAAAGATCAAGAATTAGTTTCTTCATAAAATCCTAGATGAGAGATTATTAGATAATCATGATCGAGATTTAAAATAAATACGAAAAGAAAAGTAGGAAAGTTGAATTTCTTACTAATTTTCCAGCCAAACAGAGCCTAAGGAAGTGATTTCCTTCTGATTTTCCACTGCTCTGCCAAACGCACCCTCCGGGAAAACGATTTTCTCGTCTTCCCGGAAATATTTTCCCTGTGAGAAAATTATTTTCTCACCTTCTTCAACCTCCTGTTTCTTTCTTCACCCTCCTGTTTTCTCTTTCTTTTCTTAATCTAATCTCTCTCTCTATATTATTTCTTGTTCTCTCACTAAACAGGAAACAAAAAGAAAGAGAAAATCGAATAATATTTAAATTTCTAAAACCGAGTCTTTCTCTCTCTCTCTACAATACCTCTCTCTCTCTCTCTCTCTCTGTTATTCTTTACTTTCTCTCACAAAAAGTATAAATTACAGGAGAAGAAGTTCAAAGATAGGTGCTGATGATGATGATTAAGTGAGAGATGATTGATGTTTTCTGTCTCTGTTCTTTTGAAACCGAAGATAAAACCGATTCACCTTGTCTCTCTCTCTCTCTCTACTGTTATAACTGTATGTGATAATCTCTCCCTCACCCTTTTTCTGTTTTTCTCTCCCTGTTATAACCGTGGAGTCCTCTCTCTCTCTAGATCTCTGTTTTTATCTTTCTAGCCGTGAGGAGATAATCCAGCCGAGAGAAGATGTGATGACAACTCTCTCCCTCTTCTTCTTCTCTCTCTCTAATCTATTTCTTCATTTGAGCTTGAGAAGATGATTTGATCCCCCACCGAGATATCCACCACAATGGCTCTGTTTTTCTCTTTTATCAAGTTCAGCCGAGAGAATATATCTCTCTCTCTCTCTCTAGATTTTCCTTCCTTCTTCATCATTTCCTTCCTTTCTTCTCTCTTCTTTCCTTTCTTCTCTCTTCTTTCCTTTTCTCTCTCGGTTTCTATAGAGAAACTTTCTCTGTTTGAAAAATCTCGATTTGAAGAAGAACAGCTCTCGGTTCTAATAAAAGGAAGAAGATGACGATGACGTCAGCTGACGTCATCGAGTCGGGTTGGGCTGTCCGGGTCACGCGTATAGCTTGGTGTACCTCTGGACGTGACAGAAAGTAGCCCGCGCATTTCCTGGTCCATTCGATTTCTTGCCGGATGCATGCCACGTGTCCCTCTTGACTTTTAGTATACCAAATTTGACCCGAACTTTGACTTGCTCTAATTTATTCATCCGGACTCCGATTTGACTTCCGTTTTCGCCTACGGGACCGTCTTGGACTATACTATCCATCCGAGCATCAACATTTGCCAAAATTTACAGAATCAAGAAATGACCAAAATGCCCCTCTTGTGTCCGTTTTTATCTTCTTTTCGCCCTAAACTCCACAAAAGACACCTGAGAAAGAAAACCAAGCAAATCATCAGAGTAACAGCTCGAACTGGACTAACTAACCGGAGTTAAGAGAGTCAAATGAGACATTTTCACGTCTCATCTTTATAGCATTGACTTTACCATCAGTCCCTATCATGAAAACTCAGAAGAAAGTGAAGAAGCCTATTCTGTGAGTGCTTCTGCCAAAACTTGGCATTATAGGCTTGGACACCCATCAAGAGATGTTGTTCTAAGTTTAGAAAAGAACCAAGTGATCAAGTTGACCTCAAGAGACTTTCACACTGTTTGCTCCTCCTGTCAATTAGGAAAGAGTCACAGGCTGCCCTTTGCTCAATCTGAAAGTGTTTGCACAGGCCCTCTTCAATTGATTCATTGTGACATATGGGGACCTGCCCCTGTCACTACACAAACAGGTGTTAGATATTATATACTATTCATGGATGATTTCAGCAGATTTTTTTGGATATATCCAATGAAGCAAAGGTCAGACAGCTTGGGTTGTTTTCTCCATTTCCAGAGACATTATGAAAAACTCCTCTCAACTCCTATTAAGTGCTTTCAGAGTGATGGTGCACCTGAATTAGCAAAAGGAGATTTTCAAAATCATCTCAACAAATGTGGCATCATTTTTAGATGTTCCTGCCCTTACACTCCAGAACAAAATGGAAAAGCTGAAAGGAAAAACAGACATATCACTTCAATAGGTAACACTCTGCTCATCCAAGCTTCCATGCCTAAACATTTTTGGTTTCATGCATTTGATACAGCAGCATATATAATCAATAGGACACCTACTAAGGTACTCTCTGATAAAACTCCATATGAGATGTTATTTCATAAGCTTCCTAACTATTCTATGATTAAAGTCTTTGGTTCCTTATGTTACCCTTATCTTGGAGACATTAAAATTGACAAGCTTAGTCCTAGGTCAGCAAGGTGTGTCTTTATTGGGTATAGTCCAACCCATAAAGGGTACAAGTGCTTGGACTTGGCTACTCATAGAGTTTATATATCTAGGCATGTCATATTTGATGAATCATCTTTTCCTTTTGCTGAGACTTTGGAACCCATTACTCCACCACCTCAGGAGCACCTACCAACCTATAAAGCATTACCTTTGCCTTCCCTTGCTCCAAGTCCACTACAATCTATTCCACCCTACCACACAGACTACTCTAGTTCAGATCAAGAGGTTTCATCATCTACAACACTTAATTCTCCTCATCCATCTTTACCTATTGATGAACCATCCTCATCTGCATCTCCTCAGATGGAATCATCTTCTTCTCAAACAGAACCAAGCTTTCCTTCTGACACCAATATCCATCCTATGCAAACAAGGTTAAAGAGTGGCATTATCAAACCAAAAAATATCCCAGATCATGTGGCTCACTTTACAACTCCACATGCTCTCAATTCTTCCTTTCTTGCTGCTCTATCACCTATTCCTGAACCAAGGACATATAAGGAAGCCATCAAGTCTGCACATTGGCTTCAAGCAATGCAGACAGAATATCAGGCTCTTATGCAAAATCAAACCTGGACTTTAACTCCTAAGGTACCCTCTATGAACATTCTTGGGTGTAAATGGATTTTTAAAGTAAAGTACAAACCAGATGGATCTTTGGAGAGATACAAGGCCAGATTAGTGGCTCAGGGTTATGATCAACAAGAGGGATTGGATTATCAGGAAACCTTTAGTCCTGTAGTTAAAATTCAAACAGTTAGGGTCACACTTACAATTGCAGTCACTCACAAGTGGAGTATTCAACAGCTGGATGTCTCCAATGCTTTCTTGCATGGAGATCTCTCAGAGGATGTCTATATGAAACAACCCCCTGGGTTTGAGGATCCTCACCATCCAGACTTTGTATGTCATCTCCAAAAATCATTATATGGCCTGAAGCAGGCACCTAAGGCCTGGTTTACAAGAATAGCTACATATCTTATTCAGTGGGGATTCACTCAGAGTTCATCAGATACTTCTATGTTCATTTATCACAAGGATGGGATATTATTAATCTTTTTACTATATGTTGATGACATCATTCTCACTGGTTCAAGTGAGTCCCTGCTGTCCAAGTTAATTTGTGATCTAGGAAGAGAATTTGCAATGAAGCAATTGGGTTCTCTGCATTTCTTCTTGGGAATTGAGGTACTTCCAGGTACCAAGCATAACTGCTTACATCTTACTCAAACTAAATACATAACTGAGCTCCTTCATAAGGCTGAGCTCCTTGATTGTAAGCCTAGCTTGGTCCCAGTGACTCATGGAAAAAGGGTATCCAAATTGGATGGAGACCTCCTTGACAGCCCCTTGTTCTATAGAAGCATTGTGGGGAGACTTCAATATGCCACAATGACAAGACCTGATGTAACCTATGCTGTGAACTATTTGGCACAGTTTATGCATCAGCCTAGGTCCACTCATCTTATCTTACTGAAAAAGGTACTTAGATACTTAACAGGTACTCTAGGAGCTGGCACTATGATCACTTCAGGAGATCTCTCTTCATTACATGGCTTCCCTGACTCTGATTGGGGCAGCTGCCCAGACTCAAGGAGGTCCACCAGTGGCTACTGCATATTTTTGGGTGAAACTCCTATTTGTTGGTCCTCCAAGAAGCAAGACATTGTGTCCAGGTCATCCACTGAAGCAGAGTATAGAGCCTTGTCCTTGGCTACATCTGAATTGTTGTGGATTTCATATCTTCTAAAAGAGCTTCATGTGCAGATTCAACTACCATTGGTTTTGTTTTGTGACAATATGGGAGCCCAATATTTAGCATCAAATCCAGTTCTTCATGCTAGAACCAAGCATGTTGAGATTGACTTTCATATCCTTAGAGATCTGGTTACAAGTAAAACACTTACAGTTCAGTATGTGTCCTCAGATGAGAATTTAGCAGACATTTTCACCAAGGGAGTGCTGTATTCTACATTGGACTTCATTCGAAACAAACTCATGTTTCTACCAATTTCGAAACATGTGTTTGAGGGGGGCTGTGAGATAGAAGATATAGAAGGAGAAGAATAATGAAGACTAAACTCTTCTGGGCACTCACCTACGCGTGTATAACTCACGTGTGAATAAATGTTAGTTAAGAGAATACACTAATGACTGTTAGTTAGTTAATCATGTAACTAACTCATCTCTTTCTCTCTCTAGCATAATTGTATTCTATAAATAATAGTAGAATGATCATTGTAATTGATTGATACAGAGATTCAATAAACTTCTGTTTTCACCTACCAAAATAATCCATTATACATGATGGAGTCGTTGTTGACAAAAAAAAAAAATTGTCGTTATTTACTCATAATATCTCCACCAGCAAAAAGTATTCTGCGACTTATGAAAATTTGTTGCAAAAGATATTATTTGTACAAACTATTCAGTCATAAAATATATTTTCAACGACAAATATATAGTGTGTTAGTCAAGATTTGTAGTAAATTATTTTTCAAAATTAGATTCATGGTAAAAAATGATTTGGTCATTTTTTGTCCAAAAAATACCATTCAATTATTGTGTATGGATATCTTATATTGTATTTTAAAAGCACAACTTGTTCCAACTTGACCTATAAATACCCTATCCCATCTTACCCAAACTCACACACTTCTTACCCATACTACTATTACTACTACTCAATAACTTCTCTCTTAACTTCCCTCTCATAAGCAACAAAGTTGCTAATTAAGCAATGGCAGGATCTAGCAAGAACTTGGTTGCAGCAATGATAATGGCAGTGGTGCTTGTAGCATTTGTGATGGAGTTGGCAAATGCGAGCTCCATGACAGTGTGGCAAGGGCCGGGTTGCAACCACCGTGGTGAGATTCTAAGGAACTGCGGTTGCTCGACCATTAACTTAAATGGTGGTTATCAATTCATTTACAATGGACAAAGTGCTGCATTGTATAACGAGGGTGGTTGTAGAGGAGTTGCTCACACTCGTTTGAGCTCTTCTACTTCCATGTGTAGTGGATTTGGATGGAGGAGTATGTTTATTCAGTGTAAGAAATAAGTTTAATCCCACATGGATTAATCAATGGAACCCTAAATAAATTCAATATGCATGAACTAAATAACTTTCATGCACATGTTTATTTGTGTGGACGGGAGTTCTTCTATCTTGGTGACAATTTAATTTTTATGTTAGAGAAATCATTAAGATTGTGATCTCTTCTTGTTGTACTCTCTGAGTTATTTTGGAAGTTATTTCCATAATGTAATCCTTGTTTAGTGAGCAATTATGAGAATAAATATTTTTGGTGTTTGAAGTAAAGAATGAGCTATTAATGCTACACTTATGCTAACTTTACATAGTTTTTGAGTTGGGGTAGTCAGATCGAAAGATATTATTAATATTAGGTACTCTATTTTCCTCTGCACGGCCTTTTGCTAGTTTTACAAACTCATCGATCCCATGTGACTTACTAGGTGTTGTTGGATCAAATTACCGTATTAAAACAGTTTATATAATAAAGTAGGAGGTTTTTTTTTTAGAACACATCCTCATCTTTAATGTCCAAGATACACATTCCAAACTTATTCGAAAAGTTAAGATTATATTTTTCAAATTTATTTCTAGGTATTGAGACTAAGCATTCCAACTTATCTTCAATGACTAAGATTACACCTCTCGAACTTATTATTAAAAAGTTAAAATTATATAGTTGTCCATACGGATCTGAAATGGATTATACTCTCGTCGAATATAAAAGATTTAGATTGATTATTTACTAGAAAGAGTGCATGAAAAGCCCAAATCTTGTTCCAAATAGGAAAAAACCCAGTATAAAAATTATTGTGAAAAAAATCAATGTTTTAACATTCTTTTAACTGTTTTTTGTTGAACGCATTCTTTTAACTGTTGACGACATATATATATATATATATATATATATATATATATATAATAACGTTCTATGTTGACAACACAGTCTTATTTTTCTCATAATTCATTTTTACCTTCTATGTTGACAACAAATATTACATATGTCGTTATAAAATGTTAGCAACATATATAATTGTGTTATTACAAACTGTTGACAATATATATAATAACGTTCTGACTTGTTATAAAATGTTGACACAGAGCTGTGGCTGACAATTTGAGAGTCCTGGATGAAATTTGGTTTTGGGTCTTTTGTACAATAAAATGAATTACCAGCAAAATGATGGAAAAAATCTTTATAGAATGTGTATTGTAGAGTCTAAGTGATTTTTTTAATATGGTATCGTTTGCATCATGATTTTGACATATGTATTTATGTATTTTTAGATTTTGTTAGAACACTTTGATTGATATTTCTTAAAAACACCTCAAAAGATGAAAGAAATGAATCCAAAATAACATAATTGTTAAGAAAATATATAACTAGGAAGAAGTAGAGATTTATTTAACAATTGAAGTCTCAACTTACCAAAAAAAAAATGCGAGCAATGTGATTTGAACCCGGGTGAATTGCTTGGGAGCTCCCAATTCTAACCAAAAGAGTAATTTTAATTTCATAAATATGTTACTTTGTTAAATATATAATAGTTAAAGACCCTTAGAGGAAATGGGCCTATTCCTCGAGGGGGTCAAGGCGGATGCCCTTGCTCGCCCCCCCAACCACGACTCTGTGTTGTCATGACTTGTTATAAAATGTTGATAAACATATGAAGTATAATTAGTGCATTAGTCAAAATGTTATTTGTCCGTTAATGAGTTCGTCGAATACAAAAGATAATATAAATAACATTTTAATTTTTATAAAAAAGCAAAATGCATTATTCTAAAAGTTTCTGTCGGAAGCAAAAAAAAAAAACCGAACCATTTCATTCTTCACAAGTTAAATCGAAAAATTCTTTAGTCAAAATGTTTGCTCCAGTCTATGTTTGTCAAATGCGAAAAAAATTACAAACCAATTTTTGAGTAAAAATAAATTTGTTTAGAAATTTATAAAAGTTTTGAGAACAAACTAAGATTTGTTCAAAGATTTTCAAAAATATTTTCCACGTTGATTTCGGGGTATTTTCCAAAATATTATATTAAATGGGTCTGATTTCTTATTGGGTTATTTCCCAAATAGCCCACAACTTTATGACTAGCAACCTGTCTAGCCCCCTACTTTATCGAAAATACCTAGATGGCCTCCTTTTTCAGTTATAGTTAAATGTCCGTTAACTAGTCATCACCTCTCTCGCCTCCATGTCATCACCTCTCTCCTCCACCTCATCCTCGCGCCACCTCATCGTCTTCACCAGGGAAAGTCGCCAACCGACGACCTGGAAACATAAAAAAGAATTTTTTTTCTCTCTCATCTTCTTCCTCTTTCTCCTGTTTTCTCTCTCAAACTAATCTCTCCCTCTCTCCAATCCTTGTAACTAATCTCTCTCTCTCTCATGATTTTAGAGGTTTCATCATCGTTATGATCATCTTCTGCGTGTCTTGATCTTCAAATGCAAAACTTCCAGTCTCTAAACCACCGTAATCACTTATGTTACCATTCAATCTCAACATCATATATGCTCTTTCCTATTCAAATTTTAACCCAAATCAAATCAAAATAAAAAATTTCTTGAATCGTGCAATAAATCAATTAGACCAAATCTATAATCCTAAAGAAGCAAATGAAAACTGGTCAGAACAAGACCGACACGTGTTCTTGTAAAGTCCGAACGAGAGCAAGGTCGGCATCAATCTGACTGAGATTCGTGGAAGGAATTCTAGATGATTGTTGGTTTGAAGTTGAATTAGATTGAACTTCAGTGTTTTCACATTCGATGACAGAATTAGGGTTTTCATCGTTTGTTTTTGTTGCTCCACTACCTTCCTTGGTATTATTTTTGTCCATCAACACAAATATAGAACCACAATATCAAATAGAAGCGGCCGTCAATATCAAGATCGATAGATGATCAATCGTCTTCAAGAGTGATGTTAAGAATGACTCCGTCAAGAAGAACCAGAGAAAGAGATAGAGGGGTAAAGCGAGAGAGAGAGAAGGTTGTCGTGATGACAAAAAGTATTTATACGAAAGAGAGAGAGAGAGATTAGTTACAAAGAGTAATTGGAGAGAGAGAGGGAAGAAAAAAAAGTTTTTTTTTTAATGTTTGTAGGTCGCCGGTCGAAAATTTGGCCGGCTGACGACCTTCGTGGGTAAAAAATGATGAGGTGACCTGAGGATGAGGTGGAGCCGGGTGGGGTCCACCAGTGAGGCCCTAATCTTCAGGCGTCAGGGGGTGGTGGCGACTGGCGACAAAGGAAGTCCAGTTGGTGAAGCAAATTATACTCCCGCGAGACATTACTCCTCTCATTACCAATTTACCACTTCCACTCCAGTCAAACACCATGGCTTATAGAACAAACAAAAATGTAGTTACTCAGATATCCTATAGCTTATAGAGCAAACGAAAAACCTAGATAAGGGTACCCCACTGATGTTTTACTACTTCACCCAGTAGTAAAACAGGTCTTATGAAAATAATCCATTATACATTGCCCTCCTATTACACTTCGTTCTACCCTTTTAGGGAAATGATAGAGTTAGTTAGAATTTCATATTAGGGCATCACCACTGCAACACTCAAATTGAAAAGGCCGCGGCTTTGGGAAATAAAGAAAATTCTCCGGGGAATAATTCCCGAGGGAATCCAATTTTTTTTTAAAGTTCTCCGGGGAATAAATTTTTTTTATAGGGAATACAAAATACATTTTTTTGAAAGTTCTCCTCCATCTCATCACCTCTCTCTGCCACCTAACCTTCTCGCCACCTCATCATCATCTTCTCCGGTGAAGGTCGCCGGCCGACCAATTTTTCGGCCGGCGACCTTCAACCATAAAAAAAAAACTTTTTCCTCTCTCTAAATTTTTTTTTCCCAAATCCCTCTTCTCTCTCTCTAGATCTGGTGAACCAGATCTGGTTCACAGACCATTAAAGGTTTGCAATCTGACCTTTGAAGGTTTGTTCGCAGGCCATTAAAGGTCTGCAAACAGACCTTCAAAGGTCTGATTGCAGACCTTTAATGGTCTGTGGATAGACCTTCAACAAGGTCCGTTCACAGACCATCTAGATCTGGTGAACCAGATCTAGAGAGAGAGAGAAGAGTGATTTTGAAAAAAAAAATTTAGAGAGAGAAAGAGGAGAGAGGAAAAAGATAATTTTTTTTATGTTTGAAGGTCGCCGACCGGAAAATTGGCCGGCCGGCGACCTTTGCCGGAGAAGATGATGATGAGGTGGCGAGAAGGTTAGGTGGCAGAGAGAGGTGATGAGATGGAGGAGCCTTTTTTTATTGCATCTTCTAAAATTAGAAGCCCCTTAGCAATAAAAAGAAACATAAAAAGTCAATCTTATTTGACTAGTTTTAATAAAAGTCTTTATTCCCCGGAGAATTTTCTTTATTCCCCAAAGCCGCGGCCATTGAAAAATTCAAAGTGCCACTTCAGATTGTTTGAATTTTTATAAAAAATTCTCTCCAATAATGAGATTTTTGAATTTTTGAATTTAAATTTCAAAATGACGTTGCATCATTTAATGTTGAGATATCTCAAGAAGAAACTCAATATTTGAGATTTCTTCTGAAGATCTCAATTGGCCACTTAATATTAAAAGTAAATCCACCCGTCTATGAAATAACACCTAAGTTATTTCTAAGTTGTTAGAGTGTTGCCTTGGAGATGTCTTTTGAATTGAAGATCTCAATATTGACATCCAAAAAAGAGAACCTCAATTGAGCCTTGACACATAGGACAACTTGAATTTTTTTTTTTTGGTTTTACATTGGAGATGCTTAGAGGATGACATGTTTCCTCATTTGGACACAAAAACAATTTCCGTCGGAGTCAATTTTATTTTGAAAATTGACTACGATCTACAATAGTCATTACATTAGCATTGATAGATCAAATTAAGATGTGATAATCACGATAACTGTCGAATTCAGACTCTTACAAAGAACGGGCCTATAGCCCAACTAAACTATGGCCTAAAGTCCAACAACATTATTTATACCTTAATAACCCAAGTTCAATAAACCACGGAAACCACCTCCTCTGGGAATCGAACTTGGGCCTCTAGGATTTTGGAGTTTATGTCAACACATTGGACCACTTGGTCAACTAATTGTTGACCATCGTAGTCAAATTTGAAAACACTGTCTTTTAGGGACCAATAAGTCATTATGTCATCCTCTAAGTAATTCTCTAAGTAATTGTAGCATCTGCCCTCACTTTATGTGTTAATTTCGATATTTTACAAGTTTTTGAGACCGAAACATATATCTCTCTGTTAATAACGGTGAGATAATCAAAGGAAGTGTAATCGGAGGTGTAAGTGGAAGGTCAAGTAACATCACTCTGTTAAATAACCGGTGAATTTACGTTCTCCTTACCTGGAGATAGATGATTATGTTCTCTTATAAAACCAAATAGCGTCTTAGCTAAGATTTGTAGTAAGTTATTTTTCAAATTAGATTCAAGGTAAAAAATGATGTGGTAACTTTTCGTCCAACAAAATGCCATACAATTATGGGTTTTTTCAGCTTACCTCCTTAAAACTAATTAGTAATTGAGTTTATCCCCTCCAGTAATTACTAATTGAGCCAACACTCTTGAGTGAATTTTCGACAAAATTACTAAAAACATGTTTGCCCAGGATAATAAAATCATAAATTACAACCAAAATCAATCTTTCCTAATCATATTACCGACCAAATCAAATAATGAAGTAAGGTGGAATAACCACGATGAATCATATTGAAAAATAATAGTTCTTGGTAGTCACATTTATTTCACGTACGTCAAAACACAACCTTTGTATCTTTACAAAAACTAGTAAATCTAAGGGGTAAACTCAATTGCCCATTATTGGAAGGGGGTAAACTCAATTACCAATTAGTGACAAGGGCTAATCTCAAAAAACCCTTCAATTATTGAGTATTGATATATTATATTATATTTAAAAGCACAACTTGTTCCAGCTTGACCTATAAATACCTTATCCCATCTTACCCAAACTCACATACTTCTTTCCCATACTACTACTACTCCATAACATCTCTCTTAATTTCCCTCTCATAAGCAACAAATTTGCTAAATTAAGCAATGGCAGGGTCTAGCAAGAACTTGGTTGCAGCAATGATAATGGCAGTGGTGCTTGTAGCATTTGTGATGGAGTTGGCAAGTGCGAGCTCCTTGACAGTGTGGCAAGGGCCGGGTTGCAACCAACGTGGTGAGATTCTAAGGGCCTGCGGTTGCTCGACCATTAACCTAAATGGTGGTTATCAATTCATTTACAATGGACAAAGTGCTGCATTGTATAACGAGGGTGGTTGTAGAGGAGTTGCTCACACTCGTTTGAGCTCTTCTACTTCCATGTGTAGTGGATTTGGATGGAGGAGTATGTTTATTCAGTGTAAGAAATAAGTATTATCCCACATGGATTAATCAATGGAACCCTAAATAAATTCCATATGCATGAACTAAATAACTTTCATGCACATGTTTATGTTTATATGTGTGGACGGGAGTTCTTCTATCTTGGTGACAATTTAATTTTGAGTTAATTCCTATATGGCCCCCTACTTTGTGACCAGCTTCCTTTATGACCCCCTTTTTTTCGTAAATCCAAATATAGCCCCCTATTTTCAAGTAAATGTCATTACTACCCTTCTTAATTCTAAATTTAAAACATTTAAAAAAAGTTATTTCCACCTCACCCCTATCTCTCTCTCCAACTCACCTCTCTCTCTTCCCAACTCACCTCTCTCTCTTCCCAACTCACCCCTCTCTCCAACTCACCCCTCTCTCCAACTCACCCCTCTCTCCAACTCACCCCTCTCTCTCTCCAACTCACCTTCATCTTCTCTGATTGAAGTCGCCGGCCGGAGACTTCAAAAAAAAAAAAAAAAAAAAATTTCTCTCATCTCTCTCTCTCTCTCTAAAAATCCGGCGAAGGGGGTTTTCCTTCGCCGGAGCCGTGAACAGACCAGGTCTGTTCACGAGCAGACCTTCGAACAGACCAGATCGGTCTGTTCACGGCTCCGGCGAAGGGAAACCCCCTTCGCCGGATTTTTAGAGAGAGAGAGATGAGAGAATTTTTTTTTTTTTGGAAGTCGCCGGCCGGAAAAATCTCCGGCCGGCGACTTCAATCGGAGAAGATGAAGGTGAGTTGGAGAGAGAGAGGGGTGAGTTGGAGAGAGAGAGGGGTGAGTTGGAGAGAGAGAGAGAGGTGAGTTGGAAAGAGAGATGATGTGGAGAGAGGGAGTTGACATGGAGAGAGATGTGTGGTGGAGAGGAAATGAGGTGCAATTATAATTTTATTTTTATTTTTAATTTTGAAAGAAGATTTGAAGGAAGGGTAGTTAGGACAATTACATCAAAAAAGGGGGCCATATTTGAATTTACGGGGGCCATAAAGGAAGCTGGTCACAAAGTAGGGGGCCATATAGGAATTAACTCTTTAATTTTTATGTTAGAGAAATCATTAAGATTGTGATCTCTTCTTGTTGTACTCTCTGAGTTATTTTGGAACTTATTTCCATAATGTAATCCTTGTTTAGTGAGCAATTATGAGAATAAATATTTGTGGTGTTTGAAGTAAAGAATGAGCAATTAATGCTACACTTATGCTAACTTTACATAGTTTTTGCACTCTTAACAATCTCATTAGTAAGAATTAGTCTAGCTTAAACAGCCATATTATCAGAAGTTAAGAATTTGAACTTTTTCAGATGATTAGCCACAAAAAGGTGTCCTCACTAAAGAGAGACAAAGAGGTTTCTTTTTTTTTTGAAGAGACAAAGAGGGGGTTTATTTCTCTAAAGTTTTCCCCAATAGAATATTTTTTTATCTGGTAATTACATGTAGGTTGGAGATTTATAATATGGGTTAATTCCGTTTTGGCCCCCGATTTGTGACCAACTCGCCGTTTTGGCCCCTATAAGTGTCCGGCAGTTCGTTTTGGCCCCAATTTCCTGTTTGCCCCCAACATATTTTTGTAAGCTTCTCCATTATACCCTTATGGCAATTCTGTAAATTAAATGTATTTTCTTTCTCTTTGTCCACCTCACTAAGCAATTGCCACGTCATATTCGTCCACATAAGGTCGCTGGAAAATGTCGCCGGCGACCACCATTTTTTTTTTTTTTTTTTTAACTTCTTCTTCTCCAACCATCTCCTTCTTCTTCTCCAACCATCTCCTTCCTTCTTCTTCAACCATCTCCTTCCTTCTTCTTCTCTCTCTCTCCTTCCTCTTCTCTCTCTCTCCTTCCTCTTCTCTCTCTCTCTCCTTCTTCTTCTCTCTCTCCTTCTTCTTCTCTCTCTCTTCCCCTCTTCTCTCTCTATTAGGTTTCCGGCGAAGGGAAACCCTTCGCCGGAAACCGTCTGGATCTGGGGAAAACCCCAGATCCAGGGTTCCTCTTCGTCTGGAAAATTCCAGACGAAGAGGCGTCTGGATCTGGGGTTTTCCCCATATCCAGACGAAGAGGCGTCTGGATCTGGGGTTTTCCCCAGATCCAGACGGTTTCCGGCGAAGGGTTTCCCTTCGCCGGAAACCTAACAGAGAGAGAAGAGGGGGAGAGAAAGAGAAGAGGGGAAGAGAGAGAGAAGAAGAAGGAGAGAGAGAAGAAGAAGGAGAGAGAGAGAGAAGAGGAAGGAGAGAGAGAGAAGAGGAAGGAGAGAGAGAGAAGAAGAAGGAAGGAGATGGTTGGAGAAGAAGAAGGAGATGGTTGGAGAAGAAGAAGGAGATGGTTGGAGAAGAAGAAGTTAAAAAAAAAAAAATGGTGGTCGCCGGAAATGATGTCGCCGGCGACATTTTCCGGCGACCTTATGTGGACGAATATGACGTGGCAATTGCTTAGTGAGGTGGACAAAGAGAAAGAAAATACATTTAATTTACAGAATTGCCATAAGGGTATAATGGAGAAGCTTACAAAAATATGTTGGGGCCAAACAGGAAATTAGGGCCAAAACGAACTGCCGGACACTTATAGGGGCCAAAACGGCGAGTTGGTCACAAATCGGGGGCCAAAACGGAATTAACCCTTATAATATTGGAATTAAATAAGAGCATTTCCAATACAAAACTAAAAAAACTCTAAAAATTCTAAGTGTCAAGTGTGAAAAGTAAATCTTTGAATGATTTCTTTCTTGCATGTCTATTTAGAGGAGAGCAGTGTCTGAGAATTTACTGAATATATGGGTTCATACACAATAATTTATTAACCGATAATTTTTTCTGGATCATCTATTACAAGTAATAACGTGTTACAAATATAATTTTATTTAAACTTTTCATTCTTAAAATAATTTATCCTAGAGTCCATGGGTATATAGACCAAAATCATTTTCATAATAGGTATATAGACCAATCTTCCCAAAATATGGACATTTAGTCCTTTTACAATAAGGGCATAAATAACTCATACTTTATTGATAAATACCCTCCATGTCCCTCGTCTAAAAAATCCGGGGTTTTTAAATTTCGGAATGAATCCGGAAAGTTTCCCAAACCAGGAGGCGTGATTTGGGAAGATATTTAGGTTACAAACTGAAAAGATTTAATAGGAAGTAACGGATCAAGGATATTTTCGAAAAAAAAAATTTCGAAACAGATTTGGAAAACGGATATTTTCCAAAACAGATTTTCTCTCTCATCCTTTCAGATTTGGAAACCAAATCTATATATCACTTTCTCTCACTTAATTTTCAGATTTGGAAAGAGTATATTTTCTGAGATCAATTAGCGTGATTTGGGGGTTAATATTCAAAACATATATATCAACTTTCTCTCACTTAACTTTCATTTTTTACTCATACATAAACACACATCGAATACAAATTATGAAACAAGTTCGTAAATTATGTGTTATTTATGACGAGGAAACCATCATTTGTCATGTATACAACGTAATTTATCATATGCGTTGTGTGTCATCCATTATGTACCATTGAATACTTAGATTATTTTCTGACATAAATTACTTGTTTTTTTATGTCATGTTAGGAAATGTACCATTGAATCCATTATGTACCATTGAATACTTAGATTATCCATTATGTACCATAAATTATAGTAACTTGTTAGGAAATGTAAATCTGAAATCATATTTTTTGTTATAAAGCATGTGATTTATCATAAAATTATGTATACTGTATAGTAAATAACACAACCTTTGTATGACTGAAAGGAAATTTTATTGAATAATAATCTGTGTTTTATTGTAAATGAAAAGAACATAGTAGACTAGGTAACTTAAAAACAAACTCCGTCAAAATGTTGTCCGAGCTCTCGATCCTTACTGTCTTTGGTCTTCCAGGTTTACGGCGAATCAAACATGGTAGTGTTTTTGACTCTTCATTAAATGTACATGGTTCATCGAAGTTAGGGGCAGAGTTTATATGTTCCTTGTAAGTCTTCACGTAAGACTCCGTTGTCCAAACAGGATCATAGAAACAATCTTCTTCATCGTAATTTATACTTCTATAGTTTATGTGATGATTCTGTAAGAAATTCCATCAGTGCTGGTTTACTACAAGAAAAAAAAACATATGTATTAGTTAAAAAAAAATTATAATCAAATTTACATACATTAATAATGAAACATTTAATAAAAAACAAATGAGATGGATCATAAATAACAGGTACAGATCAATAAATTATGTATAATGTATGGAAAAGTACAATTGTTTATTAGGTTAAAAGAAGTTTTATATACTTGTCATGGCCACTGTTCTGGTAAAAAAAGGACGTGTAATGTTGGATAAATTTTTCATACTTTACGAACCTTTGATCATTAATACTATCATCTTACGTGAAATGTATGCAAATTGTATCAGAAAGTATGGTAATTTATCGTAACGTAACTGTAATTTTTATTCTGTTACAAGAATAAAAAAGGATAAACATCAAGATATTATTAGCAAATTTTATCAGAAAACATGGAAAGTTATCGTAAAGTACCTGTACTTTATATTCTGTTATAGGAATAAGTGTGGATAATCACAAAGATCAAGAACTGTACGGACATATGATTCTGATCTGCAAAAAAACAAAAAAAGAAGAGGATTTAACGTAGATCTGAAGAAATATACAATGAACATTGGAAGGAGAAATAACATACTAACATTGACCAAATCATTAAATAAGAAATAAACATCAAAGATCTTAAAGAATTATGAAAGTTTTAGAGAGAGAAAATATAAATCTTCCATTCGAAGGTAGTTAAGATTACAGCAAAACAGATTCAAAGTTATTGAAATGGAAAACAAGAAAAGAAAGACCTAAATCAAGATTTGATGTTTTCAACGATTCTATATGAATCTTTAACCTATAAAGCAATAAAGATAAGATTTTAAACCTGAATAACAATGGCTAGAATAAAGAGATAAACAGTATAAAACCTAAATAACAATGGAGGTTTTGATGAAAGCTCTTGATTGAATATTAAACAATGAAATTTTTAACAGCTGGTGGTGAGTTTAATTTATGTTTAATGAAGATTTCGTTTTTAGAGAGAGAGATGGAAAGTTACCGGATTTCAGTTACGGAATATTATCAATATAGTAGTTAGTTACAATTCAAACGTGATTGGAGAGAGAAAGTTGAGATAAAAATGGAAAAAATATCTTTAACAGTTTAGAATGTAAATCACGTTTTGATATTAAATAAAGTTAATATAGACATTAAATCTTTAATATGTATTATATGGATTTGTGTTTTCTCTCTAGATGAGACCAAAAGGACTAGATATCCATTTAAATTATTATTTAGGTTTTGAAATCCTTTTTAGGATTATAGAGGACTATATCTCCTATTAGGACCCTATTTTTGGTCTATAAACTCAAAAATTATTTATCCTAATGGTAGGTGGAATTTGGGAGATTGAGTTAAAATAATACCTAGAGTAATCAATATTCTCTTTAATGAATGCAACGACATCCTTCAACTTTTTTTTTTGTGTTGAACATCCTTCAACTTTTTCCATTTCCTGATCTTGATCACTGATTTTAAGAATTAATATGATTTTAAAAACTACGCAGTTTGAACGTTTCCTTTTTCAAGAAGTTCCTAAGCCCCAAAGTTAGATAGTTTTTTTTTAGTTAAAAAGACAAGTTATCTTTTTTTAATACAAATCCAAATATTTGTGTTTTGTTTGGTTAGAAACCCGATATTTTTTACAAAAGTGTCATAAAGCTGTTGTAAGGTGTTACAAGACACTCTAAAACTGTTGCAAAGCAGTTGTAAACTTGTCGCAAAGCGTCGCAAAACTGTTGCATAACACTGCAAAACTATCGCAAAGACGTGTTGGAAATTAAAAAAATAATCTGGGAGCTGAATACTAAAAAACTTTGACTGGTCTTTATTAACTAAAATCTAAATTTTTGAGAAGTTTGGACTAAATTTCCCTTTCTTTTTGGTCAGCCTTAGTTTGGTTTGAAATCTTTGTTTCGTCCCTTTTATATCCAAGCTTGAATATGGATATTACAAAATTTCTAATAAATTTTGTTATGAGTTTTAATTGCTCAAATATGGAAACCATATTGATTCAAACTCTAATCATCACGGTTCATCCCTTTATTTTGGTCCATCCCCTATTCCTGCGTTGATGTGATGATATATCACTGGAGTGTATTTTCTCACCGTTCTCTCTCCAATTGCTCCACACTCAAGTGATATGTCATCAAATCGGTAGAGGGTTGGAGGAAGGACCTAAATGGAGAGATAAATAGAATTTCTCTTTTTTCTTTTCTAGCCATTTTTTCAATTTATTTAATTTTAATTACTATATTTACTTTCATAATGGATAAGAGAGAGAGAGAGGGATCCTTCGTGGGACAAAACCAATGACAGATACTCCCCATAAATGGACACTAAGATATTTTTCAATGAATTATTGTTGAGGCCCAGGGTGGAGCCAAAGCTTCTTCAACTTGGGCTTCAACTTGGCTTTTGTGGTGGTTGGGCGACAAAGGCACCTTTGAAGCCAACTAAAACACCCTCCTCATGCCTCCGTCCTCAAGGCCAGTGGGTTCACAATACTTGGGCTAAAAATAAGTCAATATTAATAATTACGGTTAAAAACACCAGAAGAAATTTTTGATATTCTCGTTTTTGTACCCTTTTGGGTTTTCCTTCCCGCTTAATCTCGTGGTTTCCGTGGAATCTTATAAGGTGAAAAAAATCTCACGACAGTTCGTCCATTGATGCACAGATTTTTCTAGGGTTTCTTCCTCTTTTATTTTTTGTGTTGATGATGATGATGTATATCTGATGTTTCTGTTCTCCATTTTCTTCTTCCCGACTCCCAACAATTAAGAGATTCTAAAGATTAAAAGAGGTTCGTATTGTCCATCTTCTTCCTCTAGATCTCAGCGCTCAAGAGAGGTTTGTGTCCTTCAAGAGTTTGTACAAGAGTTATAGGTCACTGGTTTAAGAGTTTAGACTTTGTACAAGAGGTCATGAGATCGACTCCACCTCTGGGCAACTTTAAAATTTTAATTATTTTTTCTACCAAACACTATATAGGGCCCCATATTTTAGTTTCGCTTGGGGCCTCCACATGTTAGGGCCGGCCCTGATATTCTTAACTTGCAACAACTTGCAAAATGCTTGCAACATGTTTGTGACAAGCTTGCAGCAATTTTGCAACAACTTTGCAATGACTTGCGGCAACTGTTCAATCGCTTGCAGTAGCTTTGCAATAGTTTGCAGAAAAGTTACGAACGATATTGAGTTTTTAATAAAAGAAAATATATATTTTGAGGTTTTAACCAAAAAAAAGTACAAATTTCGATTTTTTAACAAAGTAAAATATAACTCGGCTTTTTAACTTAATTTTTTAAAAAAATTAGGTCTTCATTTTCTGTTCCTAAAATATGACAAACTTATAAACTACTTCCTTTAGAATTTAAATCACATCAAATTCTAAAGTGTTAGTTTTCTTGTTTTATTTAGAGACATCCAAGTGAAAAGTTTATATACAAATAAGTTGATACCAAACACCCCTAAATTTAGAAGGAAGTCACTATACATGCTAATGTCATACTGTACATCCACCTCCATGATTGAACATATTCGTATCCTTTCGAGTCTAGGTAGGCCCCTATGACTTTGACTCCGCCATTTTCTCTGAAAAATAGATTCAACAAAGAAGGCATTCGTTCCATCACAAGTAAGAGGGCCTTAATAACTCCACACACTTCTAAAGAAACAAAAAACGCGAGGGATATACAAAATAACCTCGCCGTTAAGTGTATGAGTCATCAATATATCATTATTGTGATATTATCCTATCCGCTTAATTGTACATTACACTAATATGTAGAATAGCAAAGAAACTTGCTCCAATTTTACCTATAAATACCCCACTCCATCTTACCCAAACTCACACACTTCCTTTCTTTCTTCCTTTTTGTTTCATAAGCAATACTCAAAGTTGCTAAGCAATGGCAGGAGCTAACAAGAACTTTGTTGCAGTAGTTATCATGGCAGTAGTGCTTGTGGCATTTGTGACGGAGTTGGCAAATGCAAGCTCCTTGACTGTGTGGCAAGGCCCGGGTTGCAACCAACGTGGTGAGATTCTAAGGGCCTGCGGTTGCTCGGCCATTAACCTAAATGGTGGTTATCAATTCATTTACAATGGACAAAGTGCTGCCTTCTATAACCAGGGTGGTTGTAGCGGAGTTGCTCACACTCGTTTGAGCTCTTCGGCTTCCATGTGTAGTGGATTTGGATGGAAGAGTATGTTTATTCAGTGTAAGAAATAAGTATACAAAAAGAACCCTCATCGCCTACTCCAACCCTAAATAAATAAATAAATTCCAACCGCATGGATATGGAATCACGTAATAATATGTTTCATGCATGTAATTTACATGTTAAGTTTGGTCCTTGGAGTTCTACTTGGTGACTATTTAATTTTCATGCATGTTAGAGAAATCACTAAGATAGTGCTCTCTTATTGTTGTACTCTTTATGTTATCTTTTGTAATGAAATCTCTTTGCTTTGTTTATTAAGAAAAAATGAACTAGTTATGATTTCCTTCCAAACAACAATATTTGTATTATATACAGCACCAAGGAGGTAAATAATTACAAGAAATTCAAAACGGGAGGGAAAGGGGAAATAGAACACAGGTCTAATTGTAATGATAAATGAGTAGGAAATTGATATTTTACAAAAATGGGCGCTACCAAAATTGTTAACATTCTTGCAGACAATAATAATAATAATAATAATTATTATTATTATTATAGTTAAAGCGCAAATAAGATAGTTAAAGGATATCTTTAAATTTATTATGCGTTTTTTTGAGTTATCTTTCATTTATAGGAGTATCCATCTAATTCGATTTCATTTATAGGAGTATCCGTCTAATTCGATTTTGTTTTATATCCATCAAGAAAACACAAGTAATTATAAAAAAAAATTGATCATCATTTGGCAAGATATAATTAAGACATGCGTTAATCATTGAATCTACTCTCATATTTTCGATAACATACATTATCTAACACTACAAGAGCCAAGATAAACTACATCCTTGAACAATATGTTGTTGATTCGAAGTTAGCTCTACGACCATCATATGTCTACAAAATCGACGGTCTATAACCTCTAAAAATGAGGACGGGTTGTTCGGTCACTCGTACCAGTCGGTTAGCGGACGGTCCTTCGACACAAAATTTTGATCGCGACCGTCCGCCAATTCCAGTCGGACTCTGATCGTTATGACCATCGGATGCCCATGGACACTTTTTGTCTCGATTGAACGAATCGAGTAACAGTATTTCGATTTTTTTTTCCCACCACTACGGCAGGGTGTGCGCCCTTGAGCCCCCACCTCCGAAGGCCCATTTTAGGAGATTGAGTTAAAATAGTACCTAGAGTAATCAATATTTTCTTTTATAAACGCAGCAAGATCCTTCAATCTCCTCCATTTTCAGATCTTGATCGTGAGTTAAAGAAATAATATGGTTGAAAAAACTACGCTGGTTGTAAAGTTTTCTTTCTAATAAATTTTGTTACGAGTTTTAATTGCTCAATTCTTGACAACATATTGATTCAAACTCTAAACCATCATTGTTCCTCGTGTTTGTGCATGTTTACAAGATTTCTGTGATTTCTTTCCTTTCTCGGTTTATTCAATTTATTTAATTTTAACCATTATTTTTATCTTTATAATGGACAAGAGAGAGAGGGATCCTTCGTCCACTTGAAGGAGGGAGATTTCATGATTTTCTTTTTCTTTTTTTACTTTATCGATGCTAATTATATTTCACATATAAAGTAAAGAAAGATCTCTGTTTTATTACGAAGGACAAAATCAATCACAAATCCTTCGTATAAATGGACAATGAGATTTTCGAATGATCTATTGTTGAGGCCAAAACTTTTTCAACCAAAAAAAAAATATTGTTGAGGCCCACGTACAGTGGAGGCCAAAAACTTCTTCGACTTGGCCACTCTTCAACTTGAGCAGTCAGGGGTGGTTGGGGGACAAAGTAGCGGGTCAGGTTTCAAGCCAATTAAAACCCCCATCATGCCTCGGTCGTCAAGGGCTGCTTCATAATTGGCAATTATGTAGAGATAATTAAATTTTAGGACATAATTATCACGAAGAATAGTAAGTTCTAATATGTTTTGTTTTGGCCCCAATATTCTGGCTAAGTGAACAAACTCGCCCTCTTATTCACATTTCCATTTAGTTTCTAATTTTCTTCATTTCCAATTTGCCTACCATCATAACTTTTTTCTCAACGAAGAGATAATACAAAAGTACATCATGATTCATGAACAGTGGCGTGGCCGAGAATTTGGGGGCCCGGTGCGAAAAAAATATTTGGGGCCCTTTCTCCACTGATATCAAAACGTAAACTCTTTTCACACATTATACGTTTAGTAATTATCTCTTAAGAAACTAAGTTCGATAAGAAAAAAAGTTTAACTCCTTCCGTGAAGTTGAATACTTATTCTAAGTTGTGTATTTTTTCATCCCAAATACTTCTATGCAAAAACCATACACATTTGACAACACTCCTTCCACGAAAAGATAGAACAATAAGTATTCGACTTCATAAACATACAAACTAAACTAATAGTTTATCACTTTATTCATAACTTAATACCATAACTAATAGTTGTTATTTTTTTGTGAAGAAAATAGTTGTTGTTAGAAACAGTTGGAGATAATAACGAGTTCATAAAATAAACAAAAAAGTGATTGTTGGGTGGATTGAACTTGAGACCTCTTTGTTAACACTCAAGAGGTTTACCAATTCAGCTACATCACCATCTTGTTTCATTGTGTACTGCTAAATTAATATAACTAATCGGAATTTAGGGGTCCCTATCTCTATAAGAAAATTATGTGGTTTGAGGGGGGCCCGGTGCGACGGCACCGGTCGCACCCCCTCAAACACGCCCCTGTTCATGAATTAAGTAAGAACACTAACCGCTTGATTTTAAGCCCTTACATGCCATCCTAATTCTTAAGGGGCCTAAAGCCCATCCTAAGAAACCTAAGACCCATCTAATTTACTTTATCTATACCCAAGTTTAATAAATTTGGGATTTGTAGTTCTATGGAATAGAACGTGAACTTTTGTGTGACTGAGTTGGTGTCCAACTACATTACCAAAAAATGTTGGATTAAGCTTACATATTACTATGCCACATTTAAAAATGAAGATGAAGTGCGGTGCCAGTCTCTCTCTTTCTTTTATATTCACCACGACCACCATCAATCAGTCCGTCACCACCACCATAGTAATCTTGACGAAAATGAAATACCAAGATTAGCCTTTTCTTTCCAATCAATTTTCGACGAAAACTATATATCAGATATAAAGTGGATCGAAGATCTCTATTCTGCTATAAATGTCAAAATCAACGGCAGTCAGACAGATCCTCAAGATATATATGGAAGCTGAGATATATTTCAATGGGTTAATTTTTAGTCCCCACAGTGGAGGCCCAATTCTTTTCGACTTGACCAGATAGTGGTGGTTGAGGGACAGGGAGGTCAGGTTTGAAGCAGAATAAGCCAATTGAAACCCCCACTTGACTCAGTCGTCCAGGCCGGCGGCTTCACAATAATATGGAAATTATGTGGACGTAAGTAATTTGAGGATACAAACAAAACAATCAGGAAGAAATATAGGTTTAATTCTGTTTTGGTCCGTTACTGTGACCAAAATGGCCATCTAACCCACTTTTCCATTCAGTTTCCATCTTATAATTTTCCTCATTTCCAACTTCGCGCAGCCATCCTAATCTATTTCTAGTCATGATTGTAAGGTTAATAGAAGTAAAAAAAGGTAGAAAGAGATGACCACAAATTTGTCCAAATAAAGATGAGTGATGATTGGTTTTATTCTGTGAACAACTCATATCGATTGGTACTCATAGAAGATATACGTTACATCAAGTGGTTCTTCACTACAGAAATCACTCTATGAAATGGTTTCGCCTTAAAAAAAAGTCACTAGACCGAGTTCTTTTACGTACCAAATTACACTCGATCAAGCGGTTCTATATAATAAAAACAACTCGATCAAGTAGTTTTTGTTGACAAACCACTTAAATTGAATCGTTACTAAGGCCACTCCATCTAGTGGTTTCACAACAAAAATCACTCTGTCTGAGTGATTTCTCCCCTTATAAAATCACTCACTCAAGTGGTTCTACATGACATAACCCATTAGGGGGGCGAGAGAGTGAGAGAGAGGTCCATTATGGAAACTTGTCAAGATTTGAAGGCCATTTTAGTGAGTGGTCAAAGTGTAAGGGATAAAATTGAACTAACCCAAATAGTATTGGCTAAATTTTTCGCAACCATGCATAAGAAGGACAAAAAAAAAAAAAAAAAAAAAAAAAAAAAACAATGCATAATAAGGACAACATACAATGAACCCCTACTTCATGACATTGAAATATTTATTTCTTTTATTAGATTTATTCTGTTATAAGATTTTTTTTTTTTGTTATAAAGTTTCCAAAATATTGTTGGAATCAGTCTTCCTTACCTGCCTATGTTTTATGCATATTTAGTGGGTTCCAATTTTGAGGTTTTAACTAAAAAAAGTTAAAATAATTTAAATAATTATTATTTAGAGCATCCCCAATGCAACACTCGAATTAAAAAAACTCAAAGAGCCACCTAAGATTTTTTGAATTCAACACTTAATTTGGATCTCAAAATGATGTGAAATCATTTAAAGTTGAGATATATCAAGAAGAAACTTAATATTTGAGATATCTTTTGAGGATCTCAATTGGTCACTCAATATTAAAAGCAAACGTACCCTTGTAGGAAATGACCTAAGTTATTTTTTAGTTTTTAGAGCATTGCATTTGACATGTCTTTTGAATTGAGGATCCCAATATTGACATTTAAGGAAAAAAAAACTCAATTGAGCCTTGACAAATAGGTTAAAAAATATACCGATATTAAAGTACCTATTTGTCATTTTATGTAACTAATTATTTTTATTTTTATTTTTTAAACTTTAAAATCTTTATAAATTTTTTTGAGATGTTGGATTTTATGAAATTTTTGTATGTTTAGAAAGGATTTTTCATTTGTTTTTTAACAAGATCCACTTTCAATAAATTTTTTTTTAAAAAGAACTCAGACAAACGTCGTGTTTTCTATTATTCTGCAAACTGGGTTTGCAATTATCGCGATCATGGATTTGAAATATGTAAATTGCAAACAAAGGTTGTCATAATGTAAAATGCAAATTGGGCGTTGCAAACTAGGATTTGAAAAATGTAATTACAAACTCGATTTGCATGCTCTACATACTACAATCTCGAGCTCAGATTTTGCAAACTCGATTTGGCCCACGGTAACAAAAAAATCCGAAGTTTCTTCTTCAAATTTGAAAATTTTCATATTCATCATCATCATCAGATAAATTAGGATTTCAGACTTTAGCGCACATAATCATCAACATCTAATTCATCGTCAACATCAAATTCATCATCATCAACATCAAATTCATCATCATCAAAATTAAAGTTTTGGTTTTAAGAAAGAGAGAGAGAAAAGTAGAACAAAGATTTGTTCAGATTCATTAACGGAAGCCTTATGACTCTTTCTGCAAACAGCTTGGTAACAGGAAACCGAAAATGAAATCGATATGTCTCTCTCTCTCTCTCTCTCTCTTTCTCTCGATTTGTCATAGTTACTGTAAAATCACGAATAAAGCTTTCAACAGTAGCCGGTTTCAAGTTTTCCATTAAAAATGCATTTATGAAATTTGCGTCTCATAGTTCCGTAGAAGAAGAAGATTCGTAGAAGAAAAAGATTCGTAGAAGAAAAATTCGTAGAAGAAGATTTGTAGAAGAAGTAGTAGAAGAAATAATAGAAGAAGTAACCCTGAGCAGAAGAAGAACAAACCCCACAATATTCTGATAACTTCTGAGTAATAGAAAAATGTCTAGGCTTTTTTAGTTATTATGATAATCTTTTTGACCCAAATGAACAATAACTATCTCATTTGTCAAGACGGTTCGAAAAGCATACCGTTGCGTCTCTGTCTCGATGGCTTCAAGCTAAGTTAAAACATTTCCCATCAAAAAGTAATTCTGATAAAAAAGATAAATTGTTGTATCTTGGAAGACACTTCGTCTATATTTTTGGTACATAGAACATGACGATTAATGTCTTAAGGAAAACGATTCTTTGTCTCGGTTCTAGGTTCTCATTATTTGATTTTCGTTCTTTCAACATTTTCTGGATTTATTGAACATTAAATTAATTTTTTTTAAAAAGGAATTCATAAACCTATTCTGTTTATAGAAAACAAAAAACATCATTATTTACCTATAATTTTACAGAAAGAATTGTTAAGTCTTCGTCTATCTATATTACAAATGACATAAGTTTTCATGTCATATCATAACTTTCATTTATAAATCTCAGCTGCCCAATTTTTTCCTAAATCACGACTCTTCTTTTTTAATGAGTTTTTAGCAGATAAAGGTGTAAAAGTAAAAATAACTACTCTCTCTCTCTCCCTCTCCCTTTAAATTCACACAATTCTCGTCCACCACCCTTTGGTGTAACGGTTGGACACCCCTCTTAAGACCATGAGGTCGTGGGATCGAGTCTCGGTGGGAGCAGTTGCCATCAAGATTTATCCTGTGTAATTTAGGCTATGAATAATGTAATAATTTGTCGGACTTTAGGCCTCTTCGTTGTCGGGCTTTAGGCCTCTTTCATTCTCAGTTTAAATTAGGTGGTGATCGTGCTCATTACATCTCCATGATGCATCTATGCCTTGTAACGATTAACGTAGACCGTAGTCGAATTCTCAAAAAAAAAAAAAATTACACAATTCTCTCTCCCTAACTTTCTCTTCTCTCTTCAAACAATCCAACAAAATCTCCACTATTATTACAGTTATAATTTTTATTTTGTCTACAAGAAGATTTCTAGAATAGCCAAAGTATATGTCCATAATTTGGCGTAACATTCTTACAGAAAACTTTGTGTCCTACGGTCACGAACTATACCCTAGTAAGTAGTAACTATAGAAAACATAATTTTATCGATTATTTTCGTTTAAATACTAACGAATAACAAATTTGACAAACTTGCTCCAATTAAGGGCATGCATCATCTTTACTATGGTATTATCATGTCGGCTTCAATATACATTACAGTATTATGTAGAGTAGCAAAGAAACTTGCTCCAATTTTACCTATAAATACCCAACTCCATCTTACCCAAACTCACACACTTCCTTAATTTCTTTCTTTCTTTCTTTTTGTTTCATAAGCAATACTCAAAGTTGCTAAGCAATGGCAGGAGGTAACAAGAACTTTGTTGCAGTAGTTATCATGGCAGTAGTGCTTGTGGCATTTGCGATGGAGTTGGCAAATGCAAGCTCCTTGACTGTGTGGCAAGGGCCGGGTTGCAACCAAGGTGCCGTGGTTCTAAGGAACTGTGGTTGCTCAGCCATTAACTTGAATGGTGGTTATAATTTCGTTTACAATGGACAACCTGCTAACCTTTACAACCAGGGTGGATGCAGTGGGCCTGTCCAGACTACTTTAAGATCTTCCACTTCTATGTGCAGTGGATTCGGATGGAAGAGTATGTTTATTCAGTGCAAGAAATAAGTATACAAAAAGAACCCTTATGGCCTTGTCCAACCCTAAATAAATAAATAAATAAATTCCAATAGCATGGATATGGAATCACCTATATATATAGTTATTATAAATAAATTTCATGCATGTAATTTGCATGTTAAGTTTGGAGTTCTACTTGGTGACTATTTAATTTTCATGTTAGAGAAATCACTAAGATAGTGCTCTCTTATTGTTGTACTCTTTATGTTATCTTTAGTAATGAAATCTCTTTGCTTTGTTTATTAAGAAAAAATGAACTAGTTATGATTTCCTTCCAAACAACAATATTTGTATTGTATACAGCACCAAGGAGGTAAATAATTACAAGAAATTCAAAACGGGAAATACAGGAGAAATAGAACAAATGACTAATAGAACATGCTATATCTATTGATTGTGGACACCCAACTCGTGATAATGGCAATTCAACCAACTCGAGAGAAAAAAAATCTCTACCAAGGAGAAATCTTAGAGGTGATCTAGTCTAGAAATTTATTAAACATAAAAATTATCCTGGGTTCGATAAAAGCTGGGTCCTGAGGTATTTTTAGAGAGAAAGTCTTCGTGAATTTTGAGATTCCAGATAATCATTCTCTTAAATTTGGGGTGTGAATTTTTAGAGAAAAAAAAAGTTAAATTTAGAGTAATTTAATTGTTTGGCCAGAAGAGTCATATAAACTTTTTATAATCTCTCGAAGATTATGATTTTCTTCCAAACTATTACGATCACAGATAAGACAATTAATCGTAGATAGCAAACGCTAGAGGGTTTAGCAGTGGCTAATCGACAGAAATACACTATCATGATTTATGTGTCTGATGAAATATGATGTTCTACAAAAAGTATTGTTCTACTCTTCACAATTATTATTTATGAAAACCCTAGAATTAGATCTATTTTATAGATTTAGTGAGTACACTAATATATAGCTAACAAATTCTTGACTAGTTGGTTGTGCATTTAATGGAAAATCGAGAAGTCACAAGTTTCATTAATGGTTGAGGCATGAAATCCATCATTTATTGACTTGTATTAAGAGTATAAAGAAAAGTCATGAGAGTAACGATGTCATTCTCGCTTTGGTACTATGGAGAAACAAATCTTGATCGAACCCATATATACTCAATGGATACAGTCTGCTCTCCGGAAAGATTCCATATGAATTCGAGAAGTTTCATGATCATGAAATAATCTTAAGGGTCTTCATAAGATTTTGTGTCCCATTATTTCTCCGATGATGATAAATATCAGGCTTATTGAATTTATCTATTTATTCATTCATGAGGTAGGACCGCCTCAAGAGGAAGGGTACAGTAATCTGTACTAGGTATTATCTCTATGGGACCCAAGTTACATGTTTAGAGCGACAAAGGACGCGGTGGTGGTGGTTTATTGAATGGCCAGCGCTTTGGGGAAAGCTAAATAGTTTTCGGGGTGTGAAATTTTAAAGAGTATATGTAGAAATTTTGAAATTTTCCGGGGAAATAAATTTTAAGGGGAAATAAAAAAAAACACTCCACCTCACCTCACTCTCTCTCCACCTCACCTCTTTATTTTCTCCGATTAGGTCGCCGGCCGGAAAAACCATTAAAAAAAAAAAAAAAAAAATTTCACTCTCTCTCTAGAAACTCCGGCGAAGGGATTTCCCTTCGCCGGAGTTCCGGTCTGTTCTTCAACAGACCGGACTGGTCTGTTGAAGAACAGACCAGATCGGCCTGTTCTTCAACAGACCAGTACGGTCTGTTCTTCAACAGACCGGAACTCTGGCGAAGGGAAACCCCTTCGCCGGAGTTTCTAGAGAGAGAGGGAGAGAGTGAAAATATAATTTTTTTTTTTTATGGTCGCCGACCGGAAAAATTTTCCGGCCGGCGACCTAGTCGGAGAAGATAGAGGTGAGGTGAGGTGGAGAGAGTGAGGTGAGGTGAGGTGGAGAGAGTGAGGTGAGGTGGAGAGAGAGAGAGGTGAGGTGGAGAAGTATTTTGCTTTCCCCCTAAATAAAATTGTCAAACAATATTGACCAATTTTTGAACAAGTCTTCACACCCCGAAAACTATTTAGCTTTCCCCAAAGCGCTGGCCTATTGAATTTATCTATTAACCACGTAGGACCACCTCAAGAGGAAGGGTACAGTAATCTGTACTTAGAGCATCTCCAATGCAACACTCAAACTCTAAATCTTAGAGTGCCACATTGGATTTTTTAGAGTTTCTCTCCAAAATCCATCTCCAATGCAAAACTTAACTTGGATCTCTAAAGTGAGGTGGCGGTAGTTATTTTAGAGATCCTTAAGAGGACACTCTAAATTTAGAGTGTCCTCTTGAGGATCTCTAAGTGCCACATAAGCAAATCAATTAATTTTATACTAAAATATAGGTTTTTAGAGTTTCTCTCAAGTGTTGCATTGGAAAAGGTTTTTCAATAGAGTATCTCTAAATGGCCAACTAGGAAAGAGACTATTTAGAGATCCATTTTTCACACTTGACACATAAGATTTTTAGAGTTTTTCTTGAGTCTTGCATTGGAGATGCTCTTAGGTATTATCTCTCTGGGAGGAGGTGGTGGTTTATTTATTTTTTTTTTGTTGAAATTTGTGGTGGTTTATTGATATCTATTTATTCACGAGGTAAGACCACTTCAAGAGGAAGGGTACAGTAATCTGTACTAGGTTTTATCTCTACCGGACCCAAGTTGCATATTTGGAGCGACAAAAGAAGTGGTGGCAGGCAGGGCCGTGGGTAAAGAGGTGTGACCGGTGTATCCCAAGAAGTCCCCTTTTCAACCAGCAGTCTATGGCTTAAAGTTCATGGAAAAGACGTGGGGGGTTGGGGGGTAAAATGTGCAGGACACAAGTGAAAATACGCATGTAAAACGAGGTATTTTGACGAGTGAACATTCACTTTTTCTATTCCTTCTAACTATTTCTCTCTCTGGTTTTGTTAACGGACATTTAACGGTAACGGAAAAAGAAGGTCATCTAAGTATTTTTGATTATGTAAGGGGCTACACGGGAAGCTGGTCACAAAGTAGGGGGGTCTTTCGAAAAATAACGTAAAATAAAAATTGATCTTATTCTATTTCCTTAAATATTGTCAAAACTTAAAAAATGAATGTTGAGTGGATGGACCAGAAATTATTTTTCATTCACTAAACAAGATATACTGAGTTAATAAATCCTTAACAAAAAAAAAAAGAGTTAATAAGTTCTGTTATTTATTTATTGTTTCTTAAAAAAAATTTATTAAGTGAATACATTGGTCTGAGGTAAAAAAGAAAGTAAACTATGTACCGTTTCTTCATTTTTTCTTTAATAAAAATGACTTCTTGTCTTTTTATTCAATAATGTTGAAATAGTTAATTGAAAACTTACGTTAAGAATAATTTTTAGGGTTATTTTTCAAATATCCCTCAATTTTATGATTAGCTTCCTGCCTAGCCTCTTACTTTATCGGAAATACCCAGATGACTTTCTTTTTCAGTTACCGTTATATGTCCGTTAACTAGTCCACTTCTCTCTCTTCCATCTCATCACCTCTTTCTGCCACCTCATCCTCTCGGCACCTCATCGTCTTCACCAGCGAAGGTCGTCGGTCAGTCAATTTTCCGGCCGACGACCTTCAAAACGTTAGGACTATTCTCACACGCCCCCTCACTTGTGCTGTTCTTTGAGCCTAACACGTGTATTTCTTTAGGCGACGTGGAGCACGTGCGACTTTTAAGCCTATCACGTGTGGGCCTAGCTCTGATACCATGTTAGAAAAAAGAATTGTATTGATCGAATTAATTATCCTAGCTATTATATAAGATTTTTATAAAGAGTTTTACAAGAGAGAGGTTTTTACAATTACACAATGTGAGACTATTCTAACAGTACAGCTTTTTTTTTGATGAGACTATTCTAACAGTACAGTACAGTTAACTAAATATTTCATGTTCAATAGTTAAAGTGATTTTTTCAAATGATGTTTTACCAAAATATTATATTCGATACAATTATTTTCACTGAGACACCTTGTTGTATTTATATTTAGACGCCAGAAATTAATATTGCACAAAATTTTGGGAGAATATGAGAAAGTAAACGACTACATAACTGATATGGACCGGTGTTTTTTTGTGCTGCAATAACTAATATGATCTGTTTGATCATCCAAAGTTTAAAAAAATTATGATTTAAATAACTTTGAATTTGTTTCCATTTAAAACATGCAAAAAATTTTATCACACGATCGTATAAAGGGCCCCAAAAAAATTGAATACTTATCTTATTATCCATTCTATCTTTCATTTCTTTCAATCATGGGGGCTTCTGTTATTTTTCCACTGATAGAAAGGCTTGTGAGAGCTGATTTATTTACTAAATAAGTGGCTTCTGGATTACGAAAAAGAAACTATTAGTTTATTTTTGTATGTGTATTAGTGACACTTTCTGATGCAATGCAGAATAGCTTTACGAAGTTTTACAAACCAGAAGAAATGAACACACCAAATCAATAAACAACAAACATAATTTTTTGTTGCAACCGCAATAGTACGGATATTGTGGTTCTAATCTTCCTTGTTTCAGAACTTTTATTTGGGAATCATCCATCTAAATCTAATTGGTAATCTCTTGCAAATTCATAGTTTCTTATGTTCCAGTTTCCTAACTTTATGCCTTCTAGGCACCAATTGGTCCATTTGATCAATACATTACCAATTTCAAAAAGTTAACTTTATATGATCATTTTCTCCTCCTAAAATCGACATTAAATTTCTTATAATTTGCCAAAAAGTTTAAGGTCACAACCTCACTAATGGGTTGTAATGGATGTACACACATATAAAGAGTACTGCTTCCAAATGATACTAGAATAAATTCATTGAATCATGTTTTCTTGACCAACTAGCTAACCATTTTAATAACACATACCTTTTCTTTAATACCCAAGTGGAGTTAGCCGCCACATAATGCACCCAAAACGGCCAAACCCCATCTTGGTCTCTCACTTTATCAAATTCTTCTATAAAATTACTCATACCACACAAATCTTTTATCTTCACTACAAATCAAGCAAAAAGGGAATACAGAAAAACACAACTAGAATTTGAAAAATGGCAGGAGTAAACAAGAATTTGGTAATAATCATGGCAGTTGTGGTATTGTTTCTTTCTTTAACGGCGACAGATTTTGCGGAAGCGAGTTCATTTGCAGCATGGAGCGCGGCTGGGTGTGGTGGAAGAGGGGAGATGATTAGAGCTTGTGGATGCTCAACCATTAACTTCAATGGTGGATTTCAATGGACATACACTGGACAGAGAGCTACTTTACACAGTATAGATAATTGTATGGGTGTTCCTCGTCTTCGTTTAGGTGCTTCGACTTCCAACTGTAATCGGAATGGATATATAAGCATTTTTATAGCTTGTTAAAACCTAAAAATGTCTCCCCACAAACCAATTAAAGAAACTTATTACCCCGTAATGATGATTTGATAATAATATGGGCTTCTATCTAAAAATGGTGTTGAATGTCCTTTTCTAAATTCGTGTCTTTTTTTTTGTTGAAAGATTCTAAATTCCTGTCTTGTTTCATATATATATCTATTATATAAAACGTAAAGTTTTTTTGCTGACTGGGACAAGTTGAAAGACGAATCCGATCGTCCGTTGTGTTTCGATAACATCTCCACCATTTGATCTATTACCTACCCTAAAAATAACAAATTTATTCACCCACCTAATGAAAGAAAGTAAACATAACCCAATTGCAAATCTGCCCGTCCAATATATTCTCTTTAGATCAGAGTCATTAGATCTTTAAACAATGTCTCTATGGTAAATATAGGACATTAAAACAGATTGAGAGAAACGCCCACAGAAACACTTGATTTTCAGAAACGCTTGATTTTTATGTCTTGCTTTTACTCCACCTATCTTCAAAAGAAACCCTAGGTTTCAGTAGGGAATCTGATCATCAATTACTCCCTGGAGCGTTAAAAGGACGCAAATCCGTTCTTCTCCTTCCTCAAATCGACTTAAATTCATTTCAGGAAATTCCTTTCTCTCTCTCTTTCATCTTCTATCCGGCAGAGACGACGATTCGACGAATACAACTCCTCTATGTCTTGGGTACTAACTCAGTCCCCAGTTCCATCTTTAGCTCATCTTCTTCGTTTTGGATTTACTGCACAGGTATGGGTTTGCTTAATTGCTTTCAAGCTCATTTGATATTTATATGTTTATTGCTCATTTGGTTTTGTGCTTGAAGTTGTGATCATGTAAATGACAAAGGTGGAGACTTATGAGATTTAGGTGATCTGAATTGTTTATGGAGTTCGGTGATCTTGTTTCTTCAAGTAAGCTTCTTTCAGTTTGGTATTCAATCTAATGAATCTCTCATTTACTGAATTGCTCATCTGGTATTGACTAAAATCCATATATGCTTGCTTCCTGTTTGATGAAATGTTTCACCATCTTTCTTCAAGTAAGCTTTCTCCATTTTGGGTTTAATAAACTTCTCATTAACTGACTTGCTCATTGGGTTTAATAAACTTCTCATTAACTGACGTGCTCATTGGTACCTTTACTCTCAAGTTTTGTTAACTATCAACTATAATATATAGGTACCCCTTACATAGGTCGATTTGTAGATGCTCGATGTTTGATGATAACAATTTTATTAATTTTAGTTTTTCAGACAACCTTTTTTCAGACAACACTTCTAACAAGTTGTAGTTTGTGTATAACCATGTCTCATAAATCGATAATGCATCTTATACGACTATCATTATAGTTGCACTTTGGGTCGTTCATTGTAATATAGTATATAACTTTAAATAAACCAAAATTTGTTTCTCCCCTGCGAATTGTCTTCTCGCTATAGCTCTCGGAATATGGATAGGTAATCACTGAATTTCTGATGTTCTCGCTGCTCCCTAGATTGTTGAGTTCTTACAAATTAGGTGTTATTTAGTCTCACATTGATACGTGATGCTTTAATGTAGTGAGAGTTGTTACCTTTATAGTAAATCAAACATGTTTTCCTTTGACTTGTTTCTTTAGGTGTTCTTTTTAACTGTGAATTCCCTTCATCTAATTGTTTTATTAGACTTAATACTATTTCATACGTTAGAATGATTTTTCCAAGTGACCTTTTTTTATACAGGGTGGTGTTACCGCTTAACCATGCAATTTAGGAACGAAATTGTCCTCTCATTAACAGGTACCATCTCAGCCAACAATAGGCTTCACCAATAACTGCCCTACTTAACCAATCGGATTTTCCAGCTCGACATGCTCAAATCCATGACAAGACAACCATTGTTTTTTTATTTATTCATTTCTAAAATGAAATTACTACCCTATATAGTACTACGTTACTTTGATATCATATTCATCTTTTTTTTTCCTCGCAAGTAGTGGATATCAACTATCTAATAATTACGTGAAATCAACATGGCTTGAGGAAGGTACATTGATTTTAAGTTGGGTAGTATAAGCAATATGAAAGCATCGTAGTAGACCCCATATTGCAGATAGACTATTCTGAAAATGTTCTCCCTATTGCAACTGAACATTTTTTATAATGTTTTTCATCTTTGAATCCCTTTTAACAAAGGTTTCTCCTTTTCAAGCATTAATCTTTGTAATTGTGCGTGAGTATTTATTTTCTTCCATGTCTTTGTTACTGTTAAATTCACGATTATATAATAATCGGAGATATGAACATAATGTAAAGACACGATAATTTAACGTGGCAGTCGGATACTCAAGACCTACATCCACGGAGAAATAATTCTTTATTAATAATTCACCACATACAATTGTATGTGGGAGTTGATCGGTTACATTGGTCAGACATAACTCGATGAGTTTGAATCCTAGAACCCTCTCCTATTTATAGATGACTTAGGGTTTAGGGTTTCCTAGTTTCTGATTACTAAACTAGGAAATAATACAAAATCTATCTAATATTACCATTAGATAGTTACAAGAGATATTCTGAATATATTATACTAATATTACATATCTTTACATATCTTTTAATATCTTCAAATATATTCCGAATTCTTCTTGATCGTCGGATCTCGTCTTCTCGATCCGTCACGTACATACACGTGTTACACACGTATATTGTTTCTGCAACTTATCTTGACCGCCGGTTCTCTTATTTACGATTCCTCTTATATCTTGTATTCTATTACCCCCCGCAAGTTGGAGCACGTAATTTTTGAAGTGTCCGACTTGGAGAGAGAAAAAATACTTGTCGATTCTTCGTATTCGTCTTCTTGGAACCTTTAGATTGTGGATGCGTTGGAAGCTGATTGAAGGATTAAGTCACAACTAAAAGTTGGTAAGTACGGTCAAAAAATTGAGCGAAAATCAATGACAACGAAATTACATGGATTTTTCTTATGTATGTAAAGTTGGTCATTGTATGAAGAAAATGTCAACAACTAAAAAGTTGTGATGATCAATATCTTGTCGTATAAAAACGTCAAGTATGAACTTTAGGAGTGACAACAAAATAATGTTGTTTTGTTTAAAATCGACAAGAAAACATTGTCGGAATACCAAAAAATATTGGAAAGTAACAACCAAAATGATGGTCGACATGAAATTCATTGCCAAAAAAGGCAAGATCACGAATATAATTCCGGAAAAAATAGAGATATTCTATTCGTGAAAGAGATACTCTATTCGTTGAAGATATACTCTATTAGGTGAAAGGAATTTCCAAAAATTGAACTTGAAAATAAATAAAGATTATCATAAACAAAGTATGATGTTGAAAATATTACGGGTGAATCCGTAATTAAAAATTAAAATAGAAATATTCTATTTGTCGTAGAAAAAATCCAACATATATTGGTAAGAAGGAGAAGTCATCATACCGAATGTATGGTTTTGGAAATGTCACGGATGATTCCGGAAGAGAAATAGATGAAAGTAATCTATTTAGTGTCACATATCGAACTAGAAAAGGTGACAAAAGAATTGCGTCACAGATGGATATAAGTGACAGTGGAAAATTGGGTCACAACTATGAATAGTTGGATATAAGTGACAGTAAAGAAATGTCTGTCACAAAAAATTCCGACAGTTGAAACTGTGGCAAAAGAATTTGTCACAAAACAGTGGGTAAGATAAACTGTCCCAAATATAAATTTGGGGAAATTTTGAAACTTCTAAATTAGGGTTTTCCAAAATTGGGAAATTTCCCAAAATTTGGGTTTCCCAAATCGGAAGTTAATTGAAAAATACACAAGATAGATCATCTGTGATGTGGATGAGACTCCAAATCGATGATTGGTAGACCATAGCTATCCAATTCGGCCAAAAATCGACCGTCTATTGTTTAGTCTTTAGAGAGAGAAAGGGTCGTTCGTCGGTCTAAAACCGAGAAGTGGAAGGTCAGTTTCTCACCAAACCGAGAAGAAATCGGTGGTGGTGTGTTCAAATCGAGTGAATTTATTGATTGGAAATGGGAAGGTCGCCGGAAAATCAACAAATCAAATCCTAGGGTTTGTATCGCAGGGAAATAGGAAGAAGACGGTCGGGTAAAAGGAATTCGCAAGTGACGTCATAATGAACTCAGCATGACGTCAGCGTGCGTAAAAACACGGGTCAATGGTCGCTGACTCGGTCAACAAAGTCGAGAGATACAGAAATGTTCGTGATCTCCGATTGTTGGTAAGCTAGGGTTCCGGTCAGATGGTAATCCGGTCACCGTCGAGAAGCGTTGGAGAAGATATTCCGGTCACTAAAGTCCTAAAAGAGATCTAGGAGCTCTAGGTTTCGTCTAGAAGTGTCGGTGAAGAGGGGAAACAACCGTTGAAGGCTTAATCGTTGCAGCCGACAGGAAAATTCTAGAGAGAGAGAGAGTGATTTGAACCGAAGGAGATCACTGGATTTTTCACAAAATTGAAAGGGAAAACGGTTTGTGAAGGTTTAGGATGGTCCAAGACGTGGGAAGTGTTCGTCTGGTGTAGAAAAGATGTCGGAAACCTAATCGGTTGAAAGCCCTAGATTCTTGTGGTCGGAGAAGACGACCAAAGTCTAGGTCAACATCTGCTGACCTTAGTCAGCGTGTGAAGGGATTCTCGGGTCAAAGTGAGTGGACTCGGTCTATAGACCTGGGGCTGTTTGGTCGCGGGTTAGGGGTAAACCGGGTTTTCTTTGTTCCGGAACGGACAATCTGGTTAGTTGTAAGTGAACCATATTCGTGATTGTGGTTCCGGAGAATTCTATTTTTAATTTCAGACCTATTTCAGGTCTAAAAAATCCGAAAAAATTGAAAAAAAAAAAAAAAATCTGAAAAAATTGGAAAGAAATATAGAATCATACCTTTGTTGGAGAGGAAGTGATTCTTCGATGAACTTTAATAATCATTGATAATATTCGGTCTCCTGTTCTCAGTAAAAAAAACTCTTATTTCTCTTGATTTTCTCGAAGTTGTAACATTATCACAAGAATCATCTTGGAATATTTGAACAAATCGACAAAGCGATTTCAAATAATGTAATCACAACTGAAAAATAGTTGGAATTTTGACACAACAATATAGAAATTGTTGGGAAAAGCGGAAGCTAAAACACGAACAAATAACCTGCTCATGATACCATGTTAAATTCACGATTATATAATAATCGGAGATATGAACATAATGTAAAGACACGATAATTTAACGTGGTTCGGTCGGATACTCAAGACCTACATCCACGGAGAAATAATTCTTTATTAATAATTCACCACATACAATTGTATGTGGGAGTTGATCGGTTACATTGGTCAGACATAACTCGATGAGTTTGAATCCTAGAACCCTCTCCTATTTATAGATGACTTAGGGTTTAGGGTTTCCTAGTATATCTATATAACAAAACATAAAAGTTGTGACTAGGACAAAATAAATGTTCCTAGAAGGTGACTAGGACTACCACATAGACATCTATGGTACATGTTGGCTGAGACAAATCTAACCCTTTGAACTGCCAACTCGATCCGAATCTAACGGATTTGGGTTATTCATCAATAAACCCCTTCATTAGCCCCCTTCTGTTCTAATAGATGCATTCAATTTATTTCCCTCCTTAATGACCGGTCAAGTTCCCCATTCATGTAATTGTTTTTCAATTAATAATTGTTTTCAATTTACACCAAAACCCTTCTCCTCCCACATTCAGTTTCTCTCCCCTTCAATCTTCATCGCCCCATCCTCTTACTCTCCCATCAAACTTCTTCAAACAAAATCTATTAAGTGTGCTAATAATAGGTTATGGTTGAAATTTGTCATTTCTAAATGTCATTCCTGGGAAGTTGTTGTATGGATTGGGTTTAGAGATTAGAGTTTGAAATTAAGTGATTGAGATATTTATGGAGGTTCTAATCAATTTTGATTAGACCAAATTCAAAATGGGTGAAGTATGCTCACAATTCCAAGTGTAGCTTATAATACAATGGGATTAATTTGGAGAGATGAGAAAGCAATGCTTAGCGAGCATCTTATTTTCTTAAAATATATGGGTCAAATTGACGTACCAAGTGATGTATCTGAGTTATGGTTTTCTAATTTTCCCTATGAACTCAAATAAACCATTAGGTGACTGCTAATTGCGAAACTTAATGGTCAGCGTGATTCCTTGACTCAAACTCTGAAACTTAGAAAATGGCAACCCATAAACCTGGTCAGTTTTATGGTATAACTCTTAGTACAACTGATGTGTACTTCTTGTATATATTATTGCCCCATTTGCTTCATATCGGTGGTTGGCTCTATGGTCCGGGAAAGAATAGACAATGAGGGTTGCTTTCTTATCTCCAATTGGACACAGAGGACACTCACATGTAAATTATAATCACTTTATATTATTACTAATTGTATTGGCGCTCCGGTATAAGCATTTTTTCCTTACCTAGATCCTTTTGTTAGATTTTAGTTTTGTTCTAACTTAATAGGCTAACACTATGGCCAAGTTTTTCTATCAGATTAAAGCAACTTCATGGTCCAACACTGTCCGAATATAAGGGTGCCTTCACTATTCCTGTGTGATACTTTTGTTACTAAGGGTTAATTCCCGAAGCCCTTCCACAATAATCGCCATCGACTAAAACGAACAGTGATTGATGGTTTTTTTGTACTTATAAATCACTATCAGAATAAAAGTGGGCCTTCACTTTGTAAGCGAAATATGAGTTTGCAGACATATCACAAGTTACAATATAACTAAAATCAATAAGTTATCTTCGTAGATGGAAGGAATGGTTTTTGTAGATTTATAAATATATATAATTTTCTTTAAGCTTTTTAGTTTCATAGTTTGTCCATTTTGTACAATTTTCTTCCACTGTTTTCAACCAATTCAAATTTTTATTTTATTTCTAAGAATTTCTTTATATCAAAGATCTGATTAGTCGTGCCGGAGGCACGGGTTATGTCTAGTATATTACATGACACCTTCATAATGCTAATGATTGAAGTGACATGTATTGTTTTAGGTCATGACACGTATGACAATCGTTATTAATTAGATATACGTCTGACAAAAAGCAACATATTAAGCTAGTCTAGAGTGAATTGATCATCATTAAATCCAGATTGATCATGATTACAAAGACACGCCTATTTGCAATATTACTAGAATGATCAAGATCTTAAGAATTGCACATAATTTGTAGGTTGATGAATGACTTTGATTTCAACAATCAATGACGCCTATTATTCCTAATGAGAATTCTATAGACGCGCAGAGCCCTCATTCCAAATGAGCCTCCACTAAATTTGGCTACATTGGGCCTGTCTTACCATCTAGGAAGTGGCTATATAATTTCTCGTGCACCTAATAGCTATTAATGTCAGTGGCCCTAAGTAGACTATATTAGAAAGGCTAACTCCTTCCATCAAAAGATCCCAATTCCATTTGTTGATGCAAACAAGAAAAGCCCAAGCCCAACGTATAGCTGTGCCTGGGTGGAAGGTGGTAAACTGATAAATACTCTTCTGAGTAGTTACAATTGATTGTCCCTCTTGAGGTCATACATGATGTACCGAACTGAATTTGTCATCTTCTCACCTACCAGTATCCATCCACATATAATCAAATATGGATGGCATGTGCATACATACATGTGTTGGCAGGGGCGGATCCATGGGGGTGCGAGGGGGTGCGGCCGCACCCCATGGATCCTCCCGAAAAAATAATACAGTAGGAATAGTTTTTCTTTTTAATATGTATATAGTTACATCTGATATATAAGAGCTGATGTAATAAACTAACACAAGGTGGGCTTTGGCTTAGTGGTGAAGGTGCTGTGTTTGGAACGTTAGGTCGTGACTTCGAATCCGTGTATAAGCAATTGAGTGTTTTTGCACATTTATGTGTTTACACCCTATATATGCCCCATTGTGTGTATTGATGATATGAAGTAGTACTTGGCTCAATGGTTAAGGCTTTGTATTTTAAGTCGTGGGAGCGCGAGGTGCTGGTTTCGAATTCCACTAGTTGAAATATTGTTAACTTTTAATATTTCAACTATCCTAACTTCTAAAATTCTTCAACTACCTTAATAACATCAATTCATCTACCATAAACTCCTACAAACTTCAATGCTTCACCATAAACTTTATAATATTCAATTCAACTATCCTAAATTTTTATAGTATTCAGTTCAACTGCCTTAAACCCAATAAACTTCAGTTCTCAACTTGATAAATACATTTACGATATGACGCAGAATGATGATTTCTCAAATTTAGATGGGATTGGAGCTCTTGCTAAAACATTGGTGGAAACTACGAGAGATAAAACATATCATTTAGTTTATTTGATTATTACTTTAGCACTCACTTTACCTGTTACAACTGCCTCCGCTGAAAGAACTTTTTCAGCTATAAAGCTAGTTAAAACACGTTTAAGAAACAAGATGAGTCTTCCGTGGCTGAATGATAGTTTAGTGGTCTTTATTGAAAAAAAGTTTTTAATGAAATTGACAATGGGTCGATCAATTGCGTTTGTAGTCGTTAATGTATTAATATAATTAATGAATATAAATATTTTGTTAACTACTGTGTTTAAAAAAAATTAAGTATATAAATTCGCACCCCCTAAATGAAAATCCTGGATCCGTCCCTGTGTGTTGGTCACGTAAACCATTTTTGTGCACGTAACACTTCCCTAATGTAACAAGAACTTGTCGAAGGAGTGGTTGGAATTCCCAAAATTTATCTCATGGGCTTCAAGGCCAGCCACATAAGATGAGATTTACAGTTTTTATTTTCATTTTTACGATTTTAAGACCCAAAATGTTTTTAATGATGACAGTTATGAGAGTTATTCAATTCGTAATGTATGTATATGCATATTATTATATACTGTATCTACGCCATGTAATGAAAGTAATGACTCTTGAACGGTATGTAAAAATAAAAGGAACTCAAGCCATCTGTCATCACTAAGCCGACACCATAACTCTAGATAAATATATTGATGTTTCAAAATACCTAAGATACAAACATCCCAGACAACGAGGCAAAGAAACTTCTAAGGTGAGGACAGAAAATTTTGAACTTATTAGCATAGCATTGTTTGTTTCTATATCGTTACATATGAGAAACGATGATCCATATTCGAGTACACACTTACACGCGGGTCAAAATTGTCGATTGATGGATGACGAAAATATTCCAAAATAAGTTTGTAACTGCATTACACAAGTACACATTTTAAGTTTTTGTTTTTAGACGGCTACCTACTCTTACTCTTTTTAGTCGTTATCCATCTCTATTTGCCCTATAAAACAAGAAAACATTTCAAGTACTCTTCCACCCCAAACCCTTCCTTTCTTCTCAAAATAACCAGACTTCTTCTAAGTTAACACATCAGTAATATAAAACCATGGCAATATTAAACAAGAATATGGTTGCCTTACTGGTAGGTGTGGTGCTGCTTCTTGCAGTGTCGATGGAGGTAGCGAATGCGAGCTCGTTGACCGTTTGGGGTGGGCCAGGTTGCAACCAACAGGGTCAGATACTGAGGAACTGTGGGTGCACAGACATTAACCTGAATGGTGGTTATCAGTTTGTATACAATGGACAAAGTGCTGCCTTATATAACCAGCCTGGTTGTAGCGGAGTTCCTCATACCCGTCTGAGTTCTTCGTCTTCGATGTGTAGTGGGTTTGGATGGAAGAGTATCTTTATCCAGTGCTAATTATGTTCCGGTTCAATATAACGTAAGTACGAGGAACACAATAATGTACAAAACTCACCTATTCATGCATATTTGTGCATGGATATGTGATAAATAATAATACCTATATGATATGAATAAAAATGAGGGTCTTTATCTCTCTCAATTAATCATTTGTTTATGTTTGGATTTAAGTAAAGAGACTGCTAAAATCCGACATACGAAGGAAGAGAGTCATATGAGTACCAGCGCCAAACTTAGCCCTAAACAAGCAAAGCCTCATTTTTTCCCACTTGATTTGGAGTTGCAAACCCTTGTTTTGCTTAAAGAAAGCCGTACTGGAAATTGAATGGGAAAACATAAAAGGGGAATTTTACCCATATGGAATTAATAGTAGTGGAATTAGTCCCAAAATCACTTGACTTGGTCAATAACGTATGACTACCATCAAGGGTTATAGACACAAGTGTTTTAGGCCATCTAAAAAGAAAAAGAAATATGTATTGGACTCAACGAATCCGACAGTTGAGGGGGCATGTGAGAGTAGCCCCACATGAAAGTAAGCTCCACAAAAAATTTAGCCGTTTATATCTGTTACTTCTTTATATTCTTGATAACCCAAGTTCAATAAATCATAAATTTCTACTTTCAACAATACTCGAACTTGAGACTCCCGAATTTTGGAGTGGGTGTGACTACTGCACCATGAAATGGTAGATTAAAAAAAAAGATTATATAACTTTAGCTTTTTGATCTATTTCGTATGGACATTCATATATTATTCATATGTTGAATTTACTATTCCTGTCCAAGGATCTTGACATGCTATTTCACTTTTTTTTTTTTTTATCTTGGAAAATATTATTTGTCCCGATAAAAAGTGGATCAAATGGCCAAACAAGATGTCATACCGAAGGCGCTTTATAATTCAAGAAGAAAGTATGAAGTAGGTACTAAGATAGGCGCCAATTAATTAACAAAAATCAAAACATCAGTCAAGCAAGGTATGCACGAACTGATTCCCTTACAAGATCCATGGGACCATGAACACCATGAATTGACTACTTCTTGGTTATTTATTTCCTTTATATCGTTCCATGCAATGACTGAATGAGTAGTCCATCTTGATGGAAGACCTAGTACTCATTCAAGAAATAACAATGGATGCATAAATAGGAATGAAATAGTTACTATTCAGTTACTTTTCTGCTTAGTTGGGACTCAAAGCAAGTTTACCAAAATTACTCAAATGCCTCCTGATTTAGATACTTTCAGCTACTAAACTTCAATTTGTTTTGAAGCACTGACGGGAGTGCCTATAAACATGGGCACCATCCCAAGTCCCAACCGACGATACAAGGGACCAGTTAACTAGTCCCAATCAAGGTAGATTTTGCAGTTTTTATAGGTCGGTGTTACGGGGAAATAAAGAAATTTTCGGAGTTTGAAGTTTCGGGTGGAAACAAAAAAAAATTAGAATATTTTTTTACCCCAAACAACCAAATCCTTATACTTTTTCAGCTTCTTTTTCCTTTCACCTACCACCACCATCTCCGGCAACTTCCACCATCTCCGGCGAAGTCCACCATTTCTGGCGACAATTACCAAACTTCATTTAGAAAGTAAAGATTCCGGTAAGAAAGTCGATCTAGCTACTGTTATCCATCCTGATGCTAAATTTCGTCCTGACGGTGTTATCCACGGAATCGGACGGTTGTTGATTCCTCGATCTGTTCAAGAAAATTTCAACCGTCGCCGGAGTTTAAGATCTATTTTAGCTGTGTTACCTGAAGGAGCACCAATAGTCGATCCTAGAACTCACTGCTTGAAAAAACCAGCTTCACCAGCACCGGCAGGTTCACCACCAGCTTTACCTATCTACGACGCAATGGCTCCAGGACCTTCACTAGCTCCGGCGCCGGCGAGAAAAGTGGAGATGAAATTCATCATTTATTTATTGACTTGTATTAATGTGCATAAATAAGCTAAAAGTAGGAATGAGTTTTCATAGCATATGACAACCTTAATGGTCTTTATATTGTCTTTATGACTTATTCAGTTCATGTATTTATTCATGATATATGTATCATATTGTATATAATTACTCTTCAAATTCGTGTAAGAAAAGATCCTTATCTTTAATTTTTGTAATTTGATGCTCATGTAAATTTAGGTATATTTGAGAAACAAGATCAATAAAGCATTTTTTTTAGAGTTAATTTCTATATGGCCCCCTACTTTGTTACCAGCTTCCTTATGGCCCCATTTTTTTCGTAAATTCAAATATGACCCCCTATTTTCAGGTAAATGTCATTACTACCCTTCTTAATTCTAAATTTAAAACATTAAAAAAAATTTATTTCCACCTCATCTCTCCCTACACCTCACCCCTTTCTCTCTCTCTCTCTCCAACTCACCTCTCTCTCCAACTCACCCCTTTCTTCTCCGGCAAGGTGGGCGGCCGGAAAATTTTCCGGCCGGCCACCTTCAAACCTAAAAAAAAAAAATTCTCTTTCCTCTTTCTCTCTAATTTTTTTTTGTTTTTAAAATCTCTCCACTCTCTCTCTCTCTAAAACTCCGGCGAAGGGGGTTCCCCTTCGCCGGAGTTTTAGAGAGAGAATTTTTTTTCTTTTAGGTTTGAAGGTGGCCCGCCGGAAAATTTTCCGGCCGACCACCTTGCCGGAGAAGAAAGGGGTGAGTTGGAGAGAGAGAGGTGAGTTGGAGAGAGAGAGAGGGGTGAGGTGTAGGGAGAGATGAGGTGGAGAGAGAGAGGGGTGAGGTGGAAATAATTTTTTTTTTAATGTTTTAAATTTAGAATTAAGAAGGGTAGTAATGACATTTACCTGAAAATAGAGAACCATATTTGAATTTACGAAAAAAGGGGGTCATAAAGGAAGCTGGTCACAAAGTAAGGGGCCATATAGGAATTAACTCTTTTTTTTATCAACAATTATCTTGTGCAAGTTCATCTATTTCACACACACATTATAAATTTTAGGAAATTTGTTTGTGTCAAATGACTCAAAGTAGAGAAAAATTTCATATTGGGAAAAAAATGAATGTATCACCTACATCCTCAAAAACAATATGACATTTTTTGGGCAAAAGATCCATACCCTCAATATTTTATTTTATTTTTTGTTGAAAATACCCTCAATAGTTGAATCACCAATAAGAGACACCAGTGGGGTCCAAAAGAGTACTCTTAATCAAATGTAAATTTATGTAACAAACCTTTTTGTTTTGGGCTGAATTTTTCTTCCTCATCATTCATAGACCAAGACTTGAATTTTGAACTCTTTTTCATCGCGATCTCTCTCTCCTATACATTATATTGTCTAAGTCTTCTAAACTCATTACCAATTAATTTGAGTTAGATGACCACAAACTTAACATGGTATCAATGCTAGACCCACACGTAACAGGCTTAAAAGTCGCACGTCACGTCACCCGAAAGAAAAAAAACACATGTGGTAGACTCCAAAAACGTCACGTGAGAGGGGGTGTGTGAGAATAGTCCCACATGGGAGAATGAGTATCCATCAACTAAGAATATAATGTATAGGTCCTCTCCACTCATTGCCAATTGGTTTTGAGTTGGATGACCACAAACTTAACATGTAACGAATCAAACTCACGATTACGGTGACTATTAATAAATCCATTGTTGATTTTTCCGTGGTTGTAGGCAGGGGCGGCCCAGGCCCAAAGCAGCCAAAGCGGCTGCTTTGGGCCTCATTTTATAGGAGGGCCCCAAAATACGAGTTCATTAGAAGCACCTCCAAGAAATTAAAGAAAAATAAAATTTCAAAGCCCAAACACAGTTTAACCGTAGCCCAAACATCTTCCCGTACTTTTCTTTTTGTTACAAGCTAACATGCTTATTCACGAATCACAAGTGAACAACCAATTAAGTGTTGGGCCCACAAAAATTCAAAAACGATGAAAACCTAGTGTAACCTAGAAACCAAGTCTGACATTAATTCTAAAGGTCTGAATCCGTTGTCTCTTCAAGAACAGACCACTCCGGCGAAGGTCTCCCTTCGCCGGAGTAATTTTAGAGAGAGAGAGAGGAAGAGAGAAAAAAAAAAAAAAAAAAAAATTTTAGTTTGAAGGTCGCCGGCCGGAAATTTGGCCGGCCGGCGACCTCTGTCGGAGAAGGTGATGAGGTGGCGTAACAGATGATGTGGCGTGAGTTGGCAGAGAGAGAAAACATGATGGAGGAGAGAGAGTGACGGTGTTATAACGGAAGGGGGCCATATGGGTATTTCTCGTAAAGTGGGGGGCCAGGCAGGAAGCTGGTCACAAAGTAGGGGCCATTAGGGAAATAACCCCTTTTTTTTGAAAGAAAATACTACATTGGGCTTACTACATATTTGTTTTCTATATACATTTTGTTGTTCTCATTCGCTCTAGTGGGTTGTAAAATAGTCTAAAATCCAAACCTATAGAAATTATTTTAAAATATTTTTGTCTTTAAAATCGAAGGTTATTTGAAGCATGATATGCTATCTGATATTGATGGAGCTCAACTGTTTGTAGAATTTAAAATTTTAAAAGTGATTCTCTTTCTTTAAAGTGATTCTATCCCGTGGTATAAGAAAAACAATTGATGTGCTCGATTTTATTAGTTCTAGAGAATTAAAATTTTCAAATACTTGGATTTCTTACAAGATTTTATTAACTATACCAGTTACAGTAGCTTCTACTGAGAGAAGTTGCTCAAGTTGATCGAGTCTTACCTCCACTCCGCTCCACCATGTCACAAGAGAGAATTTAACAGTTAAGCTATGTTACTAATTGACCAAGATATGACGCAAGATTGAACTATAAACGCGTAATTAACAATTTTGCATCTCAAAAGACAAAAATGTTATCAGAACATATTTACTTCATTTATATATGTAAATTGGATAATCTTATATACTATATAGTTCATTTATGGGTTTTAGTTATGTTTTTCATATTAGCTTATCGATACAACAAAAAATTAACTTTTTATAGAGAATGTGAGAAAGGCCCCCAATTTTTTTCGCTTTAAGCCCCCCAACTACTTGGGCCGGTCCTGCGTACAAATGTGATTGAAGAATCTAGTGCGGTCGAAGAAATTGCTCATGAAGACTGTGGGGTGTCATGATATATATATATATATATATATACTAGGTATAACCCGTGCCTCCGGCACGGTGAGAATCCAATTTATTGTGTGATTATAGTTATGCTTGAGAGAAAACAAAATCTCCTTTCTTCCGGAGTTTATCGTCGACAAAAGAAAACAAAATGTTAAAAAGTAATTGAAGATATAAGTACCATATAACAACGTAAAGATTGCACGGTATTAATAATAACGTAACGATCACGCGATACTATATAATATGAAAATGATTAGTGGGAGGATTAAGAGAAAAACAACAGAGAACTTTTGAAATAGGGCGATTAGAAGAAAAGTTGCGTGATATGCATTAAAGCATTTTAATTCTATGCCCACACAAGATTCTTGAAAATAAAACCGGGGATACATGTTTTGTAATTAGAAAACATAAATGAAAATGATTTTATTGAAAATAGGAATTTGCTATAAATTTAAACTTGAGTCAAGAACTTGATTCCAAACTCGTTTGAGACTTTAAACACCATATTCGTACTATCTTCACCCATATAGATATATTTGCGCACAAATATAGTTGCATCCATTCCATGTTTGAAGTTGGAGCCCTAATGAATCCTTCTTTTACACTTTTTTTTGGTAACTTCATTCTCGTACTTTAATGTGCCAACCTTTTCCTGGTCCCTTATACACAATATGATGGTATATATTGCTTACTGGGATAAACATCATGATATCGTAGTTTAGATCACATTTTCTCCTTATTAACATAACACTCTTGCATTCACTCAATTGTGACCAATAAAAGTACAAGACGAATTAGATGATACCTCATCAGATGATATTGTATACGAAAGATAGTAGATTATAGAAAAGAAAGAATGAAAATTCAGCGGCATTATTGGTTGGAGAACACTTTCTTACCTCTGTCTCTTTTGGAATGTCAAGTAATTTAATTGCTTTTCTAATCTAACCTCCTCTTTAGAATTCGAGTAAAAGGAACCCAAATATGCTAGAATGACATACCTCGATTCTTAAAAATGGGTTCGCCTTGTATATAGTTTATAAGTTTTCACTTTGAAATTGGAATTTAGGTAACCGACAAGAATGAAAATGACTTAAAATACAGAAACAACACCAAAATGGCAAATCTTTTGGGAACTCACGACGTTATTTGTTAGAATATGAAAAGCAAACACAACCACAAGAAAAGCTTATTATTTTACCAAGCAAAGTAGAGGCCCACATCTTACTCAAACAATATGTCTCAAAGATGACACCTAACCAGCCAGAATAACCAAATAAACATGTATGCTTAACCACAAAAAAAGAAGCAAATAAAAATACAAAAACTAATAAAACTGTAAACCACCAATCAACATATGACTCCAACATGAAGAAATGATAATTGTGGCTTCAAACAGAGAACTCCCTTGCCATTTTCTGTATACTAAATAACTAAACCAATCAGTCTCCAACCTAATGTTAACTCTCGTGGAGACAAACCAATTAAACCGAAATATATTTTCGTGACTGCAAATTATGGAAGAAGAGTAGTGGAACTCTGAAGCCAAACTCCATTTTATATAGTGATGGATGAGCACCAACAATGCAATGATTCAAAAAAATAGCTTATTCTTCTGTAACTGGTGGTGGTAAAAGGTGGACAATTAAAGGTTTCAGACTGCTAAATTAAATAAGATATTTAGACATTAAAGTCTTTTTAAGAGAGAGAAGAGTTGTTACAACAAAAAAAAACAAGGAAAAGAGAAATAAACGTCAAAGGAATATTAAGGGACGTCTGTTATGGTGATTAATTTGAAAGAATTAAAAATAAATAGTAGGAGATTCGAGTGAAACACATAATGTAAGATGGATGAGATGAGAAAGAGAACCCAGTGAAATACGTTATTTTTCCAAGGAAGATCAACAGAGGAATAAGGAGAGACATGAGGTGTTTCTTTTTTAGGAATAAAGGGGGTGTTAAAGGGAGATAAAGAGACGGTGCGTCTAATTACACTAAATATATTTCATTAAGTCTAATTAATATTTATGCACCTAGTTAATATTATTTTTGTTCAATAATTATTCCGAACTTAATTAATTTTTTTAATAATATAGATTGAGGTGGAAGTACAAAGACCATTAGATGTGAGGCAACGTGGCTATTCATCCTAGTAAGCATTGAGTATGATACACGACTTTGTGATTATTAGTCTAATTTTGTCCATGCAAACATAGAACTTGTCCTAGTAAGCATGAGATTGGGTTATTTTTTATCCAATAAGCTGCATTTATTTTGTCCCAGTCATCACTAAGAAACTCTGTTTTGTTATATATACTAGGCATAACCCCCGCCCGTAGGGCGGGGGAATGCCCTTTATGCAACGCGAAGGAATTACCATACAAACAATCTAAAAACCTTTTTTGGACTATATGTGTGTTTAGGGGTAGTTTTTGGACCATAAACCCATAAATTATTTAGCGTAATTTCATTAATGATTATTGAATCAAGTAAGGACCTAAATAAAAACAAACCATTACGTTGACCAACAATTAGATTTGCGAGAAAATCATAAACACAAAGCAATAGTAGAAAAGTTGATCACAAATACTCTTACTTAGATAAACTCACCAAGAAGCTATTCTTTTAGTTTTTCCCTACTCACAAGCTCATAAGAGCCAATGCAACAAGCAATTTTGCTGCTGGATCGTTCTCTAAGGCCTGATCATAATATCGTTTGGCAAGATGAAGATCTAGCGGAAGCCCTTGACCATGCTCATGCATGTATTCAGGGTTGAACATGGCTTGGGCGTTGGATTCTGACTTAGCATGCTCATAATCCTTCTTTGTACCCTGTAAAATATAAGAGATAACAATAATGATTTTAAAAGAGGGCATAGAAAACTCACAAATCTTTCACCCAACCCTGGTCATAACATCACAATAACAATTCAAGAAGTAGAGTGTAATCAATCATATATACCATAAGATTTAGAAGTGGAGTTCAAGTACGAACATACCCGGCCATAGCAATATACATCCCTAATGAGTAAAGCAGCATGTTCATTACCCTACACTGAAGCTTTCCACCATAATGAATGTGCACATCGATGTCTTTCAGCATCTGTGCAAAGTCCAGTCTCTCCCATACAAATACTGCACTCCTCATACTTGTCAAGAATCCATGCAGCATTACTCTGTGCAACTTCGTGCCCTAGTTCTGCCATTCTTGAGTACAGTAAAAATGCTCTTCCCACGTCACCTTTCAAGTACGACTCTAAAGCCCATCTTGACAAGGAACCCCAAGGCCCTCTCTCAGCAACTAATTTGTACAGTGCGGTAGCCTGAAAGAATGGAGAATTGAAGACTAAGTTCAGAAGAACGTTACTGCTTGAGTGCATGTCCAAGGGTAAAAAGAACTGCAAATGAAAAAATATACATTATACATGCTAATTACCAAATGTAATATTTGAGACTTCCTAAACAACACAAAAAAAATCACAAAAAACAAATCAGAATAGGTTCTCAAGACGGAGGAGATGGCTCGAATATACTGTAACTTAATGTGAAAGCAGAAAAAATATAAAGACCTTGATTAAGTATTCAGTTCTTATAGAGTTATAACCTTTAAGAAAGAACTTTCAGAAGAAATATAAGCCAAGTAAACTTACCATCGAACGGTTCTTCTTAAGCCCTATGCATGTTTGGAACATTTTTGGCAATTGTAAAATTGCCTTGGTTTGACAAGCATTAGCTGTTGTAATGAAATACTTGCATGCTGTCTTCACATCCTTTTTCACACCAATCCCTTTGAGGTATAAGACCCCCAGATTATAATGACCACCAGCCTCATCATTATCAACCGCCTTGTCGAAGTAATCTTTCGCCTGTTACAGAAAGATTTTGCTACAAATAAGATGAAGAATTTCCATTTTAACGATCAGTTGTCAGAGAAACCAACAATGGAACAAGTAATCTGCAGAAAATGAATTAAATGTAAAGTTCCTAAATTAGTTTCCTTCAACGATGATTTCTGTGGTCATAGAATTGCGGAGTTTTTTCTGTGGTCATAGAATTAAGGAGTTTCGGGTAAAAGTAGTAGATCATCCTTATGCATTGAGTGACCCATCTGAAGCACCCAACCGAAAGCTTTATCTGCCTCGGGGTCCATCATTGCCAAAGAAACATTCATCCATGTGGGAACGATCTTTCTAAGAGATTCCTACACCCATTCGACATAAGAACACAAACAGGACACTCGCGTATACAACTCATAAAGGAGTAATCAGGTTGAGAATATGAACCTTCCCAACAATGACAGGAGAATTTCCTATTGGCTCAAATTGTCTAACTCAAAGTGAGAAAGAAAAATTTCTTACTCTTCTTTAATTAATGTCTGCCTTTTGAAACCATTGAACAAACGCCCAATGTTTGTTAAGGACTATGTAATCCTGAAATTAGAAAACGAGACACGCGAATGATGAATGGCAAGAGAAGCAATAAAATCCCATGCTTAAGGATAACATCCCCCTATACGATTCCAATTCATCAAGTATATCCTGCAAACCACATCCTACTAAAACTCAATTGTAAAGTCTAGTCATCTTCTAGTCAAGCTGATCTTATAAGGTTCTGTCATGGTGGAAGCGAAGTACAAAGAAATCATACCCTCAGTTCAGTTATTGTCTATATTGGGTACTTTAAGGTTCCGTTGAAATTCGGTGAACAACCTCTACAGACATTTTCTTTCTGAGAAGTTTTACTTCACATTTCTTGATTTAAGGTAGTTTCATAGAAGTCATAAAGTTGAATGTCATAATCCAAAATAAACAAAGACTATCATCTAAAAACTCAAATCCAACATAGGTGATAAATGGATTGGAAAAACCAGCTTATATAAATCATTAAAGTTTCATAGTTTCATAAACAATGACCACAGTTTCAACAATAATCTCCACAAAACAAATTGAGAAGAATACCCAAACCCTAAATCAGTTCAGATCCCACCTATAATTGTTTGCCGGTAAAGTTATATCTGAAATGAATTCATAATCAACAACTAACCAAAAAAACTCACAACCCAAGATGCATAATCTCTGTTAAAATGACAATGAAAGAAAAATTAAACTGAGGAAAACTAAAAAAAACCACCAATTTCGATTACCTGATCCATTCCTGAAGGTAAGGGTTGGCCAACAAAAGTGGGAATCTCATCCATATAGTTATTTTCTAAACTCCAACAGCTTGAAGATGTTAAAATGACAATGAAAGAAAAATTAAACTGAGGAAAACTAAAAAAACACCCATTTCGATTACCTGATCCATTCCCGAAGGTAAGGGTTGGGTAGCAAAAGTAGGGATCTCATCCATATAGTTATCAGATTTTCCATCGAGCAAAATCCTTGTGAACCCACCCATCTCAAAATTAGGTCCATTTTGAAAAATGTATTTGATAAAATTCACAGATAGAACAGAACTGAGATCTCATGAGTTTTCTTTAAAACCCTGACCTTTTGTTTGAGAAAGTCACTTCCCCATTGATCTTCTTCTCTATCCTTTTTAATTGAACTCTTCCTCTACCCATAATCTTCCTATTACTTTTTAGAGTAGTTCAGGACGTTGAAACAATTTGAAAAGTGGAGGAATTTTTAATCAACTTCATAGTAGAGTAATTAAACTAATGTCCTAATCAGATAAATAATATCCTAGTCACATTATTTTTTTGTCCTAGTTAGATTTTATGTCATTATTATGTCCTAGTCAGATTAATAAGACCTTGAAATAATCACTTGAAAATGAGAACCAAATCAAATAAAATTACTTACCTAGTTTCTCTATACTCCAACAGCTTGAAGATGTATAAAAGTTACCTATATGCAGTAGCTGGAGATGGTTGGCATAGACGGAGGTGCGTTCTCACTCTTCTGTTTAAAACTTCTTCAACCTGCTCTTTCTCTCTCTCTCGGGTTGGCAAAGAGACTCAAGAGGATGCTGTATAAGGCTAACACCATGTCTTCTCAATGTTAGTTTCCTATTTTCAATATTTCCCAAAGAATGTATGTGAGAGAAGGGTTGGAACTTTTGGGTGGTAATTGTACATCCCAATTTGAAGAGAATAAATGTGAAATATACCTGATGAATCCAATGATACTTAAATTTATTAAAGGTGGAGCACATGATGAGAATTGGTGCTTAGGTACATAACCACCTACAGTGGAAAAATAAACAAAAAACTTATAAGAGAAGAAAAAAAGGTTTCCCAGACAGAAGAAGCTAGCCAAGATTATGAAACACAAAGAGTCAGAGCAAGAAACAAAAAGAAGCAAACAATAAAAGAACACGAACCAAGAAAACTATGAAGAAGACGAAGCTCTAGATTTCATCAGCTAAGAAGAAGACGCCTTTCTTCCATGATTAGAACTGTTAGCGACCATCATCATCTTTTGAGACGTACCATATATATAAACATGTAAATAGAGATGGATATAAATTTTATATGAAACCCAAAATTGTAATTTTTGAACTACAATTATAACACTTAAAAATCAATCAAAACTAACATATTCCAATTTTATGAATTGCTTGATGCAAAGATCTTCATCCTTCTTTTGATAAACTTCTTATAAGAAGACAAAACAATTACAGAAGCGAAAAACAAATTAAAAAGGGAATAACAAAACAATAGACTTCAAACCTCTTTGAAACATTTTCTCAAACAGTTAGTGTGTAGATAAAGTTTAGTGGTCAAAATCCAACTAACCTGCAGATTTTCAATACCTTGAGACAATCCTTTGATATTTCAAATGCTCAATATTCCCTATCTGTGTAACCAAATTAATATTCAAAATCTCCCACAAAGGACGGCTATATATTCCCTATACTGGAAACAATGAAATCAGTTCTATACTGCAAACAATGAAATCAAATAAACACAGAAAACTAAACAAATAGTTTGAAATCCAAATTGATTAATCAAAAACTCTCTAATAGGAACTACAAATAGTTTGGATTTAACTCGCTCATTTGACTTTCATTTGACTTTCTCAACATTAGCCGCATACTATGATTTAACGAACATAGAGTACTCTTTCACCTTACTTCACTATTTTCCAATATTTAACATTCAATATAGGACCAGACAGACGAAATGACGAGTTTCTTACCTCATTTCAGATATAGACTATAGAACAAAAGGGGGGAATAGAATTGCCCTCAAACCCATCTTTCCTTCTCTTATTCTGTTATCCAAGTAGAAAAATAAATTAGGTTCGAAAATAAGGCAGATGTATTTTATCATGTTTTGCTAATGATTTGTGTAGGGACTTTATTTCACCAATAGATCTACCTATTTGTTTAATCAATATCGAATTATCGATAACGGCTAAATCTACGGTCATTAAAAGTTAGTACAGAACTGAAACTCAGATCCAATAGAAGATATTTTTCATAAATCGGTAATCATCGTATCAAACTTTTCCAATTTAAGAAACTCAAACCCAAAATCATAATTTAGTAATAATTATTCATAATAGGATCAACCTTTCACCTTCCATTGATTGTGAACCCTGAACCATTTCTGAATCCAGAATTAATATCTCATCGTCTTCTTACTGTAGAGATAATCATAAAAGAAAGTTTAGATTCAGTAAAAAAGAAACCCTGTAATAGATTTTCCATATTAGTAATCATAACTACTTATGATATCAAAAACTAAAACCCTAAAACAATCAAATTATAGATAAAAAGACTGAACAAAAAAGAAAAATAAACTTTTGTAGGTTGAAATTTGAAAGTGAAGATAGAGAAAGAGACGGGATTTGAGATTATACCTAGACCAGAAACAACAATTTGACATCCAGAATTAATATCTCATCGTCTTCTTACTGTAGAGATAATCATAAAAGAAAGTTTAGATTCAGTAAAAAAGAAACTCTGTAATAGATTTTCCGTATTAGTAATCATAACTACTTATGATATCAAAAACTAAAACCCTAAAACAATCAAATTATAGATAAAAAGACTGAACAAAAAAGAAAAATAAACTTTTGTAGGTTGAAATTTGAAAGTGAAGATAGAGAAAGAGACGGGATTTGAGATTATACCTAGACCAGAAACAACAATTTGACATTGAAAAATGGTGAGATATCTTACCTTCAATGTTGGCAAAGACACGAGAGAGAAGGGAGAGAGGGAGAGAGAACGACCTGAAGAAGATGAGAAGAATAAAGTCGTGATGAGAGGTAAAAGGAAAATGGAAGGTTTGGGAGCGGAACGGACATTAAAGCATGGACCGTCGGATTGATCCAATATGTAATATAGATGGCTGGATTTGTTTTTGTCTTAGTCAGACTGCCAAGTCATATTGATTCACATTAAATTTGTCCTAGTCATATAGATTTACATTAAATATGTCCTAGTCACAAGGATCTTATTTGTATAATATATATATATATATATATATATATATATATATATATATATAAACGAAAAACATGACAAAAAACTATTACTGAAGAACATAGATACAGAAATGTTAGTGAAGAACTAGTGAATGAGAACATTGAGAAAGATATAAATAAAACGACTATCAATGAAGATTTTAGTGGTTTGTCTATTTGGCAAACAATTGATCAACCATTATGTGACTTTTTAGTCGAAAGCAGACCTATTAGAGTTTTAAGAGATGAAAATTCAAAGATGTTCTTAAAAGATACTTCTTTTCGTACTAATTTTGATTGTTGGTAAAAAAAAATTATAGTTAATATAGAAAGGGCCCCAAATTTTATTTCGCTTTAGGCCCCCAAACAACTTGGGCCGGCCCTGGTTGTAGGTCGAGATTATGCGGAAAGATCTTATACTAGGCCACGTTAAATTATCGAGTCAACTAGTTTCACTTTATGACAAAATCGTGAAATTTAGCATCTCCGAATCTCTTTTTTTTTTCTTTTATATTCACCACAACCACCATCAATCAGCCCCGAAAATGAAGTAGGAAGGTGAGTTTTTTCTTTCCATTCTAACAATTGACTGGTCTAAGTCGATAGACCAAGTCAAGTGTGATGGTTTATGGGCTTTCTGAAAACCCCGCCCCACTATGTAACTTCCCTAGAAGAATTGAAGTTCTACGGGCACCAAAAGACCCCTCCGACCCAACTCTGGCCATGGATACATGTTGGAGAAAGTAGTTATCTTAAACATTTATAACCCTAACTCGAGTTCAAAGAGTCAGAGGTTCTTTACTTCTTTTCCTAGGATTAAAAAGTCCGTAATGTCGTTGAAGTTTCTTTCGACGTTTGATGTTTGCAGTATTTGTAGAGCTTCTTTCGAATTTGTCACAAATATACTCCTATATATGGTCTTCCACCTTGGAGATGGAGGACTTAGTAAAACATATAATCGAGCAAGGTCAAACTTGGATCTCTTTGTCTCACGCGTTTACATACATTAAGATAGGGCTTTTCCTCTATATACGTATACTAGATGTAACTCAGCTCAAATTGTATTATTGAATAATGCAAGAAATTGCGTACTTTATGTTAATCAATGCATGCGCTGATGTGCGTCAGGCAGTATTTGATAACCACGTAAAAAAACGACAACAGTTTATTTCTTTTAAATTACTACTTGATAATTTAATACTCTCTTAAGATAATAATGTTTTACAATTTTGTTATACTAAACTTTTAATCCCTATGGGATTAAAAGATGATTAAACCCAAATGTAGTTGGTGTTGCGTTTATAAACTCATGAGGAGAAATGATGTAAATATATCAAACTTTCTGGTTTGAGTCCAAATTGATAAGATTTTCACATATTATGATTAAATGATTCAATTCCCAACTTTCTGGTTTTGAACAATTCAATTTGTCATGACTTGGAGATTAGAGGAAATATGTAAATTAAACTTTGGTTGAGTTGTCACATGTATATCTCTTCACTAGAGAGACCATATATAATTCGAATCTTAACGTTGTAAAAGTAAAGAAGAATGAAATATTAGATACATGATCGAAGATTTAGGATTTAATCTTATTAAGAAGGATTTAGCAAAAAAAAGAAGCCCTAGACTACATCTATAATTTGATATCACTAGCTATAACTTGCTCTATAACTTGACTTGGTAAAAAAAAAATATAGTATATATGAATATTACATTGTTAAAGTTCACATGTTCCACTTTCAATTTTTTTTTTCACACGTCCAATTAAATTTAACTCAATTTATTAATGTACTATATATTTTCATTTTATAAAAACTCAATTTGTTTTAATTTTTATATCTCGACTAGGCAAGTCCACGACCATTTCTTGTACCCATTTTTTTTTGTATAACCATATGACATAAAATAGTACTATTCGATAGACTTCTTTCCATATCTAAATGCCTATAAATAGAGGCATAGGAACGAAGAACATACAAACTCATAATCAATCAGCCTCTCAATTCCAATCAATAGAGAATCTCTCTTGTTAGATCACCATATGGCAGGTTCAAAGAGCTATCTTACTCCCATTGTGATGGGTCTTGTCTTTGTATTACTAATGAGTAATATGGTGGATGCTAGCACTTTCACAGTATGGAGGGGTCCGGGCTGCCAAAACAGTCCAGCAACGTTTGGTAGCTGTGGATGCTGGAACATTCCTTATTATGGTGGCTATAGTTTCCAGTATACTGGCCAACCAGCTAGACTTTACAACCAATTTGGATGCAATGGTCCATTTGTAAGCCGCTGGACTTCGAGTTTCCGCAGTTGCAGTAGGTTTACATGGAAGAGTATCCGACTTTGTTAAGTGGTTCAACTCAAAATTGCAGCTGTATGTCCCGGCCCGTTTATGAATGGTTCCGTATCAACCCATTCATAAACAATCGTCATAATATATCTACTACTTAAAATAAAGGAGCACGTATGTGTACGTGTTTGTAGCTATGTACTTATTCCATGTGTGTTTATGTGTGTTCTTTATGTTTTGAAGTGCGTCATAAATAAAGGCCGGGTTCTCTTTTATTTTGTTCCCACAACCAATTTAATATTTCAGTTTTCTGACTGATCTTTATTTTAGTTTTGACGATTCAATAGGAGGAATCTACAAAAATGAAATGAAATGTGTGTGCTATGAAAGGTTAATTTGTATCTCATCACTATGCTAATATTGCGCCTAGTGGTTCACAACGGTCGTGCCCGGTTGACAAAGGTCTGACACACCACAAAAATCATTTGGCACGACTATGAAATGGGTTGTGCCGCAGCGAGGCCAGACAACTTACGTCTAGCCCCACGCCACAGCAACCACATAAATGAAATTAATCACTACTAATAGGATTGACTCCTATTGCTCCAAGAATTGATGGCATCATTGGCGCCAAGTTTTTTTTTTTTTTTTTTTTTAGAGAAGGTAAAATAGATTCATTAACTGGAAAACAAAAGTACAACCATGGAGGGAAACAAGATGGTTAACCAACCATGGCACCACAACAAGAGCATTCTAAGGATGCTACAGTGGGCCTAAAGCCTGTTCAAGACATCCCAATTCCTAATATAAATGCTAAAGGGAGTTGTGCTACTCCATTATTGATTACAAGCCCAATAATGAATCAAGTTTTTCACTTGTGTGATTAAATTCTCCATGGAAGCTTCTTTATCATAATCTTTCTTCATTAATCGGTTGTTTCGCTCTAACCAAGTGGCCCATACGATTGCAGGAGGTATGCATATACGGATGAAAGATTTCCTATCTGTTACCTTCTTCGGATTCCACTCTGTCAGAACCTGAGAGATGGTTTGATTGCTAGTAATGAGATGATGAGAGGGATTAATCGACTCCCAAATTTTAGAAGTGAATGGGCAAGTGAGGAAGAGATGTGTTGATGATTCCCAATTGGACTTGCAAAGAGAACATCTATTAGGAGCCGTGCAACCTTTCTTAATGATGTTGTCCATTGTGGGGACTGCGTTATGCACTATAGCCCATAAAAGGAAGGAGACCTTTGATGGGATAACCTTGTTCCAAAACCATTTTGGGATTTTAACTTGAGATTGAGAGGATGCTGCTTGTTGTTCTAGCTTTTGGTACAATGATTTGACTGAAAAACCTTTGTTAGAAGGCATCCATTTTTGAGAGTCTACCATTGAGTTGAGAGTAGTAGTCACTTCTGTAGTAGTATCAAGGAGGTCGGTGAGGAGACCAATCTCAGAGTTTTTAATCGGACGTGAGAAGTATGAACTAGGATTTTGAAAATCAACCCAGCAAGTATGACGTTTCACTTGTCATGGCGTGTGGTCATCGTGGTTCACGTTTAATGGTGGATCCTGTCACAGTTTTGAGGGGGACGTGGTTACACGGGCTAACATGGCTAAATCTTGGCACACCCCAACCCTTTTGGTCGTGGCATGGCGTGCCGTTCCAGCCCGCTGATAAATTTGCCGTCGTTTTTCAATGTTATTTCTAATTAACGGGTTGATCAGATTGAACCCTTCTTCGCTGGGTGTCCATGGGCTCAACAAATTCAGATGTCCATGACGTATTTTGAGTTCTCAGACTTTTTTTTCTCAGTCCTAATGAAGAATGTAAATTTTAGCTTTCACTCAACTTAAATATCTCATATGATTGTATCCCATACGAACATTGTTATCACCCAGGAATTTTGTTAATTTTGCACAGTATGAACATAAAATTACAATTTTCAGATTGTATCCCATATGATTTATTTATTCATCTTCACTTGGTAATGTAAATTGATTTTACTTTTACAATTTGATCAGGTCCTTGGACGACCAGTTCTTTTAGCCGTTTTTTTGTAATCAATATCACACAACAAGTAAAGTATAAGCAATTAGGCATCTTGTTAACTAATCTATGAATGATTATATTCCGTCGAAAATGGACCTCTTGAAGTTGAGGCAGAAGCAATTCTCCTTGGGGTTCGATTGGCGGTTAGTACTCGTACAGATAGTTTGATTATTGAGAGTGATTCAATCACAGTGATACAAACTTGTACATCAGATTTAGACCAAGTACCGTGGAAGATCAGAAATGTGATATCATATGTACAAGAAGAAGCAACAAATATTCAGAATATTAGATTCCAACATTGTCCAAGACAAGCCAATCAAGTGGCTCATAATCTTGCAGATTTTGCTTTCGATAATAGATTAAATAAGAGGTGGATAGGGAATTTTCCTGATTCTAGTAATGTAACTGATTTTGAGTTAGTTAAACTCAATCTTGTAACCTCTGAAATTAATTAATAAATTAGGCAAAAGCCTATTCATCAAAAAAAAAAAAAAATTTCCGTCGAAAATAATAATTTAACAACAGTTGAACAGCTTAGTCGGCAAATAACAAAAATATGGATTTGGTGACTCCTAATAATTTAAAATTGAATTTCTAATTTTGCTATATGTATTTTTATTTGTATTAAGAAAACAAAATTGAGACACAAATATCTTTGTTTTCACACGACAAAGATCTACTCCTAAATAATTCAATTGAATTAGTCAAAAAAGTAGTCACCACCTCACTTACATTGTTAATTTAACATGACCAATTTAACCTACTTTCAATTTTTAACAAAAACCATATCTTTTTATTTTTATATGACAAGGAGTCGACGATGACAACCATTTCTTGTACACATGCAATTTTCTTTATAATCACTATCACACACCAATAAATAAATAACAATAGATTACTTGTTACACTTTCTTTCATATCTAAATGCTTATAAATTGGTGCACAAAAAATGAAGAACAATCTCATCAAACAATCAGTCTAGCTTCTTTCCTTTTTCAATTAAAAGAAGATTATTATGGAAAGTTTGAAGAATAAGAATTCAATCTTGTTAACATGTATTATCATGGGTTTCGTTTTCGTATCGTTGATGAGTAATTTTGCGAACGCTAGCACTTTCACGGCATGGAGGGGTCTAGGTTGCACTTCCAGTCCATTAGTATATCAAAGATGTGGATGCTCGAACCTTAACTACAATGGTGGCTATAATTTCGTTTATACAGGACAACTAGCTATACTTTACGACCGGGCTAATTGCAATGGTCCGCCTATTACTGGCTTGGCTGGGAATGCTCGTAGTTGCAACAGGTTTTTGTGGAGAAGTATTCGTCTAATCTGTTAAGTGGATTGGCTAAAACTAATGTGATCCATCATCGTCTTTAGAATATAAAATAAAATAAACGAACACCCATTATGTGTGTTTGTGATCATAATATTGTGTATTTCTTTTCGTATCTTGTGTTTTAAAGTACATTCCTATATAAAAGTGTGGTTCTGCTTATCTCTTCCTTTAATCCATAACAAAGAAAAATAAAAATAAAAACACAAAAAAAAAGAAACATTACAAGTTTTTTTTTGAGTCCATGGGTATATAGACCAAAATCATATTGATAATAGGTTTATAGACCACTCTTCTTAGATTATGGATTTTTGGTCCTTTTACAAAAAGGGCATAAAGTACGTGTAATTTATTTGGTATTACCCAATGTATCCCAAATAAAAAAACCCCGGGATATTTGAATTTCCGAGGGTTTTGGGAAACTTTCCCAAAACCCGTGGGCGTGATTTGAGGAGAATATCTAGAAGCCGAAACAGAAAGTAAATGTGACATTTCATAAAGACCGTTTCTCTCTCTAAACTTCTCGATTTGGTTTTTCAACCAAATCGTCCGAAGATCTCGTTCAGAAACACTAAAGAGATCGTCTAACCCAGAAAGTTTGCATCCTTTCATCTTCTCCATTCATCTTTTTCATTGAAAAACCTCTTCAGGTGAAAAGGTAAGCTGGTTCATAAAACCATTTTCGTTATGAAATCGATTTAAACCGAAACGTGAGGTTCATTTCGTTGAAATCGTTATAAATAGTTGTTGCATGTCATTTTAACTTACTATTGAAGAGGATTTGTTGATTTTGGTAAAGATTTCTCTGTAAATAGGAAGTTTCTTTTCGGTTTAATGGAGATTCAAAAATATTTAGGGTTTTTTCGTTCGTTCTTATTTTGTGAAAAAGGGTACAAAATCGATTTTGTTTCATGAAACAAAAGATCTTTAAATGTTTTTGAAGATACTCTCGACATTAAAATCTTTAGTTTTACTTGAAAAACCTAAATCTTCTTTCTAAACTATTATTTCTGTTTCATAATAAGATAACTTTGTGTTAAAAAAAACATATAATTTATGGAAAATGGAACCATTATTTATGATTTAGGGTTTAATGAAATTTTTGATCTTGGTTTAGGGTTTAATGAAAATGTTGTTTATTGCAGTAAAAGGTTGAATATGGCACCTAAAGGTAAATCCAAATCGAAAGTTACTGAAGAAACAAGCACATTAAGAAGGAGTCCAATGAAGAGAAAGGCCACTGTTGAAGAAGAAGTTGTTAAGAAGAAATCAAAAACTAAAGAAACATCAGTATCTGAGGTAATGTATTTGGAATATTATATATTTTATTGATATTTTGAAGCTACATTGATAAATTATGATTAATTTATCTTATATGGTTGATCTTTAACAGTTTATGGCTTGTTGTATATACAAATTTGTGATATACTTTAAAATATTCATTCTTTATATAGGATTTTTCATAATGTTAGGTAAAGTATACGTACTTTACATGATTTATGTTATAGTTTACATTTGTGTTTTTTTGTAATATTTTGCAGGCTGGTGGTAGTTCTAAAAGTATGAAGTCGAAGGACAAAGGAAGCTCTAGTAGGTGGGTTGATATAGTTGGGGAACAGAAACTAATACCGGAGCAAAAGACATCGGCACTATTCAGATACACCCTCAGCAAACCAATTGAGTTGATCAATAGCATCCGTTCCTATATGACGGAAGAAATGAAGAAGGAGATAAGCAAAACTCCTTTCAGTCAATTGTTTGATGCTATGGCAGAAGGTACAATATTAAGGGAGAATTACACTAGTCGTCCCACAATTGCCATTTTGGATGTTCTTTGTCGATATAAAAAATCGACAAAGAAATTTGTTATTGGGGGTATTGAGATAGAATTCAAACCTGGAGATGTATCTTTGTTGTTGGGAATGCCAATGGAGGGTTCAGAATATGAGGCATTCCCTAAGAAAAATGATCTAGATCCTATGAAGTGTGCGTTCTTGACCAAGTATTTCAAGGAAACACTTGAAGCATCAAGAAACAAAAATATGGGTCTTTCAAGTGCTGTTGTTGGGAATGCACTTCAGAAATGCGTGAGGAACAGTGAACCAGCAATAGAATTTGTTGGTCTTCTAATTATGATGTTTTCGGCGAGCTTCCTGTTTGCCACTTTGGCTGGTTTTACTGTATTGCCTAGCATTTATAAGAACATCCAGTCTAGAAGGGCAATCAACAGGGTGTCATGGCCAAGAGCCATACACTCATATATGATGGAAACGATCGACAAACATTCAGAAGACCCAACCAAAACATCTGGTTGCTTGTTACTGTTGCCTGTGAGTAAAATTTTTTCAACCATCTGTTATATAAATTGCATATTATTTCATATAAAGTATGAATAATTTACATTTCTTTTTTTCCCTTAGTTCTGGGTGTGCATGCATACTAATCTGTATCCGAAAAATGCATTGAATGCAACAAGATACCCAAGGTTTTTGAGGTGGTCTGTGGATGGATTTAAAAATGGGATGGAAAAAGATCTAGCTGCAGTGGTACCTGAGGAGGTAATATCAATTTTTTATCCGTACTTTCATTGATTGAAAATTAAAATTCTGAACAAATATGTAATATTTGTTTAAAAAGTATATATAATTTACAATAAATTATATATACTTTCTTAACTTTGTTGAATTCATTTACATAAGACTCTGTTATTTATGTAAATTTATACATACAGGTTTATGAGGATGTTGTGGATGAAGTGAGTGAAGAAGAGAAGGAACTGTTAAAGTTTACTGAAAAGGTAGTTGTGGAAATACCTTTTGAAGAACAGTTGAATAACTTGGAGATGATGGAAGCCCTGAGTAGAGAAGTGAATAAACAAAAAGAAGAATTAAAGAAAAAGGATGAGGAGATTGAAAGTTTGAGAAATGAAGTAACACAACTGAAGTTACTTTTACAGTCTGAACAGAGGGATGAATCATTGATTCATAATGATTATAATGAAGGAAGTGGTGGAGTTAATGTGGACCAGAATGAGGAGGAAAATAATGTTGGGGAGAAAGATAATGTCAATGATGAGAATATTGATGGAGTACAACCGGATGATAAGGTTCAGGAAGAAGAAAAAGTTGAAGAACAACAACAGGAAGGTCAGTAATTATAAATACTTATACTGAAATTATTTATAATTGGTAGTAAATTATGCATACTTTACAGATACATTTATAGTCACAGTCCCAAATGATATATACTGTTTTGAAAATTTTATTACAAAAGATTTTTTTACACATGATTTATGTTGTCAGATGATGATGGAAACGTGCCATGCACAGCCATTGTGTTGGTGCATAATGAGGAAGAGCAGAATTATAATTCAACTCCCAATTTTGATTTGGGAATAGATTTCACAAATGCACCCGACTTCACCGACGTTGTTCAAGTTGCAAAAACCTATCAAGATAATGCTGAAACGGAGAGTCTCATAGATGATGACTTTGTCCAGACAACTCCAACCACAGTAAAGAAGAAGAGAACAAAATCAAAAGCTGTTAAGGGGGGATCGGACAAAACAGTTGATCCGGTTGAAACACCAAAACAGAATTCTCTTATTAAGAGAATCAAACAAGCTCCCAGAACAAGGAAACTCACTGAAAAGGCCGAACCAAAAGAAAAGGCCGAGAAAGAAAAAAAAAAGGAGATTGCGAAAAAAGAAGTTGTGAATGTTGAAGAACAAGATAAAAAGGGGAAGGGAGTTTCGATTGATGATGATGAACCACTTAGCAACTGGAAGAAGAGCAAAGTTTGGAAGAAAGTGAAAGACAATGAGAAGGGTCTGCTTGAGGAGTTCAACCAAGGAGTGAAGATGAAGTAATGAATTTGAAGTTTAATACTTGTCTTTGACTATGTTATGAAATGTTTTGTTGTTTGTGTTACATTATGATGATTGTAACAAACATAATCGGTTATCTCTAATATAATATAAATATTTTGCTATAAATTCATTTTTTAAACTAACAACAATTAACATGCAGAACAATTGTATAGGAATCAAATCTGACAAGTGATGTTAGAGGAAGAGAGGTGAATTGGCTTATGATGAACTGGGAAACCGATGCTCAGCTTATAAATTGGTGGTCAAAGCATCTATCTTCCAAAGTTTTAAAAGGGGCTGGACAAGTGTTCGTTCTCGCTTCTGAATTATGGGTAAGTTTTAATAACAGAATTCATAATTTCATAATAGAAAATTTTTTATGTGTATAAATTACATGTTTTGTCAAATAAAAAGGTTAGAATGATAAGAGAAGTATGTATACTTTATTAAGTACATGTGTTTTGTCTGTCGTAAAGTATGAATACTTTACTGGAATGTATTCATATTGATTTATACAGTATGTTGTTTTTATTTGACAGACAATGATAAATTGCAAGTCAGCTCAGTCAAACATATAGACCCCCACCTATCAAATCGGTTAATAAATGAGGCTGAAAGAGGGCTTATATCTTATATAGTTGCTCCAATGTGTCATTCGATGAGTACAGATGTCAGTAGGGGTATTCATTGGACTTTGTTAGTATTTGATTACTTTGATCAGTCTTGGACCCATTACAACTCGTTGTTCTTTGACATAAAGCTCCGTAAACAATGTGAAGAAAATGCTGCAAGATATGGACAATACATATTAGATGTGCTTCACAAAACAAAATATGTGAGTCCTGAATTTAAGAAAAAATGTAAGATTTCGAAGACGCCGTATGATCATCAACAAGGAGAAAAGTAAGTACATAATATTTCACACTTTTGTGATTACTGTAATGCATACAGATAGTTACATAGTTTATAAATTATTTTGTGGTTTCATATTAATTGTTATATCAATGATTGACAGTGCGGATTGTGGACTATTTGTTATGCTTCATATGGATTTAGTATTTATGAAACATTACAAATGGGCAGTACCGGATGAATACCTTGCAAGAGATTGGATTGAATTAGCTCAGCGTAGAAGAGCGGAAGTGACGTACGAGCTATTGAATGAAACCAGAGATTTGTGGAAAAAAACTTTAATATAGTTTAGATTAAAGTATGGTTTTATGTTTTGAATTTTAAAATAGTTGTAATGAATTATATTTGCCAGTTTGAAGTATAAAATATTAGGATGGGAACTGAAATTTTTAATTAAAATTTCATATTTGTTGAAAAATGTCTGAAATTTAGCAAGTTTCTTCCTTTAATTTATGACACAAACATGAGTAACGTGTTGATAAATAACGGGTTATGTACTAAACACGTAAAAAAAAATGAAATAAAGTACGGACAACATAAGGCAAAGTATGAATCTTTAAGAATAAATAACAGTCAATTTATGAAACAAAACAAGAACTTTTAAATAGAACAAATATGTAAATTTAAAGTCTGTAAAAACTTTAACTAATTTGCACCAAATACATCAATTGTACTGTATTTGGTGTAATTGGTGTTCTTTAATATTAACCACATATGTTAGGCAAGTATAACCTTTTGATAGAGAATAAACTTTTGATAGAGAATAAAGATAGAATAGTGAAACAAAACATAGGAAAAAAAGATTGAATATTTGAAAATTATGTGGATTGAAAGTGTTATGTAACATATTTAAATACATCAAATGTTTACCCTACATGTTTTGCGATTGTGGTATGAAGGTTGCTTACACCTACCACATATCCTTAATTTTCTTGGCATATTTCCCGAGCTCTCGATCCGTACTGTTCTTGGACGACCTGGTCTACGACGAATCAACGGTGGGAGAATTTTGGTAGCTTCATCAAAAATCCTTGGTTCATCAACATTGGAAATAGGCATTATATGTTCCTGGTAAGTCTTCACATAAGACTCCGTTGTCCAAATAGGATCGTAAAAACAATCTTGTTGGTCTTCAGACAAGCTTTTAATACACAACATTGCGTGTTCACAAGGAACACCATCAACTTGCCACCTTCTACAAGTACAAGAAATCTGTAGAAGATTAACACAATGAGAAGGTTCTGAGTAAACCTCGAATATAAATGGGGCTGCCTGGGCAATATTACAAGTTGCAGCACTATCATATTTTGCTTTCAACAGATCAGTGATGGTTGGACACAAGAATGTCGTCCATTTTTTAGACAATTCGCGTGCTGTGTTCATTTTGTTCATTATATGAATACGAATTGCCTCCAACATTGCTGTAATTGGTAGTCCACGAGCATGACGAATCTGATTGTTAAAGGATTCTGACAGTTGAGATGATATCGCTGTGTATCTGTATAAAACAAAAGTAAGTAAATTTTCTTATATTTTATTATAAAATAAAAATTATATTTATAAAGAATAAATACTGTACATAAAAGATGTACAACTGTTGTGCCAAGTATATGTAATTTGCGTAACAAAGTAAGTACTTTATACGGTGAAGTACATAATGTTCTGAAAAAAACCAATATAGATAATGAAATGAATAGACGGTTTGAATTGATCGTACCTTATACCGGGAAAGAAAGCATCTGCCCAAGAAGAAGGGTCTAAGGATTGAAAAAATGCAGCAACTTTTGAACCACCCATCTGTATCATCTGGTTAATAGTTGCGTGATATTCAGACTCGGGAAGAGCTCTAGCTGCCTTGAAAATTAATGTTTGGAAGAATTTTGATTTTCTAGCTCCATTTGCCAATCTTAAATTCAGATTGTTCCTTAGATGCCAAACACAAAACGAATGGTGTGCTGTCGGAAAAATGTTCTTAACACCGTTGATTATACCGTTGTGACGGTCTGAAATAAAGATATAAGTCTTTTCCATATTAAGAGCATTGCGCAAATGCCTTAGAAACCAGTCCCAATTTTGATCATTCTCAACATCCACCACAGAATATGCTAACGGAAATAGACCTGTAATTTGAAAATATTTGAGTGAAAGTACTCTGTATTTAAATATTTATAAAGGATACCACTGTAAAGTTTTCATAATATATGGTATATTTAAAGTAATGTACATATATATAAAGTATGAAAAGCTAAAGAAGCATGTGTATTTTATGTAAAGTATTCATAATTTACTGTAAATATATAGTAATGTACACAGAAAAATGTAATATGATGTTAAAAAAAGTGGATACTTTTTATATTAAGTTTGATAAATTTAAGAATGTTCAGAATCTACCATTGTTACCGTCTTTAGCCACAGCAGCCAGTATGCACCCGTTAAAACGAGTTTTGCAAAAAGTCCCATCAACATATAAAACTGGTCGACAATATTAGAAGCCAACTATACAAGCATGTGGTGCAATGAAAATTCTTTTAAATCTCCGAGACACCTCGTCAACTTCAAGTTGTACTATGCTGTTTGGGTTGGTACGTGAAAAGGCATCAGCATACCATCTAAGTTTTGCATAGGAATCTCCTTCTTGACCAAATGCTTCATTCATTGCTATTTTCTTCCCCTCGTAAGTGTAGTAATATGGAAGTTGGACAGCGTAATCTTTCAAGAAATCTTTCTTCAGACTTGCTGTGGAACGATCTGGACTTCTTGTAACCTCATCTAAAATAAGTTTCCCAACAAATGAACTGTTTATTTTTGGTTTCTTGTTCTTCTTAATGAAATCTTCACAGTCATGTTTCATTTCCATGTCTTTCAAAATAAACATAGATTCGCATTTCAATGGAGCACATCCATGTACTCTCCATTTGCAATCTTCAACAGGACATACAGTAGTTACCCGCTTCGAATCATTTTTAATAAATTTAAAATCATGGCCAGTATTTATACTATATTGCCGAAGAGCAAATCGAAAGGCTTTAGCACCCCCGGGAAATAATTGACCAGGTTCAGTAAACATTTTATCCCAACCATCGGATTTTAGTATCGTCTTCTTGCTTTGTAGTGATGAATCTGCTTGAATCTCCATCTGTTCTGTAAAACATAATATTAAATTATTTGATATTGATTTTATAATTATGGATATTTTTCAATACAGACAAATTATAAAGCTACGTAAATAATTCAAAATGTACAGAACAAATTACGTACTTTGTTCTGTATGTATGATAATAACAGTCAATTGCAAAAAAAGTACGCATACTTTGTAGCATGTAAAAATATAATTTATACCTACTACAAATTTATTTACTACACTATGTCAGAAAGTATGTATAATTTGTAACAAATTTTATCTATGTACATGTTATATACAACATCATATTAGTAAAAAGTATAACTACTGTAACGTAAAGTATACATAATTTATACTACATACAAAATGTTTTCCTTACGGATCTGAGATGAACTAACTGGAATCTAATACCTATCATTATCTGTAATATCAGTTCAATTTGATCTGAAACAGACATAAAAGATGTGAAACATCTAAATATTTGAATGAAAACATCAGATCTAGATTTCATGGATTCAATAAAAATGAAACAGACAAATCAAATACATGAAAGAACATTTAGTTATAGAAGATTACAGCAAAAATACAGTTTCATATTAAATGATATGAAAAAGATGAACATTTGATTTTTATCAAATCTTCAACATCAATCGTTAAACTATAAGCCAATATACATAAGATTTTAAACCTGAATAGTTGTGGCTAGAATAAAGATATAATCAGTAAAAACCCTAAATAACAATGGAGGTTGTGATGATAGCTCTTGATTGAATACTAATCAATGGAGTTTTTTACAGCTGGGCGAGAGTTTAATGAATGTTTAATGAAGATTTCATTTTTAGAGAGATAGTGGGAAAGTTTCTGGATTTCGGTTACGGAATTATAGAGAGAGAGTTGTTAGTTACATAAAAAACGTGATTGGAGAGAGAAAGAGGAGATAAATATGGAGAGAAATCTAATACGGTTTAGAATGAAAATCACGATTAGATATTAAAAGAAGGTTAATATAGGTATTACATCTATAATAAGTATTATATGGATTTGTGAAATCTCTCTAGATGACACTAAAAGGACCAGATATCTATTATGATTATTATTTAGGTTTTCAAATCCTTTTTAGGATTATAGAGGATTAAATCTCCTATTAGGACCCTATTTTTGGTCTATAGACTCAAAAATTATTTTTTTTCCTATTTCTGGTGGGTGGCCGGTGAGATATATAGTAAGTTGGTCATCTTTATGGAGTCATTTCAGTGAGTTGGTCATCTTTAGTGGGTCAAAGTAGAATTAATCCTGATTAATTTTGGACAAGTTCGCCGCCGTGTTTCGGGATCGAGGTATCGGTCTCACTCACAGCGGACTCCCTAGTCTTCTCTTAAATCCCAAAGTAGGCCCGGTTATATTTGAGTCAAGGGCTCAAGGCAGGGTATAGGGGCGTCGAACGATCGTACCGGCCCCCTCATTGTTGAGTTTGAGTGGCCGGCTTTTTTTTTCAGAATCAACGACTTGATATGGGCTGACTCGTTAGAGCTTTTGGTCCTTTCTTGACTTGCTGATCGCAGTAAATAGATGACCATTTTTTTTATCAACAGGTGCGGGTGTTTACCCTTAAATTAATATGTATCATGTGTAATTTTGTTAGTGTCTGTCAAATAATGCCCATAAATGGTTTTAATTTAGAAAGTTCTTTAGAAAAGGTACAATTCACTAATCCAAAATTCCAAACGAAGCAAACCAATTAGTTAGTCTATCTACGAGGCAGCAGCTAAAAACCTTAAGAGAGAATGAAAATACAAAGAGAAATCTAGAAGAACAGATACAACTAAGAAAACTATAGTGTAGTCTCTTGTGATGATGATGAACAAACAAAATCAAGAAAAATAATAATGGAAGTAAACAACTACACAATAGTGGCGAAGCCAGAAATTTTTATGAGTGGGGGCACCTTTTTGTTATAGATAATGAAAGAATTTCATAGTACGCGATTAAGCTAGAACCGGAAAGCAAATTCAACAAAATTTTATTTATAATTTAGATATTCTATAGTAATTTTGATGCATAACAAGCAATATCAATATGGTTCAAGGATCTTCCCCCAACTGGATTCCTAAAAGATATTAAAATAAAAAACAAAGGAGGGGGTGAAAAGATATTGGTGAAGATTAAGAAGAAACGATGGTAGATGATGAAGAGGAAGTGATCGTAATGGAAGAAAAGATGAAGATAAAGTTTTCTTTCTATTAACATATTTACTATGACAAAAAAATGTGAAAAAGACAATTTTGAAGTCCAAAATACAAATCACGAAAAAATCACACAAAATCAATATTAAAGGGGTTGTTTAAAATACTCATCATCTCTTGGATGTCATTTTATTTAGTTGGTGACTTTGAGTAGGTCAAAATTGAGTTATCTCAATTACTAAGAACCAATTTTAAGCGGAACATGCCCTTCATAATATATTTTTAATGAACAATTTCAACTAATCTAAGTAGTAGACATTCTAGATAAAAATGTGTTGGTAGAAATTCTAGAAAAAAAATGTGGGTTGCATGATTTTCGATCGCTTGACCTTTGTGATGTAACTCCACTGTTTCACCACCTAAGCTAAGAAAGGATGATATTTCATGACGGAAATACACATACATAAGTAGCACGTAAAGTATAACATAGGTGAGTCACATTAGGGTCGTGTGTGGGCTCGCCCTAACACAAATACGATGATTTCACTTGGTTCGGTTGGTAAGACCTGTTTCACAGTGAACAATAACATAGTAATTTTATCTACAAATCCAAAACAAGTTATCGAGATCTTTAAAAAATGTTAGCGTACATAGTAATTTTAAAAAACCCTTATTATAATCCCCGGCTGTTTGATTGTCTTGGGGCGGTTGTAGGGATATTTTCTCCTATTTTGATCGTATATTCCAAGAATTGAAATATGACAACAAAATAAATTAATTTCAATCTATTGACCTCTTCAAAAACGATTTTAGATGCTAGCTGTTAAGTTTAAGGTTGAAAGTTGTCATAAAATAGACATTTAATTAAACTAGTGTAGTTGGAAACAATCAAAATGATAGAAATAATCAAAGTTACTCTAATTTCACACTTCTAAGACCAAATCAAACTAATTTTCTTCTCTCACATAGAGTTGACTTCTTTTTTAAATGACAAAATTTGTATTTTTATTTGGGAAATCGACTACGATCTACGTTAGTCGTTACAAGACATTGATACATCATGAAGATGTGTAAGTATGATATCTGCTAAAGTTCAACCATTAATGAAAGAGGTCTAAAGCCCAACAACATGAAAGAAGCCTAAAGCATGACAAAAAAAAATACATCAGACTCAATCTAGGGATCTCAATTACAAAAGAGCTATGGCATCCAATTCATAACAAAGATCTAAAAATATAACTCTTCTGACCTAAAGTTGGTTGACAGCTCAACCAAAGATTAGAGACTTCACTAAGATAAACCTGTGGTCTGTTGCTATATGTTCTGTTTTCAAATATATAAATATTTGTACTTCTTTCGTACACTCGAAGAAAAACGACCAAATCTACTATATATTTATCTCTTATACATTCTGACCCTTATCGTTTCAATTAAAAAATCGCAAAACTATAATGACCATTTCTTTAATTTCATATCGATCTGCCTATATAAATATAAGATGAATATAGAGATGAAATTCACCTTGCTCAAGCTACTAATAAGCCTTTCGGTTTCATAACTGCCACACCCATTCCATCTTGAGCTATGGCAGCTAAGAATAACATTATGGGTTCAACCTTACTTGCTTCTTTTATGTTGGGTCTAGTATTTATGTCGATGATGATTCATTTTGCCGATGCTAGTATTTTCACAGTATGGAAAGGACCAGGTTGCCACTTGCCTGCAAGAGTATACAGGGGATGTGGATGCTGGAACATTCCTTACCATGGTGGCTATGACTTCCGATACACAGGGCAACATGCTAGACTTTACCACCACTCTCATTGCCATGGTCCAGTTGCAGCTGTGTGGACTCGCTGGTTCCGCAAATGCAGCAGGTTCCCATGGAAGAGTATCCGAATAGTATGTCATCATTAAGTGGATCCGACTGTGTATTGAAACCGACCCAGTTAACGTATGATTGGTACCTCGTGCATATTAATTCTACAATAATAAGAACTTCTGTCTTGTACCTCCGTATAATTTTCATATGCTTTCGCTTTGTTGGTGTATTTGTTTGCAATTTCTTTTTAATTTTGGTGTTTGTTAGTAATTGAAGTATTTTATAAATAAGGGTCGGTGATTGTTTTATTATCATTGTGTTTAATAAGCGATTTTTGCTCGAAGATATTTAGTCTGAGACTCGGTGGGTATGTAGGAAGAAACAGTGTCTGAGATATCACTAGAGAACAATAATTGATTAACAACATATTTGATCATAGGATCCTAAATTTAAATTATATATCTCTGTAATTTTGTTATTCGTTCATAGCGAAAATCATCGTGCTATTTTCGCTCTGGAGTAAGTCTCACAAATCGAACCACGTAAATCTCTGTGTTATGTAATTGTGTACTTCCATTATAACTTTTCTTGATTTTCTTATTCTCGGCGTAACACTTAATACCAGTACACCTATTACAAGAAACAATGTAATATATGGGTACCTGCCAAGGGTTCGTTTTTTGGTTGGGAATCAGGCCAGTATGGGCGCCCACGGGTAAGAACACCTCGGGTTCGAGCAGGTCGGGAGAAATTCTCTTTGGCTATTAGGGTAGCCGGTAGATCGGTCGGGTTGTTTTAGTATTTCCTCTGCTCAAAGTCCGCTCACGCTCACGCTCACCACAAGAGTCGGGTAACGCTGTAACGGGCAATGTTCATGGATATCAAGTCTGCTTCATTTTCTGGTTAATATTCAGCTTAATATTGATCAAAATGATTATTATGCATCTGTTTTTTATTACTGTTATAGTTCTGTGTCTGATTTCACTGCAGTAAAACACTACTGGTGAAGGATACCTTATGAATCCCTCATTTGACAGCCAACATTGTTTCTGCGATTTGAAGTGGGTATTTTTTCTTTTGGGCCTCCTAATTGACTACAAATAGGTAGAAATCTATAGACGCACCATCGGGCTTGTACTATTGGGCTTGGGTGTGGGTGGGAGGTCGGGCAAAGGTATCACCCGTAGCTCACCCCACCAAATCTCAGCAGGCAGGGCGAAATCTACCTGCGACGGGTAGCGGGTGCCCATGATCAGTCAAGGGCTCGGTATCCGTAGGCCTCGCGGCAATATTCCCATGTAGGCCCAAGCAAATAGATGTGTAAGTTTCACAGAGAATGAAAAATATATGAGCTAATTCCGTTTATGCGTATACGCAATATTTGTGATTTAGCGGGATTGATTTTGTTTCTTTTTAAGGGAGTATAAGAACTTACTACCCTGCAGGTATTCGATGGTGTTTCCGGGTGGAGATTCAACCATTGCCATGATTGTGAATGTATTATTTTCTCATTTACTTTTATTAGTTGATATTATTGTTAGTAACAAGAGAGAAATTTTGTTAGTTTTATAATCATTGCATGAAATTTTACTTCTGCGAGAATTTGTTTGATGTGTAATGTGAAATTTGTTTAATCAAAGAACATCCTTAATTTGCTACGACAAATTTTCTCTCGGAAAAACTATTATTATTGGGGACAGTTTCTGGACTGCCCCAGATGCTCTTGTTTGAAAACGAGGTGTCAATTACATTAGCTGACGGCTGCAAATGCCCAATTCTTTTTGTGTCAGTAGAATTCTGTCCTTAATAGTTTATGGGATAGCATGCGTCTGTTGATATAACTATCGCAATACTATAGGGACACATATTATAGCGACAGCTAAGAAACTATCCCAATAGTAACAGGGACATACTCATTAGAGACTGTTTTCGTCGTCCCTAATGAGCATATTTCTGTTGTGTGTTCAATCACAAAGAGATGTTACGTTGTTCATTTGGTATAATCTACTCTACTCTGAAGAATAACACAATGATTTTCACTATGAACGATGAGCACGATTAGAGAGACTTCTCAAAAAATTTAGCATTGGTAACTCGGATAGAAAATTGAGTTAGAGATCTACCAGACAGTCCCACACTAAAACCAATTTTAATATAGTCCCCTTCTTGTTTGCTTAATTGTCTTATGGGGGTTGTAGGGATATTTTCTCATTTTTGTCATATCAATACTTCAGATATTGGAAAAAAAAATAATAAACATATGTCAACAAAAAAAATATCAGTCAGAGCTGTTGGTCTCTTAAGAAAATGATTTTAGATTCTAGCTGTTAAATTTAAGATTATAAGTAGTGATACAACAGAAATCTAATTAGACTAATCTAATAGGAAACAATCAAAATGATAGAGATAGCCAAAGTTAGTCTAATTTTACACTTCTAAGACCAAATCAACTTAAATTTGGGTCCATATTCTTTAGTTTTTTTTTTAACATGAGAAAATTGTATTAGAGTGATGAAAATGCAACAAACTAGAGTCTAGAGATACCCTAGTAGCTAGAAAAAACTTAACATGGGTGTCGATGATGAGTGATTTTACTGACGCTAGTGTTTTCACAGTATGGAAGGGACCGCGTTGCCTCTCCTTTGGAAGATCATTCGGTGGATCTGAATGCTGGAACATTCCTTCCCATGGTGACTATGAATTCCACTGCACAGGGCAGCATGCTAGACTTTACCACCACTCTCATTGCCATGTGTTGGGGGAAAACGGGCACTTAGGCGCAGCGGAAGCAAGAGTTTTTCCCTTTGTGCTAGTTACGAGGATAATACAGAAGAATATGTGAGAGCAATAAGCAAAGAACTGAAAGTAAATAAGACAACAATTTTTAACGTGGAAAACCTCCTCAATGTGAGAAGTAAAAACCACAACCAAATCAACTATAATAAGCAAAGTAGTTACAGACTACGTGCACCCGAGACTCAGACTCTTCCAAAAGAATCAATCTCAAACACGAAGAAACACGGAGAAACCCTCCCAAGAAAGAACAAAACAGTCCAGAAATTTGCAGTCCAAAACGACCCCAAATTCACTAAGATTCCGGCGACCAATCAACGATCCCTCCGTACAAATACTAGATGAATATGTCAAGAACAGTTCTGCCAAATTTCAGCTTAATCGGAGAAGAACTCACCATCGGATTTTCCGAACAACGAAGACTGCGCGTGCTGAAAAAGTTCTGCCCCGCTCTTCTCGGCAACCTCTTCTCTCCCTTCTTCTCTTGTGCGTTTCTAATTGTGTTCTCCCCCTTTGGTGCTCCTCACACACATCTAAATTAGGTTAAGGTAGTATTTATAGACTCCCCCTTAATCCTAATTCCACCGTCATAAATAACCGACCCAAAGAAACTCGACTCGCGTACGGGTTTGGTTTCCTAATCGAAACCCAACTAGGTTTCCACATTAAGAGGAAAACCCAACACCATGGTCCCGTTGCAGCTGTGCTGACTCGCTGGTCCCGCAGATGTAGCAGGTTCTCATGGAAGATTATCCGAATAGTGTGTCTTCATTTAATGGATCTGCGAGAGAGAGAGAGAGAGGAAGTGTTTTTGTTGATGGATCAGAGAAGTTTGGGATGAGATGAAGAGGTCTCAATGTATAGGAAGTATCATAATAATTTCATATCATATATATTAGAAAGTATGTTAGACCTCCCTACTTGTTAACTACGCGTCTAATAATATCGCTCTGCCGGAGAAAGAGAAAAGAAAAGAGGATCATATCTCATATCGCTTTAATTTCTTAGTGATTATATGCATTGCCAAATGCAACCAATCTAGCGTATTAACGTTTCGGATCCCCAAGATACTTTATTTCGGATCTAAAATATACTCCATTGGATATTTTATTATAATGTTGTCATCGATGAAAACAAATAAATCTCGCCTTCCCAATAAAACATTTGTATAAAATCGTAGTGATTACTTAAAAATCCTTCAGATTTTGGTTACATGGACAATCTTAGGCATATTTTATTATATATAAGGGGGCACCAGGTAACCCTTTCTCTTACAAGGATCAAACAAAACTCTTTCGCTACAAGTTTGTGTTTTCCAATGTATAAGTTTAGCTTAATATTTCTATGTTTTATCTAACGTACTTAGTTGCTCAACATGCCGAATAGTATCACAAGGGAGTTTGATCTTGAGATAATCAAGTCAATGAAGTGTTTCACAATTGTAAGGTCATGGGTTCGATTCCAAATTAATTTAACTAGGTATATATACATTTTCGCCTCACTTTAAACTTTTCAAGTGACAATCTTTTTTCCAAATTTAAAATATACTAAGATCAATTAACTTTGAAATTGAGTACGGAGACCAGAGAGTTTAATCTCAACTTGTAAAGATCATAAAGTTTGACTTTAAATGGTTAAGAAGTGAAACAATTTATGTCTTTTTTAAGTGCACCTGTTAGTTTTTTTTGTTAAGAGAAAATACAACAAGATCAAAGACCTCTAAAACACGAAGTAAAATTCGGGAGGGAGTGTCATGTGCGTCTTGTATGGTGTTTCCTACCCCACTTCGCCAGAGTGTCAGCCCGTTTGTTTTTCTGTCTTGCAGTGTAAAAGTAGATGATGCTGGTAAAACACTCCTTGAGATTGAGAATAGCTTCAGTATGTTTGCCTTGCTGCCACTGTATGGCTTTGCTCGGGTCATGGAGATGCCTGATTACGTTGAGATTATCGCTTTCTATCTGGAGATTATATGTAAGTCAATCGCCTAGTGCATAATACATCCAGTGCATGTTATTTCTGTCAGATTGGTAAAAGAGGCATCCACGTTGATTTTGAGATAAGGTGTTGCTGGAGGAATCCATTTCGTCTGTTTTTTCTTGTCTACTGAGGAGGCTAATTTCAGCTGCTTGGTAGGCGTAGCTTTGATTCCAATTATAACCTGCAATGGGGTTTGTTCCTGCATAGCAAAACATTTCTCACATCTTGCGTTCTATATAAACCACAAAATTTTAGCTTAAAGATTAACCAAGTCATCATTTAGGTCGCTCGGAGAATCCACTCCTTAATATTGATAATGTTACCTGTAATAATCTGAAAGTGAAACCAAATAGATCTGGTATAACAACGATGTAGTAGAGCATGAGCATTTGTTTCATCATTATCGCAGTAGGGACAAATGAAAGAGTTATCAATAAATTTACCGATTTTGTCTTTGACTGGTCGACTGTTCATGCAACATTTCCATAGAAAGAGTTTAATTCTAGGTCTTGTGTTTATATTCCATATAAAACACCAGTCTATCGTACCGTTTTGATTTGAATACAGATTATTTCTCAGGTTATGATACATTGAACTGATCGTATAGTTACATGATTTCGTCAGCGGCCATCGAACCGTGTCCTCTTTATTTTCCTGCAAATGTATACTTGAGATTGCATTACAGATATCATTAGTAAAACATTGATTAATTAAACTCATATTCCACTCGTTATTACTAATAAGTTGGGCTACCCGATTCAGGGTACAATTCTTAATATTGAGGAGTAGAGGGGGATGATCTGGGAGCCAGTAATCATGCCAAATTTCAATGTGAGTGCCCTTATTAACTTCCCAGAACATAAGGCCGGTAACCTGGTCAAACTGTTTGAAAATGGATATCCATAGCCAGGAGTGATTAGAAAAAGTAGGTTTGAAATCTTTCAGAAAATACTTGCCTTTGATCAATTTCACCCAGGAATCTTGAGGGGTTTTTAGCATGCGCCAAACCAGTTTGCTAAGAAAAGCTTGATTGTCGAGATTAGGAAGGCGGAATCCCAACCCTCCCAATTTGCGAAGGAGGCAGATGGATGACCAGTTAATGGTGTGGATCGTTTTTTATTTTCTCCACCAGAAGGATCTATGAAGGGTCTTAATGCAAAATGCACATGTTTGTTAGGATCATATGAGTAAGATAAAAAAAAATTTCTTAAAGTTTTACCATAAGATGGAATTGATAATTGAAGTATTTAATAAATAACGTCCGGTGATTGTTTATTACCATTGTGTTTAACAAGAAATTCTTGATCGAATATATTTTGTTCGGGGACTCGTTGGGCAATGCCTGAGACATCATTAGAGAAGAGTTGCTACTTATTAGATAACAACATATTTCATCATACAATCCTAAACTTAAATCACACATATCTCCTAAAGTATAGTGTGCCAAAACTCGTGACTGGAAACAAACCTATTGGAAGTTGAAAGGAAATAGAGAAGGAAAAGAAAATGAAAATGATGTGAGAATCAGATTCATGACAAATTGGTACTCAGTTAGAAAGCCATATTATCAGAATTAGATTCAAATGTGTAAGCAAAAGGGCGTACATATACTCTACGGCCACCAACAAAAACTCATGTATTAGGCTAAAAAACCTCACATGTCTGAAAGTGTGAGTATCAGTAGGAACTTAAGATTTGTGATCTAATGTTATGGATCTTGATGTGCTTCTTGAACTAAATATCAATGTATTACTTGCACAAACTGGCTCTTTGAAAGTCTACCTCAATCTTAAACCGAAAGCTTGGAATTCAAAACCCAAGAAGATCCTAGAGGAAATCACCATAATTTATTGATGACTTCAAAGTCACTAAACCTTATCTTTGAGAAATCAGTGAGAGTTCAATACAATGTATCCTATGGTTTCCAAATGAAAACAGACACCAATATTTAAGAAAGATTCTTCCCGAACTCATGCTTCTAATACAATACATTATAAAATCAAGAAAATTGCAACTCAAAACATCTTCAAATTTATTATCCAAAGTAACATTGCAAATACAAACCGTTTCAGACAACACTTTAATTAGTTTGAACAAAAACCAAAATGAGAAATACAAAGTTTTGACGATATCCATCCAAGGGTTAGCAACTACGATGGTACCTCAAAATGAGAACATGTTCTCTGTGTGAGAGAGACAAACTGACAGGTAGCAGTAAAACCCTAACTTGATTGTGTGACTGAGAGTGTGTGTGTGTGAGAAAGAGAGAGAGAGAGAGAGAGAGAGAGAGGGAGGGAGAGAGAGAGAGAGAGAGAGAGAGAGAGAGGGTTGCTTGAGATAAGCGAGGTGTTGAGATGGGATGAGAGGGGATGAGATTTTGAGTTTTGACCAAAACAATCGGAGATGAAGGGGAGAGTAAGAGAAGGGGCATGACAAAGAAGAATTGGCGAGAAGAAGAGGGGATGAGATGTTTAGGGGAATGGCGTGAGAAAGAAAGAGTCTGATTTATACGCGCTCCACATTGCAGCTATAGGCGCCGCTCAAGGCTAAAGTTTCAAGGGATCTATATGTAAATGGAGAGCCTACAACAATAATATGGGTATCTTTAAGTCTTCCAAAGAAAACAGGGATCTTTGAAAAGATGTTATTTCTTATAATCTCAACTGATCTTTGATGAATTTTCATTAAATCTGAACTCTCAAACTTTGAGAGAGTAATCTCAATCATTAGGGATAAACATGGGAGAACAAATCTTAGGCATTGGGAGGAGGGGGAAAGATATATCCTCCTCCCTTATTATATAAATATCTAGTTCATCTCCATTCACTGTCCAACTTTTTAGAGGAAGACATCGACAAACTTACCAAATTAATTTCCACAAATAAATTCCACATAAGATGGAACGAAGAGGATCCATCTAATTGCTCGTGAAAAAAAACAAACTTTAGAGTGTCACATAAAATTTTCAGAATATTTACTAATGTTCCATCTAAAATGGGAGACTTACAACTACCTCCACAACTACCTCCAGTTTGACATGGAGATAGTAAATTAAGAGATATGAACATCTTATGAACATTCTGGTCGTCACTTTTTGCATTTAACCAATAGGAAAATTTCCTTCGTAATTTCTTAATTGGATATTTAAATTTCCATCAATAGAATCTTCATTTGACACTTGACAACTAGACTTAAAAGTTCAGAATTTTACAAAATTTTGAATTTACCAAACAAAACATTTTCCGATTGGTGTCTTTTCATATTTAGTTTCACGCAACCTAGTTTATGTTGCATAAAACACAAACCTGTTTCTACACATATCTACACATTCACTAAATGATTAAAACACTAGTGACACATTTATGTATTTGCACGAGGAAAAATTGAGAATTAAAAAAAACAGAGCCTTTACCCATTTGTTAATAAGTTTAGATCTGAAACATATTATACTTTTTATTTTGGACTGATCACCCACTAATGAAGGCTGATTTTATAGATATCAACCCAAATGTAATTTCATGGTGTTATCAAATTTTTTTGAGTTATTTTGCGAAAGGGGCGTACGTAAGTACCGGGTTTTGCGAAAAGGACATGACTATTTATTATTTTTCGAAGTAGATGTCTTAATTTTCCACATTTGCGAATTTAATGACAAAATCGTATAAATTTCTTAAATGTAATAATATATTTTTAAGTAATGGAGTTAGGTAGCGGTATTAAAATTTAACGGTGTTATAACTTAACTGGTCAACACTTAGTCCACGACCTCTTTGCAAAAAAAATAAAAGGTCATGCCCCTTCGCAAAACCCGGTACTTAGCTGTGACCTTTTTGTAAAATAACCAAATTTTTTCCACCTTGTTTTGTCTTAAGGCTGTAGGATTGTTTCAAGGGAAATTTGACCAAAACTCCCTAAAAACTTTGGCCTTTGGTTAAAAAGGATTGGACAATTTTTTATGGGCTTCAGCTCCCTGTGGCATTTTTGTAAATTATCTAATATAGGGAAAAGACAAAACTGACCTTATTGCAAACTAGTTTGCAAACCAGTTTGCAAACCAATTTGCAAAGCAGTGCAAACTAGTTTGCAAGGCAAACCAGATTGCAAACTAGTGCAAACCAGTTTGCAAACCAGTTTGCAAATCAGTTTGCAAAGCTTTGCAAGGCAAACCAGATTGCAAACCAGTTTGCAAATCAGTTTGCAAATCAGTTCGCAAAGCTCTGCAAGGCAAACCAGATTGCAAACCAATTTGCAAAGTAGTGCAAACCAGTTTGCAAATCGGTTTGCAAACTAGTTTGCAAAGCTTCGCAAAATCAAACCCTAACAAAATAAGTAACTAAGAAGTAAGATTATATAAAATGTGAGGGTTTTTGGAAAATCTGAGGGTGTTTCTAAAATTTTCCTTTATACAAAGGTCAATTCAGGTATACAAAATTAAGGAATTTTTAGAATTGTCCTTCAAGCCTATTTCCAAACTTTTCATGGTGCCTAGAAGGAAAAAAAGATAACTTGTCTTTTTGACAAAAAAAAAACAAAAAATTGGGTCTCCAGCCCAATTTCCTGTTGTTTCAAATCTTGTCGAGACACAAACACGTATAGTTAAATTTGAATATATTTATGTAATTAAATAATATTACAAAGGCGATTTTTTTTCCTTTTGATCAATTACGTGTATTCGTTCTCTGTCATTCTGTGCAAATTTTCTTTAGCAACTACTAAAGAAAATTTGCTAACTTGTGCTTTTTCATATTTGCTTCTCTATTTTATAATTATTCTTGTTTACCTAAACTTTGAACAATCTCTTAATTTTTTTGAGTAAGTCTTTGTGGTCTCTATTGTGAATAAAATATTAAGAATAAAATGAGAAATCACTATAAACTTTTGTTCTTCCTACACATAAATTTACCTATAGATAGGATAAAATTGACTAGAAAAGATCAACTATTTATGTGCATCATCTTTTTTCTCTGATATCAACTAATTATATAGTTCAACAAAAAAAAAACTAATTATTTACATCTCATTCCACATATGTATAGTCCGCTACATTAGGAATTATGTCGCAATAAATTGTTTACTTAAAAAGAAAATATAAATTTTAGATTTTTGAGATTAGTCAAAAAGGATTTCGTAAATGACTTTTCTTCTGTTAGAAATATATCTTTCTATGTCTCCGTTTACAAGTTATCAACTATTCTGACCGCAAAGATGTCGTGTGAAATATTCGAACAATTAAACTTAGTTTTACCATACTTGGTCATCTTTCTATGTCTCTTCTGTTCTCTTGTTGTTCTCAAATTAAGTTTAACTTCTTCAACTAGTATGAATCCGACCCAAAAATTTGAACAATTAAACTTAGTTTTACAATACTTGGTCATATTTGAACCTATAATTATACATGTGTGATGAGTCCAAACTGCAAGTCAATTATATCAAAGGGGGTCCAAACAACACATATCCCTGAAAAGCATAATAGATTTAGTTTTGCAATGGAGATGCTCTTAGTCTCCCAAAATCTTTATTTGTTGTAAAATCCTTGATTAATTTTTTTTTTTTGTTGCAAGTAAATCCTTGATTAATTGAAATTCAAAACAGTACATCCAGTTTACATCATTTGGGCTGATATTATGATCGACAACCAACTCTTCACCGATGGGAATATTCACAGCATTTTGATCTTCAACTCTTCTGCATTCTATTGATAACTTAATGGTTAAAATCTTATCAAAACTAAACCAACTACCATTATAAATTAAGAGAATTAAGCATAATTTGAACTTTGAACACGTATTTTTATTGTTATTTTCCAATGTGAATTTGAACCGCCATCATTATTAATAATTTTTTTTCTGTCTTGAATGAAAACACGACTACGTCTAACATCAAATTTATATATACACATATAAATTTGTGTTCAAAGTTCAAACTAGTCACAATCATATAGGTTAACAAATTATAAAACCAACGAGTATTGATCATCATCTTTTGTTTCGGTCTGCCTATAAATACAAGACGAAAATCGACATGTAATTCACCACTACCACCACTCCACATCCCCAAAACTATAATCCTCTGAATTTATATCTCTCTATTCAATCCTTCCATCTCCATGGCACCTAAGAACAAAAATATGACATTACTTACTTCTGTAATGTTGGCTCTTGTATTTATGTCTCTAATGAGTGATTTCGCCAAGGCCAGTACTTTCACAGTATGGAGAGACCCCGGTTGCCGTGGGCCACGAGCATCAACCACTGTATGCGGTTCATGTTGGAATATTCCTTATTTTGGTGGCTACAGTTTCGACTACACCAGACAACCTATAAGACTATACAATCAGCGTAATTGTGGAGGCGGTATCACTGCCCGTTTTGGGTCGGATTCTCGTCGTTGCAGCAGGTTTCCATGGAGGAGTCTTCGGATGATATGTTAGATTGATCGACCCTATTGAACCGACCCGACTTGTTCATACATGATTGACTACATCATGTGTGGCATGCGTAGTTTATAATAAAGAAGCTCGTACGTATGTATACGTACGTTCTCTGTCTTGTTTATGTATGTATTTGTTTTAAGTTTGAGTGTTTTTTTCATTTTAATGTTTGAAAATAATTGAAGTACTTAATAAAATAAGGGTTGGGTTCTTGTTTTATTATTTGTCTTGCCTGTGATTTGGGCATGCTAGCTAATGTCTAATAGATGCATTTTTTTATCGGGTTGAGTTAGATTTACTTTTAATACCTTGGTAGAATTGATTAATTGAGAGACCAATCGGTTAGAGTCTGATTCATCAATTACAAGTCTATTGTTTCCTTTGAATCAAATAATCCATAAATTGCCCGATCTAGCCACTAAGAAATCGAGGTTATTGCCGACGGGATTAAGATGTCGGCAACTAAAAAGACCGTCGGAAATAAGATCTGCCGACGGCAGCAAAATTGTCAGCTTTAGGGGCGTGGCAGTAGTATAGCCGACGAAATTCCGACGATGTATATAGTCGTCGGGAGATCTATTGCCGACAGTACATTGAACTCCCATACTGTCGGCAACCGTAGGAAGTAGATTTCGCGAATGATTTTTCCTTCAAGCGCGAATGTCTTCTGCCAAAAAAACATCCGCGCCAAACTATCGCCACGGAATAAGACAAACCGTCGTCAATGAACCAAGGCCAGACGGAAATACAAACCGTCGGTAACACAATCAAAAAAGGAAAAATGCTCACGAATAGTGTCGACAGGTTTTGTAGTTCCAATGGGACGGGGCGTTGGCAATAAATCTTTTTTTGTAGTGCAAGGGGGGATATAAATAAAAACTTCTTCATATTGCTATGTCTCATCAACACTTCCACTTCCAATGAGCTAGGAAACTATATGTTGATAACTCCTACTTCGGATGGGCCAGGCCTGCCCAGCGGACCCGTTTGACAGCACCAATGCAATGAGACAAGAAAGGAGTAAGCGATCACAATATTCTATTCTTATGTCACAACGACCTCGTCTATATATTAACTAATTAAGGATTGTCATACCGTCTCGGTTTTTCTACAAAACAGTTGTTACTTGTGAGGGTGTTATAGGCACCTTCCTAGCCAATCTAAGGAAGATGAAGACGGAGACCTGGACGAAAAGCCCATTGCCCCATTTCCTTAATGGTAAACTCTTTGTGTATTCTCTTGAAACCCTAAATTAAAATACTACTCCAATAAGGTCACTTTTCTTACCCCAACCGTCATCTCTATTGTCCTCCGTTATTGTTCTCTACTATTTTGCAAGCTTCATAACCATAGTATAGTATCAAAATTCTAATGAAGATAGTTTTTGTTTGGTTATGTTAAAACTAGTTTAATTAAAACTAGTATATTATGAATATTATATCAAACTAATGATACTAATATATCTGCAGATGTGATTAAAGAAATAACGACAGAGCAATTGCACATTGACAAACTTAACTAATTCTAAAGTTAGAATTGGTCGTAGTTTTATATCTCACCTTGCACTTGGTGAAACTTAAAATAAAGTAAGAAATAATCAATAAACGCCTATTCTTTATAACAATTACCTTTCTAAGGCATGTAATTTCGTCAAAATAAAATCAACATTCGAGATCACAATGCAAATTGTATTATAATAAGTAGTTTATTGATGTCAAACTACAATCCTCGGAAATTTTCATACAATATATGACACTAGAATTGGTCCCTGACAGAAATAAACCTATATTTTAAGTATGTATTTGAGAAAACTGTCCACCAAGAGACCAAGAAATTGTAGTAGCTAGGATTCATTTTATCCTTAATAGTCTTGCAAATGGATGCTATATAATTTGAATACATCAAATTTTGACTTTTTTTAACCATGACCATTTCGTTAATATGTATATTTTATTTCGAATGGGAACACCACCAAGTCTTATGGCTACATATAATATTTAGGTCAATGTTGTTTCAGTTAAGAAATGGTAAAACTAATAAGTCATGGTCACTATCTTTCAAATCTGACTTGCCTATAAATACTTGATGGGTATAGAGATGAAACTCACCACCACGAGCATTACCATACCTCTCCAAAGCTAGTAATAGGGTTTTCAGTTTCAAGAATATATCTTGTTCAATCGATATTTATTTGTGATGGCTGCTACCAATAAGAATTCCATGTTGCTTACTTCTTTTATGTTAGCTCTAGTGTTTGTAACACTAATGAGTGATATTGCAAATGCGAGTACTTTCACAGTGTGGAAGGATGAGGGTTGCAAAGGGCCTAAAGCATCAACCAGTGTATGTGGATCATGTTGGAACATTCCCTTCCATGGTGGCTATAGTTTCGACTACACTAGACAACCGATCAGATTCTACAACCAGAATCATTGTGGCGGTCCTGTTGTTTTCCGTCTTAATTCTGATGTTCGTAAGTGTCACAGGTTTCCATGGAAGAGTCTCAAGATGATATGTTAGACGTATCAACCTACCCTAATGAACCGGCCCGGCTTGTCGATGCATGATTGACTAGCTAACTTATGCATTACTATGTATTTTATAATGAAGGCCTAAGTATGTATAATACATACTCACGCATCATTTGCACGTATTTAGTTTTTTTGTATTGTCTTTCTTCTAAATTTGGGTGTTCATTATAATTGAAATATACAATAAATAAAGGTCCGGGTATCGCTTTATTATTGTGTTAAACTGTACATAATTTTTTTTTTTGAAGAGACGGGCATAATTTCTCTTAATAAAAGAATGTGCTTTAGTAGCATGCAGGTAGAGATTAAAGGAAAAAAAAAGTGAGTTCGCCTCACGGCGGATAATTTAAAAACCTAAAAATTTGGGAGATAATAAGAAACCAGACCCAATTTGGAATAATATTAGGATAAAAACCCAATTCGTAAATTACAATTTTATCTCCGAAGTCAAAGTGAAAAACATTTTTGAAAATTTCTGAACAAATCTTAGTTTGCTCTCAATAATTTTGTTAATTTACGAACAAATTTGTTTTTACTAAAAAATTATCTTGCAAAACTATTTTACATTTTGTCTTTTGCATTTGACAAACACAGTAATAAGAACATTCCAGTTAAGAATACTGAAGTCTGAAATTGAGATAATACACCTCCAACTTTGATTTGCACCCAACTTAGTAGTTAAACAAATTGATTAGTTGAGAGAGGCTTTGATTAGGTTCCAATTTGTTGCCTACAAAGGGCTTATTTTTTAGTAACCAAATGGACCATACAATCTACAAGAATATGTGAGGAGACGAGGAATGGTGAATACGAATCGGTGTGTAGTCCATGGAAAGGATACCAAATTAGTTGCTGATCATTTGTGTCGAAAATGCTCTGTTGCTAGGAAATGTTGAATACCTTAAAATAGTCAATAGCTTCAATCATCCATTTTTGAAGACTCACCATTTGCATATGTCCAAACGATCTTGAAAATGGAAGAAGCAGAGTGAAGAACTTTATGCATCATTTCCTTCCTCCAAAAAAATAAACGGATTGTAGGCGACGAACCGGAACCTAATCCAAGTCTCTCTCTTGACTAATCAATTTGTTAATACTTCTAATAATAAGTTGGGTCCAAATCAGTTGTGGAGATGTATTATCTCAATTTAAGACTGCATTATTCATTGGAATGCTATCATAGTATCTAAGCATTGTCGGAAATTTAGGTGAGCTCACATTTTCCTTGAGTTATGACATAATTGCCTGCTACGGTAGCACATTCTTATACTACGAACAAATTATGCGGTTTCTAGGAAAACTTATCCCACAAACACAATAATAAAACGATAACTCCGACATTTTGTTTAATTATATAGTTAAATTATTATTGAAAACTCAAATTTAGAAAAAAAAAATACAAAAAATAAAAAAATACATTGGTACACGATAGGCACTGAGTGCATGTTATACATACTTACGACTTTATTATAAAATACATAGTAATGCATGAGTTAGCTAGTCAATCATGAATGGACGAGACGAGCCGGTTCATTAGGGTACGTCGATATGTCTAACATATCATCTTGAGACTCTTCAATGGAAATCTGTGACATTTACGGACGTCAGAATTAAGACGGAAAACAACAGGACCTCCACAATGGTTCTGATTTTAGAATTTAATCATGTATTTATAGGCAAATTGATATGAAAGATAATGATCATTACTCATTCCTTATACCATGTTTTAACAGCGACAACATTGACCAAAATATGTATATATAAATTACGACATGGTCTGAGTTCCCATTCAAAACTTTATACATTTAAAAATATCCCAAGCTATATAGAATAATTAAGGTACACTTGGTGAGTAGGACAGATCATAATATCTCTTACTATTTCTTCATCTTTAGGTAGATTGTGTGCCTTTAATGTCTTGTCAGCCGCTTGACCTAGTTGAGTATCTCTTTTTGAAAAATACTAGTGTAGTATGTTTAAATAGTTGAACTTAGAACTTTTCAAATTCACCGAGTACATATATAACAAAGAGACTAATTTCTTGTAGCGACAAATTCCAGACCTAGTGTCATTTATTAACAATGATCTATTCCAAGTAGAAATAAAATAAAGGTAGTTTTCGGTCTATATGGGCAATTTTGACGACTTCTTGCTTGTTGTTTACTCAGCTATTTTGTTATTTACATTTACAAACATATCAATATCATTTGTTATAACCAATTTTATTTTGTATTTTTTATTTAAAAGCCCAAAAAATTGGGTCAAATACCAAGTTAGGCCCACCATAGATTAATAATTCATACAAACCCCATTTTTTTGAAAATAAACCAATATCAAACCCAATTTCGGATCCCTAGGTGCATTTTCCCATCTCTAGAAACCCATTACTTTAGATAATCCCTATTCTACCCTTTATATATATAACCCAAATTTCCCTCATTATTTCCCTTTTAAGTCAGAGAATTTCTTTCCTTCTCAAAAAAATTTCTTTCCTTCCATTATATCCTTCCATCTTTTCTAGAAACACAAATACCTTCCCTCTCCCCACCGAAGCTGCTGTCCGGTTTGGCGAAATCTTAGTCGGAGTTGTTGTTCGGTTTGGGAAAGGTTTTGGACATCTTCTTCAATACACCTATCATCATGATCAACAACTTTGTTATCATCTTTATCATATTTTGATCATCTTCTTCTCCCTTAATCTTTAACTCATCTGCAACAACAACCAAGGTATGATCTTCTTCATCTTCTTCTTTAATCTTTTGTTGCAACAAATGTATTATTCATCATCCATCTTATTTATCTCTTTTCAAACTAGATTCTCCGAACTTTGATATAATCATTTTAGATCTATTTTTGACATATGTTTGTTCTTTAAACTTTGATATGTTTTTAGATATGTTCTTCCAACTTTGATATAAAAAATTTCAAAGAAAACAAAAGTACAATTTTAGATCTGTATTTTAGTTTCTCTCTCTAGAAATTACGTTTTTAGCATATTTTGATATTTAACAAACAAATTTACTGATTTGTTAAGCATTTTAATATATGTCTTTAGAATGATTCTAATACAACGAGCAAACTTAAAAATGTTTTATTAATTTTTATAAATGTTACCACTAAAACTCAGATTTTTTTCACTTACGGAAATTGATTAGTGTTTTAATCATCTTAATTTTGATATAGAAACGATGTTGGTTCAGCGAGCAAACTCAAAAATGCTTTATTTATTTCGTCAATTTTATTGACATTTTTTATTTTCTTCAAACATAACATCCGTTTTTTGGAAGAATTGCGTTCTAGGAACATTCACGTGTTTGTTTCACGCACTTATACGTTTGTTTTGAGCACAAGTGGTTATGTTTTAAGCACACATGTAAATGCTCAACGTAACCATTAAACACTATCTTTCTCTATTTTTTTATGTTTGCAACTTATCTTCAAAGATAACAAATACTATATATTTTGCATTTTTTTTTATAATTTCTGGACATATTCCAGTTTGTTCTAAAAGTTTTTGACATTTTATTGCGCTACTATTCTCTGTTCATTCAATACTTTTTTATATGAGAAACCATATATGATTGTTCTGAGACCAACTACTATACTTTATAGCATTTCCGATACTAGCCTGGACAAGCATGCATATGTTTATTGCATTTTTTTTGCTATTTTGTGCATATTATTATTTGTTATCGAAACCACATTCTTTTTTGCTACTGATTGTTAACCAGTTGCAGTCTCATTTAGAAAGGAAGTAGATAAAACAACTGATGATTCACGCGACGGGAACAAAAAATTTGTATCGGAATCTTGAAGTCCCAATTTAACTCACATAGGTCAAATATGTTCAGGACGAGTGAAAGCTTTTGAACCAATATCCAGATTTGTTTGTAAATTTTTAGCTTGGTCTCGATGATGATTTTTTGTATGGAGACATTTTAGCTTTTGTAACTGGCACAAAAGATTTTGTTATAAATACTTCAATTTATGTTGTTTATTTAACTCATTTATGGTTTCAACACTACCGTACTTGCTCAAAACATTAAATGAAATGCGACGCGAAAAACAGGTTAGTAGAAAAATTCTTGAAAATTCTTGAAAAGTTGAGCTTCAAATAACTACATCTAAAATTTAAATCATTATCTATCTAAAACCTAACTAGATGAAAAGTGGATCTAACATATGAACATAAATGGTGAAGAGGATTATGGTTTGAAGAACAAAGTTTGAAAAGAGAAAAATAGATAAGAAGATCTTCATTAATGGAGCAACATAATTTCAAAGTTCTAAGCAACATAATCTTTTAGCTTTAACAAGGTGAAAACCCATTACACAGTTTCTTGTTCTAATAAACCAAAAAAGTACAAACTTAGATCTACTTTTCGGTTTCTCTCTTTAGAAATTACGTTTTAGCATATGTTGATGTTTAACAGACAAATTGTCAGGTGTTTTAAGCATTTTAGAATATGTTGTTTGTTAAGGGGTTTTGTTTCAAACATTTAGGGGTTTGTTGATGAGTTTTGGGTGTTTTACTTGGTAAAAAAGGTATTGTTATTCGTTAAGTATTTTGGAGACATTTACATTTATGGTGAAGACATTTAGGATTCTGTTTCAAACATTTTGGGTATTGTTGGTAATTTTTGGGTGTTTTACTTGGTAAAAAATCTTTTGTTCTTCGTTAAGCATTTTGAGAGTTTTTGGAGACATTTACAGTTATGTTGAAGACATATGGGGTTTTGTTTTAAACATTTTGGGTTCTGTTTCAAACATTTATGGATTTGTTGACAACATTTTGAGTTCTGTTTCAGACATTCAGGGAAATGTTGATGATTTTTAAGTGTAAACTTGGTAAAAAGCTTTTTTCTTCGTTTAGCATTTCGGGTGGTTTTGAAAACATTTACAGTTATGTTAAAGACATTTTGGGTTCTGTTTCAAATATTTACGATTTTGTTGTAGTTATTTTGGGTTTTGTCCCAGACATTCATGGGTTTGTTGATGAATTTTGGGTGTTTTACTGAGTAAATAAGTCTTTGTTCTTAGTTTAGCATTTTGGGGGGTTTTTGGAAACATTTTAAAATATGTTGAAGACATTTTGGGTTATGTTTCAGACATTCAGGGGAATGTTGATGATTGTTTAGGGTTTTACTTGGTAAAAAAAAACTTTTGTTATTCGTTTAACATTTTGGGGGTTTTTTGAAACATTTAAAGTTATGTTGAAAACATGTTGGGTTATGATTTAAACATTTGCGATTTTGTTCCGGACATTTTGAAGAATGTCAACTACAATGTTGGACATGTTCATAGCATTTTATGATTAAGATAACAAAAAATTTGTTCTTCAAAATATATGAGATGCAGAGACAATAAACAGTTTGTCTCAGGAATTAAACAAAATATGAAGAAACAATCAATAATGTTATGAACATTCTTCAGGTGCATTTTTACATTGTTTGACACTCTTTTGGATGAATAAGAAATTTACAAAATAAGAGTTAGCCATGTAAGGATCCATTCACTAAACAACATGAGTTAGAATGTTTGGAACAATATATAAAATTCATAGACAAAAAGAAGAATATCTAAGACAAATAAACAACATATGCAAACATTCTAATTCATGTTGGAGACATACGGAAGAATGACAACTACAATTGGGCGCGACATGATTCACAAACTAGCTTTTCTTATCATTATTTTGAGAAGTAGCAGGTGCTCTATCCGGTTCCATAGATGAAAATTCTGCAAGCGGAATGAACAAATGATTATATGCAGTAGGAATATAGGAAAATGTTCGAGACATTAAAGCGAATGTTATCAGCATTTCTAAAAATGTTTAAAAGTAGTGGAAAATGTCAAAGGCATACTCATTCAGAATGAATCCCGAATATGAAGAGCAAAAATATACATTAAACAATTGATAAATATGTTTCTAACAAAAGAGAAGGTGTTCTCATTATTGAAGAAGTGTCGGTATTTTGAACAACAAAGAATGCTTAACGAAGAACAATAGTTTTTTTACCAAGTAAAACAACAAAAAATCATCAACAAACCCCTGAATGTTTGAAACAAAATCAAAAATGTCTTCAACATAACTTTAAATTTTTCCCAAAACCCCTAAAATGCTTAACGAAGAACAAAAGTTTTTTTACCAAGTAAAACACTAAAAAATCAACAACAAAACCCTAAATGTTTGAAACAGAATCTCAAATGTCTTCAACATAATTGTAAATGTCTCCAAAAACTCCCAAAATTCTTAACGAAGAACAATAAATTTTTTACCAAGTAGAACCCCCAAAAATCATCAACAGACCCCTAAATGTTTGAAACAAAACCCAAAATGTCTTCAACATAACTTTGAATTTTTCCCAAAACCCCCAAAATGCTTAACGGAGAACAAAAGTTTTTTTTACCAAGTACAACTACCCAAAATCAACAGACAAAACCCTAAATGTTTGAAACAGAATCCGAAATGTCTTCAACATAACTGTAAATGACTCCAAAACCCCCAAAATGCTTAAAGGAGAACAATAGTTTTTTACCAAGTAAAACACTTAAACACCCAATAATCATCAACAAACCCCTAAATGTTTGAAACAAAACCCAAAATGTTTTCAACATAACTTTAAATTTTTCCCAAAACCCCCAAAATGCTTAACGGAGAACAAAAGTTTTTTTTACCAAGTATAACACCCCAAAATCACCAACAAAACCCTAAATGTTTGAAACAGAATCCGAAATGTCTTCAACATAATTGTAAATGGCTCCAAAAACCCATAAAAAATGTTTAACAAAGAACAATAACTTTTTTACCAAGTAAAACACCAAAAAATCATCAACAAACTCATAAATGTTTGAAACATGACCCAAAATGTCTTCAACATAACTTTAATTTTTTCCAAAACTCCTAAAATGCTTAACAAAGAACAAAAGTTTTTTTTACCAAGTAAACACCCAAAAATCAACAACAAAACCCTAAATGTTTGAAACAGAATCCCCAATGTCTTCAACATAGCTGTAAATGTCTCAAAAACTCCCAAAATGCTTAACGAAGAACAATAGTTTTTTTTACCAAGTAAAACTCCCAAAATCATCAACAAACCCCTAAATGTGTGAAACAGAACCCCTTAACGAACAACATATTCTAAAATGCTTAAAACACCTGACAATTTATCTGTTAAACATGAAGATAGTGTTTAATAGTTACATTGAGCATTTACTTGTGTGCTCAAAACATAACCACTTGTGTTCGAAAATAACAATTTATGTTGCAAGCACGTAATGTTATCTTTCCACAATATTGATTTATGTTCTGGGTTTGGATGAAAACGTAAAAAACAGAAACAAATAAGAGAGAAGCAAGAAAGAAAGATCAAAATGTGTACGAAAATATGTTCTAAATAAACCAGATATGTCAATCGCAAATAAGGAAGTGATGTAAAAAAAGAAATAAGATAAAGAAACTCCAAAAACAACTTCATTAATGGAGCTTCAAATAACTAGATCTAAAACTCAAATGTTTATCTCTCTAAAACCTCATAAGATAAATAATCCATGTTAATATGAAAAAAATGTTTCAAACACAGAGAAATCTGTTATGATATAATCCCCTTCTTTATGTAAAATCTCTTTAACATTAAGAGACAACATCAAAACCTATAGTTTTTCCCAAACAAAATCCTAATAATCTTCAACAGACCTTTCAACAATCAAAACCCTAATATTTCCCCTCTCACCTGAAACCAAAAATAGAAGATCTTAGATACCCTGAGTTTCTCTGGATTTCAGTCGAAATTGGTCGAGAGAGAAGATGGAGATTTAAGTTAAAAAACGATTTGCAGAGAGAGAGAAGATGGTTTTTGTAGAGAGAGATAGAAGATGGTTTTTGTAGAGAGAGAGAATGAGAATATGAAATGTCTTTTTTCAGCTTACTAAGAGTAAATGGGTTTTGAGTCTTGGGTTATTAATAACCCCAATCTGACTTAATGGGATGCCAAAGTTTTGGGCGGGAAATTTGGGAGGAAAAATTTGGGAGGATAGGATTGTCTCTTATTTGTGTAAATGAGGGCAATGTGGTACTTTTACAAAGTGGGGTTTTTTTCTCATTAATATTTAAGATTGGGCCTCCTCCCTATTATCCCACATATTTTGGGCCTTAGAATTACGGGCCCTTTTATTTTATCTACATTTTTAGTAAATAATTTTATTGAAGTTCCATACATGACATCCACAAACTATGGGAGATGCTAGAGTGCCCAAATTTTTGGGCATTTTAGTGCCCAGCTGATGTGGAATCACTAAAAGACAAGGTTTTTTCAAAGTTTGACTACAGTGGGGACCACTTTTATTTCTAAATGAGGAAATATGTCACCCTCTAAGTACCAATTTCTAAGTCACTCTATCATTTCCCATATACTATTTGCAATGTAATCTAATATTGGATTTATTTTGATGGTTACATGCCTCAAAATGGTAATTCTTCTAAGGATCTACATTTCTGTATCTCCTGTAATGGGATTGGGTAAATAATATTCAAAACATTTAATGGCTAAGATATAAATGTAGTTTATATTAGTGTTTTTGAGGGAATGGCCCAAAAAGTGGGGGTAAATAAGTTTTATCCCCAGCCCAAAACATCAATAAGAACCCAGTCCAAAATGTCAGTTTTTGTTGGGCCCGAGATAACAGGTACAAAAAAAATTGTGTCTTTTATATCCTACTACCATTAATACCCTTTTTCTTTATTTTGTTACATTCTCTCTCTAAAAAATTTCAGAGATCTCTTCCTTCTCTCTCTAAGAAATTTCAAGAACTCTCTTCTTTCTCTTTCTAAGAAATTTCTTGAACAAATTTGGTGAAGAAATATTGGAATGGTTTAGGGTCTTGGAGAAATCAGATTCGGTTTGATTTTCTAGAACAAATTTTGTCAAATTTTAATGGTGAGGAAATATTTTGGAAAAACCAGATCTAGAAATATTTTGGAATGGTTTAGGGTTTTGGAGAAGACAGATTCGGCGAAGAAATATTGGTGAAGAAATTAGAATGGTTTGATTTCTTGAACAAATTTGGTGAAAGTTTAATGGTGAAGAAATCTTTTGGAAAAACCAGGTCTGGTAATATTTTGGAATGATTTAGCTTTTTGGAGAAGTCAGATTCGATTTCAAATTTAATGGGGAAGAAATCTTTTTCTTGAAAAGAGATCGATGGGTTTTAGAGAAACTATACCCGGATGGAAAACTATATCCGAATTTGACGAGATCTAAAGCAACAAATCTGGATCTAAAGCAACTATATCCGGATTTGGTGAGATCTCCCAGTTCTCTTAGATATTGTACCATATTTTGTTGTATTTAACGTCATAGATATACGTTTACGTGTTTAAATGTAATCTACATTCCTCAGTTCCGCTATATTTTATCATTCCCAATCAGTTCCCATGTTTCCTTGTTATGTGGAAGTTTACTGTACATTTTATAGTTTCCTTCGTCTTATATTTATATCTTTTTCCTTATTTTGTGAAGGTTGCAAGGTGAAAGTTTCCTTTGAATATTTTACTAGTGTCTTAGTACATAACCAAATAGCCAGTACATAAAACAATTCCCGGTACACAAGAAAATTCTCAGTACAAAAATGTAGTACATAACCAAATGACTAGTAAATAAAACAATTCCCGGTACACAAGAAAATTCCCGGGACAAAAGTGCCTAGCACGTAACCAAATGGTTAATAAATAAAACAATTCCCGGTACACAAGAAAATTTTCGGTACAAAAGTGTCTAGTACAATGGCTAGTACATATAACAATTCCCAGTACACAAGAAAATTCTCAGTACAAAGGTGTAGCACATAACCAACTGGCTAGTACATAAAATAATTCCCAGTACATAAGAAAACTCCATGTACAAAACTGTCTCGTACATAACCAAACGGTTAGTAGATAAAATAATTTCCGGTACACAAGAAAATTCTCAGTACAAAAAGTGTGTAGTACATAACCAAATGCTGGTAAATAAAACAATTTTCTCTATACACAAGAAAATTCCCAGTACAAAAGTGTCTCGTACATAACCAAATGGCTAGTACATAGAACAATTCCCGGTACACAAGAAAATTCTCAGTACAAAAGTGTCTAGTACATTACCTAATGGCTTGTACATAAAATAATTTCCGGTAGACAAGATAATTCCCAGTACAAAAGTGTTCAGTAAATTAAAAAAAGGTACAATACAAAGAAAAATGTCCTATAAATTTTCCTTGAAAATAATATATGTTTTAGAAGGAATGTCCTATAATTGTCCATCATATAAGGAGATAATGTTTGAGAGAAGGAAATAAGTAAGATTGGAGAGAGAAAATATGTTTAAAAAGAAGAAAAAATACAGAGAGAACAAATTAAAAGGAAACTACCAAAAAATATATAAAAACAAATCAATGAAAAACTACCAAAAATGAGGAAAATTTAAATTTAAAAAGTAGAAAATCTGGAGAAAAAAATGAAAAGAGAAAGAAATATGTTGAAAATTTATATAAGGAGTGAAAATTTGTGAGAGAAGAAATAGTTAAGATTTGAGAGAAAATATTTTGATTTTTATCAAGAACCTAATGTTAGATAGATATATAAAGTAGTTAGAGAGAGAAATTTCAGGAGATAATAAAATTTCCAGTGTATAATGAATTTTCAGTGAAGTACTTTACATTTTGGAAGAAATGTATAGGAATTTTTATTATGTACTGTACATAACAAAATTCCCTGTACTTTTTTTTCGAAAATTGTCGAGTACAAAATGTCCAGTACATAAAAAAAATTCCGGTACGTAACAAAATGTCGTATTAATTTTCAGTGAAATATTTTACATTTTGGAATGGATGTATAGGAATTTTTATTGTTTACAGTAAATAACAAAATTGTGTAAAAGATTATTTTTCGTTCTTTGTAAACAAGAAACAAATTAATGGGGTAATATACGACAGATAATTAAGGGGAAGAAATAAAAAGAAGAGAGAAAGAAAATTTGTCAATGGCAAGTTTGTAAAAGAAATCAGTTAGAGAGAGAATTTACGAGAGATAATTACCGATAATTAAGGGGGGTGTTTAGTTTAGGGACATTGATAAATGGTATAGGGACATGGTCAAAATATGATATTTTTATATTTGAAGTCCCTTTACCAATTAGAAATTTGACATTATTTTTAGAGATTTAAATCGAATAAATTAATTTTTATTTGGATAAAAATTAAGATTAAAATAATATAAGTATCGAAGTTTTCTTTTATTTTCATTTCCATCCTTAGATCTGGAGATTCTGAAACAAAATCATATTTTTAAGGGTCCGTGGGTATAAGGTCCAAAATAATCTTCTAAAAAGATTTATGATCCAATCTTCTCAAAACATGGATATTTAGTCCTTTTGCTTAATGGACGAAATTATATATACTTTACAAAATACATACCGTCCATGTCCCTCGTTCAAAACACGCGGGTGTTAATGAAGTCGGGGGTTAAAGCGTATTTTCCATCTTTTTCCAGCGTGATTTATGGGATTTAAAACAAGCAACGAATCAATCCTTTCTCTCTCTTCTCGACCGTTATGGAATCAAAATCCAGATTCAAATCTTTTCAAAACCGAAACCCTAAACAATCGTACGCACATCGAATTTGAATCAAAACGATGAAATACTATCCTTTGTCTCCATCTTTTATCGAATTTGTGTATGTGAATCAATCATTTCTCTCTTTTCTCAACCGTTTCGGAATCAAAATCCAGATTCAAATCTTTTCAAAACCGAAACCCTAAATAATCGAATTTGAATAGATCAGAAAACAATGTATTTCATCGTTTTGGTAATGACTACTCACAAAAAATATTAGGGTTTGATTAGAAAATCTTGATTTTGGTAATGGTTTATAATCGGTAAAAACCTAATTTTTATTTGAAAATCTTACTTTTGTTTAAGATTTAGACAAATTTCAGTAACAAAGTACGCATACTTTATTAAATATGTAATGTAATTTTTGGGGTTTAGGGTTTTATTTGAAAATCTTACTTTTTGTAATTTATGATAAAGTATGCATAATTTATGTATAATGTTATATATATTGTATCTAAGTGTTTATGCTTTATGCAACATTTATATTTATTACAGGTCGGAGCAAGCTCAACCACTAAGAAAGGGAAAACAAAAGAAAATACTTGACTAATTTAGAATAAATTATGCAAACTTTACGAAACATAATGATACATTTATCAAAAATAATAAAATTTTATTCATTAGATTGTCAAAAATAGAACCGGAAGTACATAGTAGATGCGGTAACCGAAGAAATAAAATCAGTTATGAACATAGATTCGCATTTCAATGGTGCCCACATGCACGCTTCATTTGTTATCTTCAACATGACACACATCAGTAACACGGTTCAAATCATTTTTTAAGAATTTGAAATCATGCCCTTTGTTGATTCTATATTGCCTGAAACTCCATCTGTAAATATATTATCCAACCCCTCTGATTTCAGTGTGATTTGCTTTTTTTGATTTGATGATTCTACTTGAAACTCCATCTGTGATAACAAATGGAGAGAGTTTAATACATATAAATTTTATAGAAAAGCATATTTTTTTACAATAAATGACATGAACGTTTATGTAAATTATATATAATTTATTTCAAAGTACACTAGATTTGCATAAATAAAGCGAAGTTATTCTAATAATGAAACGAGTACTGTTTTGAGATTAAAACATACATAATGTTCTATAAATTACGCATAATTTATGGACAATAATATAATTTTCATGATATTCCTGATAAAGTATATATAATTTGTTAGAAAATACATATATCATGTTCTCATTTTGAAAAACCTCGTACGGGAGATGTTTGTATAGTTTACTGTAAAGTATGATAATTTATGGTAAAGTACATGTAATGTTAATTCTGTTATGAGGAACCGTACGAAAAACGCACGTTTCATAAATCCGTACAGATTGAAAACCAGATCTGAAGAAAAGGTGTGAATATCATTAGGCTTAAATTGCAAATCTAAAGTTATCTGATATGACGATTGATTGCAACAATAAGTATACTCGATTTGTAGGAATCAGTAATGAAGGATTATCTCATCAATATCAAAAACATTAATGAAACTTTAAGAGAGAGAGAAAGACAATAATAACATACTCGATTTGAAACAGAATCAGTAAAGAAGAATTTTGTTTACCTGATTAACAATTAAGAAGATGATTTTCAGAAGCTCCAATGAATATGAAACAAGTTTTCTGTTTTAATGGAAGATTTTCAGTCGATTAAGATGTAGAGAGAGAGAGAGAGAGAGAATCAACTATAATAAACTGAAACAGGATCAGAAAACTTTTAAATTGAATTTTGTTTTACCTGATTAACAATGATGAAGATGATTTCAGCAACTCAAATGAATATGAAACAAGGTTTCTGATTTAATGGAGGATTTTTCGATTAAGATGTAGAGAGAGAGAGAGAGAGAAAAAAACTAGAAGGTTTCGGTTAAGATCTAGAGAGAGAGACAAAACCAGAAGGTTTCGGTTATAGAAAGCTAATGAAGATCACGGTTTCTTAATATAAAAACGTGATTGGAGAGAGAAACAGGGAGATAAAAATGGAAAATATATTTGGTGATTTTGACCTTATAACTGTTTTTATATTTAAGAAAGGTTAGTCTAGGTATTAATATTTAATAGTTATTCTCGGGATTTGTGTTTTCTCTCTAGATTGAACCAAATGGACCAGATATCTATTTGTAATATTATTTTGGTTTTTATACCCTTTATGGGATTAGAGAGGACTAAAAGTCCTATTAGGGCCTATTTTTTGGGCCATACACCCAAAAATTCTATTTTTAACTTATAAACAACGATCACCTATAAACAACATATTCTATAAAACTACCATTACCTATAAACACTCAATTTTTATTTACTTTTAAGTTGTTCTCATCTCTTTATTCCTATGTAACACATTTGTTATTTAATCCTATTAGTGTATAATGTTGATGAAGATTTCTCTCAAAATGTAAATATTTCGACTAGTACGGTCACTTTTTTTTTGTCCGCCAGAATTTCGGCCACTGTGGTCGAAATATTAAACATATTTTGACCATAGTGGTTGAAATATGCCCAAAATTTCGACCAATTTTGCTCATATTTCGACAATAGTGGTCGAAATTTTGCTCATATTTCAACCATATCGGTCGAAATTTTGGACATATTTCGATTACTTTGTCCGAAAATTTTCTGTCAAATTTTATTTCATCATTTGTTCCATATTTTTAGATAGAGAAAGAGATTTTGGCTGTTAAAATAGTTTATCTTTTTATAGTTAATTTTAAACATTGAAGTATTATCAATATTGTCATTTGAAAGTGAACATATGATGATTTATTTAGTTTTTATGGGAAAAATGTCTACTTACTAAAAGAACTAATGTCCCTTTACTAATCGTGTCCCAATACACTAGAGACATGTCCCTTTACCAATGACCTTAAGGGGGAGAGAATCTCAATTAAAATAGTTAGAGAGAGAGAGAATTTGTGGGAGATAATTAAGGAGGGAGATTTTACGGGAGATAATATGAGAGAGAAACACAATTTAAATCTGGGAAGAGATGAGCTTGAGAAAGACACGTGTCGCGCTAGAAATGGAAGAACGTGGATTTGCACGGTTTTGTAGGAGGGCATATTTTGTAATTTTTGAAAAAGCAAAACTTGAAACTGTAATTTAGCCCCCTCCTCTAATTTGCACGGGATTTTTGTGTATGGCATTTCCGTAATTTCACCGAAAAACAAGCCTGTTTCTTTTTTAGTTTTCAAAATCTGACTCCTTTGGACCTGCCCCTCATTTTCTCTCTGCAGTGGGTCTGCTCCTTATTTTTGGAGAAGAAATGGGCCTTTTGCCCAACCCCTCTTTATATTATATGTTGATATAGTTGAATGACTAGGAAATCTTCAACCCATTTATATGGGGTTTACTTCTACAACTTCAACATTAGTTTACTTCGTTTCTTATTCATAAATCTTCAACCCATTTATATGGGGTTTACTTCTACAACTTTTGTTGGAATGACTTTTAATAAAACTCAGTTTTTAAGTCATTCGATAATAAGATGTGTTATTTCTTCTCTTGTAGGGATTAAAACTGGTGAAGGAGTATAAATTTTGAAGAACGAAGATTTGTTATATACAAACGATTTTGATGTTGTTAGTTTATAGTTCACGAATGTGCTGAATTTAATATATTTATATGTAGGTTGATGAGTTATAAATTTGTGTCTATGATAAAAATAAAAAGCAGGTAATTGTTCATTATGCTGTTGCAGCAACGTGTTACATAGAACTTTACAACAAAATTAGAACCGTCAGCAATATTGTTACAGGAAAAAAGTATTTCCGACGGCATAAAATCAATCGGCAAAACTGATAATCTTATTATAACCGTCAGCAATATAGTTTCCCAGGAAAGTACTTAGGTATTTCCGACGGTAAAAGAATTCAAGTGGACCGTCGGAAATAGTTCTCTGGCTAGATTTTCCTGTCGTCAATAGAATTAGCGACACTGTTTAAGCTGACGCATCTGTTTTCGACGGTTTTTAGTTTCCGACGGCTTAATGCCATTAGTAATAACCTTTATTTTTTTGTGATATAGGCCAAATTCCTATCTAAACTCTTTCTATATTCTCTTGTGAACCCTATATTAAGTTTCAGTTCGAAACTCATTTTTCATTCCATCCAATCGCATTTGAATTACAGATTGATTTTATTATTTATAGAGAGGGAAATAGTTTGTTATGAAAATGTTAGATTCATAACTAACTTCTTCTGTTACAAATGGGCTGGGCCCTTACAACTCTTAAAGGCACTTTTGTGTCTAATGACACTCCTCTCATCTATTTATTTCAGATTTATGCTTACATCTTTTTTTGTACACTGTCTTCTTCAGTCTATCTTCTTATGCAACTAGATCTTTCACATCCCAACCATTATCTCTATTGTCCTCCATTATTGTTTTCTATTATTTTGCAAGCTTCATAATCACAATATTAATATTAGAACTAATTTCTTGGTTTTATACTTCCCCTTGCATTTGTTGAAATATAAACCAATTCGGGAGACACGCACTTTGGGATGAACAATGTAATACTTTGTTGTGGATGTCAATTTAACAACTTCGGAAAACTAGTTAAATAAGATTTCATTAATCCAAATGATTTTAATTTAAAATATTATAACATAATATTATATCAAATGATACTCATATATTTGGGGATGTGATTAGCGAAATAACGACTGAACAATTGTACATTTACAAACATGACAAATTCTAAAGTTATAATTGATGTCGTAATTTTATATTTCACCTTGCACTTAGTTGCGACATAAAATAAATTAAGAAATAACCGAACGCTTGTTCCTTATAAAATTTACCATTGTAAGGCATGTAATTAGCAATATAACGAGTAAACAACTAAATTGGAAACTGTCAAAACAGCCCCAATAAGTAGATTATAATTAACCAAGAAGTTACTTTTATTTCCTATATTTTGAGTAAATAATTTTTATACAATATATATATATATATATATATATATATATATATATATATGACACCAGAATTGGTCCCTGATAGAAATAAACCTATATTTTAATTATGTATTTGAGAAGACACAAAAGATAAACTATCCACCAAGAGACGAAGAAATTGTAGTAGGATTCATTTTATCCTTTATAGTTTGGCAAATTCATGCCATATTGTTTGAATACATCAAATTTGACTTCTTTAAACCATGACAATACCTATATTTTATTTCGAATGGGAGCACCACCAAGTCTTATGGCTACACACAATATTTAGGTCAATGTTGTTGCTGTTAAGAAATGGTAAAACTAATAAGTTATGATCACTATCTTTCATATCAATTTGCTTATAAATACATACCTATGGGTATAGAGATGAAACTCACCACCACAAGCATTACCAGACCTCCTCAAAGCAAGTAATAGGGTTTTCAGTTTCAAGAACATATCTTGTTCAATCGATATTTATTTATGATGGCTGCTACAAATAAGAATTCGATGTTACTTACTTCTTTTATGTTAGCTCTAGTGTTTGTAACAATAATGAGTGATGTTGCAAATGCGACTACATTCACAACGTGGATGCATCCGCGTTGCTTAGGGCCTCAAGCATCAACCAGTGTATGTGGATCATGTTGGAACATTCCCTTCCGTGGCGGTTACAGTGTCTACTACACTAAACAACCAATTAGATTCTACAACCAGATTGATTGTGGAGGTCTTGTTGCTTTCCATCTGAATTGGGAAGTTCGCGGTAAATGTGACAGGTTTTCATGGAAGAGTCTCAAGATAATATGTTAGACGTATTGAGGAGTACCCTAATAAACTGACTCGGTGTGTTCATGCATGATTGACTAGCTAACTCATGCACTCATAATTATTTTATAATAGTCAAAAGTTGGTAGCCCAAGTGGTTCCAAGGTGTTGACATAAACTCTAGAAAACTCTGGAGGTCTCAGGTTCGAATCCCAGAGAAGGTGGAATCTTTGGTTATTTGATTTGGGATTATTAGGGTGTAAATAATGTAGTTGGGCTTTAGGTCATTGTCTTGTTGGGCTATAGGCCCGGTCTTGTTTCAGTTTGAGTGGGCAGTTACGTAGATCGTAGTCGACTTCCAAAAAAAATAAAAATAAATAATTATTATTATTATTTTATAATAAAGGCGTAAGCATGTATAACATGTATTTTTTTTTGTTGAACTAGATGTATAACATGTATTCACCAAAAAAAAATGTACTCACCGATCTTGTGCACGTATGTATTTGTGCTTTTGTATTTTTCTTTTAAATTGGGGTTTTCAATAATAATTGAAGTATATAATAAATAAAGGCCGGGTTGCCGTTTTATTACTGTGTTTATTGGTACATAATATTTTCTAGAAACCGGATAATTTGTCTTAATATAAGAATATGTTGTGGTAGGAGACAATGAAAGTATATGATAAACTTAAAGGAAAATAAAAGTGAGTTCACCTAAATTTATTTTGTCCAAGCCTGCTACAGACTATTCTATTATGCTAGATAGATATCCTGTGTAATAGAAATGTGTGTGCCCTTACACTACTTATAAGGTATCGGAACCCTGTTCCTACAATCCACACACCCCAAAATCTTTTTGGGCATATTCTTCCCCCTAAAAGTCCTCGAATAACTTTGATGTGGTTTTAGCATTCAATTACGACATAATTTTATCATAATATACTTATTTTTTGAGGAAAATATTTTACAATCCACACTACCATCTCTCACCAAAATTAGTTGGGTTTTTCAAAGACAAATACAGAATTTGAGTTTTTAACAAAAAAAAAAAATATGACTTGTCTTTTTAACTAAAAAAATTATAAAGTTAGGTCTTCGCCCCAATTTCGTGTTGATTTTATTTACAACTCGTATATTATGAACATTATAACGGGTGCTTTTGGTATTTGTGTATGTGATTAGCAAAATAACGAATAAACAACTATATTAGAAAGGAAGATGCTAGGTTCACAAAAACAATTGACAAATTTTTTACGAGGTAAGATTCTTTTCGAACTTTGACTGAATCTGGACTGCTCTCTTTATGAGCAAATTATGTTTTAACAGTCAGAATTCAGTCAAACTTTGAAAAGAGACTTGCCACACCATTTCGACAAATAATTTGTCAAATTGTTTTAGCATTTCCTTCCACCACCTCTTGGTATAGTGGATGAATACTTCATCTGCAACACGAAGGTCTCAAGTTCGATCCCATGAAAGCGTAAATTCGGGATTCATTTAATTTAAGGTTAGATTAAGTAATTTAGTTGGGATTTAAGTCCTTAACGGTGGTCTTTAAGGGTTCAAATAAGACGGTTATCGTGTTTATCACGTCTTGATGATGTATCAATTCCTCGTAAGTAGTCCACATAAAAAAACTCTATTAGAACCCGTCAACACGCCGCCCAATAACTGGCTTATAACTAGTCAGTAGGTTGCGGGAGAAATAATTGAAAACTCTTATGTGTTCAGTGGGTTGTCGCTTTTGTCAGTGCATCTTTTATTGTTGAGTATATCCAACTGCTAATTTTACGTTTTGATCTTATTCCTTTGGTGTAAACCAGAATAAAATGTGATAGACCCGCGTTAGCGAAGAGGAATCTCTCGCGTGGGAATATAGTAGTAATTCATAAGAATGACTCTAGAATTGGTCCCTAAAAGAAATAAATGTTGCTCTTTACTTTTTGTTATGTATGTAGTTGTGACGAGCTTGACGAGTTCTAAGTAAAAACTTTTAAGTTTGTGGTAATTCAACTCAAAATCAATTGGCAATGAGTGGAGAGGACCTAGACATTATATTCTTGGTTGTTAGATAACCTTTCTTCTATTTGGGACTATTCTCACATGCCCCCTCACATGCGACGTGGTCAGGGGCGGATCCATGGGGGTGCGAGGGGGTGCGGCCGCACCCCCTGGATCCTCCCGAAAAAAAATAGTAGTAGTAGTAATTTTTTTTTATAGATGTAGGTATATGCATATGTATATAACGATGTGTTTAGATGACATGAAGAAGACTTTGGCGTAATGGTTAAAGTATGGGATTCAAATTCCCTTGATGTGAAGGGCATGAGTTTGAAACCCAGTACCTACATTTTAAAGTTTATTTCTGAAGTGCTTGTGCTTTTAAGTATATGTAGATGACCGTGCATTGTTATGACAGAGTTGGAGAATGGCCTGATGGTAGAGATGGCAAGCCTCTTAGCGTTGGGAACTAGTGTGGCATGCTGCCCCCCAATTTAGTTTTATTTTTTTAAAATATATTCAATTTAACTACTAACCTATATAAAATCAATTCAAATATCTTAAACCCCTACAAACTTCAATTCATCTACCCTACACTCTACAAACTTCAATTTATCTACCCTAAACTCTAAAACTTCAATTCATCTACCCTAAAGCCCTACAAACTTCAATTCATCTACCCTTAAACTCTATAAACTTCAATTCATCTACCCTAAATCCCTACAAACTTTAACTCTAACCATAAACCCTACAAACTTCAACTCATCTATCCTAAAGCCTAAATCCTATAAACTTCAAATCATCTATCATAAATCCTATAAAATTCAATTCATCCACCCTCAACCTATATAAACTTCAATTCATCTATCCAACTACACAATTTTCTACCTCTATATATATCTCTCATTTCTTCATCTCAAACCACACCAAAATCACTTCTCCTCTACTACTATTTCTTCTTCTTATTCATCTAATCAAGTATTCAAGTTCAACTAGTAATTATGGAAAGGTATTTTAAAAAAAAAATTTCTTCGGGTTCATCAAGTTCAACACCGGAAGTTCCAGACTCGACTCCAACGTTATTTTCTATTCCAACACCGGGGCCGACTCCAACACCGGAACCAACTCCGACATTGGTAAGTCCTCTCGAGTTTAATTTATCATCTTTACCAATTGATCCGGGCCTTAGATTACCAATTTCAAATTATGAATCCAAATATAGAGATGAAATTCATAGACACTATTTACAACGTGGTCCATTTCAACCAAAAGACCATAATTTTCCAAAAGACAATAATGGAAGACGTTTCATTTCGTCATGGTTTAATGATCATCAAGAGTGGTTAGAATATAGTGTTGAAAAAGATATTGCATTTTGTTTATTTTGTTATGTTTCTGAAAAAGGTAAAGCTGGTCGGGATACTTTTGTTAATGAAGGTTGGAATAGTTGGAGAAAACCTGACCGGTTAATGAAACATGTTGGAAAAATGAATAGTCAACATTATAATGCTCGGATTAGTTGTATAAATTTGATGAATCAACAACAACATATCACAACGACATTAGATAGACATTCCGAGCAAACTCAAGTGGCATACCGCACCCATTTAAACGCTACCATAGAGGTTGCTCGGTATCTATTGGAACAAGAATTGGCGTTTCGCGAAAATGATGAATCTGAAACTTCACAAAATCCAGGTAATTCCATTAAACTACTAAAGCTTCTTGCTTGAAATTGTCCAGAAATTGATGCAGTTACATTTGATAATGCTGCTGGAAATTTGAAATTGATTGCTCCTAATATTCAAAAAGATATTGCTTATTCATGTGCATATGAAACTATTAAGTGGATTATTAGTGATCTCGGTGATGCTCCCTTCTCTATTTTGATTGATGAAGCACGAGATATTTCTATAAAGGAGCAAATGGTTATTGTGATTCGTTATGTGAACATCGAAGGGCGTATTATTGAGAGGTTTTTTTGGGGGTTGAGCATGCGACAGATACTTGCGCTAAAAGTTTAAAATTGGCATTAGATTCATTTTTGTGCAGATATGATTTATGTATTTCTCGTTTGCGAGGCCAAGGATATGACGGAGCTAGTAACATGCAAGGAGAGTATGATGGTCTAAAAGCCCTTATTTTAGAGCAAAATTCATGTGCTTATTATGTCCACTGCTTTGCTCATCAGCTGCAACTTTGTTCTGTATCACTAGCGGATAATCATGTGAGTATGAACTTACTTTTCCATTTAGTCGGGCAAATGATTAATGTTATTGGAGGATCGTGAAAGCGACAAAGTATGCTTAACATTATACAAAAAACAAAAAAAAAATAGAAGCAAATGAACTCAGAGACCTTATAACTGGACAAGATTTAAATCAAGAAACAAGTCTTAGGCGATCTGGAGCTACTCGTTGGGGTTCACACTATAACAGTTTGGCATCTTTGTTAGAACCTTTCATGTTCAGTTCTGTGATGGACGTCCTTGAAGTTATTGCTACACATTCTGTTAAAGCGGATCAAAAAAGGGAAGCAATAGATTTGTTATCCAAGATGCAAACTTTTGAGTTCGTATTTTGTTTACATTTGATGAAGCTTTTGTTGGGAATAACAAATGAATTGTCACAAGTACTACAAAAAAAAGACCAAGATATTGTGACTGCAATGGATTTTGTTGAGTACTCAACAAAATCTAGAATCAAATATGTACGAGACCATGAGTGGTCATCGTTGGTCTGGAATGTTTGTACTTTTTGTGAAAAACATAATATTGAAGTTGATCTTAATGGTTTGTACATAGTTCAAGGGAGAAGCAGAAGGAATGCACAACAAATTACAAACTTGTATCACTATCAAGTGGAGATTTTCAATACCGTTATTGATATGCAACTTCAAGAATTAAATGCTCGTTTCACTGAGAAGAATACGAAGTTGCTCCGTTGTATGGCATGTTTGGTCCATCTAGAGATTTTGCTCTTTTCGACAAAAGTAAGTTGATGCGTTTTGCTGAATTTTATCCACCAGATTTCAGTAGTCTTGGCACTATGCTACTAAGTTTTCAGCTTGATAATTACATTTACGATATGAGGCACAATGACGATTTCTCAAATTTAGATTGAATTGGAGCTCTTGCCAGAACATTGGTGGAAACTAAGAGGGATAAAGCATATCATCTAGTTTATTTGCTTATCACTTTAGCACTGACTTTGCCGGTTGCAACTGCCTCTGTTGAACGAGCTTTTTCAGCTATGAAGCTAGTTAAAACACGCTTAAGAAACAGGATGAGTGATTCGTGGCTAAATGATAGTTTAGTAGTCTTTATTGAAATAGAAATTTTTAGTGAAATTGACAATGAGTCGATTATGCGAACATTTCAAAATATGAACTCTCGTAGACGTCAATTGCGTTTGTAATCGTTGATGTATCATATAATTAATGAATATAAGTATTTTATTAATTATTGTGTTTGCAAAAAAAAAATGTGAAAATCCTGGATCCGTCCCTGGACGTGGTTAGTCTAACATGTGTTTTTTTTTTCGGGTTACGTGGATCGTGGGCGACTTTTAAGACTATCTCGTGTGGCCCTAGCTCTGATACCATGTTAAGTTTGTGGTCATCTAACTCAAAACCAATTGACAATAAGAGAAGAGAGGACATATACATTTTAATTTTGGTTGATAGACGTCCCTTGCTACGAGGTGGGACTATTCTCATAGAAACTACTTCTTCAACATATTGCGTTGTCATTTTTCTAAAAGAGATAACGATCCATTAGATCAAGGTGTTAAGGAAGACACTAAAGATGAGGGGTACACGGAAAGAAGAAGAAATAGGACTCCTTTTCTTATAGTTGGGGAAACGCTATATAGTTTGTTTTGCTTTTTTATTTGAAGTACAATTTAACCGTGACCATTTCCTTTATAGTATATTTTACTATTTCAAATGGGAACACCACCAAGTCTTATGACTACACATATTGTTTAAATCAATGTTGTTGCTGTTAAGAAATGGTAAACCTAATAAGTTATGATCGCTACCTTTCATATCAATTGTCCTATAAATACATGATGGATATAGAGATGAAACTCACCACCACAAGCATTACCACATCTCCCCAAAGCTAGTAATTAATCGGGTTTTCAGTTTCTTACATATATATATATCTTGTTCATTCGATATTTGATTCTGATGGCAGCAAACAACAAGAATTCAATATTGCTTACTTCTTTTATGTTGGCTCTAGTGTTTGTAACACTAATGTGTGATGTTGCAAATGCTAGTACTTTCACAGTGTGGAAGGACGAGGGTTGCAAAGGGCCTAAAGCATCAACCAGTGTGTGTGGATCATGTTGGAACATTCCCTTCAATGGTGGCTACAGTTTCGACTACACCAAACAACCAATTAGATTCTACAACCAGAATCACTGCGGAGGCCCTGTTGTTTTCCAGCTTAATTCCGATGTTCGTAAATGTAACAGGTTTCCATGGAAGAGTCTCAAGATGATATGTTAGACATATCAACCTACCCTAATGAACCGACCCGGCTTGTCCATGCATGATTGACTAGCTAACTCATGCATTATTATGTATTTTATAATAAAGGAGTAAGTATGTATAACATGTACTCACCTATCGTGTGCACGTATGTATTTGTTTGTATCCTTTTTTTCTTGAATTTGGGTGTTGAATAATTGATCCATATAATAAATAAAGGTCGGGTTATCTTTTTTATTGTTGTGTTTATCGATACATATTTTTTCTAGAAACGGCATATCTTAATATAAGAATGTGCTATACGGTAGCATACAAATGATACAAGTATACCACAAGATAAAAAGTGAGCTCACCTAAAACCCCTACCATGTCTACATACTAATGAGAACATTCCAGTTAAGAATGAAGTCTGAAATTGAGATAATACTTCTCCAAAACTGATTTGCACCGAACTTCGGAGTATTAAAGTTTAAACAAATTGATTAGTTGAGAGAGGCTTTGATTAGGTTACGGTTTGTCGCCTAGAAATGGTTTATTCTAGTTGAAGTTATTTTGCTTCTACTAGAAGTCTTTTTGCTTTAATGAATTAAAAAAATATCAAAAAAAAATTTGGAAAAATAGTTACTTATAAGTTAAAAACTTATATAATAAGTTAGTTCGGTAACCTTTTTCAGTTTTAGAAGGTATAGAATCACACGAAGTCTTGTAATTCATCATCTATGAAATGTAGGTTATCTAATCTCGAATCTTTAGGAATAATGTTATGAATAATGAAACTTGTTGTTGTAAGAATAATTGAGATACCGCAACTTAGTAACCGCCTTAACATAAGCTCTGCATCGCTTACCAACCCTACGTCGGAGATCAGTCCGGTCATGTAAGTATGTTGGCGGACTGTAAACTAGGTTAGATATCGGCATATCGCCCATATTTAAGACAATTTCAAATATTTCATTAAAAAATAATAGTACTGTACATGATTAAATAGTTGTTGAAGTATTGTCAGGGTGGCAATGTTATGGGCACCATCCTAGCTGTCCAAGGAAGATGAAGATAAAAGACCTAGACTCAAAGCTCATGGCCCCATTTATTCTCTGGAAACCCTAGTCTAAAATACACTCCGTTATTGTTCTCTACTAAAGAGGTCAATAAGGTCACTTTTCTTATCCCAACCATCATCTCCCTTGTCCTCCGTTATTGTTCTCTACTATTTTGAAAGCTTGGTAATCATAGTATAGTATCAAAATTATAATAAACATAGTTTTATTTGGTAGTGTTAATATATTAATGAAAAACAATATACGATTGAGTCGTACTGGATAAGTTAGAATTGGTTTCTTAGTTTTATAATTCACCTTGCACTAGTTGTAATATAAATCAATTCTGAATTAAAACAAGTTAAGTAACATTTCAAAAAGCCAATTGATTTTAATTAAAACTAGCATACTATGAATATTTTTTTTGAGTAATGTGATTAGCGAAATAACGACTGAGCAATTGCACATTGACAAACATGACAAATTCTAAAGTTAGAATTGGTCTCATAGTTTTATATTTCACCTTGCACTTGCTACAACATAAAATAAATTGAGAAATAACCGAACGCCTGTTCTTTATAAGAATTACCACTCTAAGGCATGTAGGTTTGTCAAAATAAAATCAACATTTGAGATCACAATGCAAATTGTATTATCATACGTAGTTTATTGATGTCAAACTACAATCCTCCGAGACTAGTTGTAAATTAAATACTATTTCTTAGACCCAATTGATTTTAATTTCAACTGGTATATTACGAACTTTTACAACAAATGTTACTGAAATGTTTGTGTGTGAAATTAGCAAACAACGAGTAAATTGTTATGTCAAATGGGATTTAATATGATTGAAAACAAGTAATCCAAGAAAAACTATAGGAAATAAAGAACAATCACACAGAACACAAGAGATTTACGTGGTTCGGATGGTGAGACCTACTCCACGGTGACAACGCGATGATTTCCACTATGATAAACAAACAAGTTACAGAAGAGATTTATGAGAATTAGACACAGATATCTCCTAGGATTTAGTTTATATAGCCACTAAAAACCTAATCTCACCGCCTCACCGACTTTCTCTTTCTAAATCTGAAATACACATGTAACACTAATAACCGACATAGCTCTGCTCCGCATTACAGCTCTGTCTCGGAGTCCAGCTCTGCCTCGGAGCAATGCTTCGCATACCAGTTGGGTCTCAGTAATCAGCTCGGCTAACAGGTCCAAAATTTCGCGTCGAAACCTTCGGTTTCGGCAAGCAATTACTATTGCCTTGTAAGCGGATTGGCGTGTCGTAAACCGGGTTCGATATCAACCCATATTCAAGACACTTTCAATATAAACAACTATGTTAGAAACTGTCAAAACAGCTCCAATAACTAGATTATAATAACGGGGGATGTAATTTAAGTCCAAAATCGCATGATCAATTAGTCTAGAGACCAAAGATAATCTGAAATAGAAAATAAATCCACTCAAAGTAAATTACATGTCTATCCTCTCATTCTCTTTTACTACCTAACCTATCCTAAGTTAAAAAAAATAACCTAAAATAAAATATACTATAATATTTAGAGATTCATTAAATGATTTCCTCAAAAACAAACTTTCCTTCCGGAAAAATAGTTGCCTTTTCCGTTTAGCAGAATACTTTGTTTATATTTCTATTAGAATTGGGCAAAAGCAAACCGTAGAGAGAGAGCATCGTCACTTTCCAATATATAAACTAGGTTTTGATTTCATTCCTGAACCCTATCCTCAAACTCTTGACCAACGTGGGTGAAAATTGGACCCCATGCTTCTAGCTTAGTTATTTTATTCTTAAGGTAAGACCATTAGTATTTGCATCACTCAAAATCCATGGAGTGATTGAATAGCTGCAAAAAATAATACAAAAGCATTACGTATAATAAGAAAAAACAAACGTTAAAATAAAATGTCAAAAATGTTATTAGACTCAATAAGATTCTACCAGTATAGAATTTTATTAGAATCAACCTATTGTAACAAATTCATAACAGATGGTAATAGAATCAAGAAAATGCTAGTAAAATACTGGAAATGTAACAAAAATAATTTCATATAATATATTTTAATTACTAAAAAGTATTTGTTAACCTACTGTAACACATTCATAAGATGCTAGCAAATATTCTTGCTTTTTAAACTACTGTATTTAAATTCATTCAACAGATGCTAATAGAATGTAAAAATTGCTATTAGAATCAATAAGATGCTAGCAAAATAGTATTTGCTTTTTAACCTACTATAACAAATTCATTCAATAGATGCTAATAGAATGTAAAATATGCTAGTAGAATCATGCTAGAAAAATAGTATTTGCTTTCTAACCTACTGTAACAAATTCAATCAACATATGCCAATAGTATGTAAAAAATGCTATTAGAATCAATAAGATGCTAGCAAAATGGTATTTGCTTTTTAACCTACTGTAACAAATTCATTCAACAGATGCTAATAGAATGTAAACATTGCTATTAGAACCAATAAGATGCTAGCAAAATGGTATTTGCTTTTTAACATACTGTGACAAATTCATTCAACAGATGCTAGTAGAATGTAAACATTGCTATTAGAATCAATAAGATGCTAGCAAAATGGTATTTGATTTTTAAGACATCTGTAACAAATTCATCAACAAATGCTAGTATAAAGTAAAAAATGCTATTAAAACACAGAAAATGTAGCAAAAACAAATTTACTCTATAAAACTTTTTTATGAGAAAAAGATTGTAGTGATAGAGATTTCGACATTCATTTTTTTACCAAAAAATGTTACATTTAAGTTTTTTGATAGAATAAAATAATTTTTTGAAGAAGATTGTAGTAATAGAGATTGTGTTAATAGAGATTTATAGATTCTAACAATCAATTTAAGTCAATCATATCTCACAAACGAATTTGTAGATGTCTAATTGGATCGAGGTAGAGATAAAAAGCAAATCACAAATTCATACTTTCTTGAAGTTCAAAGAACATAGAGTTACAGAGAGAGAAATTCTTTTGTGAGAAAGAGCATCTCGTTTTAGGTAAATATCCATTGACTTGGTAGGTTAATTTAGACAAATATAAGTTTTGGAAATAATATATTTTCTTGAATTCAATGAACATAGAGTTACAGCAAGAGAAACTCGTTTTTTGGAGAGAGAGAAACTAGTTTTAGGTAAATATCCGTTGATTTGGTAGGTTACTTTAGAAAAATATAAAGATTAACATTAAATATCCACCATAAATATTCTTTCATAAAATTTATGGAAAGAACAATTGTATATACTCAACCATTATAAACCTTTGGTTTACTAATGGTTGAAAAATATTTATAAAAGGGCAAGAATGAGAGAAAATTAAAGGATTGATGCATGGGGACCACCAAATAGTGAATTTTTGGACTTATTTTACATTTTTGGTTTATTTTGGTTTTATTTTATTTATTGATTTAGGAGTGGATATATGACTAATTACCCGCCTTATTTTTGGACTTTAAACTCAAAAATCCTTATAACGGTTAACCAAGAAGTTACTTTTATTCTCTATATTTTGAATAAATCATTTTTACACAATTTATGACTCTAGAATTATGTAATTGAGAAGACAGTATAGATAAACTGTCCACCATGAGACGAAGAAATTGTAGTAGGATTCATTTTATCCTTTATAGTTTGGCAAATTGATGTCATATTGTTTGAATACATCAAATTTTGACTTCTTTAAACCATGACCATTTCTTTAATAGGTATATTTTATTTCGAATGGGAACACCACCAAGTCTTATGGCTACACACAATATTTAGGTCAATGTTGTTGCTGTTAAGAAATGGTAAAACTAATAAGTTATGGTCACTATCTTTCAAATCGACTTGCCTATAAATACTTGATGGGTATAGAGATGAAACTCACCACCACAAGCATTACCATACCTCCCCTTCAGTTTCAAGAACAGACCTTATTGTTCAATCGATATTTATTTGTGATGGCTGCTACCAATAAGAATTCGATGCTGCTTACTTCTTTTATGTTAGCTCTAGTGTTTGTAACACTAATGAGTGATATTGCGAATGCCAGTACTTTCACAGTGTGGAAGGATGAGGGTTGCAAAGGGCATAAAGCATCAACCAGTGTATGTGGATCATGTTGGAACATTCCCTTCCATGGTGGCTACAGTTTCGACTACACTAGGCAGCCGATTAGATTCTACAACCAGAATCATTGTGGAGGTCCTGTTGTTTTCCGTCTTAATTCTGATGTTCGTAAATGTCACAGGTTTCCATGGAAGAGTCTCAAGATGATATGTTAGACATATCTACGTACCCTAATGAACCGACCCTGCTTGTCGACGCATGATTGATTAGCTAATTTATGCATTACTATGTATTTTAATAAAGGAGTATGTATAACATGTACTCGCCAAAAAAAAAAATGTAGTCGCCTGTTTTGTGCACGTATGTATTTGTTCTTTTGTATTTTTTTTCTTCTAAATTTGGGTGTTCAATGATAATTGAATTATGTAATAAATAAGGTCGAGTTATCATTTTATTATTGTGTTTATCAGTACATAATTTTTTCTAGAAACAGCATAATTTGTCTTAATATAAGAATGTGCTATGCTAGCAGGCAATGAAAGTATTACCATTAAGGGAAATAAAAGTGAGTTCACTTTAATGTGTGTGCCCGTAAATTTCTAATAAAGGTATCAGAACCCTGTTCCTACAATCCACAGCCCCCTTTTGTTAGTGACACCCCAATCTTTTTGTGGATATTCTCCTCCCTAAAATTCCTCATATATTATGAAGGTAAAGTTTGAAATTACTTTATTATATTTTTCATTATAACTCAGAAACCCAAATTAAAAGCACATTACAAGGAAACACTCATCACAATCAACAAGACATAGGTAAAGACTATAAGTATGTGCTTACAAGTTACAACACTTGAGTCTGCACATTAAAGTGTTTCCTTGTGCTTACAAGTATGTGCTTACAAGTTACAACACTTGAGTATTGCACTAAGACCTCTCACAGAATGGTGAGATTCAAGACCATCTCGATATCAGAAGATTAGCAACCATCGAGCCGTATACTCCTTGATCCTATTGCACTGCAAGCACTTTTACTGGACCTATAGGTATAATAGACCGGGCCTAAACAGTTACGGCTCGCATAGCTTCTAGCTATTTGTCCATCAAATACAAAATTATAACCACCCCAATATGGAAAGTTCCAACATCCACATGAATTAAATGTTGTTCCTTCACTATTGCAGCGAGGTCCCTTCCTCACTGTGAAAGAACTGGCGCTTGCATATTCACTCATCATCGATACAAATATTATACCCAATAAAACAAAACTAAGCAATTTTAAACTCTTGTTCTTAGCCTCCATAGTTAGAGATACAAGTAGAAAGATAGAATCTCAAATTGAAGACTTACAATATAAGCAGTTTTGATATAATGTGGGTGGTGAAGATATCTATTTTGTTTTTGTATTTATAGGCAAATTGATATGAAGAGGGTTTCATAATTCAAATAAAATAATCGAAAATATTTTAGATAGTAAAACAAGGGCTGCTATACTACCATTTTTTTTGTTGAAAGGGCTGTTATACTACTAGAGTATTTTTCTTTTTTTTTTGTTAAGGAACTACTTGAGTATTCTTTCAACAAAAAAAAATAGTACTACTTGAGTATTAAAATGCTTTAAAAAAAAAGAGTATTAAAATGCTACTAAAAGTAGCAAGTTACCAACTTCTTTTTTAATTTGATTTAAATACTTAGAGCATCCCAACGAATTTTCACAAGGCCAAATTTGGGCATATTGTTCCCCCTAAAATTCCTCATATAACATGAAGGTAAAGTTTATCAACACTTAGTGACCCAAGTGGCCGATAATTGACATAAATTCCAAAATCCTAGGAATCCCAGATTTGATTCTGAGAGGAGGTGGATTCAATGGTTTATTGCACTTAGGTTATTATGGTATAAAGAATGTTTTCGGGGTAAGTTCACAGTTTAGTTCGGCTATAAACCCGTTCTTGTAAAAATTCGAATTAGACAACTACCGTGTTTACCACATCTTTGATGTATCAATTAATGTCATTGTTTTACAATCCACACTACCATCTCTCACCAAAATTATTTATACCTTGTTTTACATTAGAATAAAACTAAATTAGCCCCTAGCTACCAGAAGGCAATAATGGCTTTCAACAAAGAAAAAAAAAGGCAATATTGGGGGTGCAAAGACTGTGTCTCAAAAGGCAAAAATTATAAATAATGACAACTTGACAATTTTAATAACATTTTAGGACCTAAGTGATTGAGCCGCCCTGTAGTACACCGTACACGTACACTAAATCATCTAACATCTTATACTTTTACGAAAATGTTATTTGTTTGACAAAAAGTATCCCGCAAGACGTGAATAAAATAAATTGTCCATGTCGTATGCAGACCTAAAAAGTCCGGACTACTTAGACTATTTTTTGTCGGGTCAAGTAGTTTTTGTTGAATAATTTATTTATTCTCTTTTTCTATCATTATCCTCATGAAATCATGTGATTTTTTTTTTAGATCAATCTACCTATAAATATAAGATGAAATTAGGGAAGAAAATAATCACCACCACCACTAGACACCTTCAACCAAAAAAACAAAACCCTCAATCTCAAACTATATTTCTCTTCTTCTTCTTTTTCCCTCTGGTTAAGAATGGAAGCTAAGAATTTGAAGTTTCTTACTTTTGTTACACTTAGCGTAATAGTATTTGCATCAATTATGAGTGATTATGCAACTGCAAGTTCCTTCACAGTGTGGAAGGGGCCAGGTTGCAAAAGAGAAGGAATTAAATTTGAAGACTGTGGATGTTGGAACCTTCCATACCGTGCTGCTTTTAATTTCATCTATACTGGACAAGCAGTTAAAAGCTATTTGTCAATAAATTGTTTAGGCAACCCTAATTTCACCTATAGGCGTAGTGTAAGTTCTTGCCGTCCCATTGCACCAAGAAGTATAAGGTTCCCCTGCAACTCTAATGATAACGAGGAGGTCATTGAATCCGTCTAAGTCATCATTCTATGCTCTACGTATGAATCGCTTAAGTATGTTGTAATGATCACCGGAGAAGAAAATAAAGGGCTATATATGTACGTGTAGTACGTACTCATCGTTTGTATGCATATCTTGTTGTTTGATGATATGTGTATTTGTTTGTAAATTCTTTTTAATTTGAGTGTTTCGGCAATGAAGTATTAAATGAATAAGGATTTTTAGTCACTAATTTGAATATTCTATCCCTAACTAATTGACAATTCTTATTTGATACTTCTTGGAAAGTATTTGTGATCATCTAATTAAGGCACCCTATTCGGCATGATATCCCACAAATTTTGTCCGGAGAGAGGCGCTTTAGCAAAAATGGAGGCACGTTTAGAACTCTCCTTTGGTGTTTAGGTCTCCTTAATTACTATGTTGACGTAGGAACATTCAACAAAAGTCGAACGAAAATGAGCTTAATATTGGATGTGGTTCAAGATTAGATCGACCTAGTACGGTCGTTAAACTGTAATCTCTAGTATATATTGAGTAAATGGGTCGGACCGTGACTCTTTTACAAGCACTAATTAGGAATTGGTCACCATATCAAGATTGAGCTAGCCAAATCATGAAGTATTTGAATCATACTAGAAAAAAGATTTGGCAACATGCCAATTTTAATAACATTTTAGGACCCAAGTAGTATAGCAGCCCATGTTGTACTATCTAAAATATCTTCTATATATTATCTTTTTGTTATCTTATTTAAATTATGAAACCCCTTTCACATCAATTTGCCTATGAATACAAGAAGAAAATAGAGATCATCACTACCACAACACCAACACTTCAGAACTACTACTGATAGCCTTCAATTTGAGATTATATTTTCCTAGTTCTATCATTACCTATGGAAGCTAAGAACAATATTGCCTATAATGACGATATTATGGATAAATTATGAATTGTAGAGGGGTGGTCTATGGCCCATGGGTCTTATTGCCCCCAAGTAGTCTAGGGTCTGCATTTCACCATAATTTTCTTGTCACTTTACTTGTAGCGAGAAGAAAATATCAGTCTACATAAATGTCGTAGTATATACAAACTAGTTTGTATGTATCTCGGAATAAGAGTAGGATGAAATCTAAGCGAAAAGAGAGCTCATAAACTTCAAATAAACACTGAAAGTTGGGACTTATGTTTGATAAAAAAAAATTAGGGTTGGTTCCTCTCAGTGTACTCCAAAAATAATAATATTGAAGATTCATAGAGTAACACATAGGCATTTTGAGACTTTGGTAGCTTTTTAGCATCATTACGAGAAAAATATAAAAGATGTCAACCAGTAACAATTGATAGATTGAAAACAACGTCAATTTCAAGTTTCAACGACATTATCGTAAAATATTGAAATTTTGATAGTCTTATTGTGGTAAATGGTCTTGAATGGTTGCACCACAATAATTTAGGCATTGTTTAACATTAAAATTTACTAAACATGATTGCCACAGGTCACTAATGGGGGTGTAAAGAATTCATTTTAAAATGAGAATAAAATTATAAACTTAGACAATTTTAGTAGTAATATTTTAAGAGACAAGTGGTGGAAGCAGGCGCCTCCAATATATATTAAAGTTTTTGGGATAATTATCCTGATGGAATCATAACACATCAACACTTTCTTTAACATCAACTTGCCTATAAACTTCAACAAAAAAACTTGCCTTAAAAAGAGAAAACTACATCTCTTTAAACTTCTGTGTTGGATGACAAATATAGACCAAGACTAAATAGAGGCAAATGAGACCTATAGACAGTGAGCCTCCATTCATTTTTGTTAAGTTTTTTGTTGAATGAATCATTATATGGAGGTTGAAATTTTATAAAGTTGTAATTTATAAGTGGCACTGGTTTTATAAAGTTGAGCGCATCAGGTCCCTTGATTTGATCTTGACTGTGAAAATTAATAATTATGTATAAATTAATTAGAGATAACAAAAATAAAACTATTCTTTATTTTACATATAAATTAATTACTTTATTATATCTTCATTATAACTCAGAAAACCAAATTAAAAGCACATTGCAAGGAAACACACATCAATCAACAAGATATAGGTAGAGACTATAAGTATGTGCTTACAACACTTGAGTCCTTTTTTATTGATTAGCAACCATCTAGCCGTATACTCCTTGACCCTATTGCACTGCAAGCACTTTTACTCGACCTATAGGTATAATAAACCGGACCTAAACAGTTACGGCTCGCATAGCTTCTAGCTATTTGTCCATCAAATACAAAATTATAGCCACCCCAATATGGAAAGTTCCAACATCCACATGAATTAAATGTTGTTCCTTCACTGTTGCAACGCGGTCCTTTCCTCACTGTGTAAGAACTTGCATTCGCATAATCACTCATCACCGATAAAAATACTATACCCAATAAAACAAAACTAAGCAACTTTAAACTCTTGTTCTTAGCTTCCATAGTTAGTGATAGAAGTAGAAAGATAGAATCTCAAATTGAAGACTTACAATATAAGTAGTTTTGATGTAATGTGGTGGTGAAGATATTTATTTTGTTCTTGTATTTATAGGCAAATTGATGTGAAAAGGGTCTCATAATTTAAATAAGATAACGAAAAGATAATAGATGATATTTTAGATAGTAAAACATGGGCTGCTATACTAGTTGAGTATTAAAAATGCTACTAAAAGTAGCAACTTACCAACTTTTATTTTAGTTTGATTTAAATACTTAGAGCATCCCAAAGGATCTCTACAAGGCCAAATTTGAGATCCTTTGGTTCTAAACATTTTTCCATTCCACTAAATTTTTAGTGTTTTTTTAAGCAATCTGGCACTCTACTATTCGCCTTTGGGAGGAAAAGAAGAATTAAGGTTGTGATCGACGACCTCCTAACGACGACCTTTAAGAAGAAGAAGAGGTGAGGTGGAATGTTTGATGATGTGGATGAGAGAAAAAATGGTGGAGTGGATATATTTTAAAAACGTCTAAATTACAATAATATCACAAGATATTTTGGGGAAAAAAATAAAAAAAATTGATCTTAGAGACCAAAACAAACTGTCAGACACTTATGGAGACAACAACCTGTTGGTTAGAAATTAGGAGCCAAAACCAAATTAACCCTTATTTATAGCATTATTGATAATTGTTTTGTCTGACCTTGAAGAACTTGGCTTGGTAACTAAGTAGCGACCATCTCAAGAGTCAAGATTGGCGACCTCATAAGTAGGCCAAAGCATGGGTATCTGAACCCTCTTACCCAGTCCACTATCTTTTGGTGCAGTACTTGTGCGTTCCCTCGTAAAGGTCTTTATATAGTCTTTAGGGTCTAAGATGTTTTAATTGACGATGAAAGTGCTCATCTTAATTCATAATGTATTTTATATTATACTCATGAAGCATCAAAGCCATTCAAATATAGCGACTCTTGGAGTCCAATCTCAAAACAAAAAAAAATTGTCCAGGACACCAAATACTACCGAGTTTATAAGTATTTTATGATCCAAGTTGTGCAGCCTGCCATATGGTACTTTCACGACCCTCTGTTATCTTTTATTTTATGTTATTTTGTTATCTTTATGAAATATTATGAGACTCTATTTCACATCAATTTGCTTATAAATACAAGAAGAAAATAGAGATCACTACCACAACAACTTAAAACAATTTCCGATTTGAGATTACATTAATCTCTCGTATTGGTTCATCAACAATGGAAGCTAAGAATTTAAAGCATCTCTGTCTTGTTATACTACTAGGCATCGCGTTTGTATTGACGACGAGTGATTCTGTTGATGCAAGCTCTTTCACAGTATTCGCACCGAAATGCAAAGTAGGAACAAAATATGACTCATGTGGATGTTGGAACTTTCCTTACCGTGGTGGTTATTGTTAGAAAATAAAATTCTAATAGTGCGGAAGTTACATACCTTCAGCCATTGTTGATTAAGTGATAAACTGGAATCCAAAGATAATCACAGAATACTGAAGTTCTTCTAACCCCAATCCTCTCCGTAAGTTTTTTGTTGTGTTTTGATGGAGAGACACAAGCATTAATATAGGAGGGGTTAGGGACCTTCAGTTATGGTAACTACTCCCACTTCTTTTCCATCGAAGAAGGGGGTAGTGGGTTGGTTATTGTAACCAACTTTATCTCCCAAATATTCCTAATACCCACGTAAGCAATTTACTGAATTCAAATCAGTAAATTGGTCAAAGCCAAGATAGAGGGAAATTAGGAATGTGGGCCACCCTTAGTCTTTAACAAGAGACGTGTCCAACATTCTCCCACTTGGCCCACATGCTATATTTCATAAGTACATGGGTGATGGACTGTATGGCCAAACAAACACTTAGATTGGGATATCACTCACTCTTAATTAAAGAACATATCACACGAATCATAGCGGTCACATTCTGATAAGTGAATGCTTCCTTCCATGTATTACAATGCATTATGCTCTCTAACTAAGCACTTGATGAGCATAACTTCTGAATAAGTAATTTCTGACAAAATTACTCAGGTCCTCCTTTAATATCACAATGGATATAAGATGGTTATTCTTTATGTGCACGAATAAAACTATTTATTCAAAATAACCAAACACCTTAAAACAGTCAAAGAAAGTACATGTCAAGCATTACATAAGTTAACAAAGACCCATACGCTCCACATGATCTAAGAACACTTGTGCCGGCAACGCCTTAGTCATGGGATCCGCAATCATTAACTTAGTACTGATATGCTCAATGGCCACCACATGTTCCTTAACTTTATCTCTGACAAGAAGGTACTTTATGTCGATATGCTTACTTCTGCTTCCACTCTTATTGTTTTTAGAGAAGAAAACCGCAGCAGAATTATCACAAAGGATCTTTAATGGTCTCTCTATAGTATCGACAATTTTGAGACCTGAAACAAAGTTTCTCAACCATATTGCTTGTGTCGTTGCTTCATAGCATGCAATGAACTCTGCCTCCATAGTAGATGTTGCGAGGATGGTCTGTTTGGTACTTCTCCAAGATATAGCTCCTCCAGCAAGAAGAAAGATATATCCCGAAGTAGATTTTCTTGAATCCACACATCCCGCAAAATCTGAATCCGAATATCCAACCAGCTCCAGATGGTCAGTATATCCGTAGGTCAGTCTGTAGTCCTTAGTTCCTTGCAGGTATCTCATAACTCTTTTCACAGCCTTCCAATGTTCTTTCCCGGGATTGCTTTGGTATCTTCCTAGCAGTCCCACCACGAAAGCAAGATCAGGTCTTGTGCAGACCTGTGCATATAAAAGGCTGCCTACTGCTGATGCATATGGAATGTCTTTCATCTCCCCCTGTTCCAATGCATTCTGTGGACATTGACTTAAAGTCAATTTTTCCCCTTTAGTGATTGGCGCTACAAGTGATGCACAATTATGCATCCTGAATCTTTCCAAAATTCTTTCGATGTAGGCTTTCTGAGATAATCCTAAGGATCTTTTAGATCTATCTCTGTGAATCTCTATGCCTATGACATAAGAGGCTTCACCTAAATCCTTCATCTCAAAATTCTGAGAAAGAAATTCCTTAGTCTCATGTAGCAATCCCAAATCACTAGTTGCAAGTAAAATATCATCTACATATAGGACTAAAAATATGTATTTGCTCCCACTGACCTTAAGGTATATACATTGATCGACAATGTTTTCTGTAAAACCAAAAGAGGTTATAACATTGTGAAACTTTAAATACCATTGGCGGGATGCCTGTTTTAGTCCATAAATAGATTTCCTGAGCTTGCAAACTAAATGGTGATCGTTTTCGTCACGAAAACCCTCGGGTTGAACCATGTATACCTCCTCTCCCAAATGACCATTAAGGAATGCTGTCTTAACGTCCATTTGGTGTAGCTCTAGATCGAAATGAGCTACTAAAGCCATAATAATCCGCAATGAATCCTTCTTAGAAACCGGAGAGAAGGTTTCATGGTAGTCTATGCCTTCCTTCTGAGTGTAACCTTTAGCTACAAGTCTAGCTTTATATCGCTCGACGTTTCCGGAAGAGTCTCTTTTGGTTTTATAAACCCATTTGCAGCCAATGGCCTTAGACCCTTTCGGTAACTCAACGAGATCCCAGACTTGATTTTTAGCCATAGATTCCATCTCTTCCTTCATGGCATCATACCAAAGTGCAGATTTTTCTCCATTTATGGCTTCTGAAAATGAATTTGGGTCACGTTTAGGCCCAATGTCAAAATCAGACTCTTGGAGATATACCAGATAATCGCTAGAAATAGCTGGTTTTCTTGTTCTTGAGGATCTCCTTAGAACCACATCTTCATGCTCAATTTGTGGAACAGGTTCTTGTGGGATTTGTTCTTCATGAATCGGTTGCTCTAAAGTTGGTTGTTGTGTAATTATGTCAGGTTGACTTCTTTGCACAATGACCAAATCTCTAGTATCCACAGGCAACTCAGGTTCCTCTCGTGTTTCCTCAAATTCTATCAGTCGAGGAATATCACTCCCACTTGAATCAAAATCCTCAAAGAACTTAGCATTTCTAGCCTCAACTATTCTTTGGGAATGTGAAGGACAATAAAACCTAAATCCCTTAGAGTTAACTGCATAGCCAATGAAATACCCACTGGTTGTCCTTGGATCTAATTTCTTTATGTGAGGATTGTAAATTCTCACTTCTGCAGGACAACCCCATATGTGCAAATGACTTAAACTCGGTTTCCATCCGTTCCATAATTCAAATGGTGTCTTAGGAACGGCCTTAGATGGAACTCTGTTTAAGATGTACACTGCGGTTTTCAAGGCTTCACTCCATAAGGATAAAGGAAGATTAGTGTTACTAATCATGCTCCTCACCATGTCCATAAGCGTTCGGTTCCTCCTTTCGGCTACACCATTTTGTTGTGGTGTGCCAGGCATTGTATATTGAGCAACAATGCCTTCTTCCTCAAGAAACTTAGCAAATGGACCAGGCATCTGACCCTTTTCTGTGTACCTTCCATAATACTCCCCGCCTCTATCAGACCTTACAATCTTTATTTTCATGTCCTTTTGTTTTTCTACTTCTGCTTTAAAACTTTTGAAAGCATCAAAAGCTTCAGCTTTATCAAACAGAAGATAAAGGTACATGAATCTTGTATGGTCGTCAATGAAGGAGATAAAATATCTCTGACCGTTGAGACATGGGGTAGGAAAAGGTCCACATATGTCAGTGTGTATGATCTCGAGGATCTGAGAACTCCTTTTGGCACCCTTAGAGGTCTTGTTTGTCTGCTTTCCCTTAATGCAGTCCACACAAGTACCAAAATCAGTAAAATCAAGAGTTTTTAAAACTCCATCTTTCACTAATCTCTTTACACGCTCAATGGAGATATGACCTAATCTCCTGTGCCATAAAGTAGAGGAGTTCTCATCGATCCTATTACGTTTAATACCAATATCTGCATGCATATTTAAATAATTATGCTCGAAAGTGGGGTCTAGATCAATTTTGTACAAACCATCAATTAAAGTTCCACCACCAACAGAAAAATTATTTTTCAAAATACGAAAACATGGTTTCTTAAATAAAAATTCATAATCAACATCCGCAAGTTTTGAAACAGAAATCAAGTTTCTAGAAAAAGATGGAACATAGAAAACATTGTTTAAATCTAACACAAAGCCGGTTTTCAAAATTAATCTAAAAGTCCCCACAGCTTCGACTTGAGACCGCATCCGGTTTCCGGAATAGATGCCAACCTCATTTCCTTTCGGCTTCCTTAGGTCCAGAAAGCCCTGCATGGTATTAACAATATGAATCGTAGAACCAGAGTCAATCCACCAAGTATTAGTTGGGGCATCAACAAAAAACGATTCATGACATACATAAGATATGAGATTACCTTTCTTCTCGAGCCAGTTCTTATACTTGAGGCAATCTTTCTTTTCGTGTCCAGCCTTTCTGCAGAAGAAACATTTCACCCGTTTGCCATGATGCTTTAATGGCATAGTTTCTTTGTTCTGCACATTCTTGACACGTTTGCCCTTCTTGGTACTTCCTTTAGCATGAGAAACAAAATGGGCACTTTCAAGTTTCTCATGTTTCATCCTCTCTTCCTCTTGAACACACATGGTCAGAAGTTCATTGATTGACCAATTTTCCTTATGTGTGTTGTAGGAGATTTTGAAAGGCCCATATTCCTTAGGAAGAGAGTTAAGTACCAAATGAACTAAAAATGACTCAGGAATCTCAACTTTAAGGGGTTTCAGCTGAGCAGCAATGTCCCTCATCCCCATAATGTGCTCACGCACTCCTTTAGAATAGTCAAAAGTTTTGTCTGAAAGTCTCTTCATTAGGGTGCTGGCTTGTGCCTTATCTGAGCGAACAAATTGTTCCTCAACCGCTTTGAGAAAGTCTTTTGCGTGAGGGCAATCAGGTATTGAACCCCGAATACTCTTATTCACGCGGGACTTAATGAGCATCAAACTTAGGCGATTAGATCGCTCCCACCGCTCATAGTCCAACCTTTCCTGAGGCGTACTTGATTCCGTGGGGACGGGTGGTGCATCCACACGAAGCGCCAAATCCAAGTCCATACACCCCAAAGTGAAGAGAACACTGTCTTTCCAATCCGAGAAATTATCACCACATAAAATAGGAATACGAGAAGTATCATTCATAAAAGCAGTAGAAATAGCTGCAAAAGAAACATTTAAGCTATGAAATATTTATCTTTATTCTAAATCAACCAATGTCAATTTAGTAGTAAATTCTAACCTTCCTGTGGGCAGAGGTTACAACCGCATAAGAATTTACTATATTTTATTAATAAGACTAGTACAAATAAAATATCAAACCGTAAAATTTTCATACCTGTGGGCATAGAAAATTCACATTTAATATCTTATTTTACTATCTTATTCCAATATAATTTTACAAAATAATTACCTCCCTGTAGGGCAAAGCAATTATTTATAAAAATTACATCGCAATCGGAAATGTCATTTTAACTTGATGCGATAAACAATGAAATTAGATCGCACATCTGCATATTTCTAGATGCTATGGCTACTCCAAAAATATGCAATGTTCAAAACAAGTGACAATGTTTCCTTAACCATCAACAATTATATATGCTCATGTAGTTTGAAATGCATTATATCATGCTACATAAACACATTTCATATCAAATGGTAAACACAATTTCATACAACTATAAAACCAATTATACAGTGAGCATTAACTCTAGTTGTATGTTGATCGCAATTACTTATCTCTTATTTCTTATACAGTGAGCATGAGATCCTCAATTGTATTGATGGTCTAAAAATTGAAGTATCATCACAGTCAAAACTATACTCAATAATCTCTTAAAGTTGGTAGAAGGTGATGTGTCAAATGGATATCTACAAGTACAGTCAATTGTTTTCCTTAAAAGTACTTTAATCCTCTCAGTGCCACTATGAAATTTATCTCAATATAAGAGATTCACAGGGAGAAGAGACAACTATTACTAATTGAAGTTACTTATAGTTTCTCTCTCTAGATATGTTAGTTAGAGTTTCTCCTTTTGTCCAACCGAGAGATTGAGAAAAAACAGTAATAAATGTTCTCTGTTAGTATCATAAAACAGTGTACAATTCTCAAAATCTCAAAATTAATTTTGTCCGACTAGAAGTAAACAGTAACCAAATATTCACAACAATAGAGATAGAATTGTAATTTTGTTTTCCAAAAATTCAAATCCATTTTCCTTTACTAAGTCAAACTCATTAAGAGATTAAACGTGATAATATATGGAAACTACTTTCAATCCTAAATTATCTCAAACAAGAAGATATAATATATGCATAGATCTTAACGAATCTCTAGTCTATTTTATCTCAGAACATGAAATAAACCCTTTGCATATATACGTGGGAATTAAATAAAAAAAGGAAAAGAAAACAAACCAGTAACCGAATTCAGAAGATCCAAATAGATCTTGTTTCTTAAAACATTTCAAAAATTTACTTTTACCGAGTCAAACAAGTATATCTAAATACCAATCTGATTATAATCAAGTTTGTATACAGTGAAACAAATTTAATCAATCCCAATTTAACTCTTAACAAGAATACATATCTTAAATGGAAAGATTTGTTTCACATAAAATATCAACTAATATTTATACCTAAACTTCTTTAAGATGAGATTAAATCACATAGTTTAGATATCTTAACAAATAATTGATAATCTTTAAATACTAATCAACAAAGCCAAAGGAAGGCTCTGATACCAAATGTTAGAAAATAAAATTCTAATAGTGCGGAAGTTACATACCTTCAGCCATTGTTGATTAAGTGATAAACTGGAATCCAAAGATAATCACAGAATACTGAAGTTCTTCTAACCCCAATCCTCTCCGTAAGTTTTTTGTTGTGTTTTGATGGAGAGACACAAGCATTAATATAGGAGGGGTTAGGGACCTTCAGTTATGGTAACTACTCCCACTTCTTTTCCATCGAAGAAGGGGGTAGTGGGTTGGTTATTGTAACCAACTTTATCTCCCAAATATTCCTAATACCCACGTAAGCAATTTACTGAATTCAAATCAGTAAATTGGTCAAAGCCAAGATAGAGGGAAATTAGGAATGTGGGCCACCCTTAGTCTTTAACAAGAGACGTGTCCAACAGTTATAATTTTGTGTATGATGGCCAAATAGCTACAACTTATAAGGAAATTAATTGCTTAGGTTCGGTTACTTCTACTCATACATCTAGTAAAAGGATTTGCGCTTCACTGTCAATAAAGAGTGTAAGACTGGCAGGTTGCTGATCTTTTTTTGTGTGTTTAGAACGTCGTCAAATCCATGTTTTGATATTCCTTCAAAACCCTAAGTTCTAATGTTCCTGAGCAATAAAATAATAAACTGGTTTTCATGTCAATTCATGTTGTAATGATCACTCAACCAGAAGAAATAAGACTATGTATGTTGTATGTATATGGTGGAAGTAAGTAATTATCGTTTTTTTGTATATCTTGTTGATCCATGTATGATATGTGATTGTTTGCAATTGTTTCAAGTGTTGGTGTTCTAGAGGTAATAGATGAAGTATATTGGGTTATTTCCCTAATGGCCCCCAACTTTGTGACCAGCTTCCCGCCTGACCCCCTAAATTAGCAAAAATATTCATATGGCCCCCTTTTTCCGTTATCTTTAACTGATCGTTACTCTCTCTCCTTCGCCGGAGTTAAAGATAACGGAAAAAGGGGGTCATATGGGTATTTTTGCAGGGAGCCAGGCGGGAAGCTGGTCACAAAGTTGGGGGTCATTAGGGAAATAACCCAAGTATATTTACCAATTAAGGGTTTAGGCTATGTAAAACTATATATGAAAAGTTTGCAGAGGATTTTGAGAGTCAATTTCAAGACTGAGAATGGCCTAGAAAAGAATACACAAAATATGGAGCCTGTGGAGTCCGTTGGAGTTGGAGTTGGAGATGAAGATAACGATAAAGATAATTAAAAAGAAAAAAAAATAATGAAATTGACAAAACAAATTAGTGTGAGGGTACAATTGGAAGAGCCCTAACTTTAAATAATGGCGAAGCTCGCATACATTTTGAGAAAATAGATAAAGAATTAAGAGGAAAATTGTCATAAACTATGAGTAATGTCGAAATCAGGCGATATAATATTAAAACATTGATTAAATAAAGTTGGTCATGTTTGTTTCCTTTAACTTGGTTTTCGTTTATATGATTTGTGACTACATGAACATCAAGAGCTATTTCTACACCACAAAGTATTGTCGCTGTATATACCGTCGCAGGTTATACTTGCAACAGTTTGGTCACATTAACAGATAGCTTTAATGTTGCGACAAAATCCAATGAAAAGATTTGAGATGCATTTGTAACAGTTGTAATTTGTGACATTATTTTCAAAATGGTAACAATATGAACTTAGGTCTCTGGAACAGAGAGAAAGGGATATGAGGATATGATAGTCTCAGGATTTTAGACCTAATCCTGTATATTAAAATAGTTACTTAGAAAGAAATAAATATGGCCGTTCGTTAAAGATCATATATCTTACGAACTAGGATTTCTTTGATAAATATAGTTTAAACTTTTTGAGTAATTATCCAAACAATGAAAAGTTATTTCGGTCATTTTATATAAACTTTGTTTACGCAACTGAAATTGAGTAGTATACCAAAGATATATAGAGTAACACTTGCATTTTTTTTTTTGGTTTTCCTAGCTGAGGACAATGTCAGTTTCCCTATGTCATTATATAATTGTAACTAAGCGATTTGGCCACAAGTATTTGGCTATAGGAAAAAAAATTACATATTCGTTCAACTTGAAGAGTTAAGTAAAATTATAAACCCTAAGGATGAAGCCGCCCATGTGGTACTATCGCATTCTAATATCTTACATTTTTTTTCTTTTTTCTTTGTGACTTGTGATGAGGTCGATAGTTATCCTGATGAAATCATATGACTTCCTTTAATACAATCTGCCTATAAATATAAGTCGAAAATAAGAAGAAAAACATTACCACCACAACACTTCTACCCTTATTATTGTGAGAGTAAAGTTTCTATTCGATATCAAATTTCTCTTGTTGATCATTGGCGATGGCTATGCAAAAGAGTTTGAAGTTTCTTGTTTTTGTTATACTGGGAGTAGTTTTTCTATCAATGATGACAGGTTATGTTAATGCTACTATTTTCACAGTGTGGAAGGGACCAGGTTGCATAAACAAATCAGTAAAGTTTGGTAAATGTGGATGTTGGAACCTTCCCAAAAAATACAATGGTGGGTTTGGTATCCAGTATACTGGACAAATAGCCACTACCTTTAATGGACCTAATTGCAGAGGCTCGCGTCATTTTGACTTCTTGTTTAGTATAAATTTGTGCGCTAACAAGTTTGGGTGGAAGAGCGTACGGTTGTGCAGACCATCTGTCATCGAAGAGGTCGTAGAATCAGTTTTCTGAAGAAGTTCAGTGAAATATTAATCTTTTCGAAATCCATGTACGTTATTATGTTTTGCTTTTCAAGCATAGCTTTTCTTGTGTGTCGTGCGTACGTAGTTATCGTGCTTATGTATATATGTTGGTTGGTGCTTGTGTTTGTTTGCATTATATTTTTAATTTGGTTTATTTGGTAATAAGTGAAGTATTTAATAATATAAATAAGGATCGTGTCTACTTATGAAAGTGATTATAATTTTTTTTTTTGATGAAAAAATTGATTATAATTAGATGAATGTTTTTTTTTTTTGATAAAAGTTGAGGGTTAATATGTATGTCTTTACCATTAGATGGTAAGAGAGAACAAAGTTCCAATCTTATCCACTCGCAATGTCGATGAAGGCTTTTCATTTGTGTAACTAAAAATTAAGTCAGCCCACTTGATAATTTTCTAGTACTTTGATTTATGTAGTAGGTGTAGAAATTAAACTCATTACCCTAACTCGAAACTTATAAAACTGTCGTTAACATTTTCTGTTTGTACCCCTCACTTTTTCATCAACAAGTATTCCCTCGTTGTATATTGTGCTCCACATCTCTCAAGAGTTTTCCTCTCAAATCATAAACTCTAAACGAAAGGTTAATCTGAGCGAGAGAACCATAGATGCTTGTTGATTCCTCTAGCCGGAACTTCCATTGAGGGCTAGGTGCAATTGAGTTTGTATAATTAAAGATAACATGGGTTTTGAAGTTGAAACCTATGGATATCAAAGTGTATAGTGATACATCTGCAGTAGAAGGGGCATATGGCTAGTTCATAAATGGAGAAAACCTCCTCTATTGGGACGGGAAAAGCCCAAATTTTGTATCAGACCCCACAAAACAAGTTTTTAGCTAAACAGTCCGTTCCTAAATACAGGAAAACTTAATCTCTTAAGTTAGGTTATCTTCTATAGTTTTGCGGGCGGGCAAAGCTAAATTTGACCTTCAAGTTGATTCATAGATAAGATTAGATCGAGTTTTAGTTTTGCATCTCATTTCCGTCTACTTAATAATCAGGTTTTCCAAAGATGTCCCATTAAGTGTAGGACTGAATCGACTGATACTACAAATAAGATAAAAAAATAAACTTATAAACATGATGGATCCATACATACTACACTATAATAGTCCTTTTATTTTCTTCTCGGGTGATTATTACAACATAGATTGGCGTGAATCTACCAAATACATTTATAATTATCACACCCGAAAACTTGATAACTTAGACAGGGTTTGGAAATAGTATTGAGCAGAATTTCTCAAACTGATTCCACGACTTGTTCGATATCAGAAGAGCTGCACATGATTCGTATACTCTTGGCAGCAAACCTGAGGCAAGAACTAAAGCTAGAACTATAAAGACGATTTACTCGACCATTGCAATTAGAGTCGGCATATGTTCTAGCTTTTTGTCCAGTATAGATGAAATTAAACCCGCCATGGTACGGAATGTTCCAACATCCACATGTATCAAATTTGATTCCTTCTTTTTTGCAACCCGGTCCCTTCCACACTGTATAAGAACTCGCGTTAGCAGAATCAATCATCGTCGATAGGAATATGATGCTTAGTATAACAAAAGAAAGCAACATCAAATTCTTATTCTTTGCTTCCATTGTTAAAACTTATAAGAGAGAAGAAGAAGAAAAATATAAACTCAAATAGAAAGCTTAATATCACTAAGGTGTTAGGTTTGTGATGATTTTCTTTTCTATTTTGGTCTTATATTTATAGGCAAATTGATGTGATAGCAAGTCTCAAGATTTCTTCTATATAACTATCCAGAATACCCGAAAAAGTGAGGGTTTAGAAAAATCAACAAGAGCTACTTAGCCCAACAAAAAATGGTTTGAATGACTTGACAAGACCAAATTGACACATAATGTCAGCATGGCGTCATCAATTGAACCTTGTCGGGCCATTCGGACTTCTATTTATCATGACAAATAGCATTTTGCTGAAAAGAATAGTATAAGATATTGGATTACTAATTGAGGCAACATGGGCTGCTACACTACAAGTTGAAATAGGTATAACTTAATTCTTATTTTAAAGGAATTCTTTAATTGTTATAGCACATCATTACGACATTACCCACTTGTGAGGTTGCTAGCTTATAGTAGAAATGTTTACTTTCCCCAACACCTAAAATACTTGACCTATCAGTCCATTACTTAGACCAAACCTATAGTAGTGAAGAAAGCAAAGAGAAGAGAAAGTAGAAAACAAACACACAAGAAGGATATTTATTAGAGAGAAAAAGATACTTAAAAATTGTATTTCTTTAATGCATCTCTTTTTCTTTTCTAGCTATCTATTTGAGTGTCTAAATCTTGTCTTCCCCTCATCTCTTTCTCTCTCTCACCTTGTCTTAAAAAGAGGAATGTTAGTTGTTAAAACTATCAAAAATTTCCTAATATTTGAGTCAAACTAGATTGCGTAGTTTTTTTGCAAAAGGTTTTGATAGCCGAAACTATATCTATTGTCCTCTAACCATTGGCCGTAGAAAAGAGAATTTGAGGTGGTGCCCTTATCTTGTGTTGGATTGCAGGACACGATGGAAAATCTATGAACACCACTTCTAGTTCGAGTCATCCAGGGTGCTTGTATTGCCTTTTAACTTTTATATACAGTCATTACTTTTATGTATTATTATACACTCACATTGATTTTAACTTGGTCAATTTACTTTGACCAAGTCATCTATTAGTCACTAACTTAGTCGGATGAAGATGGCTGGCCAGGGATCTTCATGAGAGCCAAAAAATATATTTTTTCTCCTCTATTTGACCACACCCACTTCCAACATCTCCACCTCCAACCGCTTCACCACCATCTCTCATTTCTCTCTCTAAAGACGACGACAAACAGGAAGTGTTGGTGATGGGGATGGTGGTGGCCGAGGTTTAGAAGTGGTGGTGAGGGTGGTGTTGCCAGTGTTGTATTACTTCTTACTAAGATTGCCGGATGGCCACAAGCCGGCAATCTTCACCTAACAAAGATGATGGGTAAAGTGCGATGTCGATCTAAGTGTATGATTGTACGTATTGTTCGGTGTATATAAAATTGGCTTCGAGATTTTAATTTAGGTGGGGATGCTAAGGACGCCCCTCTCATATTCCAAGAACTAGTGAACTGTAAATAGTTAGAGGTGCCTCTTAACATTTGATCACTCACTACATTTTTAGGTTCGATCCACTGGAAGTGTAAATCTAGAAATATTGAACTTGAATTATTAATAGTATTAATAATGTAACAATTTGTTAGACTATATGCCTCTTTCATTTTGTTGGCCTTTAAACCTCTTTTATTTCTTAGTTTAATGTTGACGGTTATCGCGCTTATCACATCTTCGTGATGTATTGATTGGCCTTGTAACCACTAACGATAGAACGTAGTCTCAAAACAAGAAAAAAAAATTGATCACTCCCATTCAAGCGAAAAAAGCATGCACATTTCACATACCACCAACACCAATCTCTTGACTTGGTTTACACACTCTGACCAAGTTATTTGTTATATTACACACCACAAGTCGCCCTTGTTAGATGGTGTGCCTTTAGCTTCTATATGAAAACATTGTGTGCTGATAACATTTCCTTTAAAAGCCATTGGTCTCTGAGAGGTGCAACAATTTCGTTACTTCGCGAAGTATATTATCACTGATAACACGTCATTAACTGGTGTAGAAAATTGAAGAAAACAAATTCTAAAAAAAACTTTATCCCTTCCCTTCTGCTCTCTCTCTCTCTCTCTCTGATGGCTTCTCTCTCTACCTATCATCTTTCTCTCTGTAGTCTATCTTCTCCTTCTTCTTCTTCACACAATGCCAAGCTTTCCACTACCCTCTTTCCATCTTCCTCAACCAAAAACTTATCTTCAAATTCCCATCTTTCTCGTCAATTCCTTAACCAAAATAAATCTCTACTTTCAGCTCCAAGGTCACTCACTATAAAAGCCATGGCTCCTCCCAAAGCTGGTGGAAAGGCGAAGAAGGGTAAATTTCTATAGTTTAATTTCATTTTTCTGTACTGGGTTTCTTTTAGTTTCTTCTCTCTTGCAAAATTTTGAACATCTATGAATTTTTGTTTTAGAAGTTCTTATTAAGCTTAAATTTACTTCAAGGTTATTAGGGTTTCTTCCTAATTATTTGCATTCAAGAATAATCTAGTAACTAATTTATAAATGGGTATTCTTCAATAATCCTAGTCCCATTATCTTCTACATTGGGTTCTTCAATTTTGCTTCTGTCTCTTGCTAAATTTTGATTTGTTTGATGTTCTTATTAAGCTTGTTTCTTGTAATGTTTATTTTGTTCAATTTCATGGTTAACTTTGAATTACTTCAGTGGTTCTTGTGATTAAACTTGTTTGGTGACTTTTCGACTCGGTTTCTTATATAAGTTTGGGAATTTTCTGACATTGGTATGCCCTAATTTTGCAGTAATTGGAATTATTAAGCTTGCTCTTGAGGCAGGGAAAGCCACTCCTGCACCACCTGTTGGGCCAGCCCTTGGTTCTAAAGGTGTTAACATTATGGCTTTCTGTAAAGATTACAACGCGAGGACGGCAGATAAAGCTGGATATGTTATTCCAGTCGAGATTACAGTGTTTGATGTAAGTTTATGAAACTTAACCTCCGAAATGGGGTCACTATTTGTCATCTGTTGGATTCAATTTGAATTTCTTTGTTTGACATGATACCTTAACTGATGTTTATCCTAAGTTTGTATAGTAGAATTGAATACCCATTTTGCAAAATATATGAACTTATAAGTTTAGAATATAGAAGTAGATAGTGGCGGTTTGATTTTCCATGAGAGTAAACCAACCCTTGTTCGACCTTCTTAGTCACGAAATATACACTAAAGGGGTTTCTCTAATTGTTCAAGCATTTAGAGCGGGTGGTTGACAACATTTTCCTAAGCTATAATTTTAATTTGATATTTGAGATTACTAGTTCAAAATGTTAAGTATCACTTCTGATAATGGTTTGAATATATTAAAGATTCATTCAATCTTTTTTCATTGGCAGGATAAAAGTTTTACCTTTATCCTCAAGACTCCACCGGCTTCCGTTTTGTTACTTAAGGCTGCAGGTAATTCTCTTTCTCTATGATTGTCCAAAATCGGTTTAATAGGATTAAATAATCTGTTTTTTTATTAGATTTTATGTTTTATGTTTCTTTGCTTTCTCATTAATGATTTGTTACAATTCATTCATATTTTATTTCGGTCTGTACATTCCTTGTAAGGCTTCTCTAGTTCTCAAAGAAAATTTGTTGATATGGGTGTGGTTTCCTGTCGAAGCATTTAGACGACAGAAATACAAGTCATCCAAAAATTCTACACTTCGCTCGAAATTGTTCCTTCAACAATTGACATATCCTATGACCAAATAGAATTCTCAAAGAGGTGTTTCTGAATATCTCAAACACATATTCGAGAGACAAATGGAAGCTTGTAAATTTTATAAGAAAACTGCTAACTTATGAGCGTCGTATTTATATAATTACAACTTACTAGTGTTTTATGAAACCGTTATTGGGTTGGTCAAGTCCATCTATCTCTTCATCACTATTTACTTTAAGCCTTTCTCAGACTAATCTAGGTGCTTTGCCTATACGTCTAGTGCATGAAACTCATTTTTTATTAAATTATTAAATCATGCTGGAATCATCCGCTTTTTGTTGTACAGGAAACCAACCACATCTTTAGGAACTAGCACCACAAAGAATCTTTGTGGGTCATTGTATTTTTATACGGCATCATACATCAAAAGGATATGATAAGCACATAAGTTTCCATGGAAACAACATGATAAATGACCTAACTATTTCCACAAGGAAATACCAGTTTATAAGAATCGAACCCACCACCACAAGGGATCCATTCATGATTTTGTTGTTTTCATACTGTAAACTAAAAGTAGTTTCAGGTATCAATGTCAATACTCTTCTTCGATCATTTTGTTTCATGTTTTTTTCCAACAGTTCCTTCACAATTTCATTACTCTGCCATACTGAGTTTGCACGCTTTTGTCTATTGAAGTCATCGGCTTTAATTACCTCGTACATTTATTGCCATCAACTATCTCATATTTGTGCTATATATAAATAATACGAACATTTACATTTCTTGTTCTTCATTATGTTACTAGAGTTACGGGTTATTAATTGAATGATTGTTCGTCTGTGTTTTAGGAGTTGAGAAAGGTTCAAAGGACCCAAAACAAGAAAAAGTTGGGAAAGTAACAGTCGACCAATTACGTACAATTGCAACTGAGAAACTGCCAGATTTGAACTGTGTAACTATTGAATCAGCAATGAGAATTATTGCAGGAACTGCCGCTAATATGGGTATTGATGTCGATCCTCCTATACTCGAACCCAAGAAGAAAGTACTTGTTTGATTGTTCTGTGCCATTAGATTTCATTGCTTAACTTGAATCCTGAACAGTTCTCATGGAAGTATGGAGATATGAACTTGTAACTTATTTGTTTTGGATTCAGTTTTGTTGTTCTTATTTGTGTATCTAAGCTGTTCTAAATTGCAAAATTTTGGCTCTCATCTTTGAAATGATTTGAGTTGATTTTTGTTTTACATGATACAATGCGTGATTCTCATAAATTTTACATCGGAAGTGAGTGGCGCTCTTAAAATTCTCAATAATCCTCACTTTGACGCATAATGTTTCTTTAGTACAGAGAGTGGAATGAGTTGGTCATTGCTAACTTGATAAATTTTCGGATAGTGTTTCACAATAACTTGTGTTGTCTGGGAGCTACACAGTACACACCATGATTCGTTTAAATGAATATGGATGATAGAAATCCCACTGTTAGAAAGAGTCTAGGTTCCAGCAACCTAGGCATGGAACCTCTAGGTATACAAAGAGATGCCTAGAGGAGTGGTATACTTGTGGATAGCCAAAATACAAGTAACATTGTGAAGTTTTGGGACACGAAGGTGGCAGGCATAAATCGGTTTTGAGGTCACCCAAGATGTTTCCCCCATTTTTGATCTTTAGGTTTTAGATTTGGAAGAAAGAACACATGAAACTCGAAGACAGGAAGGCGTCATTTAAGAAGAAAGAAAGACCGCATCTAAAAAATAAGAAGGTGCTCGTAAAACTTCCTTTTAGGCCCTAAATCTAGGGAGTGCCTCTAAAGATACACAGTTCTCTCGGCAGCCTCGGACTGTCCGGAAGGGTGTCAAGAGACTCACCCTTTATCTGTGGAAACAGAAGATTAGAAGTTTCCAAAAGTGAAAAAACGGAAGGGGTGTCTAGAGACGCACCCTCAAACTTGTGGAAACAGAAGAGTAGAAGTTTCTCAAAAGAATGACAAAACCGAATTGAATCTAGGGTTGTAAAAATAGGTTTGTCATCATGGGGTGGGCTGGGGGGTATCCATCCTTAAATAGGTTGTCAAGACAGAATTGGCCCAATTGAAATCCCATACCAAATTCTCCTACAGATTCCCAATCCCCGCCTTCCCAACTCTCTCTCTCTCTCTCTCTCTCAAAAAAAAACTCTCTTTCTCTCTCTAGAAAGTTGCCTCCACTTGCATAATCTGGTCTCTCCCCACTGCCACCCGTTTTCAATCCCATGTAAGTCTCTCTCTCTTTCTACCGTAAGAAATTAATTGATGAAGGTTGAAAATCTAATACTTGTTTTTGATTTGTGGAATTTTCTATCATTGTTACTACTATTTGTTAATTACATAAAACAAAGTTTAAGATGGTTTTCATCTTCTCTCTTCATATATATAATATATATATAGAGAGAGAGAGAGAGAGGAGAATCTCTCGGTTGTTACATTAATATGGAACCCTAGAAGACAAAGATTATTAGCATTAAAACCGCTTTTGAGTTATTTCCCAGACTCTGTTTTTATATGAATGCCAACAGTTCCCGCCTCTCATACTCCCTCTCTCTCTACCCTATACCCATTCTGAAATTTGGAATCTCTCTCTCTCTCTCTGTCTGTCTTTCATAAAGTAAAGGTGATATCTTTTCATGTTTCTGTAATTTATTGCTGAATCTATATAGCTTTATCACTTCCATCCAAATAATAGGTAATGCGTTTCACTTTTTCGGACCCCACCCACTTTTTGTTGTTGTTGTTGTGTTTGTTGTTTGTTGGTGTTCTTGTGAACTTGTCTTAATTAATGAACAAAATCATGTTGGCTAATGGGTACTTCTGATTGATTGAATCTTCAATCCTAGCTATTAAGTTTTGCTTCTCTCTCTCTTCTTTGGGTATATTCTAGTGATGGATTCTCACCTGTTGAACATGAAAAAAATTTAGCATAAAATTGTTCTTTTGCTGTTTTGAGGTACCCTTTTGTCTAGTTGTTTTGCTAGGGTTTTGCTTACATGCTGTTAATATCAGTTGTTCCTCTTTTTGATATTAGAGTGACTTATGATCATGAGCTTCCTCATATTTTCTTGAATTTTAATGCCTTCAAATTGCAAACTTCATATTTATTGCTTTTGATTGATTCATAATTTATCTTACAAGTGTTAGGAATTTTATCAAATATTTTACTGGTATGTTGTTTCTAGTATTGGGTAAGAAAGTAATGTTATTTTTCTTCATATTCCCCACTTCCTATAGTCTTTGTTACTACTGCTATTTATTAGGATAATACGAACATGGGTTTCTCGGATATGAAAATAGAGAAACTGTAAATTCTGGGTTGATGAGAATATGGATTCAGTAGCTTTTAGTATGAGGTTACCAGTAATTGTGAGTAGAGGGGAACTGTGGATTTTTGAGAATTAAGTAGATAGTTATCTCATGGATCAGTGCCAGTCTTTTCCTTTTCATGATAAAATCTAATGCTTGTACTCCTGTCTCTTGTTGATCTTTCTCAAATTTAATCTTACTCGTCATCTTGTTTCTAGAGTTGCTTCTAATTAGAGTAACCAAATTGAAGAGTTTGATAACCCATGAAGTTTATGAAGTAATGGCCACATTGAGTAGTGCTATTCTTTTGTTTGGAATTGATTACGAGTCTAGAATACCAGGAATCAATACTATTACAAACAAAATAATTATATCTTATGCTCACGATGCTTGCTGCAGCTTGCATCTACCTAGTCATTCTTTTTCGTTCACTAGTTCTTCATTCTTATCCAAGAATTCATATAAATGTAATGTATATACATAGCTGTAACTATTCGTTGTTATACATTCGTTTATCTTGGGTTTATTGACCGACTCCAAGAGCTATTGTAGGTATTGTACATGCTAGTTGGTCTTGGTATAAAGTTTCCTCTTCCTTTAGCTTTCAATATTTGTTTCTATATAAAATTGAATTACCCTGTTTTGAAATTTGATCGACCCGGAAATCCGGAATTGGTATGAAGCATTATTACTAGAGACTATACCGCATAGGCGCATATCATGAACCGGCCCCCCTTCTTTGTTCCGTACTTTTCACTATCGAGTACTCTGTATTAGGCTTACCATCATAGATAAAATTGTCTCGGACAGGTGGTCAAAATGGTCAATGACCCAAACTGCGTATTGAAGTGGTATAGTTTTAGTGTACCATACCGATAACAAACATACTAACGTACAACATACGTGTACTGGACACCACATACCACAGAGATTTTATACGGAAGTTGAAGGACAGCTGCTAACTTGTTTAGACATAAGCTGAATTCCAAGTATGTTAAGCAAGTAGTTTGGTTGGTTCCAATCAGTATCGGCTTCAAATGGCTATATGGATACTAAAAGAGATGAGTGTTGTTTAAGATTGGTACTAGCTTGTCTTGGCAATATGGAATTCCTAACTGAAATTAAAACTAAAAAATTTTGATATTGTCCTCAAAAAGTGGGTCAGCTGACATCCCATGAAGAAAGTGGTTTGTTCATGTTGGAGTACTAAAACTATGAAGTTCGGAAGCTTGTGATGAAATGGTATTGTTTGTTATGGTAAACTAGCTTTTGTTTGTTTGGGTTTCCAAAATATGATTTTTGTAGATACACGGTTATCATGTACTCTTTTCTATCGTAGCTTCTAGCTTGGTTGGTTATATTCTCCTCCTTTATATACGTATAAGAAAAGTCTAAATTTCTCAACATCTATCTTCTTGCATTACTAGAGGACCTAGTACTCTAGGAGTTGAAGGAGGAAGGTCAGATTGATGAAAAACTAAAACACATCGAGAACAGCCTTTAAATTTATAAAACTATCATGTACATGATGTACTAACACGGTACAAATTAATAAGATTGATAGCTGCAGATTACCAGACGGGATATTCTTGACGAAAACTTAAAAAGTTTCCGTTACTTTGACAGCTTGTCATTTATGTGTTTCTAATTTTCTCTATGTGATGTATATCTCTGCTTTTGTTTCAACATGAAAGCATATCCATCGTCAAGTTAATGTTAAATTTGAACAGAAACTTATGTTCTTATGTTATAATTTTTCAGATGGAAGCTCAAAATCCCCAAATGGGGCATATCATTGAAGTAAATAGAGATGTGATGGGTGTAGAACCGAGTCTAGGAGCGAGCAAGATATGTAGTGGCGTACCGTGTGGATTTTCTGATGCTGGATCGAGTTCTAAGGATGCTCAAGAACGGGCAACAGCAATGAGGAAACTGTGGATCTCCGTTGGGCTCTGTATTATCTTCATGAGTGTTGAAGTTGTCGGTGGTATTAAAGCCAATAGTCTTGCAATTTTGACCGATGCAGCTCATCTTCTCTCAGATGTTGCAGCTTTTGCCATCTCTTTATTTTCTTTATGGGCAGCTAGCTGGGAAGCAACTCCACGACAATCTTACGGGTTTTTCAGGATTGAGATTCTCGGAGCATTGGTTTCGATCCAGATGATTTGGCTCCTAACAGGCATTTTAGTCTATGAAGCCATTGCTAGGATCATCCATGAAACAGGTGAAGTACAAGGTTTTCTGATGTTTATAGTTTCAGCATTTGGTTTGCTTGTCAATATCATCATGGCTGTCCTTTTGGGTCATGATCATGGACACGGTGGTCATGGTCACGATCATGGCCATGGGGGCCACGGACACGGGCATGGACACAGTCATGGTAGTCATGGACATAATCATGGTCATAACCATGATAGTCATGATCATGATGAACATGGACACGACCATGGGCACGATCATGCTCACGAAGCTGACAACACAAAACCACTCCTAGAGAACTCGACAAAAACAGAGAAGAAGCAAAGGAACATAAATGTACAAGGAGCTTATCTACATGTATTAGGGGATTCTATTCAGAGTATTGGAGTTATGATCGGAGGAGGGATTATTTGGTACAAACCCGAATGGAAAATTATCGATCTTATCTGCACTTTGATTTTCTCTGTCATTGTACTAGCAACCACCATTAGAATGCTTCGAAATATATTAGAAGTTCTTATGGAAAGTACACCAAGAGAAATCGATGCAACAATGCTCGAAAAAGATTTATGTGAAATGGATGAAGTTATTGCCATTCATGAACTTCATATTTGGGCTATCACAGTAGGGAAGGTATTGTTAGCTTGTCATGTCAAGATAACGCCCGATGCCGATGCAGATTTGGTGCTAGACAAGGTTATCGATCATATTAAAAGGGTTTATAATATCAGCCATGTTACAATTCAGATTGAGCGTTAGAAGATCTTTGACGGAGAACATGTTAAATGTGGGTTTTTTACTTGATTTATCCTATCTCTGTTTACTTTTCTATCATTTAACAATGACAAGTTGATTCACAAATTCTTTTTTACTGCAATCTATAAGAACCTTAGATCTCCTTGTATTGAAATATTTTTTATTCTATGGTGTTGGTGAGGAGGATGTTCATCTGAAACCTAGGAAAAAAGTATAGCGATCATATTTACTGTTATCACATAATTGAATGCCCATCATATAGCTATCATATTACCTTTTATCACGACCCCGTTATAAAAGAAAAAATGACTTCTGTAATGTTTATCACGACCCCGTTATAAAAGAGGCATATTATTTGTGAATAGCGATGAGAGTTCAGATAGAAAATCAGACATATGTAAGAGAAATTTGGGGATTATTTTTCACATATCAGGCTTCCTAAATATGTATCAGAAAAAGAGGATAATGAAAGAATGGCTTAGAAGGAAAATGAATTAGCATAAAAAAAAAATGGGACCATGAGGAGTTAGAGCTCAGCCAATGGAGAGCCCTAAAACACCTATCCAAGTGCCAAATCAGCCCTATCTAGATCATGCAATGAAATGAGTGGTCATCCACCACAACACTTGGACCAAAGAATCACTCTCAAACTATCTCTTCTTTCCACTACCTAAAAAACCAACTTCTACCCTCAAATCATCTCATCTCTCTCAAACTAAAGAGGTTTTGTAGAAGTAGCCATGGCATCAACAACCTCTTCTTTGTCATCTTCCTCGGCCATATTCGACGGAAGAGCTCCCCGAACACCAACCACTGCAGCTGCATCACCACAATGTGTCAGTTTACCAACACTTCCACCACCAACCATGCCATCTCAAAACCGATTCCAATCATGGAAGCCTACTACATATTGTATGTATCTATTTCATATATGCACTTATTCTTGGTTTTACCCTTAGAAAGACATTTCTATGGTGGTGCTTATTTTTTTTCTTCTTTGGTTAAATTTGATTCTTCCGACTTATCTGAATTTGAATTGGAATTAGCTACGCACAACGAATCAGACGTCACGAGTCAGACAAAAAAGGAACAGTTTAAAATCTGACTCGAGCCAATTTAGGCCTCGAGTCAGATCTCATATCTGACTAAGCAGAAAAAAGAAAAACAATACCTAAGTTACTATACTAAAAGTCATACTTTTTGAGTCATCTTGTTGTACCTCTTCAGGCCGAAAGCTAGCACGAAATGTTGTGGCCATGGCAACCGGGGAAGCACCCGTTGCTGAAGTTTCTGCAACTGAGACGCCAGAGATTGTGAAAACCATTCAAGAAGCTGTAAGAAACTAATGATCATTTGTCTATGTATGTGCATTATTGGAATAGGCAATTCTAACAATTAGGGTTGATGGGCAGTGGGACAAAGTGGAAGATAAATATGCGGTTTCTTCACTTGCAGTGGCTGGTGCAGTTGCATTGTGGGGCTCTACAGGAATGATCTCAGTGAGTAACAATTTTACTGCACTATTTTTTTACATCATTTCAGTTGAAGCCCTAGAAACCTTTGAACTTAAGAACTCGACGAGACAAACGCAATGGCGCATCTATTTATTAAGTTTGAAGATTCAGACAGATCCAAAATCAGCTCTGATTCCAACCGAAACTCGTCACTGGGAGATTGAATCTTGTCAAAGCCCAAAAATTTGATTTTTTTTTTCCTTAAATTCTACTTGATAATTTAGTTTGAAATTTGAACGACGCGTATCTATGTCGTTTCAGGCTATCGACAGGCTTCCGTTAATCCCTGGTGTGCTCGAACTAGTTGGTATTGGTTACTCTGGGGTAAGTTATTTACAAAAATATTTTATCACATTCAATAAACGAATTAGAATTAGTGATATATATTAGAACATGATAATTGGTCCTAAATTTGAATTGGTTTTTAAAAATAGAAGAAAAAAAAAAAAAGCTTTTGGAAAAAAAAAATGTCGAATTAGAACCATAGCATTAATGGTTCCAAAGAATCATAGTTGGAGGATTACTCCTATAATTGATTGGCTCTTTATATTCTTGCAGTGGTTTGCTTATCGGAACCTAATTTTCAAGCCAGACCGGTATGCAGTACTACATATTAACTGGTTATTAAGCTTAGATTATAATTCTTAATTATGGTACTAATTAATTAATTAATCATAATTCAGGGAAGCTTTGATTCAGAAAGTGAAGAATACTTATAAGGATATAATTGGAAAAGCTTGACCGCAACGAAGCAATGTTTGAAGGAAACGAATTCGAGTTGATTTGAATCGTTTTTGAAAGGAGAGTGTGAAGAATTGATTTTACATGTTAATTTTTTGTTCACACAATAAGTAGCTTCTAATTAACCAAGAATAAATCTGTGGAAAACCTATATATATTGTACTTCGAATTTGCAGATAAAATGTATTCAGATATAATAATTTATTTTGAGATTAATGAGGTTGTTTTCTCACAGCCACATAAGTTAGGGCGCGTCCTACAAATATTGGTAACTTGTTGGTGAGTAATGTCGCCGAAAACAAAAAATGAATTGTTACACTGGAGGCATTTTCTGTATTTTTATTTCATATTCTGATTTTTAAAAATCAGATGATAGAAATATGTAGTTCGGAAGTTTTTGATATAAAATGACTCTTTTTTTTTTTTTGAAACCACGCGAAACAATTTTTCATTCATAAATGATTAAATCACAATGTTACATGGATGATCATAATTATTTCTCTCCTCTGAAAACTTCATGAGAGTTACATACCTTTAAATGCAAAGTGCCTCATGAAGAGAAAGAAATGGGACGAGATACCGACTCAATAAAATGACCCTAAAGGTCGAAAGATGAACGGATCCTAAAGATCACGGATCAAAAGAGCGACCTTCCAGTATACCAACATGAAATTCAACATCCGTTGTAGAGGGCACACCGCACATCATAGTAGGTTGAAAGTTTGAATTCAGTGAGGAGTGATTAATCCATTAAAACTAAATCTTTGACTTACGAAGTTGTATTCTAGAAATCGCAAGAGCCATTTTGGGTGCGGCTAAAAACACCCGCCCAAATTGTTGTTGGCACCTGGCCAAAGCACAAAGTGAGAGATGTCCCATGTGCAATCCGGGTGCCAACCCCTTTCCATTTTTCTAAGGTCTATGGAGAACAAAAACTTCAGTGGCTGTGAGAAAACGGCCTCGAAGGAGTGATTTGGAGCATTTAAAATAGTCTGTAGAGAACAAAAATTTAGTCAACCAAGATTGACTTAGAAGACTTCTTTATTTTCAGTCTAAAAATAAACTTGATTATATTTTAGTCTCTAATTTTCATTTTCACCATAACTTCTGACTACCACCACCACGACTTATTATTTCTCTTAGAAACAATAAGAGTATCAAAGTATTGGGTGGTTTGGGCATCTCTTACTTCGAAAAGCTAATAGTTAATCCAAAAGATGAGGTTTTCTCCCAACTTTATGAAGTGACCTCTACAACGGATGTGAATTATCCTATCAGTTTGCCTTGTACAATAAGTCACATGGATCTGTTAAGGTAAACACAATCTAGACTGAGTTGCAACTACTATTAAATAGTCCACGTTAAAAAGCTTTCTAGTATATCAAAATACGACTGCACGACTTAAGACTTGGACGGATACACATCCAAAACAAATCTAGGGAGATGATAACAGAAACTCATAATTAAGAAACTCAAAAGAAAGATTCGTATTCAACAAGATAAGATTACATAAAAATTACGAAATTACACCCAATTAGAATTTCATAGATTAGTAACATTAAGGAAGAGGAAAACCCATATACGAAAATCACAAACAACAAAGAGAATGATTACCAAATAGTGTGTTTAGTTCTTAGTGAACTCCATAACAAAAGTCTCATAAGCAGAACAAACCACTTTAAAACCCTTAAACCCTGCCTTTTTAGCCAATTCTTCAAAATCTTTCTCTGTCCTTTCTTTGCCACCAGGGTTATGAGCCAACATTATATTGTCCAAATGAAAAACCCCATGACTTCTTTCACCACATTCAGCCAAAATTGGAATTATACATTCAACTATGATCACTTTCCCATTTTGAGGCAAAGCTTCATAACAATTCTTCAAGAACTTAATACTATGTTCATCACTCCAATCATGAATAATCCATTTCATAAAGATTGCATCTCCATTTGGTACACTAACAAACATGTCACCGCCTACGTGTTCGACACCTGGATAAGCTGGTGCATCTTCAATAACATGAGGTAAGTCGAAGTTAATACCTTTTATTGTCGGGTACTTAGAGACGATCATATTAACTGTGGCACCAATACCTCCTCCGACATCTACAATCGAATTCAAACCTTCGAAACCCTTGTAAGTTTCTAAGATTTTGTTCATGGTTATAGTTGTGTGGTCAGACATTCCTTTGTTAAATACTTTGTTGAATCTTGGATCTGTTCCATGGTACTCAAATGCTGTCATACCATAAGCTTTGTTAAATGGAATTCCACCATCAAGAACTGCATCTTTCAAGTAGTACCTGAAAATGATTTCAAGAAGCCATCTAATTTAAAATAAATAAATAAATAAATAGGTAAGTTATATTTTACTTCCATGTGGTCGTAAATTTAAGTTTTCAAAGATTACCAAGAAATAAGATTCCCCTATAAAGGTAATCATATTATAGGGTGGATAAATTTGAATTTCATTTTTTTGTTACGAATCCGTAATTAAATAATCTACAAACAAAATCAACCTCTACCAATTATATTCTTGAACAAACAAACCAGTAAAAATTACGATATTTCAATTACTATATATCATATTAGAGAAGGGTCAACCTGACCTTCATTTAGCCTATAACCAAAGGAAAGGTTGTCGAAGTTATCATGCACCTTCATTTGGAGTTGGTAGCATAAAGTGAATCATTTATGGATGATCCTAACTTCCCCACTTCGTGTAGTAGTTAGACACATATTCCTCGTACCAGAGACACATATTCCTCGTACCAGGTCTCAAGTTTGATAGTTTTAAGGGTCTTTATATAACCATTAAGTTCTAAGATATTTTTGAAATAATAGCAATCAATTTTTCTAAAAAAGTTTATTCAATTCCTTGCCTAATATGTGAACTCAAGGATAACCACACAAAACAAATCTTTTGTTTGTCAAAGTGGAGGTCACAAGGTGGGAGCACAAAACAACAGGCACCAACCCCAAATACCTAAAACTTTCCACTAAATTTTCTTTACTAATCTTGTAATCTTAATAATTCTAAATATTAACCTTTTAATCTAATCTTTCCAACTTAATTCTTTTGCTTATTATTCATAAATTCTACTACTATTTTAAAACATAAAGTTTATACTAATACATACCAGCTTTCCATAAGGACCTTATCTTGATTCATGAGAACTAAAGGAGCCATTGAACAACCAAATTCATTCTTGGTCAAGAATTTACAAACTGGTGCAGGCCCATAAGTTCTTTCAACTTTACCCCCATCAATTTCTCTCAATGAACAAGTTAGGATATTATAACTTGCTAAGAGTCTCAACATTCTATCAAGCATAATAGGAGCATCAGGATTTTTGCAATTTGGGATTTTTGATGCAATCTCAGTTGAACTGAGTTTTGCACCCAAATCAGATTTAGTTATAATTTCAAGTAGATCAAGCTCAATTGCTGTTTTCAGAACCATAGCTGGTACTGTAGCACTTGCTAATTGCATAGCATATTTGCAAGCTTCAACTTCTTCATCTTCTTGGGTGTTCTTCATTTGGTTTTCTGTTGAACCCATTTTCTTTTCTGGGTTTGGGTAGAGAGAGAGAAAGTGATGATGATGATGATAATGAAGAAGAGGGAGATGGTGATAATAGAGGTTTGGGTGAGAAATGTATAATATAGTGGGAACAACTCAACCACCATTGGTGAAAGAATGGACCCACCACTCTCTCTCTCTTTCTATCCCAATCCCATATTGTTCAACAAAGTTGGTGATGACTTGCTTTCCCTTCTTCCCTCCTTCCTTTCTCTCTCCTATTGTCTCTATCATCTACCTCTCCCCTTGTAACGCCCCAAGCCTTAGCAGTTGTCGATATTGTCCCCGCTTTAACCACCCAGGCCCAAGCCCACACGGGTACGGGGTTTTGTTCTTGGCGAAGGCACCACAAGCCCACCCAAAAGGCCTCAGTACTTACTAAGCTTGAGCTTACACATATAGCCCAGTCTCTGGACACTCTTGTGAGCAATGTGGGACTATTACACCCCTTTTCATGTACATGGCTGGTTTTTTTTTTTTTGAGTTCTTGAATACTTACTATTTTATTTAGAGAAATGCTACTTAATCTGAAAGTGGAGGCCAACTAAAGTGCTGATAGTATGTTGGTTCCCATTGATCGGTCATGGGGAGAGAGATTTAGTCTGACCAATGAGAACTGACTTCATCAATCTTCGCCCAGTGGTTGGTTCAGTTTCGGGCCAAATAGTATTTACGTTTTATTTTCAAGATAATAGAGACTTCCTTTCATCGTATACATCAATATAGAAAAAAACATATGTTATTAACGCCTCACCTAACTATTAGTAAATGTCAGTACTTTCATAGTATTAGGAAAAGAAAAACAACCCCTTCTAGTTAGGTTGAAAAATAGAAAAATATTCTCCACCTTTTATTTTATTTTATTTTCCTATAATTTGGTGAGAAGAGAGGTGGTTGGAAGCACGTTATGACTCATTTTTTTTTTTGAGTTAATTCCTATATGGCCCCCTGCTTTGTGACCAGCTTCCTTTATGGTCCCCTTTTTTTCGTAAATTCAAATATGGCCCCCTATTTTCAGATAAATGTCATTACTACCCTTCTTAATTCTAAATTTAAAACAATAAAAAAATTATTTCCACCTCACCCCTCTCTCTCTCTCCACCTCATCTCTCCCTACACCTCACCCCTCTCTCTCTCTCCACCTCATCTCTCCCTACACCTCACCCCTCTCTCTCTCTCTCCAATTCACCTCTCTCTCTCTCTCCAACTCTCCTCTCTCTCTCCTACTCACCCCTTTCTTCTCCGGCAAGGTGGCCGGCCGGAAAATTTTCCGGAGTTTGAAGAGAGAAAGAGTGTAGAGATTTTTTTTTTTTAAAAAAAAAAATTTAGAGAGAGAGAGGAGAGAGAAATTTTTTTTTTTTTTAAAGTTTGTAGGTGGCCGGCCGGAAAATTTTCCGGTCGGCCACCTTGCCGGAGAAGAAAGGGGTGAGTAGGAGAGAGAGAGGAGAGTTGGAGAGAGAGAGAGAGAGGTGAATTGGAGAGAGGGAGAGAGGGGTGAGGTGTAGGGAGAGATGAGGTGGAGAGAGAGAGAGGGGTGAGGTTGAAATAATTTTTTTATTGTTTTAAATTTAGAATTAAGAAGGGTAGTAATGACATTTATCTGAAAATAGGGGGCCATATTTGAATTTACGAAAAAAAGGGGGCCATAAAGAAAGCTGGTCACAAAGTAGGGGGCCATATAGGAATTAACTCTTTCTTTTTGTTAAGACGTTATCACTCATTAGTACTTCAAGAAATTTTGGCCCAACACCTAAATTACTTCAAAATTGTAATTATGTCCCTTATTGCCTATATGATATCAATTAGCTAATCCTCCAATCTAATTTGTTATTTAATAATATCTATGAATTTATAATAAAAGCCATTTTGCGCTAAGATTTATGATAATTTTCTTACAAGATCGAGCGGAAAACTTCTTGCTTTAAGGAGAGCGGACATGTTATATACATTTCATCAACAAAAAATTAACGACCGAAAACCATGAAAACTAATGCGAACGTCATTCATGTTTTTGACTTCAAATTTTTTTCATTAATTCTAATATTTTTTTTTTGTAGATTCTTTGGAACATAAACAAAAGATTTCTATACATAAAAACTTAGTCAGAGATTAAAGGCACATCTTCTATTCCCATCACTAGTGATTGGAACCACCACTAACTTCCAAATATTCACCAAAAATATGACTTTGTTACAAATAATTTTGAAATATAATACTATGATTCTCTCTTTTGGTGGTGCTCACAAACAAAATGTCACTTTTTTTATATTGGTTAGGTTAGGTAAGGCAGCTAAGCCAATGAAGAGTTACCAACTATCTTCTAATTAAATTAAGATGTCAATAAAGTAAAGATAATCCATGGAAGAAAAAAATATGCACTTCATGGGTGCCGAAAGTAAGGGAATCGCCCCTTATTACAATTAGGGGACCAGTCTATTTCTTCCAAAAGAAGGTCCAATTTAATCGACATCCCTCTTGGTTAAGTTGATACACTATCTATCTCACGCGTCTAAAACCTCTTCTAGGCTTACACAATTTATATGATCGAGAGTTTGATTGATCACATTGTTTTCTGAGTTAGTTGGCTAGCAAAAAACATGAAATTGCTCACTCAGAAGACATTGGTGGATTGAACTCGCCAAGTGATTATATGGATCACACATAGAACTCTTTTGTAAACGATTCACATGACTTTCAGTAAGAGCAATGAGAACTTCACTAACAAATCTGAATCATGTTATATGTCTTAGAGGACGATAAAACTATCAAAGTTCAGAAAGGGGTTCACATAACACTATATTTGTGAACACTATAGTTCAGTACTCTTTTTTGCAAGTCGAATTTCTAAATTATAGGAAAAGTTATAAAAGAATAAATAAAAAAATAAAAATTAGCAAAGAGAATATGGAACCCTATCTTTTTCACCAACTCCCTTCCACCTACCACCTCATAACTAGTTAATATATAATTTTCAATTGGTTGGAAAACCCCAACACACTCATTTCCTTCATTGACTAAATAGAGTTTACATTTTGCTATTATTTTATTTTTGTTAAGGTACATTTTGCTATTAAGAAACCAAGACATACACCCACCACTTCAAATTTCAACAAAATCCACTTCAAAGTAATAGCATAAGTGTAATACACCAAACTTTAATACTTATCAATATTGTCTCTCGTTTAGACATTGAGATCCAAGCCTAATTTGTACGAGATTTTATTTTTAGCAAACAAACTTACCAAAAGTTTTTTACCCTTATTAAGTTTGAGCATACACCTGTAGACCATGCTCCAGACTCTCTTTCGAGTGATGAGACACTATTTCAACCCCCGTCCTTGACAACGAGTTGAGTTTCGTTCTTATACCATTTGTGACGCTCCAGGCCTTACTAAAGTTGTGTGTACAACTATAATCCAGACTCCAACACTTACTAAATTTGAGTGTACAGCTATAATCCAGACTTCAAATTCTCTCCGAGCAATGTGGTACTATTACAATAAGAAATATATTACCACGTATGTGAATGATGATTTATGATTATTTATATTTAGTTTGACTAGTCAAATGATATACATGAATCAATTTTTAGTGAGTAAAAAAGAAAGGGAAGTTGTATAGGTAATGTCCATACTTGTTATAAACAAAGTGGATTTTCAACTTGGTTAGAACAAGTTGATCGAGCATACTTAGAGACAATTTCTTTATCCATCATTTTGTCTAAGGTGCTTATCATCCACTTTTTTTCCTCTCGCCCCCTCGTCATTTCTTTTATGATCGGCAACCTTAACTCAAAAAATTGTTTTTCTTTTTGTTTCTCTCTTTTCTTATTCCTCCTCCTTCTTTCTTCTACCCTTCGCCATGGAGGTTGTCAGTTGGCGGTTGGTGACTTTTTAGCGCAGAAGGTGGAGGGTTGGTTATATTGATCTAACGACCTAAATTGTGCCTTTAGGTCAAATTGAATGGCCATTGCCTTCTCTTTTTTTTGGTTCCATTGCCTCCAACCAAAAATATGTTCTAGAAGGGATTGCCATTGACAACAAAGGCACTGCCAAAAAGAAAATATAACAATACCATGAAAACTTTGTCCCTCAAGTCTTAAAAACTCACGAACAAAGAACAAATCTTATAACAAAGTGGATCGAAGAAAAAAACAATTGTGCATTTGTATTGATCCCACTATTAAGCAAGCAACAATGACCAAAACACATTTTTTGTTTTCTAGATGGTTATTGTCCTACAAAAATTCATCATGATCTTTAACCGAAAATATTTAGCCTCATTTTACCACGGGCTTTAGTTGTACCCAGAGATAGGGCCGTTGGGCTGGTCAGCTACACGGTCAACCTACGGACTACTCTTACTTTCATGTGAGAGGTATGTATTATTATTATGGATCAATGAGCCTGTTTGTAAGCATAATCTCTTTTCTTTTTAATAGTTGTGGACTAAGTAATGACAAAGACCTTATGTATACCTTTCAATTATGTAATTAATGTTCCTAATAAAGATTATAAAATTCATAAAGATTAGGTGCATGAAATTAGAGAACAACTTCAGTTGGGATGAATGATAATTGTCTAACTAGCTGTTTGATTAATTAAGTGATTTAATCTTTAAATATGTTATTGGAATCATTAAATGGTTCAGCAATTACTTCAAGTAGTTTTCATCTAATTGAATGATATTGGCTCCTCTTCTATTCATAGATTGACAACCAGCCCCTTGTCCAAGGTTGTATACAATGATTTTAATTTTGCTAGACTATTAGGTCGAGACTAGTTTTATGATGGACTTTATCATTATTAGTATTTGGGACTTTGAATTCTCACTCAAAGAAAAAAAAATAGGTCAAATTATAAAAACTTTTTCAGGGGGTTATTAACTAAATACATGTCTCATAAAAAAAAACTAAATACATGTGCATGACATGCACCTTGCACAAAATATATAAAAACAATCCCAGGGCCGTGTCTGAGAATTCGGGGGCTCAGTGCCAAATTTTAGTTTGGCCTTCTTGTATAATCAAACGTAAAATCTGAAAATTTTATAAGTGAGGTTCCACACATCAACAGCTCGCATTCGGTCGTTTTTGTGTATGGCTGGGTTGTGGCTGACTTTTTCATCTCACACAACCTAAATTATAGTTTAGTAATATATGATAATGACGGCATGGATAGAGATATTTGTGCGATAGAAACAATGAGAAATTCTAGAGCGGAGAGGAAAAAATGAAGATTAAAGAGAAAGTTATGTGTTAGAGAGTAATATCCGATCTATAAAAATTGTAGAAATATCATTTCGCAAGAGAGAGGGAGAGAAAAGAGATTTGTGATAATTAGAGAACTAGAGAAGAGATCTATAGCATTCGCCTAATATAAATGTTTTACTGTGGCCTTTCTTAAAAAGTAAAAGGGATGGTCTCAAGTCGTACTCGAACCTGGTACCTCGGGCACACGAGAACAATGCTATGCCACACGAACTACTTCACATTTGATATCAACACTCGGCCTTTAGTTTTTAATACGATAATACATGGCCAAAACTTGAGAAATAGGCCCTTGTGGTGGTGGGCCCTGTGCGGGCGCACAGCCCGCACCCCCCACCACACGGCCCTGAACAATCCTAATTGATTATGATTCTTGATCAAGTGATTTTTGAGAGTTATAGAGAGGGGACCGAAAATGAAATAATTGAAGTTGTATTTCAGATTCCTCCTCCTCATCATCTTCTTCTCTCATTTTTGATTTCTTACTTTTATTTTTGGGGGTTGAAATTAGTAAAGATTTAGTCTAAACGAGCTGACCATCTCAATAGGATTCTCCGCTCTATTTCTCACCCTCAACGAGGGCTTTAAACCAAAAATCCTCGTCTTGGGTGAGAAAAAATAGACATTAATACCTTTTCTTTTTTAATCGATCTATATAAAGAGGGATTTATATTAGTCATCCGATGTGATTTTTATGAAACTTCCGATAAAAATAGACGGTCAGGCTTATTTCTCATATAGCGAATGACCTGTTTTATTATGATAGATGTCGTGGTGTGTATAGTGATTACCAGCTTTGGGTGTTGTGCATACCAAAAAAGAAGATGTGTATATAAAATTTCACTAGTGAAGTTGCCATCCAAATTCTGGTGGATCAGCTTAAGTTAGTGATTTATAAAGCATGTAGAAAACTCTCCAAGCACCTCAATATTTTCTAAACCCAACCACGATACTAGACTAATTTTAATTGGGGCCTGTTGAAAATTTTGATCCATTTAGCTGCTGGCTTAGCCCATTAACTTGATATCAGGCCCATACACATTTAAAACAAACAAACGGACCCATTAGACCAAAAACACCTTACCAGAAATTGGCTGAAGATCTGATTTTTAATTTTTTTAAGTTAAAAAGACAAGTTATATTTTGTTTGGTTAAACGTGCTACTTTGTTTGGTTAAAACTCCAGATATTAGTATTTTGTTGGTTTAAAAATTCAATACTTTTTGCAACCCTCTTGCAAGTTGTTGCAAGTCTCTTACAAAATTGTTGCAGACTTCTTGGAAATAGTCGCAAATTACGAAAACACTTAGGAAGCTTAAGACTAAAAGAAATGACTTATTTTTTTCACAAAAACAAAAGATTAGAAGGAGTTTTGGCAAACTTTACTAATGGAAGTGAAACCTAAAATGTATTATGGTTATTTTAAGATTATATTTTTAATTGAGTCGACCTGAGAGTTGTTTACATCTATTATCCCTCTGGTTACCAAAAATAAGTTCAGCCAATTGGTTGGCTGTTTTCAATCATCACTAACTTTTTACTTATACATAGTAGACAAATTACAAAACTTATAAATCAGATTATCTTGTGAATTAATCTATGGACTTTTAGTTCTTTTTTGTTAAAAGGACTTTCAGTTATTAATATGCAAATTGGTACACTACTACACCAAGAGGTGAAAATGCTTAATCTTAATTTCTACTTATTCAATAATGGGTTATTTTGCGAAAATGACGCATATAAGTACCGTGTTTTCCGAAAGGAACATGACAGTTTGTTGTTTTGCGAAGGGGTCGTGCACTAGGATTGGCCGTTAAATAAATGTTAAATTTAACTTCACGTTAGATGAAAAGTTAACGTCGTTATGTAGATTTAACGGTGTTACCTCAAGTAAATCCGATGGACGTTATTCTTCCACATAGATGCTTAAAATCTATTGATAAAACTTGCCTAATCTCACATTTGTTTTAAAAGAAAATAACTTATTCAGTTCATCATCTTCCCTTTTTATTTCTTCAACTTTTTATTTCTTCAACTTTTGATTTTCACCGGATAATGAAGAGGTGTTGCCGATTGATAGAACTTGCTTAACTCTTGATTTTCTTTCTTAAAAAAAATCGGCATCTTTCTTGATCGAAATCAGTAAGTACAACAAGATTTTTTTAGTTTGTTTTATATAGTTTTTTACTTTGTATCTTAGAGTTTTTACTCTGTATCTCAACGAAGAACGTGAGTGACAATTGTTAGGGTAGACCTGAAATGAGAAGAGGAGGTGTTTGCATGGAAAGACTATCATCATAGACGACTGAGCTTGAGAAGTGAACTCATCGTACATACTTGAGTGTGTTTATTAGGCATTTTATGATTTTGATTATACTTTAAGTAGTTTGAATATTTTGAGGAACGAGTTATAAACCATATCTATATTTTATTATTTTAAATCAGAATTTGGTTCCTGGGCAATCTTAATGTATGTAGAATATGTACATTATGTTATCTACTTGCATGGAGCCAACAAGGCATAAAAAATGAATTATGTGCACTTTTGATGACCGCACTGAAAGTGACTACAATAGATTGTAGTGGCACAACATTAATGCATTGTTAGTGCACTAAAATGACAAAATTATCAACTATTTTAATGGGATCATTTTATTTGATCTAATAATTCTGAAGAAATTCGAAGTTACCTGAGTTCTTAATAGAATTAGCTAAGACATCTAGAAAAATAATAATGAATGTCATAATTTGTTGTTTTGCGAATTAGTGTCAAAATTATATAAATTTTACTTAAATATAACCATAAATTTTTAAGTAATGTAATTAGAATTAACTGTGTTAAAATTTAACAGTGTTAAAGCTTAACGGCGTTAAAATTTAACTGGTCAATCCTAGTCCACGACCTTTTGAAAAATTATAAACGGTCATATCCATTTCAAAAAATCCGATATTTATATTCCACCCTTTGGCAAAATAACCTTTTCCAAAGTGCTTGCAAAGCAGTTGCACAGCGCTGCAAAGCTGTCGCAAGGTGTTAAATTAAAAGATACTCAGGAAGCTGAGGATTAAAAAAATTAAGTGATTCTTTTTAACCAAAATCCAATTTTTTTGAGAATTTTGACCAAATTTTCCTTGAATAAAAGGGACATTGTTTGAACCAAGTTCAATTGTCTAGACTTTTCTTGTCTAATTTATATTTAAGTTAAATGTGTTTCTATTCTGAATCGGGAAAAAAATCGTAGAGGTACAGGAAGGAAAATTTGGTCAAAACTCCCTATAAATTTTTTGTTTTGGTGAAAAATGATGAGTCAATTTTTCTAGTTTTAAGCTCCCTACGTACTTTTCTAGTTGCGACAGCTTTGCAACAACTTTGCAACACATTGCGACAAATTTGCAACATATTGAGACATTTTGTAACACCTTGCAACAACTTTACAACACTTTGCAACAGATTTGCAACACCTTGCAACATCATTACAAAAAAAATCTAGATTTTTAACTGAACGAAACAAATATATGGAATTTTAACAAAAAAAGATATATAAATTTAACAAAAAAAAATAAAATTTGTCTTTTTAATTTGAAAAAAGTTTAAATTGTGTCTTGAGCCCAATTTCCTAATGTAAGAATAATCCCATAATAGAAGGATTTTGTTAGGCCACCAAAATACCATATAGGTAGGCCTCTTTTCTCTTTTTGTTGCATTACAAAGTTAACGATGAAAGAATGTGCCTTTGTTTGGCCAATTAAATCGGGTTCAAACAATGTCCCTTTTTTTAATGTTTAAATATTCTTAAATAATCTCCTCATAAAGTATATCTATATAACCAAATGGATTTTAGACCTCTTATTGTAATTTAGCACATATAATTAATAAATTCATTTTTTGGAAGTACTATTAGAAAGAGAAAAATGGTATGGAGAAAGAGCAATTTTTTGATTTACATTGAGAAAAAACTTTTGGGTAAAAAGAAGAGATGATTGTACAAAGGATAAAATAGATAATTACTTATTTTTGTAAGACTTATAACTGATATAAAATATACATAGTCTCCTTGTAAGCTATGTAAACAAATTTATATGCACTTATAAATACTTTGTTATGCTAAATATCAAATGGCTGATGCGAAATATAGCCACTTTCACGGGTTTTCCCTATTTTTGATAAGTAATTTGACAAAATCTGGTCAAAACTCCCTATAAATTTTTTAATTTGAAGGAAAAGGATCAGACAATTTTTTTCGTTTCTAGATCCCTAAGTACTTTTTTTTAATTTGCAACGTCTTGCGACAACTTCGCAACGCCTTGTGACAATTTTGCAACCGCCTTGCAACACATCGCAACGCCTTGCGACAACTTTGTAACTGCCTTGCAATAACTTTGCAGCGCCTTGCAACACATTGCAAAAAATATTGGATTTTTAACTAAACAAATTACGAATATTTGGGTTTTTAACAAAAAAGTAAATAAAAGTTATGGATTTTTAACAAAAGAAAAAACAACTTATCATTTTAACTACAAAAAATTGAAATTGGGTCTTCGGGCCAATTTCTTGAAATAAGTTTTCCTTCTTTGTGTCAAAGGAAAACGTGTTAGAAAAGTAAATAATGTTGGGATATTTTACACGGGTTATGAAGGCGATAAGTTGGGGAAGTAAGAACAAACAATATATCAAAGTTCAAATATGGGCTGATGGGAGATAATGTTCCTAGGGGTCCTTTATGGGTCTTATCCTTTGCTTATCCGGTTGACACCTCTAGTATTATTGTACAAATTTCAATACATGAAAATTGTCTCACGTGGGAGAAATAATATCTAGCAACCAAAAATATAATATTTAAGTTCTCTTTCTAATCAGTGTCAACTCATTTTGAATTGGATAACCATAAAATTTACTTGGTACCAGAACTAGGTCCACACGTGATAGACTAATGAACCACACGTACTTCATGTCGTGGTTATCCATTTACATATTGTAAAACAACTAACCAATCTGTTAACACCCTATGATAGTAATGGTTCTCATTCTTACCATTCCAAATCTTCTATCTTGACGTATTTATATAATAAGGAAGACATGATCAATAAATTTCGTCCGCCGAGGCCCTTGTTATACCCATTTACACCATAAATCGAAATGTGATCCCTAGATTCACGGCCAACTTTTTTTTTTTTGTTGAATCAGGATTCACGTCCAACTTGCCAAAGGATAATTTTTTTGTTTGTTTTTTTTGGAAGTTGAAATGCCAAACGATTGTTGGCACAAGGAAGAAACTTGAAATGCACAAAATAAACAACCCTAGAAGCCTTCGAGGAGTCACAAAATAGCCACGTTCCGGTCAAAGATCACTTTCCGTACACCGACAACCGGATATAACCGGTTCTTTCTTACGTTGCAATATTACGTGGAAGGCTTTTAATTATGGGTCCCACGAGAACAATTTCTCCATTTTCCTTTATTTTTGGTAGAAGCCTAACGAGAGTCAATACTTGTGGATGAGAATTGAAGAAGAAGACTAGAAAAACTTTCTCTCTCTAAAACTCTCTTTCTCCATATGCAAAAGTGCAAGTGGTATACTAATTTATCCATTAAAAATTCGACATTTGTCATTATCCGGTGAAGTTTATTCACATTTTCGACCTACTTTACTCTATCCTTCTCTTCTAGCCTCTAATTTTTTCTTCTTGAAAAAAGTAAATCCACAAGAAATAGTTGTGGCTGAGATTTCCTTACAGGAACTTCTGGTTTTCTTTATTTCTCTCTCTAGAAAAAAACTAAAAACTCTCCATCTTCTCTTTCTCTCTCTCTCTCTCTAAAAACTCTCAGTGTAGAACTCGAACTGAGAGTTATCTGTTAAACTTGATTCAGATTCAGATCAAGTTCGTAGTTGTCTTCAGTGAGTTCAATCCATGGTAGCTAATCAGTAATAATCAGCTAAGAAGTTAGCTATTCGATGGAGGTTTGCTTAGGTAAGCTATTCGATTTTCTAGGGTTTTGTTATTTGATTTGAAGATCTCGTCGAAGAGGTGATAGTAAGATTGTTGTTGATCTCTGATCTTGTTTTCTTTTGTTACGTTTTTTCTTCTAAAGGTTTCGGCGTCCTCCGGTTCGTTTTGGTGAGGATTCTGAAAATGGAAACAGATTTTCAATTTGTGGATTTGTTACAGGTTTTCCGGAATCAGAGATAGCGTCTCTCTCTATTACGGTGGATTCTGAAAAAAAAAATGAAAAAAAAGAGAGGATTTTTTTAAAGTTACTTTTAGTTCTTCATTAAACCGATCGGTTTTAGTATTACAATTTAGTACTCACTGTTTAGTTGCAGATACAGAATTCTATCGCTTTTTTTGTTTTTTCTTTATGTAGAATTAAGTTATGAATCAACAAGATCTGATCGTGAATCAAATCGCAAGAGAGATGGAAAGAGGAGGTTTTGTTTTCCCCTGCTGACCGAAAGATTTTTGAAGCAGGAATTCTTGAAATGGATACTTATTCAGCTACTGAAGACTTGGTTATGAAGGTGGAATTCTGGATAAAAAATTTTGTTTTTTTCATTTAGTAACAATTATAAATTGAGAACATTGATATTTGCTTGTGATTGTTAGTTACTGACTGAATTATGCTATTGACTTCAGGCTAGAAAACCGTACACGATCACAAAGCAACGAGAGAGATGGACAGAGGAAGAGCATAACAGGTTCCTAGAAGCTCTGAAACTGTATGGACGAGCTTGGCAGAAAATTGAAGGTTATAATTTCAACTTAACCTATAGTCCTATAATTTAGTTAGTAGTGCTTGCTATTTGGATTTTGAACTAGTCTGCTATATACGGCTTAAAAGATATTGGGTTTTGGAACGATTTGGGTTTACTCGATACTGCGATAAATAACTGCATACTTTGTTATGAACACTTCCTCTTACTAGAAAATCTGTTGGGTTCTCTCTTTCTTGGTTTTGTATTTTCCAGAACATATTGGAACAAAGACAGCCGTGCAGATCAGAAGTCACGCACAAAAGTTCTTCTCAAAGGTCTAGTGGTACCATTTAACCATTTCTTCGTACATGTTCCATAATTTTGCTAGTGTTTGCTTGATAGTTTGAAGTTTCCAAAAGATATCAATTAAGTTCGATTTAGCTTGTTACAACTGTCCTAATATAAACTTAAAAAAAATTTGTTATTTGTTCCAATTCTTTGAGACTTTGATATATGCTTGCTTCTTATTAGTACCTACGTGGTTAGCATAGGATGGAAAATTTGTTTAGTTGTAGTTGTTCTTTCTCTTGTAAATGATGTAAAAATTTACATTACCATAACTATTAGCAAGTTCAAACGAACGGAGGAAGATTTTGCGTAACTCACCAAGAAGACGAGAACTAGAAATACTTCAATTTTCACAGGCTCACATAACCTCGTAAAATTTATATTGAGATTGTCTTCCAATTTTTCTTTTGCCTTTTCCCCATCTCCTCGCATGTGATGTTTTCTGCCGTTTCTCCTTATTTAGCCCACTCAGTGATATGCCCCCGGATCTTTAGTGTATCACCTTGAAATTCAAGATTAGGGACCTTCCGAGTTCCAACTAGTATCACAAGCATGGCCTACTGTATATAGTCTCTACAAATTGACCGGGTCGCCTTGTTCATCATGTCCTAAGAATAGTTGGGTTTTCTTTCTATAACAGTAGGTTGCAGAATACCCTAAGACCTCAGCAGGCTGTTCCAGATTCTATCACAACGAAATGCACAAAATTTATGTGGCCTTTGGTGCCTTACTAACATAAAGTTTTTGGGTTCTCCATTTCTAGTAGGATTTGTATTTGCCCCTTCAAACTCTTCTGTTGTTAGGGTATCCAAAAGATCGTCGGTTTCCTTTTAAAGGGCCCTTCTTGTTCAGGGTCATTCTTGGTCTGTTTTGCTGAGGAAAATCCATCTGTTCACACAAACCCATTCCTCGCCAGTTAGCAAGCTTTTCTGTATAATATTAAGACTTCATTATCCAATTTCTCTTGGATAACATCGTTAACCCCGAGGTTCTCTGGTTCAAGAGTATCTGGGAATCATTTACTAATTGATTGTTTAATTTCTTGGGGCCTACTGTTTACAGTCAAAAACAAAAGGCTGTCTAGAACATTATGTTGTTCAGGACATGGCTTGATCAGTATCTTCTTCAGCTGTTTGCCCTCTTGCCTTCCTATGATTAACTGATCAAATCTAATTACTCAAACTAGTCCGTATCCTACCTAAATTGATTGTATGACAATAGTCCGTAAAGTGTAACAATATTTAGAGAAATTCGTTCTAAATGGCTGCTGTAAGTCTGTCATTTGGCAGAGCAAACAGTCTTTTTCCGCTGAGCTAAAATGAATCTTCAAACTTATATAAAAAAATGTAACAAATTTTTTGTTTAACAGGATAGGGATAGATAGTAAAGCCTTCTCTAGATTATTAAGCATTTGTATATCTTCTCTTCTTTATGCCACGGATGGTTCAATGGTATTTGTAGCTTAAGCTATTTAAATAGAAGAACTTGGTCAGCTATATACCCAGAAGATAGGTCTCAAATGCTTAGTTTAAAGGCAGAAAAAACCATAGCTGGTGCAAGTAAACTAAATGATAAAAATAAATCGTTGGCACTTGACAAAGAGCTCATTTGGGCCCAAGATTGAAGTGCTTGATTTTGTGAATCATAGTTAGGAACATGGATCTCTTACAAGTTTAGAGGTTAATTCTATCAAGCTCATTAGTTTTAAGTTACCATGACAGGTTTCTCTCGAACTTTTTGTTTGCTTTTTTGTTTTCGATCTATTATCTGTTCATCAATTTATTGGGTTTAGACATCTCTCCTGTGATATTTAGTTGTTTCAACGGGAAGCATCATACCTTTTGCTGTTTCATTCTATCAAGAACCATATGAGCAATTGACCTTGTGCATTGCACTTTTGTTGTGATTGAAATAATTTTCTCTATTCCAAGAATATTTTCCTTCTCTTATTTGAAACTTTTGGTAGAATTGGGTGTCCCCTATCCCTGCTTCTTGAACCCATAAAAAATGATGCAAACATGTGGTGGAAGCTATGACAGAGGTTTACAAGTTTGAAGTAAAATATTAGTTTTCAACTACTTAGAGAAATAATGAATATAACCAAGTACCTTAAATAAACGTAATAACCTTGAATAACTTGCATAAATCTAAAAGATTATTGAATTTTTGCAACTAGTACTCTTAAATAAACATAAAGGAACTTGAATGGAACCTTCATAAACTTGTAATGTTGTTGAAAATTAAACAAAGAACTAAGAATCAATTTAAAATAACATCTTGCCTCCCTTGGTATTTGGCTAAACTTAAGTACTTTTAGGAGAGGGAACTCCCTTTTCCTATCTACTTTCTATGTAAAATAAGTAAACAAACTCAAAAAAGTAGAAATTTGTCTAATAAAACCCTAAGTAAGAAGTCAATCTAATCTTGATATAGAATCCTAATTAGAGTAAAAGAAACGTATCCTAAAGCAAAAGTACAGATAAATGTAATATTAAAAAACTCGTAAAATAAAAATCTCTCGAACTTGTGCCGCCCTTTAGAGGAGTTCTGTAATGGTTTTCCGGTTCACATCATCCTCTCCGCCATTGAAAGAGTTAGTCCTCAAATTTAAATCACCGGAGAACTTCAATAGCCAAAGTATCCTCAAAGTACTAGATATATCTAAATACATTAAATAAATCTGAAATCACCTTGAAAGGACTTTCATAAATTTAAAAGGGACTTAAATCTTCAAATATATTTAACTAATACTCTTGAATATATATTAATGAACGTGAAGAAAGCCTTCATGAACTTGTAACATTGTTAAAAAGTAAATAACAAACTTAAAATAAACCCAAACTAACTCATCTTGGCACCCCTTGACTTTTCGGCTAGACCTAGGTATTTAAATAAGACAGTATTCACTATCTCTTATATATGCCCGTGTACATCAATATATTATATACTATGCATAACTTGCGACCTGCAGGCATAGGGAATGATGTCAACCGTAAAAAGCACTTGAGTGGGAAAAATGTAGTTGTTTATACATTGGCACCAAACTATGTTCCTAAGAATTCAAATTGAAGTCCAAAATTCATAGTTTCAAACTTAACCGTTGACTGCGGAGTTCGGCTCAGGGTCCGCTCGGGCTACCCCCCAAATCCCAATCTGATCCCCGTGTTACTCGGGTTGATCGACCAAATGACCGACTGCATCCCCGAGTTATCCAAGTGGATCGTACGATTCTATCTACGTATCTTTTGGATCAACTATTGTTAGTTTATACACAAAGACATAGTGGTATATTATGGTCTAACACAACTTGTACATAAAAGTCTTAATATCTCACTTTATATTCACTGAAGTGACTGCAAGTGTCTGATAAGGATATTCGAGTGTCATAACAAGAATTGAAGGATTTTTTATGGCAAAGGAAAAAACGGAGTTTCCAACTTATTATTTACAATCATTTATATTTTAGTACTTCCTACCCTCAAAGGAGGAAGCCGCAAATTTCTCAGTGCGTAGGGTTTACACAAAGGGATAAAATAGATCATAACTCCCCTCAGTCAAGTTTCAAGTAAAGATTGTTGATACTGTGACCAGCATGTATTAATAGCCCGAAACATCCTAAACTAGTCGCCCAATAGAAGTTGGAAAGGTAAATCTAATCCTAATCGAGTAATATTACGGGAACTCCTTATTCATAGTTTCATACCCATTAACTAATTAAACAGGAAACTTAATAAATCATAGTACTCGTGAGATAGAATTTGATTAATTTACAAACTTAAGTTGGACATAAAGATTCAGTAGATTGTTTTGGGTATGATTAGCATTTAGATCCATTATCGCCACATATTGGTAAGATGTGCATCCCATGTTTAGTTAAATCTAACACTTTAAGGATTTGAGTACATTGTATTTTAATGTGAAGTGTAAAGTATATAAACTTAAGTTGAAAGACAGAAATCAATTTCTTATCTAGAGATTTGAGGAGAACTTGCCAACCTTCTCATCAACTCTTATGATCACCAGTTTAGGTTATCTGACTAGTATTCCTACTAAAATTGCATCATCTTTAAATTTACTGAATATTTTATGTTCTTTCTTACTCCTTATCTAGTAGGCTACTATACTTAAGTATAGTTTTATCTCTTATTTTTCTTTTTGTGGATGAGTTTGTATATGTGTTACATTTTGTGGAAGGCCAAAAAATGAGGAGGCTATTATAGTATAATGTGAGGTTTTAAAGTTTAAACATTGTTTTGTTACATTTCTTGCCAACTAGCTCAACCTTATGAAAACCCAAAAGATGTGAAGATAATAGCTTCAAGTGATATAAGATCACTGTGAACTAAAAACACGCAGATATTAGAAGTCAGTGTCACAACACTATTTGGTACATTCGTATAATATACTCATAACTCATGTGCTCATTAAATGGGTGATATTGTAGAAAAAACATTTATCAGTTGGGTAATCATGAATAGAAGTTTAGAACTTAGAGCATAAAACCTAGTGTTTTTTTACTTTTTAATGCATGTACTGCTGAAGTATACGGAGCCTTTGCAGAATAAATTCTTATGATGCATTTAAACAAAGAATGCTGCTATATTTGAAGTTCAGCTAGCATGAGTAACTCTTCAGGCTTATAAAACAACTAAATCAAAGATATCCTGAATTTCGAAAAATATGGATCGTAGGAATATAACTATTTTCTGTAATTATTTCTTTATATGTTGCTACGTGCTTACACTTGATTCATTATCTTGAGACAGACTTACGAGGATCTGGTTATACAAATTTGTTTAATTAAGAACTTAAAAACTGAACTTTGATCTGAACATTTTAGGAAATCTGATCTTCAAATCCCCTTCTAGTATCGATCGTCACGATAACTTTATTATGCTCTCATCCTAAGTACTTGCATACACTTTTATCTCTTTTTTTCATGTTTGGTCTTAGATGGTCTATTTGATCTAAGTTCAACTAATGACCCATGCCCTGTACTCTGTAGGAAAATATTTGCTTTCTTTACCTACTTGGAGCACACCAAGATTATCATTCACATTAAACTGCCGTTGCATGATGTTCTCATAAATTGTCCAACGTAATTATACTTTTACATCTTCTGCCTAGGTACAATTCTGAACTTTTAGCAGTAAGCCAGTAACCAACTTTGACAAGATGTACTTCTGTTTTCTAGATCGCCGCATCTACTTTGAAACGCAGATTCTTAAATTTCACAGCCTAATTGGCACTATGTGAATGTGCATTATCTGATTATACCAGCATATATCTTTCGAATTGAATTTCATTTGTCCTTCATGGGAACTAATCAAGGCATTAAAAAATTCTGCTAGTACTAATTAATTCCTTTTGAGTACTTTTTTTGGAACGATGAAAGAATCATTTGTTAGAAAAAAGAATGATTGCGCCACTATATTGAAGAAAAAGATACCAAAATAGAAGGATAAGAAAATGAGAAAAGAACAAGACTCCAAAACTTGCTTTGTTGCTGACTTGCATTTACTGTTGGTTTTCAATGGATAAAGGTTTGAACTGAAATTTCTGCTTATTTTAAAGTTTCGTATAACCAAAAGTTTATTTTTTTTAACTCAGTTGGAAAAGGATGCTGTTGTCAAAGGCGGGCCACTGGGACAAAATCTGGACATAGAAATTCCCCCTCCGCGCCCTAAAAGAAAGCCAAGCTATCCATATCCCAGAAAGAGCTATGCTGGTTCTTCTACTACCTCTTCATCAGTTGAAGTGAAAGATGGGAAACTGTTAACATTGCCATCATCTCTGTACCCTGGTAAAGAAGTATCGAAGACTGAATTGCCATCTCAGGTACACCTTTTTCTCCTTAGAACAAATTGTCTAACTTATTTCATATTTTAAAATATCATTTTTTGATGACGTGATCAGAATCCTGTTGGAACTGAAAATTTAGCAAGAGAAGCAGAAACTACTGACGGGGAAAATTGTTCAGAAGTCATTACCCTGATTCGAGAAACTTCTTGTGTTTCTATCCCTTCCGCAAAGAAAAGTTTGATTTCAACATCTGCTGTACTCAAAAGTTCCTGCACCTTTATGGAGTTTGTGCCATTGAGAAAGGAACCAACTCAAAATAGTAAACAGGTCGAAGTTGATGATTCACAGAAATTGGACAAAAATGACCCCAGATTTTCTGATACCGAGAATATAAGCTTGGGTGAAGCTCTGAAGTTGAAAAACAGCAAGATTAACTCTAATGAGAAACTAGTCCTGGAGAACAATACCGAAAAACAAAAGCAACCAGAAAAACCGAGTAACTTGCATACTGAGGAAGTACAAGGTAACCAGAGCTACCCACGGCATGTTCCTGTCCATATTGTGGATATGAGCTCAGGCCCAGTTGATATTTGCCCTTCATCCAAAATGTACCATTCAGGAGCTCATGGGAATCCTTACTTGTTCACAAATCCCGCTGCATCTGTAACAACTGAACAGAATAGTCATACATCAAGATCTTCAGTTCATCAAACATTACCAAATTTCCCTCCTCCCTTCGCTCCACTACATAACCCGGAAACCTACAGGTCATTTGCCAATATGTCGTCCACATTTCCGTGTTTTCTCATGTCTGCTCTTCTACAAAATCCAGCAGCTCACATGGCAGCAACGCTTGCTGCGTCTCTTTGGCCAGGCTCAAACGGGGAAACTTCGCTAGATTCTTCTTCCATGCCTCTTGGAGGATTTCCATCGGGCCAGGCGAGTCCAACTCCGAATTTGGCTGCAATTGCTGCTGCTACAGTTGCTGCTGCTTCAGCTTGGTGGGCAGCTCATGGGATGATGCCATTATGCCCTCCTCTTCATCCCAGCTTTTCATACCCTCCACCACCACCACCAACTGCAACTCCTATGGATATTAACCAAGCTCCACCAGTTAATAACAATGAAAAACAAGATAACACACCCGAAGATCCACCTTGGGAAGTTCAACAATTGGATCCAGAACAATCTGAAGCAACAAAACCTCAAAATCCATCTCCTAAATCGCCATCTTTATCATCATCCGATTCTGCAGATAGTGGGGGCGCAAGATCAGATTACATTAAACCCATATCTACAGCAAACGAGGACAACCCTTCAGTAATCGCCGTACATGACTCTAACAAATCAAAGGCCCGGAAAAAGGTGGATCGTTCTTCGTGTGGATCTAACTCATGTTCCAGCAGTGAAATGGAAACAGATGCCTTAGAGAAGAAAGACAAAGACAAAGACAAAGAAGAGGCAAAAGGTGTAAACAATCAAGCTGGTGAGTTATCTGGCCACCAGAAGGTCCCGAGTAGTGACCTATTGGCCCATCAGGCTTGTGAGCTTAACAATCGTCGTATTAGAACCAATGTCAACACAAGCACCAACATGATGAACGATTCATGGAAGGAGGTCTCAGAAGAGGTATTAAACATAAATTAAATGTCCATAAATATTCGCACTTGCGAAATTTCATCTCAATGTTGATCGTTTTTACTTTCTTTCAGGGTCGGCTCGCTTTCCAAGCTCTCTTCAGGAGAGAAGTTCTGCCACAAAGTTTTTCACCACCACCTGATCTGAAAAAAGCACTTCTTCAGGAACCTCAAAACAGTATTATGGTAACAGAACAGATTCAAGATGAGAAAGATGAAAATATGTTGCAATTAAACCTTATGAGTAATTCATGGGGAGAAGTAAATCCTAATCCCCCTCCTCCGTCCGACAACAATAACGTAGAGAAGGATAGTTTTTTGTCTATAGAAACCGTAGGGCTTGGATCAGGAAAGTTCAAGGCCCGTCGAACAGGCTTTAAACCGTATAAGAGATGTTCGGTAGAGGCGAAAGAGAGCAGAATGAGTAACGGAAACTGTGAGGAGCAAGGTCCGAAGAGGATACGTTTGGAAGGTGAACCTTCAGCTTGATACTGCATGAAATCACAGAAAGGAAACCTTTTTTGGTGATTTACATGTTTTCCTAATCTAGTTTCGGTCTTTTTTAATTTTACTGGTTTGTCTAAGCTTATGTTTAATTAATTTAAAGACAGTTAAAGTTGGAAGAAACTCGCCTTGTATGTCTGTGCTCTATATATATTTTATCGATGTTAATCTATTTTACATTCTTGATCTTGAACGTTGAAACCCTTGTCAATGATATAAAGAATTATCAGACTACTAGGACCCAAGGGTACTCTATATATATTTTATCGATGTTAATCTATTTTACATTCTTGTAATTGGTAGTCTACCACCAAGTTCCACCATGGGTTTCCTTGGCGATAACAAAAGAAGGTAAATGGAGATGGCATACGGATGAGTTTAGTTTTTATAATTTAGTTTTTTTTTTTTTGGAGAAATCGACTACGATCTACGTTGGTCGTTACAAGACATTGATACATCGTGAAGGTGTGGTGAGCATGATAACCACCTAAGTTAAATCATAATGAAATAGGCCTAAAACCCAACAACATGAAAGAGGCCTAAAGCCCGACAAATTTATTATATTATTTATTTTATATATTGCCTCAATTACATCAGATAAATCTTCATGGCAAACTGCTTCCACCGAGACTCGATCCCACGACCTCATGGGCCTAATAGGGGTGTCCAACCGCTGCACCAAAAGGTGGTGGACATATTATTTTGTTGACATTGGCGATGTTTCAGCAAAATGTTCCTCTGTTCATTTGGCCGCCGACTCCTAGTCGAGAAGCTGGGTTGGCCGAGCAACTTTCTCTCTAATATACTCGTTCTGCCAGTTAAGAGTATCATCACGGATGTTTTAAGGGATTGTTATATTATTGTGGAAGTAATAATGAATCAATGAGATTTTCAAATTCAAGAGGCTTTTGGTTTTTTATCTCTTAAAGTTTGTAGAGAAATAACCTTCTTTATTTTATGTGATTATGAAAGCATAGATAAAGTATAAAGTCGGTTTTGGTTATGAATGTGTTTAAAGCTTGATTACCCCCCTAGACAACTTCCTCCTTTATCTCCAAAATATATTACTTTAATGAACATTCCCACAAACACCACAACTTTTAAATTCTTGAACCAGCACTCCTCACTGTGATGGTTTAATCTTATCTTGCAGATCTCGGGGTGTATAAACCCCAAAAATATGAGAATTTCACAGTGAAATAGTAAATACACTCTCACATCTTCATCAAAAAAAAAAAAAATACACTCTCACGAGTAAGTGTGGGAGTTACAGATAAATCACATTGGCAGAATTAGTCACCTCTAGTCGAAACAAATCATTACTTTGGCGTAAAATATCTCTTCATTATGTTGTACATATAACGCCTTATAGAATGTCCATCATTTTTTCGTGCAGTAGTTGGGTACCCCTCTTTGACCTATGAGGTCGTAGGATCCAATCTCGATGAAACCTGTAAGAACTAAGAAGAGACGGGTTTGCAGGCTTGTGGGATGGGCTTAAGGATAATTCACGATGTATTTCATATTATATTCATGATGTATCAATGCAAAATAAATGTAATGACTCTTGGAGCCTATTGTCGAAAAAAACAAAAACACCTTGTGGTACAGACTGTACAGTAACGGTCTTCAAGTTATCAACATTTCAGGTAACTCTAGCATGGGAATGACAGAGATGAATCACACTAAAAAGAGGCAAAGGCTCATGTGGGATGAATTGGGAAATGGCCAACAAAACCATGAATTAGCCTTTGAACATCACACCCAAAAAAACACCCCCATTTCCACATATGCTTATCTAAACATTCCAAACTTCTGTCAAATTCTCACTCCTCTGTATTCTCATGGAAACCAATTCCAAAGTTATGAATTCTCAAACACCCCACCATTTTCTCTCACCCCTATGTACGGATGTAGGGTCATTCACAGGCACAACAAATTTCCTTCTCCTCTATATTCACATGGCCACCCCATCCCACAATACCCCATCATCATCCCTTTCCACCACCATTACCATACCTTCCTCTTCCCTTCCACCACTTCCTCTCTCTCTCTCCTCTCTTTCTCTCTCAGCAAAAATGTCTCCTTTTCTCTCTCTACCTCTTCTCTTCAACTACATTGTTCTTTTAAGAGCTTTTAACCAAATACCCATTTCTCATTCTCTCCAATCACCACCACTTTGGGTTCAAATTCCAAATAAGTGTAATGAGAAATGTGGCAACTTACAAATTCCATTTCCCTTTCACTTAACAAATACTTCTTGTGGTTTACATTCTGAAATATTTAAACTCTCTTGCTTGAATTCCACCACACTAAACTTAAGTATTGGGTCTCTAAACTATAAAGTTCTTGATTTTTTCATTGATGGTATCTTGGTTGATTTTCCTGGTATATATTCTTGTCGTAGGTATTTTGATGTGAACTCATTTGGGTTTGAAAGGAATGAATTTTATGGTATATCAATTGATAATATAATAGGTTTATATGATTGTGACGATTCCTCTATTTGTAAAGTGGGTTGTGAGAAATTTGTAGTTTTGGGTTGTGAAAAAAATGGTACTAATAGTTCTTCTTCTTCTTCTTCAAGTTGTTGTTACCCACTTTCTGATCACAGTGTGTGGGATATTGGAGATGGGTTATCAGTCTTTTCAAATTTTGGGTGCAGGGGATTTACTAGTTGGGTACAAGAAAAAAGAGGGGTTAAACTAGAATGGGCAATCCCTAAAAATTCTTCAAAGGATTTATGTGATATAAATGGGTTTGTTGAAAATTCTACAGCAGTGAGAAATGGAGTTAGATGCAAATGCCAGAATGGGTTTATTGGAGATGGGTTTGCAGATGGAGTTGGATGCTTGAAATGTGAGTTTTTTTTCTATCAATCTTATTAGGCAGTTTAATATTCATGATTGTTGTTTGTGCTAAATTGAAATATAGTTTACATGTGATATATCTGAACTTACTCAACCCATTAGAAAACTTGATAAATTAATAAGCACTAGCTCAATGAGTCAATCGACTACTATAGCATGCTTCAAACTCGAAAGAAATTGCTTAATGTCACTTTGAACCCCCAGTTCCATTGAAACTGCAGTATGAGAGTATCAAAACCCTTTGTATCTTATATTTCTGCCCTCTTTTGGGACCGTATTCGTTGGTACATGATTTATTGGTTGTTATAAATCACACAGTTATTACTCGTGTGTACGTTTCAACTATGCCCTGTTATGGGATTGATTCATTTTTATTGCTTTTCTTTTATGGAAGTAAGATGGTGAGTTATAAACTGGACTTGTTTCTCCAGCCTGTGTCAAGGATGGGCATGAAGAATATGGAAGAGATTGTGCTTATACCCACAGAAATAAGCAAAATAAAACTCTAATTCTAGCAGGTATATGACTGATAACTAGACCCTTACTTTTAGTTCTGTTTTGCTCATTCTTTGTCTGAGAAAATAACTCTTTTTTTCAATTGCAATTAGGGTTTTTCGCTTCAGCCTTTCTCGTTGGATCTATAGCTGCACTTTATGGTATATCAAAAAGCCCCAAGAGGTCTGGAACATGGGACCCTGATCCAAGAAATGATCAGAATAATACTTCATTTCGTAAGGCTTCTAAAACACGATTATTTACATACGAGGAGCTAGATTTAGCCACAAGAGGGTTCGACGATAGGCATAAACTTGTTAAAGGAACCAATGGAACAATTCATGCAGGAATTCTTTCTGATGGATCACATATTGCTGTGCAGAAAATACATTGCAAGAGTGAACAAGATCTCATTCAAGTCCTTGCCCGAGTGAAGATTTTGTCGACAGTTTCACATAGGAATCTCGCTTGCCTACTTGGTTGTTGTACCGATTCGGATCGAACTCCATTAATCGTTTATCAGTTCTCTGCAAATGGTACATTAGAAGAACATTTGAATCATGAAGAGAGAAAAACTGGACTAGATTGGTACCAGAGATTGGTCATTGCAGCTGAAATCGCCGGTACTCTAGCATATCTACAACATGAGATATCTCCTTCAATTTATCACCATGATCTTAAATCCGAAAACATTTATCTAGACCAAGAATACTCCATTAAAATTGCAGGGTTTAATCTATTAGACACTAAAGAAAGTGCGCAGTTCTGTAGAAGTGATGTTTATGATTTCGGTTTGCTTTTACTTGAGATAATTGCAGGTTCGAAACATATTGATCTTCCAAATGAGGTTTTGGAGAAGATTAGAAGTAGGAAGATAGAGGAGATTGTTGACCCATTACTTTACTATCATGAACAGCCATTGTTTCGTCGAGAGCAGATGGAAATAGTTGCAGATATTGCATCAAGATGTCTGTTATTTGGTGGAGATGGAAGACTTAGTATGATGGATGTTGGAAGAGAACTCATTCAAATCACAAAAGATAGCTTGGATGGAAGTGTTAGGAGAGGACCTGCAATTGAAGAAACATTTTCGAATTCCAGTCTTCTGCAGATGATATCGATGTCGCCGGAATCTAGTTTTGTGCATTAAGGATATAGCAAATTTCAGATTACAGTGTTCCAGTGAAAAATGTATAATATGTCTGTCTGATCTCGCCCCATGTATGAAATTTATGTGAATAAGCATTTTCTTTTTTAGCTTGTTTGGAGGATCTTAAGCATCAATTTTCATATTTCAGACTGAGATCCAAATTTGTATCTGATTCCACTTTTGCCCCCCAACATTTGACCTAACTTACTCCTCAACTTCTCATCTTTTGGATAAGAGGTTTCTAATCTGTAACTAATCATTCAATCAGTAACGTTTTTGGTAAATTTGTTCTCACCGATTCTCCTACTCTCTCTCTCTCTCTCTTTATCTTTTTCGGGAATGCTAGATAACTCAGCAATTTCGACTGATTAAATGGGCACGTACAACTAGACCGCAATTTATATAATGAGGGAGTTAAATTAATAAGTGAGGAGGGTATCTTTTCTAGAATATACCCTCTTTTTCAATAGTCAGTATTACACCTCTCAAACTTATGTGCAAGGGTTGAAATTCAATCTCCAAAATTTATCTCCAAAGGCTAAGATTAAACGTCTCAAATTTATCTTCAATGGGCAAGATTATAGAACTGGTTGTACACATCGGTCACAGTTTATACCCCGTTAGAAAATAAAACTACAAGCTTCGAATAAAATTTATGCCGTCCATTTTGTGGTCCAGTTGTACTTGTCAGCTTAGAGCAAACCCAATGTTGAGGGGCTGTCTCCCCAATCCAAAATTTCAGAACCCAACCCCTCAAAATTGGATACCAACCGAGGAGCCCCTCCCATACAACTGTTGGGTCCGCAACGAACTAGTTTGGAGCCTCTCCCATACGACTGTTGGGTCCGCAAAGAACTAGTTTGGGGACCCCTAAGAGAAGGGTCCACCCCAATTGTTTTTATCCTCTCTTCTCTATCCATCCAATTATTATTTTTATTCAATGACTAATCCAAACAAGGATGATAATGATAGTTGTTTTTATATCTAAAGTACCCAACAACAGCCCATCTGGGGAAAAAGCAAGCAAGGAAAAAAAAGTAAAAAGTAAAGACGAAGGTGGAAAAAATTGTTCGTCCTTTATTATGACATCTGATTTTTGGATAAGAAAGATGTGCGGGAAGAGAGAAAATATATCCCGGATATAGCGAGCCGTTATAAGCTTGTATAATGAAATGCACAAAACCAATTCCATTTCCCCAATTCTCATTCATCAATCTAACAATGTCAATGAATTTAGACCCATTCATACACTGTTTGAATACAAGTAAGATGAAAACCCTAACTTTACTTCCCCGGGTTTACTGAGGTAAATTTCTGTTCCTAATGGGGACAGTATCTAACACTAAACCAAACTATATCTGTCATTAGACTATGCTGAAGAACAAAACCAACTTCAAACTGTATAATTTTACCAACAGATGTAAACAGCTCAAGGACTTGGATACCAAGTATTTAGAAGCTCCAACAGAAGGACAGCGGCAGAGTCTTTCGCTTTCTTTACACTAGGCATTGGCTCCCCAACGCAATCATCCGTCCATCCCTTTTCGGTTGTATTTACTCGAACAGAGTACGTAAATCTCTTTGCATGTGCTGGACCACCTTCAGTTACACACCTAAGTATCCCAAAAAACACTCGGAAGGTTAGATTAACAAATAATTAATACAATTGGTGTCGTTGGCCCATGTGAACCTCTAAGTAGTTGAGTTCGGGCAAGGGCCTAGCTTAGGTCAGGAGTCAGCAAAATGACCCGAGAGGTCACTTGGCTAACAGCTCTGCATGTTAGTATTTATAGATATTTGCGGAAGTATAATATTTCCTACATAAAAGAATGAAGAAAGAAATCTACCGGTACTGAGGCATTGGCCATTGTCTCCGCAAGCAGATATCGTTAAGGGTCTGCCTGGTGAACGTTTGATTCCCATTTTTCTTTTTCTCATTCTCGCCCTTTTCTTTGGCTTCAAGTATTTCTTTCTCTTTCAAAACGACAAGTGCATTCCTTGCCGCTAATTTCTGAGCCATTTTCTTTTGTGGGTTTTGAGCGATCCCAATCTGGACCCCATCGATGTAGACTTCTACAGTGGCTAAATTACCACTCCTAGTTGCTTTGTATTCCAGGCCTTCAGCCTGTTTTTGGCATCTTTCTTGGAGCTCCCTCACCGGATGCATAGGAAGTGTGTGCGGTGTCACCATTGGATGCAACAAAGGTTGGAAAACCTATTCAAACAGCAAAACGATAAGTTGATTTTTACCTCGAATTCTCCGTTGCACTAATAAACAAATGCAATGAACTTTAATGATTTTTACCTTCCAGACGACAGAGGTATTATTCCCACTGTCGAGAAAAACTGCACCAGCAATGGATTCAAAGATGTCACCAAGCACTTTTGGTGCTTTACAATCTCCTAAACCAAATGAATTGAACCCTGGTTTCGACAACTCATCTTTCACATCCTTAACGAAGTCACGAATCTGAAATTAACGACCAAACCTTGTCAGAACATCCTAAACACACACATAAACATTCTAAAACAAATAAAGGTTAAATAACGAATGAGAGATGAACCTGTGTTTCTAGTGCACTTGACCCATGTCGAAGGTGAAAATGAAGCTTATGCTTAACTACAATACGTGCAAAGTTTTCATTGTTTACAGCAGCAGCTCGCAAATCAGTCAAGCGACCCGGAGGTAGATCAGTATACGTGAAGAACAAGTGCTTAGTGATTAGATGATCTAAGACAGCATCACCAACAAATTCTAGCCTTTGGTAACAAGAAACTCCGGCAGAAGGCCTTGAAGCGTGAGTAATGGCTTCGACCAATAGGCTCCTATCATTGAATTTAATGTTCAAAGCATCTTCTAAAGTATCAAAATTTATACTCCTCAGTATACTATCTGGAACACTGCACAGTTTTTTTGGGCACTCCACTTCCGGATCAAACTCTACATGAATCCCAATCCAACTCATAAAATGGTGTGCAGCTAGCTTTCCACCTTCGACATAATACACCCCTATCAATGCTTCAACTACATCTGCCAATGTTTTGCTAGAGAGAACCCTGTAACAACTCGAATCACTCTCGAGTTCACCATCTTCCATATCATCATTTTCATATTCATCATCCTTGGAGATTTTTCTTGATTCACCAGAGGTGTTCTCGGGGTCAAATAATGATGATTCTGTTTCTCTCGTATCTTCATCATAGACTGGAAGAACTCCAGGAGCCGCCCATCTAGATGGAGCAAATCGATCAGCTTGAATATATGACTGAAGCCCTTTACTCAACGCATACTGATAGAGCACCATATTACTGACCATTTGCTGCCTCATCCTTGTGAGTTGACCCTCGTGCTTCTGTGGATACTTGAGAAACAGAAATCTACTGACAACCCACTTCAGGTAAGCATCTCCTAGTAACTCTGCTCTTTCATAACAAAATGTCTCCTGACACGATGCAGCAGTCAATGCTTCCAAGATCTGAAAAAAGATAAACTTGCTTTTCAGATAGTGAGAAGATAGAAACCTAACAAGGGAATCATAGCAGCTACCCAAAAGTCATACCTTGGAAGCAGGAACAGGATAATTAATTGTATCCTTTAACTGAACTGCGAGAAGCATACTCTCGACTCTTCTCATTATGGAGGGTAACATTTGGGCTCCCCGAACAAGTGAACCCGGAAGTGGATGTACAAAGCATAGCTCAGGGGGAAGGAAGACGTAGTATGTTTTATCAAGAACCTCATCGCCTTCATCTTCATTTCCTGCATAAAAACGAAAAAAAATAAGCACCACAAAGAGGTGTCACGGGCTACACAGAGATAAAGCAAGATGTCATGCTCAAAGTGGAAAAGGGGACAGGTTTATTGTCTTCCAAAAGTAGTCGAGCAATAAAATTTGTACCTTCGGAATGTTCAAATCGAGGACAGAGGAGATTCTTGCAGCATGAAACCCCACGTGCTCTTATAAGAGGTTGCTTCTTGTAAATCAAATCAACTCCATATCTGTAAACAAAACATAGCAGAATGGATAACCAAAAATGCACCTATATGTTGCACATGAAAGAAAGAAGCGTCTGAAATCTATTTACAGAACTTGTAGCTACTGTCGCCTAGATATTTGTTTACTATCAACAAATTTCACAAATGACAGTAGTTAACAACTTCCTCGATAGATCTCATCAGCTCAACTGCTTTTTCATGTACAACATCTCAGGTGCAACTTGGCTTCCCATTGCTTGCATTGAAGTGAGGAAAGGTCAGATAACTCGCACTCACAAAGCAATATTAGGTACACAAAAATATGAAAATAAAAGAAAACAGTGGAGCATATCAATGACACAGATAGGTTAATAATACATAAATAGAGTTAGCTAAGCATTTCTTTGGGCTAATAAAAGTCGTACTTTTGCCTGTAGTAATCAGCATATGAGCGATACTCCAGAGGGCCTAAGTAGCCCTCCTTCCTTGGGAAAGAGTTTTCTGCGTTCATATCGTAGCAAATAGAATCAACATAAAATCTCTTCCCGGAGTGAGCAGCAGTCACAATTCTTCCAACTAGATGTTCGGCATGAATGCAAGAATCGGCCATCAGCAATTTGTCTCTGACCACATCCTCGATCTGATTTTGGGTGGATTCTCGATGAAGAAGCAATCCAGATGCTTTCACAACATCAAACTGCGCGATGGCCCCTCGAATACCATATGTTGGATGGGATTTCTGACCAAATGCCATACCATTACGTAATTTTCCAAATCCATACTCCTTCCGATCTCCACCAAGACTACGCTCATTTGTACCAAGGTAAACATCAGGCCGAGCCCGCTGCAAGGGATTTTTCCATGCTTCTGTTCCTATTATTGTTTCAATCAGAATCCAGTCAATTTCTTTTAGAGGATCTACACATGTCTCACCAACCACAGGGACAAAAAGGTATGCCTTTGCGGGATCCCATGGAGTGCTCGAAGGTTCAACATCCACATCCAACACAATGCTCATAAGTCTCACGTGAAAACTCTTCAAAGAGGTCAGCTGCAACATCAACAAAAACAAAATACCAAAGATGTCATTCCACATAGTCAAGACAAAATCTCTTTACTTTTTTATATTATTCAGGACTGTAAACGATCCACAACCTGATCTTCTGTAACATCTATTGACCCCCGGAAGACGAGAGATGCCTTTGTTTTCATGGTTCTAGCAACAAAGAGATCCATCGACATCGATAAAACCTAACGAAAAAAGCAAGAGTTAGACATACCACGGAAATAATTTGGAACTGCCAAGGAAGTTATCAAAGTGATAGAATAGAATACCTCTGCATCCAGCTCACTACCAAACATTACAGCAAAATTTGAAACTTGGGTTAGAAATGGATCTTTTGAAGTGCCGATGCTCACACATTTTACAGCATACATATGCAGATGTACGATTTTAGGTTCACGGCAACCATCTCTACTGGGTAAAATCCAATCTCCCTGAAATGGCAATAAAGAACCATGTTTGGGAATCATGTTACATGCTCGATACATATAGCAAAATATAAACTAAAGGGGTTAAAAGATGGAGACATGGAACTGCATCCGTAGTAGCATTAATTCTGCAAATGAAGACTTCAGCAGTAGAACAATGTAAGTGCTGTAACGCAACTAGGTCTTCTTCGTCTAATTTAATTAACTTTTGAGTTCTGCTACGGACTTCCCACAGTACGTTGTAGTTTTCTATCACCAATTTCAGTTAAGGAAAATTACTTGAAAGTTGACCGAAACTCAAGCATAGTCTCTTTGATATTTTCCCAGTACTAGAACAAATAATGCTCATACATTCATATGAGAACAAAGGCACAATAATTAGGGGGAGAAATCATGGTTTTTCCCAATCACAATAATAAATTTAGTTTAATCTTCCACTGACGAACTATTCATCCATAATACTAAAAGGACGGTAAAACTATAGCACTGTGCAAATGGCGAAGTATTCCCGAAACTCACCTGGAGAACTTCGGCAACACCTTCAGGATAAAATTCTCTGTGTCTTGCAGTGCCAGGGAGTACTTCCCCTTCATCCTTCTGGTCAACCTTCTCTCCTTCCCCACTTCCCTTGTCTGGCAAAAGCATATCAGTGAATGCCCCCATCTCATGAAGCTTCTTGCAAGCAGCCAGACAAACAGCCTGCATATGAGAATAAAATTTATAAGGGATATCCATGGACTTGAAAAGGAAAATATCAACAGAACCAGATCTCCAACACATCACATACTAACGTGCCTGTTGAGCAAGGCGCATTGAACTGCAAATAGGACCCTCCAGCCTCTCAAAAGGTGCGTTACAGGGGAGTTGGAGCTTGCATGAATATTCAATGAAATCGCCTGACTTCTGATGTCGTTCCATAATAAACTCCGGACGTAGTATCGAATACCTGAGATAGAGATAAAAACAGAATTAAGAAAATGATACTAAAAGATCCCCCCTCCCAATGCAATATCAACCGGTATAAAGATATTAAACTCAAACCTGTCACTTGGTAGCTGGGAGCAAAAATAGTGAATGAGACCAACAGCAGAGTTCAAGCTCACAACAGCTCCAGTCGACTCCACCTGGTACACTGACCCCGGAGTTGTATCCACAGTAGTTAACCTAGGGTTACCCTTAAGATGACTGATGTCGGTTCTTTGTAACGCCTCCTTTCGCAAGGTCTCTTCACTATTTCTAGCATTCCTTAGGAAGGCTTCATGTGACAAATTTCCCCTAGATTTAAACATTAAAAGGTCAGATCACTTCATTCAAGGTCAACACTTGGGAACATTCAGACTGACAAGTGTAAAGAATAAGAGGCTAAGCACGGCGATAACGAAAAGTTGGTCCAATGCAAATACCTCTCAGCCATCAAAATATAATCCGATCCAGGCTTCCTTGCACGCCCCCTAGACTGGATATAGGCCAAAACAGTTTTTGCAAGGTCAAAACGAATGACAACATTGCATTGCCTAATATCTAATCCTTCTTCTGCAACACTAGTGGCGACTAACAATGTCACCTGGAAGAGAAGAATGAACTTTCAGAATGAAAAATTGCCCCAAAATACATATTTCAATTATTAATATTCAATTCTAGCTTTTTTTACATACTCTCCCGTCACGAAATTTAGAAATCGTATCCTGCATTTGAGATGTCCGCATTTCTTGACTATTGTTGTTTCCAATCAAACTTGCACACTTTATAAAACTTAGAGATGGAAGCTCGGCAAAGACCTGTAAAGTTGGCACAGAGAGAAGTAAAGGTGAACAACTTCTAATTTTTAAAACCTAAAGAAATAAAAACAGAATTAGGAGGAATTGCTTTGAGAAAGTCAACCTTTGGAAGAACTAAGGCAGCAACTACTCGCTCCACGAAGACAATTGCACGGAAGTCCTCAGTGTGTTGATACTTACGAAGTATTTTAACCAAAGACTGCACCTTGGGAGTTACCTTTCCATCAGCTACAGCTGCTCCTATTATCACGTCAACATGCTCTCCACCGGAGACAACTATCACAAAGCATATAAAAGTGGTCAACTTCAATAGTAAGCATATGACACGAGATGAAGAGTTTAAATCATCACACCAGTGTACAATTGTGAATTCTTGAGACATTTGGGAGGGTTGGTTTATTGGTCAGAGGGAAGTCAAAAGAAGTAACAAGATCTAGAAATTCACAAGTTGTCAACTACCCCAAAATGAACTCCAAGCAAGGGTCAGCCAAAGCAACTCACCATAGCTATCAGGAAGTTCCCCCTCTTCCACATCATCAGGATTGTTTTCACATTGAACATCATCGTTCTCTATGTTTGTTCCTTTTCCCTCCTTATCATAAGCAGCTCCTTCAGACAGATGGCATTGTAGAAGGGTTACAACTTTATTCAAGTATGATTCTTGAAATTTTACGTCAAGCTGGTAATTTGCCCTTTCATCATTCTGCAAGGCCGTCAAAAATGAGAGCGCGACCTACAAAATGTTGGAAATGCTCAATCAGTACATGAACTCTGTATTTAGAAAGATAGAAGTAAATAAATTACTGTGACCATTCATAGACTACCTTGTAAGCGCACCACTGGCCCAGTTCACCCAAAGCATAGTTTATAGCCCTCAACTTTTGAACTAAATTTGCAGCTCCATCACTTTCTGTTCTTTCAGAAAGACCATAAACAAGACGCAGCTCATCTTTAGATCCAGCATCTCTAGCACCCATAAATTGCCACTTACTTCTTTTGGAACTCGTATGTGCTGCCTTCTCTACTGCCTGTTCTATTTGCTTTATTTGTTCATGGAGAGACCACAAGCTCGCTGCTTTGTCATAGTGAACCACAGTTTCCGAGGGCATTGGAACATGTTTCTCCAACTCTTTACGGTCCTTTATCGTACAAACAATCGAATCGAGTTTGCTCTCAAGATTCCGAATTTTTATTGCACAGTCTTCTTGGCTGGAAACACCTATTCAGAAGAAATAAGTAACTTACTGCTTAAAGTGATACAAAGCATGAACTTGCGTCATAAGAACAAAAAGCTAAGTTCAAAGAGAAATTACATTTGCATGTATTCTTAGGATGAAGTATGATTTATATAGAAAGAATCCCCTAGTTTCTGGCTAATTCTTGCCTTCCAATATAATATATATATATATATATATGTATATAAAGATAATAGTGAAGTTTTATAAATAAAAACCACTATCCTGAGTTCTTACTATATAACACTAATAAGGTTACTGGTCTTCCTGATAGCCGACAAAATCCAGAGAATCTCATCCAACAAAATGAAATATACAAAGTGACACCGTTTAAAAGAATTACAGTCCATACCCCTTATAATAAATAGGACATATTACATTTACTTCATATCATGTTCAGACTTCTTAAGTTACTTCAATAATAAACAGCGGTAAACAAGATACTGGTTGTGTTTGTGTACCTAAAATGCTAGTGCATTTCTTATGCCCAGACATTTTAGAAACTAGCCAAGATAAGAGAATTCACACATACCCTTCAAATTTACCGGAGAAGCTGTCATCCCAAAAATGGCAGGTCTTTTCTCTTTTGGAGTTCTATGATAGAACTCAGACATGACTAATGAATATGGGTGTTTCTTAACAGCATGATGACACTCGTCAAGGATAAGGAGATCGATAGCTTCCATCTTAATTATGCTATGTCTGAGAATGTTCAATAGAATTTGAGCTGTCATTACCAGTACCTGCAATAGAGATAAGCAATCAGAGGTAAGTGAAACATACTAAATATAAGAAACACAAAGACGAAGGAGAGTGAAATTCAGGCGTAATTGAGTTCACAAATCATCATCCACTCATCATATCCTAAGAAACCTTAAAGCCAAGACAGAGAACAATGAAAAGGGCACAAAATTTTTCACTAATACTTAGTGTCATATAAGTTAACTGATCTTGACAGTTTCCAACGAATAATAAAATATTGACACAACTGAAACCCAATAAAAAAAATATGCAGGGAAAATAGAGATTGTCCACCACAGATACTCTTGTTAGGAATTGCAGCTGTGCCGGGTTCATGGTTGCAGTATTAACTCAGAGTGGAACAATTTTAGCTCAGAAATTTGAGAAAAGATTGTCTAGTTGATAGGTTGAAAGGCGAAATCAGGAGACTAGTTTCCACTATTTGGATTTGCCAAAAACAATGGAAGCTAGACGTTATAACAAGCTCCTATATTCCTAGCAAATGAACTTTCACATAATCCAACGATATGCCTTAAACCGGCGTCTACACTTGCAGATATTTAAAAGCGACCAGAGAGAAACTGATAATAAGATGAATCTCTGGAATGGAAGAAATGTAATAAAGAAGAGGAGGAGATATCTAACTAACTTCAACAACACATTTAGAAATTTGTATTTTACCTGTTTCGTTTCAAATTCGCGCTGCCATCGACGACCATCCCAGAAATCTTGACCCATTTCACCACAATAGTGTCCTACTTTGTAGCCAGTACTCTCACGAATAACTTCTGCTTGCTGAAAAGAACAAAATCAAACAATATCAACTTGAAATTGATTTTTTTTATAAAGCGGAAAAAAAAAGTTATCTAGTTTCCATGATAGAAAAACTTGTTGATTATGATTACCTGATAAACAAGAGGAACCTTTGGCACCAAAAATATAGCAAGAATTTTTTTATTTTGCTCCAATAAATCTTTGCAAACACTCTTGATAAGAAGAACAGCTATGAGTGTTTTCCCGGTTCCTGTTTCAAGAAATGCAATAGTGTTTTTCCTCCTCGCTTGTTCGAGAACATCCAACTGGTATTTCCTGGCCAGTTCCTCGACTGGTTTCTCCTTCTTTTCATCGGGTTTCTTATCAACGCTTCCAATCTGTCCCAGGTTTTCTTCCTTCGATCTCTTTGTCTCTCTATTATGTTCAATCTCCCAAGGCCCATCATGAAAAATGACCTTACCCATTCTATCCCTCTCCCAATAACCTTTACTATCTCTCTCCCACCTATCCCTGTACCTATTGTCCCTGCCATCCCTCCTATCACTACTGTAACGGTCTCTTGACTCCCTTCTACTGCTCAAACCCCTATCCCTCTCACTATCTTCCCAATTGCGATTCCTCTTCCTGCTTGACTTGTCGATGGAGTAACTGTGATCACTAAGGCGAGCCCTTTTATGGTATCTATCAGAACTATTGGTGTCTCTCTCTTTCCTAAACTCGTTATCTCGGCTTTCGTACTTACTACGAGACTTTTCTTTGCCATTGGCTGCACCATTCAATGATTTTTCGTTACCATTGCTTTCACAAGCAATGCCACAAACATCATCGATTATACGTTCTGTTTTTGCAAGTTCATCTTTTTCCACTACATCTGATTGATTTATGATTTCCGTCTTCACTACATTCTCAGTTTGAAGCGTAGATTGAATACCTTCACATCCATTCACAGTTTCAATTTCAACAGTTTCAAGCAATTTATCAGTACTTTTTTCAGGCTCTAAACCACCACCATTCTTAATACTTTCAAGTATTCTATCAATTCCCCCAAAAAAACAAGCATCAATTCCTTCATTTGAAGAATCATCAATTACTACCTCAGGAACAACCGGATCAAAATCAACAAAAGCATCATTCATATAAATATCCTCATATGCATCTAACCAGTAAGAAGTTTTATCATCCAAAACTCGATTTTGATCACCGACCTTACTTCCAGAAACCCTAGTTTTTTCTTCCATTAAAAAGTTTACTAATTTAACAAAGTAATGAAATAAGAAAAGTAAAATTATCAAACTACTAGTACAAAATTTGAGACAAATTGTAAAGAAGATAAATAATTATAGAGAGAGAGTTAAAGAGGTGAAGAACAACAAATAACACAAAGGGGATTTATAAAGTTGAGTACTTGAGTTGTAGGGAGAGAAATAAATTAGGGTTTCTGAATGTAGTAGTACTTGATCCTTGATTATTCTGGTAGTTTTAGAGAGAGAGAGAGATGCAGAGAGAACGAGGATAGACCGTACAAAACACGAAATTTTGACTGAAGAACGAACTTGATGAGAGATAAATAATGGTGATGATGGATTTGATATTTCGTAAGATTCGACGGTCTATCAACGCAACTCTGCTTTTTTCTATCTCTTCTTCGCCTTTTTTTTCCTACTAGTTGATGTTCTTCTTCTCCACCCACTCACTGACCTCTCTGGTTTTTTTTTTAGAGAGAGAAAGTTTGACTGGTGGACATGGATACGATTCCCTCCTCACTACTTTCTCTTCTGACTAGAGAGGAGTTGAGTTTGTGTATGAGAAAGTAAAGCTCAACTTCTTTGTTCTTTTTAGAGAGAGAAAGAAAATAGAGATTCTCAGTCCTTTTTTAAGAAGGGGATTAAGAATTTCAGATTCAATTTTTAATGTTGGTTTAAGGACTTGGATTTGTGCCTAATTTTAAACATAAATTCCTCTTACTAACTTCAAGGGATACGAATCATGTGATACTATTACCATTTGTTTTAGAAAGTAGAAAATTTCTAAAAGATTTTCAATGCAAATTCTCAAAGATTTTCCAATGTTTTGAGACGTTCAAAAGAGAATCAACGAACACCGCAAACAAGTGACCAGTGTGAGAAGATAGACATTTACTTGTTAAAAGAAAAAGGAAATTAGGAGACACATGTTAGAATGTAATAGTCCCACATTGCTCACAAGAGTGTCCAGAGACTGGGCTATATGTGTAAGCTCAAACTTAGTAAGTACCGAGGCCTTTTGGGTAGGCTTGTGGTGCCTTCGCCAAGGACAAAACCCCGTACCCGTGTGGGCTTGGGCCTGGGTGGTTAAAGCGGGGACAATATCGGCAACTGCCAAGGCTTGGGGCGTTACAAAGTGGTATCAGAGCCGAGGACGGCCCGAGGCCTCTTGGGAGGGTCGTGGTGCCTTCGCCAAGACAAAACCTCACACCACGCTGAGTGGTGGCTAAGTGAGGACAAAATCGTTGTGGGGGGTCCACGGCGTCGCTGCGTACTCTGATGGTCGGGCGAATCGTGTGTCGTTGCCCATACCGAGGCCTTTTGGGTAGGCTTGTGGTGCCTTCGCCAAGGACAAAACCCCGTACCTGTGTGAGGTGGTTAAAGCGGGGACAATATCGGCAACTGCTAAGGCTTGGGGCGTTACATAGAAGGACTTAACTTTCTAATTCATGATACAAAAAAAAAAAACTTTCTAATTCAACTAACCATAATCTACTTCTAGTAATTTTGTAGTAATACAAATAATCATTCTCTAGTCGTGAATGTTTGAGGTGTTATGTGTGATCTACTCTTTGGGTGTTGCATCCTATGTGTTTACCTCGTCGAACTCTTGATCTTAGAGATAATTTGTTCAAATCGCACATAGTGTATAAATATAAAATACGCAGTCTCCTTCTACTACATAGTAAGGATGAAAATGATCTCACCTTCTACAACACATTTCTTTGTAACTCTCTCAAAATGCTCTTTACCACTAATTCAACCCAATTAGGTCCACATAATACCTTCTTAGCTTCCATAATGTCAAATAAACCGTCCCTCATAAAATTTACCTCCATATCTTCAGCCACTCGGCCCACTCCTATACGTCTAATTGTATATAAATATAAGCTCAAAAGCTATATATTATCTAATATACTTAAGTATTTGTAAACGGTAACTTGGTGGAGTAATAATGTTCAGTAAGTTTCTCTCTTTGGGCAACATTTTGAACTTGCTGTTTTAAGATTGTGAGAGTGGAGACTTTGTCAATGAAGAGTACTCTTTAGTCGAGGATGAGGGTATCTATGACAACCATTTCTATGTTAGTAGAGACTTGTATTGAAGAGTAATTAGACGTGATTCTTCCACCGATTCACCTTAATTAGGTTTATTATATGACTATATATTATTGACATAAATAAAGTTTAAAAGAAATTAAAATCAAACCATAACAATGGTCAGTGGGGTTGGAATAGACTTTTCCCTTTTGGCATAGAAAAGGAGTAAAGACATATCAAACAAAAGATATGTGCAGAGATGAGTGAAGTTAATCACAAATGAGGGAATGCATTTAATACATGTCCAAATCATACTACATTTTAATACGCCCTATATACTAACAAAGATATCCACATATTAAATGCTAATAGAAACAGATCGAGCAGCTAGTGCAACTACTTTACTCTTCATCTGCCATTTTCTGATGGATTTTTATGATCTACCTCTTCCTCTTTTACTATATTGAAGGTTTTCACTGCACAATTTATATCATTTATACAACATATTTATTTACTCTCATAGCCCCACAAACTAAGATTGTTTTCATGTTCTTGTTAAATTTTACACTAGTCAAGGAGGGTTAAGATTTTTTTCCTTAGGTCCACCGAATACCATCAACAAAGTCGAATTTATTACTTGACTATTGTATTTTGATCGAATAGAAAAAAAAATGCTAGTTTCCTTCACCTCATAAAAAATATTTTGAATGAGTTGTTATTTTAGATCGTTCCAGAATATTTTGGATTTGATTATAAGTATTCTATATTTCTAGTTTCGTAGGCCATATAGAAGCTTTAGGAAACACCTAACTCACTCGATAAGTATGAGTCCATATGAGTCATTGTAACTGGTCAATCTTGCAATTGGGTCCATCGAGTCACTGTAATTGGTCCATCTGAAAACCCTAAAATCAGTGACACATAGAACGTCAACCAAATGTTATTTGGCCAAGAGAGCTACCCTATCCATTCAAACCTTTTCAATCCCTTGTGATGAGATTCTGATTCCCAATTTAACAAAAGTTCTTGCACTTTAACCCTTTTTTATACTACATGTTATCTTGAAAAAGAAGTCAAATGCCCCCAAAAAATTATATACTATGGGATATTTTGATGCAATTGGATAGATCATAGATGAGATTGAATATAATAATATCATTCTTTTTTGTATGCCAAAAATGAAATATCTCTAATTGGGGCTACTTCTTGTGAATTCTGTAACATCACTTTTCTTTCCCACTTGTTTTATTTTTATATCATCGCCTCTATTTGAGTTGTATTCTTTCTCTAACTAGTGTAAGGATTTAACTGAGTGAGTTCGTTAAGTGTCGTAGATTTGTTCGTTTAGTCATGATATTGCGGTTAAGGGTTAGTAGTTTACTTATGGTGGCTTGTCACAGGGCATTCTCACTCTAAAAGCTAGTTCAAGAAGTAAGATGTTTTTCAAACATTTATAAGCTCCCAGTCCATTCCACATTGCTAGGATATCCCACATTTATTGTGGAAACGGCGGGTATGAATTTGTAAGTGCGGAAAAAAAATTTACATCTTGAGCTTGTTTTTAGAGTGAGAGAGATTCAAAATATCCAACAAGTTATTACGTATTGACCTTTGAGTGCCCCTTTAACAATAGTAGGGGCACCTAGAGAACTTCCTAACTTGATTCAGAGTTCTGGTAGTGAGAAATCCAAGCTAGTGGGCTTTGGGTTGCAGTTTTATAAGAAAATGCTAGAGACATCTCCAAGTTCCCCCTTAGCAAGTCCTGTCTCATCGACAGGGAGTTGTCTATAGGCAACTGCCATTTTTTTGGGTATATCTTGTAAGCAGTATACAAAATTTCTTTAAATGTGGTCAGTAAGATGTCAGACCTAGCTCCGAGTTAACTTCTAAGTGATACTATCGCAGATAGAAGCATTTTATCCGAAGCTGATAAAAAGAGCAAGAAGTAACCATAATCTCGTGAGGTTGATCTAATAACGAGAAGGTGCTTGAATAGTTGGTAACTATATTTTAAGGGAAAATACTGCGAGAAATGCTTCTTTTGCTTAGAATTTTACACAAAACTTATATTCAAAGCTGACATGCCATCAATCTGACCACATACATACTTTCATCAACTGTTGTAAAATCTCACTCATTTGGAATCAAAAGTAGAGAAGAACCCAATTTGACCCATTACTTTTTATTACAGAGTCAGACCTCAGTCTCTACAATAATAACTATCTATTGATCACCCCACACTTGAGTCTTATCTCTCCAGCATTACCAGTCAACACACCAATCTGCCCCATCTTCACCATGGCAGCAGCAAATTTCCATTCCCATAGATAAATGTTATTTGCATACTGCTTCACTTGATTAGCTGTAGCTGAGTTGGATAGGAGAGTCTGGTCCGATGTAAATAGTCCTCGATGAGCAAGAATATCTAAGTAATATCCCGCATCGACAGTATTCGGGCTAGACGGTTTCATCGGCACAACTAAATTAGGGTTGGAATTCTTTGGGCATTTTTGCTTCAGTTGAGTTGCATAGTTTGGGTCTAAACTTGGATCTTGGCTTGTACTAGCATTGAAATTATATAATCTATTTGTAATAGATGTACAGTGAGCGCGCCCAATAGTATGCCCTCCTATTGTTTTAGACAGAAAAATTCAAGAGGATATTAAGTCGAGTCAGATTCGAAAATATTTTTTTCATTTGTTTTGGTATATTTGGCTCGTCCAAAAGACTGTCTACCTATCGATTCTAAGTCAGTCATATAACAAGTCAACAACTCTGGAATAAGAGAATATCGGCCGAAATAACCTCAAATGTCTATTATACCCCTCCATAACAAGCCAGACTCAGAAAATAAAAAGAAAGAGACCCGTTATTACCAGATAGTATAACCATCTCTTCTTGTGTGAGTCCTTTCTTTGCAAATGATTGTGTAAGTTGATTCACATTAAACGTGGGAAACGGCAAATCTATCGTTTCTGATGCTAACGATACTCTTCCGTCTCTTCTACCCGCGGGGACATCGTAACCGTATCCTCCTGCCTATACACACAAAAATGTCCTTTATTGTAAAATTAGAAAAACAAAGCAGAAATGTCAGAATGGTTTCTCAAGAGAAGCTAGCTCTCCTTAATCCTTACTAGTTCAATGCTATCTCTTGCTGCAAATGCTAGAATATCAGCACAAGAAACCACTCCTTTGCATACAGTTTCAAGCCTATTTTTTATTTTATCCACGGTGTCAAACCCTCGAAGACTAGGATTATTTGCAGGAGAATCCTTCTCTGCGATGTTTGATGAAGTCGAGTTGATTAGAACTGAACCATCACAACCCTAAAATCAATGAACAAAATTCATTACTATTAACCAAAACGTCTATTCGTACAACGAAAGACATGTCTTCAGAACGTCTATTTGCACAACAGATTAAAAGTCATTATGAAAAGAAGCAACCTAAAACAACGTGCCGACTCTCAGAATTTCTACATATTTAACCTATTATGGTACATAATGTAGTTGTACATCTAGTAGGCCTCTAGTACTACATGTGAGTCAAACCCGATAATTTTCTTTTTGGTAATTAGTGGTATGTGTCAAAAATAATTTATATATATTGTACTAGTGAGTAAATTAGCTTACCCTAACAAAACAATCATGAAAATGCAATCTCAAAAGACCAGGAGCAACTCCATTATCAACATTAAAAGCTTTACTAACTTCATCCTTAATAATAAACTCAGCTCCTTCACAACTAGACTGATAGAACCCAACTTCAAGTTGACCTTCAATTTGAACACTTAAACATGAAATACAAGTAAAGAAAACTAGAAATCTTGGACTCATTTTTCGTGCTTACAAACTTAAAACTAAGTTTAGCTATTTATAATCAAAGTATTTAACAGAATAAGCTGTATGAACAGAATATTAATGACAATTAATGTCATTATAGATCGATCCAAAATTCATTTAGTTAATTATATATGTCATTATTGGTTGTTAATTAAGATTAGTACCAAACAAGTTGGATTAATAAAGGAGAAGTGAAAGACAGATGTGTTTTGATTTGTAGTTTGTATTTGTTGCATCATTTAGTTAAATAAATAGGAGTCTACCTGTGAATTTGATCTCTTGAATTGACTTTTGTGCAGATATGCCAATAATAGCGGATTGAGGAGCGGGGAAAAAGAAAAAATAAGTCGGTCAGATGAAACAAGAACAACACAATTATCGTAAAAATACAAAATATGTTTTGTTTTTTTGCCTTTCATAGTTATCATGTGTATTTTGAAATGAATACTAATTCTATAATAATCAAACAGAGAAAAAAAAGGCTCGCGAATTTCAGTGGTGGTTAACATCATTCGTCGACATGAAATGCCCCGAGTGGGGAAGGCATATTTGAAATTGAATCAGAAGACCAAATTTCAGGTTGGTCTTGGTTAAAATGACATGTCGTTTAGGTTTAGCATGTTCAATATTATTTGGGAGATTTTAAAAGGCCTCCCCATTTTTGTTAAAAGGCCTCCCCATGGTTTCGTTGACTTAGTAAAAAACCTTTGACTTAGCTTGGTTAAAGGGCCCCCCTCTTTGAATGGGTGAAAAAAACCCCTTTAAAGGTGTATTTCACCCACATCATTTGACCACGCCACGTCATCACCTTCTCCGGCAAGGTCGCCGGCCGGCCAAATTTCCGGCCGGCGACCTTCAATCTAAAAGAAAATTTTTTTTTTTTTTTTTTCTTTCTCTCCTCTCTCTCTCTCTCTCTAAGAACTCCGGCGAAGGGTTCCTTCGCCGGAGTTCTTAGAGAGAGAGAGAGAGGAGAGAAAGAAAAAAAAAAAAAAAAAAAAATTTTGAAGGTCGCCGGCCGGAAGTTTGGCCGGCCGGCGACCTTGCCGGAGAAGATGATGATGTGGCGTGGTCAACATCACCGGTCTTGGGTTAAGTTTGACCTAACGGCGTTAACTTTGCCGTTAGGTCAAATATTGATGAAGGAGGTGCTCTTTTGTAGAGGGGGCCCTATAACCAAATGGGTCATAAAGAGAGGCGCTTTTAGCGGGGAGGCCTTTTAACAAAAACGGGGGGGCCTTTTAAAATTTCCCATATTATTTTGGGGAGGCTTTGCCTTGCCTGCAAACCTATGAAAATTTGTGTCTACTCCTCCTAATCTATGAAAATTTACGTCTGCTCCTCCAAAATTTGTGCAAAAACCCACGAAACTTTACGAAAAAATTGAAGTCTAAAGAATTGTCAAAACTTTTTTGACAAAAGAATATTTGCTTTAGAGTTTGACTAAATTTTCAATATTCTTTTAAGCACTAATACAAAGATGAAGAGAAGTTAGCTACCTTCAACTTCTCTCTCTCTATTTTTTTTTTGTTGAACCACTTTTGTCTTTGTATTTGGAGGAATATTGAACCAACTACAAATGTGACAAAATAAGATTTGGGAGCATATGATTGATTAAGGTTTTGCAATTTTATAGGTAGAATGCAATTGTCAGAGATGAGTAGATGTTTATGAGAAAGAGGACCCTCATATATGGAATTATTTTTTTTCGTTTAAAAGACCATTGTTTGAACTTTCTCACGTTTGCATGACAAAAATGATGTTCATTTACGAAAGCGAGATCCTATTATTCTGTTACTCTTTCTTAGAAGGGATCGAAGAAAACAACAACTAGGTTATGCTTATTTGAAAACTTATTTATCATTAATAATCTTCGAACATGAGGTTTATACTTTAATATAGGTTTTGTACTCAGATTATATCACCAAGGGGATGTAGCTCAGATGGTAGAGCGCTCGCTTAGCATGCGAGAGGTACGGGGATCGATACCCCGCATCTCCATGTTTTTTTATTTCGTCTATTTTTTCCCAACTCTTCAGAGAAGATTTCAGTGAGTCAAATAAAGGGCCTGTAAGTTCAATTGACCTAGGAAAGGCCCATAAGTGTGAAAAAGCCAATAATGAGAGGTTATATAGACACCACACCACCAAATTTTACAAACTCTACTCTCCAACCTTCCTCCTATAGGACCGAGTCAATTGTTAGCTAAAACCTAGAGAAGGGTTGATGAGAGTGTAGAGAAACCTAGAGAGAAGGAAAAATTGAGAGAGAACAAACTCTGTCTTTGTTGCAAAGTGCTAAGAGATTTATTGTGAAGGGGCCCTTATTCTTCTTCATGCTCTCCCCTAACTTTGCCTTGAAGGGAGTATACGAAAATAGTTTATGTCATAACTTTGATCTGAAAAATTAGTTAAGTTCTTTCCAACATATAATAACCATGAATGAATAATCTTTATTACAGATTTTAATCCACAAATTTCAAACATTTACTCTATTTTGGCAGTGTAAGAAATAGTCCCACTTTGGCAATTGCAAAAAGAGTCAATTATTTTGCACTCCAAGTTGGTGTGCGCATGCAATTGACCAGTTGAATGATGCATGTTGATCCAATTGTATGTACAATTACACATTATCTTCCCACAATAATTGCATTCATTTTGATTGGACAACTAATTTACTTTTATTTTATTTCATTTTATTTGCATGACATATTCTATTTTGATAAGTTGTTAGATGATTAGTTACTGGTCCACAAAAATTAGGTATGATTTGAAACAAAAGTCATTCTTTTCATCAAAATTCGAAGTTATCTATGAAAAAGAAAAAAACACCTAGCAACATAGGAATGGATTTTTATTCTCCATAAGATCGTTAAAATGAACACAAAAAATCCGATGAAGATGAGGCATGGCGGGGAAGTGTGCATGTTCCATACTTGGAATTTTTCAACCATATATGATTATATCTAATACAATTTTGTCGAACAAAATTTAGTTTAGACTATGTATTGTTATGTCTATTTCATTATATATGGCCTATAGGAGGGAGATGAAAATCCAAACAAGTTTGAAGTTATCAAGTGATAGGCCTTTTTAACATGTGTGGATTTTAAATCAAAATTATTTGATTTTGATAGATTGTATCTTAGTAGGCCCTTCATTATTTCATCTAACACCACCCTAGAGTTATAGACTTATAGTGGAGTGTTTCTTTTGACAGTAAAGAATAGTTTGGGCCTTTTCTTAACTTTATCTCCCCATCATTTCAATGAAGAGGATAATTATAGGTAGATAGAATTTCTCTTCCAATCCTAACTTTTGGTTAATAATATGTCAAATCAATAAGTGCCTTAGTATGTTGATTTCCTTCTTGCTTGGATTTCAAAAATTTGTGTTGTGAAGATTGAGACATGTTACACTTCCCAACTAAGAGCTAAAATTCTAATAATATGTTTGGAAAATAAAATTGTTTTCTAAATTTGTAACTTTGGAGTTTAGCTAAGTTTATAGTTTGTATTGTTATTGGGCGACTGACTTAAGTTTCTATTACATTCTCAATGGTACAAAAATTTGTGATTTCATTAAATAAAAGAGAACCGACTCACCTACAAATTAAATAAGAAATGTCATGTAAACTTGTGGATTGTGTATAATCTGTCTCCATTTACGGGGTACTTACCTTCCACAATATTGGGAAGGTTATAATTAATTTTCCACAAAAGATAGAAGAATTTAGGGAGCATAAATTGGGAAGTTTAAATATTAGAATGCATATGAGATGGTGTTTAGATTTTATCCTATTTGAGATTTTAGTTTTCTTATTCTTATTTGAAGAAAAATATTAATAAGATATAGAGTATTCTCAGTCTTAATCGTATCGCCTACCAAGAATAAAAGAAGAAAAAAGGAATATGATGTTATCATGGGGAAATATGTCGTTTTCATCTTTACTAATAGTATCTACTATGTGCTTGTACCATATTAAAAGATAGAAACACCCTTAAACGAACTTGATGGATTCCCTTGGCATTTCTTTTTATGATGTATAGCCAAACATGAAATACAATTCTAAGGTGAAAATCAGAAACTTATGTGTGGAAAAACATTTTTAAATAGAAAATACTGTATTTTTTTCAACAAAAAACATAGAAAATATTTTGAATTGAGCGAGAAAGAAAGCTAACTCATTGACACAAAATTTATTAAAATATGAGAGAAAGGGGTAGATCAAGCCCAAGGTCCATTTAAGCCCAAACATGAGAGTGATTATTGAATTTTATGTACAGTTTTTTTTTTTTTTTGATGAAAGTAGGCTTCGCCTAAATTTATTAATCAGAATGAATCAAAGAAATGTTGGATCTATCGGTCTCCAACTGACGTACAATGCACTCGGGAACTATCACCATTTCACTTGGTGTATTAAGATTGAATTTTATGTACAGTTGATTTGGTCTTTCCTGCTGGTATTGATATTCGTCGTTCTCGTATATTCAAACATCCCGATTTTAAAGTGTTAATGTAAAATGAGTACTCAAACATTTACTTGGAGCACAAACTCCACCGATATATTCGAAAATCAATAGATAATACAATGAATATAATATATATTACTTCTTCCTCTATATTTTGATTGTTTTCTCTCAATATATTTTGTTTTTGCATATTAGAAAGAGATGCTAAAGTTTTTGTGGCATGATTTTCTGACAGAAAATTGTGTACAACTTATAACTAACACGTGCCTAAAAGGAGACTGAGACTGTGAGACATGTGGAATTATAGCGGTGGTGGGCTCGGGTGGAGGAGAACGTAAAAGATTATTATCAGCCATTCTCTTTTTTTTTTTTTTTTTTTGAAATTGACAACGATCGACGATAGTCATTACATTTGGTGATACATCATAGATGTGATAGGCTCGATAACAACCTATTCAAACTCTTACAAGACCAGACCTGTAACCCAACTAAATTATGACCTAAAATCTAACTGCATTATTTATACCTTAATCATCCCGATTCGAATAACCGAAGATTCCACCTTCTTTGGGAAATCTTTGGTTATTCGAATTTGAGTCCTCCAGAGTTTTCTGGAGTTTATGTCAACACCTTGGAACCACATGGGTTATCGACTGTTGACATCAGCTATTCTCTTAGCTATATAAGAGAGAGAGAATAAAATAAAATAAAATAAAAAGAGAGATAAAGTAGAAGAAAGATGGGAAGATGAGAGAAGGTCTCAACTGTTTAAATTGGGAGAGTTGGGGTGCTTTTATGGATAAGTGGTCCTACTTCTACCCATTTCTCAAGTGCATGGGTACAACTTGCCCTAGCCTTAGGCCAACCCTAGCTAGTCATATACCTTCATGCTACATCAACCACAATTATGTAGCTCAACAAAAAAAAAACCACAATTATGTAGCCTACTGTTTCATTCTTCCCCATTTCTAACTAGTAAATCCTTAATAACAAAAACAGTGCTAGATGGCCCGAACTTTTTGTCCGAGATTTGGCTCGAAGATGACATGACACACCCATTCTCCAACCTGTTCATATGTAATATGAAAGTAGCATTACCGTTTTTCTACTAACAAAAGGTAAAATGTTGTAAGATTCAAATTCTGATTAATCTTATAGACTGATCGAACCTCTAGTCTATCTATTAGAATATTGTTTGGCGGTGAAACTAATTTGAGCCCTCGTCTACTAGCAGGGGCGGATCCATGGGGGTGCGAGGGGGTGCGGCCGCTCCCCCTGGATCCGCCCGAAAAAAAAAAAAAATAGTAGAAGTAGATATTTTTTCAATATATATATAAGTATGTCTAAAATATAAATGACGTGAATGTAATATCATGACAAAAACAAGTCTTTGGCTTAATGGTTAAAATTTGGGTTTAGTGTTGGAGGGACTCTGAGGGTGTGAGTTCGAACCCATCTACAGGCATATTTTTAGTGGTTTTTTACATTTATTTGTCTAGGCCTATATATAGCGGTTCATGTGTAAACTTGACTCAATGGTTGATGCATAAACTTGACTCAATGGTTGATGCACTGACTTTTATGTGAATGGTTGCGTGAGATATTGGGACCAAATCCCACTTTATTAAGCAATCTTAAGTATTTTTAACTTTAAATATTTCAAGTATCCTAAATTTTTTTAAATTTCAATTTAATTACCCTAAAAACTATAAATTCCAATAAATCTACCATAAACTCCTACAAATTTCAATTCATCTAACATAAGTCTTATACAATTCTATTTAACTATCCTAAATCTTATAAAAATCTTATAAACTTTAATTCATCTACCACAAATCTATACAAACTTCAATTCTTCTTATTACATTTACGATATGAGGCAGAATGATGATCTTTCAAATTTAGACGAGATTGGAGCTCTTGCTAGAACATTGGTGGAAACTACGAGAGATAAAGCATATCATTTAGTTTATGTGCTTATCACTTTAGCACTAACTTTGCCGGTTGCAACTGTCTCCGTTGAAAGAGTTTTTTTTAGCTATGAAACTAGTTATAACATGCTTAAGAAACATGATGAGTGATTCGTGGTTCAATGATAGTTTAGTAGTCTTTATTAAAAAAGAAATTTTTAGTGAAATTGACAATGAGTCAATTATATGAACATCCAAAATATGAACTCTCGTGGAGGTCAATTGCATTTGTAACCGTTGATGCATTAATATACTTAATGAATATAGGTATTGTGTTAATTACTACGTCTGCAAAAAAAAATTATTTAGGTATATAAATCTGCACCCCCTAAGTGAAAATCCTAGATCCGTCCCTGTCTACTAGTTTGATTTTTTTTCACTCTAGTTTGCTATATTTCTTTTGTTTGTTTCTCACTTATCTCTCACCTCTTTCAATCTTTATGAACTTGTTTCCATTGACATAAATCTACCTTTTAACCACTACTAGCTAGTCTACTACCATCTTCAATACCATTAAATAAATACACCATCAACATAGGACATGAAATTAGAGTAATATTAAGTATCAAGTGCTTTTTATTGTATTGAATAAGAAGGATCATTTAGAGATGGGAAAAAAGATGAGAAGCTAGAGAGAGAGAGAGAGAGAAACTCGTGTATGTATAGAACTTTATAGCTAGGCAAATAGATAGGGTTGAAGTATCTGAAATTCTAAACTGGAAGACTGTAAAACTAAAATTAAAAGATACCGTTAGATGTGCATTTTCATGACAAAATAGACAATTAGGGCATGTAGTTGTAGGGTGTAAGACTGTTTTCAATAACGACTTTCCCCTTTGTTTATAATTAATTATTATACCCTCTCTGCCCACAAGTGCTATGTCCCTGTTTCTAATTCCTCCCATCCTAAAGGCTGCTAAGTGCTAACTCTTATTTCTCACCCACTCTTCTCATCAATTTCTCATAACTCATATGTTATGTGGGTGAACAAAACCTTATTTAAACTAAATATATATATCCATTGAATCTGACGGGTTGAGTAGCAGTGCCGGTGAGGCAGTGAGCAAAATGGTTTAATCAAACTGAAAGTTTTTTCAGGGCCGCGGCTGTGGGGAACAAAAAAATTCTCTAGGGAATAAAGACTTTTCTTAAAACTAGTCAAATAAGATTGACTTTTATGTTTTATTTTTATTACTAAGGGACTTCTAATTTTTGGGAGTTCTCCTCCATCTCATCACCTCATCGCCATCTCATCATCTTCTCCGGCGAAGGTCGCCGGAAATTAAAATTTTAATTTTAATTTTTTTTATGTCTAAAGGTCGCCGGCCGGAAAATTGGCCGACCGGCGACCTTCGGCGGAGAAGATGATGAGAGGGCGATGAGGTGGTAGAGAGAGGTGATGAGATGGAGGAGAACTCCTAAAAAAATGTTTTTGTATTCCCCATAAAAATTTATTTCCCGGAGACTTTTAAAAAAAATCTGGATTCCCTTTAGAATTTATTCCCCGGAGAATTTCCTTTATTCCCCAAAGCCGCGACCTTTTTTTAGTTGAACGAACACTAAAAAAAAAGAGTTCATCAAATTGGTTTTACTTTCCCTTCAACATTTAGAAACAACTCAAATTGAATAGAATGATCTTATGTCATATAATCTCAATATAAAATAATACGTTTATTAATTTATAATAATTTGATTTATTTTCTTTTTGCCCTCTACTTCATAACCAGCTTTCTGGCTCTATATTTTTCGTAACTTCAAAATTGGTCTCCTTTTGTTAACACTACAACTAACTTTAGTGGTTAATTTTGAATTTCCAAAAAAAAAAACTAAAAAAACGATCATAAAGTAGGAAACCAAACAAAAAATAACTTAAATATTTCTACCTAACGAACAATTTATAATTTCGTACAGAATTAAGACATTTACTAATTTTGTGATATTAATTTTAATCAGTTATACCGACCAGTCGAGTCAAATCTAAACAGTCAAAGTCTTAGTTAGTTTGGTTTCTCATGAACATAAGTCGTTTGTAAGTGATGTCGATCACCTTACCATTCAATATGATTGAAGAAGAACAATAGATTTCAGATCTTAGTTACGTGGTTGAAAAAGGCCAGCGCTTTGGGGAAAGCTAAATAGTTTCCGGGGTGTGAAATTTTAAAGGGAATATGCAAAATTTGAAAAGTTTTCGGGGAAACATATATTTATGGGGGATATGGTTCAAAATAAAAAAAAACCCTCCACCTCTCTCTCTCTCTCTCCACCTCACCTCTCTCTATCCTCCGGTTAGGTCGCCGGCCGGAAAATTTTCCGGGCGGCGACCATGAAAAAATAAAAAATTCACTCACTCACTCTCTCTAGAAACTCCGGCGAAGGGGTTTCCCTTCGCCGGAGTTCTTCAACAGACCGGAACTCCGACGAAGGGAAACCTCTTCGCCGGAGTTTCTTGAGAGAAAGAGTGAGTGAATTTTTTTTTTTTTTTTCATAGTCGCCGTCCGGAAAATTTTTTCGTCCGGCGACCTAGCGGGGAAGAGAGAGAGAGTGTGGTGAGGTGGAGAGAGAGAGTGAGGTGAGGTGAAGGGTTTTTTATTTTTATTTCCCTTTAACAATTTACAAAATAAAATTGTCAAACAAAATTGACCAATTTTCGACCAAGTCTTCACCCCGAAACTATTTTGCTTTCCTCAAAGCGCTGGCCTTGAAAGATACACTACTCTAAAATAATAAAGTTGTCACGTGGCAAATTGATGGGGAAGGTGACAAATAGGATGTCAGGTTGTCATGAAGAAGATGTCATTTAGATCCTCTTCCCCACTAACGGTTTTTTAAGGATATTAGTAGGTCCCACCTTCAAATCTCATCGTCCACGTGTCTATCTACTTATCAGACTAGTCCCAGCTATTTTGATTGGGTTGCGGACCTACTAAAGCCTATATATCAAGACACCTAAAACAAAGAAGGAAATCCATACAAGGGTTTGAAGTGGTATTTTTGTTCACCCTCTCCGTTTAATCTCTCAAAGACCTTCTTTGTAATTGGTGGAAAGCCAAACTATTGGATAAAGCAAGTAATTGTGAGAGAAAATTTCATTTTGCCTCCTCTTAAAGTAACCAAATAACCAAATTGGCCACCTAAAGATAACCGGCTTCTATTTTAACCCCTTTCTTTAAATTTTTGGTTAGTCAACTTTAACACTCAACATAATGTTTACTCTTCCAATGTTTACGCTTCTAGTGTTGATCTTAGCAAAATTCCTCTATGTCATTTTTTTTTTCATCTGAGACGAGGTTGCAAATGATGGTTGGACGGAAACTCGTCAACGACTCCATCACCTGAAACAAAGTTCTTTTTAAATTTTTTTCATCCAAAAAAATTGTTTTGTTAGGTTTCATATTATGGAGCAAATATTGTGAAGCCACGCACGAATATAATCTTCACTCAATTAAAATATTTAGTATAAATAAGGAGGGCAGTTGATTTTTAAACCACAATGTCTTCTCATAGGAAAATGTTTTAAACCTGTTTTTATAATAGAATATTCCTCACAGATTGTATATAATAATAAACTCATAGTAATATATATGAGCTATCTCTATCTATTACACCCTGGGGGGTACCAATATCTCCATGAATTTATATTTGGGACCATTGAAAATGAAAAGTTTTAATGTCATTCATCAAGGGTTCATTTGAAGGGACTTAAAAATGATTGAAGAGATATAATTATTAATCAAGGAAAGCTAGTTTAACTCTTCCTAGATTTTCTTTATGTCTACTGCCTGGGTTCATCTTACCACTTACTTTAATTTTAATAATCTTGAAACTGAATAAATTTAAAGTTTATAAGAAGATATACTAAGTAATGTCATATGGTCAAGTAGACGTTAATCGTGCATCAAAACTGACTACTGATCCATTTTGTACCCCGTATAGCAAAAAAGCTAAGCCAACTCTCTTTTATTCTAGAATTATTGAACGGTTGATCACAAAACTTTTGAGATAATGGGATTTAAGTAGCAGACTTTATCAAAATAACAAGAATAAACCACAGTTAAAAGATCTTTATTTGTGAAAGAGAGGGCAACCAAATATTAGCATAGCACGACTCTTTTGGCACATCATTTTCAAGATTTTGGGAAGGGAGTGGGGAAGGCTAAAATGTGTATATTTGGACCACACTCATGAATTTATGGCATGACACATCTACCCTATACGATAATACTCGATGGATACGATTCAGGAGACCCATAAGGTATGTGTACGTGTTTTAATAATAGAGAAGACACTACAACCTATATAATTTCTAATTTGTATATTATTACAGAGCATATTTTTCATGAGAAACACATAAAAGAGTCAATAATCGATTTAAGTGTTCAAAATTTTACCTAATGATTCGCCGCTTGAACTTTCGGAGTAATTCTTAATTAAAAAATCTAAAATTTGTTAAATTGTGAAGATTTGCTAGAAAACCAAGAACTGTGGGTTATACCATAGAAAGGACAGAACTTATCTTGTACTAATTGGGGAACAAAGTCAAGGGCTCTAGTAATTTATTTATTTATTTTAAACCCTAAAGTTCTGAATTCAATCCAGTTCTAATACATTGAACCCTAAAGTTTAGTTCGTACCAATTTTATATATATTTCAAATTTAGACTATAGTATAATATCAAAAGTCAATCGTATATTTGCAGCTGAATATTCCCAAGCTTCCTTCATGTCCTCGTATATAATAAAATAAAATTATCGATCTAATAGGAAAATATAAATATATAATTCATATGGTTGAAGAGGACCACATTAATATCTGGACTTCAATCTATTCGAAATTAAAACGCGATAATGATAATGTACATAAACTGAAAAGGTCAAAGTAGCAACAATCGTCAAAAGTGAACTATAAAATGTTTTTCACCCTTGCATCCGACAACAAAAAGTGAATTTTGATTATTTTAGTATATCAAATATCTATCCATAAATCAACGTTAATATTAAGAGAGTTTTATGATACATTGCTCTACTTAATGGGATCCTTATTTGTTCGAAGAAAATTTGAAAATAAATAAAGTCGAAACATAAATTGGCTCTTCGTAGTAGTCGTGGCTAATCTTTTCTTTTCAATAAATATATAATAGCATATGTATTTTTAGTTCAGTTGTTTGTACATTTCTCTAAAATATCACATGTAATTTTTTTTAGTCCAATCAAATACAGTAAAACACTTTATTTTATGCAAATACTAGTACATTGGACCCCCTAACCATTTACAATATATATAGATGCCTTTTCAATATTAGCTTTTAAAGTCTTAATATTTAAATTTATTTGTAGAGGTTGAATTTAATTTATGAGCCCGAGCTCCTCGAGCTCAAGCTCATACAAGATACTAAGAACTTGAGGTCATAACCTTTGGATTTTATGCGTTCTTTCTGTTATTGTAGATAATATGAATTACATTTACTTTGCATTTATCTTATTGTTAGGGTCATTTGTGTAACTTGTATATGCTCTCTTTTATCTATAAATACAAACATACCCTATTCATTAGGGTATCTTGAGCTGAAACCTTTACATGGTATCAAGAGCAATATTCCGATATTTAAAGAGACACGTAGGAGTACTAGATAATTACAAAGTTACCTTACAATTTAACACTCTCTAACCCTAATATCTAAGTAATTCTAGCATTTCCCGTTACTTAAAACCTACGCTTGCAACACTTTCTGAGTCGGTCAATCATTTGGTTTGCTAGCTCCAAAACTTAGTTGTTCACACATGAGATCCTTCACTTTCATATAGGGATTTGGGGTCTAATGGACACATATATAGATATTCTTACTACTAGTCTACTAGATATTCTTTCTGGAAACTCGCCACAAGTTGTATACGATTATCTTTCTCAAGTATTTGAATCCAAAATCTTCTGAAAAAAGCTCCATCTTTTTTCAACAAAATATTCGGGTGGAAGATAAATACACTATAGGACGTAACAATTTGTGCAAACAATCTATGAGCCAGTGACATTGAACTCACATTTAGGACCAAATATATAAAGAATCCTTGGGGAAAAGAAGATTTTGCCATGAGGTTCTAGGGTGGGTATACTTCACTATCCCACCATCACCTATCTCATTATCACCAGGAGGACCAGTACAGAGAAAGAATAAATGGTTCCTAAAGTCAATACTTCCCTCCCACATGAAGATTTTATTGGGTTTTAATTCCTACCAAATAAATAATAACTATTTTCTTTTAAAACAAAAGAAAAATATTATTGAAAATAAAATTGGAGGACACAAAAATCTATCTATCATTACTAGCTCATTCTCTCTAGAACAACTGGCTTTTTTTTGGGGGATTTATCCTCAAACAAAATTTAGATGGGTAACCAAAATAATGGAAGGACATGTTCACATGAACCCAACCAGATCATTCATGGGCCCTACATATAAAGCTTCTCTCTCTCTCTCTCTACCCCATGTTTCTCTAACTCTCTCTCTAACTCTCCATTTCCCTCTTCTATGTTCTTCTTCTTCTTCTTCTACCCCCTTTTTCCTCTGTCAGGTAATCAGTAAGAAAAATCCATATCTTCTCTCTCTGTTAAACTATCTTTGATTATTTCTATCTGAAAGGGTTGAACAAGGAAGAAGAAAGAATACCCAAGTTTTGGAATCTCTTAATTCGAAGGAAGACTTGTATAATTATTGTAGTTCATTAGTCTTCTTAGTCAAAGAAGAAGGCACCGACCTTCATTTTACTGACAAGAACACCATACTAGTCCACTTTCTCTCTCTCTATCTCTATCTCTCTGGTTTAGGGAAATCTAAACCTCAAAAGAACAAGTCATTCTCATCTTGGGTTTCTCTAGTTAGCTAGTTCCAACCCACCTCTTCTTTTTCTTCTTTTGGGTATCTTCTAGTTAAAAGTAGGTAAAATTCAAGGTGGGTTTGTCATGGAGTTTGTTCAAAGAAGTAGATCAGAAAGTGGGTTTTGTGAGGAAGAACAACAAGAGTTAATAGGAGAAAGTTCAGGTAATAATACTAAACAACCTTTTTCTTCTTCTCCTTCTCCTTCGTCTCAGTACGAAAGCGTCGTTCGTCAAGAACACCACCAACATCATCAAGAACAACAAATTCTAACTAGTAATGAAGTTGTTTTCATAGAGAGAGAACATATGTTCGATAAAGTTGTAACACCGAGCGATGTGGGTAAGTTAAATCGACTAGTTATACCTAAACAATATGCTGAGAGATACTTTCCTTTAGACTCAACATCAAATGAAAAGGGTTTATTGTTGAATTTTGAAGATAGAAGTGGTAAACCATGGAGATTTAGGTATTCTTACTGGAATAGTAGCCAAAGTTATGTGATGACTAAAGGATGGAGTCGGTTTGTGAAGGAAAAGAAGCTTGATGCAGGCGATATTGTATCGTTTGAACGAGGTGCTGGTGAATTAGTAAAAGATCGACTTTTTATCGATTGGAGACGTCGACCTAATGCACCAGATCTAACTTCTTTATCACTCCATCCAGATCTTATGTCATTACCTAGAAGAGTTGTTCCATTTGGTAGGTTATTCTTCCCACAGGCAGGTTCAGGTACTATGTCAGCTGGATCGTCGATGCCTCCGGAGCATTTTCAGTTGAATTATGAACAACAGCAACATTATCATCATCTTCTTCAACAACAACACCAACACCAATACCAACACCAACACCAACATGTATCATCAACATCTAGCCCTAGTTTCTATGGTGGTTATAATAATATGGTAACTAATAATCCTGGTTCTTCAGTTTTTTATTTAAGATCATCATCTTCAGCAACAACCCCACAACAAGTTGGAGAGGATAGTTCACCGATTGTTTTCGACTCGGTGCCGGTGGTCCATGGTAAAACTGCAGCTAAGAGAGTTAGGTTGTTTGGAGTTAACCTAGAGTGTCCTATATCAACAGAAGATAACCCTCATGAATGTGACTTTATGTCTTCTAAGACAAATATACCGATGAATACAACGATTGAGTCGTCATCATCATCATCGTCATCTCTTCCCCATAATTCTCATATGATGAATTGGAATAATAGTAACCCTTCTCATCATCCTCTTCAATTAAGGGTTTATAATGGTGCCCCACTTCCAACAATGCCAACTGAATTGTCTAAAAGAGGGAGACAATCCTTGTCTTTCGACTTAGACATCTAAGAGAATCACTGAATTAGCTAGCAGCTAGAGTACCACTTAGCAATATCTTTTGCTTATGAAAGCTAGCCTGAAGGATCAATGTCGAAACCTGCGAAACGAAATCATCCAAAACAAGAAGAAAAAGGCAGAAGGAGAATGGTGTATGAATTCTTCATACTATATAGATGGTGAACAATTTAGTTACTTCTCTTCTTCATCGGGCGAAAAGAACTCGTAATGACTAATGAGGTCTCTCTATCACGGTTGGTGTTGATTGACAAATGAATTGAAGGTTATTTCAATTAAGATTACCATTCTAGATTGTTGAAGTGTTATTTCTTTCATAATTTTATAGAATTAATACATGGGTATTGGGTAATTTGCTTGGTAGTTTGAATAGGTCTAGGTTTGGGGTTTCTATGGGAGGGTATAATAAAAGTATCACAAAAAAAAAAAAACTATTACATATGTAGATAGATATAGAGATTAATATGTAAGACTATTTTGATATTATGTCATTTTATATTTTCCAATTGAAGATCATGAAATTTCCCTAAATTGTATCTTTAACATGTTTTCACCAATGTGTTTGGAGAACCCTAGCCTTTGTTCATCTATGGTTATGATCATCAAACTACATTCTCTCTCTCTCTCTCTAGTTCTTATCCAACAATTTATGAGGGCAGAGAAGTTGCTAGGTGAGTTAATTAATTGGTGATGCAAATATTACCTTTGTTAGGTTATTGTGTTTGTTTGTTGTAGCCGCTTGGTTGGGCACGCTCTGAGGGTGATGTACACGGGAAAGTTGCAGACAACATTAAAAGGTTTGAATTTTTTTTTCATCATCCCTAGTTAAGATTTCTCACCTTCTATATATATATAGCTTGTTTTTCTTGATGTTTTAATCTAATTTTTTTTTTTCTAGGGTTTCTCATTTGATCAATAAAATACATTTTTATTTACAACCCTCATTTGGATATGCTACACATGCAAATAAAATCACTAATTTAGCTAACATGACAACTCCTATAATAGACTTTTAAATGTAATTAATTTGCTTAATTAATAAGTCTATTTCAAGTTTCAACACCCATTCTACCTAAGCCTAGGGCTATATATATGAACTTGGCCAATTGATTAATTAACTAATGTTTAATTATTTGGTTTTGTTGAATTTATGTAAAAAATGCTGCAGCTCTATGCCCTAGAACACCCACAAAGTGTGTATATTTAACTACTAAAAAAGCTGCTAAATAAAAAAAAAGTTCTGAAAGTTACGGCGAAATTTCAGTCCGGATGGATTAATTAAACAAACTTACTGAAGAAGATAAGTATTGATTTATATAGAGTTAGTTTATTGAATCTTGGATTATATGATTAATGTTCAATTTAGGGTTTATGAGGAAGAAACTACTTAAGCTTCAATATATTGTTTGTTATTTAAAGCATTACAGTCTACATAAATGATAACAGATGATATATTTGATTGGGAAGCAACCCCCTTTGTAATTTCTCTCTTGTTTGAGGTGTTTGATACCTTCTTGCTACATTCTCTATATGAGAGTGTATCCTTTTGAAAACAAAAATTGCTTAGTGACAAATGATAGCTAGAAACTTAATTTTAATAGCTTTTCATTACTAACAAGAATTCCGCCATTTAACGCTTTCTCGATCGTTAGGATACTCGTGCACTTTGAATTGTAGTGACAGATTATAGTGAAGGTTTTTCTTACTATATTTCTCGATGTATTGACTACACTAATCAATTTATTTGTTGTATCTTCTTAGTTCTAGAGGAATATAGTCTTTGGTCTTGTTCGATATATTGTGAAGTTCAACAAACATATATCCCACAAGTAGTTGTAGCTTGTTTATAGATACTTTAACTTCCTTCTCAATTACCTACAAAAATTGTGTTCATATAATCGTGGCCGTGGAGCAACAATTTCTATAATCAATTTAAGATCTTAATTTTCCCATTCCATGTAAAGTTGGATCGAATAAACCTTGACATTTATCTAATGTATGGTACGTGTACCTATTCGCTTTAGGTAAATGATTCAATTCCTCAAATTGATGAGTGTTTTTCATATTTGTTCAATGTCATGGTAAAACTTTTGAAAACGTTAAACATTTGCATTGGATCGTCAGTTTAGTCTGTAAATAATTATAACGGAAGAAGGCCAACAATGCCTTGACATTATTTAGTGAAAATCGATGGAATGTTTCCATGGATTCTACTCTTCGTTCTAATGTATTCGGGTCGGGTCAGCAAATCGGTGAAGTAGTATACTCGCTAGTATCAACTTATGTATCTATTCTAATATATTCGATTAATAAATCAGTGTGAACTCTTCTTAGCTAGGTTTAAAAGGGTCTCAATATATATTATGTAGAGGTGTTTTAAATTGCTTCATCTTGAAGAACTCTAGTTCCTATTCCTGGTCCTTGTTGAAAGGCTTTGCCTACTTTACCTTGTTGGAAAGTAAACCCTAGCTAGTCTTTGTAATCAGTTATTAGGAAGCATTTAGCATGGTCCCTTACCTGCACCATACCTACAAACAAAATCATCTGCATTTGCTCCCTTCTTAATGTATTACTTTTTAACTTTCTCACAGTTTGGACCATTAATTAAGCCTTCAAACAGAAACCTTATCCTTGTATTGAAATTTTCTTTTTTTTCTTTACCCATTCAAAGTATCATTCAGTCTAGTTAGTTCACTCTACTTTTTCCATTTTCCGATCCTTCGCTTCATAGGAGCAATATTGTTTTGGAAGTATGGAGCACCGAAGTTTGAGCTCTCTAATGAACAAAGGCAACTACAAGATATAGGTTATTGTGTTTTAAACTTGTTTGTTCATGGTGGAGGTTCTTGTCTCTGGGCTTTGCTTAAGGTTCGCCTTTCAACTGTACGTAGTCTGTAAACTAGGGGTTTCATTAACCTTGTCTTGGATTGTTGTTACTTTACCGTTTCAAAAAATAAATAAAACTTAGCCCTAGTTTAAGACTAGTCTAAAGCCCATTTCGTTTTTATAGAGAGGAGAGAGAATAAAAAAGTATAGCAAAACACATGTAAAACACTTGAGATGTCTATTTAGAATCAATCGCGGTGTACGTCTTTTTTTGTGTGACTCAATCCTATATTCGGGAGTAGGGCTTAGGGTTCACATGCTTCAACCCAAATTCAAACATGTGAGAGTGCATCAAATGAGAGAGATTCATTACATAATGAGGATTAAGTTTGTAGCAACCCAATGTTTCAATATCATACTAGAGCATATGATGATTCAAATGAGATGACAGTAAGAGGGTTCAAATTCAACTACATACAATCCAAATATTGAAAAACAAAGAGAGAGCTCACCCTAGATCTTCATCAATATCGTCCACACACAGAAAACTCTCTAATATGTCTGTCTGTTTATTTGTATGTCTGTCTATCTGTCCGTCTTTGTATATATGAGTTCGAGTTTTTAGATCAAAGTAGTTGTACGCTCATCGATGTAATCAAATCAATTTTGAATACGAAACAAAGCAAGTACTTCACTCTCAATCAATCTCAACAATATTTTAGCAAGTACACTTCTAGATCATTTTACTTGTTTACACTTTCCAAGTTGAGATTGAACTTTGAAATGATCTTTCTCTGTCAAACTTTGGTTGAATATAAGTACCCTTCATTTGTTTGTTTTTTTTCCTTTATTCAGAGTTAGGTAAGAAGACAAAAGTTTCTTATTCTAATCAATACTCAAATGGATTTCTATAGTTTATAGGTCATACAAATTCATGTAATCTTGCTTGTTTATATGTATGGATGGTCCCCTATCTATACCCATATACAAAAACCAGTTTGTACCCTATATATATAGTTGGGTTTGTTTTCTAATAAAATAGACTCAACTCATTATAGATAGAGTTAGACAGATGATCTAAAATAAAATTGTCATGGCACCTGAATGTTAATAAATTAATCAAAATATGTGGTCCTTGGTTTTGAAAAGAAAATCAAGCTGGCAACCCTTGAATTTTCCTGAATTATTTGGTCTATCTTATAGTTATCATAAAGGAAAAATGATATTCCTTTCGAAGGTGTAAAGGGGGTGTAAGAAAATTACATAGTTCCTCCCATGGACATAAATCGATAGATGGTCAACATAGAAGACTGCTAAACTTACATGAGAATAATCCATCTTTACATACAAAGTTAATGTTAGGGAATAAGAAAAATCAGACAGACTTTGAACATAAATCATATGTTGGTCGATATGGTCGTGATTTAGTAGATTAGAATTATCGAACAAATTTTGTTCGGAGTGAATGCTGACGAATTCAACATGCCATATCATGTGAGAGAGTTGAATAGAGGAACTTACAAAGTTTCTTGTGAGCATATATAAGAGTGAGGTGGTCCCCAATCATTGCAAAAGGTTAACCTATTCTCCCTCTCATTATTATTAGTATTAAATAAAAAAAAAAGGGAAGGGGGAGTGACTAGCTAGTGAGGAACTCATGAGGACCATAAACTAGGGCATGCATATGTAAATCAGAAAAGGGAGAAAAGGGACGAGTCAAAAGCTATAAATAATGATCAAGTGAGTTGAAAAAAGTGTAATAACGAAATTCGTACTCTGAAATTGCACAGATTTCATAAACTTAGAAACTTCAACAACAAACAAAACCCTAGCTAGCTTCTCCTATCTGATCTCATTTCTGGCTGCTTTCTTTTGATATAAAATTCTCATCACTTGTAATTATCTTCATCTAAGCTATTTATGTTTATTCTGATCACCAGCTAGTTTCATGAGAACTACAAGACTTATTTGACCTAATTTAGTGATATTTCTCTATCTAACTTCTCTCCTTCTTTCCAAACTTTTCTATTAATTAGGAGAAGAAGAATGCAGCAGCCTTTGTACTCTTCCTGCTGATTCCACTCCACATAGTGGAAAGAAGGGTTTCCTTCTAATTTCAGACTAGCCAACAGTACTCTTTTTTGTCTCAGTCATTTTGAGATTATTATACCAACTCTGAGTTTTCATTTTCAACCACCTCTACTTTCTTACAATTGTAATATTGTTTGATAACCCTAGCTAGTCTTTTTCTTGATATACACTTACTATATATATAAGACTTTAAAATTAAGATGTATGAATCTTTTCTACCTTGTTAACTTATATATATGTGAAGTTATAGAACTTGAATGTTCTAATCAACCAAGAGCAAGATGAGAACGAAAAAGAGAAGCTAACCAAGAAGAGAAATTAAGATACAATCAACTTTACTTATTGATACTGGTTTACAATGTGGTATATACAGAAATACATGAGTCCTAAATATAATACAATTAGAAACCCTTATACAAATAATTAGAAGGAGGTGGAATACAATAATTAGAAGGAGGCGGAATACAATAATTAAAAGAAGGTGGAGACCGGTCGGTGGGCTCCCTCATAGTGGGTTCATGGCCTTGGACGTTTGCATGGCCGGACCCTAACGGGTCGGGTCCAATACCTCTAATACTCCCCCTCAAGTTGGAGAGGGAAGGAGAACGACACCCAACTTGCAAGTAATCTTCTTAAAAGCATCTACGCCAAGCGGTTTGGTGAATATGTCAGCAAGTCGTTCGTTCGATGGCGTGAAACGAGGTGCAATTAACTTGGTCCTGATCTTCTCGCGAACCAAGTGACATTCGATCTCAATATGTTTGGTGCGCTCATGAAACACTAGATTGTCAACAATATGGAGGGCAACACGGTTGTAACAATGAACTGTCATAGGAGTAGGGTGAGGGACACCAAAATCTTTAAGGAGATATTGAAGCCATTGGAGTTCACAAGTCAGTGAAGCCAATGCTTTATATTCAGCTTCAGCGGAAGAACGAGCGACAGTAGTTTGTTTATTGGATTTCCCAGAGAGAGGGTTGGACCCTAGAAAAGGAATATAGCCCGTAGTGGAGCGACCGGAGAATGGGCAACCGGCCCAATCAGAATGGCAGAACCCAGATACGATTATGAGACTGTTGGCAGATAGGAAAAGACCATTGTCAAGGGAACCTTTGAGATAGCGAAGGACCCTATGAGCGGCATCCAGATGCGAAGAAGTTGGTGACTGTAAAATCTGGCTCAAATAATTTATCGAAAAAGTAATATCCAGTCGAGCCACCGTGAAATAGAGAAGAGGACTAATAAAGCGGCGATAAATAGATGGATCAAGAATGGGGTTCTTAGTGGAATTGTGGAGGTTCAGCTATTGTTCCATGGGGAAGGGAGAAGGTTTGGAACCAATGAGGCCAGAATCGGCGATAATGTCAAGGGTATATTTTGCTGACTTAGAAAAATTCCTTGAGAGGAGCGTGAAACTTCAAGACATAAAAAATATTGTAGGCGACCTTGACCTTCGAGAGAGAATGTCTTATGAAGAAAAAACTTGAATCTGGAAATAGATCAATCATCAGTACCAGTGATGATTATGTCATCATGTTGTATTAGTGTGAAGAAAATTTCGCGAACCACTGACAGGAGGCTTGCTTAGACCATAAAGGGATTTGTTTAATCGACAAACAAGTTGCTCCCCCTTTCGCGAAAATCCCGGAGGAGGTTTCATAAAAACTTCTTCATCGAGATCGCATTGGAGAAAGACGTTGTTAGCATCCAATTGATGAAGAGACCATCCCTTAAAGGCAAGGAGAGAGAAGAACACGGACAATGACTAATTTTGCGACCGGAGCAAAAGTGTCACGATAATCAAGCCCCTCGATACGAGTATACCCTTTGGCAACGAGACAGGTTTTATAGCGTTCGATAGATCCGTCTGAAAGATACTTAATCTTATACACCCATTTGGAACCAATGGGGTGTTTGCTTGGTGGTAAGGGAACATGAGCCCAAGTATTATTTGAATCCAAAGCCTTGATTTCAGCTGCCATGGCGTCACACCAATTAGAAGGAGGTGAAATACAATAATTAGAAGGAGGTGGAGACCGGTGTTTGGAAGGCGGTGGAGACCGGTCGGTGGGCTCCCTCATAATCGGTGCTAACTTGAACGTGTGCATGGCCGGATCCTAACGGGTCGGGTCCAATACCTCTAATAATAGTATATTATTTCAAATGCATTAGTAAGACTAGTCGATCATTTCACTTGCTCGTAGCTAAGTGTCCTCAAACTTTACTTTTAACCTATATCAATACGAGAAACTAATCAATTAAAGTGCAAAGAATTTAGTTCTTAACACGTATCTGTAAGATATATATTAGACAAATCAGCTACACATCTATCTACTCACATATGTAAATATATGTATGTGTATGGACCACTACCACTTTTATGTTAAGATTTTACATGCATGCAAACCTAAAAATTTGATAACCCCACTCTAAAGAAAAAGTGTGTTGGTCGGTTAAGAGTAAAGGTTTCAAATTGATGATAAAGTAGATTAATTAGTGATGCATGCCCACAACTTTGTAGCTATTATATAGCCCATTCTACCATATAGAGAGAGAGTAGAGAGAGAAAGAAGCACTGTAGTAGGTAAGCATCATATAAAGAAGAAATTCATTAGCTATATTCATATAATCATATGCATGTGAAAAAGAAAATAAGAAAATAAGAGGCAAGAGTAGATTTGGAGTAGTCCTATTCTACAGCTGTTTGCATGGACCACGTTATTTCATTACTTCTATCTATGGCATTCATTGTTGTAACCTACAATCTCCCCTCTCTCTCTCTCTCTCTCTCTCTCTCTCTCTCTCTCTATTATATCGAAGGATGGGATGAAATGGAACTTGTATTCTATAGAGAGAGAGAGAGAGAGAGGGAGAGAGACAAATAGAAAAGAAAAAGTTAAAAGCGACAATACATACAGTGGCAGCAGATCCCAAAAACCCCATTATCAGCAGCAGTAAAATCAATGTGTAAAGAAGGGAGGGATAAGGAAGATACCCTTCTCATATTGCGCACCCTCCGGAGACATTTTATATACCCATCACATACCGACTTCTAGAGATTCTCCCTCTTCTAGGACCCAAGTCCGCCCGTTCCGACTAAATTGGCACCCCTAGTTGGGTTGCACAGACACTACAAAAAAGAGTCCCGCTAGTATATGATAAGTTACTTCAGCAGTTTATGCCACACGTTGTTCGCAATCAGAAACTGATGTTTATTGATTTAGCCTACAGAAAGGTTCAACGGAGTCTAAATTATGAAATGACTACAAAAAGAGTAATTTCGACTATATAATGATAACGTAAAGCACTTCAGATAGGTTTTAAGTTTGACGAAATAAGCACAAGCGTAGGGGAATATACCGACTAAAATTAAAGACGAGAAGACTGAATCTACTCCTCCCAGTCCAAGAAATAAGCACAAGCCTAGGGGAATGATACTTCTAAAAGCATCTTTTACTGTCCCATAATGAAAGAACATAAAACAACACCACCTTATCTGAACATATTAAGAGGCTCTCCAGTACAACTGTAGTATGCACTTCGTTAATCAAGCAAAGATCCAGCAGGGTACTCCAATGCATAGGAAGAAATCAAAGCTCATAATCTCACGTTTGAGACGATATAGGAAAACAATGTCGACGGGGTAGAGGGAAAGAAATATATTCTAATTGCCTACACAAAGCACGATTTCGTATGATAACTGACTAAAACTATGGGAAACTATATGAATATCTTACTAAACCAGACATCCATGAACTCACGAGAAAACACAAATATAGAAGAAAAAAATCAATGATTTGGGAAGGGGAACTCTCGCAAGTCTGTCCCTGCGAGAGAAAATAACTTATATTACATAAGCGTAAGTGTAACCATACAAGCATTGATCTCCACTACCTGAGATCAAAACATCAGAATGTCAAAGTCTTGTCATATTATAATTAGGTAACCAGAAAATCATCATTTTGAGTAATGACATTTGAAGAGAGCAGGATCTTTGTGTACTTGACTCCAGATTCAGCATATCAAAGAGAAAGTCAAATTGTGCTTACTAAATTTAACAACTTTTTCATTTCCAAACTCATCAAATATATTATTGTAAAACAAGATAATATGAAGGTTAGAGAGACCTACGTATTTGACTTTTGGAACAGATGAATAGTTGCACCAGTTCTTACCTAGATGGGGCCATGGGGGGTACCAGGCGAATAGGGATCATGGTCTTGGCTAATTATTCAACCATCATGATTGCCCACTATTACTCTATATTAGCTCTTTTTTACAAAGGGAAGCAAGGATATGTCCCTTGACATTTCCATCCTCTCATATGTAATAGATCACCCTATTTGCTTTTCCATTTTGGGATCCATTTCCCTACTTCATATTTTCTTACTTCTTCATTCAAACTATTCCATATCTTACCTAAAGCGACAAATCGTACATAGGAAGTGCAAATACTGCTTTCTTTGAAATTGATTGCATTAAAATAAAATTAGCGCAACAAATCCACAAAACAAACTTCCGATGCGAAAGTTGTGTAAATCCTTCTATAACTACGAAGTGCAAATACTGCTTTCTTTGAAATTGATTGCATTATTTGTACTTGTTTGTACAAAGTTGTTTATGATTATACCCAAAGATATGGGAATTTTGTAGGGGTGGTGGTACTAGTGGTGGTAGATTCCTTTCCTAGCTAATGAAATTGTGCTTTTCTTTTCTTTAATTGTTTAAACATATCTCATGGCGATGAATTATATTCATGAATAATTTTGTTTAATGAGAAGGAGACCCTCTTGGCATAATGTTAACTTACTGGTTGAGAGATACTGATGCTCAGTCGAAGGTTTACACCATGCTTTGACAAGATCAGTTTGAGAGAACGAGTATAAAACTTTCGTGTCACTCGAGTGAGTGCCGAAACCTAGAGCATTGATGCAAGACCCGCTGCCTAACCGTACATGTTAGAGGGCTTATAAGAGCTTCCGAGAAACTAGACCCTAAACCCTTGATCAAGCAGAGGGTAAACAGCAGGTCACTGGAGGCTAGCTTGTCACACAGTTATATTTCTCAACTAAGAAGCACGAACAAATAAATATGGGCAGTGGAGCTTTTTGTGGCTTTCATTTTTTTTTTTCTCTGTCTCTACTTCAATTATATTGATTGATTGGTTTATTTAATTTTCCTTTATCATATTAACAAGACTAAAGTTTTACTTCTTTTTAGAGGACATTTGACTCAAAGTTAAGATCCGGAAATCTGACCATCTATATGAGATTAAGGTCTTACTAGGAGATGTTTGAAAACCATAAACTTCTAAATGAATATAAGCATACCTTTTAAAGCTATCCCTTTGTCCTTGAGTCTGGTGGTTGAACCATTCATCTGACGGAAAATATCATTATGCCAATCTTGTGTGACGGGATCCATTTCCTCGCCAGCAGAAGCATATCGCAATTTAACAAATGATCTTTAGATGGAATTGCAATTTCAGTCTCAGTCTAATAAACATAAACCAAATAAATGACAGAGTATGAAATATGAATCCATAATCCTCTTTGTGCCAGCAGAACCTTGGGTTGAAATGTGTTTTATTGTTTCATAGTAGAGATTAAGCAATTTCTCTACGTGGATGGGTAATACATATACAACATTGGTGATGTTTTCTCCTTTCAGTGCAACAGACAAGGCAAAAACAAGATAACTGGACTCACAGGTTTCAAAAAAAGATATCCGAAAAGAAGAAAAACAATAATCTCAGATACATAATGTCTACATACATGTTGAGAGATGGGAGTACTTAGTCGGGGCTTAAGTCAGGCTTTAAACAGAACAAGTTCGAGAAATCAACTATGAGATTTACTTGGTCGGGTGTGTAAGCAACCCATCACAAGAGTAACTTGTAGGACACTATACTTAACCCCAGATCGATTCGGAAAGTGTCCAGAGCTGGGACTATTGATGCGAGACCACACCTTAGAATGTGGGCACATTTTAGAGGGATGAGAGCTTAAGAGAGAAACTAAACCCTAAATCCGGCAGTAACTCTTGAACAAACGCATATCGACAGACCACTGAAAGCTAGCCAGATACTTGTCTTTCTCAAGTAATAAAAGCAGACACATGTTAAGGGAGGAACTTTGATTCCATGACTTCAAGTAAAATTTGGCTTAATCACGTGTGATTTATAATTCACCATGAATGGCCCTGACTGTAACAAACATATCTATAAGCTTTTAAGACATATAAATGCACAAATGTACCTGAATGAGAACATCTCATGAGAAAATCACTGAATCAAGTTTGCACCTTTCGTGACAAAAAACTTTGTCTTTTCATACAAGTTACTACACCAGTTTATGGCACGCGTTCGCAATCAGAAACTCATGCTTATTGATTTTTCCCCGTGAAAGGTTCAATGAAGTCTACTTGTACGAAGTGACTACAAAGAGTACTTTCGACTATCTAAAGATACCGTGAAGCACTTCAGATAGGGTCTAGGGTTTACGTTTGAAGAAATAAGCACAAGTGTGTGGGGAATATACCGACAAAATGCATAAATTAAAGATGAGATGACTGAATCTACTCCTCCCAGTCCCAGATAAGGTGCCATATCAACCTCGAGTGTTCCTAAAAGCATCTGTTTAATGATTTTGTTAAGGTAACATTATAAAAAGTGTCTATCCCATAATGAATGAACATAAACATAAACATAAAACAGCAACACAGTATGGAATGAAATAATGAAAGAAGAACTTACCTGATCATATTGGTCCAATTGAGCCGGGCTTCCAAATGAGGCCCTCCAATACAACTAAATAAATTCGGTCTTGAAGCAGCTGAAGCTGTAATGTGATCCTGCACTGTGTTAATCAAGCACCACAGTAGGCAATGAGGAGAGATCAGCAGAAGAGATAAAACAGACAGAAGAATTTGGAACCTTGACAAAGAAAGATTTTGATATCCTCAAGAATGTCCCTTTATTCTAACTGCCTACACAAAGAAAGATTTTGTACAACTGACTAAAATGATGGGAAACTAAATAAATATGTAACTAAACCTGACATCCATAAGATCAGGAGAAACATAAATGTAGAAAAAAAAAACAATAATATAGGAAGAGGAATTCTGGCAAGTATGTCCCTGCAAGCGAAAAAACTTATTACAAAAACTCAAGTGAAACCACCTAAGCAACACAACCATTACATTGATCTCCACTACCTGAGAAGAAAACAGCAGAAAGTCAAACTCTATCATAGGTATAAAGCAACGATAAAAACAGAGATTCGAAGAGTAATTATTAGGTAACCAATAAAACCAGAAAACCATCACTTTGAGTAATGACATTTGAAGTGAGCACGATCTTTGTGTACTTCACTCCAGATTCAGCATATCATAGAGAAAATAGATGAATTTTAACTACTAAAACTTTACATTTTCAAATCAATAGTACCTTTTTCAGCTTAGTACTGACAAAAACTCAATTTTTATAAGCAATTTTTTCATTTTCAAACTCATCAAATGTACTATTGTAAAACAAGATTATACAGAATAGGAACAAAAAAAATCCCCCATTGTCCAAGTACCAGTAGTGCAGCTAACAGCACCCGCAACTCATGATGGATATGCTGCATTAAACCAGTTAATCACCATGGTTCAACTGCCAAAAGCTTAACTACCATTACCAACAACGGAGGACGATATGAACCTAACAAAACCTCCATCAAGTTGGATACTTTTTAAAACATGGTACCGTAAAAATTCATTTAATAAACTACTCTTTCATTTTCAAAGTCATAAAATATTTTATTGCAATAGAAGACAAATACGAACCCAAAAACCCTCCATTCAAGTACCAACAGCTTAGCTAACAACACCCGCTCGCGCAACTCATGGTAGATATGGAGCTATACACCAGTCAACCACCAGGGTTCGAGTGTTGAAAGCTTAACTGATATTACGAACAATGGAGGAGAATATGGGCCGAGAAGAAACTCCTTTTGTTTAGCACAGAGAGATAGTACTTTTTAAAGTAAAAACACATTTTAATATTCAAGTACCAGTAGCCAGCTAACAACACCCGCTCGCGCAACTCATGGTGGATATGGAGCATTGAACCAGTCAATCACCACGGTTCAAGTGTCAGAAGCTTAACTAACAATACCAGAAATGGAGGAGGATATGGACCTAACAAAAGCTCCTTTTGTTTAACACAAGTATATACCTCTTAAAACATGGTACCGTAAAAATTCATATAATAAACAACCCTTCGACTTCCAAACTCAGAAAATATATTATTAGAAAAGAAGAGAGTACAGTATTGGAACCAGAAAACCCCCATATTCAAGAACCAATAGCTTGGCAAACAACACCCGCCCGCGCAACTCATGCTAGATATGGCACTATAGACCAGTCAACCACCATGGTTCGAGTGTCGAATGCTAGCTAAATAAATAATACAATGCAGGAACCACAAAATCACCCATGTTCAAGTACCAATAGCTAGCTAACAATACCCGCTCGCACTGTAGACATGATGCGATAAACTAATCGATCACCATGGTTGAAGTGTTGAAAGCATAACTAACAGTAATGACAATGGAGGAGTATTCTAGTGCATTGTAATTTTCTAACTTTCACTAAAACAGCCATAATGTTTTCAGATGGAGAACAGCAGTATCAATGTACTAACAGTAAAGAGTAGTTCAAGGTCCTAATACCTGTTTGAAGGCTAAAGCAAAAACTTTGTCGGAGAGCCGCCACAATGGGTGCCAGAGGTTGTCAACGGAGTCCTCAAATAACACTTACAAAAAGACTATGGTAAGTTTAATACAAACGAAATGAGGAGAGATCAGTAGAAGAGATAAAACAGACGGAAGAATTTGTGAGATAACCGACTACAAACTATGGGGAACCATATAAATATCTACTAAACCTGATATCCACAAGATCACGAGAAACCTAATTGTAGAAAAAAATAATAATTTACGAAGAGGAATTCTGGCAAGTATGCCCCACAAGCGATAAAACTTATTGCAAAAGCTTAAGTGAAACCTAACAAGCAACACAACAATTACATTGATCTCCACTACCTGAGAAGAGAACAGCAGAAGGTCAAACTCTATCATACATATAAAGCAAGGATAAAAACAAAGACTCGAAGAGTATTATTAAGTGACCAATAAAACCAGAAAATCATTACTCTGAGCAAGACATTTGAAGCGAGCACGACCTTTGTGTACTTCACTCCAGATTCAGCATATCATAGAGAAAATAGAATAGCTCTACTAAAACTTTACATGTAGAACATATACTTAAAATTTTCAACTTCGTAGTGAAATTAATTTCAACCGCCATAGTTTCTGCCGAGAGCGCAAAAAACGAAACCAACAACGGTGGAAAATAGGGGCCTAGTACAAACTCCTTTTGTTAAACAAAAATGAAGAGTACCTTTTTAACCTTAGTACCGATAAACTCAATTTAACGAGCATCTTTTTCAATTTAAAACTCATAAAACGTATGATTGTAAAACAAGATAATACAAAATGGGAACCAAAAAATCCCCCACAGTAGTGTAGCTAACAGCACCTGCTCGCGCAACTCATGGTGGATATGGCGCATTAAACCAGCCAATCACCATGGTTCAAGTGCCGAAAGCTTAACTACCAATGGAGGACGATATGGACCTAACAAAAGCTCCTTCAAGTTAGATACTTTGTAAAACATGGTACCGAAAAGTTCATTTAATAGACAACTCGTTCATTGCCACACTCACAAAATATTTTATTGGAAAAAGACACATAGTAACCCCAAAATCCCCCATTTAAGTACCATCAGCTGAGCTATACACCAGTCAACCACCATGGTTCGAGTGTTGAAAGCTTAACTAATATTACCAATAATGGAGGAGAATACGGGCAGAGAAGAAACTACTTTTGTTTAGCACAGAGAGACCGTACTTTTTAAAACGCAGTACAAGTAAAAACTCATTTTAATAAGCAATTTTTTCACTTCCAAACTGATAAAAAGTTTATTGTAAAAGAAGATAACACCGTATAGGAACCACAAGACCCCCATGTTTCAAGTACGAGTAGCCTAGCTAACAACACCCGCTTGCGCAACTCATGGTGGATATGGAGCATTTAACCAGTCAATCACCACGGTTCGAGTGTCGGAAGCTTAACTAACAATACCAACAATGGAGGAGAATATGGACCTAACAAAAGCTCCTTTTGTTTAGCACGAGTAGATATCTCTTAAAACACAATACCGTAAAAATTCATATAATAAACAACTCTTTCATTTCCAAGCTCAAAATATTTTATTGAAAAAGAAGACAATACAGTATAGGAACCACAAAAACCCCCATATTCAAGTACTAGTAGCTTAGCAAACAACACCCGCTCGCGCAACTCATGGTAGATATGGCGCTATAGACCAGTCAACCACCATGGTTCGAGTGTCGAATGTTTAACTAACAATACCAACAATGTAGAAGATTATGGGCCTACTAAAAACTCTTTTTGGGGTGCAACACAAATAGACAACGATTTTTAAAACATAGTACTATTAAAAACTCGTTATAAATTTTGATAAGCGACTTTTTTATTTCCAAACTCATAAGATGCATAAAAATAAAACAAGATAAACAATATAGGAACCGCAAAATTATCCATTGTTCAAGTACCAACAGTACCGACAATATATAAAACCCTAGAAATAAAACCTGAAACCAAACATCAGACAATATATATATTTGTCCAAAAACAGAAACCCTAGTTTCCTTTCTATATCTTTAAGATAATAATTAACATCAGACGGACATATTAGTTGGGTTGATCAAGAAACAGGATACAATATATGAAACCCTGAAAAAATATCAGTAGGGGATATGAAACCTAAGAAGGAACTCGGAGCCCTAAGTTCTTTCAAAAGCAGGAACCTAGAAAGAAAGATCGATCAAGAAACAAAACGCAAGAAACGAGATACAGTATATAAAACCCTAAGAATTGATCAGTAGAGGAGATGAACCCTAAGAAAGAACTCGAAACCCTAAGTTCGTTCAAAGTAGGAACCCTAGAAATAAAGATCGATCAAGAAACAAAAAACAATAGAAAGATATAAAACCTGAAACCAAACATCAGACAATATATAAAACCCTAGAAATAAAGATCGATCAAGAAACAGAAAACAATAAACGAGATATAAAACCTAAAACCAAACATCGAACAATGTATAAAACCCTAAAAAGAAAGATCAGATGAAATAAACATACTATAATTAGGGCTTCGTGGAATCTGCTTCGTTTCCCCGCGATCGTTGTGTAGGAGGCGTTTCTTGATCCATAAATACGAGATGTTCTTTTCTGAACTTTCACGCGCTTGATTTACCCTAAAATCTCTCTAAGAATTCGGAACCCTAAAAATCTTGATTTACCCTCGCTTATCGCTCCCCCAATTTGATTTTTACGCGCTTTCTCATGTTCTTTCCCCCGCGATTATTATATGAGAAGAAGCTTTATCATGTGACATGGCAATTTTTTTAAATTCATTACCGTTCAGAGTAGGACAGGCGTGTATTGCCTTCTATTATAACGCGGCGACTTTATCGATTTGTTTTCTATCCTCCATCAACCAAGTCTATAACTTTCTATTTACTTCACATAACAAACCAATTACATATTGTGTTAATTTTTTTACAGTTTGCTTTGTAAATTTCTCATTGAGTTTTCATTATATTTTCTGAGCATCTTACAAGAATTATCTTTTCATATGCAGACGAAGTGGTAAAGAAAAATGTATTTCTAGTCGTTTTTGCCTTTCCTTCGTCTATCACCTGTACTTGAAGAATGTGGAGGCACAGACAATATAATTACATGCCTCGGTATATTATTCTAAACCACAAAGCAGAAGCTACATCATCATAAGTTAAGTCTTTGAATGAAAAATCAAAATTTATTAGTCGTATGTAACATTAAGAGGTTTAATAAGTTCTCAAAAATCGTACAAATGTGCCTACAAAATAAAGAATTCAATCAAGGAAAGGAAACAACAAAGATTACAAGACTAGGAATAAAGGAATAAACCACTTCAATTGAATCGTTAATGATGCTAAACTAAACGAAGTTAATATCGTGCCTCAATTCAAGGCATCGCCATTATTCATCCCATTTTCAAAGTCACGCGAAATAAATTCCACATCAGAAACTCTTTGTGGGTATATAACTTCGGATGATATTTGTGACGGTTCAAAACCAAACAGAGATAAGGTCTACCAGTGGGCACCGTATAACTACTACAAGATCGAATTGGTGGTTGCGAGTAGTGGGGAGAACATGTTCTACTTGAAGAAGGATTGATGGAGAGACTGGATGTAGGCTGACCAGGGGCGTGTTTGAGGGGGTGCGACCGGTGCCGTCACACCGGCCCACTCAAACCACAAAATTTTCTCATAGAGATAGGGCCCCCTAAATTTCAATTAGTTATATTTAGCAGTAGACAATGAAATAAGATGGTGATGTAGCTGAATTGGTAAACCTCTTGAATTTTAACTAAGAGGTCCCAGGTTCAATCCGCCCAGCAATCACTTTTTGTTTTTTTGTTTTTTTTAAACCACGCGAAACAACATTTCATTCATAAGTGATTAAATCACAATGAACTCGTTATTATGGTATTAAGTTATGGATAAAGTGATAAACTATTAGTTTAGTTTGTATGTTTATGAAGTCGAACACTTATTGTTCTATCTTTTCGTGAAAATAGTGTTGTCAAATGCGTATGGTTTTTGCGTAGAAGTATTTGAGATGAAAAAATACACAACTCAGAATAAGTATTCAACTTCACGGAAGGAGTTAAATATTTTTTTTTCTTATCGAACTTAGTTTCTTTAGAGATAATTACTAAACGTATAATGTGTGAAAAGAGTTTACGTTTTGATATCATTGGAGAAAGGGCCCCAAATATTTTTTTCGCACCGGGCCCCCAAATTTTCGACCACGCCACTGAGGCTGACTGTAAGTCTGTAACTACTCTTTGAAATTAAATTGGTGGGATACTTGGAATTGGAACTACGTGCCACACATAATTTTTCTTTGCAAACTCTCTAATGCACAATTAAATTTTGATCTCTTAGATAACGTGGAGGTAGTTAAATAGAGATGTCTCAAATAGACACTATAGTGTGTTCATATGAATACGACAAACACTGCCACCCATGCCCATGCAAAATTGAAGTCAATATTACAGATAAAATGATAATACTCGTCTCGTTTAGTTAACAGGAGGTATCTTAATTTTTTGTGCTTGGAAAATTCTATACAATCCAAATTTTGTTGTATTTGTATATTTCACAATTCATAGAGTTATGTTTGCTTTACCATACACAATTCGATATGCCAAATACATCATTTTGCTGAATGGATCACTGCAATTAATTCTCCGCCCCACACTAATGATCAAAAGGAATACAATAGGCAATCAACCAAAACATAACCAAAGTAATATTGGAAGGGGGCTCAAAAAAATAATCCTAGAGGCACTAAAAGGGAGAAATCAGATCTTCACTGGACATTGACACATATAATCTCCGTTCTCAGGAACAACCAAGGACAGTTTGACGATCTCAAATTCTCCTTCGTCGGAAGACAGGCAAATCAAAAGACGGATAGATTAGTTAAAGCAACGAGAAAATATGTAACAACTATCTGTTTGGACGAGACAAATCTAATTGATCGCATCAATGTAATTATAAATAGATCAAATGAATAAAAGGTGATTATTTAAAAAAAAAAAAAGAAAACAAAAATCTCAAAATGGCATGTCCAATACAGAGAGCTACTATGGGAGAAGCTGCAGTTTTGAGACATCCGGTGGGCAAGAATTCGGTCAATTATATTTGATTTAGGAGGCGAGTCTCCTCACCTTCTGGTCTGGTCTCCAACCACCACCATTACTTCTGCCCACCACCATATAACTTTCGCCCATCACCACCACTTTAGCCACCGGCCACCACCACCATCCGAAAGGAATGAGCTCATAACTGGTCTGACTTGCCAGGAAATGGAAAAACTAACCCTATCCCTCTAGTTCAGGAATTAAATTGAATTATTATTCGTTTTGAACAATAACTGATCTTGGTTGAGGGTTCTAATCAATTATTAAAACATTAATTCAAGTCGAAATCAAGTTCGAAATTTCATCAGAATTCAGATCCCAGTGAAGATTAGAGAGTTATTGAAAAGATTTAACCATAAGAAGCAAAGAAGTTGATTTCTCATATATATTTACATCATTAATCTTAGTAATCACCCAATAAAACAAAAGAAGAAGAACAAAAAGAAGCTAATAATAAAGAAAAACAGGGGAAGAAGAAGAAAAACACACAAGTGTGTTGTGTGTGGGTTAGTTAGAGAGTGAAGGAGATGAAGCATAAGGTAGACGTCTGAGTATAAGTAAACGCATCCTCCTCGGAAATGGAGCTTCACGAAATACATGTTCAAGTACTCTTGTCAAAACTACTGTGTACTCTTCTAACATTTCTGCTACTATTGCCACCAATATCATCTCTTCTTCTTTCTCTCTATCTCTCTCTAGATTCTAGAATTCTCTCTCTTTCTTTAAAACCCTCCAAGCTCGGACTCTTTTATTATACACAAGCAGTCTGAATTTTTGATTCCTCAAAAGACCTTCAGTTAGTACAGGCGTACAGCTACAGCCCTTGGGTGAGCAAAGACCAAGAAAGTTACCTGGTCCGATATTTTTTACTCTATTCACTTTTTAGTACTCTAGACTAGAGAGGTAATACGAGGTTCTAAAGATTAGATAATATTCAAACGATAAATTCTTTTTGGGAGACAAACCATAAGTTTCACTGGCTACCCAGACCACTACCGGTGCACAACGAAGTCTTAACCAACACGTGAACTTCCGCTCGGCCTATCATCTGAGTTCGCCTTAGTAGTTGCATTTCAAATAGGTTACATACTTGCGTTCCAATAATTCTCAATGTAAAATTTGGTTTAAAGAAAGGTCTAAACTACAATGGTAAATACATATACTCCGCATTGCAAAGGTTCCAGGTTCGACCCCATGAAAGTGCAGATTGAGAAATTTTTAAATTTGGGTATAAATAATAGTAATTTTCATTTAATTTCGTGAGGACTTTAGACTAGTAGTGTTGATGTATTAATGCCATTGTAGAATAAAATAAGAAACAGGGAAGAATTTACAAACTTATTTTCAAGTTAATCCTCAATAAATATAGAATAATTAAAGTAATATGTAACTACCAAGACCTTCACAAAATTTGGATAAGAACAAGGGTTGTTGTTGTGGTCCCAGGTGTTGTTTGTATTTGAGGAAACCAGTTAGCTGCTTTTGTTTCCATGGAAAAACTAATTTCGTGATTTTCGAGGAAACCAGTGGCTGCTTTTGTTTTTTTTTTTTGTTGAAGGAAGTGGCTGCTTTTGTTGGCTTGTATGATTTTTTTTTTTTTTGTTGAAACGGAATGTTGGCTTGTATGATGTACTACTTTTTTTTTTTTTTTTTTTTGATGAGGGGTATGATGTACTACTTACTCATTTAAGCCACATATTAAGGTGGTGTTTGTTTTGTTAGCAATAATAAAGGAGAGTTCTAAACGCCCTCCAATAGTCCAATATATTGCTTTGGGGCCATCTTACAGCTAAATTTTGCGAGTGGATTATCGATAAATGGGGCACCTACAAAATAAAATAGGACACCTATAAAAACCTCCCTTGTCTGAATAGGATATTTTAGCTTTAACAAACAAAAAAAAAAAAGAATAGGATATTTTAGATTTATACGAATCAAACAAAAACAAACATTTTAACATCCGACTCAATCTAAGTCACACTAATGAGTTAGATTCAAACCTGGACATACCAAAGCATTCACTTTTTAGCCAGCTTGAGGTAAAATCATTCATATTCTTATATCAATTGTCATTTTAAAGAACACCAACCTAGGTGTGATTCTTTGGTAAAGACTAATGACTAAAAATCAAAACAAAAATTTGCACATAATTATACTTCCATGTATTTGTCTTAAGGCAAAGGTCATGAGTTCTGAAAAAAATAAATTATACATTATAAAGTTCAATTTTGAGTGTCATATATATAGAGTTCAAGAAAGACCCAATAAACTTTTCACAAAAAAGCAGATTTACCTTCAAATTCTAAAAGAATTCAAGTGGTGATGAAAGGGATTGTTTGTAGAACTACTTGATAAATGTTTAACTATTGTCACCTCCCTACATGATAATAAAAGATAGGTACTAATCATACATCAAAGTTCAGGCAAGAATGTTAACTAACAAAAGGAGTTGATTTTCTAAATGTGCACGAACAATAATGGAGGAGAGTAATCGTACCTAGCTGAAATGAACGTCAGACTCTTGCATTAGCAGGACATGATTTTCTACAATTCATGCATTGTGCCAGATTCATCGTTCGGACAAACATTCTTTCTGTTATGATACTCCTATAGTCATACAGTATAAACAACTCATGCTGCAGTGATAAATAACAAGGATCGAGTAGTAGTTCCGATGAGATCTTATCTGCCTGCTTACTTTTGTGCTAACCATTCTCTTAGAAAATTGGATTCTGCAGGTCTGATCCTTGTACAAAAAGCAAGAGTAACCTGAGAACATTCATCAAGATCGACAAAAAAACACACCTAGAGTGATCTATACTAGTGATTGGCATATCAACCCAACCATAGAAGTCATAAGTAACAATTCAATAGTTCATAGGCATTAGGAAGAAAAATACCTTTAGGATTATATTTGGGAAGATGATGCTATTATAGTCATGTATTGAGTATGTTCACCTCAATCGTGCGACTTTCTTTCCTTTCTTACTCCTTCTGATAGCAGCATTCTTCGAATTACTCAATAAATGAGATGGAAGATCCACGATTAATGAAGGTCTTCCAATAAATGTTCTACCCTTCTTGGCAGTCCACTTCAATGGTAAATTATTTACTATACTCGAAACACCATCACCGCTTTGCAGTTCAACTGATCTTTGAATTTGGTCGCGCATTTGAATGGTCCATGCCATTGACTGGTCAAGCGATATTGAATCATCCACTGGTTTCCTCCAGATGTCAAGTATGATCTTTTCAAACGACTGAAACGACATGGAGTTTTTGTATCCCTGACAGTTTTCACATACCATGTTGACCTTAATGACATGCTTGCATAAGTTTCCTTGCATTGACCAAGAACAATCACAGAGAGAAAATTCTGACCCAGGATTCCAAACCATATGAATTTTATTCTTGTCTTCTTGACTTATAACCTTGGCAAAAAGGTGATCCTTGTCATCCAAGATAACAGCATTATCTGGAATTTGGAGAGCTCGATGCCATGAAGTTGAAGCAAGATACTCCTCCTTTACATTCTGATAAGAACCAGTTTCATCAGCCACACGATCGAGCCAGTAACTTGAGTGCAATTCAGTGGTCAGCTTGTGGACTAACCAATCAACCCGTTGGAGTGAACCCAGATGTGAATCATCATATAATTTAAGTTTCAGCTTCAAATGGTATGCTTCAATGGCACCAGCTGCTTCCTGACTTGCCAGCGGATGACTTTTCATAGTTGCGAGCCACATATCTGACAAGAACGAAAAATTACAACGCTATAGAAATGTACAATAATATATATATGACCCGTGCAACTGGAGTATTGCATGAATGAAATTTGACACACAAATTCTTGCATGAATGTAAGAAAGAATAAGAAAAGGTTGTCTAACCAATTTTAGGCACCCAACAAGCTTTGAAGTATTGCATGAACGAAGTTTGATCAACAAAATCTTGAAGGAATTCTTCCATGGCATCAACATAATTCACTCCTCCCCATATGCTGTAGACTATTTGCCCTAGACGTTTAAGCATCTCGCGCTGCACTTCAAAGTTATGACACCTCTTCACAATGTTCCTTTGCCATGATCTCCGAACACGCCAGAGACTGAAGAGGACAGGACAACAAAAGATATCCCTGCCAAATCCAGTCAAATGAAGTCAGTACATTAAGGTTGTCAAATATATGTTACGGCTAGCATAGAGGATAGAAATCAACGTACCTGATTGGATCTATCTCTGCAGCTGCATCATCAAACACAAACCCACTAATCTTCCAAGCAGAATCAACAGTACGAGCTCGAGTAGCAAGAGCTCTCATCCATTTAGAAACATCTTGCTTAGCAAAGCTACGAGTTATGATCCATGCAACTGGAAGTGCATGTTGCCTTGAGTCGAATACCAATAGAGTGCAAAGAGGATACTGTGGCAATATAATCATATTCAATAAAGTGTTTTTTTTCATAAGCTTTGTTTAAAGACTGCATCAATGTAGCTTGTACTACCAACCTTAAGTTTTTTTATGCCAAATGTTGAATCGACAGCCATAAGACTCTGATGTCCAAAACGAATCATTTGTTGCAACTGCCACTCCGTCTGAATCCCCAAAATGAAAGAATCCGTATCAGATGTATCTTGATATAAGAATACAGACTTCTTATTTCGTTCTACCCACAAGCGGGTACTAGCTTGATCATCAAGATCCAACTCATGTGTTGTCCGGCGGATAATCGCACCAATTTTATTGACATATTCTAATGCAGAAGTACTGGCTTTTGAATTAGAACCACCCCACCGTTGAACAATTTCAATGTGTTTCTGCAAAACATGCTCCTTAGGCATCCCACCATAGATCAATGCCATTGTTTGTTGTTGGATCTCATCACAAATGTAGGGAACAGTCTTGGCACCGGGCCCTATCGCATCTCGGTCCAGTGGCCCGTGGCAAACAAAGCCCGATTTGTTTATATGGTGTCGCCTATTGTTGTAAATAATAAGAGCAACAGATGGTCGAGCATACAACCGTTTCACTACAAAATGGCAAGTGCATCCCCGCATTGACTGTGGTCTAGCAGCTCGCTTCCTGGTATTGATTCGGAATTTCCGACTATATAATATTTCTCCACCCTCTCCATAATTTTCAGGACCAAATGAACACCAATAACTACAATAGCACAGGCCATTTGAATCTATTTAAATGACTATTTTAGTTCCATCCATGTAAAATTAACAAAGCTCAATAAGTATCAATTGAAAAAGATATAAAATAAGATCAACCGAAAATCACTTACAGTCGATATTCAAGGTGTTCATCACTCTTGTAGCTCCCCAATATGGGTTGTTTACGGTTTTTTCCTTTCTCAATGTGAAACCGTGTAGGGCATTCTACTAAGGAACACTCACCCAATATAAATGAATCAACTCGATCGTATGGAATGAGTGCTACATCATCATGGTGTTCTGAAGTTCCAAATTTAGTCCAAGTGAGATCAGCGGAAGAGAACTCCTCCTCATCAGGATCCTGTATTTGAAGATCTTGAATTGATTCTCTAATCTCCATTACTCTGCATATAAAGTTACTCACTTTAAGTGTTATCAAATTAGTAAGTTCATCATCATAAAATGAAGTCCCATTTTTTTCTTAACACACCCATTCCTGTAAAAAACTTCATAAAACAATGAGGAATTTATTAAGAAATGGGTCTTTTTTTATTAAATGGGTAGTTTTTAAAACGCAAAAGAAAGATTGTTCTCAATCACAAAGAAGTTTCAAAATCATCCCAAAGAAAGTTACCAAAATAAGGATAAAAACATATAATAAGCCTAAAACTTAAACCTTAAACCCCATCTAAACGTCTCAGACCGAAACCCTAACACATAACAATTCCTTAGGGGGTTTCTGATATTGCTCTGAAAATGAGAAACTAATCTTACCAGAATTCACAAAAAAAAAAAAATTGAACCATAATCCACACAAACATTGAAATGAATAGACTGACCAGTACTTGTTCTTATACTTTCTCTCTCTGGAAATGTTCGAATACCTAGAGAAATCCTCTCTTCTCCCGGGAACCAGATGAACTGTTTAAAGTCTTAAACCCTAGCCCCCTCTCTGCAAAATTTCACCACATAAAGACGACGAAGTTTGAGCCCCACAAATATATGGATTCGGTAAGGTTTTAGGTACCCGTTTAGTTCCTACCGACCCGATTATCTTTTGCCGCCAATATCGAAGGATCATTTCTGAAGGCGACCCGTGATTATAACCGTTGGATAATCATCTAACGGTAGTTAAAATAGGTTTACGAATTCCCACTTCTTAAAAACCCTAACTCTATCACCAACCGTATAAGAGAGAGAAAGAAACCCTAACGAGCCAGCGGTAACAGAGAAGAAGAAGAAGAAGAAAAACTAGGGTTTTTTTTGTGATCGAAGATGGGACGAGTAAGAACCAAAACAGTGAAGAAATCATCACGTCAAGTGATTGAGAGGTATTATTCAAGGATGACTTTAGATTTCCACACGAACAAGAAGATCTTGGAAGAAGTCGCCATTATTCCATCAAAGCGTCTTCGTAACAAAATCGCTGGATTTTCAACTCATTTAATGAAACGAATCCAAAAAGGTTCAGTTCGCGGAATTTTATTGAGGTTACAGGAAGAAGAGAGCGAAAGACGTATGGATTTCGTTCCAGAGGAATCCGCTCTTAAAACTGATGTGATCGAAGTTGATAAGGAAACTATTGATATGCTTGCTGCGCTCGGAATGTCTGAACTTCCTGGTGTGATTAAACAAGCTGATCCGATTGTTCAATCTGCTGTTTTCTCCAGACCTGTTGGTGGATTTGCCGGCGGTCGAAGATCATAGAGATCTGAAAATGGAAGAGTAGTAAGTCATTTTCGTTGATCATGGAAATCTTCTTTTTGTTTGCCTGATTTAGGTTTATCTTTTCATTATCTGAGAACATCTTGAGGTTATTTTGATCTGTTTTTTGGGTTAATATGAATTGTTTTATAGATCAATAGAATTTGCTTTGGTTTGATTTGAAAGTGCATTTCATTATATCATCTAATTTGGTTTAGTCTAGGGTTTAACTTGTAAATGTGGTTGGTACATGTAGTTAGGGTTTTCAGGTTAGAGAACTAGTAGAGTATAATGTAGCTCAACCATAGATATTGATATCCTCAAAGTTCACCGCTGTTTTCGTGTTTCCACCGCCCTTCTCAAATACGCAAAATATGCATAGCAACTTGTCAAGATCATGTTCTATAAACAATGGTTGGTATCATAGACCCAATCTGTAACCAGGGGCGGACCGTAATGAAGACCAGCCTGGGCGATGGCCCAGGCTGGATTTTGTAATTTTTCGACTAATGCAGGGGTAATTTGGTATTTCAAAGGTTTTGATCTTTTTTTTTTTTTTTTTTTTAATCTGGTCGAGTTTTAGAGGGGGAAAGTTGGGCGTGAGTTCTTCACCGTGAGTCCGTGAGTCCGTGGGAGATTGTTTTCTTGTCTTTGATTCTTATTTCTTAAAGGCTTGATCTCCAAAATTTGAAGGTTTGATCTACTTACTCAACTTATACTCTTCAATCTCTAACATATTTTATCAAAATTTTCAATTTGAAGATTTTAAGTTTTACTTTTCAACTTTCTCTCTCTAGGGTTTATTGTAAAACTTGAAATAAATTTGTGAATCTATCTATGTATTGATTGAAAGAGTTGTGTTGAAATCAGACAAATATAAGTTTTAAAATTAAGAAATCAAATTAGGGTTAGGGTTTATTTTAATTTCTCTCTCTTCCTAAATAGTTTAGTTTCATTTGAGTACTGAGTTTATCTTCATTGTAAATTTCAAACTTTGACTCTAAGTTCTTGAATACTTAAATTAGGTTCAAAGATTTACAATGATCAATGAGAATTTTATTTCTGTCTTCTTTATTGATATGCCCTATGCATAGTTTTTATTTGGTTCAATTATTTTTTTCTCTATTTTTAGTTTCTCAAATTAACTCTTGCAATTTCATAAAAAAAAAAAATAATAACTCTTGCTGGATCATAATTTACATATTCTTATATTTTGGTAAGTACCAAACCGGAAAAATGATATAGTTGTGCTTACGTAGATAACTAGATATACGGCAAATGAGATGAGTCGTTTTGCACTCGATAATTTATAGAAAAAATTTTGTTAGAAAATTTGAATTACTTTAAGTAAAGAGTTGGCCCCGGCTAACTTGAAATCCTGGTTCCGCCCCTGTCTGTAAGTACATTCATTAATCAAAATGACCGTAAGAAAAACACTAGGTAAAATCGCCATGAACTGAAAATCCTCAACCTCAATAAAATTGATTACTTTGTGTCTATTTTACAAGTTTTGCTAGATAGTAGTGGCATGGAAATCATGATTTCCATTTTGCATTCTCAAAACTGCTCTTCTCATACTCATGTCCTGGCAGCATTCAAATGCTAACCGAAGTGCCGTTCCTAGTCCAAGCACAACAAGAAGACCTGCACCAGTAACACACAAATCTGAATATTTCATAGAGTCAAAAGATGTTCATATCATTTTCTACCAGAACGATTTAAATGATTGATTGATATAGAGAGACTCTTACCAATTATAATATTGACAGGAAGTGCCGAAACACCAAGAGAAACGGAAATTAGAATATCCAACATTAACCCACCAATAAGAATTGACACTGCCACCCAAAGTGGACGATAGCACCTCTGTCGATAAAACAAAAACCAGATATAGATAATCTTCGATAAGAATAGTAGAATTGAATCAACAGTGGTTGTCTGACAATGGTTGAGTGAATTACATACCCTTTCACGTTCTAGTGAAGTTGGATCGATCCTCCAAATCCAATAATTAGTCTGTTCAAACAGAATTGGCGAGCATATAAGAATCACATAGAAATTTGAACAATTTCGAAGTTTAGGAGAATGAGTTTATTCACATAAAAGAAACTTACACTTGGCTGAGACTCTGGAGGTGGTATGTTCACAGCTACTTGCCTATATAGGAAAGAAACCGAAACTTATTGGTATGTTGTTCAAGAAAAAAAAAACTGGTTGAAAATTGATGTTTGCACCAAATCATCAATATACTTACTGGCAAATCTCACATTTATTTGAACCTCTAGTACTAAACCAAGTTCCTATGCATGAAAGGTGGGCTTTTGCTAGTCCACCCCGACAATGACATCCAAGATCTATGAGAGCTTCGTCGGTCGATTCTTGGCAAACTCTGTTTGTAAAAGATTTCATATTTTCTTAGTTAGCAATTAGAAGAATGGATTCTTATCAGATCAAAATGAAATAAGACACCGATACGAGAAATCTGAGTGAAACAAGTTAAAATCAAGATGAAGAAACTGAATTACCTGCACTGATCTCTACAACTTTCATTTCTTGATAAGCACCCTTTCTTTGGAGAAATCACAACATCTGAAATCTCACTTAATTTTATGTCTGTAATTCCCATAGCATTAGTATTAAGTTTTGGTTCTTCAAGATTAAATGGCTCCTCCCCATTAGAGATCATAATTTTGACTTCATCTTTGTTGTCAGAGCAATCCCCAAATGAAGAAGAACTCTCCCCATTTTCACTCTTCTTTTCCACAAGCAAATTCTCAATTACTATTTGATCTTTTTCATTGATTAGGGTTTCAATTTTGTGTTCTTCCAGAACAGTTCTTAAACCATTTGACCCAACATTCTTCATTGGGTATAATATTCACAGAAATTGTCACCGCCCCTCTTTTTAGCAAAATCCTCAATTTTTCACAAATGATTCAATACCTAGATGGATGTAACAGAAATTAGGCAAGCAATTATTAAAGAAACAATTATAGAGAGAGGGAGATAGAGTTATTAGAAGGATAATTGGATACCTGGAAAAGATGGGTATCTATGAAAAAATGGCGGAACTAGACCGGGAAGGAACTGCTTCTCTGCCGGCAAGATAACGGTCGGAAGTTATGGTAGTTAGAACTTAGAACCAAGGCGTTTGAGAGAGAGACGGAGAAGGGGTTTTTAGTTTAATAAAATCAACTCACTTAAAACAAATCAGAAGTCAATCTCTCTCTCTCTCTCTCTGTGAGTCTTTGTCTAGTAGTTGAGAAGTGTTTATCTATGCTTATCAACCGAGTAGTAGTGACCGTTGATCCTTTTCCTCTCTCTTTGTGTTGTTGATTCTCCCTCTCTCTCTCTCTCTGTCTTTGAGTGTTGTTGTTGTGAAGGTGATAAGAAAATGAAGATTAAAGGTAAAGTTTCATCAAATGAATTTTTAGCCTAAGCGATAAAAATGTCTCTATTTAGTTTCTTTGTGTGGGAGATTTTTCTTTATGTCGAAAGCTATCTTACTTTATATAGGAGGAAAGTTGGTCATGCCTCGAGTATCATACTTGATAGGAAATGCCTACAATATGTTTAAAACATGAGTTACCACGATACTCAAAGCATGGTGAGGCCACCCGACCTGCCAAGTTAGATTGGCTATCCATAGGCCTCAAAGAAAAAGAAAAATCCAAACATTAATCTCCAGCATGAAGCATGGTTGTAATATTTAACTGCAAAATTAGATTGGTTGTAAGAAATGACAGAAGTTAAGTTTTTATTGGAATATCGTATTTAACAATCGCCTGCCTCCCATAATACTGTTGGCCAATAAAAATGCTTAAGGATAGCTGTACAACTCCACGTTGTAGATTTTGTGCGAAATATTTTCAACTTGGTTTGGCTCAAATCCTCCTAAGAGCATCTCCAATGCAACACTCAAGTTACAAAACTCAATTTGACACATAGGACTATTTGAATTTTTGACAAAAAACACTCTCCAATGCAACACTCAACAATTAGGTTGACAATTCTAAGAATACCTAAATACTATACAATTAGGTTGTCAATGTCGAACCCCAATAATACTCACTATTTTTAGACACAATTATTCATACCTACGAGAAATGGGAACTTTCGTGGTGGAATCTTGGATAGTTACTCTCTACCCACTAACCAAAACAAAACTAATCGTAACATGAATAATCATAAAAGAAATGAAGAATAATTATCACCATATACAACATTTAAAAGTATATAATTTTCATTAAATATTATACGAAAAAATTCCCATTTTTATATTTTACATTTCATAACTTGTCATTTGAAAGAAACTAGAAAAGATATTAATCTTTAAACAGAAACAATATACCTAGAATTTAATCTTGCATGAACTTCAATACTGTCCCTATCGTCCACGAGATCTCTTAAAATAAAAGGGATTTTTCATTCATCCTAATCGATTTCTACTCCCTATTTCTTGTAGGATAAAGAAACTAAAATAGAAAAAAAAATATCTAGATAAAAAAATTCGGCAATACTTCAATTAAGCTCAAATGCTCAATTTTTATGTTCACATCACATTACCATTCAACCTTCTTCATATATGTACATTGAGTTTTGAATTGTGACATACAAAGTCTAGCTATTATTTCAGAACTATATCTGGGCACTAAATGGGATTATCATTTATGCCTTTACTCACTACAAATATGAAAACTATATACTTTTTCTTCCTTAGGTGTTGTTTGTTTTTTTTTGTGGGTCTGAATCTGAATTGGCTGAATCTGAATTGGTTGAACTGAATTGGCTGAATCTGAATTCACTGAATCAATTCAGAAGTTAGATGTTTGGTTTTTATAATTAAAATCATTAGGTCTGAATCAGCATTTTGACATTTTTAGCCCTGATCATCATTTAAAATAAAAAAGGAAACCCTACTTTAAAAACCAAGTCAGCTACAACAAAAGAAATCCCCAGCTCTCTAGGGTTTTTTTGTTGAACTAGCTCTCTAGGGTTTTGAAAAGGGAAATGGTGTTATGGTGCTGGAAACCCTAGTTAGATCCACTTCTCTCCTGCTCTCTCACCAAAAGCTGGAAGGCTCCCTCTCACTGACCCTTTCTCCTTTTCTCTCTCTAGAATCATAGATTAGGCAATGTGCGGTCTGGTGCTGGTGTTGTATGTGGTGGTGTTTTTGTGCTTTTGTTGTTGTTTGTGGTGGTGGTCTTGTGGTGGTGATACGTGACCGAGGAGAATACCATTTTGTGTGAGTGGAAAACCATTTGGTGGTGGTGTCTGTCCAGCTTTCCTCATTAGTCACAAAGAGGGTAATCCGTTATTGGATTTGTGCCAAAACCTTGATTTGAGGAGAAAACCATCTGGTGGTGATTTTGTTGGTAGTGGTGGTTTTGGTGCCTTTGTGGTGGTAGTGGATTTTTGGTGGTGGTGGTATTGGTTTTGATGGTAGAGGTGGTAATGGTGGTCTATTTTGTTGTGGCGGTTTCTGGTGGTGGTGTGGTATGGTTGGTGGTGGTGGTGGTGGTGTTGTATGGTTGGAGGTGGTGGTGTTGTATGGTTGGTGGTGGTCGTCGTATGGGTGGCGGTGTTCCTGTGGTGGTGGTGGCGTGGTGCTAAAAGATTTTGTGAGAATATTTCTAATTCATGGAGGGCATAAAAGTCATTTTCACACATTTCAGATATTGGTCCTTATTTCAGACTTCTTTTGAAGTCTGAAAATTGTGGGTCATTTTTCAGCCCATTCAGACATTGACTCAATTCAGACAACATTTCAGATTTTTCTAAATAAGAAAAACAAACATCTGAAATCTGAATTGATCATAATTCAGATTCAATTCAGATTTCAGATCTGAAAAAGTAAAAAAACAAACAGCACCTTAGTTGGAACATTTGTGTTCTTGGACAAAAATAAATTAACCAGAGCTAGTTAACACAAACTAGCAAAAGGGTTGGGAAGACAACATTCTTACCGGCGAGAAAACAACAGTAAGTCGAGCATGATCTGAAAGAGAGTAGTTTTCCGGCCACATGCCCTTCTCAACTTCGCGAGGGAAAAGCACTGCATTCTTCACATTGAAACCAATTGCTTCTTCTTCTTCTTCTTCCTCCCCTTCACTTCTCTCATCTTGATTTTGTTCCGTTTGCTCACAACATACTGGATCCCATATCCGCTTCTGCAATATAGATATTCAACTATCATATATACATTTTTCGGATCCAGTGAGATTTTTGAACCCTAGACTCTCCAGTGGAGAACAAACATGTTAGTCCCCAGCTAAGGCGACCCTTTCATTTTAGACAAGTTTAAACCGACTTAATATCTGAAAAAAAGGGAATTTACCTTAAATTCTTTGTAGTCGACGACACCATTTCCATCTATGTCAGCTAGGAATCCTATGATCCACAAGTCTTCAATCTCTTCAGTACTCAGTTGATGAGGATGACCACTTAAACCCAACTGTATTTACCAGCAAACAACATTAGGTCCTCCGAAACAAAATTATTACTTCTCTCTCTCTCTCTCTCTCTCTCTCTCTCTCTCTCTCTCTCTCTCTCTCTCTCTCTCTCTATATATATATATATATATATATATATATACATATATATATATATATATGACATACCTGACGGAGTGCTTCACAGAAACCTGAGTAAGTAATGTAATCGCCAGGACTGTCGACCTTGAGAAATGCAAATGCGTCATATTCAGTCAGAGAAGCATCCCGAAGTTGGTACTGAAACATGGAAAATAGATCGATTTAAATTTGAAGAAAAGGTAAGCATTTTGGGTGAAGCGAAAGACATAAGCATCTCTGATTTTAACTCAAAATTGAACTTTTCAAAATCTAATTCTACTTACCTTGATTATACTAAAGACAGCTTCGGCCCAACTCGTTTTTAGTGATTTTCGATGCTTGGTAGGATTAAGAAGCCATATAAAATCTACACCGCAAATGTTCCCCCGGTGATTACGGTGACTAACCCACTACACATAGAATTAAAATACGTATGAGCATTCGGACTAAGTTTGGGATCACTTATTTGATCAGTAAAAAGAATACGAAACCAAGATAAATTATTACCTTGTGTGCGTCGGCTTCACTGTCAGTATAGTGATGAGCAGTATCATACGACGAAACGAACCCCTGAGACCTAAGGAACTTATAGACATGGCCGCGCTTGCTTCCGTTCCAGTCGCTAATGAAAACAAAAAACAGGAAGCCCGCATGAATATTCGGGTATGGAAGTGATCTTAGGTAAATAACTTGGACTAGTGATGATGAAGAAACTTACCCACAAAGTAATATGGGAACGGAGGTGAGCTTGTTTTCAATCTGATATGACTCTACATATTGAAGAATTTTGTAAACCTGCAAGAAGACAATACCAAGTAACGAATTAGCTTCCTTTTCAGCCAGATGATCGAGACAAGATTTCACAAATATAATCAAATGAAAAGAAGATTAAGATCAAGCGGAAAATTCATCTACCTGATTTAATCGTACTATGGAAAGACTAGAATCGTGAGGAAATAAGAGATGGGTATTCACGATAATAATTTCTTGCTGAATGTTTTCCCAGCATTGAGAGAAGGGGACAACTGTTTCGACGTGTAGAAGCTGTGCAACACGATCTCCAAAGTCGTTAAAGAGCAATTCTTTGTAGTGTAGAATCCTGAAGTAGTCTTTGTGAACAGCAGTCAACAGGCCTGCAGCAAGAAATACAATTTTCTAAAAAATGGAAAGAGGATTGTGACAATAAGTACTTGAGTCTGCTTATTGCTCAAAGTCGTTAAAGATTAAAAGCATAATTAAAAGAAAAATTCATTTTAAAGCATGAGGGACACCATTTTATGCTTTGTGATAGGATAATTGAAGTACGGAATAAGTCCTCATCAATATTTACTTCTCGTATGGACTATATCCTTTTTTTTTTATGAAGGTATGGACTATATCCTTTTGAAGATATTAAATGAAAGGGTCCTTCAGACTCCGACTTTACCAATTGAAAAAAAAGAGAGCACAAAAGTGAACTCAATAAAATAAAATTTGTTTTGACTTTGCAGTAAGAATGCTAGTCTTTCTTTTTTTTTTTGTTGAAACAAGAATGGTAGTCTCTAAGGCCCATCTGAGATAAACATTATACGCTCATCAAAACGAACCCATCGGCCAATTCAATGTTCATGAGCCAGGAATTATATCAACTTTCAAATTTATGAACGTCAAATTAACTTCACTCGACTTTAAAAATCTTCAGAAAATACAACTAGCTTCTGCAATTAATAAACATCTGTTATTTTTGGTTTGTCATGGAAGAGAACAAAGATTAGAAGTTAAGAATGACGGATCCAAGAGTTGAACCCTAAAGACCTCGTAAAGACGAGTAATACACATCAAATGCACATGACTATTGTCTTTACATGTGATGGGTGAGAAAATAGGCAACGTTTACTTCAAAATTCATCAGTATTTGAAATATAACTAGAAAAAAGAAGTGTTCAGCTCGATTGTTATCTAGAACGGATTTCCGAGGACAGTCCTGATAATAGCCCAAACCCCGAAAAATTGAGAAGCAAAATAAATACTATGGTTTTGGTGATTGAACTTGACTGAAACAATCACATCTATTATCAAATTTACATAAGCACTATATCCGAATACAAAAAGTGGGTTAGAACAATGAAATAGGAAAAAGCAATCGGGATTTTCACATCCTATATAGTGAAAACACAATAAAACTAATAATAAGCACCGTACCGTCTCCTCTATTATTTGTCCGAGCGAGTTTGAAGCTGATATAACCAGCATCACCCAGTCTCTGTTCATACATTTCAACAAGTTCTTCATTTCCAACCCAGAATTCCTATAAAAGAAAACCCAAATAACACCAACCAATTCAGCAATTTTACATTTTATTGAAGCATCTAACTAATAAACTGATTTAACAAAGGAAAATAACCTGGAGGCAAATAATCGATGACTTATCGGTCAATAAACGATCTAATATACTCTGGTTCCTGCTAAACCAGTATGATCTATAATCGCTTTCTCGACGAGTTTGATTCTGATTTCAAATTAACAAATGAAACAACATCAATTACCATAGTTGGAACAAATATCCATGAGAATTCATAGAGACAAATAATCAAACACCTTAATGTATCAAAATAAAGTTAATGATTATCCAAAAAAATATGAATTTTACCTCTTTATCTAATCTTTTGTAGATGGGTGCAAGAATATTAAATGTAGTACAAGAGATGCAATTGTTACAAGGGTCAGCCATTGATGCATAAGTTCCAATCCTTGAAACCCTTCCTTTAGCTTTATTTTCTTGTGAAACTGGATTGTTCTTAGAAAAATTTGAATCTAAAACCTGTTATGTTTACATCCAAAAAGTAAAACCCATATTTAGAATTTCATAAAAAACCCAATTCCATCTTTCAATCAAATAAATCTAACCTACCCAGATTAAGATTTCATACCAAATAAGAAAAAGCAATCATTAACAGTGGAGGAAAGAGAAACCCCCTCACAAACTGATTAAAAAACGAAAAAAAAAACAGGTTTAGAGAGAGATAATGCGGGAAAAGATATTTGCCAGGAAAATGTTTGTTGAAAGAGTTGAGAAAATGGCAAGTAATCTTCTTCCATGGATGGGAAATTGAAAATTTACCATCTCAGTATTGTTTGAAATCTTTGTTATTCTTATTGCTGTTGTTCTTCAAAGTTAGAGAGAGAAAGAGAGAGATAACAGAACAGATTGTTCTAGAACCTGAAATTTTCTGAGAAGAAGATGAAAGATGGGTAGGATTTGAATGAAAAGGATATAAGAAATCAAAACAACAAAAGATGCTTTGATTGTGGATGGGATAAACGAACAAAACAGAACCAGTGGGAGATAAAGTTGGGATTTTTAAGTGTTTTTTACATAGAAAACTAGTGGTTCTTCTTCAACTCCTTTATTGTTTCTCTCTCTAGATTTTTTCCCCTTTTTCAGTATTTTACTGCCTAAATTTAGGATTAATTATAACAAAATATCTATCTTTTTTCTTTTCTAAGACAACAAAATCTATCATCTTATTGTGTTTGTCCTAAAAATGTTAATCTCCCCAAGGATATAACATGCTAATGCTAAAAAAAGATATAGACATATATTAGGGCAGGAAATGATTCAATGAGTAGTTCAAATTTACCATCTGAAAACATTGTGGTACCTATAATCGAGAATTTTTTATCTAAAAGGGAAATCAACATAATAGTTACAACTTACAACAACATGTAGAATTTTACTTTTAGCAGTAATAGATTGAGGAAGTGATTTAAATTTCGTAGCAGAAACCCTTTTGTACAAATTAAAAAAAATTCACTCATTTTCACCCGTATAAATATATATCAACATTAGAATGCTAACAAAATGGAAAAGTATGTTTTTTTTTTTGATGAAGAAATGGAAAAGTATGTTAGTATGTTGAAATTTGTAAGCGAGCAATTATTGGTTTCGCCATTTAAATTAGGAAAATTCACTTTAACAAAAAGAGATCTGACACTGTAATGCTAACAAGTTGTAGAGTTAAGTTATTTACCATCAATGGATTTCGCAAGTGATTCAAGATTCTCAACAGAAACCCTTTAGCGTAGACCATTGCGATTAGGGGATTAGAGTTTTCCAAAAGCAAAGTTCCTCTTAAATGAGTTGGAGGTACTCTTAGTTTTGCCCAAATTGAACTAGAAGTGTCCTGCGGTACTATCCGCTACCATAAGTAGTATAAATCCTTTACATATGTAAAACATTGGGTTAACTTTTTTCTTAAATGTGTGTTTCCTATAATATACTTTTTTTTTTATGAGATTTCATATAATATACTTGTTTTACTCTTTTTATTCTAGTCACATAAGAAAGAATACATTTATGATATTCCCCTTTCTTTTACAACATGTTGGATACCTAAACTATGTGTGGGGCATTGATTCCAACTTATCTTTTCTTTCCAAATTGTCAAGTTGAGGTACATGAACCTTTTCTCTTAGCAAGATAAAGACATGTGCTGAATTTTTGACCATCCTCTCTAATGGCATCCTCTCAAGATCACCACTTCCCCCAGTTTTCATGTGTGAAATATCTGTGTGAATTTTTGTAGTACATACAATTCTTTAACATGAAAGTATTTTCAGCACATTTTTAAGATGGTGACATTTAGGGTTGTATCTTAAAATGAGATATATGGGTTTACTAATTCATATTTCTTTTTGAATAATTCTACTTTTAACAAGTTCAAATATAGATATTGTTTTTGGTTCACTCATAATGTGGGACTAATTATCCATTCTTAACCTTCCCTACCATTGCTCATGTTAATCTATCCTTCTAACTTCTAGACTCTAGCTAGGTGAATCAAAGTTCATCATTAACAAACTAGAGTATCTTTACTAGCTTTAGTTTAATAAAACACCTCTATGCTATATATATAGAACTTGCTATATGTAACAAGAATATTATGCCATGAAGAAACTAAGACAATTAATTATACATGTGGTCTTAAGCTCACTATATACTTAAAAGTGTTGCTACTATACCCGAACTCGTGCTTGGTCTTCTACATCATGAACTTCGTTTTCTTGGGCTTCTATGGTCACACAAGCCCGAACCCGTACTTGATTTTCTTCCTCGTCATAATCTCTTGTTTCTTGGGCCTGTTTGGTTAAATTAGCCTGAACGGATTGTTCATCTTCTTCCTCACAATCTTCGGTTTCATGGGCTTGTTTGGTCACACAAGCCTGAACTAGTGCTTCATCTTCTTGGGCTTCTTTACTCTTACCCCACAAAAGAATATATAGACCAGCAACAACGATAATCGATCCCAAGACACTGCGAAATTTACAAACACCCATTACTTCAAAAGATTATAGTTTTACTAGTTAAGACTACTAATTTGGACACAATTGTAGAAACAGAGGAAGTGATTCATTCTCAACCTTCCAAGGTGAAGTTGTTCCCGAAGAATCGTAAAGTCAAACATTGCTACAACTATCTGCATCAGAGGACTAAATGCTGCAGTAAAGAGCGGCCCTCGCTTCTTTACACAATATGCCATCCCCACATAACACAAGCCTGATCCAACGGCTCCCTACGTTCATAATTAACTTTTCAAACGGTCAATTATACAAAATAGAAAAGAAAGAAAAGTCATACAGTATTATTTGAGTTTGAATTGTGTTGGTTACGGGTAAAATAGTCATTTCAGGTTATTTCAAACAAATGCCTCGTCAGTGGGACTCATTTTATGTTGAGTGAAAGAAAACCAAAATCATGAATTAACAATGTTGGCGAGTCAAATAATCTAAATCTAATAAGATAACAAGCATTCTGAAATATGACCCGAGTCTATTCAGACCTCGAGTCAAGTTTTACAACTACTTTGGAAAAAAATAAACACATACGGAAGTATTCTAAGAGAATAGCACACTACTTACTGCATACAAGACGGTTAAAATACGAATTCTGCCATGAAGAACCCATAAAGAACCATCTCTGTTTGAAATGACGCTTAAAAAAACCGATTGAATAGCAGCGAAGAAGGACATTATAGTGGTACTAGTATATTGACAAGGATATCTCTTGCTGATCCTAGCTTGAATAAGAAACCATGAAGACCAGGAAATTATACCAGCAACCAAAGCTATACAACCAACCACCCAACGATCGGTCTTTTTGCTTGGATTAAACCAATCTATGTGATTCGTTATATGAATCGTTTCTTCCTCCGTCGAATGTGAAAACTTTATTAACGGCATTCCTTTATAAATGGTTAATAACATCGCTCCTCCAACACATATAATTGTACCCAAAACTTTGGCGCTTCCAGTCTTACTTCTGATATTCACAGTCTCTAACCTGATTTTAGACAAGGTTTAAAAGTACAGTTACTAATTACTAGTCAGAATTTTCAATCCCTATCCATCCCTTATTCAAATGGACTCAAAATAGATTCTAGTCATGTTATTCTGATAAGTCAAAAGCGTGAGTCAGATAAATACAAACATTCTGAAATCTAACTCGAGTCATTTGAAACCACTGAGTCAGATCAAACACCATTAGTTTTAAAGGATACCTTAGAGGTAGAGCCATTATAAATGTGATTGCAGGGAGTAAGTTGACGAAGGCACACGAAAATGTTGCAGATGTATATTGCATTCCAAGCAGAAATAAGTACTGTGCAAGCGTCGCCCTAGAAGACATCAAAATGTTTTAACATATATTATTCGAAAACAAATCAAGTTTCTTCTTCTTATCTTGATAGATAATGTATTAAAAACCCAAGTGCAAAACTAACCCAAGAAGGGCACTGAAGAACAGGTACCATAAGATTCCTGAAGTCAATTTAGGCCTTGTTTTCCTGTCATAAAACTTAATATATATCAATATTATTGATCTTCATATAAACTTGGGTTAGTCACGAAAAAACTCGACGAGCTATAAAACTATCTATGAATCCATGAAATGAACTCAAAAAATATTTACATACCTCTCCCACATGTAGGCCATGGGGGCCAAGAAAACGGCTGAAATTGACGTTCGGTATGTAATGAGAACGAGATGATTCATTCCTTCGTCGACTACTTTTTTGAAAAGTACATTAGCAATAGCTAAAGCAAAATTTATAGCTACCATTAGAAAAACAGGTAGCCATTCATATAAAAACCCTAACATATTAACCATCTAAATTATTTTTTAAGATCTAAATTTGTTTCATATAAACAAAACAGAGATGAAGCTCTTATTTGTAGCCTTTGTTTCTTCATAAAAATGATGATTCTAAATCAAATCAACACTTTAAGCTAATTTAACTTTCTAATTGTTTATTATTTTTATCTTCTTTTTCTGTTTTTTAGTGGGAATCAGTGTTCTGTTATGAGCCTAATCAAAGAAAGCTATTAGGATATTTAGCGTTTGGGTCAAAGAAAAATATCGAAATTAGCATTTGGGATAAGAGCTTGTCTCTTATAGGGTTTGGGTCACAGACTAACCGTTGACTAGTTGACTAATGACACCACTAACGTTAGTCTGTGACTCAAATGTTGATGGCGGTACTTTTTCGCTCTTATAGGGTTTGGGTCACAGACTAACCGTTGACTAGTTGACTAAAGACACCATTAACGTTAATCTGTGACTCAAATGTTGATGGCGGTACTTTTTCTTTGACCCTAATGCCAATTTTATCTTTTAATCGTTGGAACGTGAGCGTCTTTAGAGAAATGGTGAAAGATATGTGGGTTTCAAGGGTGTACCCATTTCAATAGAAAACTTGTCAGATTTGAGAACATGAAAGACGTAGAGCGAAGCCTAATCCTAAGCTAGCTATTCCAGCATCATTAGCGAAAGACACGGCCCTGCCGGTAAAGAGTCATGGACTCCGACGACATACCGTTGGTAACAAGACAGCTGGTGTTCGCATAGGTCACTCTAATGGATCTACTGCTTAGCATAGGCCCCTTCAATCTATCAAGCAAATAGTTGTAGAACTCGTCCGATGAGATTTCGAGAGGACAACTGTGTCAATCGTTCGGGATGAAAATTAAGTTTGTGTGATATTTGTGAAAAATATTTTGGGAAACAATTTTCACATAAAAAAGACGCAATGATTAATAAAGCATGTTACGTCTACGATCTACATATTGAATTCGATGAATATATATGTTTTTGAATTATACTGTAGTTTTGGTAGATTGATCATTATGCTTTTATTTCGACATTACATTTTAATTTTAAGATAGTGTTAGAGTCAACGAAAAGTATCGGGCATTTGGGTCACAGACTAGTGGTTGTTAACTGCCCCGTCTCTAGTCAACTAGGTCAACGGTTAGTCTGTGACCTTGACCCTATAACAGACAAACTATTGACCCCAAATAGTAATATCGATACTTTTCTTTGACTCTAATGCTAAATATCCCAAAACTATTCTCTTGATTCATGATATCTTCACCTTGTTAGACTAGGCGACTCAAGATTATTTTGACTATAGATATTTAAACATTTTCCTCATGATAATAATTAAAGATCACTCAAAAACATTTAGCATATTTTGAGTGAAGGTGGTGAACACAAAAGATAATGTGTTAAAGCTCTTCTTTGAATGGCATCTAATACTTCTAAAATGTTGGAAACAAGAACATTTATTTTTTGTTAATGGAACTTTTTGTGAAATCTTTATAATATTATATATATACATATATATTATATTGTAAGAAAACTGAAATGCCTATTATATTGTTCAACCACAATTATAAATAGTAAATTATAAAGGCAGTATTAAAGGGGAGCTCAATTTTAAGTGTGGGAGTTTACAAAATCATCAATATATGAGAGGTTGAGGCATACAAAGACACCCTATACCAACAGAAATGGAACTCTACCTTATTTGGAAATTAAAGTCAAGATTAAGACTTAAAACTTCTTCCATTATATGCTTGAGTGTGCTTTTAATATTGAAAGGTGGTTGAGGTGGAAAGATTTAATTGATGTTGTAGTTTGGTTATATATAGTAGGAAGAAAAGGCAGTTTGTTGTGTTTTCTTTTTTAATCAATTTTTTTTTTTTTTTTTGTATTTATTTATGATCCTTAGATTAATTCTTATATTAATGTTAAAGTCCTTATGATTGTGGCCCTCTATTTCGATCAAGGTGACAATGCAAATCAAATGATCAGAAGAAAAACATGGTGAAGGTCATTAAGTTCAATCACTTTAGGAACCCTAGCGTTTAGATAGAAACCAACTAAGATCTCTGGTTCAACTTAGTTGATTTGCGTCTAACAGAGACTGAATCCTACAAGGAGTTAGTTATTCACTAAAAGCAATGAACTTGAATCGAAAGAATCAGACTAGAAGGGTAAAGAGTGTAATTATCGGGTCATACAACCGAAAACTTTAGCTCGGTAATAATACAGGGGAAGAGCGCATCGGTCTGCCAATGGGCCACGATAACTAGGACCCACATGCCCCCGAAAAGGGCCCGGGCCATGTCAAAGCCACCCAGGCCAAGGAGTCTCATGGGATGGGACTCCACCCAGCCACTTTTTCTAACCAAACCATTGTGATTAGTGTGGGCAGTGGGCATAGTATACTTGTGCCTTTAAAAACTTAGCCGGACTATGAACCATGACCCCGAAGCCATTCATTTGATCCATGACTCGTCCAATAAAGCCCACAAAGATAACCAAAACCCTACTTAATTTTATGGGGGGTTAATTTGACATTGACCCTCAATTATTTAGTGATATTAGGACTTCACCCCCAAAATCAAAAGTGTTCTGGCGTTAACCCCCAATTGCATTTTTTCCGTCATTTTCACGTTAAATGGTCGGCGTGTGAAACACACGCGTGATTCGTGACAAAAATACCCTCATCTAATCCAACGGTGAACAGTCTCTCTCCTGATCAACGGTTGTGAAATAACCTAGGCAAAATAGATTGAAAATCACTAACTATCGTCTCTTCTATTCTCCGATTAGGTTTTGGGTTGGGATTAGGGTTTGTGTTCTTACTCTTAAAAGCTAAATCTCATTCAGGAAAACAGAATCAGGGTTCTTTCATGCCCAACTTGGGAAATCCTTACTTTTCAGTAATAACCAGTGATTCTCTCTTCCCCTTTTTCTTCTTTTACAAGTTTCATCTTCTTCATAAACCAGAACCAGAGGGGTGTAATAATAACAAAGTATAGTAGCTACTAAGAGTAAATCTCTTGTTCTTCTTCTATTTTCTCTATTTAAATCCAAATCCCTTTTTGGGATTTTATTATAATCTGATTTTAAAACTTGGGTATCCTTCAAAATCCATTAAAAATGATCACGAAAGTTGAATTGTATCATGTTATTATTGTTGTTGTTCCTCTTTATGTAGCCAGGGTTCCTTGCTTATGGGTCAGTAAAATGGTGGAAAATCTTTAGTCCTGATCAGTGTTCTGGTATTAACTGATTTGTTTCTTTATTTGTTGTTCCTTTGATCTTTTCATTTGATCTAACAATCCTTACACCATGAACTTAAAGTTCATAGTTGCTGATACTCTTCAAAAGCTAATAGTTTTAAATGTTCTTGTTGTTTGGTCTAGGGTTAGTGCTAGAGGTTGTCTTGAATGGAGTATAACTTTATTTTATCTCTCTACACTTCCTAATACTGTTCCTAAATCAACTAGTTCCAGATCTGAAGTATTTTCAAGAAGATCAAATGGTCTTCATTCAGGTCTTTCATTAACTCCTGGAGCTCCTAATCTTAACTAATGTTGAGATTTACTCGTTGCAATCTTCAAGAAATCCAATTTTAAGAGGTACCAGTTTTAATCATACTGATTTTTACTTGATGGTTGATGGGACTAATCCTAGACCATCAAATTTTGGGAACTTGGGTTTTGATGAGGAGGCTGGAAATGGTGGTGGGCTTGTGAGAAATGGAGTTCAAGGTGGTGGTGGTGGCTATCCTGCACCAAATTCAGGGATGTTTTCACCAGTGGGGAAGAAGAAAAATGATGGAGGAAAAGATCATATGTTTGTTGGGAGTTCTAATGCTTCCCCTGTTTCTGAAGGTGGGATTCATGTCTTTAAAGGTGGTGATTATTTCACACAACCATTGATCATAAGAAAGATTGTTGACCGTAAGATCAGATGGGGGGTATTTTTGTCACGAATCACGCGTGTGTTTCACACGCCAACCATTTAACGAGAAAATGACGGAAAAAAGGCAATTGGGGGTTAACGCCAGAACACTTTTGATTTTGGGGGTGAAGTCCTAATATCACTAAATCATTGGGGGTCAATGTCAAATTAACCCTTTTATGGGAGTATAAGAAATATTAGGGTTAGGGTTTTAGATTGCCTGCTAATCTTTCTTTCTTGGCCATTAGAGAATCATAATAGGTACAGAGAAAACATCAGTAGAAGGAAGAGATGAAGACTATCCTATCTTCCGAAATCATGGACATACCAGATGGAGTTAAGATCAAAGTGAAAGCTAAAATGATCGAAGTTGAAGGACCAAGAGGAAAGTTAATTAGAAATTTCAAACATTTAAACTTGGATTTTCAATTGATTAAGAACGAAGAAACTGGAAAGAAACAACTTAAAGTTGATGCTTGGTTTGGATCTAGAAAAACAACTGCTTCAATTAGAACTGCTCTTTCTCATGTTAATAATTTAATCACTGGTGTTACTAAAGGGTATCGTTATAAGATGAGATTTGTTTATGCTCATTTTCCCATTAATGCTAGTATCACTAATGGAAACAGGAGTATTGAGATCCGTAACTTTCTTGGCGAGAAAAAGGTACATTTCTTAGGTTTCCAAGTTTTGATCTTTTAATAGTAGTTGCTTCTTATTCGAAATGAATCAAGCAAGTTCCCATGATTTGAAAGTACAAATTAGGGTTTTTTGTACTGTCAAGCTGAATCTTTGTTGTAATTCACTTGTATCTTTCTGCATTTTCATTGAGTAGAAGAGAATTCACATTTGAATGAGAATTGATTAGTACATTGAGAAAAACGGGCAATTCGATGAACATATTTGAAGATATTGTTGAACTTGATCAAAACGGGCAATTATATGTCTTAATTGGTAGGGAGTATATTAATTGGATTCTCGGAAAGTTTGTAGTCTGAATGTTTGGAGAACTATTGTCGGTGATTAGTATATTTCGTAGTTTATCGGCTTCTTTAAGATATTTATATGAAACATTGCTTTTGAAATTGACAAAAGCTAGTCACGAGGAATCTCAAAAAGTTTCCTTTAATTTTAGTCTTGACAAGGGAAGTACGAATTTAATCTAGGGTTCACAATTTTCTCACCTATCATATGTGCCGATGAAACTTAGCTCGTTATTACTATATCAACCCCTAATTAGGTATTTCGACATAGATGAAGTTTGATGCCACCCACAACTTAAAACTACATTTCGTTATATTTTTTTTGAGATATTGATTAATTGAAAGATTCATTTGATGTGATCGTGTTCGGGTGTAGTCGAACTGTAGACTTCATTTGTTTTTCTCTAGTTGTAATTTCCGATACTTTCTAATGTTACTAGTAGTCTCTTGTTTGTGCTTCTACTGTGGTACTTCTTTCTCGTACACTAAGCAAAAACAAAGAAAGGCAAGCCAATTGCACTTCTTTCTTACTGTTTCATCATTCTGAAGAGCTAAAACCTAACCTCTCACGTATATGCTTTTATTTAGTTCTGTATCTTCCCTTAGAAGTGTTATTGAAGTATGTTTGTAGGCCCTATTTTTGGATAGCCTCGTATAGCTACAGGGGTAGTTCCTTTAATGTCTGTCATTCTCAGTTGCCCACAACTTGTTAGATAGTGGGTAATTGTTGATGAGTGATGATTTTGTGGTTTATTAGGTGCGAAAGGTAGACATGCTTGATGGTGTGACAATTTTGAGGTCAGAAAAGGTTAAGGATGAAATTGTCTTGGACGGAAATGATGTTGAACTTGTATCACGATCGTGTGCATTGATTAACCAGGTACCCTTATAACAAACAATTCTTGATCTGCTTCTTGAGATTTCTGTAATGAGTTTTGTTTGTATCATATATTGCCCACTTATCTAATTCTTTCATTTTGGCTCGACAGAAATGCCATGTTAAGAACAAGGATATCAGAAAGTTTCTCGACGGTATTTATGTGAGCGAAAAGGGAGCTGTTGCAGAAGAAGAATAGATAGATAGAGACAACAAGGAAGTCTTGGTGACGAGAAATATTTCGTGTTCTCTTTCTTTTGGCCACTTGAGACACATTGAAATTGTTTTAGGATCAAATTTTGTCGGTTTGATATTTAAATGAAATTCTGTCTGGGTGATGTCTACCTGATTTTTGTTCTTCAAACCATTTTTATTCTGCAAAAAACATATTAATGAATCGAAGGAGTTTGGTCTGGTAATATTGATCATCCCCCCGCCACTTGTGAAAATGAACACCATGAATTGTGTTCCAACGACACAGATGAATAGAAGCTAATGAAGTTCACATTGCCCATCATTATGATTACATTTTTCTTCTGTTCATGTAATCTTGATTACTGTTCTTTCCACTGAAAGTGGGTGTGAAATGAGACATCCATCAAGTTTCCAACATAAAATGTCTGGAAGGGACAAAAGATGCAAGAAAACAACAAATGAAACATCTTTTGTAACTTTGTACCAGCTCTTAGGTAATATAGGATAATTAGAGCTCAGAGTAGGTAAACAATCTTGTCTCTGTTTATGTCATGAAAGCCTAATGGGCAAGGAGTTTGTATGATACCTAGCCTCGATTAGGTATCAATATCATCTCTGTTTTTGACACGGAAGCCTAAAGAGTTTTGTATCCGGAGAAGGCACGATGAGACCACCCAAAAGATCCTGAACGCTAAGTTTGAGCTTGCGCGTAGTGTCCAGTTTTTCGAACGCTCTGCCAAAAGATGTGAGATATTACATATAGACTGGAGTATCGAAATTATTTGCAAAATGGGTTAATTTTTCCTTGTAAGGAACCGTTATGGGTTATTTTTTCTTCGTAAGGAACATTTCTCAAATGAGGTTTCAAGAAATTAGAGGACTTAATTTCAGGATCACGAAAAAGTAAGGTTAGCAATAAGTTATAAGATCTCACATCAACACCAAACTAAGCCTTTGTTTCTTTATGATGTAGAACTCCATATCCATATAAAGTCGAGATAGATTTTTTTTTCATCATTTTGTATATGATCTTGGGAAACAAAAACTGTTTGATGGTATCCTTCCACAGGATCAAGTTGATCAAAGTGGGTGGTGGGGTTTGGCCAAGGACACCTTCTCATTTCACCCATTATTGAGTTTTGAAGACTACAAAAATGAATGCTTTAGAGCAACTTAATTGATACGATTTCATTTCGAAAACCAGAAGAACTTCAACTATGAACTCCTGGAGGGCTTTTAGATTGGCAGTTAACAACAAGAAAACATGTTTGGCTATGGTTTTCATTCAACTAACATATGTAGGGATGATCTTACTATCTAAAGCTGCACTCAAAGATGGGATGAACCCTTTTGTCTTTGTTGCTTATAGGCAATCCATTGCTCTACTTGTCCTAGCCCCTTTTGCTTTTGCACTCGAAAGGTCAGTATTTATGCATATATTAAACGATCACACAACTTCATTTGTCCTATGGTTTTTGACGAACCGTGTTGAGTTCCAACTGGTTCAATCACCATAATGGTCCAACAATTAAAAAAAGTTCATGTCCCTCTATATATATAGACACACCCATACACACGCACGTTCAATTCATTCTTGACCGACATGGGACTTCTAGGAGCAGTTCAATCCATTCTTGAGCTTCTAGGAGCAATACCCAGAAGACCGGCTTACAAAGAAAGGATAGCCGCTAGTTCATATACTCACAAACCACCAAGACCGTACTTGATCATGTGAAAGCCGTAAACATAATGAAACACTAAAGACTACTTTATTCAATGATTTTCCGTCGTTACTTATGGTGCTAAAGAGATTTTATTGCAGGGAAAAAGTTCCTCTGTCATTCTGCAATTTTTGCAAAATCTTCTTTCTTTCCCTCTTTGGGTGAGTTGCTTCTTCTTGTTTAATCATAAGTTTATTCTCTTACTCGATTCTTGAACATATAAATCATGTCGAGTAATTATTACGCGTTCAATGACTAAATGCAGACTAACTTTGGGTACGAATATGTACTATTACGCACTTCGTTCCACATCGGCAACATATGCCAGCACGAGCCTTAGCATAATTCCTGTCACCTCCTTTATCGTATCTATTTTTTTAAGGTACACTACAGTTGAAAATTTCGTAAAATTTCACCTTTTCATGTAAAAGTCATCCTCTGATAAGATGTCTAGCAAAAATAGTGAAAGGGCTACGTGTAAAATGTTTTACTTGTGAAGTAACTAATCGACTATATATATAATGTCAGGGTGGAAGCTGTTGATTGTTGTAACAAATACGGGCAATTCAAGATTGGTGGGGTGGTTTTATCGGTTGGAGGAACATTGGTTCTAAGTTTATACCATGGCCCTGTTTTGAAGTTCTTCAATTATGAAGCGAAAACTATAATATCCCATCAAACTAAGGAAGACAACACAAAAACACTAATAGAAGGTCCCCTTCTTATGTTCATTTCTGTCATTGCTTGGTCTATATGGCTCACTTTACAGTCTGAAATGCTAAAAATTTACCCAACTAAACTAAGACTCACTACCTTACAATGTTTCCTAAGTGCTATTCAGTCTTGTTTTACGGCTTTAGCTTTTGATCGGAAGCTTAATTCGTGGAGGTTAGGATGGGATATTCAACTTCTTTCACTTGTCTATTGTGTAAGTAAGATATGATCTCGCTTCATTTTGTAGCTTTCATTTTTCAATATTGGCTTGAGGTTTTGATGGAGTTTAGGTATCAAATACAGGGTGTTTTCGTTACGGGAGTTTCGTATGGGCTTCAAATTTGGTGTGTAGAGAAGAGAGGCCCATTTTATGTAGCCATGTTTTCTCCTTTGTCATTGCTTGTAACAACCATTTTCTCTTGTATTTTATGCCATGAGATACTCTACACTGGCAGGTTAGTTGACTAACAAACTAACTACTAATTCATGGAATATTATTTTATAGTCCATCAATTACGGGGCATTAGTATTAACCCCATTGAAGCGGGAAGTTAACCCAAAACACCAAATAGACGCTTTTCTAGTTATCCTTCTATGGCTATTGTTCTTGGGTTGAACTCATTTTGCTATCTCTCTCTCTCTCATTGTAAAATGTGCAGTGTTTTGGGTGGGATTTTGATTGTTGGAGGGCTTTATTGTGTGATATGGGGAAAGAAAAAGGAAGAAACTCAAATGAAGATAATAAGTGAGCAACCTAAAGATGTTGAAGGAGGTTGATCAATACCTTTATCTTATGAGAAACCAAAATGAAGAATGAGATTGAAACTGCTTTGTTATTTTGATGTTTTGTTTGAGGTATATAAAATAACTCGGGAGTCTTTTGTTTATAGATTGTTTTCCTCTCGCGGTTTCTTCAAAATAAAATTGACTATCTAGAAAGAAATAGTAGTTTGACGAATTACAAGTTTCAAAAATATATAATTTATAAGATGAAAATCGAAACTTTATATTCGAGAACCTAGTTTTTCTAACTTTTCTACCCTTTGATTTTAAGTGAAAAAAAAATAGACAAAAAGTTCATTTTTTCCAACGAAGAGGAAAATAGGTTATGTGTGATTTTGTGAACGATTTAAGTATATGGTGCTACTAAAAAAAACATATGATCAGGCAATCATACGGTTTGAAGTGTCAGAACAGGCACTTAAAACACCGAAAATGCAGAATCATTGGGGAGAACTAAAACATTTTTAGTCTTTTTAGTTATAGCTCATACGGTTTGAAGTTCGCTTAGACACCCAAAGCGACTATGGTTTAAATGTGTTTATTTAAATTATCTATAATGGAGAGAGTTGAAAAGAGACGGGCTTAAAATCCCAAACCTTATATACGAAACGACAAGGTTGGTCGAATATACGGAAAATTAGGTCAGTCAATATTTCTGGGTAAAAACAAATAGCTCATCTATGTGATATCTAACCTGAAATTTGACCTTATTATAGAACCTTTCAATTTTTATACCTTGAAGAGAAAAAGAGGAATATAACTCAGAGACATTCCAGTCTTAATTTTAAGTTCAAAACAAATGCCTTTTAATATCTAATATGAGTTGTTTTCAACATCTTAAGTAGTTTCAGCAAAAAAAACACATCTCAAGTAGTTCACTTCCCATTCAATTTCCATAACTTAGAGGCTAACAAACAAAACCTAGAGCAATGTTGTGACTGTACTTGTGACACATCTCTATTTACAATCTTCTCACATGAACGGAAAACAGGCAGACACGTTCAACCTGCAGAGAGCTTATATAAGCCGCCGGCTCCTTCTCATGTGAAAGACTTGTATGTACACAAGAGTCTGCTATTTTTCTTACTAACTATTTCAAATAGAAAGTATTGTGGGTCCATATTTCATCAAAAAAAAAAAAGTATTGTGGGTCCATGATATTGGTTTTCCACCTTCATCAAAAAAAAAAATGATATTGGTTTTCCACAACACACATACAGACATATAGAGATAGAGAGAAACTCCACTACTGCCCTACTGTTAACAAATTTAATTAATATCCAATTAAACAACCAAAAAGCATTAACTTCTAACCATATAAAAAGAGGTAAAAAGACTATAGAAAGGTAAAAACCAAAAAATGCAAAGGAAAACAACTTTAACCTTTTTAAGCCCTTGAAAAGAAAATCCAGTCACAAGAATCATGAATGTCCCTTATAAATAGAGGAATTCGTGAAGAAAGAAAAATAACACACTCCGTCGTTACGTAATTACTATAATCATCATTAACAAATCAATTAAGGAATATGGGAATGGTAAAATTATGTGCACCTTATGCAGGGATGGTAATGGCGCAAGTAGCTTATGGTTGTTCAAATATTCTCACTAAGGTTTGCTTGGAGAGAGGACAGAACCAACTTGTTTTTGTTGTTTATAGACATTTAATTGGCATGTTTATTTTAGGACCTTTAGCCTATGCTTTTGAAAGGTATATAATTTAATTAGTTTTATATTTTATTTTTATATATTTCTTTATTTATTTTCATGGGTTTAATCGATATGAATGTTTCACGAATGCAGGAATAAACAACCCACATTATCTTTCTCGGTGGTTATGAAAATATTTTTATTTGTTTCTCTTGGTACTACTGTGAATCTTAATGTTTATTATGTTGGTCTCAAGTATACTTCTGCAACGGTGGCAAGTGCTTTAGGCAATGTCGTTCCTGGTTTGACATTTTTAGTAGCCGTTTTATTTAGGTAATTATCAAGTAAACTACACTTATTTGATAAATTTTACCTTTCCATAAAAATGTTATCAATGGAAAAATAATTATTTATTAAATAAAAAATAATAATTCACATTGTGGTTATGGTAACGAATATTATTTCGCTATAACAGTGCTTATGGGTTCAACAAAAAAAAAACATTATTTCGCTATAACAGTGCTTATGGGTTCAACAAAAAAAAAAAAACAGTGCTTATGGCTATTAAATAGGTGTTATATTTTAAAATGAACCCGTAGGAGTTTATTGTTATCTTCTTTCGGAAGAGTCTAGACCCTACTACAATTACCCCGAGATCTATAACCCACAATTTTCATTTTCACTGTGAATCGATCCTGAGACATCCGAATTACAGAGTGTGTCGAATCTGGGGACCTCAGGATTATTTTACTGTTATTGAGACATTGATCTAAGTGGAGCACTATTAGTCCAGCAGGGTAGAGAAGGTATCATTGAGGAGCAAGAGAGGATGGGCCAAGGTGGTAGGGACATTGATATGTATAAGTGGAGCCCTCATTTTTACATTCTGGAGAGGAGGCTACTTTTTCCATAGCCTACTACCAAGTCCACTCCTCCATATCCATCCCTCAAATTCAAAGAAGCAAGACCATTGGATCAAAGGCTCCCTCCTTATCTTAATAAGCCAAGTCATTTCTTGTGCTTGTCTCTTTCTCCAGGTTTTCAAACTAAACTCTAGTTCATTTCTTATAGTATTAAAATTAAAAAAAAAAGAAAAAGAATTAGTATACAATTATAGTAATTAATAAAACTGAATTAATTTTCAAACAGGCTGGGATTTGCAAGGTTTATCCGGCTCGTTTGTCACTAAACACATTGGTTTGTTTTTTCGCATCATTGCAATCACTTGTCCTCGCACTTATTTTCGATAGGACACTTTCTCCGTGGAAATTGGAATGGAATGTTCAGCTCTTGAGCCTCAAGTACTCTGTGAGTATAATTTGTTGGCCCCATTCATTACTGGGCTCATACTTACTCTTTTTTGCATATGCTTAGATCATGTTTATAACAAAAGAGAAATTATATGTGTAAAGATGACAACTAGTTTATATATTTTCGCCCCTTTTAACAAGATCGATTGAACCTAATCAGTCAATCCCGCACCTATGTAAGAGGCGGTTGTAAATATAACTACGTCTATACATGCATGTAGGTTGTAGCATATCATCCAGTATAAGGGTCGGAACTTTGTCGTTTGTCGCGCTCAGGAGCTCATGCATATCTTAATTTGGGGCTCGGGTATTCTAGATACTATATTTTAAAGAGAGACACGCGTACTTTATTATTATATTTTAGACCCTAATTAGAGACTTTATTTGAGTATTTAAACTTTTTTTAATGACAGGGAATTGTGAACACAGCACTAATTAGCAACATACAAACCTGGGTAATTAGTGAGAAGGGACCTGTCTTTTGTGCTATGTTTTCCCCTCTAGTTGTTCTCATTGTCGGGATGTTCTCTGCAATCTTATTTGCCGAACGACTTCACTTGAGCAGGTTAGCTATTAGTTACGTTCTTCCTTTTCTCCACATGAATTTCTCGCTATTTACCAATTATTATACTTACGATATATATATCCATTAGGTGTTTCGTGTTTTACTTGTGATATAAGTTTAAAATATGAGTTTGTAGCATGATAGGTGGGGTGCTTATAATAGTTGGGTTGTACGCCGTACTGTGGGGGAGAAGCAAGGAGGAGGACAACAATATTTGTTACATGGAAGGGAAGTCATCAATTACCAAAACTGACATTAATTCTGATAATCATCCCCAACCAATTGATTTAATCTCTATTAATAGAAGAACTCTTGTGTAATCTTATTCGGATCCCAACTACTCATAAAAAAACAATTATCAAATCCACATTTCCTATGTTTTCAAATATATATCATGGATTTTCTATGTGGGATTATGCCTAAATATACAAAGTATTGTATAGTCATTGGGGATTGAAGTGGTAATATGTGGATGCATGTATGTATGTCTTAGAAGTTGTCGATTGGTAATTGAATTGTTTAGTGATACTTTTATTAGAAGAACTAAAATTGGACTGGGAAATAACGATCCAACTAAATCTCAAACTTCTAGAAAAGGAGAAGTATTTTTAACACTTTAATTTAGAGAATTAGAGTACGTAACATATTTGATATCGAAAAATTGTGGCTTTGCTTTACTTTTCTAATATAAATCGGGTTGCACTACTTTATGAGTATATCCCAAGCTAATCCAAGGAGTTTTAACCTACCACTCAATTAAACCACAAAAGAATAAATTGAAAAGAAATTGCATGGAAATGCAACATAGACTAGATGAGTCAATTTGTGATAATAAACATAAGAAAGTGAAAAGGTAAACATTAGTGAATTAGGTGATTGATTAGACTGAAAGTGGATAATATACAAAAAAAATAGTGATCACTAATTTTTATGTGAGATTTATATGTTGACAATGTCAGAGTCCAAAGCGCTGTAACTAGTCCCAAATAGAAAGTATGACGAAAATTTACAGTGACGGATAAACCTTCAATTTGATAAATTTTTTTGTTTCAAAGAAGGAAAATTATAGAAATACTAAAAAGCAATTGATTAAAACTTGTAGAGGAACCTCATTTTCATAGCAATAGTGGTTTCCTAACTCTTAATTCCTAAACAAAGGACATTCAAAAGTAATAAAATACTTTAATTTTAAATATAGATAGTTTCTTAAAAACTTAAAATCATATTTTTACTATCATTAAGTACTTAACTATTAAAATCACTGAATCCTAATACATAGATTTGAGATCTAAAATGTTAAAGTAAAAAGCATTTAAGGTTTTTCGAATGAATGAGGGTCACAACTCGTAAGGTTGGAATTATTAGTAATCCATTGAATGAAATATTTCAGGAATGAGGTGGGAAGGGGGCATGAATAGGCCTCACCACTGAGACAAAATATCTAATCCTATACAACCTTTTTTATGAAATTGTTTCGGGTTCTCTTAACATGCCATATCAAATGCTTAAATCTCTTTATTGATTCTGATTTGGATGTTCCCTAGTTAATAATAAACGATAAAAGAAACTATGATCCAAACAACAGTTATCTATGACAGTATGTGATCCAAATACTCCATAGAGTAGAAGATATCTTGGTTACTCGACGACCTTTTTTTTTGAAGGCTTAATCGACGACCTTTGTTCATAGTTATGATGTATTGAAGCAACATCGGTCAACTCGTTTGTTTAGCTTCTCTAGTTTCATCAATCCACCAACACCTTACCTTTTCTTTTTAATTTTGTAAAATATTCGTAAATGCCCTCGGCTCTTTTTCGTGTTAACACTCCTTTTTGAATTGTTTAGCGTGTCTCGAACCCTTGACCTCTAGGATGGAAGACTATACCTCTTAACACTTCAACCAAGACTTGTTGACCGTATTAACACTCCTGCTCATATGAGATGTGCAAGTATATCCGTGTGTGACACTTAATATTTCACATTTGGAATAAAGAAATATTGGATAAAGAATCAAGATTAGAGTTAACTAGGGAATAAGCATCTAATTAAGTAGATTACTAATTAGGTCTAGTTACATCAAGTTTCTTGCATGTCCCAAATTTGGGGGATAAACCATGACGTGACTAATTAGACATCTTACACCTAAAAGTTACTTTTAAGTGATATTGGTTTATGAGTCATTTTGTTTCCCTCCACATATTTGTTTTTGTTGAAAGTTTCCCTCCACATATTGGTTCACTGATTTTGAATTCCACTACTTTTTTTCATTAATCTATAAGCACTCATCCAAAAAGCACTAATTATCACAAGATACTACATTTTTAATATTCATAATGCTCTTTTTTGTGGAGAAAACAGTAGGACTTATTTAGGCAGAATTTTTAAGCATATTCTCTTTGCTAATAATGCTCTATTAGTTCTCAAGCATTGTTTTGCTTATAAATATTGTGTTATTCTTATACTAAACCCTATTGGAATCATTTGAATCGAAGTATCTATGTTGGTTGGTTGTTTTTAATCAACCAAGATTTAGTTAGAAATCATGGGGATGATGGAAACATGTGCTCCTTACGCGGCAATGGTTTTAGTGCAACTAGCTTATGGTGTTTCGGTTGTACTCGCTAAATTATCGTTTGACGTGGGGCAGAGTCAACTTGTGTTTATTGTATATCGACATGTAATTGGGATGCTTGTTTTAGCACCCTTAGCTTATGTGCTCGAAAAGTAATATTCTTATTACATGTTCTTTCTCTTTTTGAGGTTTTGTTTCTATTGATCTCTTACAAACATGACATTTACTATTATATGCTTTGGTGCAGGAAACAACGGCCTTCGTTAACCTTACAGATGGCAGCAAAAATCTTTGTTATGGCTTCTCTAGGGACTACCATCCATCTAAACGTCTACTATGTCGGTCTTGAATACACTTCTGCGACGGTCGCAAGTGCCTTAAACAATGTCATTCCTGGCTTGACTTTCTTTTTAGCCGTACTACTTGGGTATACATCACCTTTCCGTTACCAATAAAAGTTTTATAGAATTCATTGTAGGACCATTTCTTTTGACGAAAGTGTAAATGGTGAAAACTGGTTTCCATATTTATCCACCGTATGAATATGTTTGGAAATTAATAAAGCCCATAACTCAAAATTGACCCCATTGTGTCATTCTGAACTTTTGTTCCTCGAATGGATCCCTTAGTTATTTTAGCATTGTCCCTTGACCTAATTCATCGTTATTATACTGAATTAATGTTTGATTATTTGTGGAATCAGAAAGGAAAAAGTAATGATTCGGACAGCAAAAGGACAGGCGATGGTGATGGGTACAATAACATGTATAGGAGGAGCACTGTTATTTACATTCTGGAGAGGGGCCTACCTATTCAAAAACTATGATCCGAGCCCACTGATCCATGTCCCTAATTCTAATATCCATGATCACCAAGACAATTGGGTCAAGGGCTCAGCTCTTCTTCTTACTAGCTATATTGCATGGTGTGCTTGGCTCTTTTCTCAGGTATATTTCTCAATCAAATCATTTTCTTTATTACCTTTCATTTATTTGTATCTAGTATTCCTTGAAGTCACTCGATGTTGACAAAAGTTTATCTGCTGAGCTCAACTTGTGAACTAAATATTTTTATATGTTCGCAAAATACTTTAAAATTTTTAGAATACCCCCCCGCTTTGGTGTTTGTAACTTTTTTTTCTAATACAATCATATAGTTTTTAAATATAAAAAAGAAAAAGTTAATTTAGTGGATTTGGTTTTATACTAAACTTGACAATTGACTTATATCCTCAGGCTGCAATTTGCGAGGTCTATCCAGCTCGTTTATCACTAAATACATTGATATGTTTCTTCGCATCATTGCAATCATCTGTTGTAGCACTTATTTTCGATAGAAACCCTACGTCATGGAAATTGGGGTGGAATGTACAACTCATAACCATTTTGTACTCTGTAAGTAAATTATTTATATAATTCAAATGGATCTACATCGGTAGCCAAGCCCACTTGACACGACTAAAACGTTTTTTTTTTTTTTCCTCAACAGGGAGTTATAAGTTCTTCGTTAGTATATTTCCTACAAACATGGGTTATAAGTAAGAAGGGACCAGTATTTTCTGCAATGTTTTCTCCGGTTGTTGTTCTCGTTGTCGGTATATTCTCTGCAATCTTTTTTGCAGAACGGTTTCACGTTGGAAGGTGAGCTATAAATTATGAAAATTTAATGTTATTTCATTGATTAGAAATAGAAAAAATTTCCGTGTTTCTCATAAAAGTTGGAAAATTTGGGATGCAGTTTGATAGGTGGACTTCTAATAGTAATTGGGCTCTACTTTGTATTGTGGGGGAGGAGTAAGCAGGAAACCACAACCATGGAAGAAGAAGAAGAAGAAGAAAAAGGAGGAAAGAAGTTAACTTCAATTCCAATTACAAGTACTGATAAAACTTCAACTAACCATGAAAATCAAGTAGTCCTTGATATCAACACCACTACTACCATTAGCCCTAACAAATGTAAATGTTCTCATCACAACTGATTAGAAACTAACTATTTGAGAAGTCTATTTAATTAATCTAAAAGACTATTGGTTTGTTATCACAATGATATCCGATATATTAGTAGAGCGAACGTGAATTTAAATATATTATGTAATACTTGCATCAATGCAATTTATAGGTAGCTATTCGAATATACGTATGTGCACTTTTAGATTGTATCAAAATTTGAACATGTGTTGAAACGTGGAAATATTGGTCCAATAGACAAAAATTTAGATTTCCTTAAAAGAAGAAGAAATATTTATGAAGTTATTTTACATGGGACTAAAGTTTGAACAAATTTCATTAACCTACGAGTCTATGACAAACATTGCACGCCTAGGACAAATTTTCGACTTCTCTTATGGGGGAGAGAGCATTTAAAAAGAAAAATATAAAAGTGTTATGTTCTTTTATAAGCCCTCCAATGACTTGGGCCAACTTCAGAGGCACAGGGCCGCCACCTTACCTAAAGGGCCCAAGAGGGTTGGCGAGTTGAGGCTAGCAATGGGCACTAAGCTTTTGGAAATTGCTTTCTGATCGGCCCAAGTACCTTAACAGATATAAACATAACTTACCTGGCTGGCCCAATTCACACCCCTATCTTTGTCGATCCAAGTAGCACTGGTTTGTGAATAAGTCCCTCCCTCGCATATGTAACCCGAGTATAAGAAACCAATACAAAAGAGTACACTGGTAGTCTGTCGCCCCAATTCCCACCCTTATCTTTACGCAGAAGTAGCATTCTTGTGTTGGGTTGTGAATCTTCTGTCTATCTTCGAGTATTTGTACATCCCAAGCGTAAGAAACCAATAAAATATTGAGTTGAAACAACTAGATCCTTTGATCTACAAGCTTGTGCTGAGTTGTTGTTGGAATTTTGGACAAGTTATTAAGTAATCTATTTTATAAAATAAGAAATTAATTTTTATAATATTTGAATTTGAAATTTATGTCTAATAGTTATATCTTTTGATAAATTATATGGAGAGATATATTTTTTTGTGAAAAGATTTTCTACTTGAAAAATGTCTCTTTGTTTTCTATAAATAAAGTTTTCTCTAAACAAACTATGATTATGAAACAATATGTAGAAACAATATCGAAAAACCTTTGCCATCCTCATTATGTTCTAATGCTCCTTAAGTGAAATCTCCACAAGTTACTTGGTGTAGTTTCACAAAGGCTTGTCATATCTTGGGAAGCAATTTGCCTTGTAACCTTCAAGTAATCTCGAGCGAGAGGGGGGCAAATAATGCTTTAAGGAAAGTGTACTTAGTACACGTTTCAAGCCTCTAATCTTCATCCCTCTTCTTTTCATCTTCTTTGTGTATTCGGAGACAACATGTCTAACAGTTGTTATGCCGCATTATGACAACAAAAATACAATTTAATAGCCTAGACAAAAAAAAAAAAAAAAGATTAAAATCTTAATTTGTGACTAACCAAAAAGTTTTGTGCCCACTTCATAATTTTCTAGCATCTTAATTTGGCTCTCACAATTGTAATCATGTCAGTCAAACTTAACAATAAATATTTTCTTTTTCTTGTTATCCTTCTTTCGAAAAAAATATTCCTCGATGTCCTATCTTTCCTATTCATTGGAAAGAGTCGGTGACAATGATAATGACAGATAAAAATGATAGATACAGTAGTGGTGGTAGAAGAAAAAAGGAAGGAGAATTGAGAGTTTGAATAAAAAAGGCCGCGACTTTGGGGAATAAAGGAAAATCTCTGGGGAATAAGGAATTAGTCAATAAACATTGACTTATGGGACATATTTTCTTTTAGTCCATAAATTAACTTGATAAAAAATTGCCCCATAATCTTCATCCCCTCTCTCTCTTTCTACTTTCTGAATTTGTTTCAGTCATTACCATTTACGCAATTAGGTTTTCAGAAAACAGAATCATCAAAATGAGGAAGTTTGGAACATAAACTTCTCTACTCCGTTTCAACCTTTTTATGTTCTTATCTTCTCTCTCTCTCTCTACTGTGTCTAAATGTTCATGGCAACAACCAATCGTCTTAAAGGATTTGGTGCTGCAGTATTAACTGCCGCCTGAACTTATTGTTCTCTGAAATCAGATATCCAATTTTATCTAAGAACAATAGAGGAGACGTTGACAAGATCAAGAAAAAGATCGCTGATAGCAATGGTGTCGTTCCAGCGAGAGATTCAACAATCTGCTTTAATGGGAACAAGCGTTATTAATCCACTTGATGTTCTTGTCGTTGGTGGTGGCGCCACCAGTTGTGGTGTGGTTCTTGATGCTGCCGCTACAGGACTTCTTGTTGGTCTCGTTAAACAAGAGGATTTCTCTTCTGCAACATCTTCTAGGTCAACCAAGCTTAATCATGGAGGTCAGGTTTTTCCTTTCTTTTTTGATTGATGAATTACTTGTAGTCTTCAATCCGTTTGGTTTTTATTATTTGATTGGAGAATACCTGGTAGTTTGTTTTATTAGCATTATGATGTGTTTGTGGCTATGAATGATAAATTAGTTAATTCACTAGAAGAATGCTTCTGTATTATATGGTGATTGAGTTTTGATTACCTATCTTTTATACTTGAGAAGAAACTTATGTTGTTTATTCGTTTTTAATAGGTCATTTGGTAGAGAGTGAAAGAGGGAGAAGGATAGAGAGAAAAATAGTGAGAGAGAGAGAGGGTAACCGTGAGTGAGATAAGAGAGAAGGGAAAATAGGTTGCAATGGTGGTCGGAATGGTGGTGTGGGAAGTTGTGCTGGTGAAGGTGATGGAGAAGGTGAAGAATAGGGGGCAATGTTTGATGAAGTTAATTTTTGGATTAAGATAAAATATTCCCCCGAGAATGAGAATGTACAAAAAAAACATGGATTCCCTAGAGAATTTATTCCCCGGAGATTATTCTTTATGCCCCAAAGCCGCGGCCTAAAAAAATCAGTTGAATTTCGACGAAGATAGTAGGTCAACGCGACTCGTTCCTATACGGAGGAAAGATAGTAGGTCAACTGTAGTCAAACTAGAAAGTTGGACCAATATGGGGACCAAATTTCGAATTAGTTACAAATTGAAATTAACCTAGCAAAAAAGGAATGCTTGGGGCAGGGGAAAGAGGGAGGGAAAGCTTGGGGCAGGGGAAACCGGGAAGGGGAGCTTGGGGCAGGGGAAACCGGGAAGGGAAAGGAAAATCTATTTAGCCAAGGCTTTTCGTCTTCTTCTTCTTGAAAAAAAGAATCTGAGTGAGAAAAGAGAGAAATGGCTACTTGGAAAAAACTGAGCTCCCTCAACAACCTGAGAACTTTAAACAAACACCTTCTAGGCAGTTCAAGAAATTACAGAGAGATCTCTTCATCTTCACTTCCACTTCTGAAAAACTCTTCAGCAATTTCCAACACCGATTTTCTCTCTAACCCGCAATATCAATCATCATTTCGCCATTTCAGAAGTGGTCGTACCAATCGTGACGATCTAAGTGTTAGGTAAATCCAGCTCTTTCTGTTTCTCTCTCTTTAACTTATACTATGTATTTTAGTATGATTTTCATTTTTGGGTTTGGATTTGAGTAGATATGAAGTTACGCCACCTACAAATTGGGGTGTTCGAATTGTTCCTGAGAAGAAAGCTTTTGTTATTGAAAGATTTGGGAAGTATGTGAAAACCCTAGGTTCTGGAATTCACATGTTGATTCCAGTGGTTGATCGAATTGCTTATGTTCATTCTTTGAAAGAAGAGGCCATTCCAATTCCGGATCAGTCTGCTATTACTAAGGATAATGTTAGCATTTTGATTGATGGAGTTCTCTATGTTAAGGTATATTATTAGGGTTTCTATTGTATGAACTGTAATTTCTCTCTGTTGTGGTTTGCTTTTGTTAGTCTAACTTGATGGTTTTGTTCTTAATTGTGGTTTGTGATATAGATTGTGGATCCAATTCTAGCATCATATGGTGTTGAGAATCCGATATTTGCAGTTATTCAGCTTGCTCAGACAACAATGCGTAGTGAGTTGGGTAAGATTACACTTGACAAAACTTTCGAGGAGAGAGATACACTGAATGAGAACATAGTGGTGAGTTGATCTTTCTTCATTCATGTGTTAATCATACATTTTCATTCATATGTTAATCGTATAGTTTCATTCGTATGTTATTTGTATGGTTTCATTCGTATAGTTTCATTCATATGGTAATCGTATATGTTAACCGGGTTAGAGCTGATAATAATATTCATACTAACTACTGGGTATAGCCACTCTAGGCTTCATAACAATCATATGAAGAGTATAACCAAAATAACCATGAAAAATCTACTATTCTATTGGTTGTCAGAAATTTGTTCTTAAGTTTCTTAAAGTGTCAATCGATCGATAAATGTCAAATGTAGTGTTCAGTGGTAGCAAAGTGGCGTAAATGTTGTGTAGAGTAGAATTGAAGGATAATCTGAAAATCATAATGTCTCCCATCCCTACTTCGTGTGATTGAATACTTGTTAATGTGAGTCTATAGATGACACCTTTTATTATGGACTTATGAATTGCTAACAAGTTTTGTAGACGAACAAAGATATTTTACCATTCACTTCGACAAAGTCACCGTCCACCTATAATAATCTATATATATATATGATGGATCCATAAAATTGTAACAAATTATGTATGCTACGTTTCTTTGAAGTTTGAGCTGTTTTTTTTTTTGCTTCTACATCTTATCATTCTTAAGCTGATATGTCATTTTAGTTAGCACTTCCTTACTTGAGATCCTATGATGAAATTTACCATTATTGAATGACGTGTTTTCATGGCATCATAAGAAGTTAGTTTCATTAAAAACGTTGATTACTTCAATTATGAAGTTTCTTTTCTGTTTAATATGCTTGGAGAAAGTATATATGTCATATGTATGTCGGCTCAGACAAGTACTTAGAAAGTTTATTTTGGTTATTGAACTTTATACACTAAAATTGGAAGTACATCTACTAGTGATTAATATGACGACGACTGATCTAGGTGAACTATTACACAACCTTCAGGCATCTCCATGTGGACCCTACGTTGATTTTAAGTCATTAGTCGTGATGTTTTTACTCATTTTGTTTATCTTCCCCAAAGATAACTCCATCAGAAGTATCGCGTTCTAAATGTTGTAACCAATTATCAGTTATATGGAAATGAACGACCGACTAGATGTAAATTGGTGTTGAGAATAGATGAAGAGATTACTAGACACTAATTAAGAACAATAGGATTTCTTATGAGAATGATCAGCATAGTTACTATAACATCCTAATGAAAAAATCAGCCCTTAGATCATTTCCTGTGGGCCACATGGAGTAGAGTACTCAGAGAAAATAGTTCAACTGTATGCTGATTACTGAAGTGTAGGAAATGCTTGTTATTCTTTTCGTTCTATCTCTACAATATATATAATTGGATATAAGTAATATGTTTTCAGTTTTATAGTTGAAGAATATCTGGTTTTGCAGAAATCAATCAATGAAGCTGCTAAAGATTGGGGCCTGCAGTGTCTACGATATGAAATTCGTAATAAACTTGATATTTATTTTTTATTCGATATGAATTTCAGCTCTTATATTCTCCTATTAGCTTACGTGAAAGGCCGATTTTTGTCTTGATAGGGGATATATCTCCTCCTCCTGGAGTGCGACAGGCTATGGAGATGCAAGCAGAAGCAGAGCGTAGAAAACGAGCTCAAGTTCTGGAGTCAGAAGGTTCGTATTGTGAATTCTGCATGATTGAAATCCATATTCTATAGATCTATCTTAATTAGGATTTAAAGTTGTATCATTCCTCCATTTGATCAGCAAAACTTGCTTCAGGACATTATTACAGTATTGTATAATAATGCAAATGATGTCTGTGGACTTTTAACAGGAGAGAGACAGGCCCACATTAATATTGCAGATGGAAAGAAAAGTTCTGTAATCTTAGAGTCTGAAGCTTCAATGATGGATCAGGTGAACAGAGCTAAAGGTATGTTTTGAAGTAACGCCCACAAGAAAGTTAATATTACACATTCTAGTTAGATAGTTTCTTGCTAGGAGTAGCTGTTTAATTGAAGGTCTCTTTATCTGATTCTTTAGTTTTTTCAGCCACATTCATGCAATTATTTTGTTCGTCTAATGATATATTTGTATCAGCGACAAATTGAATGGTGAACTTACAAATGAAATAAGAATTCATTTTGCATGATCTTCAACTTTTGGTAGTTCCAATCCTGTTAACACATACAAGTGTCATGTTAACATACATGCCATTCATAACAATCTCAATCTGATCTTTCAGGAGAGGCAGAAGCTATCCTTGCTAGAGCACAAGCGACTTCAAAAGCAATTTCATTACTTTCTGAACAACTCAAAGCAAATGGAGGTGCTGAGGTTAGATTCGCCCCTCCCTTCTATGTTGTGGAACTTAAGAATGGAAATATTGTTAAAGGTTTGCATAGTATAAGTCTAAATGTTTGAAAAACTTATTTGTTGTTCCTAAAGAATATGGACAACCAGTAATATCATATTATAGCACAAACAAATTAAGAGAAAAAACCAATAGTAATACTACAAACATACCAAAATTTAGAAGTATCCGTCAAAGATACTATGGCCTTAGAAATGCAGGGAAAGTGTATACAGTTCTTTTGATGGATATCGTAACCCATAAAACCGATTCCGCCATTAGTATGTTAACATATACTTTTTCTCTTCTCTAGTCTCATTATGGATTTAGATAATGCTCATAAAAGTAAATGGATTGCACAACTTTTTTTGAATAAGTTGCACTATTGGCTATCAATAAACATAGAGGAGTTATAGGTAAACAAAATCGCACGAGATCTAGAAACCGATGCTTCGGATTATTGTGATGATAACATATGGTGATACGATTACTACGTCGAACAATTTTATGCTGGTATTTCTACACTGTTTTTCCTTTATGACTTTGAAACTTAAGTTTTCTTCTTTCAACACCCACAGGCGGCAAGTTTAAGAATCGCAGAGCAATATATTCAAGCCTTCAGTAAAATCGCAAAGGAGGTAAATTATTAATGTTTGATATTCTTGTTATATTTTAAGCCTTGGGTTTGGGATTTAGTTGTGTGGATATTGAGATTTGAATCATTTGATATGTCATACGTGTTCATTCATCCTACAATACCTAATTGCAGGGCACAACGATGTTACTACCAACTAATGCTTCCAACCCAGCAAGTATGATGTATCAAGCTATGAGCATTTACAAAAACTTCACTGGCAGTGATTCAAAGACAGCCCCACGCGAGATTGCATCAACGACATCAGAAGACATCAACCACGAAGAGAGTTCTAAATCTGATTCATGGTCTGTGACACATTCTGATCAACCTCGTGGGAAACCAACTTTCTCACTTCAGAGTCGTAATAAAGGAGAATAGAGTTGATCAAATCTGAATCGAAAGGGGGCAAGTTCCAGATGTGCTCCTGTTCAGTTTTGTAAGCTCCCAGATTTGCTTCTTTATTCTAGTTTCTCTTTTTTTTTCGTTCAGGGGAAGAAACAACACAGGTTTTCGTTACAGATCTAGTGAAAAACGTTCGACGTCTGTTTCGACAATGTTGCTCATAATTTTTTTTTCTTAGGGGGAATGCTGAAACTTACTGCATCATTTGAAAAGAAAAAACAAGAATTCTAGGTGTTCTTATTGCTTAATTTCTGGATTATGATTTTTTTTTTTTCTAATCAAATGGGATGAACTATGAATTTCCATAAATTCATAACTTGCTTGCTTGTGAATTATACTTTTGTTGATACAACAATTTTATCGACCTCAGTATAATTGTGTTTATGCTTACTCTCATCAATAGAAGAGAAAGCCAGTTCCCTCTGATGAGAGTTGTAAAGCATTAGTAACCATAGAGTTTTGGCTATGACCTTATTTTTATTAGTAAGCATTAGTAAACTTATTGGCCATATTCCCCCTTGGGGGAATGAACTTGCATTGCCAATAAAATATGATTGGATTGGAAGGTAGAATTGCCAACCAACCACAGAATGAGGGAGGAATCGATTTGTAATTCTCTTTCACCTAGACTCGTCACCCCTAATATATAGAAAATCAATATCTATCAAACATATTCTAATCAATTTAAACGTTAAGGTCGTGTTTGACCCGAATAAGAAAAATGTGATTACCAGAAGTAGCAATCCCATAGCTTATGGAATTAACAATTCCTAAGCTAAAGAGAATGGCAAAACTCAAATAGCATTCTCTTTCACAACAAAATTTCCTCGTGAAACCCCGACATGTCACCCGCTGGGTTTCGGCCGGGTTTTGTGCGGGGACGAGGATCATTTTCCTTATTAGAGATCGCAACAAAAAAAAAAAAAAAAAAACTAACTCACATAACCTGTCTTTCATCAAAAAAAAAAAAACTGACATAACCTGTCGGTTTGGCGCAACCGACAACATAAAAGGATCAGATATTTCAATTGTTCAGTCGGAAGAAGTAGTAAGGAGTAGTCCTGTGATACATCTTCGAACGGGTCAAATAAACCTTCGTCTCTCTTCCCACCACCAACCACCAAAACTCTCTTCTCTCTTTCTCTCAACTCTGTGTCTATAATCATGAAGCTTTCCTTTTCTCTTTCTTCAAAGCCGTCATCAAAACAAAACCCTAAAACATCTCAAACTAGTTTCGAAGATCCAAATCAAAACAATCAGAACACAAAACCACAATACGTAACAGAGTTTGATTCTTCTGTAACCCTAACCCATAAACACTCCAACCACATAATCCCTCCAATCGAAAATACATGGAGACCTATTCAGAAGATGAACAACCTTGATCTTCCACTTAGATCTTCAACTGATGACCCCAATCTTAGATTCGAACTCGAAGCTCCCACAACCATTGGCGACACCGATACCAAAATTTCGTACGGATTGACTCTCAGGAAAAAAGAAGATGGAACCAGCAGTAATGGTATTGAGAATGAAAAATTAGGGCAAAAATCTGAAGTTTCAACAAGTCATGTTGAGAATTTGATGTTGAAGAGGTACAAGGAAGATATGGAGAATTTGCCTGAGGATCGTGGGTTTGATGAGTTTGCTGATTGTCCTGTTGAAGATTTTGGTAAAGCTTTTCTTGCTGCTTATGGATGGAAAGAAGGACAAGGAATTGGAAGAAATGCTAAAGAAGAAGTTAAAGTTATTCAGTATGTGAGAAGAGGTGATAAAGAAGGATTAGGTTATGAACCTCAATTGAATGATCCTAAGAAGAATAAGAAGAAAGGGGGAAGAAATTCGGGTCCTGATCTTGTTGCTCCTAAAGGTCCAGACGGACGAACTAGACACGTAATTTCGATCGATGAAAAGCTTGTACCAAGAGAAGTTAAAGGGATTAATGTGGGGAAAATTGTTAGGGTTGTTGATGGAAGGCATTTGGGATTAAAAGGGAAGGTTTTGGAGAAATTTGGTAGTGATTCCGAATCTTCAACTAAGATTGTTTTGAAATTGTTAAAGAGTGATGAAGAAGTTCGTGTAAGAGTAAATGAAGTTGCAGAGTTGGGTTCTTATGAAGATGAGAATTGTGTGAGGAAGTTGCAGGAATCGAAAAATCGAGTACCCAAAGATGATAAGAGGGATTCTTCCAGAAGTGGGAAGAGAGAAAAGAGGGATTCAGATAGCAATGAGAAGAGGATTGAGAAGAAGATGAAAGGAGGAAGTCATGAAAATGGTGAATCATACAAGAAGAATAGAGAGAGTGAACAGATTTCGTGGTTAAGAAGTCACATTAGAGTGAGAATAGTTAGCAAAGATTTTAAAGGTGGGAAATTATATTTGAAGAAGGGTGAAATTGTTGATGTTGTAGGACCTAAATTATGTGATATAACAATGGATGAGAGCAAGGAGCTTATTCAAGGTGTGAGACAAGACATTCTCGAGACAGCGCTTCCAAGGCGTGGAGGTCCAGTTCTTGTTCTGCTTGGGAAGCACAAAGGTATATATGGAAACCTTGTTGAGAGGGATATGGAGAAAGAAACTGGTGTTGTTCGAGATGCAGATAGTCATGACTTGCTTAATGTTCGGCTCGAACAAATTGCAGAGTATATTGGAGACCCGAGTTATATTGGATATTGACTTCTATTCTTCTCCGCCCAAGGTGCGAATTGACATACTTTATTGAACTACTTTAGTTTGAAATATCTATGTATACTTTATGTCATGAGGATAGATGTTCTTATGGTGTTTGCTTCTACCCTTCATTTACTTATTTGTTGGTTGATTTAACTCGAACCCATTATGTTTTAGTTACTTGAATAATGTTGTTTGTTGGCTCGATATGTCTTAATCTTGTGTTGCTTGCTATGAAATTTTTATTTCCTCGTGGCTCGTGGGTGAAAATGTTAATGGCATGAACTAAGGTATATTAGAGTACAGGAAAAAGAAACTTTTGTTTCCCCAATATGTACAAGGAAAATTTTGCAAAAGAATAAAACAGCTCAAGTCATTCAGGAGTACCCGAGGCACTGTATAACATCTTGACGTAGTTAAAATTCAAAACCAGTAAAAGTTTAAGCATGCCTCTTCTCCAGTAAGAAAAGCCATAAATGCAGAGAAATGGGGGAAATGAAGCGTTAGTCCTGGAGCATTATCACGTCTATTTGGTTTTCAGATATGTAGTCACCCTTTTCTAGGTTTCAGACATATCTATCAGATTTGTCATTGTTCCAGAAGATGTTGCTCATCTGTCGACTGCTTGAAATGTTATATGAACCCTAAGAACCTTCATGGAATTGAAATTTAAGGATGCGGCCATTGGAAGATACAAAAATAAAACATATCTATTAGTTTCTGGTATAGATAATCTACTATTGTAGTTTAGTTTTTATATACTGTATCGGGTAGTAGTCGATATCATATATTACATATTCACAATATCGACTACATATATCTCAATATTGGACTCACATTGGTCTTCAGAAAATTGGTATTTTTGCTGAGTATCTTAAGATGTCTTATACTAGATGACTTAGATTTCTTTACCTTCAACTTAGGAGCGCCTGTTGATGCAAGACTTTGTTTGTGCATCTGTGCCAGTATGTTTAGATGGTTTCTTGTTTACTTCTAGCTACTAAACTTCTGATTTCTTAGGAATTGTAGCTGAGATATGCAAATATGCAATTGTTTAAGAAGAATATAAATGTGGCGTTGAAGTTTAGCTCTTCGGTCAAGAGTGGAGTAACGACTCTTTTAAGCAAGAAATGGGTTGTTGACAGTCATCTTATCTAATTCCGATTTTACAGGGTATAATAGAGCGGGCTGACCCAAGAACGCCTATATCCATAATGCTGTTGAAGCACCATATGACAAGGGATAAAAGAGAAGCACACCAATATCTCAAAAGAAATCTACTAAAAAGTACCGGAGTACTTCGATTCTTCAGATCTCTTTCAGAAATATATTCGGGTTTACATTCATCCACTTGACATGATTTTTTTATTTGGGAATAGGGTCATTGCTCAAATGCTGCTGAACTTTTTCGTGGCTTTACAACGTTTAATTCCGTCAGGACCACGTTGAGCAAGCCAGACTCTGAAAAATGTATATTACCCTATTCATTCAAGTGACTTGTCTCTCCAGATTTTAGTGTTGAAATGAAGATGATAGATTAAGATATGTAACTGTGTACTTTATAGGTTTAACCCATGAAGATATTTGATCACATAATAATGGTGTCCATGCTTTTCTTCTGCTTCAATTTAGAAAATCGAAGGGTACATTTTTTTTCGTCCAACTTGTCTATTTATCAGTTCATGGATCACTTAAATTTGTCCAATTTAGTGAAGTTAGTAGTATCTTGTTGCAAATGCTTAAAGACAACACTTAGTTATATAATGCTTTTCATCTTATTATGATTTAGTAATCATTTTCTTTATTTTATTTTTTGTCACATTTTTAGATTATGAAAAAAAAAACCCACAACCATAATGAAATCTTCTCTGAAGAAAAAATGAAATCTTTCTTGTAAACCTCCCTCTCTTCAATCTATATCATAACCCCAAAATCTAGCCCCTCAAATTCCATTTCAAGAAAAACTTACTTATAGATTACTTGGACCATAGAACTTGACGATCGATTGTAGTTAGATGTTCATCATCGAGACGCTTCCATGTTCTAATAGATTCAACTTCTCCCCAGCCTCCTCCTTTTGTTTTTTCGAGTTTTGCTAACACTACCCTTGACCTTCTTGCCCACCCAGCCAAACCATAAGCATGGTAACCGAAACCTCCCGAATAACAAAGATTTATACCGGCTAGTTTACCACAGAAATCGTTAAGGTGATCGTGTCCTGTGAAAACGGCTTTCACATCACCTTCTTCTGCCAATGTTGCAAAGAAGCCCGAGTTCACAATAGGAGAGCTAATAAGTCCTTCTCCTTTAACTCCTGTGAAGTTTGAGCCAAGTCTCTTGTATTCGGGTAATGGTATGTGGAAGTATGCAAGCCCTGGTGCAGGAGTCTTTTGAGCTTCAGCTGTCTTCATGTAAGATTTCTGCAGTCACGAGTGAAAAGAACGATGAGAACAATTAAAATAGTATTGGCAGTAGCAGAGACAACTAAAGTAAGTTCCTAATGAAACCAATATTTAGGAAGAGGTGTCTTTTTTTTTTGATGAAATAGGAAGAGGTGTCTTGGTTATGGGTTTTACCAAATTGCGACGGAAGAACCATGTTCGAACAATGGGTGAGAAAATCCTTACCTCTTGCCCATTTGAGGTTCTCTGCCAGAAGCCCGGCTCATTTACTTTCTATTGTCATAGTTTTATAGGGTCTGTTTTTATCGTCACACAAGTCAAAAGGAGGGACGGAATTCTAGGGCTCTTGCAAAATCTTTTAGTCCATCTTCATACACTCTAAAATCAAATTTTATCGCCCGTGGATTATGTCTTCACTACAGAACCACATAATCTCACTTAAGCTAATGAGAAATTGTGTGCTTACAATATCTCTTTAAGCTTATTATCAAGTATGTCATAACTTATAAAAGATCTAAGAAAGTTAGTTACCTTGAGTCGACGAGAAGTTTTTTGGAACCAAACTTGTTGCGAAGGTTTGATCCAGCCATAGCCACCAATGGAAGGAACTGTGGAGTAATCTCCACTATCGAGAAAGTATAAGTTCAACAAGGACTCGTTCTTGAGGCTTGAACCGTTAAGTGCCCCTTTAACTTCTATGTTGTAGTTTCCGAAACCATCAATAAAATCAACCGATAAAGGATTTAACTTCGACAAAGTAAAGTTCATGCCTACGATATGCTTCATTACTCCTTCTCTTGACAATGTAGATTCCATATCATGGTTACCCAAAACAGCAGCCCATGGTATTTTAGCTGCAATTGCCGGGGCAAATGCAGCATCTAGTGATTTAGCTGCATCTGTTGCGTCTTGCCCAAATATGTTGTCTCCTGTTAAAAGAAAAACAAGCAATTATATGATGCTAGTACGACCCAGTAAGTGTTGAAGCCTTCTGAGTGGATTTGTTGACCATTCACCTGGTCGACAGCAAGAACGAAACCGGAAACCCTGTATCTATTGGACTTGGGTCTGGTTGTAAAAGCAGAGACAATATCGACAATTAGTGGGGCTATACTTAGTATTTGGACCAACAAAGAGATGGCCCAACGGGTTTTTTTGTGTCGTGGTAAACATGTAGATCATTCTAAAAATCTTTTGGAAACTTGTAGACCCATTTTACTAGTGATTTATTGCAGAAAAAATGGTAGAGGACAAGAAAAAACAAGACAGACTCACGGGCAGAAACCTTATGTGGGTTGTCTTGTTTAGAGCTTCTGCTAATTCTAATCTATTAGGCCGCGAATTACAGCAAGTCACATAGGATTTTTGTCAGAGCCCCCCTATTTTTATAATTTTGATATAAACAACAAATTATAGTTTTACCGAAACATAAGAAACAAAGAAATAATTGGAAAGAAATAAAAAGTGAAGAAATGGTTATGATGAGTAGTTTACCAGTGAAGACAATGAGATCAGGATTTTCAGCCCTAATCATACGGTTAATGAAAGCAGTTGTATTAAGATCAGAACAACCTTTGAATTGATTAGGTAATACATTTTCACATGGAGTTTTAATTCCATCTGCAATATGCATATCAGCTACTTGTACAATCTTGAATTCTCCATTTCTTCTGAATCTAAGTGGAGAAGAAGAACCAGAGACTGCTGATTCTGCTCTCAGAACAAAAATGGAAGAAACCAACAAGAAGAAAAAGAATAGAGAAGACATTATCCAGATATGGGTGGGTAGTTCTTGTTTCAAGCATGAAATTATTGGTATATATATATATGTATGCATGGGCAATTGATAAAGTAGAGAAAGAGATAAAATAGTTTATTTCTCAAGTCAAGTCAAGTCTGATGGGCTTGAAAAAAACATTACGCGCCTTTCATATCTAACCATGACTTCTTTTTTGTTCCTAATATTGAAGGTAGTCATGAAAAGTCCCACGACCCATAATTAATACATTTGGAAATATTCTGATAAAAGCTTCTAGGTTAGAGAGTAAAAAACACACTTAAAAATATTCACTATGATATCAACTGTCGTCTGTCGGAAAATTTGAGTCAAAATATGAGGTGGGCAGTCAGGTTTCGGCCAACCAATTAAGAGAGAAACGAGGGGCGGAATCCGATAGTGCACCTACTAGGATTTGGATTGGAGTTCAACCCTAATTTTCGGGCATACTATTTTTTATGTAATTATTAAATTTTTATATGTATAATAACATCAATTTTTCCGTTGTAACTATTTCTTCTAATTCTGAACAAATGTTATGTCTATAAGAGTCTTAAAGAGAAGAAAAAGTACCAAATCATATCAATAATCTGAAAACAAGACTTTGAGAATACTTGGAATTGCAATGTGGATGACTTTGATTTTTAGAACAAACTTCTATTCTCTCACACTTTGATTCTCCACGTGCATGAAAAAAAAAGGAACAACATAGCATATAACAAGAAGAAAATTAATTCCCTCAACAAAAAAAAAAAAAAAAAAAAAAGAAGAAAATTAATTGCAAATAAAACACATACTAACTAAAATTATAACACGAGAACAAGGATGACGATAATGTCAAGTGGTCTTATCTTTTGTTCCCTGGCTCGAAGAAAACTTGAACCTAGATACACATACTGATTTCATTTCTGATAAAGCTTGTAAGCTTCAGAGCGTTCTTCTTGTTCTATCATTATTTGTTCTAAGAGAGGATAAAATTATGAAAGAGAGAACTCAAGAATGTCAATCCATGTCCGACGTTCCATCCACATAAGTAATAACTAAGCCGTACCACCATAATTGTTCTCGAAAAGGTTTCAGATGTCTCGAGTATTTCCACAAGCCCTTTTTTAAAACTTTGGGTAATCATAGTTTTTTTAGTTTGTTGTTTTTAGTTCTAAACTCATTTAGTTGTGTATGTGCATAGAAAGCAATAACAATTACAAGAAAAGAGACAATTGCGGGCAGTGGATCCCAAGAGTTCCGCGGCTTCTCTACCACATGTATGGAATTGGGAGGCATGTTCCAATCAGAAGAACCTGTTATTTTTTCAATTTAACAATGTCATTTGATCAATATTCATAACATTCATGCATTTAAACGAGTTAAACATCACAAGTCAAACAAAACCAGACTATCTGACAGCAGACTCGAGTCAATTCAAAACCTTGAGCAAATTTCAAATCTCACTTGGAAAAAAACAAAAGCTTGCGCAGCTAAACACAGAAGATCAGGGAAAAATTAGAGTTACCCAATGGCTTGAGTAGATGACACTGAATCCATAAGAGGATATTGACATTGATTAAGTATAAGATATTGGAAAATAGAAATGAGATATTTGGACACCCCAAAACGATAAACTTTAGACAATTGAATGTGCTAATGAAAATTGATTAAGTTAGAAGTTTTATATAACTCGATTTCCTAATGAATTTTCTTGAGGTTAGAAGTTCTAGAATAGAGTTATGATATTTGATTAGGGTGCATTCTCCATATATCCACATAGAGGGAACTTCATAATATATTACTAGATAGTTGATACCAACTCCGTTGCATATTTCTTTTGGAACGCTAATGTCAAAAGAATCAAACCATAATGCTAGTAAATATATATCGAAAACGAACAGGATGAATATGGAAGGCAAGCCTTTCCATTATGAACAATTTTTAACAGTTTGTCTTGTATTCCAACAATTCACTCACACTTGATCAAGATACTACTATTAACGCACAAAAGAACATAAAGTGACATACACAACTAGATCAAGATCCAAAGAACAAAAAATCGAAGCAAAACAAAGATCATCACATAGAAACATCAGAAGTGATTGAAAGGAATACCGCGAAGAGTAGAATGATCTCAAGTAGTCTTATCTTTTGTTAATTCTTTTGGAGAAAACTTAAACCAAGGTATCCACACCGATGTCGTCTTCTGATATATCTTGTAAGCATTTTGTCTCTCTTCTCGTTTTAGCATCTTTCGTTCAACAAGCACCGTCACATATGCCAAAGTTAAAGTATTGATCAGAGAGCCCAAAAATGTCCAACCATGACCCACATTCCACCCAAACAATACTAACCCCCACCACCATAGTTGTTCTCCAAAGTAATTTGGGTGTCTGGAGTATTTCCACAAGCCCGTCTCGAGAGTTAACATTGTTGGTGATCCAAGCTGTTTGAGTGCGTTGTTTCTAGTTACAAACTCATGGAGTTGTGTGTCTGCATAATAAGCAATAACAATTCCAGATATACAGACTATTGTAGCCACTGAATCGAAAAAGTTCCATTGTTTCTCAACTAAATGAATTGCATACATTGGCAAGCAAATGCCCATAAGAAATACCTGTTTGTTCCATTAAAGTTATGTTAGTTCAACTCAATATTTATAAGAAAAAAAATCAAGATCTCAACCTTCATTATTGATAGAGAAAAGTGCAATTGTGATTATAAACCACCTACAAGTTTTTAAAATAAGAAACAACAATTCATTGTGCCGGAATTCTATGTCAGACTCGGGCATGAACACCATAAGGTCTGGGTTTATGGAGTTCAAGTTTTCCATCTTTTGTGCACATCTTAATGAGGTTGTCACTCGGCACAAAAGATTTTACATCGTTTTGCTCAAGCGAGGCATAAAACTCGGGTTCTTTCCTAATTGAGCTAAAATGCAATGGCATGAGATAGAATCCGGGTATAATCTTCATTTAACCGAATCTGAGTAATTCGAGTCTCGCTTGTTTTTCAATAAGAAGCAGAATAGTCATTTCAAGTTACTCCAATACAACGGAGTCTAACTCGGACTTATTTTATATCTGACTCAAATGGACCCGAATTTAGTCTGAGACAGCCATTTAGACAAGTCAGACGCACAAATCAGATAAAAAACACCACTTAAATCGAATTAATTACCTGCTGAGAAACGTAAACTGCGAAAAAGGACATCCACCACCAATTCTTTCCATATTGTTTTCTCAAATCAAAGAACCTCCAATCCTCTCTTGCACCCCATTGCCATTTCTCTCTCCTAAAGTAGCTATGAGTAAGTCTAATGCTCCAAACCCAGGTTAACAAAATAACAATTGTTGACCTCCATTGATTGGCATATGCAAATGGATGGGTTGCATAGAAATGAACTAACATTACAGGTATCACAGTCCAGTATAAATCTATCATCTGCACTCAAAAATTCAACAAAACCAAAATTGAAAACAAACCCAAACTCAAAATTTTAGGGTTTACTGAACTACCCATAACAGATACTCATCCACTAGTAGGTATCAATTATGGGAAATAGGTTAAGAAACATGGGTTTTGGTATTGATTGAATTAAGAAGAGAGAGAGAGAAGGAGACATACCCAGTGGCTTGATTGAATAGAACCAATTGCCCAGAAGAGGAAATTGACATTGAAGCCGAAGAATGTATTGGCTAATATAAATGGGTTATCTAAACACCATTGCCAAAGAGGATGGAGAGGTTCTGAAGAAGAAGTTGCAGCATTGTAATGGCTGAGGAAAGTGAGATAGAAAGCAATGGAGGGAATAGGAACTAAGAATGAAATCAATGCGTTCTTTAAATTACCCATTTTGTAATTTGGGTTTTTGATCTTTAATTTGGTTGATTAGAGAGATCTTATTAGCTTCCTTTTATAGCATCTTGAAGTCCCCCCACAACCTGATCATTCTTAATCTCTCTCTCTCTCTCTATAGATTCTTTTTGACTTTACTGTTTGTTTGAGGGTTCTATTTTTTTTTTTTTGCTGAAAGTGTTTGAGGGTTCTATTGTGAAGCGTTAAAAGTTTCGATCAAAGGCGGATAGGTAACGTCTAGTTAATGGAAATGGACATCCAAGGAGTCACTAGGGTCACTAGCATATTAGCCTCACAAGTCATTGTAACTATATGGTCGAGTTCTTTGGATATCGAGCCGTGTAAGGGGCAAAGTCATGGGAGTAGGTTCGTGCAACGTCGGAGCCGTTGTTGAAAACAAAACAATCTGTTGCTGAGGTCGAACCAAACGTAAGATGTGCTGGTACTATAGTTATTGCCTATTGGGAGAATGTGGGAGCCTTTAGCTACAAATGCAACTCAATGTCAATAATTATTTAGGTCTTTTTGAGGAGACTTTCGATGTCGTTGAACCACTATCTCGAAGTCTTGTACCAGTTGAATCTAACCCTGACGACCACCTAAACAATATCTGTAGAAAAAATGCTAGTAAACAAGAAAAAATATACTAACATCGATTCACGATAAGTCACAAAGAAGTTCTAGTCAGAATTTGTTTTTCGTTTCCTTCTATTACTTTTTTTTTTGTTGAAGTTCAATTACTTTGATTGATGGTTGTTGGAGCTCAAGGAAAAAGAAAAGTAAAATGTTTATCTAGAATACTTCACATTTATATCACCCACTTAGATCAATATTGAGTGGCGAACCATTTTGTTAAGTGGGTCTATAATTTACAAGCAACACGCAAAACCATAGGCACATACTTTGCACGTACAAGATACAAAGTAAAATGTTTATATTGGTCATAATTTGACTCAAAGTTACATCTTCTTGACAAGTGACCACTTACCACGTCATTTCATCAACTATGTTTTAAAAGCGAAAGTAAAATTGGGACACCAGTGTATCCCAAGTAAATCTTCAAATCAAACTCTAAGTAATTGTAGTGTATGTGTATAATATTATAATGAGAGATGCTAGAATCACAAAAGATTTTGACAAAAAAAAGTTTCCAGCTGATGTGGCGGTTGTGATTTTCATCTTTCAACGGCCTAGATTTGGTCAAAGTTTGAAACCACACCCGCCACATCAGCTGGGAACCTTTTTTTGTCAAAATCTTTTGTAACTTTATCATTTCCCTATTATAATTCTATGTAATCCAGCTTATTTCACCTTTTTACCAAATGACCATGCTAACAGATAAGAATCATTAATAAATCTGATTAAGATATTTTGATTAATGAGTTGTTAGTGAGTATAATGATTATTTGCAGATCAATCATGGTGGCTTTAATCATTCCTATCAACACCTCCAACAGTATTTATACACAATTTGCTAGCATGCCCATGGTTAATGGTCCCCTCAAATCCCTTTCTTCCTTCCACAAACCAAAAATCTTCAGCCCAACCACAAGAATCTTTTCATAAGCTCTTCAGCTGTTGTGGTTGAGTAGGGCAAGCTGAAAAGGTCCTAGAGGACCACACTCTATCGGCAGCAGCAACAGCAAGCTGTTCTTCCCTTTTTCTCTGTTCCAATCACCTGTACATCTTTTCTTTTCGGAGGATCAACAACAATATACAACTCTAACAATCGAATGTTAAACCAATATAAGATTTATCATTGAATAACCCAGAGGAAGCTCTTCGGAAATGCATTTGAGGAGGAAATATAACTTTTTCTCTCAAAAGTCGAGAAAAATCTGTATGTCGAATACAAAAAAGTGGCCTACTGAAAGAAACTAAAACCCCATAAAAGATTACAAGAGAAATTACTACATGAGGCGTCATGCCATTTTCTCCAAATGGACAATCAGAACTTGCGGTTAGCCAAACCCATATCCCGCAGCTCCCGTCTAGGCTTGTTCTTTTTCTTCACATCGTTTACAAAAAAAAACTCTGATATGATCAAGAAGTAAACTAAATGGACATAAAATAGACCGAAAGGCACCACATTTTGATAAAATAGCCTTGGAGAGTTTTATCATATTTGAGAAGATATACCTGAAATACCTACCATACTGAGAGTGATCATGAACTTTTTTTTTTTTTATGAGAGCGAGTGATCATGAACTTGCATTTTTCGTTTGGGTTGGGTCCTTCAATTAATTTCATGTCAACTGTTATAGCTTTGCTTCCATTTGACACAACATCGGTGATTGTCTTGCCAAATTGGGGAATCCATGCAGTGCCATTTGGGAGGACCTGTTTATCCAGAATGAACTAATGGTGTGTTTGGTTGCAGGATTCCTAATTAGGATTCCTATCAAAAGTGGGATTTGGTAGGAATCATGAATCCTTGGTCTGTTTGGCTACCAAGAATCCTTGGACTCTTGAATCCTAAGGATTCCTAATTCCAAAATTTGTATTGGACCAAAATCCCACCCTACCCCCTAGGATTTGGTAGGATTTTGGATTTATAAACCTAAATTTCAAATTTAAAATCAACAAAAACTTATTTCCCTTCTACAAAATAATTTTTTTTTTCCAAAAATCATTATATTTTTCAAAAATCATTGTTTTTTTCAAAAATCATTATTTAAAAAAAAAATCGTTGTTGAAAAAAAAATGATTTTTGAAAAAAATAATGATTTTTAAAAAAATAATGATTTTCGAAAAAAAAATAATGATTTTTGAAATGAAGGAATCAAGAATCCTAGAATTCTTATTGGTTACCAAACAAACTAAAAGAAACCATTTGGATTCATGAATCTGTGGAATCATGAATCCCAAGGACTCATGAATCCGTGGATTCATGAATCCTGCAACCAAACGCACCATAAATTTCGTAAATGTTTAGGTGAAAAAGTATGATAGTAGTAGACTAGTACTATAACAGCACTTGAAACTAGAGCCCCTAACCTTTTCGAAATGTCATTTGTGTTGCATCCTTTACTAATCTCTACCAAAACAACTGGAATTCCAAATACCCAAGAACGAGAGAGCCAAAAACAACAAGTAAGAATTTTAATCAATCTTAATGCTGCCTGTTAGAAAAAATCAATATTCGGCTAAACTTTATCTGAAACCATGAAGAATAACTCTCAAGACGGTAATATCCTAACTATCTGTTTATCAACACGAACATAACATCCGTCCAGGTGCACAGTAGTTAGACGACTACCAAAATCAGGCACATATGTGAAGTTCAGACTTTTTAGTCTCATAGGAGTTTTACTTAACCCAGAGATGACTGAATTGAGAAGGAAGCAGGTTTCGTGCGTCAGCTCAGCTCCACTAATTTATTTTACAACACTTAAATATTCGTAAACCATACAAGCGATAAATCAGGTGTTTGCTCCATATTTTTCTTCCATTGCCATCTCCATTTCCACATTGTACTTTAATTTTGTGTGGATTTGTGAATTCAACAAGACATATTAGTAATTAAAAGATCCATGCCGAAAAGAAGTAACATCATAAACATGGTATAAACAAGAAAAAGTTGAAAGACGTGACCAAGTCGACTACGGTTCCATTACATAGCACACATAGATAAACACCAGAAAACAACTACAATATAAAGTGTTTAACCATCTTAAATGCTCTGGAGACTTTTTAGGATACTCAAACTTTTTCGCCTTTCATTATTTCGCTCTTCCATGGCCCTCGAAACAAAAATAAAATGGTGGGAGTTTGGGTGACATCTAATATTTTCAACCTAATATCTTGAATATCCTAGAGACTTTTTAGGAAGCCCCAAATCTTCCACCTAAAAGAACTAGGTTATCAATATAACGGATAATCAAGTACAAGGTGAAACCAAACTAGGCGGAAAATTGGTTCTAGTTCGGTTCATTTCTCACTCTATCCTTTTCCCTCCACTCAACTCTCCCCTCTGAAAGTCGCGCCATTCTATCTCTTCACTTCTCCTATAATAAGCTCTGACGATCGAGGAGACGATGACGACGATAATGTACTGCCAATCTCAGATGATAATATCACCTAAACTGTATCTCAATTCAATCACCATAAACTTCGGTATTCATAATCGTTTGAAATTCGAAATTCGATCATTTCTAAAACCTACCCAATCAAATTCAAATGAAATCTCTCAAAGATCATCGGTTGTTGAAAATAGCTTAAGAGTATTGGAGTGGGATAAAGTCTGTGATTCTGTTGCTTCCTTTGCTGGTACATCTTTAGGTCGACAAGCAACCAAGGTCTCTCTCTCTTTCTCTCTATATCTCTCTCTTTCTCTAGAAACTAATTTCTGATGTTAATTTATATTTTGATCTTGATAGGAACAATTATGGTCTCTAAATCAGAGTTACGAAGAGAGTATGAATCTTTTAGCTGAAACTAATGCAGCTGTTGAAATGCTCAAGTACGGTAACTGCGGTTTGGATTTCAGTGGCGTTAATGTTGCTTTAGTAAGTTCATGTTCTTCCTTGACGATTTCTAACAAACTTGTTGAGAATGGAGATTGAGTTAAACTTTAACCATGTAATCTGATAATATTTCAAAGCTTTTGGTAGAATTAAAAGTTGCTGTTGATACATCTTGGTCGAGACTCGAGAGTTATCTTTGATTAAACAAACTGAATTCAAATAGATTTTGCTTTTTGTATATAATTCTAGATGATCCTTGCAAGTGTTGTGGTGGCTTTAGATTTGGATCGCATCAAACTATCGAATTTTAGTTGTGAAAATAGGGTTCGAATGTCTCCATAATCTGGTCTATAGATTTTGTTAATAAGATTTAGAATTTAAAGCATTCTTCTCTTTTTTATGAGAAAGAAGAATAGAAACGGAAGGAATAGAATTGCAAACTCAATAACTCGTGACTTCACTTGTTTATATGCTTTTTGGCCTTTAGGTTGGCAACTGGGAAATTCCCCGCACCCCCTTATTGAGCATTTATTCATTCATATGTCTATGTACACTCTATATCCTTGAAGGTGAAGTCTGCGATGGAACATGCTTCAAGAGGAATGGCCATCGAAGCGAACGAAGCACTTGCAATTGCTGCCCTTTTACAGTTCGCGGATGTGTTGCAATTTAATTTGAAAGTTGCAATCAAAGAAGATTCTGATTGGTATAACCGTTTCATGCCTCTTACTAAAATGGTGGGTTGTTTACCATTTTTATTACTCCAATGCAAAATGTTAAAAAAAACTCTAATTGTTCTATGTGAAGTCTTGATTGAGATTCTCTTTCCTAAATGTCACTAGAGAGATCCTCAACTCAAAAGACATCTCCATGCAACACTCTAAAAACTTAAAAGTTACTTAGGTGTCATTTCCTAAATAGGTAGTTTTGCTTTAATATTGAGTGGATAATTGAGATCCTCAAGAGGAATCTCAAATATTGAGTTTATTCTTGAGACATCTTAGAACTAAATGCTGCCGCATCATCTCTAAGACTCAAATTGAGTTTTGCAGGGGGAGAATTTTTTGTAAAAAATCTCAAAAAATCCTACTAGGCAATTATTCAATTTGAGTCTTGCATTGCAGATGCTTTTACATGCTAATTTTTTTCTGGGAGAATACAAAAAATTACTAAATGACCCTTGATGTGTATCATACACTTCTACATGATAGTAAAGCTTTCCATCACTTAACAGTGTATGTGCTTCCTACATGATAGTAAAGCCTTCCATCACTCTACACTGTATGCTCTTCCTATTTGTCTAGAATAAATTTAGACCAACTCCCACTTGACCGCCTACCTGACTCCCTATGTGTTAATTTTGAGATTTTCAAGAGTTTTCAAGATTCAAAACACGGATCTTGAGAAAAAGGTGATAAATGAATGATAAGATTGTTTGAGGCGGTCAAGTAAGAGGTCTAGTGGGAGTTAATCTAGCATCATTGTCTGTTTTATTCTTTTCGAAGAAAAAACTGTTACATAGTTTTTTTTTGTGTGTAAAGAAAAATATTACACAGATTTAATGAAAACCATATCTTATAGGACCACATCCCTCTACTAAGAAATCCTGATTGGTAGTTCCTTGAACTTTGACACCCACAAGTTAATAGTCTTCGTGATTACTATGACGATTTATTCTTCTATCCCTTCATGCCTCTCAAAATCATCCTCTAATGTGATTGCTTCCCTGACTTGTAGATAATGGAACTGGTCACAAATCAATCACTTGTCAAGTTCATATTACAAGTGATAGATGAAGATGGTTGTATCAAAGACTCTGCGGTTTGTTCTTTATTGTTTTGCTCTCTTGCTTTCTTTTGTCAAAAACTCAGACACTACAATTGTTTCCTCTTACATGAATTGCTTCAGGAAATTTATATACAATGTTGGTTTCATGAGCATTTCATTTGTCTGAGATTGATAATAGAACACTTATTATTATTGTTCTCTTCTTATATGTTAGAGTTCGAACCTTAAGCGCTCACGTGATCAAGTGCGGGGGCTTGAGAGGAAGGTAAATACCTGATTCATGACACTAGCCCGAGTAAATGCAAAACTGTCAGAAATGTCAAGCATTTTATTGTTCACTTTTTACTTTTGTAATGATCCTTAAAGATTATGAGGACCTTTTTGGTTTATTACGCCCAACCGCGGTTCTGCGTAAACCCAACAAGCCAGCTTGATGTTGGACCTGTTTTGAGTTTAACAGCTGGTTGCTGCTATATCCCGGGTCATTGGGTTTGGTTAAATTTTTTATTTATGTGTCTTATGTCATGTGGTTTGCGTTTTTTTCCTTTCTTGTATTCAGTTGCATCAACTTATGGACAGCTTAATCAGGAATGAAGTAAACGAGACTTCTTCTATAGTAAGTGGTTGTTGATTGCAAATTTATGTTGAATACCCTCTCCTTGGTTGAATCCTGATTAGTTTTTCCTGTTATACCTCAGGAGGTGACTAAAATTAATGGAAGATGGTGTCTAAGATCGGAAATTGACCAGCTAGCTGATGTTAAGGGGCTATTACTGTCCAGGTATGATGCATGTATTAAATGTATATTTGACATTCTGTACGCACAATAACAGTTAAATATTCAACACTTTCTGCGGCATCTATCTGTAATTGCTTTTTGACCGTAATCTGTTGCAATTTGCAAGAGAAATCTGAGAATAAAGAGGTAAAATTCCACAAAAACATTTTTGGGGTAATACATGCACATAAATATGTAGTCAAATGATTTAACCAAAGTGACAATGCAACTAGAACACCCAATGGCCATCCTAAAGCTGCCTCTATCAAAATTGTTTCACTGAAGCCGGATTGGTGGATAAGAAACTAACTCAAATGCCACTGGATCCTTTTCTTCAAGTTGTTTCAGGGAATCATCTAGTTCTTTTTTGTTGTATTAGAGAATTTGTAGTTGTGTCTTCAATCCCATGGTAACCTATTTTCTAGTTAATGTACTAACAGGATTCGAGCATAGATTGTACTCACTTGTCACACTGTTTTGTTTCCTTGTTAAGTGTAGTTTCTAGATCCAATGATAGTAGAAACGTAGAATAAAATAAATCATGAAATAATGCTGAATTGTCTGCGTGCTTTCTATTTTCCTGGAAGAGTTCAAATTATCTTATGTGGTTATTTAGTTTAGTCCTGATAGACGCCATTCCTGTTTAGTGGTTCAGGTGTTGGAAGTTTGGTAGAGCCACTCTCTGCCATTCCATTAAATGATGAGTTGCAACAAGCAAGGGCCTTAGTTGCAAAGGCAGAGGAAGAAGTTCTTTTGAAGTTAACAGAGAAGGTTTTTCAGCTTTGTTTGTTTTAATCCTTTTCTTTGTTGTTTTAATCGTCATTCTATTCATTTTTTCATTTTTATTTTCTTGCTCCACAGATGCAGAGAGACCTTGATGATATTTATAGTTCTCTGAATACTATGATACAACTAGATATGGTGGGTACTCACTGATTTTCGCATCTTGTTCTTTTTGATAGACATGTCTGAATTGTTATTTTATTCATTTTTCCAGTCAAGGTTAGGTTTTTAAGGTGGTGTATAATTAGAAGTTTCTTTATAAAGTTGAAAACACTGATGACAATTTTCTGTACTAATTCCTGCAAATGTAGATAACTGCTCGGGCAAAATATAGTCTTTCTTTTGGAGGCACGTTCCCTGATTTATTTGTGACAGAAGATAAGGATGAGTATGCTTTATCGCAAACCACTCAGAGGAAATGGGCATTGTATATGCCAAAAGCTTACCACCCTTTATTACTTCAGCAGCATCGACAGAATCTGAAGAAGGCCAGAGAAGACGTCCGAAATGCTATCGCAGTAAGTTATGTTTGAGTAACAGGTTGATCACTTGATTCTTCAGTTTGTTTTGTCTCACTAATAATCTATTTGAACATATAATATTTCCTCAACTTCTTTAAGTGGAGCTTATGAAAGATTTTCTTCTAACATCCATTTGTGCCATTTATCTGAGCTTAGTCACTTCAACCTTTGGTGATTATTGCATTGTTTTCCACTTGAGATTGACAGAGATGAAAAATGGCCATGTGAAAATATCTTCATTTTCAGGATAGAAGAAGAAGGTCGCAAGGACAAACCATGTTAATGAAAGAAAATCCAGCAGAAGATCTTGCGTCACTAGAGATGCAGGTGCAAACTAAATGCTTGAATTTTAATTTTTATCCACTTCCTAAGGAAAATAATGTTGCCTATTGACATATCTTTGTCAGGATTTTCATAAAATTTTGTTTTAAAGGAAAATTCATCCTTAATTTCAGGTTAGCAGACTAGAACAAGCCCCTCCTGTTCCAGTTGATTTTTTTATTGGCAAAAGGACCAGAGTTCTAGTAATAACTGGACCTAATACTGGCGGCAAAACCATTTGCTTAAAGACAGTTGGTCTAGCTGCAATGATGGCAAAATCAGGTTGGTTCAACACTTAACCCAATTCTTATTCTTCATTTTGTTGGTAGAATTTCTAGGGTGGAAGAAGTCTTAGGTGCAGTCCTACTTTAACTCTTGATTACCATAGTTGCTAAATCTTGGTATTTAGGCACTGAACCGTTATGTATAATCTTGAGGTGTCTAGGTATCCCTGCATTTTTTGCTTGGTAAAAGTGGAACCTGAACAGGAATGTAAAGACAACTAAGGCAAGATGTCACTGTTTTACTAGTTGGTGCTAACTTCATTGACCGGCATCCCTAGAAGTTACAAATCTTTAAATTATTGGTTTGAACTTGACCTGCTCTAACTTAAGAAGCACCCAAGGAGTTTCCTCTCTACGGCGGAGCTATCTAGGTGGAATCAAGTGTATCAGATGATTATCTGAGCCTCATTGCTTAGGAAAACCTATATCCATGTCTAACCTTTTAAGATTCTCTTACTGTGTTATCTTCAGGTCTTTATATATTAGCTTCAGAACCTGTTCGAATACCCTGGTTTGATTCTGTTTTTGCTGATATTGGTGATGAGCAGTCACTGTCTCAATCTCTATCTACCTTCTCTGGTCACTTAAGACGGATAAGTGTAAGTTTGTTCATTTTAATTTCACGACTTTTAAATAGATCTGCATGTCACCATATTTCCATCCTAAAATTCGTGAATTCCATCTTGTGTGATGCTATTGCTAATGTTGTATAATGTTTAAGCTAAGCGTGAGGGGATTCATGTGTAAGGTTGTGTTGTCAGGTTAGATCGTCAGCACCCCAAGTCCCCTACCTCAAGTTAGGTTCCCTAGGCACTTGATGATGTTGTGTTGGGATTCAGTGGAGCTATATGGGTACCTTGTGTATATGTGGCGTGACCTTTACCTTCCTCCACCTTCTTTATTTTTTTTAATGCATAAATAAGATCTGCTTTTGGTTAGTGATTTATTAATACTGACTCCTCAAGTTGAGACACTTTCAAATTCAACCTTATAAGATTAAGGATCGTTGGTTGTCTTTCTTAATGATTAAACATATCACTTAATCTCGTTAGTTATGATTCTCATTTTTCTGACTAATTTTTTTTTACAGGCAATTCAAGCACAGTCCACAAATAAGTCATTGGTGCTTCTAGATGAAGTAAGTTTGAAGTTAGAAGGCCCTCTTTCTTTTTATAAATTTAATTATATTTGGTACACAAGGTCAAGTGCCAGCAGCATACTACTAACATGGAACTAAGGAAATGAATAGAAGTATAGAACATAACAAAATGAAAATACACCATATTTGATATCATTGTTCACTGATACCATAACTTAGCATTTATCTTACAATTCCCTTGGCATGGGCCTGTGGATGGGTTCTACTAGTCTACTTCCTCTTACCTTTGGCGATTGATTATCTGTTTGATGTTGTTTAGGTTGGCGCTGGCACAAATCCACTAGAAGGTGCTGCACTAGGAATGTCACTTCTAGAATCTTTTGCTGAAGCTGGGGCCTCCTTAACCATAGCAACTACCCACCATGGAGAACTTAAAACCCTCAAATATAGGTATTCAATAAAGGTTGAGTGTGGTTGCTGTATGCTCAGTTTCTCGTGTTCAACACTTGAGAGACTGTCTTCCAGGGTTGGGCTTTTGAAATTTTATGTGCTACTGTGTTATTGATACAACAATCTTACAACTCTTGCATGAGATTAAACTCACTACGTGTTTTACACTCTCAGATTGGTGGGTCTAATTTTCTTGCAATTCATAAATGATGGGGTATCTAGGAATGTGATGTACCACTGTAGAAACTAAAACCATACTTCATTATTTATATTAGTAGTTCCAGTTTATTCACCAAGTAGCTGTAGATTCAGACTTTGTTTGACTTGGGTTAGTGTCTATGTGTCATTGGGTCATCAAAATTATGTGCTTCCCTTAAAATTTTCTTTTAACATTCTTAAGATCTTTTTTGCAGTAACGATGCCTTTGAGAATGCATGTATGGAATTCGATGAAGTCAATCTGAAGCCAACCTATAAGATACTCTGGGGGATACCAGGTATTCACAATCTTAAATTCGTGTTTAGGTTATACTAGCACAACACAGAATCACAGTTGGCTTGGATTTCTTGTAACATCATTTTTATGCTGCATCTTGATGTTATACATGTGGAGTTCTATATTTCTTCCATTGTAACTCATAGCAAATTTCAGTTTTAACTTTAAGTTCTTCCAGATACGAAAGAAACCCATTTATAGATAATAATGCTGAAGAATTATGAACAAAGTATATTAGCACAAATATAACCCTATCAGTCTATCACTAAATGGATTTCTGTTTGGTGTATCGAAACAAAATATGAACATAATACTATTTACAAAATGATGCTGAAGAATTGTATTATAGCAAATAATAGGGGGAGGGTCAAACGCAAAACGAGGCAACACCAAATTCGTAGGGGGAGGGGTCGAACACAAAACGAGGAAACGCAAATCCGATGATTTGGTGTTGCAAAATAGATAAAAGAATTTGAAGTAAATGTCACCATATCTCAACCTTTTTGTCCTCATCCAAACAAACCATTAACGTTTTTACATATCATCCGAAACCATATTTGCTTTAAGCCTATGCGTGATATGCATTTGAAGTTGAGCACCATCTAGCTGCCTATTAACTTGCTGTCATGTCAATGTTTTAATAGCAAACTCCATGTCCATTTGTTTCTGTTAATAACTTAATCTAGCATGTTGCAGACTGTTTAGTGTAAATGTTTGTTCTATGTGAAACTAAATAACATAGCCTGGTGGTAATTTTTCCTACAGGAAGGTCTAATGCTATTAATATTGCTGAAAGATTAGGACTACCCACTAAAATTATAGATAGTGCCCGTGAAATGTACGGAACAGCTAGTGCGGAGATTGACCAGGTAACATTCTTTAGCTCATGTTTTTATGTCCTTCAGATTCCGCCACCTGGTCTCTTTCTTCCTATTTTCTGAGAAAAGACAAAATATTATTGGATTGGCCATGAGGAAAACAATTTATTTGTACTCACTAGTAAGATTGTCCCTCAGTGAAGAGTGAGAGACCATGCTTCACTTTTTTACAAACCAACCTATTTTCTATGAGAGAGGCACTTGTCCTAGATATACAATTCCGTGAGACTGTAACTACTTTTATACTTGATAAGTTTCGAGACGATCTATGGTTTATTTCTGCTACTTATGTCCTGAAGCAGTTCTCTTCGACTTCAATCTTGGTAATTTACTTTAAAATCCCTTAGAAAGTTCCGGTGGCACATCATTTATATTTAAAACTTCAAAACACACAAAAATTCACGCTCAGTCTTATGAATAACTTGATTTTATCTTACTACTTAAAGTTTGTAATTCTCTATATGTTTGGCGTCCCGGATTGTGATATATGCAATATTAGACGGTTTCGTCATGTATTATTTTATTTTACATAGTATCATTTTACGGAACACAGGTAATCATTGACATGGAGCGGTTCAAGCAAGAATTACGAGACCTTGCTCACGAGACACAACATTATTCAAAGTAACACGGCTCTTATGCTCTCCTTTATGGTTATATATGTTTGAAGAGAAGTGAAATTGTATGATTGTTCATATGTTTGAATTTATTTTTTAATCTTTTTGTGGTCTTAGACTTTCAAAAGAGCTTCGCGAGAATCTAGCGGCAGCCAAGCAGAAGATTAGAGAACATGAGACTGCACAACAGTACAGGAAAATGAAAGAAATATCTGAGGCTGCATCAACGGCACGTTCAAACATCCATAAAAAGTTACGAGAATATCGAGCATCTGCTGCTACTCAACCGCCTCAAAGTACTCCTGTATCTAAACTTCAGCATGTCACGACAGCAAATGTTAATCAACATATTACCAAAGAAAATGTAAAGAATCCAATTTCTGTTGAAGGCATCAAACAATTAAAATCAGGTAAAGTTCCTCTATACCGGCACAGCAATTCTTTACTTCTTTCTTGGTCAAGATGGTTTTCTTTCTTGCTTTCAAAAATTGATGGTCTAAACATTACTACCTATTATATTTTGATTCATAAGCTAGTTCGGTGATAAGACAATTCATTCAACCCAAAGTCCTTGGATCCAATACTTTCCGTTGAATAACTAGTTTCTTGAACATACTATTTTGCAGGGAAGCAGATACAGCTCCCTAAGGTTGGTGATGTGGTAAATGTCCCGTCCCTTGGTAAGCAAGCAACTGTGTTAAAGGTGGACACATCTAAAGGAGTGATTGTAGTTCAAGCCAGCAACTTGAAGTTGAAAATGAAATTAAGTGACATCAAAATCTAACGAGTGGTAAATATTTGTATTTCCCTCCAATATTTTTGTGTTAAAGGCACTATCGACGTTATCATGTAGAGATTTTTACACGACTTTATTTATGGGTTCGTACAGACATATTGGAAGTACATTTACGAGGAATCAGGTCATTCTGTTGACTTGATAAAAATTAACAGTTAAATGGAGATTCCCTGATCCAGTAGGACAACTATTCTGTTAGGATATCTTTCTGAAGAAAATCTATACCTCTGATTCCAAGGACTGATATGCGAGACTCTAATTTGGTGTAGATTTCATGTTTCTATTTCTCAGGGTGATTCGGCTCGGACCACATCCCCCGGAATAACGAACTCCAAAAGTGCTGGTAATGGAATTTACTTGAGAAAGCAAAACCTTTTGTCTGTAATATTCGGAATTGGCTAATTATGCATATTTACTCCTGTTGGATGTAGCGGTTATCGGGGCTCAACGAAATTGTGGAGTACAAGAGGTATCTCCAACCGTTTTTATTGGTAAGTTCGTCGCCCCCTTCACTCAACTAAACTTATGATGTCTATACGTACAAAAAAAGTTGTCTCGGTCACCTTGTACCTTGGTCATCCCTAGCTAAATAGCATCATTACTTCCAACGCATTTTACTTGTCCTGGGCAAAAAGCATTGTTTAGACGTATGAGATAAATACCCATAGAGAAAAAAAAAATCACTGTAATTCTTACAATGGTACGGGGAATAAGAAATTCACTCAAATCTGTAAAGCACAAAACATAAATCATAACATTATATATTCTTCATTTTATTTCAATAGTTCCATAATCATGTTTACGCGCACAATCTTAACCCAAAAGAATGAAATTCCAGTTAGAAGGCATATCTGTTTAAAGTACAGCTCCCTTAGAAGATATATTCTTAGACTCTTGAGACGGACCCGCCAACCAAAAGACTCTTCATATATGCAAGAAATATGTAAAAGAGTAAAACTATTCACACAACAAAATAACTATAGTGATACAACATATTCTTTTTTCCTATTTGAAGGTATATCTGTATAAATTATAGCTCCTACCAAAAGATATTCAAAAGTATATTGCCTTTTGAGACCTACACACCAACTGAAGAGACTCTTCATATATGCAAAAAAAAGTATATGTAAAAAGTATATTTGTTTAAATATATCTCTCACACGTTCGAAATATATCGAAATATTGAAATAGAAATTCTTTCGAGACCAACCCATCAACCGAGATGCCTGTTGTGCGCGATATAATAATATATGGTCCATCGCTGCACGGAAGCATATGTACCACATTTCAATATCATATATAGAATTCAGATCATGTAATCTTTTGACAGCATTAGTCTCTGTTCATAGCTCAAATTCTTTAGTAATTATTACATTAGAGAATTTGATTTAAGGTAATGGCATCCTATTCATCATCAACTCAACCCAGGATCTTTTTTTGGGTACAAGGAAGTGTTCTTTTCCCCAGGTCAAGAATTTTGTCTTCTTTTGTAAGCCAAGTAGGTGAGAATATTCCAATATGGTGTGCACACCAAATGACCAAACTCTTCTTTTACTCCTTTGTTTCTCCAAAGTACACTTGAACCCATTACCCTAGCTAGTGGATTTAAGAATATCCTTACTTAACCACTATATTAAGGCTTGATTCTAGGCGTCTAGCTAGTGTATATTATAAACTTTGTTCAACTTGATTTAAGTATACTTCTTTTTTTAAGGAAATGGTTGTCATCCTTTGAGATCTCATTCCATTAATTCTCCCAAAAAGGTTGGGAGTACAATGATAAATGATCCCTTTGTTGAGGGATAACTCCCAATACACTACTCCAACTAAAGATTGAGAACCCAAAAAAGTTGGTAGTACAATGCTAGTATATGATTCTTTTTCTAAATAATACAAAATCTATCTAGACAAGATATTGATTCTTTTTCTAAATAATACAAACTCTTCTTTTACTCCTTTGTTTCGATATCAGTCTTGCTTCATATTTTGCTTCCGCAATCTACGATTTTTTTTATCGTTGTAATTAATAACGGTTCAATCTCTTAGCCGATTATTTTCAAGTATCCAAATTTTTTTTTGTCATCTTCTTTTGGATTTTGAAGAAGAAATTCTATTCAAGACAGTAGCATTGATTGGGTCGTTTAGACCTAATAATCCTTTTTCCTTTTCATGCTTCCATCAATCTAGCGGAGGGTTGCACTATACTCAAATCAAAGAGAAGCATAATTTTCATGAAATCTTTTCTATCCCTCACTCGTCAATCCGAATCACAATCCAAGTTTTTGGATTGTTCATTCCGCACTCTTCCGACGTATTTTTCTAATCGTTGTGATTCCAAGTTTCTGAAATCATCTTCTTAACACCGTTATCTTGTTCACTCAAGTAATCAAGTAAGCTCTATCTCTTACTTCAATAATCTTTTTCCTTCAATCGACTTCCTATTCCAATTCAAAGAATTAGGGTTTCTGCTTCATCAACATCATCTCCTACGGTTCCGTCAACCGATTCATCAAAGTACTTTTCCGAGCAGGTTTATCATTCATCATTCAAGTTTCCGCCAATTCCAACGTTTTTCCATTCTTTCGTATCAAGAAACTGAAATTACATATTTCATTCAAACGTTTTATGTCCATTATGGAATGACAGAGAACATTATAACAACATCAAGATTGGTTCCTGACCTTTTTGCATGTGTCTTTGTATCATCAGTTCCTTGTTAATTGTCCACGTGATTCAATCATCATTTCCGTCTATTGAATTTCTTTCAAAACTCATAACAACTATCACTTCCTCTTCACATGGTTACAGGAAATTGTATCTATTTTCTGTCACGGTTAACTCCATTAATATCCCATCAGTTTTTTTTCCACTTTTTAGTATACCTATCACAATATACTAGTTATTCCAGAATATTGAAGAATGGGAAAGTTCTAGTTAATAAATTGAATCGATATCCCATCAAAATCTCTACGTTCTCTCTCTCACATCAATACAATCGATATCCCAGCAATTTCAATTGGATTTATGTTCATCATAAAACCTAGTTCCTCTTCACATGGTTTTGGGAGGCACTTCCATCTCACGTATGGTTCATGTCCACGTGATCTTGGGAGGCACCAATAACTTCTCCCATTCAGGGGGAGCCTACTTCTAAAGCACTTGGGCATGTTTTGTCAATTTTACCTCTTTTTCTGCCAATCGATTTTTCCGGTCTTCACTTTCACCAATCGACTGTTCCCATGGGTTTTGGACAATATCTACTAAACCACCACTGACTTTCTTTCAGTTGGGTGATGAATCAACAATCTCTTTTTTTTCTCGCTCTCAATATCGGTTGAGTTCTCTATTTGGTTGGATTTTTATCTCCATTCAAACTTTCACAATTTCCAAACATCTTTCCCAGCGATGTGCCAAGATTCCTTCAGTCGAAGAATTTCAAGTCTTCAAGCCTCTTCATATTACCACGTTGGCAAGTCTTCAAGTTCAAGTTCAAGCTTTGAATCCGACCGTATGCAAGTAAAATCCAATTGTACACGAGCAAAGTTCATCTTTTCCAAGTTCTATCTTCAAGTTGGATACTTCACATGTTCTGCAGTCCAACTTGAGGGGGAGTGTTAGGATATATGGAACAAGATCAACCGTCCAAGATATATGAAGATGAGGAAGATCGACATCAAGAGATCCGATGACCAAGATGAGTCCAAGATATTGAAGATATGAAAGATATCGAAGATATATTTAGGATGTCTCTTGTAACTATTTAATAGTAATATTGAGTAGAGATTATATTGTTTCCTAGTTTAATTAGGAGAAACTAGGAAACCCTAAACCCTATAAATAAGAGATGGGTTCTAGGAGTTTAAGCATTCGATTACTAATTAATCATTGTAACGAATCACCACAATTGTGGATAATAAAGTATGTAGCCGTTCTGGCTTTCTCCGAGGACGTAGGTCGTGATCCTCCGACCGAACCTCATTAAATATTGTGTTCTTTATTTTAGTTTATGTCTTATAGTCTATCAACTAACATAAACTTTCACACTAAAGGGTTACCCCTAGTAAGACTAAGGGAATAATTCATTTCTCTTTTGTGTTAGTTCGAGATGATATTCTCACTTATTTGATTAATAAACAGAAACTTATTAACATTGGGTTCTTATATGGTTTTTAGTGTAACTTGTGTGTGGAATTTTCATAGGATCTCTGTATAATTGTTTTCAAGGTCCAATTATACCTTAAAAATATTAAACCTCAAACTTAAAATATTAAACCTTAAAAATTTAGAAAGCGACACACTGGTAGTTTGGTTCAGGGTCAAACTATTGGAAATCCATAGTCTTTTATTGAGGTGCATGCTTGGAAGAGGAGAATATATTTAATAGAGTGGGCCTAAAAAGGAGTGTTTGGTTTGGTGGCAAAAAAGTCCATCTACTGCTTTTATGCTAAGATGGCATCAGGAAGGTGTATTCTTTGGATGTTGTTTAGACTTTAGATTGTTTAGCATTTCATTTTCGTGCATGGGAGATAAGTGAATCCACAAAAAATGGGTTTCTTACCATTTTTCATAGAAGTGTAAGCTTATTAACTTAACAAAACCCTAGTTTTTAGATACTTCCATTGGATATATTTCTCGATTTCTACTGAAGTATCAAACCTAAGAAATTTGCTGAAATAAACACGCTTTGTTGGGGTACATTTCTTTGTTGTGAAAGACAACTTTAGTGATACTTTATGACATGGATAACCTACTAAAGTATCTTGTGCTTCTCTCATAAAAAAAAAAAGTATCTTGTGCTTGTAATCTATAAAAAAATTGGTGAATACGATATTTTGACAGATTCATAAATAGCTTTACGAATATAATCATTTAGGTTAGTTGTAGAAAAAGTCATGTTTACAAAAATGAAATTTGTCGCAATAAATTAGAAATGTGATATCTTCATTCTCGAGGTGGGCTGACCTGCTACGAAAAGCTGGCTAATATTGTACTTCGGCTAAATTACAAATGTTACAAAAAAAAATACTAATATAAGCTAGCAATGAACTTGAATTATTTCAACAAAAAAACAATGAACTTGAACACACATAAAGTTTCTTCTTTTCATTCATCTTTCCAAACAAAAGAACTCTCTCTCTCTCTCTCTCTCTCTCTCTCTTTAAAACTACTCTAACCATTCAACTTGGATTGAATTTGGCCCTCTCTCTCTCTCTCTAAACCTAAAAAACAATAAAAACTCTCTTTATCTAAACCCTACCTTCTTCTTCTTCATTGTTGTCAACACCATTACAATCAATTGACCAACCAAACTCAAAAGTAACATCCAAAAAATACAACATTGTAACAAGAAGAAGACAAGAAAGAAACATAGGAATAGGACCAAATACCCACAAAAATAGTGGAAAAGAAAAGTAAAAAGCACGTAACCCTAATGACCAAAAATAACTACCCATATTCAAAGCTCTTCCCACATACTCAGCCGTTAGATTTGTTGATGATGACGAATTCAAACATCTTTGAACTGGGACATTAACTAAAATACTTGAATGACTATAATACCTAATTGATTGAACATTAAACAAAAAAGCTAACAAAAAACAAATCAAAATTGAGAAAAATTTCACTGAGTACCCAAATTCACTATCATCACCATAAACAAAACCTGATGTTTTTCTTTCTGTGTTTGTCATTAATACAGCTATTAATGAACTTAGCATAATAGCCGTTGATGCTAACAATGTTGATGCCATTATATTGTTCCTTAATGTTTGTACAGCTAAAATACCATTTTTTGATGTATCCTGTTTTCATTCAAAATCAACGGTTCAAAATATTACACATGCAAAAAAAAATTTAAAAAAAAAGTAAAAAAAATTTGAGATTAATGGCGTACCTTCATCATTGTTTGAACCCAAATTCTCCGATTAATGGCGTTAATTCCGATGACTGTTTTAGTGGGTTGTTTTACAATTCGATTAAGAAGCCAAATGTGATAAAGTACCATTAGAAGAAGACCTGAAGGAACAAGAATGTAATCTAGGATTTGTTTCTTCATTGATTTTGTTGTAGTGAGAGAAGAAGAAGAAGTTGATTAATACTATATGCAAGCTAGCTAAGTGGGTTGTTAATCTCTTGAAATGAAGTTGTTCAGATGAGATTGAAAGGGTTAAATTTATAGAGAGAGAAAGTGGAAAAGGGGAGAGAGTGAGTAATTAATGGAGGAATGAGAAAAATGTGGGATTGGGAACTGGTGAGTTGGTTGTTGGAGGAGAGGATCTTTTACGTGGAGATGACTGATTCTGCCACACCCCCTAATTTTATTTATCTTTTAATTAATTTTTATAAAAAGTAAATATTATATCGTATTAAATTTATTCTGTTTAACTATTTTTAACCAGTGAAGTTCAACTTCACTTTGATTCGATCATTTCCAAGTTGTTAAAGTTTGTTCTTTACACATGTTGGAAATTATAATCCACCTATATGGGATGGAAGCCACCTTGTGGATGGATATTTTTTTTTTTTTTTTTTTTTTAGAAGTTGTACGTATGTTGTTATATTTGGCACTTGATGCATCATAGATGTGATAAGTTCGATAACCGCCCACTACAAACACTGACAAGACCGGGTCGGTAGCCCAACTAGACAATGGCCTAATGCCCAACAACATTATTTACCCTCTAATAATCCCAATTCAAATAACTAAAGATTTCACCTTCTCTGGGATTCGAACCTGGAACCTCCAGGGCTTTCTAGAGTTTATGTCAACACCTTGGAACCACTTGTGGATGGATATTGGGCTTTGCTTTGAGGACTGTTCTCTTCTTGTATTGGTTTAGGTCCCAGTTTTCTTTCACGTTCTTGGATGATTTCATAAAGAAGGGTCTAAAGCTTAGCTAATTCGCAAATTGTAATGTGGGATAATGTCAATACTTAGATTTGTCAACACTAGCTTGCTCAAGTGGTTGAATGTGTTCACATAAACTTCAAAACTCTAAAGGTCCTAGGTTCGATTTCAAAGGCTGGAATCCATGATTTATTGAACTTGAGTTAGTAAAGCTGTAAATAATGTAATAAATTTATTGGGTTTTACGCCTCTTTCATTAATGTTGAACTTAGACAGTTATCATGCTTATCACATCTTATTGATGTATCCAATGCCTTGTAACGACTAACGTAGACCGTAGTCGATTTCTCAAAAAAAAACACTTAGATTTAAGATACTTATAAACTCTAGTGATTAATATGAAGGGCCTGCCCACTTTACCTAGATACTCAAGGACGACTCTGATTTGGGCCCATATGGGTAACCAAATGGTGGGTTCCCTGCTTTAATGGGACGATCATGCCCTTCAAAATTCTAGGTTAGGAAATTCAAAACGGGCTCTCTGTTATACTGCTGAAAGCGCCTTACCAAGCCCAATTTCTTGGAGGTGCCTTAGGAATGGAAGTGTCTTAAGCCTACATATGGGCTGCCTATAAAGTTTCCTTTCTATTGTGGTGTGGAAATAAGAATGCCATTTTTTTTACTTTGGCAATGTTATATACACTTACCTTACCGTCTTCACTTGATACACTCTGGGTTATTCGCATTCACACTTAACCTATTTTTACTCTAACATACACACTTTTCTTATATGCACACATATTGGACAAATGGCGTGACCTGTTTTCGTCGAAAAGATGAAAACGATTTTATGCACAAATTGTCGGAAAGATGAAACCGATGTATAACGTAATGCATCAGTACAATCAGTACATTCGAAGAGAATTTTGATAAGTTTTTGTTGGTAAGGGAAAACCGCTGCTATATTAGAACTGTGGACAAGATGGAACCAATGTGTAGCATAGGGCATCAGTACAAACTTGTTTGACAAATAACTTGCTTGGGGATCACAGTAGGGGTGTACTCGAGTCGAGCCGAGCCGAGTAGTAAGATGTTCAAGCTCGGTTCGTGTATTTAACTGTCGAGCTCGAGCTCGAGCTCGTTCGAGTACTTGTCCACTTGTTCAAGCTCGGTTCGTTTAAGTTTGAAAGAGCTCGAGCTCGCATTGTTTTAAGCTCGTTTATCAAAATACTTCAAATTAAAACTTTCTAAATCATCAAAATACTTCAATGATCATTTGTCACATACAATAATAATGATTAATGATTCATATTCCGATAATTTTTTGATGGTTGATATTTTATGTACAAGTTTCAATACTAATACGTAATTATGTACTATATTATTATAAGAGTATATTAAACGAGATGTTCACGAGTAGCTCGTGATACACTAAAGAATGTTCAAGCTCGGCTCGTTTATGTAAACGAGCTTGATTTTGAGCTCGTGTTAAGCTCGGGCTCGTTAATATTCGAGTCGAGCCCGAGCAATAGTCGAGTCGAGCTCGAGCAGCTCGTTAAGAGCTCGGCTCGTGTACACCCCTAGATCACAGTTTGGCAAAGTATGAGAGTTGTTGTAGAATAAATGATGCCCGAGAAAGTAGGAGAAAAAATTGAATTCGGCAATGAGGTTGGGTCAACCAATGAACACGTCAACAAATAGCGGAGTATTCCTGCGCTAAACTCGTTCTTTCTTCTGGTCTGGTATAGTATTATCCAAGTAAATTCCACTTCCTTTTCTTTGTGTTAAAAGCTTCAAATTCACTTTTCATGATTTTAATTTCAATTTCATTTCATTTAGTTACGGATCAACAACCACTTTCCACTTTTTCCTATAAATGCTACGGGATTCCCTCTCTTCCTTTTCGAAACCATTTTGTTTCTCTTCCTGTTCTAGCCAGAATTAGTTATTTTGTTTTCTTTTAGAGAGAGAGAGAGAGAGAAATTCTTCTTCATCTTCTCTTTCAGTTGTTGTTCTTCAAAGGTTCCAGCTTCATCATATTCCCCTCTCTCAACCATGTAAGTTCTTCTTCTTATTCTGTTTTAAGATCATTCCTTAATTAGATTGTTTTGTTTTTTCTAATTAATGATTCTGACTCTAATCTGAGAAAATGTATGTCATTTCCGTCGGAATTTTAACTCAAACGAACTCTTTCTTTTACAATAAACTCTTCAAATTTTGTTTTTGGCTTCCTATTTTAGGTTTTTAGTTTGTTTCTCTTTGATTTGATGAACAATCAGATCATTTTTAGCTTTTTTTTTTTTCAATTTCTAGTTTTCCCGCTTTTGTTCATCCTCTCTGCGCATATATTCATTATACATTGTTCATACTTACTAGTTTTGTTCCTAAATGTGACACAAAATCATTTATCTTAGGGTTTAGTTTGATAAAAGGGGATTTCGTTTTTGACATTCTAGGGTTTATCCTCTGTTTAAAGACCCAAAGATCAAAACTTGACTATTTTTCCTTGTCCTTTTGTTGGGCTCTGCAGAATTAAAGGTCTTAGGTTTGGTATTTGCTGTTTGTGTATAAGTCCAAGATTAGAACACTGAAGTTGTTACTCGGATTCGGTGAAAGCAAGCACTATGGAGGTGTTAGGGAAACCCATTGTTGCCGGACCGACGACAAACATTGTTTTCTTGTCGAGTATACTTGGTCGAGAAGGGGAGGTCCCTAGTCACAAATGTGATTGGAAATGCCAAAACGAGCGTGTCTGTGGAAATGTATATATTTGCAAGCTAACTGGAATTACTCACATCTGTGACAAAAACTGTGATCAGAGGATTTTGTATGATAATCATAGCTCTCTTTGCAGAGTGAGTGGTCATGTTTTCCCTCTTACACCTATGGAAGAGCAGGCAGTGAGAGGAGTCCGGAGGAAGCTCGACGAGGAGAGCTCCTCGCCTGATAACACTTGTGCTTTTAAACGAAGGCGTGATTCTCAGCTTCATCCTTCTCATTTCGAGAGGTCTTTCTGTGGGATCACTCCAATCTGCAGTCTAGTTGGGGAAGGCATGGACATGAGTTAGATAGTAGTCGGAGTTTCTTCATCCTTTATTTCTTGTCTTGTTTTTCTTTTCTCGCCTTCAGACTAAGATGGAAAGTAAAACACTTAATAATGTAGGCTTAAATGGAGGACATATGTGTTCTACCCGCCTCTAGAAAAAGCTTTTATTTCTCTTCTCGTTTATATGAAACGTAGATCATCCTCTAACTCTTGACTATTACTTGTAGACTTAATCTTGCTCGAATTAACCGTATAAATGGAAGTGGCTTTGATGAATCTTCGTTTGCGTTTCCATTTCCTTCTAACATTACTCATCTGAACTAATTCTTATTGCTTTTCTTCGGATTTCAAGTTAATTTGTTTATTAGACTCTCTTTCCATGATTGCTACTGCTCTTGATATATGTCTTGATGCATATGGTGCATAGAATTGTTCTCTTTTGATAAATGCAGGTCTTTTGCCAGTTCCAAAAGGAGTTTAGTCGCAGGTTGAGAATTAAGAGGTTTTCTTATTTGGTGGTTTTGTTTGGTTGTTCGTCATTTAATCCTTTCCTGATATGAATCAGTAGTGTTATCTGAAGTTGATTTTACTTTTGCAGGAGTTAGTTCATACCCATTCCCATATTAATGATTTGATTGTCCCATTATAATGAATGTTTTCTGAAATTGAAAATGTTCCTGACATTACCATTTACCCTTTTTTCTTCAGGATTCAGGAACAACACAAAGAGATGAGGAAGAAATTAGTGTTTTCCAATAACCAACAAGCAAGGAAGCAAACCCAGCAGGTAGGTGAAGAAATATCACCACTTCCTATTTTTATCTTTGTTTCATGAAGTTAGGTTTGACCTTGAGTTTGTTTGATATATGAAAGTCCATATATTATCTTATCATGTTCACATGAGGTAGAAAAAAAAAAGATACTCTCAATAATCAGAGATTAGGGTTCGATTCTTATCCATGTGTGGTTTCTAGGGAAATAGGATGTGAGAATAATAAATAAAGGAATAGTAAGATGAAAGGTATAATAAATGTTAGATCTAGAATTACTACTCGAATTTTATATGTGACTTTGAATTTCACGTGCATAGACTAAATGTATCTAGACAAAAAAATTTAAGAAGCATGGAGGGTTAGGCACAAAATTTAAATTCAACGGCTCTATTACTCCATCCATGTTATTATGTGGTCCATGTCGATTGATTATTTCTTCTTCTTCTTTGTTTTTTTTATGAGGTTTTGCCAAGTCAACGATTCCTCAACATTTGATTTAAGACTAACCTAGCACATTACATGTAAAATGTTATATGTGATCATAAGATCAATGACTATGTATTATCGGAATGAAATATTAGCTTTTGGTTGAAGACACAAACTAACATTTGCCATTAAGAGTTTGAAATGGTAGACAAGTTAACCTTCTTCTTTCCGGCTCATGCTTGTTTGACCCCATCAACCATCAATGGAGCTCCTATAGCTAGACGATTAGGCAAGGATTTGTGGTGGTTCTACAGCGAACAGATTTGATTTTTGGATATTCTTCGTGTCAATGACCTGGTTAATTATTCGAAATTGGTTATGAGCCAGTATATATTGAACTTATCCTAAAATGATGAATCTTCCCTTTCTTTGTTCGATTAGAGATGAATAGGAGAGGGGTGTTTTCCCTTATCTAATTTTCTTCCATCATCTGGTTTTGCAAATGTTAAGGAAGAAAGATGGGCCACTCCTCGGTTAGAGTCCAGGTAAAGCGGGTCGGGTTCAAACAAAGTTAACTCAACTCTCTTCTCTCGTAACAAAAAAATGATAAAATTAGACCAAACGGAGGAGGATAAGATCCCTTGTGTCTTGAATGGGAGATGTGAGTTTCTACTCCATTGCTCCCAGTCCCCAGATTGAAATGAGTTCCTTCATTCCAGGGAAGGATTGAACTTTAAACTTTTTAAAAAATGTAGCATTTAATTTCTTACCCAAGAAGTACTCAATCTATAAGGATTTCCCTTCCAATTAATGATTCTTATAAAAAAAATACTCTTTAGTCTTTAGTCCCTCTATATGTATAATTGTTTTCTTTTGTACTATACATTCATGTTTGCTATAAATAAAGGGTTACTCTTCTTTTGGTCCCCTAATTTGTGGATTATTGTTAGCCCTCTGTTTTTTCGTAAACTTAAAAGTGTCTCCCGACGACCTTCATTACTCTCCTTTTTCTTCTTTTCCTCCAATTTCTTTTGCAGATCCGGGATTGCTTCTGCTATGAAGAACCAGCAGCAACGATTTGCTGCTGTGATTAGTTCATAACTGAACTTCATAATAAACCCCCTCCCCCATTCTTTTCCCCCATAAGGATTTCTTAATTCAGTACTAACCCCATACTTTATGGAAACTCCTCCTCAACATTCAGGTTGGCGCCCTGCCTATGGTTCCAGATTCTTTACTCCTTCTCCCACCTGCAAATTTGTTAATGGCTGAAGAATTATTGAAAGACAACTCATGGAGTTATCTCCTGGTGATCAGGTTTCATTTGTTTGTACCGAATGTAATGGAACAATTGTATGTCCTTGGTTTCATCTTAATTGAAAATCTAAAACTGGCCGACAACCTTTGGTTTGAGTGGTCACAAGTTTAGTTCTCCCTAGAGGTTGAGTGTTCCCGGCATGCTGAATTGCTGACAGAAAAAAAAAGTATATCTAAAACTGAACAAACACATCGAATCGCATGATTTAGAGAGAGAGTTGCAACAAATCGATGTTGTTGGTTTCTAGTAGCAGAAGAAGAAGAACCCTAAGTAAATGTGAAATAGGAACAAGGATTAAAGTAGCTTTAGTTTTTTTACACAAGTCATGTCTTAAATCTAACTCAGGTCGGAATTGGTATTAGTGAGAATTTAGATTGTTTATGATTTGTTTAATTCTTTATATTGATTAATTTGGCTGATGATGTAGACATGTTCATGTTGGACCCGATGATGTAGTCATGTAGGCTTAGACATGTTGGTAATGACTATTGTCCGGAATATTCCTCATTGATTACTTTTGATACCACGATTAATAATTCTTGTGAGATGTATAGTGGAGGCAGTTGATGTTTGATGTAATAGCTTAAGTTGTCTTTCTCTCATATGTCATTCTCATCGTCCCACGTACACCCAGTTGAATACCATAATCTTTATTGAAACAAAAATATGATTTATCTGTATGGCAAAGTAGAATAATACTACAATCTTAAACCTCTCATTTGTTTCCAATTTCCTTATTCATCAATTTCGAAGATGAATGTGGCATAAGTTGAGATGAACTGAATAATATGACTTTCATCCTTTGGGTGGGCTATTATTCGTACGATATCGGGTAGTTGTATTAAACCAAATGGGTAGATAAAGAGTGCGTGAAGTTGGTATTTTTAAATAAACTAGAAAACAGGGCCTTAGGGCGTTATCCCATTTTGTTCACATTTATTCTTTGTGGATTAAAGTACACCATTTACAATCAAGTTGTGCAATAGAAACAAAACGAGTTACTAACTAAATATGTTGAATTGCAACAAAAAAACCTAAATTTGTTGAAACTAGAAAAAGAAAATATTGTAGATGTGCAATTTTGTGCTTATTAAGACTTGAAGTTTTGGTTTCAACAAAAAAAAAAAAAAGTTTCAACAAAAAAAAAGACTTGAAGTTTTGAACTATTACGGTCATTCAATGAGTTTGACCTCATTGCATGAATATGTTGTAGACTTTATTTGTGATAGATAATTTTTATATACTATGTGTGTTTTCGAAGTGTTCAAATGCTTTATAATTTATATGGTGCTTTGCTTGAGGCTGTTCTTCTTTTGGCTATTGCAAGAAGCTAGAGGAATTTCAACAAAAAAAAAAAGAAGCTAGAGGAAGCTGTTTTTTGGTATTTGTAAATAGCTAAATATTTTGTATTTTTGTTTTTGTAGCTTTTTTGTTTATCTCTTTTTTTTATGAGATAACTTTTTTTTGTAGTTCAACAACAAAAAAAAAAGGCCGCGGCTTTGGGGAATAAAGAAAATTCTCCGGGGAATAAAGATTTTTCTTAAAACTAGTCAAATAAGATTGACTTTTTATATTTCTTTTTATTCCTAAGGGGCTTCTAATTTTAGAAGATGCTATAAAAAAGGCTCCTCCATCTCATCACCTCTCTCTGCCACCTAACCTTCTCGCCACCTCATCATCATCTTCTCCGGGAAGGCCGAATTTTCCGGCCGGCGACCTTCAAACATAAAAAAAAAAATTATTTTTTTTCCTCTCTCCTCTTTCTCTCTCTAAATTTTTTTTTTTTTTTTCAAATTTGATTTGCAATTCAAATAACACTTTGTTCCGATGAAGAATAATAAACCTAATTCAATTTGGGTTTTCCTTAATTCAATTTCACATCTTATCCCGGAGTTGAATTGAGATCAAACCCCCTACTACAATTATTCAACTAATCGGAGTTGAATTGAGATCAAACCCCCTACTACAATTATTCAACTAATCTTCAAACAGATAATCAAAGACCAATAATCAATTAGAAGAAGGAAAAAAAACCCTAGAATCAGTAATCATGGGTTAGTGCAAAACTATCCCACCAACATATAGGGCAATAAATAGAGAGAGAGAGATACATACTCTAACAGAAGAGTTGATCTTGGTATCAACGGAATTCGAAACCCTAGTTCCAGGTTGAGTGATCCCTTGGTGATTAAGAGATTGTGAAGTAGTAAGAGGTCGGTTGAAAATCGTAACTAGGTAATATATTTTCGTTAAGATCTTTTTTGATACCCGTTTGTTTGTTGTGTTTTTCTTCCTGAGAATTTAATAAGTCGATGAAAAAAATGTCGTTTGGGGATGATGATGATGATTCGGAAAGATCCACGATTTGTTTGTCCATGAACTTGGAAGTATTCATGGAGAAATTTTAGATTATTTTTTCAATTTTTAGATTTTGAGAGAGAAAGATCCAATGAAGGAAATCCATGATTTGTTTGTCCATGACCTTGTTGAAGGTCTGTTTGCAGACCTTTAATGGTCTGTGAACAGACCATCTAGATCTGGTGAACCAGATCTGGTTCACCAGATCTAGAGAGAGAGAGAGAAGAGTGTTTGAAAAAAAAAAATTTAGAGAGAGAAAGAGGAGAGAGGAAAAAAATAAATTTTTTTTTTTTTATGTTTGAAGGTCGCCGGTCGGAAAATTGGCCGACCGGCGACCTTCCCGGAGAAGATGATGATGAGGTGGCGAGAAGGTTAGGTGGCAGAGAGAGGTGATGAGATATAGGAAAACTTTCAAAAAAATGTATTTTGTATTCCCCTTAAAAATTTATTCCCCGGAGAATTTTAAAAAAAATCTGGATTCCCTCGAAAATTTATTCTCTGGAGAATTTTCTTTATTCCCCAAAGCCGCGGCCAAAAAAAAAAGATAACCTTTTTTGTTTATTTGACTACTATAAAATAATATTGTTACCTTTTACATTATTAAACTAAAATTTTGCATTTTACTAAAATCTCAACCACACATAATTTTAACAAAAGAAAAATATCAACCACACGTATGACCCCACTAATTATATACTAGTAGTAGAATAGGAGGAACAAAGGGCCACCATTCATTCTCTCTACAAAAATAAAGATTGGGCCAATCACATGTCATCATATCTTTATTAAATTTAATGAAATTTATCCCACTGTCTTATTGTCCAATCTACACTCTTTCATCAAAAAAAAAAATTGTCCAATCTACACCATAAAACGGATCCTATGAGATATTTTGTTTTGCTTGAAGACTTTTCCATGTACTATATGGAATTCACTTTGAACTAGTGGTAATGTATATATGTCTACATGTTCGGTCAAGGGTTCGAGGCACACTCTTACCAGTTCAAAAAAAAAAAATTGAGTTTCTCCAATTTTTATGCGTCTCCAATGCTAATCTCTAAAGTTTTTAATTCTTTTATTTATGTGACAAGATTATTTTTCTAAAGAATAATTGGTTATGTTGAAGATATATGAAGAGTTTTTTTCCCATCGGTCTGAATATTACAAATAATGAATTTGACGATTAGAAATATCTTAAGAAGACATGATAAAAATAGAGTACACTCTTAAAAATTCTCTATTTAACCACGGCTACATTAATGATTCAAATTGAGTTAAAAAAATCTACAGAAAATCATACGTGACACTCGAAGTTTCTAAGTTTGAGAGTTACACTGGATGATTTGCTCTTATGTAAGTACAATTAAAGATATAGCGGAGACGTGAATATTTACTAAACTCACTCTATATTTAATTATTGATTAGACTAAAAAAAAATGGAATCCTATTCACCCGACGTTATAATTTAGGATTCAAATAGAAAACAAACTCATTATCATAACATTATCATCAAAATTACAACCACACAATTAATTCACAGGATCACTAATCTCACAAGCTCGAAATGTAGAAAAATTCCTAGAAAAGATAACAACTTAGGAGAAGATATTCTAATAAGATTAATTCAAGCGACCCTCTTACTTTCATTCGTAGGTGGCGTTCTTTTCCTCGTTGTCTGAATCAAGTAGATTTCGGTCATTCAAACTAGTCAGACATCACAAGTTATACACAAAGAAAGAGTTTGAAATCTAATTCAAGTCTATTTAGACCTCAAATCATATATAGAAAAAAATAAACAATATCCTATATTACAAATATATTGTGATTGGAGAGACCTAAAAGCTTAATTTGAGAGAGTGGGTAGAAGAAGATTGGAGAAGTTTGTTAGCAGAAGAGAGTTGTTCAGTTAGAGATCTAATTTGTGCTTGATAAAGACGAACATGATCAAGAGCTTCAGCTTCTAATTCACCAAGTTGAGAACAGAGTCTTTCCTCTGCTTCTTCAACTACATATAATCTTTGTTTCATTCTTCCTAATTCCTCTTTCATTTTACTTTCTCTCTCTAGACTTTCCCTTAATTCTCTCTCTAAATCTTCATTTTTCTTCTTCAACACTTCTTCTTGATTGAATTTGGTGTTGGGTTTGGTCGAATTTTGGTTCTTAAAGAAGAAATGGTTCTGAGGTTGGGGAGGAGCAATTGCTAAGCTTGGTGCCATTGATGTAAAATTTTGGAACGGAATTGAACTGATAAAAAGGAAAATTGGAACAGATTTGAACCGGAATTTGATGAATTCTTTGTTATGAGGATGAATTGGAAGTGAAGATGGTTTGTTAATAGAAGTTAGAAAATGGTGGGTTTATATAGAACCAAAATGATATGTCTAGGTTCAATGTATCTAGAGAAAGAGATTAAAGTTTGATTAGTTGCTTACGTGTGGAATAAACTATGTTTAGTTAATTAGATCTGTATCAATTAAGACAAAGATAACAATTGAGGGCATAAATAGTGGAGAAGATTTAAGTGTTTGGTTGTCACCATAACAATATCCATCAATAATTGAAGAGAATAGCACGTGCTGACCTCACTATCGAAATCCAAAGTAGGATAGTGTTGATTTCAAGTCAGATGTCTGACTCAAAATCTGAATAGACGTAGATTAAATATTTGTTTTTTGCTGATTAGTCAGAGTAACTAATTTGAGTTTTTTCGAATCCAATTGAGTTGGCTAGTATTCTTAACAAAAAAATAAAAAAATAAAATTGAGTTGGCTAGTCAAATTCAGACCAGGAGAAAAAAGAAAATATCTCACATATACTTTATGAGGACTTCACCGTGTGGTCCACAATTCACCCATGTTATATCAAACTATTGATACTTATTTGGGTTATTTCCCTAATGGCCCCCAACTTTGTGACCAGCTTCCCGCCTGACCCCCTACTTTACGAGAAATACCCATATGGTCCCCTTCCGTTATAACACCGTTACTCTCTCTTCCATTTCTTTTCTCTCTCCTCCAACATGTTTTCTCTCTCTGCCACCTCGTTAAAACCAACCAACCCATCATCTTCTCCGGGAAGGTCGCCATATGATGAGTTGGCTGGTTTTAACGAGGTGGCAGAGAGAGAAAACATGTTGGAAGAGAGAGAAAAGAAATGGAAGAGAGAGAGTAACGATGTTATAACGGAAGGGGGCCATATGGGTATTTTTCGTAAAGTAGGGGGGCCGGCGGGAAGCTGGTCACAAAGTTTGGGGCCATTAGGGAAATAACCCTACTTATTTTGAGTGGTATCTTTATAAAATGCAAGTTGGTATATAAGGATTGACAAAATTGTCATATTTGTGAACTTCTCACATGAAGCATAATTCTGGTAAGAATAGTTATTTACTTATTTCCCCTTAACATTTAATATTTATATGACATAAGGAAGGATGTTCTTTTTTTTTTTGTTGAAACAAGGATGGTTAGTATTTTGAACGAATAATTCTATTATTCCCCTAACATGTTGTACCAATTTTAATCATTTTTCAGTGAAAAGAAAAGAAATTTTTCATCAAAAAAAAAAAAGCAAAAGAAGATAAAGTACGTAAGGCTTAAAATATTCCCTTAGTGCAATTATATATTGTATTGTTTTTTTGGTACACATGTTTCATGAGTCATTGCTATAATGCTATAATGTTGTGGGTTGTTTGTCACGATCACCCATGCTTCCACATTCATTTGAGGAAGAAAACATTTGAACCAAAATGATATAGAACAGAGGATTTTAACCGTTCCTATAGGTTGTTTGCTGCTGTTGGTCATAATAGGTTAATTCATACCTTTGTGCGGAAGCGGTTGATCGTCCAATTGCCGCTAATCTGCCCACGATCGTCGCCGACTTGCTACAATCTATGTGTCCGAATCACTACTAGAGCAATCGGAATATCCACCCCTTAAATCCTTGTCTATCGATGGTTAGACCATGTAATACTAGAGTATGTTGAATGAGATTATTTGTGTAGTTTTTTGTGTGTTTTTCAAGAACACAAATGAGACCTATTTATATAGTTTCTCATAGCTACAATTAATCACAAAGATTAATAGCCAGCAATTAATCCATTGTAACCGCTATACTAAATAGCGAGTTAATTACGACCGTTTCATTCCCATGAATGTGGCCGTTAAAAAACGGTTTCATTCCCATGAATGTGACCGTTACAACATGATTAATAACTCCCACTCGGCCACATAGGCCATACACATTAACTCGATCACAAAGACCGTACTCATTCATGGTCATACAGACCGTACTCATTCAATCTATACAAGAACGTATCACATATTTCATACAGGAAATAAGGCGTGCGACCACAAAGTAACAAGCAATGTTACGTTAAGCAACCATCTAACTAACATAACACTTTCATGCTTTTTGATACCCCGAATTATCCGACTATCACCGATTGCATACACAGTCCCTATACGCAATATTGTTTCATTTAGTTATACACACAGTATAACCCCTGGCCAGGTCATGGTGGTGATATAGGAATCATTCTCCCTTAGACACTCATGTTAATCCATCTTAGCTTGACTGCTTTCCTAACATGTGCCGCTGGATCGACACTTCGTAACCCTTTGGAAACATGTTAAAGTAGCATCATCGAACCTTAACTTCAAAACATAGTTCTAAGTCAACGGGCATCGTCCAGTATAGGTTTCACACAGTGACAAAGTAGGGATTCTTTTGTTACTCCCTATTGGTCGTCATAAAGCACATACAGTATGATATGTATGCCATAACATAGTTCCCACTTAGATGGGCATGTCACTCTTCTATGTTATGCGAATATTAAGTCTAGATACTACACAAGTGTCTAACCTGAGCCACTCGATCTACATACACAATGTACGATCTGACACTCAATTATTCGGCTTTAAGGTTTAATGTGAAAGCGGGAAATTTCACATTCGACTCCCACTGAGTCTCATCTTAGACATACTAAGGCGACTATCAATTCTACAACACATGTATGATGGTAGTCCATATTGCACACACACAATGCCAATACGACTAAGTCTCATCCTGCACACATACAAGTGTCAGGGCGATCACCTGTGTGAATAGGTCGATCGTAAAACCTGGTGACATTTTCAAGTGCCTAATTAAACAATTGAACATTTCCAAGAAACAAACAAATTTATTTCATTGATGCTCAATACATGTCCATTACAAATATATTCCCTTAATAAACAACGACTACAACCTACGCAATCCTAAGTTCTTCACATGGGCTACAAAAGCACTCTTAGGAATTGGCTTAGTCAAGGGATCCGCAACCATCATGCTAGTGGGTATGTAATTAATGACAACATCTTTCTTTCTGATAGCCTCTCTAACAAAATGAAAGCGTCTCCTAATATGTTTGGATTTTTTATGAAACTTTGGATCTTTAGCGAACTGTATAGCAGCAGTATTATCACAGTGCATGTCTACAGGTTCATCAACCTTAGGAGTGACGTTGAGATCATGTAGAAAACTCTTCAACCAAATAGCTTCTTGCACAGCTAGGCAACATGCAACGTATTCTGCTTCCATTGTTGATAAAGCAACACAATCTTGCTTCTTACTACACCAGGATATAGCACCTCCACCAAGGATAAAAGCATACCCGGAAGTCGATTTAGACTCATCCAAATCGCCGCTGAAATCCGCATCTGAGATACGGGGACTACCTCGATCTCTGGTTGATCACCTAAAGCAGACAGACGTCCCTCATCCGAAATTATAGGACTACTCCTAATATTTCGGTCATTTGGTGGAACATCACTATCCTTGGTGCCTTGGTTAGAACCTAATTTCTCCCACTCACCAAGAGATAGTTCCAAGTCATTTTGTAACTCATACAACTCAAGATCCTTTTTAATTTCACCAATACTTGGGAACTCATCCTCAAGAAAATCAACGTTGCGGGTGTCAACTTCTGTCAAGCCACTGTTTGGTTGTTCACCGAACATTACATAACCTTTAGAATGCTCAGGATACCTTATGAACACCATCTTAGTCGCTCTTGGACCAAGTTTACCAAACTTGTGGTTTTGGTTGTGCACATAGCCAGCCGAACCCCAAGGTCGTAAATGATCCAAGGAAGGCACTCTTCCATTCCATAACTCATATGGGGTGGTAGACACACTCTTACTTGGCACACGGTTAAGAATATAAGTTGATGTAAGCAAAGCATCTCCCCAAAACCTGATAGGAAGATTGGCTTGCGCCATCATTGACCTAACCATATCCAGTAACGTACGATTTCTCCTCTCCGCTACACCGTTTTGTTGCGGAGTATAAGGAATCGTGAGTTGTCTTTGAATACCTTTTTCCTCACAAAACCCTTTAAACATATCAGAAAGGTATTCACGACCACGATCAGTTCGAAGTGTCTTTACTTTTCGATCTAATTTGGTCTCTACTTCCGCTACAAAACGCTTAAACATATTAAGGGCTTCGTGGCGATGCGATAATAGGTACACATACCCATATCGTGAGTAGTCATCTATAAAAGTGAGAAAATAAACAGCGCCATGACGTGCCTTAACATTAACAGGCCCACAAATATCAGAATGAATTAATTCAAGAGGAACCGACACCCTCATTGCCTTGCCAAAAGGTTTCTTAGTAGCTTTACCAGCTAAGCAAGGCTCACACCTAGGTAGCTCAACCTTAGTGAGCTGATCTAAGAGACCACCTTTTGCAAGTCTACTCATCCTATCTTGCCCAATATGACCAAGTCTAGCATGTCATTTAACAGATTCAGAATGAATATCAAAGTTAGAAGCAACCGCAAGCATAGAATTATTATCAGAATCATAATCCAAATCAAGTACAAAGAAACTTTCTTTCATGCACCCACGGCCGAACAAATCTCCATGATACATAATATCCAAAATGTTTAGTTGAAAATAAAAGGAAAAACCAAGTTTTAACAAAGCAACAACAGAAACTAAGCAACATTGCACCCCAGGTGCGTAGAGAGTATCATGAAGAAGTAACGTTTTGCCTCCTCGTAACTTGAGCTTGTATGTACCAATACCAAGAACATCTTCTTTGGTTCCGTTGCCCAACATAACAGTCTGTGAACCCACGGGCACACGGTGGTATTCCACAAACCCAGCTCGATCATGAACTACATGCTTGCTGGCTCCCGTATCTACAATCCAATTAGGAAGGTGATTAGCAACTAATGCGTGGGAACAAACATAAGTTTCATGAGTAACAATATGGTAAGGTACCTTTTTCGGCTCCGAGCAGTCTCGAGCGAAATGACCTTTATTTCCACAGTTGAAGCACTTCACAAGTGCAATTTTAACCTCTTTACGGCCTTTTGCCTTTGGTTGCTTAGCCACACCACCTTCAGGTCCATGGTTTTGAGAAAAACGAGCCTTCTTAGATCGCTTAGATCGATGTTTCGCCTTTTTCGACTCGCGTCCATGAGCTACAAAAGCAACATGTGAAGGCGCAATTGCCTTCTAACGCTCCACCTCCATCTCAAGGTGTCTAGCAATCTCAGAAAATGTCTTGACATGCTCACTATGAGCCATGAGGAGTTTAAAATTAGCCCAGCTAACAGGTTCATCAGGAAGTGAACGGATCACATTGAGAACCTGCTCCTCATCGTCAACTTCTCGCCCAGCAGCTTTCAGGTCACGAATCATAGCACTCATGATTCGAAGATGTTCAGCCACACTATGACTTGTATCCATAGTGTATCTCATCCATTTCAAAGTCAAGGCACGAAGCCTGGTAGCAGATGTTTGACCGAACTTGACCTTAAGCTTATCCCACATGTCCTTAGCCGTGAGACAATTCTCAAATTCCCCAATCAGATCGTTGTGCATGCAGTACAACATAGTATAGCGCGCCGAACGATCCTTTTTGGACCATTCTTGGTATGCTGTTAATTCTTGGTTATACCGATCACTTTCGGTATCCTTAGGTTCAACCATAACAATGGATAAGTTGTCTAAAACCTCGCGTTCATTAAGGAGATATTGAATCTTCCTATGCCAGATGTCATAGTTAGTACGATCTAGTTTTTCATTCGTGGACAAGTCTCCAATCATACTCTTAGTTGTCATCTACAATTATGCACAATGTAATGGATATTAATTAGGCACTATTTTTATTTCTAACTAAATTATCGAGATTTCATCATTTGTATCAATCACTCGAAAAATTCGCTAAGCTCATTATCATCATTCATGATATAAACTAGAAATTCCATAATTTAATTACTTCATAGAACACATCTATGGGACCCTTTGATTTCACAAATCATATTCGTAAAAAATTAATTTATAAATTATATAGGTCACACAGACATATATAAATCATATAGACATGAACTCTCATAGTTATATCATGATTAAATATGCTACACATGCATATTAAACAAATACACACATGTATTAACTCATTTGAAATAATAACATCCCATCCAATCCAAAACAAATTCGGAAACGAGTTACAACAGGATCACATAGATCTTGGTCGTTTGTTATTATTTGGGTTGGGTTACTCTTTTAAAAATTGCCAATAGTAACCTAATCCCAGTAGCCAAAATTTAATTTGGTTACCCAAATTGAATTATTTGATATGTCAACCAAAAAACAAATGTGTCCATACACAATAATAGGTCCTAACAGTAGAGACCCTTAATTTAATATCTTCTGTATTCATGTATGGGGATGGAAATAAGAGAGACATAGTTGATTATGGACTCTACGAATAATTTTTTCTTTGAGTCCCAATCAAATCATATTATTATCTGGCTAATGACACTATCCGACAGATTTAATCATAAGTTTACATTCACATTTCAAGTGATTTCCAATTTCAATTTTTCTTTATATAAATAAAATGAAATTGTAATTGGAAACTCCATTATCGACGAACAAGAGGCAGGAGCGAACAATTTCGGCTCTGATACCACTGTTGGTCATAATAGGTTAATTCATACCTTTGTGCGGAAGCGGTTGATCGTCCAATTGCCGCTAATCTGCCCACGATCGTCGCCGACTTGCTACAATCTATGTGTCCGAATCACTACTAGAGCAATCGGAATATCCACCCCTTAAATCCTTGTCTATCGATGGTTAGACCATGTAATACTAGAGTATGTTGAATGAGATTATTTGTGTAGTTTTTTGTGTGTTTTTCAAGAACACAAATGAGACCTATTTATATAGTTTCTCATAGCTACAATTAATCACAAAGATTAATAGCCAGCAATTAATCCATTGTAACCGCTATACTAAATAGCGAGTTAATTACGACCGTTTCATTCCCATGAATGTGGCCGTTACAAAACGGTTTCATTCCCATGAATGTGACCGTTACAACATGATTAATAGCTGCATTATCTCTCATATACTTTTAATTTCTTTTAACTAGTTGAGCTTCCATGAATGGAGGTCATCAAATATCTCATAACTGAAAAGACAAAGAAACAATAAGATGAGATAGAGTAACTAATTTGAGTTTTTCGGAGTCCAATTGAATTGCCCAATCAAATTTAGACCAGGAGAAAAAAATATCCCACCTGTATTTATACGAAGACTTCACGTGTGGTCCACAATTTACTCATGTTATATCAAACTATTGATACCTATTTTCAATGGTATCTTTATAACATACTGTAGTAGAAGACTCTAGTTGCTGCAATTAATAGAATAAACCACCGACAATGCTAGAAAAGAACTCATAATTGGCAAGGAACAACCACAATACAAAGAAGAATTCGTACTTTTTCATTCAGGGAGGCGGGGACTCGATTTACGCGCCGACGGTTAATGGCTGACGACGAATGTTGACAGCGAGAAGAGAAGAAGGTGGAAGAAGTAGCGGTTAGAAAACCACCCACAAATGGCGCATGGTGACTGCACCAGAAAAGCATCCCACTAGTTGGACCATATAGCTCTAGAGGCACCCCAAGCGCATAACTTGACTTATTTGGCTGCATTGTAGGGGTGTCAACGGGTCGGTTCCGGTTCGGGTATCTCACTATCCAGAACCGGAACCTATTAAAAATTACAGTTCCGGATCCTAGCGGTTCCGGGTCCGGTTCCATAATTTAAGGATCCAGAACCGGAACCTATAAAAATTGCGGGTATCCGTCGGGTATCGGATATTTATCGGTTCTTTTTATGACTTCTTATTTAATCATTTTTAACACTAATTAGGAAGGTTATACTTCATTCAAAAACTCGGATATTTTTTGTAAAACCTATTTAATAAAAGATACACGAACGAGTTATTAAAATTTTATAACAAATCCCATTATTGTATATTATAAGTTGCAATAAAATTTGTTATTGAATATAATTTGATTGCCAATTAAGAATGTTATGTTAAGTGAGAAACTCAACGACATGATTAGAAAATATTTATCATAGAATAAGTAATTAGGACCTTAAAATTTGTGAAAAAATCAACTAATTACGTATTAAAGTCGGGTATCGGGTACCCATCGGGTACCCGTCGGATATACCCAATAAGTATTTAAATCTTATCGGTTCCAATCGGGTAATATCCGTCGGGTATTAAATTCTTATCGGATACCAAAATAAGGATCCAGACCCGGCATAAACAGTTCCGGTTCCGGTTCGGTTCCGGGTAAATGGGTACTCATTGCCACCCCTACTGCATTGGTTGTGTCTTTATTTTTCAACTTCATGATGTAATTCTCATTAGCCTTTTGGTATATAGTGAAGTTTGATTAAAAACAAAATGGTATATCTTTATAAAATGCAAGTCGGTAAGGAATAAGGATTGACAAAATTGTCATATTTGTGAACATCTCACATGAAGCATAATTGTATTTGTGGTAAGGATCCTAAGAATAATTTGATAACTTTTGCGCCCTTGACATCTAAAACTCCTGTGACATAACAAAGGATGATTAGTGTTTTTTTGTTGAGGAGGATGATTAGTGTTTTGAACTACTGATTCTTTTATTCACCTAACATGATATTTTATTCAATAACAATAGAGAAAGTACTTACGGCTTAAAATATTACCTTTTTTTTGTTGAAACCTTAAAATATTACCTTAGTGTAATTATTGTATGGGTATTTTGGTCAAACATGTTTCACGAGTCATAGCTATAATGCTATAGTGTTATGGGTTGTTTATCACGATCACCACCAATGCATCGACATTCATTTGACGAGGAAAACATTTGAACCAAAAGGATTTAAAATAAAGGATTTTAACCGTTCCTATAAGTTGTGTCTTTTTTTTTGAATTGTTCAGCGTGTGCCTCGAACCCGTGACCTCTAGGTGGAAGATTATACCTCTTACCACTCCAACCAAGGGTTGTTGGCCCTATAGGTTGTGTAGGTAGCAAAGGGCCCTATAGGTTGTGTAGGTAGCAAAGGGAGTAAAAGTTGAACTTATAAATATTAGCGGCCAAAAGAGAAGATATTCATAAAGGAGACGAACACAAAGGAGAAGATATTCATAAAGGAGACGAACCAAGGGTTGTTGGCCCCATAAGAAATTCAGTATTGCTAGAAGCCTAGAATCAACTCCATCTCCTCCCGTCACAGCCATACCAGATCCAAGGTTAGGTCTATCTCTGTCCCCTTTTCTCTCTCTCTCTCTCTCTCTCTAGTTTCATATTGCTTTCATTTTCATTTGAAATTGAAGCAGGAACGAACAGAAGGATCTCAAAATCAAAACCCTAAATTTAAAAGTCTCACATTTTTTGTTTAGCTTCCCCACTGCTTAAGTCGATAACCTCTTGCTTTTCTTTTTCATTTGCTGTTCTAATTAGAAATCTCTTCAATCAACTTTTCTATCCTATTAGGAATTTGGATCATATATATAGAGTGATTGGTTGACAATGTTAATACCATATAGGATCCAAAATTTAGTTTAAATTGTAAAAAAGCAATAGTGCATTTTAAGTGTTTGTCATTTGTTCCCAACAAAAAATTGGGTTCTTACTTCTTTACTTGGAGGCTAATACTTTCTCTATTTAGGTTATACAATTCACATCTTAGTTTAAATTTAGAGTATTACTTGATATGTCAAAGAATAATTTAAGCCATAGCCACACACCTATGTTTTCTTCATTTGGTGCTCATTATAACTCAAACCCTCTCTGTATTTCGTATATTTTTTAAATTGTCTTTCTTGCTTCTATTTAGTATAGTTTCCTGGAAGCAATTTATCATGTACTGACTTTATATATTCTCTAGTTTTCATTTCTCCTCGTGGTTTGCAGTATTACCCCTTCGTGTCTTGGTGCTCGTTCATTTTCTCCGTTTACTAATTTTAGAATTTTCTCAGTTGTTAATATACACAAATGGATTGGAACCCCCAAAAAAGATAGTATAAGAGCAAGAAAAGAAGCTAACAAGTTTCTATTTTTGCAGCGTAACAAGGTTCTAGACTGTGAGAAGATGCATCCGCCTTTGACCTTGCATAGGCATCCTATGTGCGCAGAAGTATGTTCATCTTCTTCCTTCTCTTATGTATTCAATCAAACTCATCTCTGTTCATTTGAAGAACGTAAGAATTTCGGGAGCCCTTAATCGTTCTCATGACCAATATCTTTATCTGGCGTTTGTTCTTTGAAAAGGATGAAATAGTAGAAAAAAGGGAAAGATCTTCACATTTTTTGCTTCTCTGCTTATGACTGTTGCAGATAATTGAAGAATTTCAGAAATGTCATACAGACCATCCTCTAGGAAAGTTCTTGGGCAAGTGTACAGATCTCAAGGTTAAGCTTGATCGATGTTTTCGTCAAGAAGTGAGTCTGAGAGCTAACTTTTTCATATAATTTTTCTCTTTTCTTCTGTTAGAGGTTTCAGTTTTGGAACTAACTTATGTTCATAATTTATTTGGCAGAAAGCAGTAAAGAGAAAAGCAAATTTTGAAGAGAGTAAAAAGTTTAAGGAGAGATTACAAACTTACAGGAAAGAAACTGCAGAAGAGAACGGTATTTAGACATCGGGTAATCTTGATGAAGGAGACTTGAAACTGTTTCGAGTTTAACATGTCGACAACCCACTCAAAAGAGAAAGAGAGACAAGTTTTCACTAAAAACATTTGAAAACTGCATTCATCCAAGTTTTCTGTTGAATGAAATTGAAATGATGGCAATATCGTTTCTGTTTACAAGTTATACTTGGATTGTGAACAAGTATGATTAGCTATGAAAAAAAATTGGTATATGTTATTAAAACTTTATATTTGTTTGGAATTATATATATGAAAATAAATTGATGATGTCTTTTTGGGGTTCAATGAAATTTTCCCTATGTTGATATAAGTACACTGAAACTGAAAAATGACTTTTTGCCTGGCCATAATCTTGGTTGAGCTGGAAATAGATAGTTAAAACTTTTTGTCTCTCTAAATCTTGTCCAATCATATACTTCACTTCTTCCGAGACTGTGGCCAGGGCAGTGCCAAAAAATATGTAGAAGTAATTGTGCTCACATGTCCAAAAATCACATCACTCCCAGTACCAAAGAGAGACCCAGGAATAGGTAGATAGAATAGTTAGTTTCCAACTTTCCATCCAAATGCTAAATGTGTAGGGGAGCATAACTTATGATAGCACATTTGCCAGTCATACGTTTTCCTACTAAAATAGATTCAAATAATGAAACTTTTAATAGGATATATCACTCGACCAACTCTGTCTGCCCTGTTTAGGCGTAAGTTGTTTTTTTTTTTATTTTTTTTATTTTTATTTTATTATCTATTCGACTCTTTGACTTGCATTCCAGATTAGTTACCTGAGTTCAGGATGCGGTAGAAACTATTAGAAATAACACGACCTAGTAGTAGTCACTCGGTAATATAATTCCCAAAATCTTTTAATCTAGTGTTTGAAAATTTTCGAACGGTTGTCCTTGAAAATCGTATCCCATCTATTTTGGGCCGATTCCGAGTGATTTTCGTGTGAATATCAAATCTAAAGATTTTAGACTATACAATCCGAGAGTGTCTTTGTTTTTCTATACTGGACAGTGGACAGTCCGAAGGTCAAACTAAATTGACTGGAGTCAATAACTGTGGAGGAGCGCCTAAACCAAAAAAGTGGGGCTCGTGTAGAGAGAGGCACCCAGATTGAAGTGATCGGTAGGGCGCTATATTCTACACATTTCTACTGTGGAGATATACTTCGCCTTTCGTAGTTCCAGAGAGGTTTCTGCTCTCCTTGCTTTATCTCGGTAAATCTCTCTCTCTCTCTCTCTCTCGCTTTAGGGTTTCTAATTAAATTGAATCCTGATTTCGATTTTTTCTATTTCAAGTTTTCGTTTTTCTAGGGTTTTCAGTGTTTTAGGGTTTTCAGGTTTTTGTTACCTGCAAGTTCTTATATGAGCTTTCTTTTCAGATCTATATCATTCTATCTATAGAAGAATCGGATAAGATCGTTTGATCTTTTCAACAGAAGAAGATGTACAACGGAATCGGATTACAAACCGCTAGAGGATCCGGAACAAACGGTTACGTTCAGACGAACAAATTCTTCGTAAGACCAAGGGCTGCGAAAGTGGAAACGAAAGCATTTGAAGATGATCAAGGAACTGGTGGTGTTAAAAAGGCAAACAAGGAGATTCTTGAACATGATAGAAAGCGTCAGATTCAGCTTAAGCTTACGATTTTGGAAGATAAGTTGATTGATCAAGGTTATACTGATGACGAAATTGCTTTGAAGCTTGATGAAACGAGAAAGGAATTGGAAGCTGATGCTGCTAATGAATCTGATCTTCGATCCAGTGGTAGCGCGAATAACAAGTATTTTGTTTCTCCCTACCCTTTTCATATCTTGTTATAATGATGCTTATTAGTAGTTCATTGGCATATGAACTTAAATTGCATAATATGATTGTTTTTTTTTTTCTCAATTATCTAAACATGTTGAAATCATTAATTGATAATTTTATGTGGTATTGTTCTAAAACTCATCGAATTTTAGTTTGTATTGTTCCATTGAATTATATGTGGAGGATTTTGATGTTAGTTGCGAGAATAGGTATAGGAGTTGAGTTCTGTGTTGTGATTGACATTGTTCTTTCATTGTGGATTATGTCAAGTTTTGGTTATTTTTAGGAGTTCCTGATTGTGTTAGGATTTCTTAGTTTATGAAGGTAATCTATGTTTATTGCGTTTTCCTTGTGATAGTTTAGACTGGAGAGGTTGTCTTGAAATTGATTCATCATACTTCACTTTCCTATTTGATTATTTTCTCAGTCGGGTATCCTAATCTTGGTTCCATTGTCAACTCTCGTTTTCTCTCTTCATTCCCTTTAATATATTGTTCTACTCTAATAGGCGTTGATCTTATTTACTTCTTTCATTTTGCTTGAAACTTCATCCATCTCTTTTTGTACACAAACTCAGTTTGTTGTAACCCTATAACATATATACTCGTCTGGGTCCTTCGCTTCCTGACAAGAGAAGGGCTGGATACAACTCAAGAGGTTAAGTTTTGACCCTTTGGTGATACGAGGAATTATCTGAAGAATCTCAACTTGCTTGTATAGGTAGAAGAAACAAGTTTGTGGCAGGATGTTGAGAACGAAATTTGTATCCCACTTGCTGCGAAGGATATATTATGTAGACACACTTTTTTGCCTTTGTGTTAAGAATATTGAGATAGACTTCTATTTGCTCCACGTCCCATGTACTCTATTCTTTTTTAAGTTTATATTTCGTTTTCAAAGAGTTCCAGATTGTTGAACCTGGTTTTTGTGACGTTGAGTGTTAAATGAGCCCCATACCTTTTACTTGTACAGCGAGTGCAGGTACTGTTTACAGTTCATAAGCTTGGATGCTACATTTGTACTAGTTGATAGAATTCTAAGGAGCGTATTTTTGAACTTTTATTTACTTTTTAACCTTATGTTGAGTTTAATTATCTACTACTTACTTGCCTGGTCCAGGGTTTCGGATACTCAGACACATCAGGTTGCAGCTAGAAAGGAGAAACAGATGGAGACATTAAGGGCTGCTCTTGGGATTAGTAGAGCTGATAATACCTCTGAGCACCAGGAACAAAAGAAAGATGAGGTTATGCATGATTCAAATACTGAAATGAGCGATGATGAGAAACCAAAAGAAGAGCCTAGAGAGGAAGGGGAAATTTACAAAACTGAGGAAGATGTTCCAGAAGTGGGCAAGAAAGATGAGGTTATGCATGATTTCAATCATATTATTCAAAAAAAAAAGAAGCTGGGTGATAAAAATAGTAGCCGACGAGGTGAAATTGAGTTGTCCAAAAACCATGAGAAGCAAGATAACAGAAAAAGAAGGTACAAGGATGGTTCTTCTGATGCCGATAGTAGCGAAAGACGTTCCAAAGGAGTAAAGAAGAAAAATCGAGATACTAGGCAAGATACCGACTCGGATAGTGACGATTCTCATGATGTCAAGCACAAGAAGAAGGGTTTGGAAGACAAAAAGACTAGGAGACATCACAGTGATGATTCTAGTTCAGATTCCATAGCTGAAAGTGATGATGCTGGTAAAAGAAATACTAAAAGGGTGATGGAGAAATCTGCTAAGTCTCATTCAAGGCGTGGTTTGGAAGAGGACACCAGAAGACACAAAAGCCAAGTGGTGATGCAACATAAGGTCAGTAGAAGACATGACTCTGAAGATGAATCTGACACAGATAGTGAGAAAGTAACCAGAAGAAGTCAGATTAAAGAACAGACAAAATTGAAGTCAAACCAAGAGGCAGATATTGGGAGAAAATCTGACTCTGATAAAAAAGGACGTGGAAAAGACAGCCAAAAGGTGTATAGGGACTCCGGTTCTGATTCAGATGGAGCTAGAAAACATCGTAAAGCAGAAACAAATAGAAGGATTGGAGGTAGAAGGTATGATCCAGACGAGGACGATACTGGTAGTGGCAAGAAGGATGCTAGAAGTGTGGTGAAGCGTAGGGCTTCTAAAAGAGAAGACAATACTTCAACAGATGATAGTGAGAGCAACAATAGTAGCACTGACAGATCCAGCAAAAGTAGCAGTGGAAGTGATTCTGACGGTAGCAGTGATGATGGCAGCAAAGACAAACATGGCAAGAAGAGGGTTAATGAGGTGAAAAAGACCTTTAGTTCTACAAGGGATCAACACGGCTATAAAAGAAGAGAAAGTGGTAAATCCACGGAAAGATATAGTAATAGAGAAAAAGACACTTTAGGAACAGAGGAAAGAAGTCGATTTGAGACAAGGAGGGGGACAAAGAATGAAATCTATGCAAGTCAAGAAACGAGAGGGAAGAGGAAGCTAGAGACTGAAGGTAATGAAGAAAAATTGGAGTTGCGCTCGGAGCGCCAGAGCTCAAGAAGAGAGGGTGGGCACAGGGAGAGCAGGGCTGAGTTTGGACCAAACCACAGAGCTAGCAGGACCCAAGATGATGAAAAAGTGAAAGAGCATTTGAGTTTTGATACCTCAAGGGATAAATTGTTGCACAAAAAACATAACCACAATGAGCATGGAGTGGGTAGTAACCGAAGAAATGGTGATGAAGAGGGAACAATTAAGACTAGAAGGGGTGAGGAAAGACATGGAGGTAAGGTACAGGGAAGAGATGAAGACGAGCATGGGAGCAAAAATCATGTCAGAAATGAAGAAAAAGGAAGTGCTGTGAAACATGACAAGAGTGAGGAGGGGCAAAGTGTTAAACTGCAGGGAAGGAAAGAAGGGGAACTTGAAGATAGAAGGCGCGGAAGAGAGGAAGGGGACAGAAGGCGTGAGAAGGATGGAGAGGAATTGGGTAGAAGCAGAAGACGGGAAAGGGAAGATGAAGAAGTGCATGGAAATAAAAAGCTCAGAAAGGAAGAAGATGAACGCATGACCAGGAATGTGAGGGATGAAGAAGAAACACGTGGAGGCAAAATGCACATAAAGGAGGGAGAAGAACGCCAAAACAGAAGGCGTGGAAGGGACAGGGACGAAGAAGATGAGTCCCAATTGAGGAAGCGCGGAAGAAATGATGAAGAAGAAGAGCCGAGGAATAGGAGGAGTGGGAGAGATGATAGAGAGGAGAGCAAGACAGTAAGACAAGGAAGGGAAGAACTGCATGAAAGTAGAAGACGTGGAAGGGACGAAGAAGAAGAAGAAAAACGAAGAGGAAAAGAGGGAAGAGAAAGGGAAATGGATGCTAAAAGGGGTAGGTACGACGATTATCCTCGGTCAAGTGGAAGAAGAGGACATGAGATTAGCAGTGATGATGATCAACCAAGGCGACGACATGGACGAGAGTAGATACATAAATAACAAACACTTGGTGAGTTAGTTGAATTACGGTAATTTATGCTATGCATATTTCTTCTTTTTTTGTTTCATTTGGTAGCTGACGGCTGACCTGATTTAGCTCCTCTTCAAACGAGTAAGTAATGAATGATAATAGTTTGTTTTCTCGCAGATACTGATGCTGAAAGGAAGTTTGAGGAGGGAGAAGAGGCTGATCTGTCAAGCGTTTACTTACATTTTGCTCTCTATACAATGAATTTTGTTTGTTGTACTTCTACTGCACTTTTATCATTTTGGTATCGCTAGAAAACGATATTTAGTACTTTGGAGCAACTAGTTCTTGCCTATTTTCTGCCTTTTGAGTCTAACTTTAATCTTATGGGTTATCAAACTATTGTAGGATGAGTATAAATTTGGATTTGTTTTGTGACTTTTTCGATCTTTCCTTTGATCCAATAGAGAGAAAGAGAGCAGGAATCAACTTTGGAGCAGTGTTAAACCAGATTTCTTGATAGTGGACAATTGGAGATGATGCCATTATCACCACTTCTTTTTGTTTTTCTTCAACGTTTCTTTGTTTTCGGTCTCCCGTGTGTATTAAGGTCTGAAATATGAACTATTTCACGCAAGATTTGTAAGAAATTATTATCATAAATAATTTATGAAATGTAGAAGTTGGAAAAGGAAAGGAAGGTGTGTCACCTTCTGCCTTTGATAGAACAATGTCATAATACCAAAAAACACAAGTTGTAATCTGATGTGGAAGACTATATTTCTCTTGTTTTTTTCCTTTATCTATCTTTGATTCCACTGTGGTAGTGGCATGACTTCCCTGCCCTTACTTCGCCTTGTCGTTGAAGGTAAGAAAAGCCCAAACCGTCCAATATAGTGAATCAGAAAGTACACACCGGCTAATATAGTGAAAGTTTTTTCTCTCTATTTTCTTTTCTTACTCCAAATTGTTATCAAACACAAATCTACATTCAGTATTTTTCCAAGGTTCGACATACAAATGTAGAGAAAGTTAACCACCCTTAAATCAGGACGGTTCGGTTTGTCTTAGAAGTGGGCTTTGAATTTGGTGGGGTGGCCCGTGGCCCGTGCCCCTATCAAATTCGATTTTCCCCTTTCATTTCATCTCACCTTAAATTTTCATTTCATTTCACTTTCATTTACGTGGACGGGGTTTTGAATCGTCTTTATTTGGCAAATCACTCTCTCCCTCTAAAAAGTTATCTCCAGCTCAAACCCTAGGACAAATCAACTCCACCATCTTCATCCTCTCTCTCTCTCTCTCTCCATTCAGAAACAAATCCAAGGTACGATTAACATTTCAATTATCTCTCTAGTTTGATTGATTTACTATCCTTTTTAACATATTCATCTTAATCACTTCTTGTTTCCTGAATTCGGATCCATCTTGAGTTGATCCGATTAGGTAACATATATTTTGTATCTTATATGATCGATCTTGACTATTTCCTCATAGATCTACTGTTTCTATCTTATATTTTGCTATATCGATTTGTACGGATAGTAATATGACGATTAAATTACTGATTTTGCTTAGATCTACTACCTATTCAATTGAGATTAATGAATCGTGTTATGATTTACGCCCTAGCTCGATAGATCTACTTCTGTGCTTGATTTGATACTCTATTATTTGAGATCTCTAATGCGTTTTAATGATGATCTGGTCACTACGGTAAAACTTTATGTGTTGATGTACGGTTCAGTTTCAAGGTTATTGTCTTGTGTTAATTTGTGTGAATCTGCTGATTATTTGGCTGATTATGTGTGATTGATATTGAGTTTTGATGCTAAGACTTTCTCATGCTGCTTTCTTTTCTTGACACAATGAATAATGTCTTGGTATTTGTCCAACCGATTGGGTGTTTTCTGCGTTTTCTTAAAGCTCATATTGGTGACCTAAAATTGGTTTCATTCGTTTTATTAAACTGTTGGCATTAGCATTCCACAATCGCAATTTAGCGGAGTAGTCTGCTTGTTTTCGGACAATGGTACTTGGCAAGTAAAATTATGCAATTTCTTGCTAAATTACTGCAGCGCACCTTTCATCACGGATGACAGTTACCTAGGTTACGATCTTTCTGGAGATCGTGACTCGTACGGAAACTGATGATGATGAATGAGATTGACAGAAAAACCTTCTATTATAGAAGTCGTGTACAACAACGAAAATCTTACAAGTCCGGCCTGTTATAAAGATGGTAAAAACGAAGAAGTCATTACTGTTGCCTGTCTGTTGGTCTTCTGTAGCATTTAAAATTATAACAGTAAAAGATATTTTGAAGTTTTAACTTGAAAATAAGACTCTAGTTGCTCTTATGGTGCAATAAGAATATTAGTGTATTCATCACTTGGCATGGTTTTGTTGTTATCTCTTAGACTCTTACTGTTATGTTTTATTTATTTATAACTAGCATTTTTAGTTTTATTGATCTGTAACTAGCAATGTTTAAAAAATTGAGGCGCATTCCTTGAGGAGCGCCTCGAGACGAGGCAGTCACTCAGTGCCTTGGAATTATTTCTGAGTTGTTGGACAACATAAAATACATTAGTACTTTTGTCTATTGAACACTTGACTTATATTATGGTAGTAAGTAGAAAAATTGTGTTATGTTATGCTTGTATATAATTGATGCCATGTACCTTACAAAAAAACAGTTCACTAGCTTTACGATCGAGGCATACGTCTTGAAGCGTTCCCTCGCCTTGTGAGAGCAAAACGCATTGAGGCGTAAAATTGTATTTTAAAACATTGGTAACTAGCATTCACACTGTGGTCTCTCCCTGTCTCTCTGTCTATCTTTATGTCTATCTCTCTTGTCTCTGTGCTTTGTCCAAGTCAGTGAAAAACAATACCAGGCTTAAAGTTGGATTTTGTTGTTGCTTGTTTCAGTCACTGCGATAAATTATGGCGGAGGAGGACATTCAGCCTCTTGTCTGTGATAATGGAACTGGAATGGTTAAGGTGAGAAAATTGTGTAAGAAGTTTGTATTTCCTGAGCATTATACCAGTATTTCTTGACTAATCATCTAGTCTCATATTTGACAGGCCGGATTTGCTGGAGATGATGCTCCAAGAGCCGTATTCCCTAGCATTGTTGGACGACCCAGACACACCGGTGTTATGGTTGGAATGGGACAGAAAGATGCCTATGTTGGTGATGAAGCTCAGTCTAAGAGAGGTATTCTGACCCTGAAATACCCAATCGAACACGGAATTGTGAGCAACTGGGATGATATGGAGAAGATTTGGCATCATACTTTCTATAATGAGCTTCGTGTGGCCCCAGAAGAGCATCCTGTGCTCCTTACTGAAGCTCCTCTTAACCCCAAGGCCAACAGGGAGAAGATGACACAAATCATGTTTGAGACCTTCAATGTTCCTGCTATGTATGTTGCAATTCAAGCTGTGCTTTCCCTCTATGCCAGTGGTCGTACCACAGGTTGGTAGATAGAAATTTCTATTTGTTTTTTTTAAAGATACCCTAGTATTTTATTCTAAATGATGGTTTTCCTCAGGTATTGTGCTGGATTCCGGTGATGGTGTGAGTCATACTGTCCCCATCTACGAAGGTTACGCCCTCCCACACGCCATCCTCCGTCTTGACCTAGCTGGACGTGATTTGACAGATGCGCTCATGAAGATCTTGACAGAAAGAGGATACATGTTCACCACAACTGCTGAACGGGAAATTGTCCGTGACATTAAGGAGAAGCTTGCCTATGTCGCTCTTGACTACGAACAAGAGCTTGAGACTGCAAAGAGTAGCTCATCAATCGAAAAGAACTACGAGCTTCCTGATGGTCAAGTTATCACAATTGGAGCAGAACGATTCCGTTGTCCAGAGGTGCTGTTCCAACCTTCACAGATCGGAATGGAAGCAGCTGGAATCCACGAGACCACTTACAACTCTATCATGAAATGTGATGTGGATATCAGAAAGGACTTGTACGGTAATATCGTGCTCAGTGGTGGATCAACTATGTTCCCAGGAATTGCTGATCGTATGAGTAAAGAAATTACTGCACTCGCTCCTAGCAGCATGAAGATTAAAGTGGTTGCACCACCAGAGAGGAAGTACAGTGTCTGGATCGGAGGTTCTATCTTGGCCTCTCTCAGCACCTTCCAGCAGGTAATCACTGAGACACTGAGTGCGTGTTTTTGTTCCCAACTATTTGAGTTTGGTATTAAATTTTGTTTTGTATTTGCAGATGTGGATATCCAAAGGGGAATACGACGAGTCTGGTCCATCTATTGTCCACAGGAAGTGCTTCTAGAACGTTTCTTGCTGGTGATTATTTTGTTGTGCTTATTATGGATCCCAGATTTTCAAGTTCAGAAAATGGTGGTCAGTCAGTCAGTCAGTCAGTCAGGTCTTTGGTTTTGTTGGTTTTCTTTATTTCGAATATTCTTCTTTTCCTCTCCATCCTCTAATATAGGGTGGTTGTGTTGGTGGTGGTGGTATGAGTCCTATATATATATATATAGGTTGTATTATTCTGGTTTGTGTTTTTTAAGGAAAGTTTGCCGAAGTTGAGAGGATGGAAAATTGGATTGCTATTAATCTCTTATAACCTGTTAAGCTTGAGGGTTTGTCGAGTAATTAAATCATTTATTAAACTAATTGATGTCGTTGTTGAAGTAACCATTCTGGATTGAGGTTTTCAATTTGGTTGTACTCGGAATATTGATTTCGAGTACCTTCTATACAAATCCGGGAAGCTATAATTTTGTTTAAACCACTAGAGATTTAAAAGAGAAGGTCCGAGATCTTATATCATGTCTTGTTCTTGTTTTGTTCTTATGTATAGAATGCCCTAATTTTTCATTATATTAAGGGAAATTGCTAAGCTTCTATATCAAACAATTCTATCTACTAACTGTAAAATGTTCTTTACAAAAATAACAAATAAAGAAGGAAAAACATGACCAATAGTCCCAATCCAAATACTATTTTTTTTTTTATCTTGAGGATGAAGGAAATATTGTTGTGATGTCATATTCAACATTAACCTTGAGAGATGGATACTTTTTTTTTGTTGAAGGAGAGAGATAGATACTTGAAATCTTAAAATCTTACTCAAAGTTCAAAATAAGAAAAAGAAAGAATATTTTTGTTGTTCCAAATGAAGAGATTATTAATTAGGCCACATCAAGCCATTAAATATTAATGAACAAGTAGCGTATGTGGAATTGAATCAGCCAATATAGAAGTGCCCTCACTAAGAGGACTCCTCACAGTTTAGAGAGAGGGAGAGAGAGAGAGAGAGAGGGGTCCAGTTAAATAAATGAATGAGAGTATGAAACCAAAATTAATAGCTGCAGCCTCACATTATTTTGTTTTCAGTGGAAAATTCTAGATCGTATTTCCTCTAGGTTGGGTACCAAAAAGGCACGGCTACATGTACAAAATCAACAAATTTATTTTTGAAAGAAAATGTAAAGGAAATATTTTTTTTTTCTGTTGATTTTAAATTTGAAATGTAGGTTTATTAATTCAAAATTTTGGTTTATTAATTCAAAATCTTAATAATTTTTAAGGAGTAGGGTGAGATTTTGGTCGAATACAAAATTTTGGAATTAGGAATCTTTAGGATTCTTAATAGCCAAATAGACAAAAGATTCTTGATTCCTGCTAAATTCTACTTTTGACAGGAATCCTACTTAGAAATCTCACAACCAAATACGCCGTCAATTTAAATAAAATTTCACAATGGGACACGTTCCCTTTTAAGACGCAATTGATTAATACGTGACCGATCAAAATTATGTCTTAGACAGGCCATCGTGTTTTGGCTAGTTTAGACCGTTCATGATCTACTTACCCGAAAATTCCCTTTCTTTTAAAACATCAAAAATACTATAATAGCAACTAAGATATAACTTTTCAGCTTTCTACTCATAATGTCAATCTAGTACAGAGATTTTATAATTATCATTTCATTAATTCTACCAACTCTCACAAGTTACAGCCTAATAATTACCACTCTACTGCCGTTGCTCGCTTCTTACTGGTAACTCCACCGAACCAGGTTCCATGTCCGCCGGAGATTCGCCGGAATGTTCCTCTGGCTGTGTTGATGTCGACCTTGAACTTGTACTTGCAAATAATGTACGGCAAATTGGACAAGAAAAATGAGAAGCAATCAACCATTTTTCAATACATTTTACATGAAACCCATGATTACACTTTGATAAAACCCTAATTCCTTCTCCATTAACAAAGTCTGATAAACAAATTGCACAAACTGGTTCTGTACCAGCTAACTTTAACCCAGAGAAGAATTCAACAATGGGTCCTGCTAATTTCTCAATCTGTTCAAGTCTTCTTTTTTCCTTTTCCCTTAATGATTTCTCATTAGCTTTTTTTAGATATCTATTGAGGAAGTAATTGAAAATGAAAAAAGACATAATGAAACAGAGAATTACCACAAAGATTAGAGCCATGACACTATTGAAATCTGATTTGCTTTTAAATGGTACCCATGGGTTTTCATTGCTATCATCAAATGATGTAGATAATAAGCGTCTAATGTGGGTAGATGATGAGAAAACCATTCTGTCTTTTTAGAGAGAGAGAATAGGTTGGTTGTTTTTTTGTTTTTCAAAAGGAAGAATGAGAATATATAAAGGAATCAATGGATGTATCTAGGTTTTATGAGTGTACCTAGTAAAAACTAAAACCATGGGCTTGATTTCCTAGAGAGTGAAGTGATATTACCACTCACACACACTATTGCCTAATATATACTTTTATATACATAGAATCCACATAAAAATGACTAATAAAATGATGTTAATGACCTTATAAAATGTTTAGAATCGCTAATATTCTATTTCTTAATGTATAGACCATTATATGGGAGAATATTATCATTAAAGTAAAAGATGTTTGGAACTAATTTAGTTGACAAAATAGAACAATAACAAATGATTTTCCTGATGTGTTTTAAGACACGTTAAATCATAAGATTTTTCTTTAATAGATTTTTTGAACTGATGTTCAGGAATTTTTATGTTTATGAAGAAAAAAAGTGAATCTCTTAACACGTAGTCTAAGGATACATGTAAGGAAACTTCATAATCAATAGTTTCATATTTTCTTATCACGTGTCATATTTATAAGTTTTAACTCCATGCAATTCTACATCGAAATGCAAACTAAGGTTGCTCTCTCGTCAATCGTGAGAGTTCAAGTGAGACATCGCTACAATAGTCGAAGAAAGAGCAGATAGAGGGACGAATACGATTTTTTTTCCACATTAGTGGACAAGTCGGGTAAAAAGAGTGTGATAACAAAATCGCGGGTGAAAAAAATAAAAGCGGCGCATGAAATCCTCTCTCTCCCTATAACTGTCTCTCTCTCCTCAACTGGATTCAGTTCTGAGTTTTTTTTTTTCCGCCGACAAAGGGATGAAACCCGTTTTTCTTTCCTATGTAGTTTGATTTCCCTCCATTAATGGTATCTAGGGACCATAAAAACCCTAATTTTACGTTTACATATCCACTTTCAATGAAAGTCACATAGCAGGAAGGAACGTCGAAAATGAATTCCTTCAGAGAAAAAGTTCCCAAAAATGTGGTATTTTCCATAAACAGAAATCATACGATGAAGACGCAAGAGATGATGATGAAGATGGTCATCATAATCATCATCAATCCGAAAAAGATTCTTCCCCTCATGGTAATGGAGAAGGTTGATGTTGTGGTGAAGCATCTCATTGATCTAACAGTGGATTTTGGTCAGAATGGTGATTAGTATAAGTGTGTATTTATCACATTCATGGCAAATGATTGAACGCAACTTAAATCTTCAATTATATGCTATAATCGGTGTTTCGTTCGATATGATCTTCTTCACATTGACGGTACATCACATCTCATTTCATGATCCCTACGTAACTCTTTTCTTTGAATTCCATCTTATGTTTACTTTTAAAAGGATATGGATGTACCGACTCATGTTTCAAATATACTCTTTTAATGGCTTTTTCCGACAACTATTTAATGGCTTCTTCCGATACCGGTATAATAGCGGTTACGTCTTCAATGCTTCAAGCAGTTACATTTTTTTGGGGGCAGTTTCAACATGAAGGGTTCAAACAGTTACAAATTAACCGACATATTTGGAGCAGTTCACTAGTGTATTTTTCTAATTATTTTAGTAGGTTATATTTCTTTGTTGGTCTTTAGGACCTGTTTTGTTGGTCTTTAGGACCCTTATGTTTTTTTCGTTTTATTCGAGTGTTTTGATCATGGACCACTATTGGGAGTTTCCTCATCAACTTACAACTCTCTCTACCGATGTACTAGAATCAGAGGCGCAAACCAGAGATCTGCACGCCACGGTTGACGGCGAGAAGAGAAGAAGGTGAAAGAAGCATCGGTTGTTAAACTACCCTCAGATGGTTAGTGACGTTTGTACCAGAAGTAGCCCACCAGTTAGATCAGGCAGCTTTAGAGACACCCCAAGTGGGCATTACTTGTCTTGTTGTCCGGTTTTGGTTGTGTCTTTGTTTTTCAACTTAATGATGTAATTCTCATTAGCCTATTGGCCTTTAAATGAAGTTTGATTTCCAAACACACAAAAAAAAAAAAAAAAAAAAAAAAATCGTGGGTGTTTAATCCCAAAATATTTTCCCTCAAAATTGGGGTTTTCTTTCCACACCAAAATCCACGTCCACCAATTCGGTCGGCCCAATAGGCCCATGAGTAAAGTATAATAGTCCTCTTTCTCCTCACATTTTCGTGTCTTCTGAACCCTATTCTTCTTCATCTTCTCCGCTAAGCCTCTTTCTCTCTCTCTCTACTCTATACGATGAAGAAGAAATCGAAGACTTCGATTCTCACCAGCGATCTGAAATCGTTAATCAACGATCACTCAGCTTTCTTCGACAAACTTATCGAACAAATTCCTGCTAGGTTTTACCTTCCTGTTGAAGACAAAAAACCATGGTTTCAAGGTTTAAGCAAAGTAGCAAAAGCTTCAGCCAAGAAAGAATCAAGAGAAAACATCAAAAAAGCTCGAAGAGCTAGATTAGATCCTGAAGAACCTTCAGGAACCCTAGATTTACTCAAGAAAAACATAGAAGAAGAGAACGAAGAAGATGAAGATGACGAAGAAGAAGATTTCAAACACCAAAAATCAATTCTCACAGAAGGTAAAGAAGAGTCATTAACTTACGAAGAACTTCGACAAAGATATCATCAGAAACTTGAGGAATTAAAATCAGGTCGAAAAGCTGGACCTTCTGAAGAATCAAATAGATCAAAAAAGAGGCAAATTAATCAAGGAAAGAGGAAAAGATATGAAGAAATCTCGAAGAAACAAGATTCTTCTTCTACTACTACTACTAATAGTAAAGAATCGAAGAGTAATGAGAGAGATGTTGATAGAGTTGCTGAAGAACTGACATTTGGTCATGTAAAGATTGACGAGAAAGATGATCAAGGAAGAAAAAGGAGGAAGCTTTCGAAAACACAAACCCTAGAAGAAGCTAAAAAGTTACAGGAATTGAAGAAAGATCCAGAAAAAGGTGAGATAATAGAGAAGAAGCATCAATGGAGTGCGGCAAGTAGTAGAGCTGCTGGGTTTAAAGTTCATGATGATCCAAAATTGATTAAAAAGAGTATAAAGAAAGAGAAGAAGAAGCATCAGAAAAATGTAGGGAAATGGAAGGAAAGGGTTGAAAGTAGAGATAAGATTAGGGCTGATAAACAGAAAACTAGGTCAGAAAATATAGCAGGAAGGATTCATCAGAATAAAATGAAAAAAATTGAGAAGAGAGAGAAGAAGTTAATGAGGCCTGGGTTTGAAGGTAGGAAGGAAGGGTTTATAAATGAATCTTCTACTTGATTTTGTTTTTCTTATAGAGATATTGGTTGTATTTTGATTGGGGGTAATTGAAATATGAAATTCAACCTAGGGTTTTGATTGGTGAATAGTTTTGTGTTTTCTTTTTCTATTTCTATGAATCTGATTTGTCTCAATCTGACTCATTTGAATATGACTTGTTTTCATGAGAGTCATTTTACTGATTTATTTTATGTTCGATTCAGATACACCTGAAATCAGTTTGAGTCAGTTCATTCAGACGAGTCGAACATCACCAGACTGATAAAACACAAACGATTCAAAATCTTTCTCGAGTCAATTCAGATGTCGATTTAGGACTGATTTGAGCAACTAACTAAGAACTAATCAAGTTTGGTTTTGAACTTAAAACTACAAAAGCCGAATTAGTTGACAGTTATATCTGCTTGTGTAAATAAGATCTAATTATTCACTTTAGGTAGAAGAGAGAGAGAGACATAAATGTTGGATGACAGGCAGGGGAAGGATGTAATGAATTTCTTCTCTCTGAGGCTCTGCCATTTATTTCCTTTTCGAAAAGCTAAAAAGAGATAAGGAGCTAAATTCAATTTCTTAAATGAACTTATTAATGTTCTCTGCTATTGATCCGAGAGATAGACAGAGGTAGAGTTAGAGAGAGAGGGTTAGAGGGAAAGAGAAAGACAGAGAGAGGAGGAAGCAATGGAGGAATCCAATTCAGAGACTGAACTTTGGAAACAAGTGTTTGGAGTAGCTGAATCGGCTAAGGAGTTGGTAGACTCTGCTTCAGCCCTCATCTCCAAATCTTCCCACGAAGAACAATCTCTTCGTGAACGAGCACTAGCTCTTGATTCCAACATCTTAAAACTTCGCTCTTCTATTGATACAGCTCTGAGAATTGGAGGTTTAGATTTCAAAGAAGCTGAAAAGGTATCATCCTTCTTCTTCTTCTTCTTCCTCTTTAATCTTGTGGTCTCCATCAATGTTTGCTTTAACAGTTGATAGATTTGCTTACCCTTTTGCGCTTTTTTTTTTCAGTTTTTATTATGGGTTTGATTATTGAATTCAGATATTATTTTGTTGTTCTAATCTCATGTTAAGCTGGAAGAAGATTTGTTCAAAGCAAGATGCATTTTGCATGACGGAGACATATCTTCATTTTTACCCATGAAACCTCATGGTACCCTTTTGAACTCTTTTTTTCTTCTTGTTACTTGTTTAATCTAGAAGAGCTTCTTTATTACCAGGACTTCTTTTTTTGTTCATACCTTTCTTTTGGAATTCGTAGGTGGTTTCTTGAAGATGTTTCTTGGTCCGATCAGTGTACGGGCGAACAAGAAAGATGTTAAGTTGAAAATAAAAGAGGAATACAACAGATATAGAGTATGCTTCTTTCCCCCGTTGTGTTTATAGAGCTTATGATGTTCCCCAGTCCCTCGAAAATGACTAAATGAGCATATCAAGCCTAACTTAGTTTTTGTTTTTTTCCTTTAAGTCAGATATGAAATCTGACTCAATGTTTGAATCTATTAGAGTCAAATTTCAAAATGTTTCTTTTTTTGCTTGACTCATGATGTCTGACCTGTCTGAATGTCTAATTTGGATACTATACGAGTCTCCTAATATGAATTCCTGGTTCCACCCTCATCTCCCGAGATTGTTAACAGTTAACTCGTATCTTTGATGAGCAGGATAGAACAGGATTCATGTTTCTTGTGTTTCCGTCGACTCTACTGCTTCTAAGGTCATTCTTGTGGGATGGATGCATGCCAACACTACCAGTTCAGATGTACCAGGTACCATATCACAGCTGATTTTGTTCTTCCATTGAGTGTTTAATTCGCCTCGACGTGTAATTTATAATTGAAATCAAATTCAGGCGTGGCTGCTGTTCCTCTACACAAGTTTGGCTTTGCGAGAGAACATATTACGAGTGAATGGAAGTGATATTCGTCCATGGTAATTGGCTATATCGCCATTTTTGTCGAAAACTTGAAATTTTCTTAAACAAAAGTTATATCATTTTGGGGTCCAAGTTTTGTTTATGAACAGAATTGATTGATATACTTTGTAGGTGGATATACCATCACTACTGTGCCATGATGATGGCAGTTATCAGTCTCACTTGGGAGATTAAAGGAGAAGCTGATTGTGCTCATAAGCAAAGAGGCGTTCATCTATTCCTGCAATGGGCAGTTATGCAAGGAGTTGCAATGCTTCTACAAAACCGATATCAACGCCAGAGACTCTATACTCGTATTGCATTAGGAAAGGTGCCACACCAACGTCATTCCTTTGAAATTCTTGTTCCTCAAACGAGGCAGGGACCTGACTGGTTGACCTAAATTGCCATCCCCATCTTTGATCCATCAACTCGTCTGCTATTTCTATGAAATGCAAAGACTTAGACGTGCTCTTTATCGTAAAACCGTCGTATATTTACTGTACATGGTATTTATCTTAGTTCGGATTCTCTGCTATTTTTAGGCAAAACGAATGGACGTGGTATGGGGAGAAACTGCTGGTGTAGAAGGGCAACTATCGTTGTTATACCCCATACTCTTCATTTTGCAGGTGATTCAAGCTATAAATCAATTGTTTGTGTTACATATCACTCTAGCTATTAGATTCTCAGTTATTGAATTGGTGTCTTTGTACTTGTCAGGGTTTTGAAGCATACGTCGGATTATCACTACTCAGAATTGCGGTCATTGGAGTTGTGTCTGAGTGGCAGGTAAGAAATAAATATCGTTCTTTAGGCTTGGTTTCATCTTTATGTTCGATCTCGAAAAAATATAAGTGTTTACTTCGAAGAACTTATATTTGGTTATGATATAGGTAATAGTCTGTGGAGTTCTTCTGGTTATAATGTCAGTAGGGAACTTTAGCAACACGATACAGACATTGATGTCAAAATCCAGGTTTAAGGCGAAAATGAAGAAGAAGCTCAAGAACAACTAGAACATCAAGAACTGAAATCAGCTTGCAAAATGTGTTACGGGTTTATTTCTTAGTTACATTTAGTTTCTCATACTTATCATGAGCATGGAAAGTTTGAGCAATTTTAAGTTGTTACTACAATTTCTATGGTTTTATTTTTGTTGATGTAGAATTACAATTCCATTATTAATGTTTGTGATCCTTGAATCCAGTTTTGACTAAAGACTTTGAAAATCAAGTAGTGGTTTGTTTACTCCTTCAACTTAAGTTTAGATGTTAATTGGGTGAAGTTGCATTGATCTCATTAGAAAAGCACTTGCTATGGACATGAATGATGGTAGGTACAAGATTAACGGAGAGCTATTGTATCAGTTTATTTCATGACACAACTTAAGACATATGTCCGTTGAAGGACTAATAGCATCAATCTTCTTAGTAAATTCAAGGTCGTGAAATCAATTCTAGGGGACACTACACATACAAATGATTAATTTGATAAGGGAAAACCCCCCAAATTTTCATTGTTTTTCAATAGCCTTGTCAAAATATCTCAATCCATTTTAAAATTTGTAGATTTCAAAATATTTTGAGTAGATGGCCCAACTACCAACTCTAGGGAGGTAGGGTTGGGTTTTAGGAACCCGTACTTATCCTTCTTCTTAACAGATAAGAACGAAAAAACACTTTTTTGACTGAATTGGAAAAACTAGTAGTACTCTTTTCTTTCTTCATTTTTCTCGCAAGAGATAAAATTCAAGAGAGGAGTCGACTGTGAGAGAAGAAATTGCGGATTGCTATTTTAGAGAGAGAGAGAGAGAAAGTAATTGTTGGTTAGGGTTTTATCGAGAGGAGTCAACTAGGGCACCAAGAACAGGTAACTTTCCTCCTTCCCTAATCATCACTTTGTGTACTTTCTCTTAATTAAATAAATGATTAAAAGGTTTTCTAATGACTCTGAAGTGAACATATCTATTTGATTGATTTCCTTAATAGAATTTGTAAGTTCACCTGGCTACATCTGTGTGATATGGACACTCTGTTTTTAGCTATTTCTTTAGCTGTTTAGGGGCATTTCAATAGGAACCTTCACCCAAATATATGAGATTTTGTATGTTCCTCATGTGTATATTTCCACGTAAAATGTTAAACCAATATCATTTTAGGTTAATCTTGTGTGTATTATGTACTAAAAGTTCAACCTTTAAGTGAAAAATCATAGCAACAAGTAATGAGCATAATATATAGATTTGTTAATTTCGTCAAGCATATAAAGTTTGCCATGAAAAATGTAATTATGGATCTGACTTCAGTTTAGTCGAGGAATGAGAGACAAAAAGGAAAAAAGAAAATAAGAATAAGAAAGGAAACAAAGAAAAAGACACGGTTGAAATCATTGTCAAGTCTGATTTAAACAGATGAATTGTAGAAGAAGGAGAAGGAGAAAATGAAAAGAAGAATAAAGGGAAGAAAAGAAAAAAAAAAGAGTTTGTGTTGATTGGAGGAGGAGGATTACCTCAACTTTTGGTAGTCATGATCCACTGGTGTTTGAACAACCTACCCAAACCCCAATTTTAATGGGTTGGGCTCCGTCTGCTTGAAAAAAAAAGAGAAACACTAGCCACCCTTTCTAGGGCTCCGCTTGAGTTAGGCTCTCTCCTAATGGAGTCTTCTTCCGACCTGTTGACTAGGCGTAGAATAATATAACATGCTGTTTGCCTTGTAATGCCATGTATACAAACAGTGTCATGAGCTACTCCTAAAATGGGATGGGTTACAAGGGTACTGCCATTAGAACGTTTTTGGAGGTGTTATAACCACTTCCGCCAAGTCCAACGAACATTACTCTTGTTCTCTCTCTATGTGATGAACACACCACTCTTTTACTTTTAGTTAAGGTTTGTACAAACTCAAAGATCTTTTGTTCTCTGTAGGGTTTTGATATCTCATTGTTCGATATGACTGCATTGAGGAGCTATAATTCTTGCGCTGTTGGAGCCCATACCTGTTACAGGTAACTTTTTCTCTACAACTGTCTTTGGCAACTCCTTAATTTTTTTTTGGGTAACTACATTTTTGCTGTATTTTTTAATCCATGGGTAAGAATTCCAGATATGTCTAAATAAGATTGCATCATTTGTTTCCATTTGATTTTATCTAAGTTAGTTGCAACCATGGTAGTAAGTTTTGATATACTTTCATTTCAATGAGTCAAATGTGTCTATTACAGACTCAATTGACAGCAAATTCTACTTATAGTTACCATTATTATATTTCGGTCAAAATAACGATATCTCACTCTAAGCCTCGACCAGAATTTGGAGAAGAAAAGTCCAATATCTTATAGAGGAAAAATAGCGAAAATCAACATGAGATATGGCACACTTGCTTTTGAAATAGTGAAGAGGAATATTAGCTGTGCAATATCTGTCTCTCTTAAGATATATCTTCTTTTTGCAACTTCTGCTACACTAACGTCACTCTTGTGCTTTAAGGAGGAGAAGTGGAAGGTGGAATTCTCCACAAGCAGCTGTCCTTCCTAATTTCCATCTCCCAATGCGCAGTCTTGAGGTTAAGAATAGGTAAGCTATTGTTAAGGCATCCTATTCTTGCTTATGACTTCGAAACCTTTTGTGCTTATATGAAAAATCAAATGTTTGTTTAAGTGTGCCTTAGAAATTAAAATCTACACCTTTTCATGTACAAGATCACATGTTGGCGGTTTTTTCTTTTTTTCCCCCAAATTAAGATCTGAAAATCTGACTTGTGTCAGCTTTTAGAACGTTTATTCTTTAATCTTATTTGTGTGTCTAACTCGTCTGAATTGCTGACTCAGGCTAGAGTTTGGGTCCACTTGGGCCAAACGACTCAAACATTATATAAGCCTGAGTTAACAACTCAATAAACTAAATGTTTACGGTTTACCTGTTAAAACAAGTCAAACTCAGATGATTTAGTTTCAGACAAGTTGGACTTGAGTGAGTAATTCAGACAAAAAAAAGATCACCACCATAGAGAAGGTGGACATGTTCAAGTCGAATAATTTGTTCAGGGGTTACCAGCGTGTACTTTTTCGCTCTTGACATATTTCTTTTGGGCATTTGAAAATTGCAGGACATCATCAGAGGATATAAAGGCACTAAGATTAGTCACAGCCATCAAAACTCCGTATCTTCCTGATGGCAGATTCGACCTTGAAGCTTATGACGACTTGGTGAACATGCAGATTGTAAATGGTGCCGAAGCTGTGATAGTGGGAGGAACAACTGGTGAAGGTCACTTAATGAGTTGGGATGAACACATTATGCTTATCGGACACACCGTAAACTGCTTTGGTGGATCAATCAAAGTAATCGGAAATACTGGAAGTAATTCAACGAGGGAAGCAATTCATGCCAGTGAACAAGGATTTGCTGTTGGAATGCATGCAGCACTTCACATCAATCCTTACTATGGAAAAACGTCTTTGGAAGGTCTAGTTTCTCACTTCGAAGCCGTTCTCTCCATGGGTCCTACTATTATCTATAACGTGCCATCAAGAACTGGCCAAGATATTCCACCCTCTGTGATTCAAAGGGTCGTTCAAAATCCAAACATGGCTGGAGTGAAGGAATGCATGGGAAACGAACGAATCAAGGAATACACATCTCAGGGTATTGTGGTATGGAGTGGAAACGATGACCAATGCCATGATGCAAGGTGGGGTTTTGGTGCCACTGGAGTCGTATCTGTTGCTAGCAATTTAATCCCTGGATTGATGCACAAACTCATGTTTGAAGGCAAGAACAGTTCACTAAATTCCAAGCTTCTGCCATTGATAGATTGGTTGTTCCATGAGCCAAATCCAATTGGAATGAACACAGCCCTTGCTCAACTTGGAGTTGTGAGACCAGTTTTTCGGCTACCTTATGTTCCTCTCTCCCTAGCTAAAAGGGTAGAATTTGTGAAGATAGTCAAGGAAATAGGGCGAGAACATTTTGTCGGTGAAAAGGACGTACAAATTCTCGATGACGATGACTTTATCTTGGTCGGTCGGTATTAACACTATTTTTTTTCTTAGTTGTAGCAGCTTTAGTTTTTCTATATCTTTTTTATGTTAATTGGCATCTCAAGGAGGTAGTGTTATTTCATAAAAAAAAAAAGGAGGTAGTGTTGAATTTTTGAATGTATGGCAAAATAAGTCCATCTTTAGGAGGATGTTTTTTGTTTCTGGAACTGATTAAATTATCTTCTGGGTTGAAATTAGGTTTCTTCGAGCCTATTGTACTTTTAAATGATTGTGCAGTAGGTGAGCGAACTTGTAGCAAATATTGAATCTAAGGAAAGAATTTTCGCATCCTATGCCTCGTGTTTAAGTGATTGTGGTTAGGTCGTGTTTGTTTAAGAGTATATTATTTGAAATCATTCAAATGGCTATTGTAACCTTAACTACAATTAGTCAGGAAGATTTGGATGCATACATGAATACACCAACACAAATTGGTGGCTTAGCCAGCATATTACTTTTCAGAATTTTCGATTAACATCTAAATGCTTCAAGTTTTTTAGCCACTTTTGGGTATCTTGAGAAACATATGGTTCTGTATATGACAATTTTTTTTCACCTTCTCCCTCTGACATACCACCATTGGATACCATAACATCATCGTCGTCGATTTTCTTTATCTTTGCTGGCATTTGCCTGTCTGCTTGGATACCTTACTTTAAGCGACAGAAGGCGAGAGACTTAATGAAGGCCACCCCATTTTTCCAACGCACGTGCAATGTCATATCACCCTGCAAAATTTTGAATATATAGTATAAACTGCATAAAAAAGAGTCACGTATTACGACATCTTCCTGCAATAATGTAGCTAAATTTTCAGATATCAAGATTGTAGATCTCTCTTCTGAGCACTAACACCTCTCTCCCGTTCTTTCTTTGGAACCCCTCTCCAACAAGGAAGACACATTCTCCTAACAATGTCTCTCCACATGCCTAGACTGATAAGATTAGATCACATCAACTTTCTAAGTTGTTGTCGACTTCCATTGCAGGGCAAATAGCATTTCTAAATTGATATAGTTTTATTCGGACTGACAACATTTTTTTGAAGGGTTAATCTCCCAACCCCAATCATCTTTAAACCCTAGCTCTATTTTGTGTCCCAATTGTGTTCGTTTTTGTTCCATATCGTGCATGGATTTATCTTTTAGCTCCTAACCTTTGTCTCACTTTTTAATTCAGTCATTTTCTCTCTTATTTGTTTTTACCGTCTTGACTTGTCTATATTCGTCAACATTGTCTTTTCTCCTTTACGATCGTCGCCGATAAGGGCCACTGACCAACAAACCCTCCACCGACCGACCACTCCCCTATCTCCATCACTAGCTTCCAAATCTCTCCACATCTTTCCATCTAAAATCTGGCAAAATAAACCTTCCCTAGAACCTCTTTATCCTTGAAGGGGGAAATCACAACCTCTAAGGATTTTAGAGATTGGAGTGGTGGTGATGAAGAGATATTAAGTTGTGGATAGAAGGTCTATCAAGCGACGATCCCCTACAAACAGTTGGAGAGAAGAAAAGATTACGGGGAGGAAATATATAGATAAAGCGGATGAGATAGAAAGAAAAGAAAGTTGAAAGAAAACACTAGAGATGCAAAATTGGGAAGTGCGATACATATGAGGACTAAGACACGTTCGATTTTATCTAAGTTAGTTGCAACCACGGTAGTAAGTTTTGATATACTTTCATTTTAATGAGTCAAATGTCTCTATTATAGACTCAATTGGCAGCAAATTCTACTTACAATTACCATTATTATATTTCGGTCATATGATATATTCATTTTGGTCAAAATAACAATATTTGCCTAAGCCTTGAACAGAATTTTGAGAAGTCCAATATCTTATCGAGGAAAAATAGCAAAAATCAACATGAGATATGGACAGCAACATCTATTGTAACAAAAAAACATTGAGTACGGACGATTAGGTAGAAGAATTGAACATTCACTTGATACAAGTGAAAATAATTTATTATTTAACATGTCCAAGAACAATTATCTTTTAGCAATAGAGGAGGTAATTACAACTATTCAGTGGAGATGAAATAGAGCAAAGTTCCACAAAAACCTTTTTGGCCTATCAAAATTTTTGATAATATAGAAGAGAAAAAGTTTCACTACCTTTAACCCACCCAAACCAGAGCAATTAAGAATTAAGAACGACAGTTTTGATTCACATCTAGTAAAATAAGAAACACTTTTTTTACTTCTCTCACCTGATGTTCAGATGATACACACTCTACTTACCTAGTACCTTCTTATTTTCCTTCTCATAAGCTTCAGTGCTGCTTGGTTTTGGTTCGGCTTCAGTGCTGCTTGGTTTTGGTATAGGTTGAATCCTCACATATGGATTTCTTGTCAATGTTTCTCCTTTTAAAGCAGCTACATATCGATCATTTGTATTTTCCTTTCGCTGCAACTCTCCTAGATATTCCGCCAGTCTCTCCCGATTAACTTGACCCATCATCTACAAATTGGCGAAGGAATGTTAGTAATAAGGTACATTATACACATCTTGAGGACATGAGAAAGAAATAGTCACCATTTCATCTCTGAAGTTATTCAAGATTAAAAAGAATACAGAAAGTCAGAAACTGTATTCGACTATTATTTCGCAATTACAACCAACATAGCGCCAGGTATTTTTTTTACTATCTGAAACTTGCTCGAGTTTGAGTTATCCCAACCCGACCCACTTGAGTCTGCCGTGTTTAGAGCAGGAACAAAATAGTCATTTGAATTTATTTCAGACAAGAGTCTCATAATTCAGTTAGACGGGCCAACTATCAGCCTAGCATTTAGACGAAGTCAGAAATCTCGAAATAGAAAAAATGTTCTGAAGCCAACCAATTTAGATCTCGAGTAAGATTTCATGTCTGAATTCACCAATAACCAAGGACCAGAACAGAGGTAATACCAGAGCCAGCCTAAAGCGGCTGCTTTGGGCCACCATTATTAGGGACCCATAATTTGGGTCTGACACCAATTTGCTCTAAGCATTTTGCATTTTTTCTACAATAACCTTGAAGATCTTCGTTCTTTTTTTTTTTGCTTATTGAGGCCAAGAGATATTCAAATACTCTATGTCTAACAAAAAACTAAAAAAGTACGTTTTGGAGTTATCATCTCGAACAAATATGTTTCTTTTTCCTCTAGAGCGTCTTCTATTCATGAATTAATCTTACTTGAGTACCCAAAGGACTTCATAAACTCAGACGATTGTAACTTGTGGACCCCAAAACTTACACGCATCATCTATATATCTTCTTTGTTAGACATTTAAGTCTTTATACTATTGTAGCAAAGTGAAAAAGACTATGTTATCTAATCTTTTCACATACATTTGGTATCATTTTTGCTAAAAGAATTTTGTATGCCTTTTGCAGATCGAAGCATAAGCCTCAAGACATCGCTTCAATTTTTCATGGCAAACTACCTCATTATAACTTCTTTCTTTAACATTGTTTGTATGTTTTACTTGTTTCACCGAGGATGTCCTACCTAAGCACATTTGAAATTGGATACTGTTTCTGAAATTTTATTGATTCAGAGTTTGCAGGCCAAATGGGAATACAAAAATAGTTTACGGAAAATGGAGAACTTATGTTTGGTAAAAGTGCAGATTGAATTGATGAATTAGAAAGGGCATTAAAATGAGAGAAACGGAAAGAGTAACAAAGTGGGGGGGGGGGGGGGGGGGGGGGGGGGTTCTTTGGTAGAAGAATTACCAGGGAATCAGGGCGAGCATTTTTACGGAGCTCTGCTTCGAGTTTTTCGTTGCTGGAGCTGGTAACTTGCATGACACAGTATCCAATCATGCCTGGTATAACACCACAGACTGTTGCGAAGGTTAAGAAGAAGGGCTTTGAATCTCGAGTCTTGCGAACAAGCCATCTCCATGTTCCACTCTTCTCCCACAGTAGCTGTGACATTTCTTTCTCCCTTGACTCTCTCTGAAAGCAGAAACAAAAATACTGTAGACAACAAAGGATAAGTTTCATAGACTAAAATCTGGCTAATGAGCCATGAATTGAGAGCGAGAGGCGAGGTGACACCTTGTCGCCTAACATGCATTTCGACTATTACTATGAATTATAAATGTAACTTTCTCCTGTCTGCGGATTTTCACTTTTGATTTATAGCAATTCGCAAGTAACTGAAGGCAAAAACATACAAACTCACTAGTCGCAAAACCACTATAATTAGTAATCAAAACATCCACTGAACAGAAGCACAAAAACAAAAAAAAAATCAGGATCTAAAAAAATGGGAAAATTTTGGAACTTTCTGAAGATAACTAAGAAAAATATGTTATAATTTTGCATGTTATGAGTTTGTTTCAATGAAAGGAAATTGATTAGACCATTAATCAGAAACTTAACTAAATCTTCAATGAGAATTTGTTTTGGTAATTAACCATCTAAAACATCAAAGTTCCTCAACAAATTTTTACCAGAATCAAAACCCTTTCATTAAATGGGTCAAATAATCATGAACTTACTAGTGAAGATGAATAATTAGTAGTTCAGTAACGTATTGTTATTGTAACACATACCCTGAATGTAAAATATTGAAGGAGTCGGATCTGAAAATAAATACCGAAGAAATAAGAAATTCTATTGAAAACAAATGGGTACAGGAGAAAAACCCTAAAACCAAGAGCAATTTGTAAAAGAGACAGTAAAAATAAATTACTCCATCTAGGTAGATTTCTGATAATCTAAGGGGATTTATTTTCTTACCTATAAATAATGCTCTTCCCGAATTTGAGATTTGGCGCGAGAAAAACAATTCTTACGGTAGGATTGCAAGAGGAGAAATCCCTAATGAAATGTCAAATCATCTTCACTCAAAATGGTGACTAATAAAAAAACAAATGAGATTAAAAGTGTGTCTAAAGGCCCCCGGTCTAATTGCTATCCGCACCGGGGAGTGTCTCCTTGGTGGCTTAGCCAGCATATTATTTTTCATAATTTGGATTGTCTTTGCATATCTGAATTTTAGTGTACTCATTGCTAGTTGAATCAATATTTACACATATACTCTTTGCACAATTAATCATGTAATTACATTCATAAGAGAAATGGTTTTTCATTCAATCCAATTAACATCTAAATGCTTCAAGGTTTTTAGCCATTTCTGGGTATCTTGAGAAACATAAGGTTTCATATATGACATCTTCTCTTCACCTTCTTCCTCTGAGATACCACCATTGGATACCATAACATTATCGTCAGCGGTTTTCTTATCTTTGTTGGCATTTGCCTGTCTGCTTGGATACCTGACTTTAAGCGATAGAAGGCGAGAGACTTCGTGAAGGCCGCCCCATTTTTCCAATGCGCGTGCAATGTCATATCGCCCTGCAAAATTTCGGAAATATAGTATAAACTACATAAAAAAGAGTAAGCGTATTACGACATCTTCCTGCAATAACAGTAACTAAATTTTTAGATATCAAGATTGCAGATCTATCTTATTCTTATCGAGTAAGAGCGCAATTACAGCAACATGCACTCAGCATGGCTTCTGTCCCTGATCTAATAGAAACTTTAATCGTATGGTTTGTGCTAATGAGATCTCCGAAATGAAACTTTAACACAAACATTCACATTAGCTTTCCTGCAATTGCCGTGACTCACGTTTTTGAGATTTGTCATGTCATTACGTCCATGTTCAAGCTTACAAGGAAGAAGTCAAGAAACTATTAACAACGATGGAATATCCTTACCTGCACGTTCGAAAGTTTTTCTACTTGGCATATAAGTCATATCCATTCCCCAGCTCTTCTGGAATCGACTTATCTGCATATTAAATTGGATCATGTCAAACTCTAACATAGTAAGTAAGAAAGAAAGCTCAATCATTGCAACTGGAACGGTTGGTAAAATTGGTAGTCCAAGAGAAAGCTAATCTAGAATGAAACATAAGTAAAAAAGAAAATGCAGCAAGGACTGATCGGATCATCAATTCAAAAATGTTACCTCTTCTTGCAAATGCTCAAGGTTGTCCCAGTAACCCTTGGGTTTACGATGTTTATAAGCAAGGGATAGGTTCATCAATGATGCAATCTTTCTAAATCCGCCCATACGTGTAATTGCCTTTTCGATATCCACCCTACCATGAAGCCGAAGTTGCTTTCTCATTGGCATGAATCCTTCCTGTCCGTTTTGTGAAATAAAGGTCAAGAGCTCAGATTTCAGAACTTCAATGTCTCTTTGCAAGCCTGGGACCCTTGGTCTTTGTTTTAGAGTATTCGGCCTACTGGAATCAGCTTCCTCAGTTAAGTTGCTACTCTCAGCCGCTATCTCATTGTCATTTGGAGCGAGCTTTTCTTCTATGTCCTCAGATGTTTCAGAAGATTTTGCTACTTCCCGTTTTTCGATGAAATCACGAATGGCACATAAGTTTGACGGGAGATCTTCGTATATAACCTGGAAAGTCCATGTATCAAACTTATGGAACTCCAAAATGTAACTGTGTCTAACAAAGTATTGTGTTCGTACCTCTTCCACAATAGCTTCTGAAAGAAATGAATCTGTGTGCATTTTCGATTCCACATTGTACTTGAGTTGTGTATGATGATTTCCGAGTTGTTCTAAATGCCATTTGCCCTTAAAGGAATCGAAATCTCCTTCCACTAACTCAAAACTAATCTCTTCTTCCAGCTTTTCACATAAATCTAAAACGACACGTGCATGAAGTACCATATATAATAAGCCCTTGCATCCTTCCTGCACAAAAAGGATGAGTACTAGAAAGTTTTAACTATCCCAATCAGGAAGCGGCATTAAGTTTTTAATATTGATCGGTTTTGTGAAATATTTCCAGTTCTAAGGATCGACAGAAATATCATTCTGAATTTACATGTGCATATATTTCGAGAAACTAGTACTTCACCTACCTGAAGAATGCGAACCTTGTTGTTTTCTCGTGATAAAATCTTACTGATAGCTAAATTTGGAACAACTCTGTAGAAGCCAACTTCATAAGAAAACTTAATCAGGATGGTTAAAGTAATATAACAAAGAGAAAGTAGAATAAGGCCTACTCCATACGGTTAAACGACAATTCTCGCACAATACGAAAATGAAACCTAAAATACTTACTCAGGCAACGTCTCATATGCAGTCAAAACGTTCCAGACTTCACGAACTGGTGCCTTTACTGTAATGCTAGCAACGACACAACGATGAACCCCTCCATTCTCCTTCATTCAGACAAATCGCTTTATTAAAAATTGGCTTCCCTGGAAAACTAATTAACGAAAACTTCAATTCTACGAGGTTATAAAAGCTACCGCTTACTCTAAAAGCTTGAACTGTTAGGTGACATGAGATGATATATATAAAAGGGGGTCTAGAGGTCTAACAAAGGATTCGGAACTTTCCTTTGGAACAGACGACACGAACATAATACAGGTTATGGACAAAGATTCAATGAATTACCAATAGGCCATCAAATCTGCGGAAATGAACCTCATCCACCATACAAGGCCTATCAAGCCTGCAAACTTTTCCGAACACACCCCAGTTAGTGTTCACTTCATTTGAAGATGGTGGTAGTGGAGCAGTAGTAGAATTGGAATAGCTATTGATTTCACTGGAAGGCAAGATATCCTTCTGAGATATTGCACCGGCGAACTGCAGAGAAGGGGAAGTAAGGGAAGCAATGGAGGCCAGAAGTGTCTTCTGGTTTGCTTCGGCATTTCTTTCAGCTCTAAGAGCTAAAGCTTGGAGATTTACAGGAAGATCCGATCTGATAATCCTTTCTAAGAAAATGGCTGGAAAATTGAATCTTGGTATTACATTGACCTCATAACATAAAGAAGTAGTAGAAGATCTGCATAAATTGGAAAAAAGTAGAAGATTAAGTAAATTTCTTCACATTATCTGCGGTTAATATGAACGAATAAAGGTTGTACCTATTTCCAGATTTTACAGACCATTTTCCTTCAAACTTCTTAAAATCTCCATCAACCATGGAAAAGTGGAGCTCGGGACCATTGGCCTAAACCATGAAACATTTAATCAGAGTAATCATCACTACTAGAGATGAAGAAAATATATATTCAGACGAAAAACTATAGTTGTTGCATATTAGAGAAAAAGGGTTAGACGTAATAAGCAAGTATTAATTTGTAAATTCTCTAGAAAGTTATAAGAAGAAGCTGCTACTGACAGCATGGGGGAATTCCTTGAGATCCAAGACAACCCGAGCTTCGATGTGCCAATATAGTGCTTGTTGTAGGCCTCTTTGCTCTAACCATATACGACCCGGATGAGGACATGGAATTCTACCACTGAGGAGAAATGACCAAGAAAGAAACAAGCCTTCAAAATCACGAGTATATATACAATAAGATGGATTATATGTGTAGAATAACTGGATAGCCAGCCCTTTTAAACTTGAGTGATAATAGGATTAACATATACTAACAAGTTAGACAAGATATATATACCTGCAAATGAGATTAGGGATGAAATCAGCAAGTCTTTCATAATCAGTAAGAGCATTCCAAACAGAATCAATATCAGCAAAAACCAAAACAGTGGCCCTAATTCTTCTTTCCCTCCATGAAATTACATCTACCTCACAATGTACCTTCCTCTTCTCCTCTCCTTCATTATACTCATCTTGTTCCTTTCTAGAATTACTATTATTATTACTCTTGCCGCCTCTGGGGTTTCTTTCGCTTCGATCGAGAGAGCAGAAAACTGTACATTTACCAATTGAGGAGGGTTTGGATAATGAATGAGGGTTATTATTATTATTATTAGGTGGAGGAAGAAACCAGCTGAAAGAATTGTTTCTTTCTCTTCTTCTTCTATTGGAAGTGATGAATTGGAGAGAGGAATTAGAAGTGAAGCTCAGATTTGAAATCTTGCAGGTGATCATGGAGAGAGAGAAAGTAGAGAGAGTTGAAGTGAGAGGGAGGGGGAGAGGGAAGTTCAGTTGCAAGAAATCGACTACAGTTGTAAGCAGAGATGGGTGGTTGATGTTGGAAGTTGAATTGTCTTCTTCCTTCCCCCATGCTGAGAGGGGTATTTTAGTCATTACATTACTTCCACTGGGTGGTGGATATTTTAACAAGTGTAAGGTGAATAACATTACTACGTCATCTGATTTTCTTTTTTTTTTGCATTACTTGGAGAGGATGAATGAGAAGAAAAGGCAAAAAAAAAAAGGTCGGAGTCCACCACTCTTTAGTGCAGTGGTAGGACACTCTTTAAGTCCGTGAGATCTTCAGATCTAGTCTTTAAATGGTTTTAAGTAGGGGTGTGCAACGGTCGGCTTTTTTCGGTTTTGAATCGACCCGAAGTCGAACCAATAAGTGGCGGTTTGACTAAATCGTCGGCCGAAGTCGAGCCGATCATTCGGTCGAACGACATGGTTCGACTCGGTTTGGTTCGGCTCGGAAATAAGACGGATAATAGTATGGAAGACTAACTAAGAATAGGTTGTGGTAAATAGAAAATGAGTGAAGACTTACCTTTAAATAGAAAATGAGTGAAGACTTACCTTTAAAACATTTCAATCAAGTTGAATAGGTGGTTGATGAAACCGACAACAACAACTAGGAAGTAAGATAGATAATAGTATGGAAGACTTGATTAGGGATTTTCTAAATTTTTTTCTTTTTACTTTAACACTTTCTAACTTTACAAAATTATTATTTTATTTTTCCTTAGGGTTCGGTCGGTGCGGTTTGGGCGGTTTCTAGAAACTCAAGTCGAGATTAAACCAAACCGATTTTGGGTTGTTCGATTTTTCGGTCGAATCGAGTCGAACGGTGATCGGTTCGGTCGAAAAACGATCGGTGCGGTTCGACTTGTTTGGTTCTGCCAATTGGTTCGGTTTTTGCTCACCCCTAGTTTTAAGAGCCCAAGACATATTAATTGACAGTTATAGTGTTTATCCAAATTTATGATGTATTGCATACTATGTTCTTAATATTATCAATATCATTCAAATGTAATGACTATTGGCATCCAATCTAAAAAAAATTAGCGATACTTTGGGGTGGAAGGGAATTTTTGAAAAAGGAAGTTAATTTTAGAGAACGCGGAAGGCTTTTTAGATTTTACGGGGGCAGAAGGGTTGAGGGGATCATTCATTTTGTAACTGTTCAATTTTATTTAGTTTTGCAAAAACTTTCATCATCTCCATCATTGTCAGCATCGTCGTCGAGCACCCAACACCTCCCTCCTGTTCTTTTCTTTGGAACCCCTCTCCAAAGATTATGTGGAGGAGAGATATAGATGAAGTAGATGAGGTGGAAAGAAAAGAAAACACCAGAGATGCGAAATTGGAAAGTGAGATACATATGAGGACTAAGACGAACTGTAAGACACAATTGTAGGCTAAAAAAAGCATTGTTGGTCACAAATTGGGGATCAAAAAAAGGAAATCTCCAACTTTGAATCTACTCCAATTCATGTGAGACCAATATTTTAAATATGACAAATCTGGGACCTAGTTGCCAGATAACAAACTTATATGGGACCAAAATTTAAATCTCTAATTTTGAAACAATTTTAGGTGCTTGGTGGGAATAGAAAAACGTTCATTTGGGTACAGAGAAGAGAACTCGATTGAGAGGGTACGCCGGAAAGGTGGTCGGATCTCATCAAGTAGGAGACCCAAGTGAAGGGTTTTCACAGTTAGGGCAAAATTAAGGTAAATTTTTCCTTCTCTAACATTTTCTCTTTGTTCTTTCCCACAATTGACTTGAAACGTTATTCTCACTCTTAGGTTTTCTAATTTCACATTTTAGGATTATGATAACCCAATTCAAGCTCTTGCTTCCACTTCCAAATTCAGTGAAAAACCCTAATAGACTGTGGTATGTTGAATTTGGTATTTGGGGTTATAAACCCCAATCTTAGATCTTGTCCATACCCTAAATTTGAGTAGCAACTCTTGTCAATTGTTATAATATGCTGAATTTTGGCTCTGTATGATAATCACCCAAACTCAGATCTTGTTCCAACTCAATGTTCTTGTTGGTTTAGTATAAACATGGGTCATTAGGTGTTTTAACTCTAGCATGGATTTTGAATGTATAATTTGCTGATTTTTTTGAAGAAGAGGCCTTACTTGAATCCGATTTTTTCTCTCACCTGAAATTTTATAAATTTACCGTTTATTGAAACAAGGTTCAAACCCTTCAATCTTCAAAATGGGTTCCCAAGATCAGGAGGCAAATAACAACAAGGAAGAAAACCCACTTATAAAAAATTGGTCTCTGCAAGATTTCGATGTTGCAAAACCTCTTGGAAAGGGTAAATTTGGTAGAGTCTATCTCGCCAGAGAGAAGAAGGTAAAAAAAATTTATTCAATTATAAATCTCCACGATTATTAATTTTAAATTAATCTGTTTTTTCAGAATTTGTTTAAAGAATTAATGATGATTTTTTCGGTTCTTTTAGAGCAACTACATTGTTGCTCTCAAGGTGATCTTTATAAAGCAGATTGAAAAATACAATCTTCTTCATCAGCTCGGTCGAGAAATGGAGATTCAAAGTAACCTCAGGCACCCCAATGTTCTCCGCCTCTTTGGTTGGTTTCGTGATGATGAGCGCATATTCTTAATTCTTGAATACGCACATAGAGGAGAGTTATACAAGTTACTCAGTAAGACTGGACATCTCACTGAGAAGCAAGCAGCAACGGTAAAACAAAACTGAAATCAAAGTTTTTGAGTTCATTTTCCCCTTGCCATTATGTATTTATTTTACTTGTTCTGTGGTGGAATGCAGTATATTGCTAGCCTTACAAAAGCCTTGATATATTGCCATGGGAAGTATGTAATTCACAGAGACATCAAACCGGAGAATTTGTTGCTTGATCACGAGGTAATTTAGACTCTCTTTCGCATAATCTTATTGGGGTGAGTTTTTAGTATAGTAAAAACCTTAGTAGCCCACTTTAGTTGGTTTAACGGTGAGGTTGTTTATGCAAATTTGGAGTTATGTTAGTTACACATCTTCACATTAAGATATTGCTTATAAGTTTAGGTGATTAGCAATGATGACAATTGTTTATACGATTTTTGTTAGTAGCAAATCGTGTAGTGTTACATTTTTGCTGACATATATAATGGATTTCAAGAGGTTATTGGTTTGAAATTTAAGTGCATATGGGTTTTAATATTGCAGCTCTCTTTTTTCCTTACGCTATCTTTATTGTCCCTGTGGTCGAGATCTGAGGTTTACTTTTCCAGGGTCGACTTAAAGTTGCAGACTTCGGATGGTCAGTCAGGTCAAGAGATAAAAGAAGGACAATGTGTGGGACTTTGGATTACCTAGCACCAGAAATGGTAGAGAACAGAGGTCACGATTACGCAGTCGATAACTGGACAATGGGTATTCTCTGTTACGAGTTTCTTTATGGGGTTCCACCATTTGAAGCCGAAACCCAAGGCGAGACCTTTACAAGGTTAGGATAGTATCTTGATCAACTTCTTGATCTTACGTATGGATTATTCAACTATAATTGAATATCTTAGTGAATTTGTCCTTGTAAAAACAGGATAATGAAGGTTGATTACAGCTTCCCTCCCACTCCCCATGTGTCTGTGGAAGCGAAAAATCTCATTCGTTTGGTAAGTTATTTCTTGCTAGCTACCGTTCCCATTTCGATTTGCAGAGACGATTACATAATCAGACAGTCTTGACGTTTTTTATTTTGAAAAATGTGCAGCTTTTGGTGAAGGATCCTTCTAAGAGACTTTCACTTACAAAAATTATGGAGCATCCATGGATTATCAAGAATGCTGACCCTTCTGGTACCTGCAGCTAATAGTAGCTTTCCAAGTGATTATTATTGCTACGTCATATTAAGAAGACGAGAACAGTGAAAGTTCGCCGGAGTTTCTGCTCTGCAAGATCATAGAATTTGAATTATTTGTTTCGAAGATTTCGTCTTAATGTTGTTCTATGACCCCTGCGACTGACTTTTATTTCTGCATGTATAGTAAGTTTGCGATTTCAAATGTGGTGATTGTCTACATGTCCTTTAGTCCTGCTTTGGGAGATTTCATGGACATGTTATTAGAGAAAATGAAGGGATAGTTACTTGAATTCAAATTTCAAATGTGATGAACGTATGAGAAGTGATAGGAGGTATTTGTTGTAAGTTATTTGTTGGAACGGTCAATTACAATCTTTGGGAACGAAAAGAATATCAATGAAGATTTTATGGATGACAAACTTGTTATCGATTAAACAAGTATGGCAGTAGAGTTGGATTGTGAACAGAAAGTCTAACATCGGAATGACGATGAAGAAGCCAGAACGAAAACCAAGGAGCATGAAAAGAAAGAGCACTAAAAAGTATGGTCATCTATACTAAGAAAGTGACTTATGCTTATATGCAAAAATAGGGAAGTTGTAAATTATCTTCACGATCATATAATTTTTGCCAAAATTCTCATGGGCTGGATTCACAGACAATACCTAAAACCATGAGAACTAGGCTAAAATTAGTGAGAACAAGCATAGAAAAAGAAAAACTAGGTTTACTTTTTCCCTTTCCCAAAAAACAACCGTTACCTATAATGTGTAATACAACAGAGTGCAGATATTGTAATTGAATACACTAATTTATTTACATTAACAGGTTCATCTATTAACTCAGACATTCTTACACATCTCGAAAACTATTCACAAAAGGTTTAAGCTATCTTAGCACCACTTCTTCAAACAATTTAGTGGCCAAGTTGTAACAAATGCTCAAGTTTTTCGACTCCGAGTTCTTCGAGCAATCTGCAGAAAAACGAAATAAAGGTAAAAACCACAAAAGAACTGCAGATATGGAGAAAAGCTGAGAAGTATAGAGTAAGTCGCAGAAATCGTGACGTGGCTAAGTTGTAGAAGGAACTTACAGCATCCTCTTTCACGTCAATTACTTCGGATGCTGCAGAAACCGCTTTTTGTCCTTTCTTCTGCTCTTTGTTTTCCCCTAAAAGATTACCAACTCATTCATGACATTGAGATCACGGACTCTTCTAATGTAAACTTAATCTAGTATATACCCTTCCCGATGTAAAATGTACATGAAGTCCAAGAGACTGGCAGTTCTAGTTCTTAAGCCTTTTTGGCTTTGGAGCATTGGAGGAATCAGGTATGGACTAACGAGCTGATTTTGTAGTATTCAGACTAGATATTAGTATATAAATATGATGTAAATCTACACTGTAATTCTAATCGCAGAGTTATAAAATCAAGTTCCTTATGATAAAGGGCATTTTTTTCCCCACCGAACAGGTCATGCTAGTTAGGCGTAGCCTAGTCCATAGTTGGCTGACTAAGCTGTGTTACGACTTTCGAGATTAACAAATACTGACATAGTTCGTGATGTTACTAGAAATATCAGGAGTTTAGAACCTTAAAAAAGGAACCATGCAACATTACCTGCTACAGATGGTATTTTTTCACCACTAACATCTCCTTTTCTCTTACTTGATATGTTTGTCTTTTGTAAGTTAGGTTTATCTCCAGCATCATTAACTACCTCAGCAGACCTGATAGAATTCACCCACAGTACAACATGAGTTCAATGTAAAATTTTAACAAATATAGGTCGGACAACACGTGACAAAACAACCAAGCATCGCTTACCCATTGGAAGACTCTGTCCACCGATATAGATCTTGACATTTCCTGCACAATAAAGAAAGAAGAAATCATTTTTGTTTCAAACAAGCAAGGACATAGAGTAGAACAAAATATTATCCGACACAAAACATTACCAGAACACTTTGTCAATTGCTTTTTTTCTTGCAACTGTCCTGGCCCATGATTGACTAAACCAAGGACATGCTTGGTATACCATGAATGTACACTAATATTCAGTCCCCAATTGTTAAAAAAGTTACAAGATCAATCGGGTGAACCGATTTGTTGTCAAACCATATGAGTTTACAAGATCAATTAGGAATAAGTCCTTTAACAACAAACATGAATACTTATGTGGGCCATATGCAACATAAGGTATATATGCGAACACATAACTTGGGTTGTACAACAACATTAACGAGCACCTCGAAGTCTGGAACTACTTTCAAAGAAAGCGGTGGGGAAAGAAAAACAGTTCTTCCCCACATATGCCATAGGCATATAAAGCGCGCATGTTATAAAATGAAATTACTTGCCTTTACTGAGAAGTAATAGCAAACCTAATGTATATCATAAATATATGCCACACATGCCTAATATGCACATCAATCCATGAGTCATACTTGATGCATGCACCTTATAGGATATGATGAGGATCTGAGTACATGCAAGAAAATAATTGTTGGAAATGCAAAATATTTTATGTTTACACTAAGAAGCCAAAAAATGCATATGCAGTATCTAGAAAAGAGATTACTCTCAATTAATATATCTGTATATCCATGTTATCCCCTTAAGGTTACAGATCAAGTCAGTGATAAAGATACGAAACATCCTTTTGGAAAATTAAACAGCAATCCCTAGCCTTGTCAAAAAGGATCCATCAAATTTTTTTTAGGCCTCGTTCTGCAGGGTTTGAACTTTCCTGTGTAAAACTTGCACATGGTTTGCAGACAGGGAACCAAAGCCTAAAAAGATGTTGACATGTCTTCACCATAACCAACACAAAATTGTACTCAATGCAATTTCTTGCGTTTTATTTCTATTCTGGTTTCTCCAGCTGATGGTTCATGACCCACAAAGAGTTTGTCTACAAATCTCCCGAAGAATGTGAGTTTCCAAGTGAGATATTTCTTATAAAAGTATAAGCAATTGTAATAGCATAAAATTATAGAACTGATCTGCAGCACCAAAGCCGATTGAAAAGATTAGGACCTTCAACAACTCACCTAATCTTCGGTCGGAGCTTGCTTCCTTCCTTCGTCAATAAATTGTCCTGTAATAATGCAGCACAAGCTCAAAAAGAATCTAAAGTAAAGGAGTAGAAACCAATGACATAATAAAACAGTGACTCATAATGTCCAACTAAGGCTGCTTTGATGTAATAGGGATAGGAAAATCAGGCATGATTCCCCTTGTTTTTAGGCCCTTGTTTGATCTTAACACGAATGTCCATAATCGACTCAACTGCCCTAACCAACTCGTCTAGTTACAGTCACAGATGATATAGATGGGCCCTAAACAAGCTAGATTATTCAATAAGCAGATAAGAATCTAAGATAACTCTACCCCAGCTCTAAAGAACCTTTAATTACAACCAACTTTAAGTCCGCGTTGAACATTTACTTAAAACACCCACACATGAACAGTAGCCCTAGCCTGGTTTCTTTTCTTAACTATAGAGTCCCACTGCTACATCATGTTAGCTGACAGAGGCATATACAAAACAAAACTGAAATAAGATTTACATAATAGTATAATACTCACCTCCTTCAACAGGGCTTCACTACTTATGATCTCCCAGTTTTCACTTTCCAAGCATAACTCTACAACTTCCCCATCATCACGGGTAATCTTTCAATTGCAACAAAATTTTAAGAAGTTTCAGTTAACCCGGGGCTCAACTAATGGGTGCATGTATAATAAAGTTACCTTTTATGAAGAAGCAACACTCCTAATATGATTAAATAACATGAACTTACTTAAATAACGGAAAATAACCATAAGATCCCATAAAAACAAATGCATTGATTTAGAAGATATGAATGAGACAAAGATCCAAGATTATAAAAATAATTTATAGGTTCAAGTACATGCTGATATGAGTCATATGGCCATATATCGATTCCTGCCAGATTATATCAGTGTTAGCGAAAGACAGAGAAACACCATTTAGGAAAAATATGAAATTGCAACACCTAACACTTAAAGAAGGATTGATCGATAGTTCCATCTGCTTAACCGAAGCAACATTCTGGAACTTTTGAAACAGTGAGCTCAAATAAGTTGAAAAAGAAAAGACAGAAAAACAGTTACTTTCAAATAGTTCAGTACTGTAGTACGAACCTACCCTTCTCGTATTTTCTACTTGTTTACACTAGTTCAAGTGTGTTACAAGCAAAACTATACAGTGGTTCCTGTAATTAACGCATTAAGAATTCGTTTTCCAGAATGGCAGAGACGAGCTCTCTGCAACCTTTATTTTTTTGCTACTTTCACCGTTCAAAGTGCACAGAGATAAATGTCCTTCTATGGATCAGGAGTTGGGACTAAATTGGTAAACCTTGTCTACTATGATAACCGAAATACTAACAATTTGGAAATTAACCCTGCAGAATTCACTGTTTTATCATATTGAACTACATTACAGAAACTTACTTTGTGAGAACTGTTCTGAGAATTGAATTCATCAACAGTGCCTGAACAGAAACTGAAAAGCAGAACAAGAAAAAAGATAATGTAAGACCACAACTGACAAGTAAGTTTTTGAAGTCCACGTCACATTCTTTATCAATCCTCACCAATTATCAATTGGAGACCACAGTTTTATCCGCTTTCCAATTAGCAGCTCAGGTGTATTCCCACTTTCCTGTATATTGCATTAGTTATGTCAGCTCATGCCTCATAGATTATATGAAAACAGTGTAAAAGGGTGGTGTTTGTTTTACAGGCATCTGACGCCAACTCATTTATGCATAGCTAAACTGACTCTGTTTATTACTTTCAGATACAACAACAAACTGCAGACATCGTTATTCTTTCATGTTGGAAAACTTAAATTGAACTGATGAGGCTAAAATTGTGCTTGAAGTAAACATACTGAAGTCTAGTGAAGTCCCTAAGAGAGCCCATCCAACTTGTTTCAATACTTTATTGCATGAATTTTAAAATTTAAAGCGAGTCATCAACAAAAAAAAATTGAATTTGAGATGAAAATCTGACTCAAAGTACAAGCTAGATGATTCTATTTTAGAATCCTAAAATCTTGAAGATCCTGAGCAAGAAAGAGTCAGAGTTGATGCTTTAGAAAGAAAAGAACAACCACCACCTCAATATTGAACTCCATGATTTCGAATTGACTGTAACCACAAACCTTGCAATTATTTTTCAGATCCATACCCGATCCTCCGCAAACTTCAACAGCTGCTGCACTCCTTGTTTTTCTCCTATCAGTGCTTTTTGTAGGAAGGGAGTTTGTTAAATCTATATCAGGGGCAGAAACTTGTGACCGAGAAATGGAAGGCTTTGTAACAACTGATCCACAAGATGATGAAACTTGGAACTTTCCCTGGTCTGCATCAGTAATTTCAGGTGCTCCTTTCCTATGATCTCGCAGTCCCATTGATCTAGAAGTCTGGAGACATACCTCCCCTTTATTTTTATTTGTAGCAGTGACTTGCTCTCTCACATCTTCATTAGGGTCCACTCTGTGCTCGGAGGTTGTTTTCAGTTCTGCTTTCGTCCTGGTTTTTAGAAGATCAACTTGTTTTTGCAGTGGCAACCTCACATGGTGCTTTACCCCAACTAACTGAATATTATCCTCTTGAACCTTTCTACCACGTTTAGCTGGAGGACTAGCTGGCTGAAATAGATACATATGTTGTAACTATAACAGCCCTAAAGGGAGAAATTTGATTTTAGATATAAAAATAGGCAAATGAAAGCAAATAATTGATAGGTTATAACAATGTACCCTCGCCATATGGGATTCAGAGATGGAAATGACTTGCTGGATAAAATTTTCATCAATGAATCTCCCAGTACGGTTTGCCTGTGCAACCCACAGTTAAAATAATAATTTCAGCGTAACAAGCCAGAATCTTTTAAATAAACTATTGAAAAATATCAGATCAACTTACTTCATCAGTTTTGGCATTAACACCATCTCTATAGAAATGCGACGGCAGCAAAACCAGTCCAGGAGTATGAGATGAAGATATGCAATTACTAAGCACTCTTAACATGAGGATGCCAATTTCTGCTAAAATATGTAGCTTCTGAAATAGAAGTAATCCATCTATTAATTTCATAATGTAAAGGTTCAAAAGGTAAAAACCCTGTTTTTAACAATTCACAATACGTACAGGAGTCATACGAGGATCAACAGCATCCTCAGCTTTTCTAACCGCACGAAAGATACTTAGCAAATACGATGAAGCGTCGTCAACAAAATTCTTACTACTATTGACAAACCTAGCATTTAACAGTGCCTGCAAAACCACTAGGAGTGGACTGAAAAAGAAGGCAACATGTTAATATGATACTGGTACCAAGCATGAGCAATGTGATATTCAAAACTGAGATGCAACAACATTGTACAGAAGAAATATACTACCTGCAAAACCTAGCATAAACTTCTTCATCGTGGCAATTTTCAGAAGGAAAATCTAAATCATGAGCAAGAATATGGATCAAGTAGACCAATGTGTATTCTGGGTAGCTCGTCATTGTTCCTCTGCTGTCTTGCATATCAGAAGTCTGGCGGAGCCGAGCTTCCTTGCCGTAGTCGTTAACGAACTCTGATAAATGTCTCAAGGACTAGACCAAATGAACATAATAAATTAACACACAGGACCATGTATTTGTTGAGAACTTCAGAAGGTAAAAAAAGAAATAATGGAATAACAGCGAAGGAGATCATGTACGTCAGCTTGCACATCTTTGAAAGAGTCTGAGGCGCCAAAAGCAAAAGCACAGGCATATCTGATCGGGACAAGGCGGTCCCTCAAGAGCTTGTGTACTTTATCCAGAAATGGTCGACGAACAATAGATGAAGGATCCTGCAACAGAACAAGTGGACATGAATATTATTGGAAATAGTGTAGAATAAGAGCATGGAAGGATCCTAATTATACAGACTCAAAGATGGGAGGTGGAAAAGAGGGTGAAACAAGCCGAGGCCCAGATTTTCAATAATTTATATTTACTACTTCCCCTTACCATTTTACTCGTATTTTATTTATTGACACTTTTAGATTTAAGATAATTATAAGTCGTTCCTTAGCATCTGGGTTTCTTTATTTCTTTAGATTAGGATTAGTTGCTATCTCTGTGTACTTTCGCAATGGTAGGCAGTCCTCTGGGTCCTAGGTGCAAGGACTCACGATCCTAGTCTTTTCCGTTGCTTCTACATAGCCAAAATTTGGCAAGTTGTGTAGGCAAAACAGATATTACTGGATAAAGGAGTTTTTCTCATAGGCTCATAGCAAGCAACTGGTTTGCCATTATTCACCCGAACTATAGTCTATACAAGAGCTTAATCTTCTCTCTTCATCTGCTAAAAATACAGAAATGGAGGAATATGGATTGTGAAGTTAGGCAGGGTGGAATAAGGGAGCACATTTTTTGTGTGCATATGGACTATTGGAAATGGTGGAGAAACTGGTATTTTGTCTCTTTTGTGGTGGGGAGAAGTGGGAAGGGAAGGATGGTTTTTGGTTGCAGATATAATTGGATGAGTTTTCTTCCTGAGAATCTTAAGTGTTGACGATTGCGAACAACCACCACTAATGAACGATTCAAACTAGCCCTTGCGTTCGCAACGTATACCTTCAAACAAGTTATTTATGGAAAACAAACCTTTCAAAACCTAAAACCTATGAATAAAATTTCTGCTTCAGCCAACCCATCTTTTAACTTAGAGCATTCAACCCAATCCAATACCCAAATTTGGATAAATCAGTCTTTTCACTAAACCAGAATCCTATAAGTTACAAACAAGATATACATACAAACACTTACTTTATACCTAGTGAAGTGACTACCAGTATCTGAAAAGTACACGAGTGTCTACACCGAGCACAACAATATATCAAAAGGAGTCTCGATGTTACACAAGAATTACCTCTTTACAACTACACATAATTTATAGCTTATAGCTCATACCTTGGCCTTCCTAATCGCCTGGTGAAAAATTCTGGGCGAAATATGGAAATCCCATCTTCTAGCAAGCCTGAGCACAGCCTTCGCAGAAGCTAACCTGATGTGAGCTTTGTCACTAACACTGCACAACAAGTTCAATAATGCATATAAGCATAATATAGAATGTGAGTTTGTGGACTGATTTGGCTCTATAATGTCTATATTTGCTTGAGTTTTCTTCAAATTTTGTAGTTTATGGACTGAAATGGCTCTTTGATGGCCTACCTTGACATATATATGTAAATTTTGGTTTATAGTTTATTCATGGTTTTTTTTTTGAAAGTTTGAATTAATATATAATCAAAAAGTGGTATAGTACAATGAAAGAGGACAGACTAGCCGCGAGAAATTACATCATTAACTCATCCCACTTAGAGGTAAAGTCATTGAACGACTTTCCTTTTGCCCAACTTGAATTCCTACTCCAATGGTTTATTCATGGATGATATATGAGTTTGTGGACTGATTTGAGTTTTAATAAACTTAATACTGTGTTAATAATAAATGTATTAGATATATTATTATATCTATTGACCGTTAAAATACGTGACACGTTTCAGATTTTCGAGCTTAGAACTAGAGTTCGCACGACCTGACCGCACAGGAGTTTTAACAAAAATTAAAACCTGAAATCAGAGGTTACATGATCTAGAAATTAATACCTCGATACAAGATCATCTGAAACTTTACCCTCAGGGAGTATCTTCAGCAAAATGTCCAACAATTCCTTAATATTGCGCCTAATCTGAGTTCCTTGATGTGGTAGAAAGCTCTTCACAAGTGTTTTTAGCCCATATATCTGCATGGCCGACCATTGAACCAGGATAGAGACCAAGTAAATATTTTAAACATTACATAGAATCATCATCCACAAGAAGTACGGCACCAAAATAAGAGGTTTGTTTTGACTTGGAAGTTGGAACACATCCACATATATTTTTATAACTTATAAAAGTAGGCAAATTAGTTAGGCAAACAAAGAAGGATGACTAAGGAAGAAACTTCACCTTCAATTTGCAAGAAGTGCTGCACTCCGGATCTTCATCAAACATAAACAGCTCATTCAGGGATTGTGCCTAAAAAATATAAATTTTCTATCTCAAGCCATCAAACTTCATCACGTAAAAAAAACACACAAGAACATATAGGTTGAAAGAAGTAGTTCATAGTGTCATCCTGGCAAGCAAAATTACAAAAACTAACTCACATTAGTTTCGTCAAAAATATTTTGGATGATGGATGTAATCTCCTCCTCCTGAGACTCGAAGATAGGTACAGAATATTGTGCAATACAGCCCAGAGACTGTAAAACCGTGGGGACATTTTCTCCAGAACGAAGAGAATCAACTAGTTTCTGAAAATAGAAGACAATAATAGTATAAGCCTTCCATACACAAAAATTTAAGACTACGTCTAAGAATGAAACAAAAATGATGACTTAATAAATCATTAAGAGTATAATATGAGCACAAGAAAATTATAAACAAATGAAATAATACCACACAAAATTTAGTGTACATACTTGCATTTCCTCTTTCCCTTATCGTAAGGCCTTGAAAGAATCGAGAATTACTAGACTTCCTACCAAATTTAGTATAGTATTTAACAACCAAAATTGATTGCGCATAACACATTGTACATAATACATATATATATATATATATGTATGTAGATATATATACAAAATACATTTCCTTTCAGGTTTAAATCAGTGCGACAAAAAATGAAAAAACACGACTAAAAATCATGGTCAAGAAGGTGATTTTAGAGGCTTATGTTAGCAAATCAAATTCCTGATAGACTAGGGATATATTGAGGACAAATCGTGCTCATATAAAAAAATCAAAAGTATCACAGGGGAGTATACTAAATATATGAAACTACAGAAGAATAAGAAGGTAAAAGCCACCAGCATTACCCTAGGTCAGCACAAATATCAACAAGTAACAGACTGAATAACTAGCTGAAAGAAGTGATATAATACCTTGTATAAATCTGAGAGTACCAGTTCGTCAGATGTCCCATTTATTGCAACAATGGACGAAATGGCATATTTTGACTGGACACGAGTTCCCTCCAAACACACCCTTTCCAGTGTAGGATAAATATCTCTAGAAAACAAGCAACCAAAGCAAGTTACGTAATGCACTAATGCATTAAGGATAGAAAGCACACAAAACGATATGAAAGCAATAGTGCGAGAAGCTCAGTTATTATTAAACTATTCAAGCAATACAGAGAATAACACATTTTGACTGCAAAATATATCTCAACCTTGATGGTTACCTGAATTTCCAAAACATTTTCTAATGCTTCTTTGACTCGAAAAAACGGATCAGGTTTCATAGACTTTTTTTTTTGAAACTTTGAATTAATATTAGAAGAAGCGGAAGATACAAAAGGAATAAGAATTGTGACGGAAAACAGTAAAAGGTCCTGGAGAGGTAACCGGGAACCAGAAACCTCTCCAATTACATAGGAGCAACATACCACATACAAGAATTGTGACGGAAAACAGTACAAGGCCCTGGATCAGGTTTCATAGATGGTCCTTCAAAACCCAACAAACTAGAGAACTAGTATAATATTTTGGAAAATGGACATAATGAACAGTTAGGTGATCTACTGGTGCAAATCATTACATAGCAATCCACAGATGTACAATAAAACCACAACAATAAATACGGCATAGAGAGAGGGGAGTTCAGACACAGCAAGTAAACAAGTCCCAAATCAAGAAAATAGAAGTAGAGTGGTTGATTTACCCGTTCAGAATAGAAAGGGGAACTACTAACACAATTTTGGCACAACTCATTATATTCATTTTTCATAGATGACCTTTGAGAGTCAACAGACTAGGGAACACCAGACACGGACAATATTTTGGAGATGGATGCTGTGAAAAGTTAGGTGACTACTGGTCTGATCATTACACACCAACACAGTGGATGTGCAATCGAACACACATTAACAAGTACGACATAAAGAGAGGGAAGTTCAACGAAGTATCTTAGACACTTTTCCGGAGTTATGAATCAAACAGGAGGCAATATGTACCTCAGTTTGATGGAAATATGAGGACCTGCTTTTGCCAAAATTTGAAGCAGCTTTTCATGAACTGAGTTGTTGTCTTCCAGTAAAAGCTTCATTAGCTGCTCTTCAGATCCTCTAAGCAATGATGGATACACGCTCGAAACAGTCTAGTTCAAGAAGACAGATGAAGTAAATAGCAGATCAACTTAAAACTGGTTTTAACTTATCTTATGAAATGTTATTTTGTTTGAAGATATCTCACAAATTTCCCATATTAAAAAAATTGGTGACTTATTGGCAAAGGAGGCTAACAGCACAAGTCAATTTTGAAGCAATGACAAATTGTTAAAGAAGAGTCATTTGTGTTAGGAATACAAAGTTGTTGCATAAAACTGTACACCAATGAATGGCATCCACAGACTAGAAAAAATTGCTTCAAGCACGAATTAGAACATCTACGTAATCATAAAGCAATTTTCTTACCGATAGGAGATTGAGGGACGATGCATTTGTATCCTTACTTCCAACCTTTTTCATGGAAAGATCTGATAGAATATAATGCACATGTTCTGAGCTGAAAATATTAAATGAGCATTTTGCAGAGAGTGTTCTCAAAAATTCGAAGAGTGGATGTTTCTTGCCGATTCTCTTTAGAAAACTATCCTGAAGAAACAAATAAAAGGGTTAGTAGAAATTTGAGCACGTAAAAGTAACTATTGATAAGCAAAACAGAGAAAAGAGTTGACAAAAATAGCATAGAAATTTGAGCACGTAAAAGTAACTATTGATAAGCAAAACAGAGAAAAGAGTTGACAAAAATAGCATAATTGCATTTTTGGATGCCTTCACAGTAAAAGGTAAAGATAATCATAATCTAATCTCTCTGCCTACAGAAGTAATGTACGGCCTCTTCACATGTACGTATGAGATTGCTTGCAATTGAGAATGAAAATGCATTAAGATATAGAAAATTTAAAGATATAAGATGTATTAGTTTGAGCGAAGTGATGAGAACCAAAGAGAGGAGTTCAAGCCCGTCAAACCAAATAGACTAGAGGACCTAGGTGCAGCTCGTTCAACAAGCAGCAAACCGACCCGATTGAAAACCCAAAGTTTTTTCTTTCTAATTAAAACTATTTCCTTTTTTGTGTTGATATGTTGTAAGGATCAGTCTTTTAAAACTCGGTAGATGCATACGCCTCAAGGCGCGCCTCGAGGTGAGGCAGTCTGTTTTCGCCTCGAGGCGTACACATCTACAGAAAAAAAAACTTACACGCATTGTTTGAGTTTATACAACATAAGATGTATCAACATTTAACTTGTTTTTCAAGCAGTCAAGTCTCTATATTATTGTCGTAAAGTGAAAAACATCATACTATTTTAATTTTGTACATAAATGTGGTGTTATTTATTTTTCTAAAGAATTAGTGCGCGCCTGCGCATCGAGGCATCCGCCTCAACGCGGCGCTTCACATTTTTGGAGTAAAAGAGGCACAGAAACATTTTTAAAACATTCTTAAGGATGGTGTTTTCCAGATTATAGACTTCCCAATTGTGAGTCAAAACCTTAATTAGAAGTACTAGAGAGTTACATGATTTCCCTACTAATAGAACCTAAAGGATTGAGTCACAAATAGATCTTTTGGTAGAGTTTTGATTCTTTCGAAGAAATTTTGAATTTAATTAACATGTAATATGGTTTAATTAGTTCTAGTTGGAAAAGTAAACATTATTATCACGCAAGGACCTCCGTATAAAGCTTTCACGTCTGACCCTTAAGTGGCGGAAACTTTCTTAGAATGTTTGGTACACTGATAAATAATAAGTGTCGAGTAACGAATGCCCCCTAGTTCAAGTCAATTCACATGTTTAGCCCCCAATTCGGTTTGAAATACTGTATTGCCCCAATACCTCAAATGTTCCATCCGCGGACGTAAGTTACCTATTACATTTTCCTCTCATGTACATGGTTCTTTTTCTTCCTTTTAACTTTTTCTCCAACAAAATTACATATTGCTCCACCAGGAGCTCTAAGTTTCTGCTCGGAGCAGTAGAGACCACTTATGGAGGTCGCCTACGAAATCGAAATTACAAATATACGTTATGCTGGATTGAAGAAGCAAGCACCTGCATTTATGACGCACACCCCCCCCCCCCCCCCCCCCCCCCCCTCCCCCCCCATCCCCACCCCCCCACCATTTATTTTTATTTCTTTTTCAGGAATTCATGTTCCTAAACAGAGCAACCGCTGCACCGAGTCAAAGCAGTACAATAGAAAAATTGGAACTCATTAATGCAAGGCAATCAGTCAGTGATCTTGAGAGAGGAGAAAGAAGAGAAACAAATAACTAAAAAAGAAAGTGGGAGAGGAAAGATATCAACAAGTCTCCTAGACAGGAAAAAAAAAAGGTGGGAGAGGAGAAACTTGGTTGCCGTTATTGTTTACCAATAAGGACTTCGGAACTAGACATGTGAGTTGGCCTAAATCCCTAAACTACGGCACATTTGGCAACCGAGGCAAATAATATATTTGAACTCATGAATAAGATAGAGATATTATAATCTAAAAGTTTCGTAGACTTACGGTCACAAATGTTGATAAAAGTACAAGATAACTTACTCTTACGTTGTGGGAAGTTATAGAATCTGTTTGCACATCCAACATTTGTAACAAATCCTTAAAGATGTTATTGTCTTTCATTTGGTTCAACTTTTGAAAGCACTCTTCTGCTTTTGAAGGATCAGCAAAAGACGCTGACATCTTCCCAAAGGAACCATTGGTTCTCTTCTGCACATCTTCTACACTATTATCCTGCATTAACACTTCAAGATTCAATTAGAAAATATAAATTTTTGTGTTAGTCCAGGCGAGCGTTATGCTATTCAAAAAAACATATACCAAAAAAATATAAGATACAGAGAATCAGATACCAAGAATCATTCTAATCGATCAATACAACTACAAACGGCTAAGATAGTATTAACACAATTCAACTTCCTCTGATAGCCAAAAATGGATCAGATGTGTGCCTCAGCCCTCGAGCTATCAATACAGTAATACACTCAAAATTAATATTTCATTTAAATCCTTTTACTGGGTGACAACCCTCTACTAGGCCAAATAAAATTGGCAAAACATTATCAAACAAAGTTAGAAAGATCAACTCCATTACAACACTTTTCAGATTCATCCCATCTCTTTTTGGTTGAACATTTACCCTGCTAGTGCTAGTGTAGTTCAATGTCATAGACTCGTAGTTAAATTGGGCCGAAGACTCAATTTTTAACTTTTTTTAAGTTAAAAAGACAAGTTACATTTTTTTTGGTAATAAACCCAAAATTTGTAATTTTTTGTTAAAAACCTAAATATTTGTATTTTGTTTGGCTAAAAACCCAATCTTTTTTGCGAAGTTGTTGCATGGTCTTGCAAAGGTGCCGCAAGGTGTTGCAAAGCTAGTACAAGGGGTTGCAAAGCTGTCGCGAGGTGTTGCAAAACTATTACAAGGGGTTGCAAAGTTGTCGCAAGGTGTTGCAATGCTATTGCAAGGTGTTGCAAATTAAAAAAGTACCTAGGGAGTTGAAGAGTAAAACAAATTGACTGATCATTTTTCACCAAAACAAAAAATTTATAGGGAGTTTTGACCAAATTTATGATCACTTTGAAATTCGTAGTACTAAATTTCGTTATGGTTTTTCTTATGAACTAGCCAAAATTTGTTATGATGAAAGGCATGTGAAGAGTACTCATCTATTCGGCTCTTGTGCAAGTCTACATCTAAATCCTAATAACTGACAAGACTTCATTGTGAACTCCTTGAAACACCCCCATTTTAGACCTCGCTTAGGCTACATCTATGCAGTACGACTCGTCCGAGTCAGCCGAGTGACTCAAGAGTGACTCGGGACTCGGCAGTACACCGAGCCGAGTCCCACCGAGTCAGCCGAGTCTAGGGTTAGCCCGAGTGACTCGGCTGACTCGGACCTGACTCGGCTGACTCGGTAGAGATTGTATTTCTATTTATTTTTATAGCAAGTCTACTAGTTTTTTTATTCTAGTTCTTAGTTATTACTATTAGAGTATGAGTCTACTAGAGTGATTATTTAGTTCTACTTGTTCCTAACTCTACTAGTAATTTAATTTTGAAGTTTGTACTTGATTTTATCAAGTATTATCATGTTATTATTTTATATACATACACTACTAACAACTTCATAATATTCAGAGTGACTCGGCCGAGTGACTCGGCTGACTCGGTCGAGTGACTCGGCTGACTCGGTCGAGTGACTCGGCTGACTCGGTCGAGTGACTCGGCTGACTCGGCCCTTGGCCGAGCCGAGTCCGAGTCGTACTGCTTAGCGCTATATTGATCTTAAACCCACTTTTTGGCTTTAGATTGGAGATACCGAGTTAGTCTTTGTCAGGATAGTCTCATCTATAAGTACATTATCCTAGCAACCCAATCATTTTAAAACTTTTAGAATGACGTGAAATTTCCATGAGGTATGCGGTGAAAAGATCACCCTCACTGTATTTTTTTTATCTTTGTGTATGCAGGGGTGGGGGAGGTGGGTGCTCAACAAGTGGTGCAACAAGCTCATCTTACGAGTGCTTGAACCCATTGCTCAACCACCGAGTCAGATGATCACTGATGGTCATCCAAATTGATTAAACTTAGCCGAGTCATATACAACTAGTCCAAGTAAGTGTTAGTCATGATTCTCAGGTTATTCACGTTGTGGTCGTTAATCTTCAAGCTTAGCCAATTAAGTCAAATCAGAATCAGTCAATCTTGAAGCCACACTAGGATTGAAGTCCAACTTGGATGGATCAAATGACATCTTCAAGAGTTCAATGAGAATTTTTTCGAACTTGTGGTGCCTGGAATTGGAGCAAATGTCTAAGTTTTCAGCTAGACATTGATTAAAATGATATAGAAGATACATTTTACAATTTCTAATATGTATAAATGATATGCACCGCTAAAAGTATATGACAACTGACAAGAATAAAAGAGAAGATTGCACAGCATATTATGTTCTTCTCTACAATATCTTTATTTTCTTTAGGGTGTTCTAATCATTAAAAGCAAATATCATCCCTTATTATCTTCAAGAGCCTCCCTTCTCTTTCCAGTTTCAGTTAAAATCTACTGTAGTACTACCTAACATTTATAATAAATATCATGTTGTTCTAATATGATATACCATACCTTTCCTTTTTTTCGGAAATCCAAATAAGCCTGCATCTCTGTCTGCAACCTGAGGAGAACCACATTACATGACGAAATAGCTATTTCACAACCGCCAAGTATATAAGCTATTCAGTACCCATTACCTGCATTTCTGAGACAAGATGGAGTTTATAGCCTTCACATGAGCGAAAGAAAATAATGAGAACAAAAAGATCCAATGTGTTGTTCTCTCTTTCACAGAGAGATTGGCTGGAAAAAGATCCTCAGCAAGCACAAGTTCCATATTATGGGGCCTGTAAAAGTGGCAAGAAATTTGATAAAGTCCGAGTATAAAGATTCATTATGGACGACCAATAATAAGGTTTCAATAACCGGACCTGAACTCCTTACAATCTTTATCGTAGCAGAGCATCAAAATTTTACACGGAATCTGCTCAAAGTGGTCAGTAAGTGTCACAAGACCCTCGGAACACTTAATGCAATAAAACCGATAAAGCTCCAGCAACTTTTGCATAGCATTTTTCCTCACAGAAACCTGAGGAGAATTAGGAAAACATTATATTAGGTGGAATTCGTACAATCTAAGTATCTAACACATTTTATCAAGCAAAACTGACCCTCCTGTCTCGCAGACGTTCTGTAACCCGCAATATCAATTCAGGTGCAATGGATTTCAGGTTGGACTTGGCCAAATCACAAAGGGAAACCACGGCCTGCATTCTCACTTTATCATCAATATCCAATAGTCTTTCTTTAAGTACAGCTGCAGAAAATGACAAGGTTCAGCAACATACAAAACTGTAAGTTAGACTGACAAGATAGCAAATGTCCAACTAAATTAAAGTTTTAATGTTCAATAACTTACTAAGAACTTTATGTGACTCAGGCCCAGAAGGATTGGACATGTAGCAAGTTTTCGCGCACTGTAAAGCACTAACTCTAACATCAGCAGACTTGTCCGAGAACCTTTTCAAAAACTCCTCAAAAAGTTGGCGATATTCGCGTGCAACCTGTTGTCCGGGTAAAGCAAATAGCTTTCCCAGTAAATTAACAGCTTTTATTCGGACATCTACCTGATCAGTCTGCAAACAGAATCAAAAGTTACTACATAGTCTTAAAAAGTACTAAAGCTGAAAGATTAAAAATAAGATTGTGGAAGAACCAAGCCAAATACACAGCATATTTTGTGCCCGATAAACCAGAGATGGGCAACAATACCAGTAATTCTTCTGTCAAGTTCGGAATAACAGGAAGAAGCAATTGTGGAGCAAACTGGAAAAGTTTAAGAACAATTTCATGGTAATCTTCTTTAAGTTCGCTCTCTACAGAATCTCTATCAAAGATACAAGATGCTAAAAATCCATGAACGAGAGGCTCCAGCTTTTCAGAGCATTGCTGAATGACAGAAACAGCTAGCCTAGTTGAAGCAGATGATGCAGCCTGCAGAGAAAAGGGCTCAGTTTTTTGCATGTAGCAAGAGGACTGGAACACCTGACTAGAACACTGAACATATATTCAATTATAACTTCAGGAAAAAAAAAAAAGTATTTCAATTTTCTGTTCTTCTCTCTTAGAAAATATTTTGATTCTCAAATATTAGAGGTAAAAGAGGTCACAAAAACTCTATAACCTAGAAAAACGGGTACCTTTTCAGACAGTAGATTCTGCAATATCACATCCAATAGAGGTTGAGAAACCTTCTCCTCTAGAATAAGAGTCATAATAGACAGCATAGACTGAAACAAGCTTTCTTGATGATGTTCTCTGTACAATACGTTTATATTACAATTAGTAAAATATCTCAATAATATCTATATGGGAAGGCAAAAAGATGGTCGTCACATTACTGACCAGTTGAGTAGTTAGTAGAAACTAGAAAGAACAAGCTACAAACAACAAGAAAGGCCAACGGAAAAAATTCCGCAAACAAACCACTTTATCTTAATCCCACGTTTTTTAGATGCAATAAAAATGCATTAACTTGGGGCTCTAACAGGGAGTGAGCGCATGCCCAAGAATGCCCTTCTCAAGCTATAACTGGATACTTCAACCCATGAACTCCCTAGAGCTCCATCTCTGATCCCATGGTGACAAAAAATTTATCCATTGCCCCAGATTGTTTAACAATGTGTAACAATGTAAATTACCATAGTCTGCATGACTAGTAAAGACGGCAAAATTGAGACCACTACAACTACTATTATTTTCTTTCCATTGGAAGAGGAAGTCTGAGAAAGTTCTTAAAGAGGCGAGGCTGACAAAATAGTATATACTGGGATATCTTGCTCATGTTTTTCTAACAACATTTTCTGGAACGCCTGCACTAACCTAATTCAGAAAGCAAGAGTTTGATGCAGCCCTCAGTAAAGAACTCCATTCGTTACCTCCTCGACCTTCAAATTAGTTACTAACCTCGCCCCTCAAAATTTGACATTGAATAAAAGGATGTACACTCTCTATAGTAATGCTTAACTATAGGGTTGGAGCAGATTCTAATCTGGTAGTAAAAAGAAAAAAAACGACTATGCTTGCATAGCTTCCCAAGATATATAGAAACCCATATATGACTTGTATTTAGCCCATACATTAAATTTTTCAACTGAGCAACTCACAAGCAAGCAAAAAACTCATACAGGGCAACTGACTTAGTACAACCAAATATTCAATGTTATGTATGTGTTGTTTCTTCTTTTTCCCTTCTCATTTTCCCCTTTTTTCTCTTTTTTTTTAATAATATAACATGGGAAGAAAGCATGAACAATTCAAATTATTCAATATATAATATTTCATGGAGAGTGTTCAATCCTCATTCCTCGGTTCTAGAAGCAGTAATGTACCTGACAACAGAAAAAAAGACGGTGAACATTTCCTCAACTAGATCTTCGCAGCCGATGTCAAGCATAAGCAAACAACATTTGAGACGAGCAACAGTCTCCAATATTTTAGCCCTCCTTGTGAAATAAGGGCTTGCATTATCAGCTAGCTCCGCAAACATACTGACAATTAGCTTAAATATGTCCTGCAAAGGAGAAAGATTAAGGTATATATACGTGTTTAGACAACGGGGCACGGGTGCTGAATCAGAAATATCAACTAGGAAACATATTACCCTTAAGACTTCGTCACTGAATGGTGGATCGGGTGCCAGAACCCGGATTATTTGACAGATACAGCTGGCTACCAAAACCCTGACATCTTTATCTTTGTGAAGAAGCAGGTTATGCCGAACAAGAGAATCGCTTAATGGTTCTATTGCAGAGTTTAGCGATGAAGACTGACCTAACGCCAGAAAAGCATCTTCAGCTTTCTACATAGGAAGTCGAAAAAGATTGAGCAATAACTAACCTTAAGCATCAATATTTAAGAAGATCGTAGAAGTATCAAACAAACAAAACAAACTCGTGGTATAGTTGAACTAACAGAAAATAATTCAACTGAAACTGTGGAGTGTATATGTTGGTGTAAGCAATTAGTCACAAGAATCACAACTCACAACTACCTGGCTAGCTGCCTAATGTGTATAAATACACATGGATTAGTTTACATAGAACCCCGAGTATCAACTTTTCTTAAGAATGATATTAAAATTCACATGCCTATAGCCTACCCGTGAACAGATCCAACTGCTTTCCTTTGTCACTCACATATTTGATTTGGTATTATGGTTTAGTATAGTAATGAATATACCAAATTATGAGGTTATCTAACTATATGTTTATATGAACATGATCCATCATCCATAGATAGAATTCGCCAATTGTCCCTATTATGAGGTTTTGCATTTTTGGATAGAAACGAAAATTATGTAAATGCACACTGTAGCTCATTAGTGAATTTTATTGAACAAACAAGATAGCAAGTACGAAAAAGGAGAAACCCATGGCTGTAACAATAAAAGGAACTCCGTATTATCATAATATATAAATTAGCAAACCGAATTATCCAATCCGAGATGCTGTGTAGTAGAGAATGATTTGTATTAAAAATAAAATGCATCTGAATGGGAGGGGACAAAAAACTGGAACCCATCTGTACTGAGGGAAGACGAGTTTTATAGCATGAAAGCGGATAAAATGAAGATTAACAAGAGCTTCGAAAAGATGAATATCAGATGGGCAATGTGGGTAGCTTGATCTTCAACGAGAGAAAGATAAACTGCATCTTTACAAGGACTGGGGTAAACTCAACGACAGTATTTACCCTTAACTAGAAAGAAACCAGTATCATCTCAAGTAGGAATTAGCTATATCAATCCAAACCACAAGAGAGGTTTGTGTGTGTGTGAGAGAGAGAAAGAGAGAGAGAGATGAACTACTGAAGAGTAAAAATACTTGTACTTAAAATTGTATTAAAATTAGTAGTTTAATGAAGCAAACTGAGATTAAAATCTGGAAGAACTATACTAGAGGTTTTTCATCAATAAAACATAGGAGATGAGTCTAACAAATAATCAGTAAGTAAATGAGTAAAGAGATTGAGGATTTGGTTACTCTGAGCAATTTGACAAGAGAATCCTTGTTGAGACGTGTTTGTTGAGAGAGACTCTTCCCAACATCACGTATAACTTCTGCTGCAGCAGTTTCTGCTGCCATTAAATCTTAGGGTTTTAATAATTCAGTAAACAGATTTGATTTTGTTTTCCACAAACTTGATCAAAGAAGTCACTCTTCCCGTCTGGAGTCTCTTTTAACTTTGGAGAAAGAGAAAACGTTTAACAAGGTGGAAAATATAAGAAAGATCGAGAGCACACAAGGGAAGGCGCACCAAAGGGACTATCTGTGTCTGAGTCGTCTAAATCTGAGTCTGAGTCGTCTGAGTCGTCTAAATCTGAGTCTGAGTCGTCTGAGTCTGTCATCCGAGTCTGAGTCATCTGAGTCTGTCATCCGAATCTGAGTCATCTGAATCTGAGTGGTTTAGGTCTTAATCACCTGAAATTATTTGTATACTTAATAGTTTGTTTGTTTAACTATAAACAATTTGGTAAGTAATGAGATAAGATCTTTTGTAACATGTCTATTACCATTTTTCATTTCCCAATTATGTTCAATATCTCTTATCTTTCCTTTCAGTAAAAAAAAAAAAATAAAGTAGTATCAGACATAAAATTAATTGAGTCTTATCTTTCCTTTCAGTATAACGTTGACGTACTGCGAAAGCCATAAAGCCGATCATGAACTAAACTACTTCTTACATTATTTAGCTCCTACAAATAACATGAAAAATTCTCAATGCAACTCATGTTCTCTAGGACTCAACTGCACAACCTCTCAGTATTTCAGAGAAATGCGCGAGAAAGTAGACAACTTGCCCAAACAATTCCCCAACAAAGGTAGCTGATTTTCTTTCTTCTATTAAGAGCCCTCATTTTGTTTACTTCTGCCATTTTTGCTTATTCTAACTCACCATTTTTCACCTTGTTTAGCAAATTTAATACCTCAGTTTTTGAGCATTTGTTATTTTCATATTTCTATTGGATTGATATCCTTCTGAACATATCATACATGAAAATCAACTGCTAGTTTTAAATAGAAACATGGGCTTTGGTACAAAATTTCCAAAGTCATAGTTGGACTCCATGTGTTGAGAGAGTAATTCAACTCTAATTGAAATCTAGCATAAAACTATTTACAAATCCTTACACAAGCAAGGTAACCACTTTATGTTGATGAGTTTCACAGGAAAGAAGAAAGATTGATGACGTGATTAAAACAGGGAACTTCTCCACTTTCGTCGAGAAAACTCGGAATGAAACTCGCTCTTTACCTATTTAGGTTGTAGTTCCCTTTGTCAACGACGGTTCTCTTCTCTGATCTTTCTTTTACTCATCGGAAATTATTTACTTCTCATGCTGAGAGTGTTCTGTACTTTTGATACCCAACGTGTTGTTTAGACAAAATATCTGCAATAAGATGGCGCCCAAATAGGTGAGAGTTTTTTAGGATTAGATTTCTTGATGATGAGTCCACCACATAACCTTGACCGGCCATCCATTGAAGCAACTGTAGAAGAAGTTCCTTCTTTTCGGGCTCGCCTATATACCGTGAAATAGCCATACCAAATACCTCCTGAAACAAAACTCACAAAAGTTAAAATCTCTATTAACATCGAATTCGCACCCAAAGAAGGAAGAAATAGAAGAATGTGTAATTCAACATATGTATATTCAATGACAAGTTTTTTTCTCGGGCAAGGCATAAGAGGTAGGCAGATTGCAAGAGTGTTCTCTTGCATTTGCCAGGTCTCATTTTGAGCAGATATGGGTAGTGTCCCTTGACATTTTATGCTGGATATGTTGGAACTAAACAAAAACTCTGTCCAAATTTGTACATTTCAGTTTTGACCGGCTTTCTTCTTCTATTTCAATAACTTGGGGATATAAGATGTTTTGTGCCGCAGGAAAAAGGATTTTACACAAAAGACAACTACTTGAGATTTTCTTGCGAAATTTACAAATTCTCATACCTGGTCTATTTTGTAGCCAGAACTGTGAAGAACTCTCACGACATCATTTATCATGTTTATATTGCCTGATTTAATAAATGATACCACGAACTTCTTTAATGAGGAACGGGAGATTTGGTCGGCATTGTCCTATTCAAATAAACATCAGAGAATATAAACCAACATATAAACCATTTAATAACTAAAGGACTTAAATTCGACGGCATTATTAGGCTAGCCATACCTTTACTACAACATAGGCATCTTTCAGAAGTCCTCCAGCAACTAAGATGCTTAATATCTTACCATGGAGGGCCCTACACATTGTTTTCTTGCTATATCTTAGAATGTTGTAAACAGAATATGCTTCTGACGAGGCCCCAACATTTCCAAGTTGCAAAAGTAAGGAGGAACCTAGTTCCTGCAAATATACCATACATATTAATGTTTCTTCAATTCTTTTTTCTACTTTGACTATGATATCGACGTAATTTCATGAAAATAACTTGAAATATTTTCGTTTTACAACAGATCGATGTCAACTAGAATATACGGTTGAACTATTCAAAGCAACAAATGAATTTCCATTAAAATATAAAGCCTAACTTAGATGTTTAGGTTTTTAGTAGTGATACTGATACGACATTTAGTTATACAATTTTACTTATCTCTGAAACTCAAGTATTGCATTCGCTTTCTACCTATGTAATATGAATGTATGATATCTTATAAGTGTCGACATTTCTACGAAGAGATGCATTTCACTTATAAGTTTGTACCTCAAATGCCAATAGGCAGGAACCCCTAAGAAAATGTTACTAGTTTCCATTATGAAGCATCGTACGAACAGTCAGTTCGTCACATCCCATTGTCCCAGAAAAAGTCTAACCCAAAGGGCTCCTACCTCCCTTTGGGTAAATCTCAGAGAAACGTTAATGAAACAATGAGTAGGATCTCGATATCAAGCATAGGGGTGAATCCCCTATCAAGTAGTCTAAGAGAGATCTCTGGAATTTAGTCCCTATGGTTATTTGCTGGTCGATCTGGAAGGCCAGGAATGAAGGAATCTTTAAGGATTCTAGGTCAAGCTTTATAGTGGAGAGGGAGGATGTATTAGGTGTTTTATTTGGGTGGAGCAGACACCTAGGTTGGGCTAGAATGTATTCGTATTGGGACTTCATGTCGAATTGGGGGAGCATTATTAACTGAGATGTATTAGTTCTGCTCCCCTCAGTGTACTTTTTTGTTTTCGTTATCATATATATTCAATCAAATTTCAAAAAAAAAAAAAAAGCATAGGAAAATTGACGGGGAAGCTACTGCTTACCTCATCTGGTTGATGACCTTTACTGTGCATATCCATCATTGTCTTAAATGCGAGCTGATACAATTTTTCCTTGCAGAAGTATTTGATTAAGATATGGAAAGTGTTAGAATCAGGCTCAATTGCTAGTTCATCCATCTTTTTCATCATCTGCATTACACTTTCCATTTCTCTTCCTCTGCAGTAGGTCCGAAGCATGCTATTTAACATAACCAAGTCGTATTTGTCAGATGTCGCATCAAAGTCTCTACCAAGTTGCTTTGCCTCTTCCAATTGTCCCGTTCGACAAAAAGCAGAAATCATAATACTGTATGCATAACCATCTGCATGTACAATTGTAATTCCAGGAAAGAGATTATGATTTTAAATAATGAATTATGCACAAGATTAAGGAAGTGATACGCATTAGTTCCATACGGTATCCGAAGTACAGAATAATATTAGTTAGGAATCGAGTATCTTAAAGCAAGAAATGGTAAAGACTAAAGAGAAACTAATTTCTAAGCTAGGTCAAAATTTTAATCACTATTAGTACTATATATATACTATCTTTTTTTGTTGCGAAGTCCTATATATACTTAACCAACACCTTCATACATAATTTAAAATTCAACATGAAATTACCAGATTTTACATCTTTCTTCCTCATTTCATCAAACACTGATTTTGCTTCATCTACATGGCCAGCCTTTGCAAGCCCATCCGTTAATAAACAGTACGGCAACTACAACCATATTTGCATTTGATTAGAGAAGATAGTAATTAATTAACAACGATAACAAGGAATAAGTATTCTTAAATTCATGATTCAAACAGACAACTTATGGCATTTCGTTTCCACAGAGAGTAGATACTAATACCCAAGGAATGAAACTTCCCGAAATTTCACCGAAATTTCGCGAAACGTTTCCTAAAATGAGATTAGGTGCACGAAATAACACTTACAACTATTTCCTGCATAGTTTCCACTGACATGATCGAAATTTCCACCGAAGTTGTGGGAAATAACGAAATTTCCACCGACATGATGGAAATTTCGACCGACATAGTAGAAGTCTAGCAAAAAAACCAGAGAAACTAATACTAGAAAAATATCCATTTCTTCGTCTTTTTTCATCTTCATTTCGCTTAGATCTTTCTTGATTTTTATGTTATGTTTTCCATGGTTTTTAAATCTGTTTGAATGATTTACGACTTGACTTAACTGCCTAAAATTGATTTTATCTTAGTAACACCTGTAATATAACTGTGTAATTGACGATACCTTCTCAAACTAACATAGTTTGTTAATTATTATTAGTAAGAATGTTATCTTTTGGGTGTTATAGCCAAAAAATTATTCAATTTACCCCCGGAAGTAACTGTGTAATTGTTAATACTCCCTCAAACTAATAGATAATGTTAAACATCATTTTTATGCTTCATTATGGTTTAATAATCTTGTTATACATAATTGCATCATATTTCTATCATTTCTGTAGATTTGTAAGATTTCCACACTGACCGAAACATTTCTACGAAACGTTTCCACTTTTGGACCGACCGAAATTTCCACCGAAACCGAAATTTCATTCCTTGCTAATACCAAACCACTTTTATAAAACAATCAAGCTTAGATAGAATCATCACCAGAACCAAGTCTATGTGAATTACCTACCCTAAAATAGTTACAAGGTTTTGGGCAAGGACATGGATATAGTAATGTAGAGTCTCAGAAGGCGCTGCAACAAAGGTTTAAAAAGGTAACGTAAGCGATGCTAAAGCTACGTAAGAACTACCAAAAAAATGAACAAAACAAGAAGGAATAACAAAAGAAAATGAAGTCATAACCAAGAGGGTTATTTTATTTCAGTTGATGACGAAGAAAACATAAAACATCCGTAACCTTATTGCCATCTAACTAGGACTCTTCACTCTTCAGTTGATTATACTACTATGCCTATTATATATCGAAGCTCTTTTGGTTGCTACTAGTATCATATCTATAAGTAATTCAAGTCCCTTCCATTTGGCCATCAGTGAGTGGGTTCGCTCCTACTAGAAGGCCTCCATAAAATATGTGTTGAAAGATGTCCTCGGGGTGCCGAAAGGCCTCTCATCAAGCATCTCCAAAAGAGAATGGCGTACTCAAATTCCCCTAAATCAATTTGGCATTGCTTTCTTAAAGTTGAGTTGTATGCAAGCTTATTATCGAACTCTTTGCATATTATAATCATTCAAGGGTTGGTACTATTGCAGCCCTTGGCATTAAACAATAGAAAAGAGGCTCAAGATACCTTGCATGACTTGCAAAATTCGAAATTTGCTCTAAGAATTGAAAGAGATAAAGATCTTTTACCTCATCCTTAGCATAGCCTAAAGTTTCAAGTTCGAGTAACAATTCCTTCGCCTTTTCGAATAGACCACCTCTAACATAAACCTTCAGTAAAGTAGTCAAGAAAACCTGTAGTCATACAACAAACAATGAGGTTAAGAAATAATCGGGAAGCTAGTGAAATAAAGTACACTAACAAACGCGTTGAGGCAGTGAGTTTTCTTATCCAGTTGTGCACTTGTACAAGACCTACAGGTGCAGTATCTAACGAATAAAACATAATGAATCGACGAAGCAGATGACAATTTGGACAAAAATAATTCCTATTTCATGCAAATTTGGGACTTTAGTTCTAATTCAGCAAACCCTCTTCTTATTGTAAATGGTATTAAACCCTCAGCCATTGGACTCCTCGTGCAGAAAAAGGAAGAGGTTTCTGATAAGTTAAACATTAAGAACGAATTTAAGATCCGAAAGAATCAACCCGTTATTTCTAGCCCGCTCTTAATGGAAATGTGGAAGTCGTGCAACATGGACACCAGTAGGGTATCGATGTCTGGCATCTGTATGAGGTATAAGATATGGTGAGTGGAGAAATGTCAGTACGTGGATGTGACACTGCACATGTTTTTCACTTTCAGATCAAGTGTTGCCAAATTTTACACCAAACCAAATTTGTTAACGTAGATAGTATTGTGTAGCCCTAACAAACCTGTGTGCAAATTGGCGCAAGATGTAAATGCAATGCAGAAGAAGATTCCAAAAGAAGTATTAGTGACTTCGGTTAGATACTGGAAACAAGAACGTTGACATCCAACCTATTGTTAACAGTTTTCATTATTTAGTACTAACATATACTATAGGAGTATAGGTGAATATGAAACAAACCTTATTAAGTACTAACCCTGCTGATTTCATATCTTTAACTAATTCATCAGCCTTCAAATAGTTCCCTTCAACTGAATAAGCATTAAGCAAAGAGCTGTAGTGATATTCATTAGGAGAAAAACCTTCATCCTTCATCTGCTGGAAAAAAGTCTCTGCATCTTCGGACCGGTTATTTGAAGCACAAATAGCTAACAACGACCCATAGATTACAGGGTCCATGCTTATACCATCATGCTTCAATTCCTGTACCAGCGCCAACGCCTTAGTATATCCATGTTTGCTTTTCATGCAACCTGAAAGCAGCTAGGGTAACAATATACAACATTGATCAGAGAGGAGTTAAGAATTACAAGTAACATAAAAATCGCGAAACAAAACTTCAAAGTATGATTGCATTAACTGCCACTAAGTTGGAATTAATATGACATACAGTACTATAAGTAACAGCATCTGGCGCTAGACCATTCTGCTTCATCTGATCAAATAATTTAAAGCTGTTCTCAGTTTTTCCATTCTTGATGAGGCACCCTAATACTGAATTACAGACAGAGACATTATTTCTTGTAGATTCATCTTGCATGCTATTATATGTTTCTAGAGCTTTAAGTGGATTGCGGCTCTTTCCCATGAACTTGATGAAACTGCTATATGATGCAATGTTAGTCTTCCCATTCTTCTTCATCCAATCAAAGACCTGCATTAAAGAAACAAAATATTACAAATTTTACCATTAGAAGAAGAAAAAAAGGAGAACGGAGAAACAAGAATAGCAGACCGCGGGTAAATAACAATTGGTATCACATGAACATAAAGGAAAGTCCATCAAACGCACGGAGTGCTAATGCATGTAAGTGACAACTAAGACGAAAATTTGTGGGAAGACTTATCACATGCGACAACCCTACCAAATGATTAGGCGTATAAGAAATTCAAGTTTCAGACGACACTAACGGAAATACAATCCCGTACCTGGAAAATTGCTTTCGGAAGTACTACAATTTATTTTGTCAAACAAAGAAGAATTTATTGGGAACGCACCACCTCCTTAATTCATAACTACAGCTTCTTCCTAACTTTTTCATAATTCCCAATTAATATCACTCTTTTCGTGAAGAATAAGTCGAGCGAGCATACGGGAGGAAACGCAGGACTACAGATGAGAAGAGTCATAATTGAGTACACGTGAAGCTTTTTCTATGTTTGTTTCTAAACTCATACTTGGGGAGCAAATTTCAAGTAGAAAAGCATCTCACACAAGTGGCTCACATGAAATTTTGAAAGATTCCAAATGTTGGGTGTTTTGGGGTTTCTACGCTTGTAGTTAGGATTGGTTTAGGAATTTGTGTATTTTTTTTAGAATATAGTGAGTTCAACAAAATGCATAAGTACTTACATATTACGAACAAACAGAAAATTCAACAAAAAAAAAGAAACATCACGATATAGAACTTAGCTAGCGATAAAAAGGAACTCAATTGTCGACTTGAAAAACCAACCTTGATAACATCCTGCCACTTATTTAGATTCCCCAAATTACGCAAAATGACATTCATATCTTGTGCTTGCAACATTGGTCCTAATCTGTCAAAAAAGTAAAGTCTTTCAGTTTCTCCTCGAGCTAGAAATGCATAAAAGAAGTGCTCAAGATTGTAGTTTTACAAGATATTATGAAATCCATATACAAGAAACTTCATTTTAGTGGTACCACACCCAAATAAAATCATGTGATTAAGGATATCAAGGTAATCATTGATGCATTAAGACATAAAACAATGTGATTAAAGATAACAAGTGATTCTACAAAATAAAGGTTAACCTCAAGCTTATCCATTTTTGTTTGATTTTAGTTGGCTAATAACTAAATTCAGTACAATTAGAAGATAGAAGTTATAATAGTAAAAATTCAAACTGAGAGGAAGTGAAGAGGATATGGAAACCTAGTGAGTGCCGATTCCAAATTGGGAGCTTGTTGGATTTCGGCAATGGTAGCTCGTCTAGATGAGAATGATGGTGATTTTGAACTGTTTTGAACTCCGGTGGTGGTAGTGGTTGTGGTGTTGTTTCCGGTGCTGGTGGTGGTGGTGGTGGCTGTGGGAGAAGGGATGTGAATGGATTTGTGTTCGAATTTCCTAAAACTGGTGTTGGGGGAAGTAAGCTGACAGCGGCAGTTGGTCATTGTGTTGGTGATATTAGGGTTTAATTGAGGAAACAATGGACCTGCTACGGTGGATGGAAAGATGAGAAGATTTTGAAACCCACCACCACGGACGCCATTCAAGAGAAGATTTTCCATTCTCTCTCTCTCTCTCTTCTTTCAGAAGTTGAAAGAAGGAAGATAACAGTTGATAGAAACTAAGAAATGAAATTATGCATCTTGAGTGGGTAATTAAAACGTACAAAATCCAACGGTCAGGCGTCCAAAGTATCATAGTTTCGCGTATAGTCACGGATACTTAAGTGATCCTGGAATTAACCCAAACGACTCGCACTTGTTTGCCTTGGCAGAGCATGTCCAACTTATGGGCTAGGACACCCAATTTTGGGTGTCCCTGAATTTTGAGAGTTCCTGATTTTTTTTCAACTCTAACACTGGACTCGCTCTTCAACATAAAAAAAACACCGGACTCGCAACAAAAACTCCCAAATTCAATTTTTGAATATTATAATTAAAATTCATTAAGATATATTAGAATTCATACATAATTAAAACAACTAAAATAAAATTTTAAAAAATAAATTAAAACTAAATTAAATCTCATTCATCCAGTTTTGCACCAATTTCCTGTGAATAACAAGTTGTTCAGGACATATGTTTTGAAGTATCTTTGTTCATCAATCCTACCCCAATTTGCATTCGCGGATTTTCTTCTTTTTGGCGTTGAACGAGTATATTTTCTCTTTGCACGTCTATATTTTTGTTTTGCACGTCTAGACTTTTGTTTTGCACATTGATGGTCTCTTGTAGAAGTTTATCTTTAGACTCATGACTCGCATTTCTCTCTTTCCAAAACTCAGACGTTGTTGAACTTTCACCACTTTTGGCTTTATTTTTTTCCTTGCTTGTTTTTCTTTCAAGTGTCTTTGTTGGGTTGTAGAGAGAGATCCTTCGCCTTGGTCGGAAGAAGGTTTTCTTTTGTTTGATGAAGATTGAGATAAGTTTGATGACCAATTGGAATGGTCTTTCAAAATTTTATAACAATGTTCGAACATAAAAGGTTTGTCGTCATTGTTATGTTTAAACAATTCATATGCAGACTTCAACTGCAAAGTAAAAAAATTTAAGTTCATAATGTATCAAAAATAAAAAGTAAAGATACTAGGCTAAAAATGTAATATCAAGAGTGATTATCCGATCATTATCATTTTCTCCGTTTTTTTGGTTCCTTTGCAACACTGTCAAGCGACCACAAAACTTCCAGTATTGCTTGTTAATTTCGCTCCAACGACATTTAAGACCCTTCGAAGCACGATTTTGATTTGTACGTTCGTTGAAGTGTTTGGTGATCTTGTTCCAAAAGCACCCGCTCTTTGATCATTTCCAATAATCGCATCGGTGCCGATATGTAAATAAGCACGAACAAGCACGACATCACCTACATGATTATAACGCTTAATAGTTACCGATGAATCCGGTGTTTCATTAAAATCAAAAATTTTCGACCTCATCATTCGATAAACCAACGTCCTCATAGTTTAGTAACAAGTCCACAAAGCTTTCATTATTGTTAGAGAGAAGATAGCTTTCATTGTATTGAGAGTTTGGACTTAGCCATTGAAGTGAATAAAAAGATGAAGAGAGGAGATGGATTGAATAGAGAAAAGATAGCTTGAGATAGAGAGAAGATAGCTTGAAATATAGAGAAGATAGAGTTGTAGATAGAAAAAGAGGGAGAGAATTATAAAAATTGGGGTGGATCCCGTTTAATAAGGGATCCACCCAATTGTACCGTTGGGAGTCCCCAACTAGCCGCTAGGGAATCCCAACGGTCTGATTTGGGGCTGGGAGCCCCACCCTCCCAGGTTGGCCCTCCCAAATTTGAATTCGGGAGCCTCAATCCATGCACGTTGGAGTTGTTCTTACTTGTTAGTTGTAGGTCGACTCTGAAAATCCAGAAGTTACTAGTTCGATTCATGTGAAGAACTGATAGTGAGATCTATCATTTACTGACTTGTGTAAAATAATATAAATAAAGGAAAAGTAAGACTGAGTTTTTACGTCTCCTTAAGATGACCTTAAGGCTATGTTTGGAGCGCAAAAATGCAAATAATAGCTCAACGGAGGGAAGGAGTGAGTTTGTGATTTCCATTTTTCGCAATATTTGTTTTAATATTTTTTGACAAAATTATCCGTGATACAATATTAAAATTGTCCTTATACAATATCAAAATTAGAAAAGATTGAAAACCAAAGTATTATTTAAGTTCAAGTTGGAATAGAAGAACGAATAGAAAAACAAAAATAAATTGGGCTAAAATATGTAATGTGTTTTTTATGTTAGCCCAAAGGTGTGATAATGGTTGTCGTAGATCATAACTAAAATCAATGTATGAATTTGTCTTTTGGGTATATCCTGTGCCCTAGGGCACGGACACTTGTATCAATCAAATGTTACGAAATTTATTGTTATATTTTATTGAGAGAGAGATTTTTATTAGTTATTATTTTTTTGTTTCTTTTCTCTTAAGTTAGCTATTATTTTATTGAAAGAGAGAGATTTTAATTTCTTTTTTTAACCCTTGAAATTTTTTTTTCTTAAATTAGTTATTTTATTTCTAAGAAGGAAACGATTATTGTTTTTTAAATAGGTAACTTTATTTCTACGAAGGACTATATTTTAAATTTTGAGAAGGGCTTCTAGACAATATCATTTATTAAAAAAAATTATGTTTGTCCCAGTCATCGTTTTCCCTTCTGTTTTATTATATAGATTTTTATTACTTCAATATTTGTATAAGACTAAAATATTTGATAATTTTGTATAACATAAATATAGAAATTGCCGTAGAGGCCTATACTCTAGAGTATACCCCGTGCCCTAGAACACGAACAGTTGTATCAATTAAATTTGATGACTTTCAATATTTATTATTGCTATATAGTGGACACCATAATTTTTTGGTATTCTACTTATTATTTATTTTATTTTATTTCATTTTTTCTTAAATTAGTTATTTTTATGAGACAGATTTCAATTTCTTTTTTTAACCCTTGCAATATCTTTTGTTTCCTTTTTTTTTCAAATTAGATATTTTATTTCTAAGAACGATTTTTTTAATAGATTATTTAATTTCTACGAAGGACTATATCTTAAATTTTGGGAAGGGCTTCTAGACAATATCTCTTATTAAATAAGGATGTTTGTCCCAGTCATCATTTTCCCTTCTGTTTTATATAATAGATACTATTTTCTATCGTTTGAGCTCCCCCATTAGTGTTATTGTCGTCTCTGACTCTAAATTAACAACGCCCCTCAATTTTTATAAAATTGTAAAAAATGATTCATCCCAAAACAAACACTGTCATTTTTGTATTTGACTTGAGATCGGTGGATAAGAGTCAATTTTAATTCACAAAATTAGCTCAAAGTCCAATAATTCTAAAGGAGCGCTAACCACTTTCTTCTTTTTCTTCTTCTGTTCTCTGTTACCCAAACTCCAGAATCAGAAATCTTATTTCGCTCTCTATGTTTTATTCTATGCTCAATAAATCTTTGAAGCTTCTAAAGTTGAGATAATTTTTAAAATCTCTCTTACTAAACTCGTCACTGTACGAATTCAAATCGTGTAATCCTGAGAGTTTTATTTGGATTTTTCACTGAAATCGATCATCAATGGGGTAAAATGAGGATATTCTGATTTTATATGGGTTTTGGGTTGAATTAATTAGTCTTAACTGTGGTGAATTTTAGAAATTCGATTGATTTTGAGGAAGGATTTGTAGAATGATTGATTAGAACCAAACTGTAAGTTCAAGACGCTTTTGATTTTAAAAAAATCATTTGGTTCGAATTAATTTTAGTTCACAAAATCATTGAAACCTACCTCCACCATAGAAGAAGATTGAAATTGGAACGCTCAATCTCATTTTAGATCACAAATTCGAATCTAGTCCACAAATTTGGAAGGAGTCACCAATGGGGTGGGGTAGTCACCAATAACACAACAGAAGTATCTTTAAAACTTCCCGGGACACCTAGTTTAAGCTGGCTGTAGCTTGTTGAGGGTGGAAAATTAAGGGAAAAGAACTTGAGACTAGATATGAAATGTAAACCGAAAACTTTGTAATGGAAAATCAAATTAACTTATTAATCTAGAAAATTACATATGAACAAAAGAGTGGGCTTAAACTAGATCCATTTGAGGGCACCCAGAGCATTAGAGAACACACTCACTCTTCATACTCTACTATCAAAGGATTAGACGGCCACTGATGGGCTAGGATTGTTTGATCGTCGACCCCACCACGAGACACACACAGTTTCTCTCCTTTGTTGCTTTCTCTTTCTTGCTCAACGAGTTTATCTAGATCATTCCTAAGTAGAAAATAAAAAGAAAAATATGTTTATGTATTTTTCATAATCGTTTTTTAAGATATCAAAGTTCACTTGAGAAGTTCCATTAGAAAAGTAAATAGATAAGGTACACATAAATCTTATTATCAATCAACAAAAAAGGTAAGTGATTTTGATCTTTATGGTTTCGCATGATAATATATTTTGATTATAAAGTTCTTATAACATATATATGTTGAGCTAGGTGTGTGAGCCTATTTCATCAAAAAAGGTGTGTGAGCCTAAAATGCAGGCATACCTAACACAACAAAAGTGGAACTCAACCCAAATCTTAAGATTGAATACTTTGAATGTGGGAGATGTGAAATTTTGAAGGGGTTGAAAAAAAAAATTTGGAAGTCAAGAGTTAGTTAAAGTGGTCATGTGGTGTGTGATGTTTGGTGTTTGTCCACATCTCCTATCAAAACTTTCCCTTTCCTTTGGATACAATTTTTTCAACATGTGATAGAGTGGATCCCAATGAGCTTGGAAAATCAATAGCATTGAAAAGATGTTCTAAGGGTCCTACTACTTTATTTCATTTTTTTTTGTTGAACTATTACTACTTTATTTCATATTCCATATTTCTACTCTATCCCTCTCTAACACTCAAAGGGACTCCACACATGCAATATGTTGCTTCTTTATAACACAACATTTGCATTACTTTCTTCTTCAAATGAAGATCTGGCCAAGGTGACAAGGTCAGACTGAAATTTGTCGTCAATGGTCAAGATATTCGACCATCTTAAAGTAAGATGTTGATCACAAGATTACATACGTCATATCTGATTCGACTGATTTTGGCCTTGACTTTTTGAGTCACCTGTTGTTGTTATTTTTTGTTTCAGATTTTTGAGATCTCCTGGATATTCCAATACAAAATTCTCATTCCAAATTATGATTAGGTTATTCTTTAGTCTTTTATTTTCGTCATGTATATTAACTTGACAATAATGCTTTTTAGGTGAGTTTGTGTAACACTTTCAACAAAAAGAAAGTGGGACTGTATAGTGACTAGAGCGATTGGAAAGACCATCAATCAATCTTAAGATAGAGACACGATAGGAGCTAAAGACACTTGTTTTTTTGTTGAAAATGGAAGAAACAATGTGGCGGTTGTGACGTTGAATAATAAAGAAGACGTGAGGGAAAAAATCACAAAAAAATAAGGACAATTTTGATTATTATTATTTTTTTTTTTTTTTACTTTTAACGCATGTATTTGTCAAACACAGTCAAAACAATCTATTGGATAAACTTGAAACCAAATGGTTTACTAATTATAAATTAGTGGATCGTTTAATTTAACCAGAAACCACTCCTACATCGTCTAATTGCAATAAAACCCATTTGTAGATAAATTGGCAGAATAGATCACAAAATTGAAGAACAGTCTCCAAGGATTGGTTGGCATTTTTCATTATTTGTAAAGACTTATCTGCTAACACATGATATAATATTAACCAAATAAGATAACAACAATAAGACACCTACCTAAATGTCAAAGCACATTGAGTAGACAGTTGATGTATCAGACTCAGACCATTTATTTTGTAGCATGCATTCCCAACTGTGTCCCAACGGATTAGATAAGCTACGTGTCCGGTGCACGGAGAACTATCTTCGGTCTCCCGAACTTACCGACTCATGGCAATCTTCCGGGGCGCTCAACGACCCATAACGCTAGTCACTACTCCCACTGGGTATCATTAGTGTTTCCTTGTAGGAACGCTCACGAATCTGATCAATTACTATGTGAGCAGACATACACAACTCTATTGACCTAAAGCGTGTAATTCTACATTCGGGTCCTTCTTTATCATAAGGCAAAACTTTGACACATTTTTTTAGTGGTCGATCTTGGCTCTGCGATAAGTGCTAGTAAAAGGTCGCTCCTTTCTTTTTCTTTTTTTTTTGTTAAAAACTCTTTTTTTTTTTGCAAAGCTAGTAAAAGCTCTTGAAAGAAGCTACAAAATATTTGGCGTGCGTTTTGAAGAAAGCGAAACTCTCCATCTGTTAATTAAATATAAAATAAATCTCCCAAACGGTATATTCAACGAAAAATATATCATTTTCAGCCGTTGGATTTTCCCAGGAAATCCAACGGTGTAAATAACTCAACACGATGTTCTCTCATATAGTAGTCTCTCTCTCTCTAAACAGGTTAGAACTTCCACGACCATCACCACCTCCATCCCAATTTGTCCATCAGAAACGTTACAACTTCACTTCTCTCTCTCTCTTCTTTCCCTCTTCTTCTTCTTCTTTGAACCAGGGTTTGTTGATTTCGTGATTATGTAAGTTTCGTGAGGCGTTTCAATTGCTTCTCTTTTTTCCTATCTCAGTTAGAAAGAGGAGTATCATAATTCATGTGGGTTTCTCTCTAATTCGTTTTTCTCTCTCTCTTTGTCATTTGGGTTGTGGGTATTTGAAGTTAGAGAGAGAAAGTGAGAGAGATCCATGGAGGAGGGTAAGTTGTTTCAGTGGAGTGTGTTTCGATCTCTTCTGGCTATACTTCAATGGTGGGGGTTTAATGTTACTGTCATTATCATGAACAAATGGATCTTTCAGGTATATCTTCTTCTTCTTCTAACTTTGTCATCTTCTTTCCATCTAATTTCATGGGTACTGTTTGTCTAATGCTAATTTGCTGAGATTTTTCTGGGTCTTAATTTAATTTTCCTAAATTTTATTCCTTTGATGTTTGATTGGTTAATTTTTGTTCCCGATTCATCTCATCTTCTCAGTTTACCAAAGTTGTGCTCTTAGTTTATGCATGAATTTGAGTTATCACTCGTCCCCCATTGTGAGAATAGTCCCACATGGGAGAAAGGACTATCTAGCAACCAAGAATATAATGTCTAGGCCCCCATTGTGAAAACTTAACATGATATCAGAGCTAGGGCCACCCGTGATAGGCTTAAAAGCCACACGTGCTTCACGCCACCCGAAAAAAGAACACGCGTTAGGCTAACCACGCCACACGTGAGGGGGCGTGTGACAATAATCCCACATAGGAGAAGGGCTATCTGGCAACCAAGGATATAATGTCTAGGTCCTCTCCACTCATTGCCAATCGGTTTTGAGTTCGAAGAATTTATCCAATATAAGCTTCTTTTAAGTGATTTTTAAGTATATGTGGTTTGCTTCTTGAATTGTTAAGAGTGGCTTTCCTACAGGCTACTCCACATTGAAGATGGTATTCACTCCATGTGAAAACTTACCGGCGTGATCTCTCAGACAGAGGGGAATCTCACGAAACTTGTGCACGTTTTAGTATTTTTGAAGTACTTGATATATATATAGTTGCTTTAGGAACCAAAACGAAGAACTGCATTTCTTCCTTGAATGACAAACCGTTTCTCTTGACATCTTCTATGCCATCAAAGTCCGATTATGTTATTGCAAATGTGATTCAATAAGCATGGGGACGCTTTTATCTATCTCATATGGTTAATTATCTTGTTCTGTTTTTTATTTGTACAGAAACTGGATTTCAAGTTTCCTCTGTCTGTTTCTTGCGTCCACTTCATATGCTCAGCTATCGGAGCATACACAGTAATCAAGATCTTGAAGCTTAAGCCATTAATAGCAGTGGACTCTGCAGATCTGTGGAGAAGGATATTTCCTATGTCATTTGTGTTCTGTATTAACATAGTTTTGGGTAATGTAAGCTTAAGATACATTCCTGTGTCATTTATGCAAACAATAAAGTCTTTTACTCCTGCAACAACAGGTTAGATTGATGTTCTATCTCCCTTTGTTCATTCTTTCTCTCTCGTCATATTGGTAATGTTCGAATTGGTATAAACTCGTACTGTAATCCATTTTGTAACAGTTATCTTGCAGTGGATAATTTGGCAGAAATATTTTGACTGGCGTATTTGGTCGTCTTTGGTACCCATTGTTGGAGGAATTCTTCTCACATCGGTTACTGAACTTAGTTTCAATGTATTTGGATTTTGTGCTGCCTTATTTGGTTGTTTAGCTACCTCTACAAAGACCATTCTTGCTGAGTCATTGTTGCATGGATATAAATTCGACAGGTAGTGTATTTGATCTATGTCTTCTTTATTTCTATGAGCTGTTTATCATGTTTGTCCATTTGTTTGAATTGTTAATTTTAGAAGTTTTTGTGTCACTTCATATTTTGACTTTTAACTCGACATTGGGATTATCATTATAAACCAGTAGAAAGTGTGGGTGCTTTTGCGAATTAGTATTCTCGCACCAGTCTGATGGACATGCCTTTTGAATTTCAGCCCAAATCTTGTCCTGAATGCGACACTTTGTCAAATAAACCCTGATTACTGAAGTTAAATATTGTGAGGTTGGCTATGAATCTTCTTTAAATCATATCAAAGTTTATGTTGTATGCCTACCAATTTAGGTGCTGATGTCGACAACTCTTAGCTGGAGTGATTACCAAGTTGGTTTCCACCCTCTAGGTCTCGGGGTTCGAGAGAAGGATTAATACCACTTAAAGTATGTTGACCTTTCAAAAAAAAAAAATTAAGGTGCTGATAGATGCATCCTGCGACCTACTTGAAGTGAACCCTTTCAGGTTCATAGGGTAGATTAGGTAGAAACTTGTGAATATGCAGCATATTTGATCATTTGTTTGAGGTACAACCTAGTTCTATGTTTCATCTTACTTTTATGGAGACACTTGGTAGTTAGATGTTGTTTCTGAACTGGACGTCAGATTAGAGTGTGGGATCAGATCAGAGTCCTAAGAGAACTGCTTCACTTAGGTTTTTAAAATGCACTTTAATGTCTGCAAATGTTTCACTTGAACCATTGCGGAAATTCATTTATTGTTAGTGTTATTTTATACGACCCCTTGTTTGGTTCGACTTGTGACGATCAGTAAACCATAACAATTTGATTTTCTAAGTCTTTTTTCTAGTGTTTCAATTTGCATTTCAGTCTTTCAGACTCATTCTACCTGGAGCTGATGTATTTTTGTTTCTGTTCTTGCATCATGACGGAACCAGAACTCTGGTTAGAATTTTTAAGGAGCTGGTTCTGAATTTATGAGCATGGACGTGGATAGAAACCTAAAAACCCCTTTACGAAGTGATTTACCTAATAAATTTAAAATGATGCACAAATGCTATGCACATAAATCGAAATCATAATTTTTACAATACAATTAGTTATGGATGAAACATACTAAACTTGGGTCTTCTTTAATAAATTATCGTGTTATGTTAATCCTGAGTTTTGTATCAATTTGTGTAGCATAAATACAGTATACTACATGGCGCCGTTTGCCACCATGATCTTGGCAGTACCAGCATTGCTACTGGAAGGGGCTGGGGTTGTGGAGTGGTTTCAAACACATGATTCTATTTACTCGGCACTTATCATAATTATCAGCTCCGGAATAATGGCCTTTTGTCTTAATTTTTCCATCTTTTATGTTATCCATTCGACAACTGCCGTCACTTTCAACGTTGCTGGTAATCTTAAGGTGAGAATTCGAATAACCCTACTAATATCTTAGAGTGTTATACTTGACCTCATACTTGACTCATTGAGAGCACATGACCTGTCGTTACCAACATTTCATGTGACACCCATATGCATATCCCGCAAAATAGCAAGACTGTACAATGACCTCAAAGGGGCAAACAGGGGGTGGTGTTTGTCTTTCCTCAAATTCAGAATGATATCTGACTCGAGATCTTTATCGACTCGAGTAAGATGTCAAAATGCTTGTTTTTTTTTTTATCAGACACATGTGTCTGCTTTGGCGCCTAATATCTAAAATAACCTGAAATGATTGTTGTGCCCCTTGTCCTCTTTATAATTCGGTTTTTTGTTTACAGGTTGCAGTTGCAGTGATGGTATCATGGCTGATATTTAGAAACCCAATTCCAGGATTGAATGCAGTTGGATGTGGGATAACCCTAATGGGGTGTACGTTTTATGGGTACGTAAGGCATAAACTGTCGCAGATACCACCGCCGCCAGGTACACCTAGAACGCCACGAACTCCTCGGGGCCGGATGGAGATGATTCCTCTTGTAAATGATAAGTTAGATGACAAGGTTTAATAACCTTACTTTTTGTTATAAACTAAAGTTCATTAAATAGGGTTTTGTGATCATGTTCACAGACCATTTAAATCACAAACAAGCAGGAAAAAGTTGAAAAAGAAAACATAGAAGAAACTGGTTACTTTCAGGACTTAAACTATATTTTGTCTCTACAAAACTTTGAAATTTTAATGAGTTCAGTAATTGAAGTAGATTATTTATAACATATACTTGTTGAGAAGTGTATATTGTTTTCTGTTCAATTTTTTGTGTGGGCAGAATTGGGGTGGTTAAAAATGAATTAAACCCCTTGCTTTCTTTTGTTAGTGTAAGATCAAATAAAAGGATCATCTTGAAATTTCAAATTTCAAGATGATCCTCTTCATTGATTCGAAAATATAAGAGGGAAAAGAAGTATAGAACGTGAAGGTAAGATCATGGTATTAACTACTCCTTAATAGTGTAAGGTTGCTTGCTTAGTTGGTTGTACATCTACTCTGCAAACTTATAGGGCATAGGTTGCCATTCACAGCGGAGTAAAAATCCACCATTTACTGATTTGTGTTAAAAGGATATCGATAAAGTAGAAGATATTGTAAATAGACATCAGAGCTTCGATGACTTTTTAGGGTCTGTGTCGTTTTTATGACACTTCTAAGACTGAAAGGGCCTTGCAGTTATATGGTAAATACGTAAACCAAAATCAACTTTGTGCTTGATCCGGAGCTTCATTTTAACACTAAAAAGAGTATTCGACCATGAAGAGTAGTTTGTGTTTTGTTTTTCTATTATGGGACGCGTTTCCTTAACCTAAAAAAATAAATAAGAGAATCATGGCAACGTACCCTACCAGCCCATCATCACTCCCACAACCAACAAGGCAACAACCACCATTTACTGAACTTCTACTAAGAGAGCTGAGCTAGCCTGTAGAGCTCTTTACTAGTCGATCTTCACATTTTATTTGAAATTGTATAATGGAGGAGCTACATTTAAGAAGAAGAATGGCAGTTGTGGTGGTGGTGGGATCCAGTTTCAGTTTAAGAAATTTCAAATAGGGTTGATGGCTTGATGCCCACAAAGAAGTATGGCCGCCCCTTTGGGACATCCTAAAATGGTTGGGGCAGAAAGATCTTGTCAACGGAAGTTGGTAATAGGTGATCGAAGGAGAACCTCAAATTTCACACTAAAAACTAACATTTTTACATTTTACTCCGTAATTTTAATCATCTTCACCACCACCGACAACACTTCTTCTGACAACCATTACCAACATTTTCTTTATTATTTACCTCTCTCTGCTCTCCTGAAAAACTTTCGACTCTTTCTCCTCTCATCCCGCAAAAAGAAGGTTTGTTTTTGTTTACAGAAACTCGTTTCGTCACCGAAAAGGTACAAAGTTTCAAGTGAATTCATACAACTTCTTAAGAGAGTTGAAAATTCTCAACGATGGTTCTTATGAGAGGCCTCACACAAGATGTTAGTCGTCGGTTGGTTAGGAAACATCTCGTGGGATGCCGACCATAGAATATCACTTAGTAAGTCTCTCACAATAGCTAACAACCCTTGGTATGAGTGATAAGAGGTTTAGCATCCCCACTCTAGAAGTTAGAAATTCGAGACAGGCTGACAATTTCAAAAAAGAAAGTCTCTCACAATATGCCTCCACAGAGGGATTTAGGATGTCAGACGTAAATCTAATACATTTTATCTGAAATCCTAGTGAACAAGTTGTGTTTTACTTATTCAATTGAAGTCACCTCATAGGTATAACTTAATAACAATTAAAAGACTTTTTATACAAAAATCTTGCATATAACATCAATATTTTATCCTATAGGGCCAGGACCTAAATATTCTTTACCTTGTCACCCTATGAGATGAATTCCTCTTCTTTACTCTTTCTTTTTGATGTTTTCTTTTCCCACGAAAGTAAGGAAGAAAATATTAGTACTAATATAAACAAAAACGAAAAAGCAAAAAGCAAATACTCGTATTTTTCTTCTGTTAAGAATTAATAAGATCTGAGGATTTGCAGCAATAACGCGTTAGAGAGAGAAAGAGAAGAGAGAGAGATAGAGAGAGGTGGGAGAGAATCAAGGGCTTCGCCGGAAAGTCTCTTGATAGTCTCCTACGTTCTTCCCAGGTTTGTCTTCCTTTTATCTTTCCTTCTTTTCTCATTCTGTGATCTTATATTGTCAAATTCATTCTACCTGTAAATATATATATATATATATATATGGAAAAACCTTCATTGCTATTTAACTAATCCTCATGATGATGAGATCTGTTTTCCTTTTTCAGCTGAATCAAAGTAAAACGATTCTATTGTATTGGACAGTCTTTTATTTGTAATTGTTCTTAAATTCTTTTTTTGAAATTTTTTGGATTTTATCTTTGCATTGATATGATTTAGTATGAATTTTTATGTAATTTAGGTTTTTATAGTTGTACAATGTGAATCCATGGTGAAAGTTTCTCTTTCTTCATGATTTGTTTCGTGTTTGTTTGTTCAATTCTCTGTTGCTTTAAATGTTGATGGAGGACCTCTTGTGGACCAAATTTAGGTTTACTCAGTTGTATCACCTTTATTGAAAAATATACTTTTGAGATTCCGAATTGAATTATCGATATCCATTCGATCTCATAACAATTTTTGTAGATTTTTTTTAGTATCCTTGTAAAAGATCACAAAACAACTATAGATCATAATTCTGAGATCTTTATCGATTTTAACTTGCAGAAAACCTTCCTAATTGGTGGCACAATTGTATTTTAATGGTCGAACATTGTACAAAATACGAAAGCATTTGAAATCTAAGTTGAATAACAAGATTCACCTCTCGTGTTAAACTAATTGCAATAGTTTTGCGTCCATGCACATTGTTGCACTCATGCTGGACGTTACTGTTTCTTAACGACAGATCAATAGTTCCAACTCAAAGAACGTCGGAGATTTTCCACGTTCTTTAGTATGATATTAACTGTGATACTCCGCCCAAAGGGGGGAGGAATGAAGACGAAATCCGAGGTGAATGGCCTGATTTCGCCCAAGTATCTTAGAAAGATATACTGGGCCAAATCAGGCAGGCCACCTCGGATTTCGCCCCTCTTTTCCCAAGCAGAGTTTAATATTTGTTTAATGCTACCCTAGACATAAAGCTGTTGATTGAGACTAAATCTAGAAGACACTTTCATTTACAACTAGGTGGTGTATCATGCTAAATAAATTTAATTTTTTTATGCACAAAAAGTAGGAGACTATCGATTTGATATTCTTTGGATTTGCTGCTTCTACTAATGTTACTCATGTGTCATAATTTTCTTTTATGGTCAGGTTTTCTTTGCCGAGGTATATCTGGTGTTGGATATTTTCTAATGTGTTGGCTGTGTTATGCAAAGTGGAGATTGGAAAAGACTAAATTAGTTAACAATGACAGATCTGTTATTTTCACTCTTAAGAAATCTTACCAGTTCTGATGGTTGGGGTCCTCACATGTTTGGGTTGCTGGTTGCTGGATCGCTTGGCCTTTTAGTTATTGTATATGCATGTCTTAAATGGCAGAGGAAGATGTCACTGAATTGGGTTAAAGCTGCTGCTATGGCAAAAAAGCAAGTCTGGAAGAAATTGAAAGTTCCTTTATCATATCATTCATGGGTAGAAGATTTTGCTTATGGTGGTCAGCCATCAACCTGTTCCATCTGCTTAAATTCCCTTGTGTCTCCAAATCCAGTGGGTGCCAAGGCAGCACCACCTATTCCTCTCCATAGGTGCTCTGTTTGTGGTGTAGCAGCTCATTTCTATTGTTCCGAGTTTGCGGCAAAGGATTGCAAATGTGTAGCCCAAGCTGGTTCGACTCATCTGCTACATCACTGGTCAGAGAGATGGATTGCAATGGATGAGAACCCTGAGATGTCCTCGTTCTGTTATTACTGTGATGAACCCTGTGGTGTTCCTTTTCTTGACGCTTCTCCGACATGGCATTGCTTGTGGTGTCAACGGCTTATACATGTTAAATGTCACCATAAGATGTCAAAGGAGTCTGGTGACATTTGCGACTTGGGTCCTCTCAGAAGACTAGTCCTTTCTCCACTCTCGGTGAAAGAAACAGATAAAGGAACAACCGCAGGAGGTATGCTGAGTTACATTACGGAGGAGATTATAGCTTCATCAGTCCGTGGACAAATCAGAAGAAGACGACAACGAAACAAAAATGGAGCTCTTTACGGGGTTTCTAACGGTAAAATTCAGGAAGCTGATAAAAATATGGCAATTGAATATGTGCTTAATGGTCTTGCCGGTTTGGATAAATCAGGCACAAAAAAGAATAGTGACCACTTTTTGAGGAAGGATGGCCGGGCATCCAGTATTAAAGGTACACAAAATGGTACTATGCAGAAAAACAGGACTAATGTATCAGGTCGAGCTAAGAAGTACACACTGATTGATTTACCACCTGATGCAAGACCTCTTCTAGTTTTCATAAATATCAAAAGTGGAGCTCGATATGGGCAGTCACTGCGAAGAAGATTGAACATGCTTCTGAATCCTGTGCAGGTTAATATCTTATCTTCATCTGTACTTAATAAGGATTGTATATCTTCACCTGCACTTTGTGGCATACACTCTCTAAAATTGGTCTGAGTTGTTAGTTTGTGGGACTGTGTACATGACTTATTAATTAAGGGCTTATGAGTTATGAGGATGAGTTCCCTATGAGTTAGATCGTCCTCACAAAAAGTCCTAGAATGCACATGAGCAAATAGTAGAATTTCTGGTACTTATGAAATAAACATTTTAGACATCATTGAGTGGTCTGGAAAATTTTGGTTAATCCTCATCCGCGAATGGTAGTGGTCTGCTTGCATACTTGAATTTTTTTTTTTGCAGCTCAAAAATAAGTTACGTTCAAATTCCATTTTATGTATTCACATAACTTATCCTACTTGTAAATTTGCAGGTTTTTGAACTGAATTCTTCCCAGGGGCCTGAAGTTGGATTGAATTTGTTTAGTGCTGTGCAATATTTTAGAGTTCTGGTATGTGGTGGAGATGGTACGGTTGCCTGGGTTCTTGATGCCATTGAGAAGCAGAACTTTGAATCACCTCCACCTGTTGCTATTCTTCCTCTAGGCACAGGAAATGACTTATCCAGAGTTTTGCAATGGGGAGGAGGTTTTTCTAGTGTAGAGGGACAGGGTGGATTAAGAACGCTTGTGCATGACATCAGCAATTCAGCAGTGACTATGCTAGATCGCTGGAAAGTAAGTCTCAAGGAACAAACCTCAGAACGGACTTCAAGTAAAATACAATCCAAGTTCATGATGAACTATTTGGGTAAAAATTCTGATACAGCTGCTACAACCAAATCTTTCTTAGATTTGGTGAATCTAAATTGATTATTAATATGTAGGTATCGGATGTGATGCAAAGGTTGCATATGAATTTCACGTGACTCGAGAGGAAAAACCTGAGATGTTTCGTAGCCAGGTATATTGTTTATTTTGATTTATTGTTCACCACAGTAATTACGTTCCAGTTATAATCTACCTATCTAAGCATATGTGCATAATGTTTATGTTAATGACGTCGTATTAATGATGGCGAATATATATACAAATATACATTTGTATTACCTTGGTGCATGAGGGCTTCTTCAGAACTTTGTCTCAGGAGCCAGAGGCCTAATGCTCATTTCAATCATCTGCACATTTGCTGACTGAACCTGATAGAGAAAACCTGTCTTACCTTATAAGTTAAAACATTTAACAAGTTTAGTCGAGACGGCGTTCGAGGAACAAAAAGTAAAAGCACTCTGAATTGTAGATTTCTAGTAAAATACTAAAAAAAGCCTTGCCATGATAATTTAGTGGATTGTTGATATCCCGGTCGTGGATGACATGACGAAGGACGTGGGGGGTGAGGTGGTATGAATGTCTATGAGTGTTATGGAGACTGCAGTGAGGTGGTCGACCCGAGTGGTTACCAGCAGTCACTTGGCAGTAGTAGTTGTAGTGGTGAAGAGTGAGTAGGCTAATGACGTGGTAGGTGTGGCTATACTAATGGTTAAGTGTGGGTTTGCGGTTTAGTTATTCCAGTGATAATGCAACAACTTTTGTGGTTGGTGTGGCTATAATAATGGTTAAGTGTGTGCCGTTTAGTTATTCCAATGATCATGGCAACAACATTTACAAGAGAATACCAGTGGTTTTTCCAAGTGAAAAAGAGAAGAATAAGGAAACCAAACTCTAAAATTAAGTCACTTTTTAGTTTTGATAAGTCGTATCGTTCTATCAACTTATTTTCTCTTACCAAGTCAAAAAGCAATTTGACTCAATCATGTTGTATACTTCCTACTTTTATATATGTATACTTCGGTGCTTGAAAGAAACTTATTTTGTTCTTTTAATTGCAATTAAAAATGTGTACTGACTCACTCTGTAAAACAATAAACAGTTCGTTAATAAATTGCGATATGCTAAAGAAGGTGCCAAGGATATGATGGACAGGACCTGTGCGGACCTACCATGGAAAGTTAGGCTTGAAGTCGATGGAAAAGACATTGAAATTCCAGAGGTGAGTGACTCATGTTAGTTTCCTTTTACTGTAAGTTTTGTTATTAAGAAGTGCTGATACACTCACGGCTGAGACATCTAATTTAATTTGTTGGTGTCTTCACACATCACAATGCCACATTTCCCAAATGAAATCATGTACATTACAAGTATGCACGTACCGAATGCACTTTATGTAGAACAACCTCATTCCATGCAAATACTATCCTTAATTTGTTTGTTCCGTGATCCTATGATGGCTGGCATATGATAACATAAATGCTTTGTCAGGTGTTGGTTGAATTCAACATTGTCTATTTGGTTCAGTCGAACTTTGTTAAGTGTTAACTTTACCAAGAGCCGTGAAATAGAACAAAACTAATGAATTGATCGATAATCTCATGAATTGTATCCTCTCATCTTTTATTCACTTCTCTCTTTCTATTTTTTTTATCTTTCCTTCCAGGGGTCCGAGGGTGTGATTGTTCTCAATATTGGGAGTTATATGGGTGGAGTAGATCTTTGGCAAAATGATTACGAACACGATGACGATTTCAGTTCACAGTCCATGCATGATAAGATGCTTGAGGTTGTTTGCGTCTGTGGAGCATGGCACCTCGGCAAACTTCAGGTTTTGCTTCTACTTCAACTTGAATATTCTCACAGTAAACTAGTGTTTTACTAGATCCATGGGATGCTCCTTAATTTATTTTAATTTTTATATAAAGATCCAATAAATCTGAATTTATTAAGAGTTTTGATATGTTAGTAGGAACAAGTGCTTCTCGATAAATAGTGAAGTGCACACCCATAGAAAGTAAATGAAGATAAAAAATTGTATCCAGAAAGAAAGTAAAAAATTGAAGATGAGAAAAAGGAGAAATAATAAAGTGGAAAATTAGAATATGTAGATCTACTAGTCCCTTGGAAATGAGACGAGGAATTCGTAGGCGATATGAATCTATATTTTGCAGATTGATTTGACTATTGAGTTTTTTGTTTTACAGGTTGGACTTTCACAGGCTAAGAGGCTAGCTCAAGGCAAAATCATTAGAATACATCTATCTAGTCCCTTCCCCGTTCAGATAGACGGGGAACCTTTTATCCAACAACCTGGTTGTATAGAAATAACACATCAAGGACAGGTACGTGCTTGGGTTTTCTCTCTGTACTCCATACATATAGATGTCAATCACTTCCTTCAATGCCTTGAGCACACATAATAAATTTACCCAACAAATTCAAAGTAACAAGATGGAGGTTTTGTGAATCTCTAGAAACTGTACAAATTTGCCTAAAGAGTCGGGTTAAAACGGATGATGCTACTTGTACTTTAAACTCTTTACTTTGAGTTTGACATAATGATATCACTCTTCCTCACCGTAGAGGCGTAGATTCAAATTTTATGACGTTGAACGTAAAATATGTGGTAAGAAGAGTTTCACATCATTATGTAAAACTCTAGCTGAACATTATACAAGCAGAGTTATCATTGGTTAAACCGAATGACGGGATTAAAAATACTCGACTCAGCATGTGTGATAGTTGGGGTGAACTGTTTTTTCTCCATTACTCGCGTGCGACAGATTAAGAACATCTGAGTCTTCACAGATCTACACATAGTGGATAAGGATCAAACTACAGATATTATAGAGCTATATAAGCAGTAAGCCGTTATAGAAGGAACGTGGTAGCCCACAATCCCAATACCTCACGATCGGCTCAAGATCGCTTGGTCTCCCTTCAAATTATACGCATATTTATACATACATTATATATAAAATTATAAATTGTAGTTGCAAAACTATTGTAGCAATCGTCATACAACAAGCCTTTGTAGTGGAAAAAAATTACACTAAACGAGAACCATGAATTTCAGGTATTCATGCTAAGGAGAGCATCAGAGGGGGAGCCAACAGGTCACGCAGCGGCAATAATGACGGAGGTGCTACTGAATGCAGAATGTAATGGCGTGATAAATGCATCTCAAAAGAAGTTACTTCTCCAGCAGATGGCCCTTCATCTCTCTTGATTAACCTCCTAGCCTGCCCCATTAACAGATTTGCACAAACCAAAATACAGAACCAAATTAATTAGATAACTTGGGCTCTGTCGAAATTACTTGCCCAAATGTCATCTTTTTGAGTTTTGCTTCTTTTGCAGGAGAAGCACAGAGTTATTTGTAATCATATTTCCACACGAAATGGAAAATCATACGAGACGAAGTGAAAGAAAGAGCTTCAGTTTTCGCGTTCAATATATTACATAGGCGAGATTTTCTTCTTTTGTGTAAATAACACCAATTTTGTTATAAAAGAAATTACTTGATACAATCTCGTATTCTTCATATTTTGTGTTTTCGCTCTTTGTAAGACCATTAAATTGAATGGTTATTTTACGAAAGGGCCACAAGAAGTACAGGGTGATGGGTTTAGTCGTGCTTTTTTCTTTGAGTTCGGGGCTCGGAAAAATACTTGGTAATGAGTTTGAGTTATTAGTCATCTACAGCCAAAGTTAGTCCGTGAGCCAAACTACAAAAAGAGAAGTTGTGATCGAAACGTATCTGCAAAATAATGCTAACCATAACACTAAAATGATTACAAGCAACATTACTATATACATAAAACTAGTGAACTACTTATTTATCTATGTACAATTGTACACAAATCTCTTACTTTTGATGAGCTCCTCCATACTTGGGTTCTTCAAATCCGAAAGAAGTACTAAATTCAAAAAACCAACAAAGAATTCTTGACATCGTAGTTCATCTTCTCCAAATTTGGTATAACTGCAAATTGAATCATAGAAGGTGGTCCACAAGCCAATGCCAATGTGTCGTCCGATGATTCCGGTATATGTTCTCTAAGAACCTCTTCCCTTATACGCCCAACACTATATTGCCATCCTTCCCTCAATGTTTTTCCTATAACATACCAAACTTTCAACCTTCCTTCATACTCCTTAGCCCAACCATCAAGTTCTTCCTTCAAAAGAATATCATCTTCGGTTCGATTTGCATACACAAGAAACATCTCTGTTTCATCTTCCGGATCTTTCAATATTGCTTGCATTACTTGATAGATTGGAGTAATGCCCGTCCCTCCGGCTACCATGGCAAGTCGCTTAGCAAACTTGGGTTTGCCATGAACATTGAAGTTACCACGACCCGTATATTCGATGTGTCCTAATGGGCCTTTCACATCGATAAATGAACCTAAAGAAAGAGAATCTAAGTATTGAGACATAAGACCACCACTAGGAAACTTTGGATCAACTCCTTTGAAGTAGATTTTGATCACCAATTCAAAGTCACCAACTTCATCAATAGTGCTACTAGGAGTATAAGCTCTCATACAAAGCTTATCATTTATGGTAGCACAAACAAAGATATGTTTTCCAACTGGTAACCCAAGGACTTGATCCGACGAAGGTAACCCGAATCTGAATAGACGAACGTCGTGTGAAATTGAAGTTTTCTTTATAAGTTTGCACTTGATTTTTTCTCGTGGAATAAGAGCGGGTGCTTTAGAAATGGTTTCTTTAATAGGAGCAAGGTGAGTTAAGTTTGACGAGTCATGGAGCGAGTTGTTTGGTGAAGATGAGTCAGAGGTATAACCAGTAGTAATGAGCTCACCGACTAAATAATCTGCGAGTAATTTTTTTGCTTTATCAGAGTGAATTGCATCGAATTCTTCGGTACAATCTGTACCGGCATTGATAAGGATACTATCTGCACCACCAGGATGGTCTTTCAAGAATTGGGTGCAATCATAGACATGACCATGGACAATAATCCAAGCTGAATCGGCCGAGTTGTGCTTACTCACCTCAGACATGGAGTAAATCTTTGAAGTTGGGTTCATGAAAGGTGTAGAAAGACTTTTCTTTAGAGTTTGGGTATTTTCAGATGATTCAAGATGGTTTTGTTTAACCATCCATCCACCGGGTTGGTTTCCGGCTTGAGTTGGGTGCTCGAAAATGAGCCCAATTTCTCCTTTTTGTGGCTTGCAAACATTCGTCTTAATTCGAAACCAACAATTGTTCATCATCCCCTGTTCAAAACAAAATTGAACATTAAGTTAGGCTCATCTTCACAGAAAATCACATCGTTTTTGGAAGATTGGTAGGGGTTTAATCTTACCAAGACATTCCAAATGAGTTTTTCAGGTTGAGTACCAAGGGATTCATCCCAAGCTCTAACAGCAATCTCTTTAGCAGAAAGCAAATCAAGGACTTCAACCTCAAGTGACCAAAAACACCAACACCAATATTTCCCATACTTGTTTGGTTTCTCTGGGTGTTCCAAACTGCATAATAACCATGACTCTCCCCCATCCATTGTCACTTCGACACGTGTCACTTTCTTACCTCCACCTATATCAAATTATCAACCAAACAAATAATAAATTAATATTTTATTAAAGAATAATAATAATAAAACAATAAATAGTTACAATTTTATTAGTACAATATTGTTTCATATCTTTCAATATAGGTAAGAGGATTCCAAGAGACAATCAAGGAAGTGGGTTTTCTCTCAAGAAAAGGAAAAAAGGAAGTGGGTGAGAAAAAGGACACTTCTTGACCTTTCAGTTTGGTAAAGAACAAGGCTTCCAAGATTATGGGGATAAAGACAAAACCCATAATTTAGTGATGTCCACTGAATCTAAAGAACCACCACTCTTTTATTTTAATTTTGACCACTTTTTAGTTATTAGACCTGTCTCTTTTCTTCCAACCATGATCCTTCTGTTCTTCTCTAATATAACTATTATTATGTGCTCACCTGAATATGCATATCCTTTCATGGTGTAGGGTTTCTGAGTAGTCGACGAATTAATGGGAAGAATTTCTTCGTGACTTGGAGTTGTAATCACCGAGTTTATGTTTAACTCGTTTATTATGTATTCAGGCTTATACCACCAAGCTGTTCATCCGAAAAAAAAAATATATATAATTAGAAAACAACTTATCAAAAATACAAAATCAGACAAAACGTTTCGTAATAAGTTTTTATGTTTACCTTCTGTATTGGCTAGTTCAGCATCAACAAGAGACGGAAGAACTCTATTATCTTTAAAATGATAATGACTATTCGATTCTTGAGAAGTAACAATTATTCTTTTCAACCATTTCACCATTCTACCCCCAATAAAACCAGGGATAATCATTCGTACAGGATAACCATGATCGGGCGATAATAGCTCTCCGTTTTGCATATAAGCTATTATTATATCTCGTGATGGATCCATAGCGAACTCTTTTTTTATACTCGTTCCGTATTTTCCACCTCCACCACCAGGTAAATTTTCAGCTCCTTCGAAACAAACGTTAAGAGCGCCTTTATGTTTACTCATTATTCCGCATCGTTTAAGAACATCGAGTAATCGTGTACCTCGCCACACCGAAGTTGATATAGCTCCACTTCCCCAATTAAAACCACTTGTTCTTTTAACCATATTTTGTTCTTTACGTCTATTACCAGCACAAACTAGTGTGGCAGGAAACTCACGACTAGGAAAATCGTTAACGAGTTGATCCATAGTGAGTCGTAACGGCCGTTTCACAAGTCCACAAATCTCAATCGTCCAATCTTCCCATTTTGCTTTAGGAACAGATCCATGGTTACGAACATAATGAAGTGGAATCGGTGTTATGAAACCGTGGCTCATGAGTTGACTCAGTTGTGGTTCACAATTGAATGGGTGTTTACCTGTTAACCGAATCAATGAAGGGTTTCTTACTATCCAATCATCAGCGGTTCCTTCATCTTTCGGGTCGAAAATCGACGGTTCGATTTCATTGTTTATTTTAGTGAACGTTTTGATCCACCGATCTGACTCGTCGTCACTGGACGAGTCATCATCATCATAATCATAAGAGTCCATGGAAGTGATTATATTCTTAGGAGGGGGAAGAGAAGAAGATATACGGGTTTGTGGTTCTGAGTAGAAATTGCAACTGCGAATCGGTGAGTCGGATCGGTGGTTCGTTTTGTAACCACGAACCACCGATTTTAGACCCGATTCGAATTGACCAAATTGCCTGTTTTCAACAGAAGTAGCCATATTGAATCTTGAGTGAGAAGAAGAAGAAAGAAGGAAAGATTCACTTCTTTCTCTCACTAGAAGAACTATTACTAGTAGATGGAGTATTTCTTTCTCTATTATTAGGTATTTTGTTGCCTTTGAATTTGGTCTGTTGAGAGAAAATGTAGTGTTCAATTCTGCTGTTTATATAATAATGGCTGGTATGAGAAGGGATGGAAGGTTGGAAAAAGACAGCTTAAAAAATGCCCACTTTGGATAGCTAACACCAACCCCCTCTTTACTAGGAAAGAGGACATATAAATCCCATACATATAATTAGCAACTCAACTCGACGCAGGCATAGGCCCAAAAAATCATTTTTTCACTCACAATTTTAAATTTAGCTCGGTCTAGAAAATTCAGCTCCAATCCCAGCGGCCCAGCTTATCTTTAGGCCTAAAATTTGTGCATATAGAAACAGCATACGTGGCATTTTTGTGAGTGTGTGAAAAACGTGTGTGATTTTGGGTATGTACGAACATGTGTTTGAACTATTTTCGAAATAATTTTTTTTTTACCAAGGTTGAGAAATTATTCGGGGGCCGACACGTCTGTAATTTAGTTTAATTATTAATGTATGAGTTTTTGTTAAGAGTTTAAATTTTTTTTAAAAACTAATTAAAGTTTTAAACAAAAAGGAGAAAATTAATTACATTAAAAAAAAATTGTAGAAGATCTTAGCAGTTCGATTTTATCTAACGGCTAGGATCAACCCCAACGGTCATGTTGGGGATACTTCAGTCGACCCTAATGTTTAGGTCGGCTGAAATCGTCGGCTGGGACTCAACTGACAGGGGTTGGATTGCACCGCTGAAGCCAAAAATTCAAATTTTTGGCCTCAGTCGGGCGTAGGTTGGAGATGCTCTAAGGGGTGTACATTTAGTATCCAAACGGACTAAACCAATCCGATCTAAACAAATTTAGGTGGTTTTGAGACCGAGGAGTTTGGTTCGGTCCATGAATTTGTTTGACAGATAACTGAACCAAACTATTTATTATTATCTTTATATTCTATATATATATATATTAGAATATATGATTAGGTATGATGGATGGTGGAGATTCAATTGTTCATCATACTTTTTTTATCTACCTCGAACGTTGATAAATTATGTCGAATTAATCACATACATGTAAACTTAATGGTGTGTAAGATAATATTAATATTTAGCACGTTCTAAGTATAATTGTAACAGATTTAAAAGTCGAAAACACGAAAAAATTTCTAGACAAAATTTTAATCTCTTGTTAGGTTCTCCAATTGGACCAAATAGATCATGCATAGTCAACAACTGTAAGTTATTTTCTCTTTCAACAAAAAAAAAATAAAAGGCTCTATTCTCCTTTAATCACATTTTCACATAAGAAACATGTTTTAAGACTTTCAACAATTGCCAGCTGCATGTAAAGTAACAACAATAGTAAAATTGTAGGTCGATCGGCCCATCTGCATCTAGACAATGTATCAAAATATTGCTGTTTGATTATCTTGACTTTGACATAATGTATGTTAATGTTGTACTAGAAATTAAACATTAAATACTAATTACTTACACAATTGCAAAAAATAGCCAATTTGTTATGTAGTTCACAAGCTAAATAAGAATTACAAAAGAAGATTTTCGGATAATACTCTGGAAATTAATTCCCTTTAATTTCGGAATGGTAAAATGACTCCAATAATTCACTTGATAAAAACTAAATTACAAAGACATGTCTATTTATAGACCAAAATTTTACTCACTAACCATGACCACCACTAACTTATCCATAACGATTTATCTATTAACCTCACTAACTTATCCATTAATCTCTCTAAAGACAATTAACAAATACAATCTCTCATAGTTACAGTTTGCCTACAATACAATATTCCCGTTATAATCAATGACTATATCCTAATCATTTGTTTGTCTAGCAAATATATAGAAGTGGTCAATGACAAGTTTAAACATCAATAGTGTAACTTCAAAGTTTTTGAAGTTTAGCCGTAAGTGTCAATACTATGGGTTTTCTTCAAAGGAAAAATCATTCAAATCAAATTTTTAATGGGAAAACAATTTGATATTTTGGATTTAACTTAGTTTATATCTCAGAGAGAAAAAACACAAACTAAAAATAGTTGTAAAAATAATAATATCCACTCATGTTCTTAAGAGTAGCAAGTTGTTGACACACCGGGCTACACAACTCGCCTCCTTGGACTCCCACATGAATCGTATGTGAGAGAAATTTCTCCACGTGACTGAACATGTGAGAGGATAGAGAAACTTTTGTGTTTGGCCAACAACCCTTGGTTGGAGTGGTAAGAGGTATAATCTTCCACTTTAGAGGTCAAGGGTTCGAAGCACGCTGAACAATTCAAAAAAAAAAAAACTTTTGTGTTTGCTCACATGCAGTTCAAGTGAGAGTCTCAGAAAACGGATTGAGTATACTTTTTGTCGACGACACATAGAATACGTGAAGTTTAATTAATGTTCTTCCGAGTCAGAAAACAATAATTCGACTTTGAATTGCGTGGTCCAAAATAATCGAGGTTCAAATCGATAATTGAATTGTAGTACATAAAAAGGTGGGATACTAATTGATTATAATAAGATTTAATAATAACTATAATCATTTTATAAGTTTTATTATTAAAGAACTAATGAAGATATGAAAACACAGGGTGGAAGAGAGGAGAGAGAAAGTAGAATGTGACATTATGTGAGGTAGATTTATTTTTATGATGTTTTGGTGAATGTTTGAGGGTTTAGGTTGGGAAGTGGCGGATGGAAAAGTCCAATGGCCAAAGGTGAAAAGAGAGTCGTTTCCTATATTAATTAAACTTGCTTACAAAAAGACAAAGGGTGTCTCAATCTACCACCAAAAGGGCAAGTGATTGATGAACGTCTCTCTTTTTTCTAGTCAAAGGACTTCACCCCCAATTTGTGCCATTAGCCACCCCAACCTCCCCACCCATACTTCCTCTCTCCACTACTTGTCTAGTCTTTTGGCCCCAATTTCTACCCTCTAAAATTTCTCCCATGTTACCTTTCTTCAATATTATAAGGCTCATGATTTGTGGATGGGAGTGGGTTATATTTCCCTTATTTACATGTTTGTCTGTCAATATTTACAAAACTAACGGCTACAATCACTTATAGTTTAATTTATAATATATGTTTGATTCTAAATCACTAAAAATTTCAAAAAAATAGTGAATAGACGTATGTAATTAAAGAAATGCTACATCAACTTCTAAATCAACATCCAAGTATGTAAGATTCTAGCATAAAAGTATTTCTCATTTTAAAATCATATCTACAACTTCGATTATATCATTTTAAACTTCTCAAGGTCGAATCAATATGGTGGATTGATCGGTCAAATCATCTCAAAGCCGAGGGTAATTGACAATATTTTGGGCCTAGAGGCATATGATAAAATATCTACTTTTTTTTTCTGTTGAAATTCAAAATATCTACTTTTTTTTTTTTGATGAAGGTCAAAATATCTACTTGAGAAGCTTCCTAAGTAGAATAGGCTTACTACATCAAATATAGTATTTGTGAGTAGGCCTATCAGTTCAATGTTAGTTTTTCTCCATTTTTGTGAAACGTGCCAACAAAATAGAACTCAAAAGGAGCTTGATACCCACTTTTTCAGTCCCACTTTATTTTCTTTAACATACAAAGTTTGATTTCTGGTACACAAAGACAGTCATGAAGCTGAGGTTGAATTCGGCTTTGCCTGTAGGCATGCATGGGTAGAAAATAGAGATTTACACAACATTCATCTTGTGGATATTGGAAAGTCATAAAGTGAAGGATCGACCCAATTTTATTTAACTTCAAAAGCACAACAAACAGATAGAAAGGCAGATCAACTATAAATTAGAACATAAGATTGTTATTATTATTATTTTTGGTTGGGAGTAACTAAATAGATACAACAGGAGATTTACAATGTAGCACCAACCCTGTCGCGAGGAATCAGACGCAGTTCACTACCATGTTTAAGGAAGACATTGCCTGCAAAAAGTAAAAACAAAAACAAAAGCTTATTCAAATTTAAGGAAATTGAAATATAGAAAGCATCATCTGAGATCCTGATCTTGCTTCATAATCATATAAAGTAGTTGAAGAAGAACAGATTTTTCAAGTACGATGTGCAAACCACGAATGCAAGGACACAAGATAAACAAGGAACAAGATGAAATCGAAAAAGAAATGAGGAATGAACTAAGAGCAACATATTTATTAACATCACACCACGTTGAAATCTTGATCTCGGTCATCGTGTCGAAAAATGTGGGCCCCTGAAACTGTTCCATAAGAACTGTTTGTAAGTTCGAGACTAGTTGATGTTCATAGTTGTTCACATTTAATCCAATCGAGATATTGATTGCTTAAGAAACATATACATGTTCTATTACTATTTTGTTTTTTACTTCAAGAAGATAGCAAATGATATTTCCTATAATCAAGGTCTTCTGCGTAAAACCAATGCATCTTTGTAGACGTAGGTAGACCTTCTGACAAGCGTTAATACCAAAAGAAAGCCACACAAGTTGATAAGCTTCCTTAACTTCTGACGTAGGTAAAGATTTGTTCCTCTTCTTTTTATTGATTTTAGCTGTCGCTGCTAAAGAGTATTTAAGAGATCATAAGTTAAAACCTTTTAGGTTACCTTATATGTGTAAGGAAGTCCTAACAGTATTAGGTATTCTAGGTGGAAAGTTTTAGAGTCTTCTCATCGGAGATTATCTATATAAAGAGCAGGCTCATATATACACACATACATAGATATGACATGACCAGTGGCCGATAGTTAGGAAGCTAGCTATAAGCCACAATGAGCTACCACATATCCAAGGAACAATGAAGAAAGAGCATAAACACATGTTCGACAAAAAGTGACATACCTGCACTTTGCTGAGGATTGATACCCACACCATCTAAAACAACACAAAAAGAAAAGCAAATTCAAACACAACCCAAGTAATAATTTAAACGAAAGATAAGAGTAAACTAGATAAGCTGACTGCATTTTCATCATAAGGAATTTAAGTTAGTTTAAATTGCTATTCACTAAAAAGTAGACAACAAAACCTAATTCTCAATCTAAGTTGAGAATTTGTTTTCAAAATTTGAGCTTCTTCAAAAAACCCTTTCTGGATTAAAAGAAAATCAAATACATTCAAAGATGCCTGGTGCATTAAACCAATATAAATTATTTTATTGTGCATCAATCTATTTGATCATTAACTTTCAAGAATTTATACCCAAATTCTGAAAAAGAGAGATAACAAGAGGAATTAAATCTACCTCAAAGGGAAATTGAATTTAGGGTTTATCTCAGAAAGTAATACACAATTATTATTATTGAAAAGGGTTATTGGGTTAGGACTAAAATTAAGCATAGATGAAGATTGGGAATACCATTGGTGATGATAGCACTAGTTTGGGGAGGAACTTTGAATTCTTCAGCAGCAAATTTCAAAACAGCAGTAAAAGGGGCAGCTTCTGGGACGCTGAAACTGAAAATAACATCAAAATCAAATCAATAATATGTTTTATTATCAGAGAAGAGAATAGAATCGAATAAAATATAATGAAAACCCTAGATACAGATTAACTTACACTTTGAAGGGTAGCTTTGGATCGGAAGTGAGAGTGACTTTGAACGATACTTTTCCGCCCGACATTGTTGAGAGATTTAGGGCTCTGATCTTTACGTTCTACAGAGAGAGAGAGAGAAAGACTCCTTCCAGCTGAACTTGGTAATTGGCGTTCTTTTCACAGTAAAGTAGATTAAGGCAGTGTATATTTTTTTTATACTTTTATTATGTCAGATGTGAAATCTGACTCGGGTCGGAATGGGATTCCAATCAAATTTCAAGTATGTGTAGAGATGTTGGTGATTTGTTATGTTTGACTCGTCTGACTCACTTAAATATATGATTTTAGTTGATTATGGGTTTACTTACGTGAAGCAACTCAACTTAAATAATAGATGAACCGTATTCGGCTGATTAGAAAGGAAAAAAGAACACCACCTAAAGCGTTATGGTTGTTGATTGTTGCGACACCCCACATTGACATATTGGGTTTGGTTCGATAAGCCAAACCTCCCAAGTAGATACATATACATGAGCACAATCCTACAAACAATAGTTGACAATATATGGTAAAAAAAAAAAGTCACGTCAGATTTTGTATACCATTCTATGAAGACCGCTCGACAAACCAGCAAAATAACTTGAAGGTAGTCGAACATACTCATCGAATTCATACTAAATTATTCTACCACTATGGCCGTCACGACCACAATACAACTTATCTTGAAGAACAACCAACAAACAAGTAGGACTTGGCAACTTATCTTGAAGAACAACCAACAAACAAGTAGGATTAGAGAGCCTAGCCATGAAAATCTAAAAGGAATTCAATATGTTCCAAAACCATGAGTTGAGAAAGAATAGAGAATATACAATAACATAGAGATACCATTAGGGGTGGGTTGGAGCAACCCCAACTCATGGTGGATAACAGGATAGTGGATACTTACCCAGGGCAGCCACAGGGCCATAGGCCCATAGCCCTATCCTGCCTCAAGAGATCTGATTACTATGGAATCATTCACAGGATTAGCAGAAACAAAACCTAAGAAAATTTGAGTATTTTGCAACCCAATAATAATCGTACATGATGATATCTTTGTTTTCTCAATCAAACCCTAACAAATAACAAATTATTGCACATTTTAATTATCTATTTCTTTCCAAGTCTACCAACTATAATAAGATTACCAATTATATTCACATTGGGTCTAGCCGTCACCATTCTCACAAACTTAAATTATCCATCTACTCTCTGCTTATAGTTTAGTTGTTCATCAAATCTACCTATCCGTCTCCAAAGACGAAAAAAAAAATTAATCTAATCAACTCGCTGCAATGGAGACAGAACTTTGAACCTCTGGATTCTGGATTCATCATTTGACATGAGCAAGCCAACAAAGGTGATGTGAAACTTAATCACTCTCTTCTTCATCCATATCTGCCAATAAAGAAGAAAACAGCAGCAAAAGAATGTTAGCGTAGGGTGAAAATACTAGCATTCAAACACGAGAGCCACCACAAAACAAGGACGATCACTACAAGTGAATTCAAATTTTAAGTCAACCACCAATTAATCATAGAGAATTTTTACCCTTACTGAAGGATGGCGAAAGAGATGTTATACACATTTTCCTCGTATCATTATGCAAACCTTCAAGTTAACCGGTTATACTAATCTAAGAGATCTACTGACAACTCACATGTTCATATCAAACTTTGATCGACAAATTCTAGCAACAAATGACTGTTGCTACTGGGTCTCATTTACTAACCCAAAATCTTGCATACCAAGAGATCATAACATACAAACTCTGAAACTCTATATTGCTATCTCTATAACAATGGATGCTGCATAGGTTCGGATACTGGGATTAGGGTTTACAAATATATAGTATTGCAATAACAGAACAAGTAATTTAGTGTTGTAGCTGATCAGGACGCATGTTATATGAGAACGCTATCTGTTGACCTACTTCTAGTGTGACGGAGAACGGGATAAGTCATACACATGCGAGCAAAGCACAGTAAATTTTGTTCACCCGATTTCATTACCGTTCAACCTGTTCAAGTTAGAACCCCTCGCGTGATGGGGTCCTTGCTTACCCCGTATTATACAAGGGCCAACAAAATCATACTCAAGTAAGACCTGGTTTTTGATAAATGTAAGCATTAAAAAGAGAGAGGGGCCTTAATATCAAATTCCTACAAACTTACCCTCGTTAGACTCTTCACTGTTGCTGTCATCTTCCTCTTCTTCCTCATCCTCATTATCAGAACCTTCCTCATCATCAGCATCACTTTCAACGGGAGACTTGGGCTTTGGAGGCATTATGAAATTGAATGAGGACCTTCTGCGAGAACTTGAAACAATGTTGCTAACATCAATGCCTTCAAGTTCTTTTGTCCTTTCCTTTTTCTTTCTTACTTCCTTGATTTCTGAGATGAAAATAACTGTCATTCCGCATTCATGAACAACATATCTAGTTCATATTTCTTGAGCATTTAAGACCGAAATTTGTTCAAGAAACAAAGATAGCAATAGAATACATTCCATCGCGAAGAGAGGTACTATCAACCAAGCAGAGAAGTAATTGAGTCAACTACAAAACACTAGTTTCTAGAAACAAAGAGCCTTACATAAATGCTACCCAACATGAATTGAGATGTTAACTTGTACGTATAAACATAACCCATTAGAGCAATACAGGTTAAGAAGTGCACAAATATGGAATGAACCAAAACCTATATATGTATATATAATTGAACATATTACACTCAAGAAGTATATATATAAATATGATTATGAATCTAATAAGATAGTAATCAATTAACCTTTCAGAAAGAAGAGTAGCAACTAAAAGAACATCAGAATAAGTTGTATTAGCAACAATAACAGCAGTCAGATATACATTATTGACCTAGGCTATTCGATCCAATCTTACTGTCTTTAATATTTCCTAATTAATTTAAGAAGAAAATGAAACAATAGATGCTACAGAAATAGGTATATACAATGTTGTCAACTTGTGAATTTTACAATTTTGACATCATTGGATATATATTAGCAACTTATAGTTTTAAACTATATCTTGTGTTTTGCCCAAAATTTACAATCGAAAATTCGAAATATTTGGGGTTCACTAGTTGCATCCACAAACTTACTCATGCTAATCAAACGGTTTTCCAATCTTCTAAAATTCTCCTCCAAAGTTCTTTCAGGCCATTGACTTTGACGTCTAAAATGTTACTCCGTTGAATGAAAAACAGTAAGGAACTTTTCACGGGATAGAAACATAAATTCGTGGACTACCGAAACCTGCTAGTTAACTGCATACCTTTTTCAGAAGGATTTGTAGACAGCCCTTCTTTACCAAGTATATCCTCCAACTCCTTTATCAGGCTAGCCTCACGTTTGCTCTCAGGTGCTTGTTTCACTCTCTTGTAAACATTGGGGGGCACACTGCGATATATGGACAATTTAGAAAGCTTTAACTGGAAGAAATAATGGTCACTTGCACAGTTTCATGGAAGTGAACAGGAGAAGACCATTTACCTCATTCCACACGATTTGATTACTGATTTTAAATGCTCGACACGCTTTCCGTACACAGGGGTCGGAACCTCTCTCTTTTTCTGTGTTCCCCAAAGATGATTAAGTAAAGAATGTTAACTCATCAAAATTTCACAAATTTAACAATTGAAAGAACTAAGTATATGAGTATGACCTTAACCGACTCTTCTTCAGATGACTGAGAATGACCGTCGTCAGAGAGGTTTCCACGGTCACTTGCATCACTACTTTCCATCTCTGCCGGTTTCATAGGTTTCATCTTTTTGTTACTTGATGTTTTGGTCTCTTTGGCAGGTCTTTTTCGGTTTTTCACTTCAGAATCCTGTCTTTTTCCCTTTCGAGCAGCTTTTCTCTTTGGTTTTACTTCATCCTCATCGAACTCTTCTTCGTCTTCTTTTTCAGAGGATTCTGAACTTCCTATACTGCTTACTTTCGCAGACTTCCTTCTAGGAGATATAACCTTTGTGTTTTTGCTCTTCACCCCATTTGCAGAGTCAGTAACCTCAGGGCTTTGTAATACCTGATAAATGATAAAGCACAATAAAAGATGCTTGAGTTATGTGATTGATGAAAGAGATCGAAGCTTCTTGCTTCTTATACACAGCACTTACTTCATCTAGTTGAGCAATAATGAACTTTTTGTAGGGATCAAGAGCATTTTTATCAAGTTTAAGATCTTCTTCCAATAGTCTACGAACTGCAACCATAGTAACAGTCCTGAAAAAGTAAGCAACAAATAATCCTTTTAATTGTCCGAAGTATGTAACGGGAACACAACCTTTTGAAAGAATAGACAAGAAGACAGGTAGCAGACATGGTAGCAAGACGACAAAAAGGAAGTTAATCAAGAAAAAAAAGTGAAACTGGTAATACTGTGAGGACCTTCATGAGTTTTTACCACAAAAACTAACTGCAAAAAAAATGGTAGTGATAGAAAAAGTCGAATAGCTTACTCCGAATTATCTCTGAAATAAGAAGCCCTCTTTTTCATAGCATTCTTTATCGTTTCTTCTGTTGGTTTTTTTTCAGATTTGGCACTTTGAATATCCTTAGTTTCCTGTTGCTTCGATTGGTCTAAAACTGGAGAACTGTGCTTCTTTTCCTCATCTTCAGAACCAGATGCTTTTATTTCATTTTTAATCTGAACTGCAGGAAGTTTTTCCTTTCCTTCTTTTTCCGACTGAAGAGTTTCTTCCACGTTCTCCTCTGAGTTCCTGGACACGCTCTCCTCATCGGCGCTATCAAAGCACTGGTAAAACAAGGTTAAAGATAGTATTTATAGTTATACAAGCCTAACTAGAAAACATAAGATCATTCAAACAATACAGTTCTAAATCAATTATGCATACTTTTATGCATCAAATAAACAATCCCTAGAGGTTCCAGAACAATAGTGAAGGCCCTACAGCCCCTAGCCCCCTACTCTACGAAAGAGCCACTGGGTACTTGGGTGAAGATGACTGTTAAACAGGTCTAGTTGGTAAAAATGGCAAACTTGACCATTAAAATGGCAAAGAAAGCTTTCAAGAATGTATGCAATTTTGGAAACCCATAAAAATACAAAAGAGCATCTCTAAGGAAAGTGTCCTTCTCTGTTACGAGGTTCCTATTAGTCCGTATCTACTATTAGCTGCATATCACGCTCAGACAATATGCTACACATCAGGGGGAATAGCAGAAGAAATAGTGACATCTTAGACTATATATAAATAATTAAATATACTGGCTTACAATAGACCAAAAACATGTTACAAGCTACATAATGCTATTAAGAGTATACTGGCTTACAATAGACCAAAGTTAATTAATCTAATCAGTTACCTCTTGCAAGCATTGCTTTATGAACCTCTTATGGACATCCAATGAAAATGACTCCAAGCCCAAGTCCTTCTCTAATACTCTTCGAACTCCCTCGAGAGTCAATGAACTGTAAGAAGTAACAATGGGAAGCACATCAATTATAATCTTAAAGTAATCAAGCCCTCAAACAAAAAGTGAGAGAACTAGGTATGTAATTCCAATTTCCAAATATCCTAGTTTCGTGACAAGATCTAAAACAAATTCCTGTTTTTGTAGCTAACTTGTAAAATTTCCAAGATTAGGAATACAAGAGCACGCAAAATAACAGAGTAAGAACCACATCGAATAACATTTGACAGAGCTACTAGGCCCGATAATAAATGGCCCGAGAAGGCAAAATTTTCACATGGCGTATGACATTAGTAATTTTTCCTTCTCAAACCATTTATTGAAGGGCCATTTAGCATTTTCCAATAGCAATTGCAGTTTAAACTACAAATAACACTTAATCAAATAAAACAACTAGATAAAAAGTGGGAGACAGAAGGAAACGGATACTGCTCTTACTTTTCGAAATGAATAAAATAAGTAGTGTTTCATTTCCCTTCGATTTTATCTTTACCCCTCAACACCGTCATACAGAAGCACAATCATGTACAAGATCACCTCAAAGACTCAGACATGTTGTCCATTTATCTGAACTACTAAAGTTATAAACCCAACATTTTAAACAATTTCCCGATCATGTCTAAATTCTTGAAACTAATTATGCAAACCACGGATTGAAATTTTGGTTTCGGTGGAAATTTCTGTAGACATGGAAATGAAAATATTTTGGCTGAAAATTTTGAAATTTTAATCCCTTGATCGCATCGTTAGGAGAAGCTAATTAAATTTCGGTTCCAGTGGAAATTTCAGCAGGCAAGGAAATGGAAATATTTCGGTGAGTTCAGATAGGTAATAGGAAAACTATTAGTACCCCAAAAATATCCAGAACAACACTTCTAAGTTGTACAGTTGTACTAAAATTAGCAGTTACAGGAAGACTTGACTACGTACTGATTTTTATTAGGATACGACGATATGTTTGCGTTATCGATGCGAACTTCCTTAAGGCATTAAATCTCCTTTTAAGATGATCGATATGGAATTGTCCAAGCATGCGATGGACCACGGGGTAAAACTATGTGCAAGTATATAGTAGATCGGAGATTCGCAGTTAATCCTTAATGTCTGATTCTTCTGTCACCACGTGGCTAAGACAATCTATTCTTACTAAGTTAAGTCTTTTTCTCCTTACATAGAATTCGTAGTAAATATAAGTACATTCCGCTAATATCTTTCCTTCCTCGTTAAAAATGAAATATAAGTACATTCCGCTAATATCTACAGTTCGTGATACGTATTAGTCAGCACGAAATCAAAAGAGAGTTGCTTTAGGTTGGAAATGGCATTAGAATGGCTCAAGCAATCGTTGACTGAAGACCTCGTTCTGTGCTTTTCCATTTATGACTTGTGGAGTGCTTCCTTGATTTATCACACACATGATTTTGGAAGTAATTTTCGTCATCCCTCAATCACCAAGTTTTACTAAAAACCCCAGCCGATTGTTTTTCGACTCTGCTCAATAAGATGAAGTGCTAATATTTCTTTATACCCTATAATGCATAATCTAGGTCTTACATTGAGCAAATCAAAGTTTGATTTATCGAGTAAGCTTTTTTCTTCTCGATTCTACAGTTTACTCCATTACCCAAGTTCTAATCTTTCATCAAATTATCAGTATTGTTAGTTGAAAATCGTTGGAACCAAAAATTCAAATAGAAAAAGAGTGCTTAAAAATCGTCCATTTTTGCAATGGGAACTATTGATCTAGAGAGAGAAACCAATTGAAGATCAAATTAAACATGGAGATATTAAAATTTTAACTAAACCCTAGGAAGCAAAACAGAAGAAGTTGGAAATCAAAAGAACAAAAAAAAAAAAAGGGAGCGAATTCTTCTTACTTAGCCTGTTCTTTGAAATGCCCTATTCGTGCGCGCATAGCGGAAGTTATCTCTTTCTCGATATCTTGTTCTTCTTCTTCGACCTTCACCTCTTCTTTCACGCTCTTGATATCCTTCATCTCCTCCATCTCTCTCTCTCTCTATCTTTCTCTCTCTACCTCTCTCTCACTCCACCCAGTACAAGTCTGCAAATGTTTCGCAGCTTTCACTAGTACTGGTACTAAAATTTTGAAAGGGGGGACATTTTGGCATTGTCTTATACCACATTTGTGCTAAAGGCAATCCAAAGTTTAGTTAGGCAATCTGGTTAAAGGCAGTCTCTAGTTTAGTTAAAGGCCATGCCTCAACTAATGTTTGACTTAACGGCCTGTCAGATCGTTTGTCAAAGCAAGCCGACGACCTTCACTGATTTTTTTTTTTTTTTGTCTATCTTTTTTCTTCCTTTTTTTCCTTCTCTTCTTCGTTTCCTTCCTTCCTCTTCCCTCTCATCTCTCTCTCTTCTCTCTTTATTGCCGGCAAAGGGGAGGATTCCCTTCGTTAACGGTCTGATAAATCCGTCTGGACCTGGTGTTCCTCTCAGATCGCGTGGCGAAGGGGAGAGATAAGAGAGGGAAGAAGTAAAAAAAGGAGGAGCGTAATAAGAAGAATAAGAAGGAATCTAATGAAGAAGGAAGGAAGGAAGGAAGAAGATGAAAAGAAATTCTTTTTTTGCAATTAAGGTCGCCGTTGATAAGAGATTTTTGTCAGGAGGGTGAACTTAACCCTCAAAAGTAACATTGTCTTTAATCAAATTTGGTCATAATGAATTGATCAAGTCGAGCTTCAAAATTACATTGCGCTTAACAATGAATTGACTAAGTCGACCACCACTATTTCAGTCATTATCTCTTCCCATCTCCGGTTACACCTTCGACCACCACCACTGTTTCACTCATTTCTCCTTTTTCTCATCCCTCTGCTCCTCCAACCACCACTACCTCCATTCATCTTCTCACACTTTCTTCATCTTTCTCTCTTTATCTGTTATGTCGAAAGGGACATTCTCCTTCGCTCGAACAAATAGATAAAAGGAAGAAGGAGAGAGAGGGAAGAACGAGATAGAAATAATGGTGGTGGGAGGAGGAACTATGACAGTTTGTCAACAACGATTATCGGTGTGGAGAAGAAATGGTGGTGGGAGTTGGGAGATAATTCTTAGATGGAAATCTGGAATTGTAAGAGGTTTAGTCTTCTACCCTAGAGATCAAAAGTTCGAGGTACATTGACAATTCGAAAATAAAAAGGACAGAGAAGAAAGATAACCCTCTCTTCACCTTGGGTAGAGTTTACAAGAGAGAAAATCCATTTGTCTTCCTCGTTGATCACACTAACAAATCTCAACCGCATTAGAACGCTATCAAGTTAAGATTTTACTTATCACTATGCCCTGCCTGCTATTAAGTTGAATGATGTCTTAACTTAAATCCAACTATGAATATTAGTAATAAAGAATCATTTTTCTTGCCTAGGAAGATGACATAATATTTGCACTGGTTTCCATAGACTTGCTTAAGTTTGCACAAAAACCCCCACCAAGAAAACATTAAACATAGAGCACAGTGCCGAGACCTTGAAAAACACCTTATTTTTGTTTTCTAATTTCTTATCCTTGTAATTGACTTCTTCTTGGGTAGTTGGATTTCAAGTTTGACCAAATAATTGTTTGGGTTCATTTCAATTTGGTCCTCGATTTGTGACCGATTAGAAAACTTGACCTTATATTTTGTATAATATTTTATTTTGAGCTCCAAGGCCATAATTTCGTCAATCAAAATTAGTAGTCACTTTTTTTTCCCCTTTTCTTCCCCTATTTCAAAAATCTTTACTTCTCTGTCCTTCCAACTTTCTTACTTGTCAGAAGAGTCGTCGGCAGATGGTTAGTAGTCATTACCGGCGACCTTCGACATAAAAAAACAAATCAATCTCCCTCTTCTTTTTCCTCTCAAATCCTAGGGTTTCACCATTTCAATTATAGTTAAGTTTGATTAACTGAATCATGGTTTAAGAGCCAAATTAGAGTGAGAGACAAATACGGGGGGTCAAATTGGAATTAACTCACAATGCTTTGATATTGAATAAGTAGAAATAACGTCTCTTAACAAAAAAAAAAAAAAAAAAGTAGAAATAACGTGCCAAGATAAAACGCCAGCGATCCGACCTTCATTAAACAGTTCTCCCAGTCTTCTTCTGTCATCGACCAGTTCTAGAGAGAGAAAATAACTCCAGAGTTAGAAAGAAATCTAGAGAGAGAAAGAGAATTCTACTCTACTGTTCGAAAATGGCAAATAAGAAGATTACCACGAGCAGAACTCTTCTGATCTTGTTAACATGTTGTTATCTTCTTCCTTTAGGGCAATCAATATGGTTGAACCTTCCAAGCTCAGGAACCAAGTGTGTTTCTGAGGAAATTCAAACAAACACCGTCGTCTTAGCTGATTATACTGTTGTTTCTGAAGATCCAGATAAGATCCCAACCATCTCTTCTAAGGTATTCCTCCGATCTATCTTCTCAATTCACTTGGGTCACCATTATTATCATAAAATCTGCGTTACCCGTCTTGTTTAGGGATTAAGATAGGGTTTTTTGTTCATGAATTTGGGAATAGTTTTTGAATTTCAAAGCTAAGATTTTTATTGAAATCTTATTATCCTTGATAGGTCAATTACTTATTTTGCATCTTAAGTTTTTTATTGTGTTAAGGTTTCAGACCTAAATTTAGTAATGATATATACTGGGTAATGGTTTTTCATATAATCTGTTTATAGGTTTCAAAGGATATAGATTGTTGAACTTTCAATAGTATAAAGATTGGTTTTTTTTTGTTACCCAGGTTGAGGTAGTTAGATTTGTGATGAATTTGGTCTTAGATGTGTTTCCGAAGAAACTTGGTAGTTGATACGCATTGAAAAACTGAAATTAGAACTTCGATTAGTTGAAGTTCATGCTCTGAAACTCAACCCAATTTGGGAAGTAGACAACCGAGATCGATTGAAGGCATCACGTTATCGAGGTTCACAAGTGTCATCATTATCTACAAAAAACTATTGAAATCTCATAAAATTAGCTCAAAGAACTCCACCAAGATCATCTGTTTTGCGGATATTTGATTTTTCTTCAGGACATTGAAATTCCCATTCTTATATGGACGGATCATGGAATCCAGTTTTCAGAAAATTTTGTTGGTTTGACATATTTGGACATGGCACCTCTTAGTCGAATGAGAAACCACGGAGTTGTGCAAAACCCTAGGATAATGGTCAGTTTCTATAGGTCTCCGTTAGTCCTTCACTCCTTCGCAAGCTGTCTTGTGGAAATGAAATTTCTACAGGTCTGTCTCAATTTAGAATCCAGGATATATAAACGGAAATACAACTGGTTTTACACACCTGGATATCAACGAAACTGATACTATATAACCTCTGAAAGTATAAAGACTTGATTCATCTGCGGAGTTCTCACAATGTTATCTTAAAGGAACGAGAAAAGTTCATCTCTGATGAAAATAGATGTGACTCACATCATGTGAGATTTAATGATCATAGCTTTAAATGAACGAGTGGTATCATCCTAATTGGAAACCTCATTTCTTCCTTTTCCTGGCGGTCAATGGTTTTCACCATAAAGATTTCTGAACACCCTTATTTGATCAATTTCTTAATACGTGGTAGAATGTAGTTGGATAAAACTTCTCGGCCAGCATACAGCACGAGGTTATCATGGTTCTACCTGACGGATTTGCAAACCTCTTCAAATTTCGGGCCTGATAAAATTATAGCGAGCCCAAAATCGCCCAATGTCAGCTACCAAGTCGGCTTAAATTGCAATTATTAAATAATCCGTGTATCCTTCTAACAGTTATCTTTCAAAGGTTAACCTACCTATTTTCTTTTCTCGCTTCATTTTTTCCTTCTCAAGGTGGATACATTCGTAAAAGTTTGATACGTACGACATACTATTTAATAAAACCTTTTTCTTCTATTTGTAGCTTTCTAATCTCAATTTATATGCTTCAGTTACTCTTATGACAACACCCATTAAAATGACAGATAATTCGAACTGTCAAGTTGGGAGGAATTTCTCATTGTGTTCGCTTGCTAGTAAATAAAGCTCTTCTTTTCCTTTTGTAGGTTACTTCACCCTATGGGAATACTCTTCACAGTAAGGAGAATATAACCAATGGGCAGTTTGCATTTACAACCAGCGAGGCAGGTAATTATCTTGCCTGTTTCTGGGTGAATGAGCATCAAAAGGGAACCGAAGGAGTAAGTATCAACCTTGACTGGAAAATTGGGATTGCAGCAAGGGACTGGGAATCAGTTGCTAGAAAAGAAAAGATTGAGGTGATCAGCTCACTTGTAATTTGGGATTTTCTTCCTTTCATATGCTCTAAACTAGTACCATTGGTTTCTCTACACCTACTGAAACCAAAAGTAGCCATAGTTTGGGTGGTCCACTGTTGAACTTGTGGTCCTTAGGGTTGCCTCAACCTGCGTTTCACGGGCCACTATATGTATCTGCCAATCTAGGATCCTATTTCCCAACCAGGGTTAGTCTGAGATCTGGATAGACTCTGATGCAAATTAGACACCTTCAAAAGGATCGCTTGCTCCATGATCAGCCCTAGCTGGCAGCCAACTAAAGTCCCCTGACAAGTTCACATCATTATATTCATCTCTTTTGAGCTAACACATCAAGCCATTTCATTAGGTTTGGTTTCCTTTTTTATGTTTCTTATTCACTACTTGATCTTGCAGGGAGTTGAGCTTGAACTGAGGAAACTCGACGGATTAGTGGAGGCCATCCATGAGAATTTATTGTACCTCAGAACCAGGCATGTTTTGTCTCTCTTTATAGATAGTTATAGTATCAGACTCTTATCGCCAATGTGTAGATGTTCTTTGTGCAGCAGTATTTGTAAACCCTAATTTATTGACGAAACGTATCTGACTCACAGGGAAGCAGAGATGAGGGAAGTGAGCGAGAAAACAAATGCAAGAGTGGCGTGGTTTAGCATTATGTCTCTGGGTGTTTGTATTGGAGTTTCTGCATTACAGTTGTGGCATTTGAAGCATTTCTTCCAAAAGAAAAAGCTTATCTAGAATGTCTAGAAAAAAGTTGAAAAAGGAAGAAAACGGGATCTATTTATTATTAATGAGTTCGGTCTCTGCTTTTGGACGTTCTGTTATGTAATCTTGTAATTGAGTAAGAAAACTGATTCCACGAAAAATGATACGTCCATGAAATTCAAGTACCCTGAAATCATGTTTGCAGAGGTTTATGAATATTCTTTATTTGTATTGTAAGTGTTATGGTGAACCAAAATCTGCTTATAGGAAAGTTCTACTTTCTCCACGAACAACTTTGAGAACATTCGTAGTGTGTGTGAGAGAGAGAGAGAACATTCAGTTTTGGGACGTCACTCGGGGTGTACAATGAGAGTATTTATCAGTCTTAGGGCGTACAAATGGCTATAGAATGAATTGTGAGAGTTCTTCTCTGTGCCCATGTAAACCAATCTGATTAAAGGTCCACTTCTTACTGCACTTTAGGGTCAATCATCGGACTGGTGGAGCTCCAAAATACGGAGCTCGGGTAAAAGCAGGCGACAGGCCAGGCTATCCGACTTAGAACATGTTTGGATGAAGGCAGAGAAGGGACATACAGTTGGTTGGCATTTGCCAAAAAGTGAATCACAGATTAGCATTTGCTTTTCTCAGTAGCCACCGGCACTTTTAGCAAACCCCCAAGTTTCTGATCATTAAGTTCAATGAAATTAGGCCCTAAAACATGCTTACGGTGATCAGAAGAACAAAGAGTGACCGGAAATCTGCATAATCAAGAGGTCCAAGACAAATATGTTAACAGCGTATGGAAATGGACGTTAATGAAGATGAATCAACCATGAAATTTCTTAATTCTGATGCAATTGAGACCAAATTAGTCTTGTATATAAGAGTAACAAGATTGTAAAATTACATTATGGAAACCTACAAAAACTATTCTTGCTTCAATGCAGCTGCAATTTTCTTCTGAATGAGTTCAACACCCAGACGAGGAGATAATCTTGGAAGGGTTTCCTGCAAGCAAAAAATTTCACTGTAACCTTTCAATTTCATACAAATTTTATATGCACAAGTAGATCAATGACTGGTCCGGCATTTCTATGAAATTTTTGTCAAGTAGTTTGCTTTTCTACCAATCAGCAGACTTACTGACGGACAAGTTACTAACGATCAAGCAGTCTCAAAATCATTCTAACGGGGAAATGTAGGCTTCCGCTGCAGGGCAGCTTCACCCTAAAGATCATCTAGGGATTTCATGTAATGGCTAAGATATGCAAGATGCACGATGTATATCTATTTGGACATAAAACACACACACATACACACAATCCTGGGCTACATATGATGTGTAGCAATATCAGACACCAGTATGAGGTGTCGAATACAACGAGTGAGGTCTTCAGACTTTTCCTCTTGTTGTTTTACACATAACACATCCATGAGAAGTCACTTAAGATCGTTGTAGCTATTAGGTGGTGTAAAATTTGAGGCATCGACATAGTACCAAGGCAGTTAAAATTTTCCAATAGAGCATAACCAAGCCACGTCACGAACAAAACATTTTCATCTCCGCAAAGGCTGATTTCCCCCAATATGTCGACTACATAATGATATGTCACTTCAAAACTACAAATCATTGTCCATATTTCTATACTGAATCTCAATGTTTTGCATCTAAGCTTCATATTATGTCATCTCATTAACTCCTACCTAGTGAATGAAAAAAAGCATTTGCCATTCCATATAAAGTTTCTAGAACATCAACCATATAAACAAGACATCATTTTGATATATTTGAATGAAGCTCTGCTACTAAAACACTTCAATTCTACACAATAATAATAAAAAACATTCAATCTTTTCTGCTCAAAAACATTTCAATATTCACAAATTCCATGTCTGAATCACACTTCAAATAGCAAAAACTCCACATTACCAAATCACAGAAGTATTTCAACATACAAAGTCCAAAGCAACTCAAAAAGACTCAAAATATGCAAAACCCAATAGCCATAATTGAGACAAACCCAAAGTCCAAAATGAAAAAAAAAAAAAACTAACCTCAGTTCCATCAGAGAGAACTCTAGCCAAGACAGGTATTTCATATTGGTAAGCCTTCTCCCATTCAGGATTGCTTGTAATATCTCTTACCTGCACCAAAAAATTAAAACCCAGGAAAAAACCAAATCAAACAATAAAACCTAGGATGACAGTTTTTGAAAAGAAGCAAGTAATTGGTTATGAAAGATAACCTGTAACTGAACATCAGAAAGAGAATTAGGGCCATTGAGAGAGAAAGCAGCTTGAAGCTTTTCTTTAAGACCATCACATAAACAACAACCTGGTTTGCTATAAAGAACAAGCTTTCTTGATGGATTTGATTGGGTTGAAATAGAAGATTTAGGGATTAATGAAACCCATTTTGGTCTTTGTCGAGATAAGAAAGCCATGGATGATGATGATGCTGAAGCTGCTGCCATTGCCATTGTCTTCTCTAAAGTTTGAGTACATACATACCCTTGATGGTCTTATTGGGTAGAGAAGAGCTTTCAGAAGCCCAGTTTACTCTTGGGTTGTTTTAAAGGCGCTCTCAATACTTTATTAGCACCCCTACCACCCTTTACTTTTTTTTTTCTCCCAAAATTTGTTTGGATACACCTACCCAATCACCCAAATAGTGAAATAGATCCTTCAACCAAAAAAAAAAAAGTAGTGAAATAGATTATCTAATGATGATTCTTCAAAAACTTGTTTACGACTTACAAAACATTTTAACTTTTATGTATAAGAACATGTATTTTGGATATATCGCCATTACATGACAGGTATCTAGCATATCCATACCTATGGATTTTCTACCATATAGTGACCAAACATATAACTTACACATATATTCCCAAAAATACTTTTCAGAGGGAATCCAATTAAACTAAATATATTTTTATTTTTAATAATTTCCCTATGGAAAAGGATTCCTTTCTCTTCATGGGCAGTGGTAGCAAAGTGAGGATAATACTAATTGAAAATACAAAAATAAAAAAATAAAATAAAAGAGAGAGAGAGATTAGCATAATAGCATGATAAAGAATTCATTGAAAAAAATACACCACTACATTTATGTACATGTATGTATATTTCTTTTTTTATTTTTCTATTTTACTACATTTTTATCTTTTTTTCTTCAATTTCTTTTGTGGCCTTCATACTTTTGGGTTAAATGTTATACTATATTATGTATCAGAAAAGAAAGATATGGTTGTTGTAGATACATTATATATATAGTATAGTAGTATACCCCAATAATGCATTTGTATTTTCAAAGAACTTTCTAACTTTACCTACGTACCTTTTATAATTAGAATTTCATGGCTTCATGTGATCTTTCTTTATATGTTCCATGAACCTCTTTTCTTCATGCATTTATATTTTTATATTTTAGATGGAGGGAAAAGAAACAAATGTGTGCATGGAAAAGGAACTTTGCTACCTAATAATAAAATTCTGTCTCATGGGCTATAGATTATTGAACCAATCGAAAAAGATTAATTGATCTTAATCCTCTCAAGTGTCAAAGAAACTCTGATGACACTAATACATGTAAATACATGTGTGTACCCTAATTTAGTTAGGTGGTAACGTATGTATCTTTTAATTGGATTTGTTATACTAGTATTAACTATTTAAAGAAAGCTTGTAAATAACTTTTATCGAACCTCAACTAGACGAGAACAAAGGGAACTCCATTATAGACTTCAGACTTCTTGATGGTGCCGGAGAGGATGGCAATGGAGGTGATCCTCTTTAGTTGACATATGTTATATTTCACAATAGTCTAGGAATGAGTGTAAGAGAAAAAAAACCATAGTAAGTGTAGTAGTACTTTTTCAACTATAGTTGTTTCTTCATATCTGTATCCCACTGTTCAGTGTTATATCGTTTCAAGTTTCATAAATGAGACAATGATACCACTAGTTTAAAAAAAATTGTTCTTGTTCAATACAAAAAGTAAACCCTATAACTTAATTATGAATTCTCTTTCATGGGAGCTCTCATCATCAAAAGTTACTTCTCAACAAAAAATGCCCTCACTATGAACAATGGTGTGCTGTTATTTTACAAGGGAACATCTATATGCGCCAGGCCTTATTACTCAGGCCGGCCATCACTTTTGTACCTCCCACATACTGGCAAGTCCGAGGGTACTCAGCTGAAATATGTGTTAGGCTTGAACATTACGGACTTAGACCAGTCCAAAACCCACAAAGAATGCCAAGAGTGAAGGCTGATCCCATCAAAAAAGAGGGACGTCTTTCGAGGCACCCTTTTAGAGCTCTCCGGTCTTTATTTGGTTTGGACCCACAATATCTTCTGTCTGATATACCCGCGCTTTCGTTCACAATAAGAGCTCCAATAAATTATAATAAAATTAGATGATATTTTATTAACTTTCGACATAAATAAAGAAACAAGAGTTAAAGCAAATTGAACTAAACAAATAAAACCGAGTAATGGGCTGGCCAAGATTGCTGTTTTTCTTGTAATAAGTAGGTTTATCATATTATAAGTGACTACAACTTTTTACTAGTTTTGTGCACAGATATTTTATGTGAAAATCTATTTGCTATTCATATTTAACATTTAAAATTATTCTCTTTATAATTTTATGCAAAATATAACTAAGTATAGATGTAGCTACTAGTTAGTGTAGAGGTTTTCATTGATTTGACTTAATTTTGTTTCTTAGGGTTTTCTACTATAATTTGGAACTTGGAAGCATGATGCCTTCCATTTTCTAGTAGTAGTTGTATAAATTAGTGCACTATATCTACTTTTTAACCGTTACACAATTTCCGAAGGCATTGAGTACAATGTAGTTATGCTTAACAAATTTATTACAGTATTTATTTCGACACTATCACAATGTAGTTGTGTTTTAAACATTTTTTTATTGTAAAAGATCGTATACATACTAATTGGCACTTCAGAGTTCAGACTCCGCCAAATTCGAATATGTCTTCCATGTGTTTGACCTTATAGTTCTCTTATGTTGACCTCGGAATTCCTAAAGAAAAGGAGAAAAAGGTAGCTCCATTTCTAGGAAATCCCTCAAATCTTCAACCCAAAAAAGTAAACACCAAATTTATTACTGGCATTAAATCATTATTTTATGATGTTTGATTTTTATTTTGTGTTGTTTAAAGGTGTGAAAACAGAGAGCATCTTGTACGGCCAAAGTACACTATTCTTATGCACATTTTTCTTGTCAATAAGTTAGCGTAAGTTTTTTTGTTTAAAGAATCAATCTTACATTGGGTGATTGGAGACAATAGATAATTTTTACCGAGACATGGCCGTGGTAGTCGCAACTCGCAACTTGAAGCGAACTGAGTTACAATTGAAGCACAACAGAAAGATCATAGAGTACAATGTGATTGGAGACGATAGATAATTTTTTTACTGCAACATGGCCGGGTGGTGAAGAAAGTATACCATATCGGCATAAAGTCCTGTGGGGTCGCCCGTAAAAAATATGAAGTCGGTCATGAGTAATTAGTGCTTTATAAGGACGAGATCATTTTTACTGAGACATGGCCTTGGTAGTCGCAACTCGCAACTTCAAATGTGTTGTAGGTGACCTATTTCATGGTATTCAAATGATCTTTCTGTTGTGCTTCAAATGCAACTCAGTTTGCTTCAGAATTATGAATTCTATTATGTTCTTTCCCATTTGCAAGTATTTATTTAAAATGGTTTAGATCTTTTTATTTTGAAAATGTTGCTTCCTTCTTCCAAGAAAGTTCCTCTTTATTATTATCTAGTAGTAGTCCCCTGACAAGTAGAAAATAGAGGGAAAAGAAGGTGATAACTGATATGATTAGGTTTGGCTATAAATGGGATGGGGGTCGGTCTTAAATGTTGAAGAAGAGAGTACGTTACCTGTACCTGTGTTAGTTGGTAGCTGTACAAAGTACAATGCCGCGTTTAATTTGTACCATTTTTTCTATCACACTAGTTGGGTACTGTCATTCTCTCCCCCCATCTCCATTAATTCATTCATTCATGTGATTCTCTCTCTACTTCTACAACCACTCCCCCATGTAGGGGTGGGAATTTTGCCCATGAGCCCGAACCCGCCCACGGGCACCCGAGCCCAAAGATGACCATGGACGCCCGCGCCCGTCTCGGGCACAACCTGCCCAGCCCGCCAAATTTTAGTGGGCGGGCATGGGTTAAAACCTCTACCCGCACACCCGCGCCATGCCCGCACCCACTTAACTTCACCCAATGATAACCAACCAAATTACATCAACTTTATCGGTCGATGAAGCCCCAGCTGTCTATGTTGCTAGGCTTAGTTGAGATGGTAAACAATATGCTTAAGGGAAATCACACGAACCCAATATATTGTTTTGCAATGGCCCAAGAGTTTATATAATATCTCATGAGAATTCTTCATTAGTTTTCAATGTGAGATTAAATTCCTAAAAGGAACAACACAAATAACGTCTAGTTTAAATCTCACATTGTCTCTTTAGAATCAGGAAAGGTGTTTCCAGATTCTATAAAAAAAGAGGAAAAAGTGATATTTTTTTCAAGTCATGAGATTACCCGCTACCCGCCCGCCCATACCCGAATTACCCGAACTTCTTAATGGGCTTGGGCGGGTAATGAGCAACGCGAATTTCAAAATTGCCCGCCCAATTAACCCGCCTACCCTAATAACCATTGAAATTTTGTGCCCGACCCGCCCAGCCCGATACTTCAAGTGCCCATGGACGCCCATACCCGCCCAATTCCCACCCCTACCCCCATGTGACCCTCTTACCTTCACAAACTATTGAGGATGATGCCAACAACCCTTGGCTCAAGTGGTAAGAGGTAAGTCTTCCAACTTAGAGGTCAAGGGTTCGAGGCACACGCTTACCAATTCAAAAAAAAAAAAAAACTATTGAGGATGATCATGAAAATCAATTAGAGGAGTTTTTAGTTACATTAGTTATTTCGAAAATACACTATGAATTAATAAGCCATATAATTAGCATCACTAAAGTACTTTGAACTCTAAAGGCCGTATTTATTAATTGAACAAACACTATAACTATTATCGGATAGCATATTTTTGGGTTCTGACAAGCATATAATTGAAGAAACACTTTGTTTGTTAGGGTAATTTTGAAGGCGTTCCTTCAATGTGTTATTAGTGTCCCCCTTCAATGCAAATTTGGGAGAAAGATTGCAAGAAAAAATGGGCCTGAGTAACAATTTTGGGAGTCATTTTACAACTTTCCTAACTTTTATCATTAAAATATGAAGTAGTATTGGTTTGTGATGGTCATATAAAAATCCTTAAAAGTTGTGAGGGCCTGCAGCAATTATACCAATTCTGATGGAGTATTTCAAAGTTCAAACCCTAAAAATAGAAAAAAGCAGACTCCCATGTACCGACTACCGAGGGGAATCGTCCTTTTAAGTTGCAGGAAGACAACTGGGTTTTCAAAAATAAAAATCTCTTTCCTTTTTTAGTATGGTACCTGGCTGGTGTACAAACCCGTACGGATAAGAAATTAATAGTATCCAATAACATTATTATGACCGTACAGATAGATGGGGATACGGACGGAGCAGTACTCAGAAGGTGCTAGGAAGGTACCTACATTATTATTAGTGTTTGACACCCCCACCACCTAATAATAATAGTGTGCACACGGGTAAGGAAATTGAGCAGAAGAATATTGCAGAAGATTTGGTACATGCATACGATATATATGACCATCATTATTATATATATAAGTAACAATTTTAATTATGCATTGGGAGCATTCCATTGAGGGTCCATTGAGGGGAGAAGACGAGAGGTGTTCGAAATTTCGCATTTACAGATACGAGTCTGTCTGTACTTAAATGCTTCTCAAATGAGAAGACGTTTGCAAATAATCACAAGTCGAGCACTCCATCAACCGTTTGTGACACCACTAATTTGACTCATAAACAAAACACGAAAGATAATACGATCGACTATTACCGTTTTCCACCACCAATAGGAAAGACTTTAAACTACACATAAAGGTTTCTTCTTCGTCTATTGATACGCTTTTTAACCACTATACTGCAATAAAAAATCGTTCACACCCCTAATTAGTTTACTCATAGTTCGAAGTTCAAACAGAAGTTGAAAAAATATTTAATACTCAAGTGAAAATTTGGTAAACATTGGACTACTTAATGTTAAATCCTAGGTTTTTCTATGATCCAATGAGACTAGTAGTTGTTAATATTAGCTTTCATATTGTAGTTGGTAGTTAACTTGCTTGCGGCTAAGTAACAGACACATCTAGAACACTAGTAAGATCTAAACCCCATAAAATTCATCAATCAATTCAATCTCAAGATGTAGATCTTAAAAGATGTGGGTCCACCAATCACACATGGGTATTTGGCCCACCAATTTGGTATTTTCTTCAGGGAGTAAGGACCCAAGAAAATCACATTCATGTATAACCCGAAAATATAAATCAATTATAATTTATGATGCATGATGTAGTCCATCTGATAAATTTTTGTAAGTATGTCAGAGACAAGATGCGTGAAAAATCTGGACTGACCACAACCACTATTAAACTGTCATTTGTCAAGAATTTAGGATAAAAAATATACGAGTGTAGCAGTTATCGGACTGTGATCGGTCGAGGTTTCGGGACATACATTATTTTTGAAAGTATGAGTATAGTAGTGTGTCAAGGGAATGAAAGTCAAGTAATGCAGGCGTAAGCTGATGGGTGAAAACAGTTTGAAGGCAGAAAACCCTAGAAATAATTAATAATTTAGGGCAGGGACACTGAGAGGGTTTTGACGCGGTTTTATAAGCTTGGAAGACAGTGGTATAACAGCTAAGCTGATTAGGGCTTTAAATTTGTTCTTCCCAATATCCTCTCTCTCTCATCTCATCTCATCCTCCCTCTTTCTATTCTACATATCCTGGAAGTTGCCTGCTTAATAGTATCCAAGGTCCTTCCTTTTATGTCATTTTAGTCATACAACAAAAATTCAGAAAAATTAAAAAATTGATTAAAAAAATAATCTTGTCTCCAAATTAATATTTATTTTATTTGACATTTTTCCTTAATCTTTTCATCTTGTTTCTTTTCCAGGTAGTTAGAAGAATCTAACCCTTTCAAACTATCTTTAAATTTAGGGTTATTTCCCTCATGGCCCCCTACTTTGTGACCAGCATCCCGCCTGGCCCCCTACTTTGTGACCAGTTTCCCGCCTGGCCCCCTACTTTACAAGAAATACCCATATGGCCCCCTTCCGTTATAACACCGTCACTCTCTCTCCTCCATCATGTTTTCTCCCTCTGCCAACTCACGCCACATCATCTGTTACGCCACCTCATCACCTTCTCCGACAGAGGTCGCCGACCGACCAAATTTCCGGCCGGCGACCTTATCACCTGGTCTGTTCATCACGAACAGCTCCGCCGAAGGGAAACCCCCTTCGCCGGAGTTTAGAGAGAGAGAGATGTGAGAGGAAATTTAAAAAAAAAAAAATTTTTTTTTTTAGAGAGAGAGAGAAAAAAGTTGAAGGTCGCCGGCCGGAAATTTGGCCGGCCGACGACATCTGTCGGAGAAGGTGATGAGGTGGCGTAACAGATGATGTGACGTGAGTTGGCAGAGAGAGAAAACATGATGGAGGAGAGAGAGTGACGGTATTATAACGGAAGGGGGTCATATGGGTATTTCTTGTAAAGTAGGGGGCCAGGCGGGAAGCTGGTCACAAAATAGGGGGCCATTAGGAAAATAACCCTTAAATTTAAATTTATTTTACTAAAAAAGAGATAAAAAAAACTTTAATTAAAATTCAACTTTTTTGTCATTTTCATTAGACACACATGGGTTCCAGCAGAGACTTATAGCTACTTGAAAGTTACATCTTATTTTAATTTTTTTTGATAATGTTAAGATTTTTACATACTTATTTTGATCATCATATAGTTAGTCTAGATAAATATCAAACTAACTGTTTTTATGTTTTAATTTAGAAACATTGGAATCATGCGATCACTTAAACTAATCAAGTATTTTACAGTGCTATATGACCCAAGTGATGATTTGACATGCCTATTTTTCACTCTCTGGTATACTTTGTTATCGTCAATCAGTTTAAATTCGGAGAACATATTCAAACTAATAAACTTTTCCCTTTTAATTATGGAATGGGTACATTTTTGAGTGCCATGTTATTAATGGTAATTCTACATAAACCTTCAAAAAATAAAAGTTAATATTTTCTAGTAAATGACATTAATCAATTTGATGAAAGAGATGGGTATTCAAATAGAGTACCCCCCCTTCATCAAAAAAAAAAAAAAAAAATAGAGTACCCCCACTAAATTATTTTATTAGGTACATGTGGAAACCTTACTACTATATACTATTCCCTTTAGAATATTATAGACAAAGAAAGAAAAAAAAAGTAGCTAAATTAGCTTTCTCCCACACTTCACAAACTTTCCAACCCTTATAAATTAAACCCTTCTACTTCCTTTTCTCATCCTCTCACATTCAACTTCTCCACTCAAACACTCAATACAAGATAAAAAAGAAAAGGAAAAAGAAACTACTACAGGAAATCAAGAACATCAAAGTCATCTACAATATTTCATCAATCAAGAATCACATTCCAAAAAAACACTAGGAATCAACAATGGTGAAGATTGAACAAAAGATGATTAAATCAGAATCAACAACAACAAAATCCATGGCAATCCCAAGATCATCATCAACATCATCATCAATTAGGAAGAAAAAGTATAAAGGAGTAAGAATGAGAAGTTGGGGATCATGGGTATCTGAAATAAGAGCACCAAATCAAAAAACAAGAATTTGGTTAGGTTCTTATTCAACAGCAGAAGCAGCTGCTAGGGCTTATGATGCTGCACTTTTATGTCTTAAAGGTTCTTCAGCTAATCTTAACTTCCCTAACTCATCTTATGTTCTTCCTTCTCTTGATGACCATAATTACAATAATGCCACTATGTCTCCTAAATACATTCAAAGAATTGCAGCTTCTGCAGCTGCAACTCCTTCATCAACTTCTTCTTCTCTGTCTCCTCCTTCTCCATTACCTCATCTCTTATCTCCTTCCCCATCGATATCATCTCCGTCTTCGTCTTCTTCAACCATTAATCCTTACGATATCGACGATATCTCATTGATGCATTATTCGAATACTGATTGCACTAGTACTAATACTATTAGTAATGTCATACCCCATGGTGAAGTACCCATATCTACAACACATTCTATAATCGACCCATGGGTCGATTTATTATGTGATTTAGAATCACCAAAGTTTATTGATCAAATGCTCAATTCATACCCTTCGTTTACGTCTCCTTCTATCGAAGATTTCTACGAAGAAGGGGATATTCGGTTATGGAGTTTTTGCTAGCTAGAAAAGATTTGCAGCAATTTTATGCAAAAAAAGAAGATTTGCAGCAAGATTGGGTGCTTGATTCATTTCTTGAGTAAAAGGAAAAGGAAAAAAAAGAAAGAAAGTAAAAGATTACTAACAAGTTAGTTATACCTATATTAATAATTCATTTCTATTCATTATTTACAAAATTATTTTTGTTTTAAAAGTGTATGTGAATTAGGAGTAATTAATCACTTTGGTTGACGTATTTTTATCGTTCGACCGTGTGAAATTACGATAATGGGTTTACATAAATATAAATGGGTTTGTTGTAAGTTAAATTACATAATTGTATGATTAATAGAGTGATGTTAATGAAGTGTTATTATTTATTGAATTATTTTCAAAAGCTCCTTCAATGTGTTGTAATGAACAAGAGAAGCAATTTAGTTGAATAATCAAGCTCTTCCTTCTTTTATACGTTCGTGTAGTCTTTCTTTTACTGAAATATTCATGTTTTCCTCTTGAATTTAACCAAAGGTCTGCCCTCTCTATTACCCATCTTCAGACTGTACACTGGGTAGTCTGAGGGTACTCAAATTAGACCTAACTTGTGCTGGGTTTAGAACTGTCTGGTTCCAAAGCATTGCGTGACCTACGAAAAAGTGCTAAGAGAAGAGAGGAACTATTGTGAAATTTGGGGAAACCTATAGACTATAGGTATATACAAAAGTTGAAAAGTTCTTAGACTTCTTTGCTTTTCCATCACTTCTTTATGCGCACTAGACATTAGTTTCTCTTATGGGTGACTTGGTAGGCAAGCTACCTATTAACAATGGTCAAATTCCCTCTTTCAACAAAAAAAAAAAAAAAAAAAAAAAAAAAAAAACAATGGTCAAATTCCCAATAATAGGTCCAAGGTTGTCTGCACAAGCTAGTTATTTTAGATATTTTGATTTATCCCAATAATAGGTCAAATTTCCTTTTTTTTTTTGTTGAAAGATATATGTAATCTTTCCTTCTCTATTGGATTTGATTTATTCCTAGCTAATTCATGAATGCCTAAATTTTGTTAGATATTTTGAGATTGATTCAAGAAGATTATAGAAATTCTAGAATAAATTGATTAGCAAATAGGTTAAAGGAGTATTTTAATCATCTCCATCCATGTACAAAAGAAAACAAGCTGCAATAATCATGTACATATTGTATATATACTTTTTTTCTTTTCACTTTTGTGTATATTTTGGTAAGTTGCCTTTAGATTCTTTTGCATGGATTCTCATTGTCCTTGTTGATTGTTAGGACACATAAACTTGAAGACCACAATCCAAAAGGGGTCCCCATGTGAAAAACCTAAATAAAAAAGATATATTCTCCTTGATTTTAATGGATTACTTTTACAATTATTTGTGATCGAAATGGAAATTTCCCAAATATTGTTTGAAGAAAATATATTGAAAGGGTTGATTCTCACATGAATAATGTCTTTTAAGACGATTTTCACATGGCCATTCCACATGGTGTACGAAAATCAAACAAGGAGTTCAAATTCGACATGTCAATAATGTAATGGTTAGTGAAGCTCGTTTTGGTCGAATCCTAACAATCAAAATGTCTGATTTTTCACGTTCACTCATTTTTAACACAAAGTGAAGTCTTCACGGTTAATATCAATTTATAACCATCACATATTTTAGTGCAGTAGTTGAACGTACATTTTTTCCCCCACAAATATAATTCTTACTGTTAAAATGATGCTTGATTAAGACATCAACAAACTATAGTATTAAGTGGAAGAGGACAAATTTTCATTAATATTACAAAAATTCAGAGTATTTCTCATTTCTAATATAAGATTAGATTATTATTTTTGCCATCTACTATATTGTGACATTATCTATTTTATCTCTAATCTCACTCATGTTATGAATTGAATATGACAAGATTTGAAAAAAAAATGACAAGTGATTTTCTTGACTAGTAGTGGTTGACAAAGAAAAAGAATAATTGAAGGAGAAGGAATACATGCATGTGGATGTAAGATGTATGTATCCAAACCCCAAACCTAAACCGTAAAATTGTTTTGTTTTACATATACATTGTATTTGGTTGGTTTTGATTAGGGTTTTTATAAAAGGGATATGAGGAGACAATACACCTGCTATGATCATGGGATATGGGACCATCACCATCTTCATATTTGTCACAATCCTTATACTGTCCTTTTCCCCATTTTGTATTTCTACCTAAAGAGCTACCATATACTATTACAAAGTAAATTGTCTTTGAGTGTGTACGATTATATGGGGTTGGAAATTGTGAGAATACTTCATAATCAATGAAGATAGTTTTGAAGGTGTCTCTCTCGCTAATGTTACTCGTATCTATCTTTTGTACCGTAAAAAAATGGTAAAAAACCCTCGCTCCCTCTCAAATAGTTGTTTTTATTAGATCATTGGACTTGAGCTTCTTCTTCTTCTTTTTCCATTATTTGATTCTTATCTTTCGGGACCTTAGAATCACCAAACTTATTTTTTCTTTGTAAGTTTGATTTCCAGATCAATAAAGCTTCTAAAATGGAGATAATTTTTCAAGTTTCTCTTTCTCTTCACTAGATCGAAACCAAATTGGATAGTCTCGATGTATTTTACTTGGAATTTTGCTTGAATTTCGTTAGTCTTAACTATGGTGAATTGTAATTGCTTGATTGATTTTGAAGAAATGCTTGTGAAACGACCGATTATGGGCTAAACATTAGAACCACACTCTTTTTTTTTTTTGTAAAAAATTCAGTGGGTTAGAACGTATTTTGTAATTGAAGCTTACTGCCATTACTGAATACAACTCAAAATGGACTCCGACCAAATTTTAGCTCAAGTCCACCAACTTTGATCCTATTATATTTAGGATAGACATGTATATCAAAAATTATTTTATAGATATCCTTTGATGACACAATTTTTGTAAAGATTTTCTATTTTATCTCGTAAAAAAAAATAATCTTAATTGACACTTGACATCTAAATTTTTTAGAGTATTAGTTCACTGGCTCAATGGAGATGCTCTGAGACCTCCGAAAATTATCAAAGTTCACATTGGAACCCCCCCCCCCCCCCCCTACCAAAGGAGTGCCATAACCAGATCATTTATGTTCTGAAGGCAGTTGAATTTCCCTGTAAGGTGCTCCTAAATTCAAAACATTACCAACTTTGTAGTGCTTTCAGAACAACTTGAACACTAAAGTCCAACTACTCCTGAGCCCCATAAAACTCGAAAGGTGGCCCTTTTAGACATGAATCCGTCCCAACTGTTAGGGGCGCCTATAGTAATAAATGGACGCTTATCCCACCATTTAAAGTTTTAGACATTAATACTATTCACACCATTTAAACAATGGACAACCGAACAACTGATATAATCCTCTTAACAAAAAAAAAAAACAACTGATATAATCCAAATGACTTTTTTGATTTGTCACATAAATAATAAGAATTCTAGAATTTATCATTGTTTCAATTTTTTTAAATGTTTCTTTAAATTATTATTTTGTAAATCCATTTTTTTTCATGATCGCCAGTTTATTCTTAAATCGTTTTTTCGAAAAATTGTTCTTTTTGGAAACTGCTTTTCTCGAAAATTGTTTTTACATACGCCCTTAATTATTTTTTTGAAAAACGTATTTGAAAAAAAATGGCTTAAACCGATTTCTCGAGAAAAATGGGTTCTCGGAAAAATGATTTTGAAAACTATTTCTAGAAAAAAAAGTTTCCAGGGAAAAAACGATTTCGAGAAAAAAAAAAAAGATTTCCAGAGGAAAAACGATTTATGACAGAATCAGTTTTCTGAAAAATGCTTTTTCGAAAAAATAACAGCTTATGGTAAACACATGTTTTTGAAAAAAGAAACATATTTTTAAAACAATTACTATGTAGAAAAATATTTTTTTTTTAAGAAATAGTTTTTTGGTTGGTTTGAAATTTAAAATCATTGTTTAATAATCAAAAATCCTAATAAATCTTTGAGAGTACTAGAGCAGGGCGAAATTTTGGTCCAATATAAATTTTGGACTTTTGAATCCTTAGGATTCAATAAGTCTAGAATTTTTTGTAGCTTAACTAACCAAGGAATCTTGATTCCTACCAAATCTTATTTTTGATAAGAATCATACTTAGGGATCTTGCATCCAAACACACCATAAATATATCACGTAAAATTGCTTTAATAATTATTCAGAACTATATCATGTATATCTTTGTATGACACACGCATCAACTAGTAGTACAGTTGGTTGGGTACCCGTCTAGAGACATGGAGATTGTGGATTCGGTCCTTGGAGACGGTAGTTTACCCTCGTAAATGATCTATCTCATGTAATTTTAGTCCGGCTTCTAAAATGTAGTACTTCAAAGCCCCTTAGGATGACCTATAAGGTTCTCTATACTGTCTTTAAAGGTCTAATTGTTATGGTTACAATGGTTAATGTGTTTATTTAATCCTTGTATATTGATATTGTATTTCAAGATTTGTTGTCAAACTTATTGGTTTCCATTTTAAGTGCCCAAGTAAAACAGAAAGGTGTTAACCAAAATTTGAACAAAAAGATGCACTGTTTACTACTAAACTACAACTTTGATATCTGTAAAGGTCCTATTTAAAATATCTAATTTTTTTAGTTATTACCTGTTTAAAATACAGACTTAGGTTATGAGACCTCAAGTTACAGTGCCAGTGGCCCTATAACAACTTTTGCCTGATGTGGCTGCATTAGGGCTGAGCCAGCCAAGCCAAACAATTATATCTTATAGGTTAAATTTCCCACCCTGGTATAACATACTGGATGGCCGCATTGATCCCCCCACTAGGGCAGGGGGATACATAGAGAAGAAAAGTGTGAACTCCCAAGTTCAACGTTAACCAGTATAGTCTCTGTTTTTGTCACCCGACTCAATTTCATGGGTGGGGAGTTTTATTCCTCGTGAAGGCCCCAAAATCCGAAAAGCGTACATATAATTTAGTACTCGACTGACATGAAACTTATAACAATCTCAAACTCGTGTAATGGCTTAAGCCTTAGCACTTAATGATATTGTCTCTTTTTTTTCTTTTCTTGGCGTGGCTGAAGGAACCCATCCAATAGGCTTAAACACTTTGACCATGTACCTATGCCTATGGTAGCTTCTCCTGACATTGTCTTGAGCACCTAACCCTCTTTGTTTTGGATTTTTAAGGGAGAGGCCCAAAAAATGGAGGGTAAATAAGCATTACCCCCAGCCCAAAAAAAAAATTAGAACCCAGTCCAAATTGTCAGGACAGCTCACAGTTTCCTGGTTTTTATTTTATTTATCCCTCTTTTACCCCTCCACGGGAAATTTCTGTGTTTTCTGACAATCTGACGGACGACAGCGAATCAATTAATTCCCCGTACATGACGTCATGTCAGAGAAACATTCAGATTTTCTGAAAATTCAAAAATGGCGCCATTTTTTGACGAAATTTCAGCCAATTTTTTTGGATCCCTCCCATTATATTTTGTTTCAACTCCTTCTTTCTTCTTAATTATACATCCAAAAAACTTCTTTTCATCATTCTTATTTTTTTTTCACATTTTATCTTCTCCATCTCTTTCAATCTCTAAAAACATAAATTTTCTTTTCTTTCTCTCTCTAAAAGTTTTATGTTCTCATTTTTGGGTGTTCATCATTCTTATTTTGTTTCACATTTTATCTTCTTCATCTCTTTCAATCTCTATAAACATCAAAGTTTTCTGTCTCTCTCTCTAAAAGTTTTATGTTCTTATTTTTTTTCTTCATCACTCTTATTTGTTTCACATTTTATCTTCTTCATCTCTAAAAACATCAAAGTACATAACCAAATGTCCAGTGCACAGAACCATTTCCGGTACAGGAGAAAATTCCCAGTTCAAAAGTGTCCAGTACTAAACCAAATGACCAGTACATAGAACAATTCCCGGTGCACAAGAAAATTCCCCAGTACAAAAATGTCTAGTGCATAACCAAATGACGAGTACACAGAACAATTCCCGGTACACAAGAAAATTCCCACTACAAAAATTTCTAGTACATAACCAAATGGCTTGTACACAGAACAATTCGCGGTACACAAGAAAATTCCCAGTACAAAAATGTGTAGTACATATCTAAAAAATGACCAGTACACTAAATAGTTCCCGGTACACAAGAAAATTTCTTTATACAAATCAATGAAATACTACCAAAAATGAAGAAATTTGTTGAGATTGGAAAGAGATCAGAAATAAATCTGGAAAAAAAGAACGAAATTTGTTGAGTTTGGAGAGAGAAATATGTGTGGGAGAAAATAAAAAAGAAATAAGAAATAAATCTGGAAAAAAGAACGAAAATGGCAAGTTGGTAAATTTTGTAATGGCAATTCTGTAAATTAATGGAAAGTACAAGGTTTAATGTCAGGTGAGTCAGACTATTTTCCAAAAAAATTCGAATTTCCCGGGAATTTTTCGATGGCAATTTTGTGAATTTATAGAAAGTACACAGTCTGATGGGAGGCGTGTCAGATTACTTGTCAGAAATTTTCGAGTTTCCCGGGAATTTTTTGATGGTCGTTTCGTAAATTTCAAAAAGAAGAAGGGTGTTTCGGAAATTCCACCCCTAGCCTGACTTTTTTGGACCTGCCCCTCATTCTTTATCTGCAGTGGGCCTGATACATATTGTTGGGCTGATTTTGGGCCTTTTGCCCAACCCCTCCTTTGTTTTTGTTGGCTACTCTATCTACATCTGTATGTAATATAACCCTAGATGGAGTATGAATTACTTGCTCCAAATTGATAAAAGAAAAGCATGATTAGAGATGAGGGAGTGGTTAGGAACCGAGACCTAGCTAGCTAGGAATAAAAGTTTGAGAAGAGAGAAACTAGTAGGACTACTTATTAGAGTAATTTAAAGACATAAGATCAAATCAATTTGTTAAACAAAATCAGTGAAATTAGTGGCAAGGAGAAAAAGTAGTCAAACATTGGTTAATGGTTGCTTTCTTTTTAGGGAGATTTTGACATACACCCCCACTTTTATATCGATATTAGGAGTACACCCCCGATTTTTGAAAACTTTTGACTTATACCCCCACATGGACGGAAACCGTTAACTCCGAGTTAGTTTGACTGTGTGCGAGACACACGCGTGAAACATGACATTTTTACCCCTTTTCATAGTTGTTGAATTTTTTTTCCATTTTGTCCTCCAACGGTCATTTTCAACTTACACTATAAATTTAATCTTTCTCATACATCTTATTCCATTGAAAGAAGCAAGTATTTAAAGTTGAAATTTTAGAAAAGATGGGATGAGGTGCTAACAAGGGATCGACAAGTAAGGTCTAGTTCATGTCTTACTTGTTTTAGTTGATTGACGGTTGGGGGTCCTTCCCTAATTTCTGAAAAACAGTAGGGGCCCTTCCCTAATTTCCGAAAAATAACATTAACTAGAAGTAATGAAGTTCCAATAACAAAATTGTAATGAAAGAAACAATCTTTCTTCTTTTAACAGTCTATCAATGTGCCTCAACATCAACGAAAGTAACCTATTTCCTGTCAAAAATAAGATTTTATTTCTATAACTTGTTTACAACAAGAGAGCATCTAAACAACATCAAAAGCAAAGAGGCAATAAACCATATACGACAAAATAGAGCATCCATAACAAAGAAAGTTGGTGTCTATAACTTGGGTATCCACAATAAAACAGAATTCATGTCAAGTATCCGCAAAACAGACCACTCATAACAAAACAGCTCAATGAGCATCTTCACATTCGAAATAAGAACAAAAAGAGGTCAAAGGATCATCACTGAGCTATATCCTTTCACAATCCATCACAAAAAGAAGCAAAAGGAGAATGAGTCACTGCAGGACTTGGTCGATTCACTAAACTTCCTGCTTGAATGGTCGGAACAGTAGAGGTTCATGCTTTCTTGAGGAGGTTGAACTGCAAATGGAGCTTGATGATCCAAGAACAAGTGCCCCCTTCCTTTACCATCCAAATCACCTTCCATCCACCATTATAGCAAGTCACTTTCTTTGTTGATGTTGCATTTAACCCCATGTTTCAAATACAACAAAAGCATACTATGCCCAACCAAATCTCTGTTCTTGCTTCCCATCCCATTAATCAAGTCTATCAAATTCAGCTCATCACTATCTACATTCACAAATATAGCTATCTTCCCACTTAAATAATCATCACAATACCACCTTCCCCTCTAAGGAAAAATCCTCCAGTGACCATCATAATTCGCAATAATATTTCTTACACGAGCAAAACCTACTTTGTAAGCAATGATAAAACAAAGAGGATCAAACTTTACAAATCAAAAAGTAACAGAATTGCAAGAGCAACCCATAACCATGTGGTTTGAGTAAAAATAGAATAACATCTCATATTACTGAAACAACTAAATCTGATTTTGGTAATGTAACTAAACATTCATCATTCATCTAATCAAAAAGAGAATATCAATAATTTATATAGGCAATTATCCAAAATTATCTTAATTTTTCAAGAACTAAGGAAGCATCAAATCTTTACAACTACTAATTACGAATACAATGTGATATCTCAAAAACTATTTGATAAGTCAGTGGGGTAATTTATCCAATGTGGTATTTCAATAATGATATCTCAATGTGGTATAATACTGACATAAGAAATTTAACACAAAACCATAATAAATATAGCTCATATGTTTTTTTTTTTTTTGATGAAGAGAATATAGCTCATATGTTACTCAACAAACATTGAAAACCAAAACAATTTAAAAAAAATGGAGGCTTGGTTGGTAGATTAAGAGGAGAAACATCACAGACCCGAGTTCAAGACCCCATTTCGTCATCTGGATTTTCATGAATAAGATAAATTGAACTTGGTACCCTTGCTTTAACACATACCAAGATAGCAGTTTTTCTTGAAAGACAATTTTTTTTGACTATTCAGTTTAAAAAAAAATACTAAGTTATCATCAATAGGGAGATTTAACACAAAATTGTTTCTAATACTTACAGACGTTCCTCCTTCAGCCATTAATGGTATTCTTCACAAGAAACCCTGAATCTGTAGCCCTAAATCACCCGATCAAAGTTTTTTGCTGAGTTTAGAGAGAGAAACAAACAATTTCCAACACAAAGTCTATCCTTCTCTTCCGATTTCAAGAAGTTAGAGATGAAAGACTCCAGCCGAGTACAATGAAACCCTAGGTGTCCATGAAAATAGTTGAAGAAGAAAAAGGGCGAAAATTTGAGCAGGTAGTTGGGTAGTGGAAATGGTGGGAGAGAAAAAATTTATGCAACCCTACTAAATATTAGATTTTTGTTTCAACCGTCAGATCTCAAGAGATGCACATATCCGTCCGATCAAAAAGGGGCAAAAATGTCATGTTTCACGCATGTGTCTCGCACACAGTCAAACTAACTCGGAGTTAACGGTTTCCGTCCATGTGGGGGTATAAATCAAAAGTTTTCAAAAAGCGGGGGTGTAGTCCTAATATCAATATAAAAGTGGGGGTGTATGTCAAAATCTCCCTTCTTTTTACTAGTTTCCATGTGCTTTTAGCCTTTTAGATCATCAAATATAAACTCTTAATATTATTTTAATCAATAATTATACAATTAATTATCCTAATTGTTGTTAATCTATCATTACTGAAATATCTATCATCAATCTAGTTCATATATGAAAGTGAAATTCACAAGTACTTATCATCTTGGATTTAAAAAAAATGGCATACAAATTTTATCGATTGAACTTCGTATCTGATGATGATGATTTATGCCTTAGTAGTTACGGTCGGTTTCACATCCCTAGTAACTCAAAACCTGCTCGAGCTAGAAGTAGTCCCGTTAGTTCCATGCCGAACCCTCAATCGTTCGATATGTTTGAAAGTTTGAAACTCGCCCGAGTTAGTCGGATCTGATATCAGGCACAGGTATAGGTCTTGAGCCAGTTTTCACTCCAAACTACTTCAGTTTTTACATGAAAACTTGGAAATTTAAACAAACAGCATGAACTAAAAAATAGTTCTATTGAAGGAGCAGTTAGAGTTGGTAAGTCAGTAGAAAAACAGTATCTCTTTGAAACTCAAGCTCCCATTGATATATAATATAAGTATTTATGTACATGTTACAGTATGATCATAGATCACAAACCCTTCTCTTTCGCTCTCTAACACGCGGGTAAGCGTTTGCTCGATCCGGTGATGGAACTTCTGATTACATGATTTATATATTTACAGTGTACAAAAGTGAACCTCTAGTGATATCCTACAAATGACTGTCTCAAAATTTGCCATCCGTTCTGTTCCGAACAGCTTTAGTGGCAGCAACTCTAGCTGCAGTGGCAGCTCTGTTAGCAGCTGCGACAACCTTGTTTACTTGATTGTCCACCTGCCGTAGGTGAATTGCGTTCTCTGCCGCTTTTCTAGCTGCCTGAAAATATTATTAGACAAGAGATGATTCAAGATTTATGATCTATCAAAAGTATTTGATGTTTAGCCTTGGGTCCTTATGGTGCCATAGCCTGAAGCTGACTCGCCAGATTCGGACTTGTCTGAATATTGAGGTTATTTCAGACAATGGCTCTTGCTTTATTCAGACTTACTTTATGTCTGATTGAAATGGACCCAAAATCAGCCTGAATCAAACATTCAGCCGAGTCAAACAAAAAGAAACACTATGAAAATCTAATTCGAGTCAATTCAGATCACGAGTCAGATTTCAGATACGAATTTGACAACTATCGAACACCACATAAACCTTCATCTGAAAGTTCATTATTATATGTGGTTCACTTCCTACGAAGAATTCAACGTTTGCGAAAACCATATCTCAAATAACCTGACATGAAAAGAAACATACCCGCACTGCACCGAGAACCGTTGCGGTTAGATGGTGTTGAGGACTCTTGAGAACTCCAGAATCCCACTCTCCACATTTACTTTCTCCATTCCTAAAAGTGTAAACACCAAAACCTTGCTTTCTGCCTTCGTGCCACGACCCTTCGTAACAGTGTCCATAGGCAAAGTGATATACACCAAAGCCATGGATCTTGTCCCCAAAATACTCACCCGCGTATCTGTCGCCATTCCTGCATACATTTTTTATACTACACTCAGTAAATGAGTCATAACTAGCACAAAGTACAAGGATAATAAGAGACAATTTTGATCGATTTGTACAAAAGAAAATCAATATTTCAGTACTTGAAACTAAGCAAGAGTATAATCAAAACCCAACCTCGGTCGTCGGTACTGTTTTTTTATAGCCTAAACTTTTTATTCCGAGATAACATAGTTTAGAATGAGTTTGATTCCAACTACTAATAAAGACCAAAAGATCATGTGTTAACTACTGATAAAGACCAACTAAATGAGATAACAAAATCGTAAATTTAAGGTGAAGCCCTCTTTGGTAGAATGGTGACGTTTGTCGTTGTCCAGTGTTGGTCAATTCATTCAAACTGCTCCATCACTGACGATAAATTGCTTAACAGATCTCAATAAATTAAACCGATCAAAACGACACGACTTGAATCTTCGAAACTTCGATTAATCATAAGAACTTAACCAAACAATTACACACAAAAAAGAAAGCAGTTTCAATAGTTTTCATTGGTCATACATTCATACTTAATCATGAACTTCATTAAGTACTAAACTAATGAACATAATTCAATCCAGAATTTGAAATAATGAATTCAGAAATCTCAATAAAACAGTTCAGTGAATAATATACCTGAAATGGTAACAACCAAGTCCATGTTTGATACCAGACCTAAATTCACCAATATAACAACTAGCATCAGAGCAAGTTTGAACTCCAATTCCATGACTTTGTCCATTAACCCATTCACCTGTATAACAATCTCCTGTATAAAACCTAAAAATTCCAAATCCATGTCTTAAACCTTTTCTATATTGTCCTTTATATTTACTTCCTCTTTCCCAACTCTCAATTCCATATCCATCATATTTTCCATCAATCCAATCTCCTTCATATCTTCCATTAATGAAGTAATTATAAACCCCACTTCCATTACATTTCCCATTATGAAACTCCCCTTCATAAAAATCCCCATTACTATAAAATTCAACACCTTCTCTTACAATTTTGTTTTCTTTTTGTTCTTTATTCAAGAAAGTTGAAGAAGAAGAAGAAGAAATTCCTCTTTCTCCATTACCAATAAACCATTTAACAGATTCACCACTACTTTTTGAAGAAACCCCTAGTTTTCTAATTCTATTTCTCTCCCCCCACAACTGTTTCAGAAGAGACGAGTTCTTTAAAACAAAACCCTTTCTTTTTCTAAGGATGAAGATCACAGTAGTAACTAAACCAAGTGCTAATAATAAGTTTCTCCAAGTGAGTAACTTTTTCCTTCTGAGATAGAAAAAGAAAAAGAAGATTAAGGAGAAAGTTAGGGTTGCCATGGCTAGTAAAGGTATTAAGAATCGATTCAAACCAGTCCCACAACTAGTTCTTGTTCTCGAACCAGATGATTTATGTGGTTTTTCTTCATCATGAATTGAAGAAAGAAAATGATTAGAAGATCGAATTGTTGGTGATGACCTAAGTAAATATGATTGAGTTCTATTTAACTTCGATTGAATTTTTGAACTTTCCATTTAAAATTCTAATTGAAACCCAGTTCTTTGATTTCAATTTACTTGAATGGGTATCTCTTTATTTTGCTTTTCTATATCGAGAAATTCTTGTCAGGATGAAGATGATGATACAGTAGTACTGGTTCTTGAGAAGACTGAGACATCTGAAGATGGCGCAGGATAAGCAGTGACAGAGATGGTGTAAGTTAGCAGCCAACAACAGAAGAAAGAAAATGAAAGAAGAAAAAGTGTTTAAGCGCTGATATAGCAAAAGGGAAGCGATAATCCCAACGGACCCGCTCTTTTCAATTACAACCGCTAGATTCAATCAACGGTCACTATCATCTTGGCCAAAGGAAGATGTTAGCCTACACCTTGGGGCTTTCACATGGATTTGTTCTTTATCAGTTCTTACCGCTATCAAAAATTCTATTCATCCCTCTATTTTGGTCTCTTTCCCGTCCTCTGCTGATGTGGCGACATATCACTGGAGTATATTTTCTCACTATTCTCTCCACCATTCTCTCTCCAATTGCTCCAAACTCGAGTGATATATCGCCACATCAACGGAGGGCTGGTAGAGGGACCAAATTGGAGGGATGAATTGAATTTCTCTACAACTACTAATGGGAATCAATCGGGTATGGACGTCCATGGATTCTTGAAACATCGGGTCGGATGGTTTGGGTAACCAAACCTTTTGGCTATTAGGCTAAACGGGCTTTATTGAAAATTACTTACGCCATTGTCCACCCAAGCCCGTTAGGAAAGTCGGTGCAAACCGGGTTTCAAGCTTTGGAGCATCCCAAAAGTTTTAAAGCCACACTTATAGCAGGCACACCAACCAGCATGTAATTTTTCTGTACAAGCTCCCAATACTATAAGTTGGGCAAATTATGCACAATTAAGTTGGGGCCTTTGAAATAAAACAAATCCAATGTTTCAACTACTAATCTTCTCCAAAGTCCAAACTAGGAATAGAAAACTAACCTTCCAACTACTAGTAATCCTCTAATCTCTTTTCTTATTTCTTATAATTTATATTTCACTTTATTCTTTTAGTATGATTTTTCATGTGATTTATATACTAGTGCAAACTTCTGCATAAACTCAATCCTTTCTCTCCTCGTGTCTAATCTAACATCAACAAATAAGGGAATTACATTTTTTCCCGAAAGAATGGTGAGAATTTTCGCTCATATACGGTATTGGTTAGTGGATCACCCCGTGATCAGCGAGTTCCAATGGCAACAAAGCGAGACATTTGGTGGGTCAACCCGGTTCTTAGTTACCACCATCATGACCTACCTCTCTCTCGTCGCGTTCATCCACTACCTCACCACCTTCCAATCAAAACCAAAATCCACGATCCAAAATTCGTCAAGGTATACTCTTCTTCGAATCATCTCAGCCATTCATAATTTCAATCTAATGATTCTTTCATTCATAATGGCCGTTGGATGTACTCTTTCAACCTTCTCTAGAATGCCGGACAGTCGTTGGATCTTCTGTTTCCCTTCGAATAAAATCCAACCCAAAGGGCCTGTTTTTTTCTGGGCCTATGTATTTTACCTCTCTAAGATCCTCGAATTCATCGACACAATTTTAATTTTACTTAACAAGAATGGAAACAGACGGTTGACATTCCTCCACGTGTACCATCATACACTTGTTGTAGTAATGTGTTACATATGGCTCAATACATCTCAGTCTCTCTTTCCTATTGGATTAGTAACAAATGCTTTAGTTCATGTGGTAATGTATGCTTATTATATGATGTGCTCTTTTGGAAGTCAACCAATTTGGAAGAAATCGGTCACAAATTGTCAAATCGGTCAATTCTTACTAGGTTTTGGGGTTTCAATAGTGATGTTGTACTTCCATCTTACTGGAACTATTGGGTGCTCCGGAATTAGGGGTTGGGTTTTTAGTATGCTTTTTAATACATCTCTTCTTTTTCTTTTTACTGATTTTCATACTAAGAGTTATGGAGCTAAAAATAAAAAGAGAAAAGTGAGAAAGGGAAGGAGAATCGATTGAGGGCTCTTTCCTTTTGGTATATACTTAGTATGTATACGTGGTAAAGAATGTATTGTCTGAGTACTTGTACATACAAAATTTGATAAAGGCTCGCTCAGTTAAAGCAAGTCAAGAAAGGGTAAAATATTTGTGATGCATGTCAAATCTTTAGCAACGTCGAGAATTTGTTTAGACCTCTCAAAGCGCGCACTAGCTATAGCTGCAAGTTTCAAATATTTCAACTCAAATGGATAATAATTATGTTTTGATAATAGAAATTCGAGCGATATACATTCTTTCAAATGATTGAATAGTAAAACCTCAGACACTACCAGTGCTCCCAATAAGCGACTTGAATCCAAAGAGAATCCGCCAAATTTTAAACCAATTAAGGACATTGCAATGACGAAAATTAAACTGGCTTGAACAATATTACAAAAAGAACTGCATTTTCTTAATCATCAACCTAGACTAGTATTTGGTTTCCGACCCAAAAGAAAATACTTAGACTAGTATTTTACAAACCCAACATGATTTTGTGCAAGTAACCCATACTTTCACCATCAATTCCTCTCCTCTCTTCAACACAATTAGGGTGTGTCTCATCAGTAAGTCAGTAACCCATACCCACCAACTTGGTTCACCATTCACTAGAACTTTCACCGAAAGCAAATCGGTTTCTATTTCAAAATTAAAAAAGAAAAACCAATTTACTATGAAGCCAAGTGTTTGCAAACACAACAAACTAATGTGTATTCGAGTAAAACTGTTTTAGAAGTACACCGAAAATTGCACTGAAATTAAATGATTCAAGATAGTAAAGAACCCGTCGCTTCTTCTAAATGAAGTTATTCGCCAATGGATCTATGATGCTTGACGAGAGATTCAAGCTGACCCACAAACTTTTTGGAGTCCACAGCAGCTACAAGGTGTGTATATAGCTGCAGATTAACAACAAATAGTAAAGAAACCATTCAGCTTTCGAAAGTCCTCTAACAGTTTATCATCTAACACGAACCAAACTTGCTCAAGCTGACGGAAGCTACTTTTGGTTTGTGTGTGTGCGCGTGCGTGCCTACGCGTGTGTGTGTGTGTATGGACAACGAACTGGTTCATCAAGTATCAAGGTCAAAAGTAAACAATGAAACAAGGAAGAGCATTAGGCATTAGGTAAGGTTTGAAGACATACAGATTACTCAAACTACCATATCTAGACCCATCACACTAATTTATCCTGTACGCATTTCATAAGGAAAATTTTCATTAAAATCTTCATAACTCGTAATTAACATTTATATATGTTCTATTTCGACAATCAGATAGTTTGGGATATTAAACTGGTGGTATTATGAACATATATAGTAAAGCAAGCAGAATAAAACACTAGAAGATGAAACTATATTAGGAGGCGAGGCAGTCTAAAGCACCACAAAAGAAGTTGATCAGCAAATGTTACATTTTTCAATTTCACCAGTTTTTTCTACTATACTTGTTGTTGCTTCATCTTGTTCTTCTTCCTTTTCCTCATGATCAATGACCGATTTTACAACATTGATAGCGAAGCAAAGCTTGGAATCTTCTTGTCCTTCCACAGGTTCTCTAAAACACCATAATTGAACTTTATCATCTACTTTCATCTTGAAGCTTTCAACCATGGTGTTCCAGCCCTTGGTTAAGACAGTAAAACCATTTACCCATTTCTTGCAATCAAGTTCCCACTCTTTGCCCTCATGATCTATCACCTTCACCTGATTTTCATTGTTATCCTTCTCCTTCTTCTTATCTTTTGAAACCTTTATTTTCTCCCTTTCATTGTCAGTCAAGTATGCCAGTAATATCTCATGATTTGTTATCAAGAGCCTGCCTTGATCAGGTTTTATGTCGGTTTTGACAAGCGTCTTCTCTGTTATCCATGTGATTTTAGTACCATTCTGTTTCCTAATTGCTTCTCTCATTAATTGAGGCATCTCTTTTGATGTTGATGCTTCCTTCTTCTCATTATTTCCGTTCGATTTTTTCTTCAATTTCCTCTCTGGGTACTTCTTTTTCGTGTCTTTTTCCACATTGTATTCATCATCATCAATAATCTCTTTCCCTTTCCCCTTCTTTTTGGTAGTTATGGTGAATTGAGGAGGGGTCTCTTTCGATGATGATGATGATGATGATGCTTCGCTCTTCTCATTACTTACGCTCATCTTTTTATTCGACTTTCTCTCTGGGTACTTCTCTTTCATGTCTTCAACCACATTGTATTCATCAAAAATCTCTTTTCCCTTCCTCCTATTGGTAGTTGTGGTGGTGGTGGTGGTGGAGGTGGTGGTAGTGGTGGTCATGGTGGTGGGTGGGGAGGATGATTTTCTTTCGTTTCGAATTTCATCTGCAATTTCATCTACGACGTTATAGAATGTATTATCAACTTTCTTCCCTTCTCTTTCTAGTTTTCTTGTTTCCATCTCAATCATCCACTTCAAGAACTTACTTCTACATCCATCAGTAGACTCCATGATCTTCTGAGGCAGTTCTTCGTCGGAGTAAACACTTAGCCTCCTCGGCTTTTCCTCTAGTTTCTCATCGCTAGAAACTACCAGACGCTTTCGCTTCACTCCATTTTCCTCCACAGTGGTGTGAATAATTCGCTTCCTTGGCTTCTTCTTTGTCTATTTAAGAACGGAAACCATGAAAACAAGAGTTAACAAAAATACAGAAGAATTAAAGATATCAAGATTGAGAAATTAAAAGAAGACTAGCTTAGATAAGAAGTGCTATAAAATCAAATTCACTTTATGGGTATTAATTAATTCATTCAAGAAGATGAACATGAAGATTATATATATAACAGAGGAATCAAAAGAGAAAAACAGAGCAATGAAAGAAGTAAGAATTTGAAAATATTTTGAAACAATACCTCACAAATTACCCAAGTATCTTTATCAGCCATTGGTAATCTGAAAACCCCACAATCTTGAATCTCTCTTTTTTTTTCTAATGAGAAAGAATTGATGAATTATTTTGATTAGATGTTATAAGAAACAGAGTGAAACCCTGCCTGTTTATATAGAAGATTAAGTGTTTCTATTTTGTAAAATACCACGTACTTACTGTTTTCAGAATTAAACAAGAACTTGAACTTCCTAATCTTTATCTCAATTTCTTTCTCCTCTTTGAATTAGGTTTCCTGGGCGAATGCATCAACCTAAAAATTAGTTTCTCTCTCTCTCTTTCTAGGGTTTGAATTCTTACTTCTAAAACCAGTTGAGAAGAATGGAAATATTTCCAAAAACTTATTTGTAGTATTTTTTCTTGTTAATAACGTTCAAAAGAAACAGTTGGTTTTGTTAACATAACTTGGCATTAGAGGGTTGTACTCTTACAAAAGAATTAATTAATTTTAAAAAAAAAATTAGATCTTTTGACTTAAGAATTGAAAATGTTTTTTTTTTTTGAGAAATCGACTACGATCTACGTCAGTCGTTACAAGGCATTGATACATCATGAATATATGATGAGCACGATAACTGCCTATTAGGTAGAAAAAGAATCTCTTTCTGATTTTCATGCCCGTCTAGTGATGTATATATACTTGTTTCAACTATCAACTAATCTAGATAATAAGTACGATTAATTAACACTCTTCATTATTCTATATATATTTGTGTTAGTTATCACTCGTCATAATAAGTCATTTTAGTATATAATTCAGTTCCACTGGGTCGGAACAAGGCGTCACAATTAGTTGCACTTTCAGTCTCTTTACTTAAATCGTTGTTAGCTTCAAATTGAGTCATCCATTGTTTCATTATCGAAATGAACCTGTCAAGAAACTTAGGTCGTCTGGTTGTGAAAATGTATGAAAAGATTACTTTGGGACTACTAAAAGTGCAAGAATATATAAAAAAGCTGCAGCATTGTTACGACCACCTTTTGTGATAGTAAGCGTAACCTAATTTTCAATTCCACTTCACTCGAGGAAAATTATCCATTCGACTAAAAACAGGGGAAACTATGACATAATCCTGAATATGTACATAGTTAAAGATAATTGAACATTTTTTATACCCAAATCAGACACAAGATGACTTCTCTTTGTCTGTCTGCATACTTTCAGTACTCAAACCTGTTGAAATCTATTTACATAACAATTTTGCAGGTTCAGCATTTAGGTACATTTGATAGCCAACCAGAAACTAACAAAGCAAACAAACATAAAACACCAATCATTTACAGTGGTTCAATGCCATTATCGATTTAAAGAGCCTTCATAATTACTTTGCCAGATGCTCCGATCCCTTTCGCAGCCATTTTCAGGATTGCTCGATGCCTATACAATCTGCAATTCAAATTCCACGCCATGAAGCACGGGTGTAAGCCATAAGCATTTTTCAATTCAAGATGAAAACTAAATTACAAAAATGAAGATATACTCCTTAAAGATTTGAAGACTAGTGACGATATTGGATAAAGGCTCACCCCGCTAAAGCAAGTCCCCAGGCGGAGAAGGCATAAAATATTTGTGCTACATGCCAAATCTTTAGCATCGTCTCAAACTTGTTTAGACCACCCAAAGCACTAGCTATCGCTGCCAATTTCCAAATTTTTCACTCACATGGATAATAATTATTTACGATAACAGAAGTTCGAGTATGCATTCTCTAAGATTATTGAATATTAAAACCTAGGGCACCACTACCAGCACTCCCAATAAGCGACTTGAACCCAAAAAGAATTGGACAAATTTTAAACCACTTAAGGACGAGGTCATTCGCCTTTGGACACAATCTTGTTTTTTTTTTTTTAATTCTGAACTAACAAGACTGTTATTTAAAGGCTCAAAATGATATCATGCAAATCCGTAGAACATACACATACAAAAGCTTGCATTATACCCAATGAAGAAACTGCGAGTATCTGACAAGTAACCTTAGCTATCAAGTATAAATCAGTTATCAGGTTTGATGACACAAATCGGCTTGATCTTTGACACTAACTAGTATTAAGTAGAATTAAAAGAAAAAGAATCAGAGAGATCATAGATCCTGTTAGTTGTGAACTTACATTTCTGAAGTTCCTCAGGTGTTAATTTCTGCGAGCGGGAGGTAGAGGAGCCGTGTTAGATAACAGAGAAACTAAACAAAATAAGTAAGATCGAGGAGTTCTTAAGGTAGACATCAACCTTAGCTTTCGGATTAGAGATAATGCATTTTGCCATGAAATTTGCAACACCCTCAACAACATCTTCTTCACTAACAACTACATAACTTTCACCATCAATTCCACTCCGCTCTTCAACACAATTAGAGTGTGTCTCATCAGTAACCCATACCCACCAACTTGCTTCACCATTGACTAGAATTTTCACCGAAAGCAAATCGGCTTCTACTCCAAATTAAAAAAGAAAAAGAAATTCATTATGAAGCCAAATGTCCGCAAACATAAACTATTACTTATTCATGTAAAACAGTTATAGAAAAATTACACTGAAATTAAATGATCCAAAACAGTAAATGACCTGTGGCTTGTTCAAAAGGAAAGTTATTCGTTAATGGATCTGATGACGCTTCACGGAGAGATTCAAGCTGAGTCACAAACTTTTTGGAGTCCACAGCAGCAACAAGGCGTGTATAAAGCTGCAAATGAACAACAGATGGTAAATGCCGTATTCTAGATTAATTATAACTTATATTCACTAAAAGTTAGCCAATAAAGAACAAGGCATAGTAACGAAACCCTTCAGCTTTCAAAAGTACTTTAACGCATATAACAAGAACCAAACTTGCTCAAGCAGACATCAACTATTTTGGTTTGTGTGTAAGTGTGTGCGTGCCTGCGCATGTGTGTCTATAACGAACCGATTCATCAAGTATCAAGGTCAAAAGTAAACAATGAAATAAGAGCATTAGGCATTATGAACAGAGCAAGCAGAATAAAGAGACTAGAAGATTAAAGTGAACATATTTGGAACAGAATCCCAATTGGGTATTAATAATTAAATGCCAGAAACTCAAAATCAATCATGGGTATTACTAATTAGTACTCAAATAACAAGTTAACAACAGATAAGATCCAATTTGATATAAAGCAATTGAATGAACTAATAATTGGAAATTGTGGTTATTAACTTACATCGGAAGGGCAATCTTTTGATAGAGATTGAGATTGAGAGATGTCTTGGAAAAGTTTGAGATTTTCTTCAAGAACTGTTTTGAGACGACGATTCTCGGAACGTAAAGACTCAATTTCTTCTTCCTCTTCTGAACTAGAGAGTTGATGATGATGGGTTTCTGACTTTTGATCATGATGTTTGTGGAGATGGTTGTGGGTGAACTCCATGGCTGACCAAGCTACCTCTGCAACTTCAATCACCGTCTTCCCCACTTCTATAGGATTACCTATCCTAACATGAGTCATCCTCTCTCTCTCTCTCTCTCTCTCTCTCTCTCTCTCTCTCTCTCTCTCTCTCTCTACAAAAAAATTCAGTTATTTGGATGTTGGAGAAAACCTAGCAATTTGGGGGTTTTTTCTTGTTTGATGAAAGAGAGTTTTTTCTTGTTTGATGAAAGAGAGGCGTGTCGAAAATAATAGAGAAAGTCAGAGAGTATTGCCACATTCACAAACTCATAACATGGGCTTCTAGCTAGCTTAATATCATCCTGATTCCTGGTATCATTATTTTTATTATAAATACAACTCGGTCCGTTTCTTGGATAAGTCGGACCGTCTATTTTTATTGAAAGTTTAATATAAATTACATCCAACGACTGACATAAAAATTTCTTCTTTATTGATTTTAGAATCTAAATATCAAGACTACTGAAATTATTAAAGTATTAATCAGCAAGGAACAACTGTAGGATGCTACAAGAGAAATATGTCGCGTCTGTAAGACGCGGGAGACCTAATCCGTGTGAAGACCCAATGCTTAGTGAGTCATATTGTTTGGCAAATGGGTTTAGATACGTTTGAAATGATTGCACGGACAAAAGGTCATTGGTTTGGGACATCGTACACATATTATTGTTTAAAATAAGACAGTTCGATATATTTTACGAACAATTACAATGCATTACAGAAATTATCAGAAATTCACAAGCACAAAGAACATTCACAAACTCATAACATGGGCTTCTAGCTAGCTTAATATCATCTTTTTTTTTTTCTTGAAATAGCTTAATATCATCCTGATTCCTGGTATCATTATTTTTATTATAAATACAACTCGGTCCGTTTCTTGGATAAGTCGGACCGTCTATTTTTATTGAAAGTTTAATATAGATTACATCCAACGACTGACATAAAAATTTCTTCTTTATTGATTTTAGAATCTAAATATCAAGACTACTGAAATTATTAAAGTATTAATCTGCAAGGAACAACTGTAGGATGCTACAAGAGAAATATGTCGCGTCTGTAATCCGCGTGAAGACCCAATGCTTAGTGAGTCATATTGTTTGGCAAATGGGTTTAGATACGTTTGAAATGATTGCACGGACAAAAGGTCGTTGGTTTGGGACATCGTACACATATTATTGTTTAAAATAAGACAGTTCGATATATTTTACGAACAATTACAATGCATTACAGAAATTATCAGAAATTCACAAGCACAAAGAACATTATAATCTAGAAAAATTTAGTTTTGGATCTCGAATGAATTATATTTTTTCCCCAGCCTAAAACTAAGACCAGTCTATAAAATTTTGACTAATCAGCTATCAAGAATAATTGCCAATTTCGTGATGTAATAGATCTTGAAACCATTTTATCTTTGTATCATGGTTATTCCTATTCCATCCTTGTATTTTGCCTAATAAGCCTTGTTTTTTTCAGTTGTATATGTTATAGTGTTTTGTTACTATTTATTTCATAGATCAAGAATTCAAGATGGTCCAAGAAGGTGATGCAACTTACTACTTTTCGGTGGTCTCGCAGTAAGATATGTCCTAAATATTAATGAAACTGGAACAAGATTTCTACCTTCAAGTTGCAAATTCAGGTTCAATCATGGAAACTAGTAATAGTTCTTTCTTTCCTACCAAAATTCCATTTGAAGATGAAATGTTCAGGTTGCTTCCCTCAAATTCTGATAATACTAAGGATAACCAAAAGAGAAACACTCAAAACTATATAATATCATAGACAGATCGAAGTTGCTTGTGTCTGATGAAGAAAATATAACCACCTGGAGCTAAATATTTGATCACGTCGCCGATTTTTAACATCTTGGATTTCTGATTCCTCTCCTTGTTACTGGGATGACATCTTGCTGGATTGGTTAGTTTTGTTCTGGATTGCTGGGGGTGAAAAGAATAAATTAACATCTTTCTCATGAACAATTGACGCCTGTTACTGTCGGTTCACCCTGTTTTTTCTGCTGCAAAAGTTGTTGACAAGAAATATGTAAAGGATCGACCAAGTTTGGTTGTAGATTTAAAATTTAGGGCTACTAATAATCACATTGATGGACTAAATTTGGAAATATTTCTGTTGATGTGATCGAGAAGGACAATACAAACATACCTATATATAATTGGAATATCTGATAGTGGATCTGGCTAGCCTAGTTAGACTTCAGGAGTTTTTCGCTTCCGATCAGGTGTTGAATTAACTTCAGATTGTGATTTCCCAAACTCGGATCTGCATGTGCCAAAATTGCTCTTGGTTCAGTGATAGCAATGGAAACACTATAATAATATGACCAACTTATCAATGAACGAAAATGATATAAAATTCCAAACTCGTGTAATCGAAAACCATAAATTGCAGTCGAGAAGTTCCGTCAAAATTGCAACCATAAATTGCAGTCGACAAGTTCCCTCAAAATTGCAACCATAAATTGCAGTCAAGAAGTTCCCACAAAATTGCAACTAATAGTTCACAGTATGTAGATGTACAATGGATCACTCTTCTGTCAACAACACCGTTAGTGATTTCATACTATTTTTCCTTTTAATGCTCGTCTTTCCTATTCATGCTTATAGTACCATGAATGATAGTCTGAGGAAAACGGAAGCTCTCTGAGCTAATGTTATGTGAATTTTAGGATGGTTTGTGGCATAGAAAAGTTATTTAACAGATAAAGTGGTACAAATGAAACAAAAATACAAAACAGTATAAATATCAAGGAGACAACGATTTGTACTTCTAACTCTTAATGGTGAAAAGTAACTTACCCACAGGTCGAACATTTCTTGTGATGCTTGCAGAATATGGACAAACAGACAGAACAGATGTACCCCATGTCGATGGTCTTTTTGTGGCAAAAGCATCTGCAAGCCCCATTCCAAACATGCAATAGAAATTAAGCAATTAATTACACTACCCATATGAAAATAAAAGGATTTGCACAGAGATTCCTTCCGCACAAATTAAAAAATGGTACAAGAATTCATCATGAAAGAACGAGGAAAGCTAGAAACCTAAATTAAACACAATGCATCAATTCCACGCGAAGAAGAAAGGAGTAGAACAAGGAAAATGGTGAACCAACTTGGTGACTGAAGCATTCCATGTCGCAAGAAAATAGAGAAAGGCTTTCTAAATCCCTAAGAGAAGCCATTACATTTTCTTTTACCCAACACGAAATAAACAACCAGATATGGATGTATTCTAAAACGATTCAGTTTCAGCCAGCAACGTCCTATGTTGATTTTATATATGAGGTCCACATTTGTTCTTTCCAAAAGATTCTTAATCTTCACTCTTTTGGATCCGATAACATCACTCGCTATATTTGGTTGCCATGCACCCAGTCTCCAAGTTACCTACATCATCATTCACTATGGTACTCAAAACACCTCAGTCGCATTATCATGGAAAGAATCAGTCTTCCTCTGCTAGCATGCACAATTGTGGTTTCTGGATGATTGGATCGTTAGTTCGTTACTAACAAGGAACCACTAGAAAATGGAGTAACAAAATGCATCAGAACCCAGAGGTTAGCTAAGTAACTATTCCATAGTCCATACATGTAACAACTTGCAGTAACCATGACTTGGACATGAGTTAAATGCGATGTATTTCATATGTTAAATAATATGCACGATATGAAATAAACCTGCAAAAGACACGCAGGACATTTCAGCTACTTCAAAGGTTTTATGATACATAACATCAAGAATAGAATCAAGTACAATTTATGCATGGAGGAACAATATGGTAGGACATAATTAAGAATGAGGTACGAAAAGATGCACTTACGAAGCACGAAAATCCACCCCTACAGGTTTAGGAAGTTGCAGAAAGCTCCGTGACTGTAAATCAGTTGCAAATACTGTCTGCATATCATAAAAAATCAGCTTAATATCCGCGAAGTTGATGAAGTGCAGAAAACTAAAAGCATGTCTCTTTTTAACACCTCAACCTATTTACTTGGAAGGAGATGCACAGTACGAAACCAAATATTTCCTACTCAATTGGAACCACAACCGAGTAAACTTTGTTTCAAGTCCAACTGATTGGGAGGTCAGGACCAAAGCCAGAGCCAACACAAGATGGATCAGTTCAAATTACAATATCTAGTGCGATGTAGCTTAAGTTGAAACTAGAACTATCCGTCAACACCCCTAAAGAGTATACCTTCACGTAATTATTGGGTTTATGTACTTAATTGAACCATCTTATATACTGGACATGAACCAAAATAAGGATTTAGTAACCAGTAAGAGTTGAATGTCTATTATTTTGCTAAGTTACATGCCAAAGTTCTTTTAGTTATTTACTTTCTCGAAGAGAGGTGCATGGTATAACTTTTTGATAACATTTAACTCTGATTCTACAAATCAAAACTCAGAAATTTACTTAGATTTTGTGGTGAACAAACTTTTTAATAATTTCATATAGCAGCAGAAGCATAAAATCTTCAAGAGAACTTACTGAGAGATATTGAAAAAGCCCATCCAATTGTTGGGGCTTCAAATAGACCCCGCTGGTTATGTAAGAAGCCTGTTATCACAAGAAGTATGGAACTAATGGATATCTCCTATTAATTGCATATGATAGAACTCAACAACAGGAATCCATAGAATATGAAAGAAACCTATGTCACCTGTTGCAAGAAGGCAGAGTGTTGAGCCCCTATAATGCACGAATCTATAGGCACCTACATATTAGCAACAATAAATTAACAACTGATAAATACAACATAGTTTCATAAATAACGCTTAAAAGCCGGCAAGAGGTTCCTATAGAGTGACTCTCAACATGTCCGATAACCATTTAATTGAATCCCAGAAGCAGCAATGCAAATATCTGATATATAATATGCCGGTGAATTTTAAGGGAACATCAAGAGCATGTTTGTGCCAAGCACATCCGAGACCTGGTAGGCCCAAAGTCCAGGGCGAGCTCGTTAGGCAGCCACTGGCCCAAGCAATGCAACAAGTTTTTAATTATTTAAAAAAAATTAATTGCTTCATTTGTTGTTTAATTTAAGGACAGTTGTTATTATTGTATTTCTAGATAATTCTTGAATTCTGGAGTTCCCTAAACTAAATGGAAGTCGTATTTAAAAGTCTATAGTATAGGACCTTGATGCTTGATTAACACTAGAGAGTTTAACAATCAACTCTAATCAGAAAACTTAGACTATCATCACGTATGAACCTTCGTATAAAACTTCCACGTACACGTTCACATGAATATCCCTATCTATTAAGCAGCAAGTGAAATCAGGTCTGGCGAGACAAGGGGCCAAAGCCTCCTGCCAGGGCACCAAGTAAAACTGTTGGAGTTTCTAGATACCAAGAAGGAACTTGACGTTCATCGGCTTTTCTTTCTTATTCTTGAAAATCATGTGGTTTACTACACTACTACCATTTTGTTCAATAAGTAGATTAAACACATACCCTTCATAAAGCAAGACTAAACAAAAGATATAATTACATTAAATAATACAATACCATTGAACGTTGTGCTGAGAAGATTGCATTCATCACTGCAACATATCTGCCAAGATATCGTCTCAGAAAAAGCTCAATTTATATAAGCCAAAAATGATTTTTAAAAAAACATGGGTAACATACTGTTCTGGACCATCTGGAGACCCTTGCAGGCACAATATCTGTCAATGGAAATCGGTGAAATAGTCAAATCCCCAAAAACACTTAATAACCAACAATATATCCATCTAATCCCCACAAAGCTAACCATGACAGTGAAGACTGTAAGCAGGTCCACATGTATTGGAGAAGCACATTAAGAAAAGATCATAAAAAACATATGGAAATGGTTAAGAACTTTACATAGTCATTAAAAAAAGAACTCCATGTTTCATACATTCTGTTTTTCAAATTTTAACAAGCTGTAGTAAGAGAGTAAATATAATAAAAAATTACTCGACAGAATAGTTAACAAGAGTACTGTTTATGTAATTCAGCTTATATATATAAATATATGTGACCTTGAGTATGTGCAGAGTCTTCAGACCTTTCCTCAAGGAACATTGCAATATAATCATATAAAGTTCCAAAAGAATATAATATTCTTCTCAACTCACAGACCCATCGATACACTTAGGATGGAAACGGAAAACTTACTCTAGGATGTGGATGAAGTGGTCCAGATCTAAACACTCTTTGGATGTCTATATACCGAGTCAAATGAAACATAGAAAGGAATACATAGACAAAGAATACATAGAAAGGAAAAGTAATACATAGATAAAGAATACATAGAACGGAAAAGTAATTAACAAAACATCAATCATCAAGGATACAACAAAGAGCCAGAGACAAAGATCCTGATAGAAGTGAAGAGGGAATCCCAGATTTAGAGTTGTCTTTGCTTAATTCTTCATCTCTAATGACGAATTCCTCTAATTTTTGCAACATTTTGGAGCTAAGTGCGGGTGTTCTCCCATTATGCGAACTCGCAGTTATTGCCTCCGAAGTGGATGAGTCAAAAATGTAACCACATGAGTTGAATCCAGTTGCAATGACGACAACTTGGTTGAGTTGATTAAGGAGGAGAATAGAATTAATAAATGAAATTACCTACAAATAGATCACAAAAAAAAATAGATAAGTTAGATTTTTATCTTTATATCCGAAGTTCTGATTTAAGTAACTAGAGTCGTGAAAAGGGAGCTTACATGAGTGAGAAAACTTGAGAAGGAGAGAACATTGGTGGTGGAGTTTGATCCTCCCCAAAAGAATGGATTAGTATCCAGTAGAACCATGAGAAGGCTAACATCGTCTGCAAGAATTAAATCAATATAATATTAAAAAAAATGAAGCATAAGTTGATCTTCTTTCTTTCGCGGCAACAATTTGGACCGTATGGAGAAAAAGAAACCACAAAATCTTCAAGGACAAGGGGTATTAACAGACGACATTATCATGAAGGTCAAAGGAATGTTGTACCACTGGAGTCAGGTACACAAATGGGGGAAACATAAAATTTCTACAATTTTATTTTCAATTGGTAGGCTTTAGTTTTTCACATATAAGGTATTTCTTTTGACACTCCTGCATGAGGCCGGGCTACGGCCCCGTCAGGGGCCATAATCTGAACTTGCTTGTTCTTTTAATTGAATCAACTTTTCAAAAAAAATTTAGAGAACGAGAGAACCTGCATACTGCTTTGATGGAACTGAAGCCATGACTGCACCCGAGACCGATATTGAGGATTGAGATTTAAAAAACTAAAAAGGGTTTCAGTATGTGTTTGATCTTAGAGTATCTTCCCTTATCCCGGACAAGGGCAGACTTTCAGCACGAGTTATGGGTGCTGCTTAGTATGCTCCCTGTAAATATATTGTTAGCTTCTTCAAGGTAAGCAAATTTAGAAAAAATCAAACAGCAAAGAACACAATATAAGATCATATCTCTTACAGGCATTTCATCAAACAAGTTATGTGGACTCTCTCTCACTCTTTCTCTCTCAATTTCATTTGACAATTACAACTATGATATGAACTGAAAACCCAATCTGGTGACCAAATATTCTGTATTTTTTCAACCAGAAAGATAAATGAAGAACCTTTTTTAGGAAAATAAAGGTTGTCCATAAATGCATCACCAATTAGGTCAATTTCATCAATGAGTATTGACTGGTAATGGTTGACAAGTAAACAAAGTTGCAAATTAGACAAAGAAGAGAAGAAATCGAGCAGATTAATGTCTCACCAATTATAATCAAAGCATACGCATTAAAAATATGACAATCAAGTCAAGGAACAAAAATGCCAAAAACCCCCAAAAGTATTCATCTTTGTCTTCAACTTGAACTGAACTAAACCTTACTAATTTTTGAAAACCCTAGAAAACAAATATAACTTAAAAGGAGAAGGAAAGTGAGAGAACTTACTTGTTCTGATAAATTGAAGCCAACAGAGAAAAACCTAGAACCTTATTCAATTATAATGTTATAGATTTATCACAGAATTTATCTAGCGAATAGGGAGAGGGAGAAAAAGGTAAAAGTTTAATCGGAGCTTTAATGGGAGGCAAAATATAGAGAAAAGAAGAAGCTTTTGTATTGATGGAAAACGAGGGAAGGTGGGGTTTGGGAGTATAGCCTGCATAGGTTCTCTCGGGTCTGGTATATGAATGTTAGGTTCGACAACGCTACACAACCCGCCTTTTTTGGACTCCCACTTGGACCGCACGTGAGAGAAACAAAAGTTTCTCTCGCCACGTGACTGGACATGTGAGAGGAGAGAGAAACAAGGGTTTCTCTCACATGCGGTTCAAGTGGAAGTCCCACAAGGTGGGATGAGTATACTTTTTTGAGTCTGTTTGATAGGCGACTTTCCCAAAGAAAAGAGAAATTTTTTCTCTAAAATAAATTTTTTTCATGTGTTAGGTTTTCTTATATCATGTGTTGGGTATGCTGTAAACAAGGCCAGTGGTGTGAGTCTGGTCCTGTTGGCCAGCAGGTTGCGCCAACACGATCCAAATTTTACTCGGACGGGAACGACATGGACTAGAAAGACAAAGACCATTCCGGAGCGTGTTGTGCCTCCACGGGGGGTGGACGATGTGTTGGGCTCATCGTAGAGGATTCTGTCACTTAGGCCCATTACACAGGGCATGTGAGGACAGAAAGTCGCAATCCATTCATTCTTTTTCTCTATTTACACATTTGCAAATCTTACGTGCGAATGCTTTGAATATCAAATTTTTATTACAAATCTTACTTATTATGTAAAATATTTTCACCCAAATACCCATAAAACTGGCAATTTCAAAAACTATAAACATTTGCCACAGTTTCATTTAGTTATTTTGAACTGTAGCTGAACTTGAACGAACCCTTTTTGGGTTTAGGTCCCAAATAGCTCCTAACTTTGTGAACAGCTTCCTGCCTAGCCCCTAATTTTATCAAATATTTTCAGATGGTCTCTTTTTCAGTTACCGTTAGAATACCGTTAATCAGTCATCAACTCTCTCTCCTACATCTCATCACCTCTCTCTGCCACCTCATCGTCTTCTCCGGCGAAGGTCGCTGGTCGACCGATTTTCCGACCGACGACCTTCAAACATAAAAAAAATCTCTCTCCCTCTAAAAAAATAATTTTTTGACTTCTCTCCTCTTAGAGAGAGAGTGAGAGAGAGAGGAGAGAAGACAAAAAATTATTATTATTTTTAGAGAGAGAGAGGAGAGATTTTTTTTTATGTTTGAAGGTCGCCTGCCGGAAAATTGGCTGGTCGGCGACCTTCGCCGGAGAAGACGACGAGGTGGCAGAGAGAGCTGATGAGATGTAGGAGAGAGAGTTGATGACTGGTTAACGACGTTCTAACGATAACTGAAAAAAGGGTCCATTTAGGAATTTTTGATAAAATTAGGGGCTAAACAGGAAGCTGGTCACAAAGTTAGGGGTTATTTGGAAAATAACCCAAAGGTTTACATAAACCCTACAGGCCTGTCCCCAATCTTGAAGTATTCAAGCCTTGTAAAGTTTGATTAGAATCAAACTTTGAGTTATTAGTGGTGGTGGTCATATTAGATTTAATTATTTCCAGGTCCTCAAAAAAACACCCCCAAAACAAAGAGAAATCAATATGAACCCAGGGGTTTTACTAGATTGGCCTGAAAGAACCACAAATTTCTTTGAGCAACTCTTTGAAGGAACAACAAATACAAGGAGGACAAGTACAAAATTTCATAGAATGACAATAGGGTATGTTATAAATCCAAAATCAAATATTTGATCCATACATAGACTGTTTACCCCGATGAAAACCAAAAGTGAGATAAATAAACTAGTCAGACATGATAGAAACCGCGAAACTAGGCAAAACAGAACCCATAATTTAGGCACAATTTCGGTAACAATATCAAAGCCACCAACTTAAAGATAGACACAAGAGTGGTATCCCACTCAGCAAATTGGATAGAGATTTGAGCGAGGACGGAGAACTAGAAGTACTTCCACTTGGCCCATTTGCGGGAGGAAGCCCGAGCCCAGACGTGGAATTTGTGGATCTCACTCCCTCCGATAGTGAGGGTGCAGGGCCCGGAGTAGACATTGAATCCCTGATTCTTATTGCAGTTGGTGCTATAAGTGGAGGAGATTGATGATCGCCTGCATTAGTTTATGTCGAAAAATTGTCAGTATATGCATAAATCAAGAAACGAAAAATCATGGCCGTTTAAGGCAATACCAATATTATTGGTATCTATTGAAACCCGGGTGAAACCATGTGTTATTCGATCCGACACCCAGTTAGGAGTTTCTCAATAAACAGGCCCGTCACAACGGGCCTCAGGATGAAAACTCACGGGTTTCATTTGGGACGAATTATATTATTGTTAATGTAATCTGCATAAGTTCACGGTGATTTACCAGGGCATTGGGGTTGAGAAGATGTAAACAAACTGCAGATATGAAACAGAAACAATGACATTCAGAAAAGCGGACCATAACCATTCTACTAGAGCTATAACTAAATAGATACAGAAGCAAAAGACGATGAGAAAACTCACTTAGTGAGGATTGTGCCATTGGAAATACCACCATAAGTACAAGAAGAAACATTACAACCAGTACTACTAGCTTGCTTCGAAACATTGCCGACTATGAGATTACTGTTGCCACATTGCATGCTTGAACATGAAACTGCCAATGATGCAGGTGTGCAATATAAACTGCACAAAGTTTGATATAAAATAGCTTAATTTGTACGTTTTACTCCTTCGAGCAATTAATATCAACATGAATGTTAAAATAGGGACAAGTTGAAAAAAAAATGATAGTGAAATGGTATAGTTACTTGAGATTTCCCGGTCCACAACTGCATTGAACGCAGCGACTCGCTGTGATGGCATAACTCCCATTTGGTACAATCAACCCGAAATCGTCGGAAGACCTTGGGAAGTTAGATGCACATGCTGTAATATACAACAAAAAGGAAGTATGCATCGATAAAGTTCGTTCTCTGATAAAGTAATATAAGTGGAAATGCAGCTGTAGTGTACCATTATCAATAGAAGATGACAATTGAACTAAAATATTCCTGATAAAGAAAAATATTGATAAGTTTAACAATTTTATTTCTTGTTTTAAGGAGGCATTCTCTTGAGGACCTAAAGTAAAAGGAGACGTATCACCACCACAAAGCTTGATATGAAGAGCTCCATTTATCCATAAATGGAGCTTCAAAATATTTTTTCTCAACGATTTGAACGGAGGAGCTCCATTCAAAGCTGAGATCATTAACATATCTCCTCAATGGAAGTCTTGCTCCTTCATAGAAGCAAACATCTTTTCTAAGAAATCATACAGGGTTGAAGTTGCTTTTGCTCGGGAAATCGATTCACACCCTAAATTGGAGAGAAGGCAAATTTTCTCGAAAACCTTTATTATTGGGAAACTCCACAAAATTAATTATTGGGGAACTCCACAAAATTCATCGATTACTTTACAGGTACCTAATTATTGAGGATGCATTGGACACTAAATTAACTCAAATCCAATAAGAAATTCATATGCACGGGAAAGGAATCCACTAAACATTATTCAATTCAGTAACCAAAACACCACTTTCAATACCCAACAATAATATCACCTAGAGAAATTGTGATAGTCCCCCATCGCTTAGGAAGATTCCTGAGCTTAGGCTATAGGTGTATGCTCAAGCTTAGTAAGTGTCGGCCTGGCGGGCCTTTCGGTAGGCTCGTGGAACCTTTGTAAAAAACAAACCTCATATCTGTTAGGCTTGGAATGGTGTCAAAAGCGGGACATATGCCATATGGATACATGCTTCGGCTTGTGATGTTACAAAAACAATGTCAAGAATACTTTAAACAACTCAACCAGCAAACAAATAAACTTACAAATCAACTAAAAATAGCATAAAATTTTGAAAAAGATCAGACATTTAGCAACCAAGAGTAAAACTCATCTAGAAAGCCAAGAAATTACCAGGAATTGGAACTGCAAGAATATCCCCAGCATCAACATCCTGAGTACCCATAGCATTAACATTCATTAAATCAGTAATGGTAGTCGAATACCCATTAGCAATCCCAGACAATGTATCCATTGCCCTAACAACATAAGAAAGATAAACTGCTGGTAGCAAATTATCAGTGGAGTTAAAACAAGTACATGGCAAAGGAACAGTAAGAATCTGACCCACATCAAGAACAGATGGATCAGAAACAGAATTAGCTTCTCTAAGTTGATCAGCTGAAACCAACCCAGAGTACACATTATCAGCAATCAAAGAAAGAGTATCAGATGGACGAGTTTTATACCGAGTCGAAACCGATTTACGAATTCCATCAACACAAGAACAAGTAATAGGGATTTTGAGAAATGTTTTTGATGGAAGAATTTGGTTTTCAACATTTGGGTAAGAAATATCAATGGCATTTGTAGTTAATAGAGAAATGGGGTCTATTTGGAAAAGTGCTGATACTTGTGAAACTTTAAGATCTGTATAAAGTGTGTAACCTAATAATGCATTACAAGAATCTGAGTTTGAACATGGTTCTATTGTTGATTTTGAGTTTACTTGAAGAAGAAGAACAACATTTGGGAAAACAACCAACAAAAAGAAGAAGAAGAAGTTCATGGGGTAGATTTTGGTTTTTGACATTGTGGGTTTAAGAGGTTTTTTTTTAGCTTTTTAGGGTTTTGGGGGGGTTTTGTTCTTCTTCAGCTGGAGGGAAGTAAGAGGAGAGAGAGAGAGAGAAGAGACAAGAGGAAGAGAGAATCCTGTAGAGGGAATGGGACAAATGTACTATTAATGACCGAAATTTCAGATTTCTTGATATTTGAGTCAGATATATTTTTGTTGGACCAAATTGACCTCGATTTAGTTTCATTGTGACAAAAGAGGACATTGTTTTTCTCAAGTTGTATTTTCCCGCCAAAAATAATAATCTATCCCTCGGGAAGTGTTAAAGGCACTGCGTATTGTAAAAACGGCACACATATTTTCCCGCGAAGGAAATCTTCGCCCACTTGGTGGGAAAAAAAAAAAATTCCACCAAAATTATTGTACCCTCCAAATTTTTCTTGTTTGTCAAAAGGTTTCACCCATTATAGGACGGTGCTTGGGGGGATTTGATTCCCCTGGAATCGCCAGCCCTAATTTCTCAAAATGTCTTCTGCTGAAGTAGCAACTGTGGAAAATCCAACTCCTGCCCAAACAACTTATTTCAAGGTAATAGAAGTTTGATTTCTTCATTATAATTTGCATAATTCAATTGAGTTTCCTTTTAAGTTGATTTTGATTGATATTTTTAAGGACCTCATTTTGAAAATAAAAGATTTGTTTATTATTTATTCCATTATGGGGAAATTACTAGGAGAATGAAATCCAATCATTTAGGAATAGTAAGAGATTACCAAATCTCACTCTTTTCCTATAAAAAGGTTTAGTATTCTTCATTTCTTCTTCCTTGTTTTCATAAGAAGAAGACAATCCATGGAGGACAGTTCAGTAGTACCAGTAGCAGAAAAGGGAAAGAGAACGTTACGTCGTAGACCACCACGTCCTATGGCCGCACCTTGGCTCGTCTTTACTGTTGGAAACAACGACAACGATCAAAATTTCGTCAACCTATGTGATCCCCACAACAGAGTTTACAAGAAGTCTATACCTGAGTTGGGTGGTGGAACTTCTTTTTGGCAATATAACTCTCATCAAGGATGGTTCATTATACTTTTTGAGTACCCAGATTATAATCGCTCAAATCGGAAATTTGGGGATTGTTTTTTATGGAATCCAGAGTCTCTCGAAACAGTTGAGCTGCCCAATATGCTTCAATGGCTCCAAAAACCCGACTTTAACGGAGTTTATGGGTTTGTATTATCTTCACCTCCAACTAATTCTGATTCCATGGTTTATTTCATTCTAAGAAAGACTACGAATCTTATGTTTTGCTGCCCTGGAAAAGACAAAAAATGGAGAACCCAGAAGATCCCTATTGAGGATGACAGGGTTTTTAGTTATGGAACTCCTTCATCTATGATTTGTGTTGATGGTAAGTTACACATTCCATACTACTCCTACAGAAAATATGGTTACTTCGTCGTGGAGAAAAAACTTGATCTTGGCAATGATGGTGGTGGTGGTGGTGGTGATGAAAGTCTCTCTGTTATGTCATTTAACGTAAGCATTAAGATCGAAGATTCAGCATTAAGACCAAGTTTGGTTTATGAAAGCAGAAACTGTATAGCATCTAGTAAAGAAATATTTATGGTTATTCGATATCTTGAAAGATCTGAGTTACTTAAGATTGTTGCCATTAAAGTCTTTAAGATGAATTTTTCTCTGATGGAGTGGGAAGAAGTTGATGATTTGGGTGATCATGTACTGTTTTTGGGTCGAAACACTTCAGCTTCTTTATCGTGTACAAAGTTGGGTCTTAAAAAGGGTTGTATCTATTTCACTGAATATCCCCATATTATCTTGTACAAATTTGATCCAGAATGGCGAAGAATTTCAGTTTCTTTATCATGCTTGAATATAGCGACGCCATATTATTTTCCGTATTGGATGTCAATGTCTACAAATTTCAGGTAATTTTGAACAATAACACGTACTATGATGTATACATGGCTTTGGGTTTACAGTTACTTATATACATTGTTTAACAAGTGATATGTTGTTTGATTTTGATGAATTAAACTTTTGTTGTTTGCTTTAGTTGATCATAGATGACCGTCGGATATTCTTGAAGAACAACTCAAATTGCCTAAATGTAGTTTTGTTTGATATTAAACTCGTCATATACTTTATGTTACATTTTTGGGTAAATTGGATTGCTTTTTTTTTTGCTTTATGTTAACTATCTAATATTTAACAACGGGTGCACTTAAATTTTGTAGGGTCGATGAGGGAAGTATAGAAGCAAATACGTTAGACAACTATAAGGATGAAGAATTGGTTATAGGAACCAAGGTTGAAGAAACCAGCATAAAACAGAGAGGAGCTTGGGCTATTCTTAATGAAAATGTCATAGGCTTAATTGCTAGTTATCTCCATGCAGCAGATTACTTACGTTTCCGTGCAATTTGTGAAGCAAATCGATTGTCAATCCCTGAAGTGAAGTCGAGAATGTCTTGTACAAATATCTTACATGCCACTTTACCTCCATGGTTGGTTTTCGCTAAAAAAAGAGATACCATCTATAACTTTATAGAACCAATGTGTAATAACCAAAGGTATCTCATCAACCTTTCTGAGTTTTTGTTAGATTCCACTATACATTTTTCAAAGCTTGGTTGGTTATTAATATCTAGAGGCCATAGGTCTTTATTCTTCTTTAATCCTTTCACAAGGGCTATGATCCAACTTCCAGACTTACCAATTCAACCTTATGAGATGGTTGGTGGAATATCATTCTCGTCCTTACCTACCTCTTCTGACTGTAAAGTTTTTGCCTTGACAAAACAAAGTGAATGGGTAACAACTACTGTTTCTATCTTCATCATTTCACGAGGAGATGCTGCTTGGGACCATCGAACTGTTCCTCATACTGTGTTAGGCATGGAATTCTGGCCAAGGTCTAGTAATCCAATTTTCTGCAATGAGAGCTTGTATTGCCTAGATCCTAAAGGAACTTTAGGAGTTTTTTCTCCCGTAAACTTTAGTTGGAAAGTACTTGCCAAGTCCCAGATACCATGTAATTCTATTTATCGGTGTTACTTGGTGGAGTGTGAAGAAAAGCTTCTATCAGTATTTGTTGGTTATTCTGGAAAGTGGATTCGAGTTTTCAGCTTGGATTGGAAAGAGAAACTCTGGGTTGAAGTTAAAAGTTTACAGAAGAATATGCTATTTATCAGCAGTACCTCGTGTTTGTCAGTAATTGCTCCGAATACTTCTATGGAGAACAGGATATATTTGTCCAGTTTTCACGAGGAAAAGATAGTATTTTTCTCCCTCGACACATGTATGTATCACTCTGTTGGGGGTCAACATTCCGCTAAGGATTTGATCAATTCCGAAGAACAATTATATTGCAGTTGGATTGAACCTATTTGGTCGAAGAACACAGTTCAAGAGCTCAACTGGCTTGATAAATTAGATGAACATGGAGTAGAAAATGGTGACACTAATGTTGAAGCTTGAATATCAAGTACCCCATCTTGAGTTCTGTCAGAAGCACTGGACTTGATTGGTAACATTCATTTACTCTTATGAGATTCTCTCACTTTGATAAATAAATGAACGGATGAAAGAGCCAAATAATACGATTTATCGTCGATTTTTGGAATGGCCAAAGAGGTTTGATATTGCAATTGGAACTTCTCAGAGGAAGGACAACTTACTACTTGTAGTGGTATTCTTGAAGACTTTGACCTAACTCGACTGCAATCTTTCTCTCTTTCTTTTTTGTTTGGTTTTCGTAGATTCTTAATTATCTACCCTGAAGTAGTGAAGTTAGTTTGTTTTGTTTATATATGAATCAGATATACGTACCTATATATATATATATATATATATATATATATATATATCTTACATTTTTTGATGGTATATTCTTGAACCTGGCGATCTTGGAATAAATTAATAAAGTGATTGTTAAACTGGTTGTCGATCTCTCTTGCTTCTCCTTTGTAGGGGTTTTATTAGTTTCGTGACATATGTACATACGCTTTACACATATTACTCGGTACATTTGGAGTTACAGGCCTGCCATAGGGCACCCGATACACATTTAAAAAGGGTAAGAAGAACTGAAGTTGGCAGACGGGTTCCCCACTACTGACGAGCGCAATGAGAAAGATATATATATATATATATATATATATATATATATATATATATATATATATTCTGCAGTAAGAACTATTCTGCAGTAGATCTTGTAGCTGTTTCAACTAATGGAGGAACAACATATGTGGAGATCTAAGAAAAAAGTGAAGAGTTTGCCCAAGAGAGTAGATGGGGAAAAGAATGAAGGGTTGCCAACAACCCTTGGTTGGAGTGGTAAGAGGTATAATCTTCCACCTCAGAGGTCAAGGATTCGAGGCACGCTGAACAATTCAAGAAAATAATAATAATTTGTCACGGTTTTTGTCTGGCATGGGGAAGAAATGGTGGAATCCAAAAGTCCCTCATTTGTGATGATGATGGAAGAAATGGTGGAATCCAAAAATAATAATAACTTGTCACGGTTGTTTGTGATGATGATGGAAGTTTTTGCCTCACTTATTCATAGAGAGGAACCTGCAGGTCACTTTAGCCTACATCCAAGGTGCAGGAATCCAAAAGTCTCTCATTTGTGCTTCGCCGACGATCTTATGGTTTTCTTCAAAGGTAACACTGATTCAGCAAAAGCACTTCAACGAGTGATGGCAGATTTCTCTTACGCTACGGGCTTGAAGGCTAACACTAATAAGAGCTCAATATTTTATGTTGGGCTTGCGAACGAAGTTAAACAGGTTATAGGTGCTCCCCTCAGGTTTAATGAAGGATCATTGCCGATAAAATATCTTGGTTTTCCACTTATTTCGACAAGACTATCCTATATGGATTGTTTACCGCTCCTTGATGAAATACGAAAACGGATTCAGTCTTGGAAGAGTCGCTTTCTATCTTATGTGGGGAGGGTTCTCTTGATTAAAGTGGTTTAAACAGCTTGTTAATTTATTGGGCAGCAGTGTTTGTGTTACCGAAGCGGGCTATTAATGAAATAAACTCTCAATTCGGACGTTTCTTGTGGACTGGGGTAGAAATGATCGGGAGGTAAAGTGACAGTGAGGTGGGAAAGTATTTGTTTGCCAACAGAAGAGGGAGAATTGGGAATAAGAAATATAGAGCCGGTGTTTGAGGCAGCAAATTTACGCCATGTGTAGGATATAGTAAGTGGTAAACCAAAACTATGGATGAACTGGTTCAGGAGCAATCTAGTTAAACACCGTGATTTTTGGACGATGTCTATCCCAGCTGAGAGCACGTGGTGCTAGAGAAGGATCCTAAGCAGTAGGGATCGAGCTAAACAACTTATCACCACACAGATAGGAGATGGTAAGGATATATACTAAGTTCTGGACTAGTATTTGGCACCCGAGGGGGCTACTCTTTGAGGCATTCGAATATAGGTTTCGTTACAACTCTTATCTTAATGCGAATCCGAAGGTGGCTGATTCCTCATCAAGTCAGTTTCAATGTGTAAATGTATCCTTCTCTTTCTCGGTCTGCTATTCTCCTTGTTCTTCTCTTCGATTTCAGTTATTCTGTTTATAGGTATGGTATCTCGATCTATCTTTCTTTCCTCGTGCTCTGCTTCGAGTTGCCTTTCTATGAGGGTATCCATCCCAGTTTCTCTTAGGACCGACAGGTTGGCACTTCCCAGATCATATAGCCGATACGTTTGGTGATATAGTGGAGGAAGCACGAATTGTAGAAGTGGATATTAGTAGTGTTGATCAAACCGTGTGGCTGTCAAATAAATATGGTGAGTTTAGTTTGAAGGATACATACGAGGCAATTCGACCTCGCACCCCAATCCTAGAGTGGACGGAACTGATATGGTTTCCCGGTTGTATTCCACGTCATAGCTTTATTTCTTGGCAGGCAATGCTTAGACGACTAAAAGCGAAGGACAAACTGTTGGCATGGGGTAAGGGTTACTCTCTATGTGTCTACTGCAACGAAGAGCAAGAACCAGACTACCACTTGCTATTTGGGTGTCCATTTACACAAGAAACCTGGGAGGCACTAATATCTTCCCTTGGCTACAGATATAAGACTGCCGAGACCTGGGAGGACAAAATAAATTGGTGCCTTCAACACTCTAAGGGTAAGTCTATTGGAGCCAAGCTGGGCCGTTTGGTGGTGAATGCCTACATTTATCACATTTGGTGCGATCGCAACAAACGGAATTTCGAAAGAGCTCCAACACCGGCAACAAGGATCTTAAGTATCATCAAGGAGGAAGTTAAAATTAGGCTAGCTTCCTGTTCAAAACGTGTAGAAGACACGATTGAAAACAGATGTACTATTGAACGGTGGAATTTACCGATTCCACTGGCTCACAAGTCCCACCAAGCATGTTGGTGGAGCAGGCCGGGTCCAGGGAAGTTTATACTTAATACGGATGGAGCTCTAGATGAGGAGAGTGCCGGTTACAGGGCAATTGTTTGAAATTCGGATTGGGAGGCGATAAAGGCAGTCACAGTGAAGGTAGAGAAGCAGACTATTTTCATACATGAACTTCAAGGAGTCGAATTGGGCCTACAACTGACCTCTGATTTAGGGATCAGTAACATCATTCTTCTATCACCAGGGATCTTTTTGAGAAAGCAACTCCAAAGGTGCCGTGGAAGGCACGTGGTGTATGGGTGCGAGTAAAGCGACTAAGAGACCACTTCGACAGTTGTGTAGTGAAACACATATATCGTGAAGCGAATCAAACCGTTGATCTCTTATCGAAAATGAAACTAGGAAATGGAGAGACGTTTTTGGATGTCAGAAATTTACCAGAAGGGTTGAAACACATAATTAGTATGGACACGAGAGGGACCGTGCGATTAAGGAAAGGGTAGGGCTGAAATTATTTGTAATTATCTTTTGCTTTTTTGTTTGATTTAGGCGTATTTCTTGTAACGTTTTGGGTTTTACCCCGCTTATCAATATAAAAAAAAAAAAATGCTGATACCAGCAACATTTTCTTGTTTTGTCAAGAGGAGCAGCCCATCCTCACCAAAAAAAGGAGGGGCAGCCTTGGAAAACAAGGTGAATGTCAAGCCTATATAGATAGATAGTTGGGGCCTCAAGAATATATTGTCAACCCATAATGGGACGGGGAATTTAGTTGCATGAGAATCCCATTTTGCCCTAATTACTAAAAGATGTACTACTATAACACATCTTCTTCCCTCAATTCACAACAACCATCAAACTGATCCTTATCCTTACTTTTATTCTGCCGAAGCAGCAACAGCTGAAACAAATACAATGATGGATCCAACTCCTGCCCAAAACAACTTATACCAAGGTAATAGAAGTTTGATTTCTTCATTATACTATAATTAGCATATTATCGTCAACACTTGCTTGACCTAATGATTTAAAGTGTTGACATAATCTCGAGAAGTCCCTCAAGGTCCTCGTATCAAGGTAATAGAAATTTGGGCCATAGTTATATGGATTTTAGGTGATAGTTTAGTTGAGTTCACTGGACGGTCCAGATTAGATTCAAATAGAGTTGACGTTTTGATTAATAGAATTCTGGAGGGACCTTATTTTAAAAAATAAAAGTTATGTTTCCTATTTTTCTACCACTCTAGCAGAGAATAGAATTTTGGACTCCAATATAGAAATTACAAAGAGAAGGAATTTCAATTCATTAGGAATCATGAGAGATTACCAAATAAATCCCACTCTTTCCTATAAAAAGGTTTAGTATTCTTATAAACATTGTTTTAATAGGAAGAAGACATTCTCAACAAATTTCTCTCTCACACTCTCTAATCCATGGAGAAGAGTTTAGTAGTACTACCAGTAGCAGAAAAGGGAAAGAGGACATTACGTCGTAGGCCACCACGTCCTATGGCCGCACCTTGGCTCGTCTTTGATGTTGGAAACAACGACAACGATCAAAATTTCGTCAATCTATGTGATCCCCACAACAGAGTTTACAAGAAGTCTATACCTGAGTTGGGTAGTGGAAGTTCTTTTTGGCAATATAACTCTCATCAAGGATGGTTCATTGTACTTTGTGAGTGCCCAAATTATATTTACTCAAATTGGTGGAAATTTGGTGATTGTTTTTTATGGAATCCAGAGTCTCTCGAAACAGTTGAGCTACCCAATATGCTTCAATGGGTCCAAAAACCCGACTTTGACGGAGTTTATGGGTTTGTATTATCCTCACCTCCAACTAATTCTGATTCCATGGTTTATTTCATCGTAAGAAATACTACTAATCTTATGTTTTGCCGGCCTGGAAAAGACAAACAATGGAGAACCCAAAAGCTCCCTATTGACTATGACACGGTTTTTGGTTTTATACCTCCATCTATGGTTTGTATTGATGGTAAGTTACACATTCCTTACTACTTTCACAACAAGTATGGTCACATGGTTGTGGAGAAAACACTTGATCTTGAAGATGATGGTGGTGATGAAAGTCTATCTGTATTGTCGTTTAACGTAAGCATTAAAATCGAAGGTTTAGCATTAGGATCACTAAGTTTGGTTTATGAAAAGAGACTCTATATAGGATCTAGTAAAGAAATATTTATGGTTATTCAATATCTTCAAGTATCTAAGTTACGTAAGATTGTTGACATTAAAGTCTTTAAGATGAATTTTTCTCTGATGGAGTGGGAAGAAGTTGATGATTTGGGTGATCATGTACTGTTTTTGGGTCGACAGACTTCAGCTTCTTTATCGTGTACAAAGTTGGGTCTTAAAAAGGGTTGTATCTATTACACTGCATATCCCCATAATATCTTGTACAAATTTGATCCAGAATGGCAAAGAATTTCAGTTTCTTTATCATGCTTGAATCTAACGACGCCATATTATTATCCGTATTGGATGTCAATGCCTTCAAATTTCAGGTAATTTTGACCAGTAACACATATTAGGACGTATAAATGGCTTTGGGTTTACAGTTATATACATTGTTTAAGAAGTGATATATTTGTTAAATTTTGATGAGTTAAACTTATATTGTTTGATTTATTTGATCATAGATGACTATCGGCCATTCTTGAAGAACAACATGAATTTCCTAATATAGTTTTGTTTGATATTAAACTCGTTATATACTTCATGTTACATTATTGAGTAATTTCGATTGCTCTTTTTTGCTTTATTATATCTGTCTAATAGTTAATAATGGTTGCACTTAAATTTTGTAGGATCGATGAGGGAAGTATAGAGGCAAATATGTTAGGCAACTATAAGGATGAAGATTTGATTATAAGAACCGAGGTTGAAGAAACCAGCATAATACAGACTGGAGCTTGGGCTACTCTTAATGAAAATGTCATAGGCTTAATTGCCAGTTATCTCGATGCAGCAGATTACTTGCGTTTCCGTTCAATTTGTAAAGAAAGCCGATTGGCAATCCCTGAAGTGAAGTCGAGAATTTTTTGTGGAGGTATCTTACATGCCACTTTACCTCCATGGCTTTTCTCTAGGAAAAGAGATACCATCTATAACTTTGTAGATCCGACGTTTAATAACCAAAGGTATCTTATCAACCTTTCTGAGTTTTTGTTGGATTTCACGATACATTTTTCAAAGGGTGGTTGGTTAATAATGTCTAGAGGACATAAATCTTTGTTCTTCTTTAATCCTTTCTCAAGGGCTATAATCCAACTTCCAGACTTACCAATTCAACCTTATGAGATGGTTGCTGGAATATCATTCTCGTACTTACCTACCTCTTCTGACTGTAAAGTTTTTGCCTTAACAAAAAAATGCCCATGGTTCACAACTACTGTTTCTCTCTTCATTATTTCACGAGGTGATGCTGCTTGGGACCATCAAATCGTTCCTCATACTGTGTTAGGCATGGAATTCTGGCTAACGTCTAGTAATCCAATTTTCTGCAATGAGAGCTTGTATTACCTAGATCCTAAAGGAACTATAGGAGTTTTTTCTCCCGTAAACTTTAGTTGGAAAGTACTTGCCAAGTCCCAGATACCATGCAATTCAATTTATCAGTGTTACTTGGTGGAGTGTGATGAAAAGCTTCTATCTGTATTTGTTGGTTATTCTGGAAAGTGGATTCGAGTTTTCAGCTTGGATTGGGAAGAGAAACTCTGGGTTGAAGTTAAAAGTTTACAGAAGAATATGCTATTTATCAGCAGTACCTCGTGTTTGTCAGTAATTGCTCCGAATACTTCTATGGGGAACAGGATATATTTGTCCAGTTTTCACGAGGAAAAGATAATATTTTTCTCCCTCGACACAGGTATGTATCACTCTGTTGGGGGTCAACATTCCGCTAAGGATTTGATCAACTCCGAAGAACAATTATATTGCAGTTGGATTGAACCTATTTGGTCGAAGAACACAGTTCAAGAGCTCAACTGGCTTGATAAATTAGATGAACATGGAGTTGAAAATGGTGACACTGATGTTGAAGCTTGAATATCAAGTACCCCATCTTGAGTTCTGTCAGAAGCACTGGACTTGATTGGTAACATTGATTTACTCTTATCAGATTCTCTCACTTTGATGAATAAATGAATGAATGGATGAAAGAGCCAAATAATACGATTCATCGTCGATTTTTGGAATGGCATAAGAGGTTTAATATTGCGATTGGAACTGCTCAGAGTAAGGATAACTTACTACTTTTTTTAAAAAATTTGACCTCAACTCGTAGGCGATCGTTCTTTTTTGTTTCTTTCTTATGTAACGGTTCCACGCTGAAGCAGTGAAGTTAGTTGGTTCTGTTTATATATGAATCAGATTTACATACCTAGATATATTTCTTCCTTACTTTTTTTGGTATATTCTTGAACCCGGCAATCTTGATATAAATTTATAGTCATTGTTAAACCTGGCACATTCTAGTAGCATTTGGTTTGTGGGGGATTTCCTTAGTTTTTTCTAATTCTTTAATGTTCTAAGCTCTAGTATGAGAAGACACTGACATATGTAAATAAGAAAAAAGAGTAAGAAAAACTGTGGTCCGCACACGGGTTCCCCCTACCGACTTGAGCGAAAAGAGAGAGAGAGAGAGAGAGAGAGAGAGAGAGAGAGAGAGAGAGAGAGAGAGAGAAATGTGAGATGAATGGAAGAACTATTCTGCACAGGGAACTGCCCTGTGGTACTACTTGTAGCTAGTTCAGCTGTTGGAGGAACTGGCATGTTAGGGTTTGATTTAGCTAGAATTAAACTTTCACAACAAGTAGTAGTATGTGCTTTAAAGTAGTACATTTATGCCAGTTCATACACTTTCATATTTGTAGACCCATGTTCATATTCAAACCTTCTGTATGAATCTAAAGTCAACTAAACTATCTGTTTTTTTATCTTTTTTTAAAGAAAAGAGCAGAAACTATTTTTTTTTCGAGTTTGAGACTTCACCTCATCATGTATTAACTTCCAATCTTTCAACAAAAAAAATGTATTAAGTTCCAACACTTCTGTAGAAAATCATCTAATATTTATTAGGACATAGAGCTTTATCAGTGCCCCCCCTGCCTTTTACACTTCTTGAATTTCTTCTTCCTCGAGCATTTGATTTTCTGGTCAAAATATGTATTTCCACAAAATGTTATCTTAGGTTAACAATAATCGTAATTGCGCCCTTATAAGTTGGATTTTTCTCTTCTTTGGTTATACAAAGATATCATGACATAAGGTTTGTCTACTAGTCTATTTGCTATCTCTGATAGATCATGATGTCCAAGACTATGATCTTTCAATCTAATAATAGTATTTGATGAGTGGATGATCTAGTTGACCCAGACTTACTGTTCCACAAATATAAATTTAAGAGGTAAAATAAGCATGATAGTTGTGTGGCTTCGTAATTTAATACCTCGATTTGGATTTAGTCGTAAAACAAAAGAAGAAAAATAATGAAGAAACTTAGTATAAAATAATACATTCTAATATTGCAAGATCCATTCCAAGATTTGGAATAAAAGAAAAGAATTAGATATTTGAAGGCATGCGTTAATGCGTGAGATATGCGCAACATTATATCATTTTTTTTTTAATATCGACATATATTAATGAATTAAACAAAAGAGTTGTGGACTTCTATTTTCACATGTCCCGTGAAGCACGATACATTATTTTGTAAGCGTACATCTTGCTTTACACAAAACTCATACAAGTCTCTCAAGTCAACTAACAAAACTCCAATGTTCACATCGAATGACGCGAATAGTACTAAAACTTGATAAGTTAATGAAACAACATTTATAATTAACTTTACCTATCAACATTAATCTCAAAACCACAACCCTAATTCCCATCCACTAATGCGAGTTAGAGTGGTCAATACATTTTCCTACTCATGCCTGGGTGGCTATGCCACCGACCCCAATAATTAAATAGACACTAAACAAAAGAAATATTGTGTTCACTAATCTTTCTTGAAGAAATAAAAATAAGTGAACTCTTTTTCCAATCAAGCAATCTAGGGCTAGTGGGCGACAATTTAGTAGGTAGATAATAACGACTCACTTCCATGTCTTATTAACAATGGTGAACAACTTGACTCAATCTATTATGAGTAAATAATTTCAATATATGTATCATGTGATTTATATTTATGTTTTAATAATTTATCTAACAATAAATAAAATGTATCACCCCACAAATCAATATTATTGTATATAGTGGATTTTGTCTACTTTATATATCTGTTTTGTATTCTTCTTTATCGACTACTATATCGTAAATGTAAAATAATTTTTTCCTCCTGAAATGCTAATTGCATAACAAAGTTTTAGTGTGAGTTATCTCCTTCTATTGTGTAATTTTTTATTTGTTAGTTCATTAGTCAATAGAAAAACATCTTATTTTGCTCTCCTTATTTACATTTTAGTCTATTATGTTTCTGTTTTTTCACTTTTCACTTCATTTTTTTTTTTTTTTTAATTACTACGAAAACCCTCCTTTAGTTTAGTGAAGGTGAGTACTTTTTTTTGGGTAAAAAGATTTTATTTTTAAATAAAAATTTAGATACACTGTCTCTCAATCTTCTTCCAATTTTTTTTTTTAAATTTCTCTCTCTATAGGGATCTCTAGGTCTTCAATAAAAAAATTAATTCTGTTTTGGCTTCTAATTAGTGATCAACTACTATTTTGAACCTTAATTGTGTCTCGCAGTTCATTTTAGCCTCCACTTTTTGTCAAAGTCACCACTTCTTCTCTTGTAACCTTTTTTGTAAATAGTTTTTTGGTTATTTTTAAAATTCTTTTTATCTTTCTTTCTTATATGTTCCACCTAATCTCTCATTTTTTTTCTCCACCTAATTTCATCCACTTCATCACTCCTCCACGACATCTTATATTCCCATTTGCACAATCGTCGATTAAGGTCGTCGATCAACACCCCTTGTCAGAGATATTTAAAACTGGAACAACAAATTATTTATAGAAATATCACAAGGTAAAAATTGATAGGTTTGACAAAAATTTGAAGCCAAACAAACAGTCGCAAATAAATATTTAAAACTTTTTTTTTTAAAAACTTGAACAACAAATTATTTATAGAAATATCACAAGGTAAAAATTGATAGGTTTGACAAAGATTGGAAGCCAAACAAACAGTCGCAAATAAATAGGGGCCAAGACGGAAATCCTGACACAATTGAAGGTTAAAACAAAATAAACTCTAAAAGAGATCAAAATAGTTCCAAATATGTTTGTTAAGAACAAAGATCTATTCGTAAAGAAGAGAGGTTTGTTTGTGAAGAGTAGATCACTAACAAATTTGAACGGATTCTTTAAACAAAAAATTTTTTTACAAAGAAAAAAAGATTATAAAGTGTTTGTTTGACTAACGAGACGATGCATCAAAACTCCCAATAACTTATTTGGTATTGTACGGAGTATTTGAAATTAAATAAGGAAAGAAATATCATTCGGGTAATATTTCCAAAGGAATTGCAAATAGATTCGCAGGTCTACCGATATTTGACGGTTCTAGAAATTGAAATAAAGAAGTCCTTTCTGTCATTCCCTCTAATATAGGGGGCCACACAGAGAAGTAGTCATAACATCAGGGGCTAATTGGAAAATGACCCTTAAAATTGTAGTAGTAGTTTTTTTTTTTTTTTTTGTTGAAAAGAAATTGTAGTAGTAGTTAGATCATTAAAAGTAGTGTTCATAGAAATCATCAAATTTGAAAAAAGTACAATTAGAATTTGTCACCAAACTCTCTCTCTCTCTCTCTCTCTCTCTCTTCTTATAAATACACAACCTCCTCCAACTATGAAAATTTTCCTTCTTCCCATCTTCTCTTTAACCCTTCCGACTTTCGAGGAGTCATCTCGACCCATTCATTCATCAAACAAGGTTTAGAGAGAAGAAACTTGTCCCCTGCCATTTCAGCTCCTCAAGGTTAAGAAAATTTTCATCCCCTCCACTCAGTGATTCTTTCTTAATCTCTTAGTAATTTTTACTAATATGTAGTAGTATTTGATTTCTCTTCTGGATAAGCTCTTAATTTTTACTAATATGTAGTTGTTGACTTGTGGGTCATTTTAAATTGGATATAAATTCCTTTTTATAGATTTAAAGGCAATCTTGTTTTGGAGATTATATTTGCTAATTTTTATTGTTCTATATATAGTTTAATTCTGAGTTTCATGTTTATCTCTATCTTTTTAGGTTTCTAATTTTGTCAACTTTGATTTGTTTTACACAAGAGAAACATTCCCTTCTTCAATAATTTCGTTTCCTTTCTGGGTTTTCCTTGTTCTTGCTTTTGCTTCCAATATCTAGGGATAAGAGGAACAAAAGTTTATTAGACAAGGGTTCTGAAAGAGACAGGGAGAGGGTTCTCTTTCTCTCTATCCTATACATAAAGAGTGAGAGATAGAGAGTAAAGAAATGGGTCTGAGGAAGGTGGGATCTCGATCGGAGCTAGGTATTCGGAAGGTAGATTCACGTGCTTCGCTATCGGAATTGGATGATTCTGACCTATCTAAGCTTCTGGACAAGCCACCAAGACCATTGAACATCGAAAGAAAGAGTTCCTTCGAGGAAAAATCGGTAACTGAGATAACAACTGGCCTAACTCGAGGTTTGGGTAGCACAGATAACTTAGGTGGTTCACCTGGGGGAAAATCATTCTTAGGATCATTCGGAACTCCTCGTTCTTCTGCTTATAATTCGTTTGAGCCCCATCCTATGTTTGCCGAAGCTTGGGAAGCTCTAAGGAATTCTATTGTTCTCTTCAATGGTCAACCGGTTGGGACTATTGCTGCCAGTGACTCGTCCGAGGAAGCACTCAATTACGATCAGGTAATTGATTTTTTCGATTACTCCCACTTTGAGTTTCAGAGATACGTGATGAATGAATTGAAATAATTTCTTAACTCAATTTTGTTGTGGTATAGGTTTTCGTACGAGATTTTGTGCCCAGTGCACTCGCTTTTTTAATGAATGGCGAACCGGAGATAGTAAAGAATTTTCTCTTGAAAACTCTGTACTTACAAGGATGGGAGAAAAGGGTAGATAGATTCAAGCTTGGTGATGGTGTAATGCCTGCAAGTTTTAAGGTTCTTCATAAGCCAAATCGAAAAACTGATACTTTAGTTGCAGATTTTGGTGAGTATGCTATTGGGCGAGTTGCTCCGGTTGACTCTGGACTTTGGTGGATCATTTTGCTTCGAGCATATACTAAGTCCACCGGAGATTCAACTTTGGCGGAAACACCTGAATGTCAAAAGGGTATGAGACTTATACTAACTCTATGTCTGTCTGAAGGATTTGATACGTTCCCGACTTTGCTATGTGCCGATGGATGCTGTATGGTTGATAGACAAATGGTAATAGTTTAATCTTATACATAACTCTCCATCTTCAAACACATCGAGTTTTCCTTAATCTAGTTTCTTATCTATCTGAAAATTTATTTACAGGGTATATATGGGTATCCTATTGAAATTCAAGCACTTTTCTTTATGGTATTGAGGTGTGCTTTGGTGTTGCTTAAACATGACACAGAAGGAAAAGAATTCGTCGACAGAATATTGAAGAGATTACACGCATTGAGTTATCATATGAGGAGTTATTATTGGATCGATTTTGAGCAACTCAATAATATATATCGTTACAAAACCGAGGAGTACTCTCACACTGCAGTTAACAAGTTTAATGTTATGCCGGATTCAATCCCGGAATGGATTCTTGATTTTATGCCTAACCAAGGAGGTTACTTTGTCGGAAATGTTAGTCCGGCTAGGATGGACTTTCGATGGTTTGCTTTAGCTAACTGTGTTGCCATTCTATCTTGTATGGCTACTCCTGAGCAATCCACGGCTATCATGGATCTTATTGAGTCAAGATGGGAAGAACTTATTGGAGAAATGCCTCTGAAAATATGTTACCCGACAATCGAAAACCATGAATGGCGAATCGTGACAGGTTGTGATCCAAAGAATACTAGATGGAGTTACCATAACGGAGGCTCTTGGCCAGGTTAGTTCATCTTTTAACTTTCCTTCGTAGCTCTGCTTTTAGGATGCAGCCTACACGTTTCTAAAAGGCCGTGCTGGGCTCAACACGGCCTGTTGGCTTGATCATATAATCTGAAATTATCTAATTCTTGTTACAGTTCTGTTGTGGTTTTTAACGGCGGCATGCATCAAGACAGGAAGGCCACAAATTGCAAGACGGGCAATTGATCTTATTGAAAGTCGTTTGTCGAAGGACAGCTGGCCAGAATACTATGACGGAAAGGTAGGGAGGTATATTGGAAAACAAGCAAGGAAATATCAAACATGGTCGATCGCTGGATATCTGGTGTCGAAGATGTTGCTAGAAGATCCATCACATTTGGGTATGATCTCTTTGGAAGAAGATAAGACCATTAAGCCTTTGATGAAAAGATCAACTTCTTGGTCTGGCTAATAAACCAGTTCATAAAATTGAAAGTAATAGTAGCAAAAATATATTTTTATTTATCAGAACTGTTGTTTGATGATTTGATCTTTTTTGAGTGCTAATTTGTACTCTTTTCCAGGGTTTTCTCATTTGATGTAATAGATTTTCATTTTGATGTTTGTGTTCTGCTTCTTTTTTCCATAGTTATAGTTTAAACTTCGCATCTATATCAAGACGGTAGTAGGAAACTATAAAAACATTCTTCGATTCGATGTACCTAGCAGTTTGCTGACCCACATAGAAAAACTTTAAAAGATTCAGGAACATAAAGAGGACTAAACAGTGTGACTGATCTAGAGAATTTCGTAAAACTCAAGATTTTCAGAATCGTAGTTCTTGACTATATACGATCACATTCTTGACCAAACCAGATACAGAAACACGTTGCAAGTACCAAGAGTCGCACTACAAGATAGCTATGCTTGATAATTGCATTCTATTGTAGCTCAAATAAATGACATTCTCAACATAAATTGTATTTATTCAGACAGATCAACTTCCAAGAAAGCAACAAAAACTGAACTTGAAGTAGAAACAAGATTAAGTCCCATTTGCAACACAATTTGCCAATGGGAAGTAACTGTAAGAAACTCAAAAAGGTTTAGCTAATAGTGTTTAGAGATCTTCACAATGCAGATATCTGAAAAAACATAAAGCATTTCTTATTGCGGTTCGTGAGATAGTCAAGACAGAACTCTCTGGTCAACCAGAAGCAGTCTTCTTTTGTTGGAAAATGACAGCATAAATTGGGACACCAACGCCAATGCTGAAGGCAGTAAACACTCCAAGACTCATCTTCAATGCCTGATACTTCATCCTGTCCAAGTTATACATGTGTTTGGCATGAAGGTAGTAGGGCTCATCATGCCCATGTCCTCCCATTCTTTTAACTCCAGTTGAGTGGAACCCTCGGCTAACTGCCATTAGTAAAAAAAAGGTATTGCCTACGGTGAGCATATTTTTCTAGAAACCAAGCAAGTATAAGCAACATATAAGAAACTGAGGCAATCAACTATAAGAGGCATGTGCAAGCAACTGCCATAATGTAGTTAAACCAGTAAAGCAGAAAGGTATAATTGGCTTTCACCATACTATTTTACAAGACAAGAAGACACCCATCACGCAGGACCTCCATCATTGGTCTCGTGATCACGAGGAAGTATATTTTATATGATCAGTTCGTACCATTGACATTTTATGACCCCATATATCATTTGAACGCGGCTTTTTAACAAAAAAGACATTCAGTCAAACTGGAAAGAAAATGCTTTAGTAGTCATGAGTATGACCTTGACAAGGATGTTTCTTCTTTTACTTCTATATTTAGTTAACATTGGGGTGAAGGCAGGAAGACTAGGATGACCTTATAGAATCGGCAAAACAAATTGAGTGGCTTAGTGCTAGAAGAAAGCTTTGGAAGTTCCATTTTATCCTCTCAGACGGGGGTATTTGGTAATGAGAATTATTAGTTTACAAGAGTGAAAATAAGGTGACGTATGCCTCATAGATAAGGGATCTATATAACATCCCCTTCAACATGTTTCCTCATAATAACTCCTCTAAATCAAAACCCTAGAAAAACATTCCCTTGTATCAATTTGCATAACAAATGCGCTTAATGCGACCTCATTTTCCCACAAGCCAAAGCAGTTATAGGGCTAAGTTGGACAGAAATGCGACCCAATATTCAGAGTTGGTCCCAGACTGGTAGGATAAGTGCGACAAGCTAATATTTTTTGTCATAGACTAATATGCCCATTATGCAACAATCCTATAACTCCCATAAGAGATAAAATATGCATATGATACCAAACTTAATTTAACTCGTTTGTGTTCGAGCATGGGTTACTTCTTCGCATATGACACTAAAAGAACACATAGATCAGATTTCATTTGCATATTATTCTACACCCACTTTCATAATTTAAGATTTCATCACTCTATCAAGAAGGTGCTTCCTCACAAACTGGAATTTCTCATGATTACCCAAAGTTCTTCCTAACATTTATTCATCCAAAGAAAAGGATTTATCGTCCGTCCTGAATCTACTGATGATAGGGTTTCATATTGCAAAATTTCTAAGAAAACGATTTGGATGCAATAATCCTACCAGTAGTATACCAGATAAAAATTCAAGCAAATGAATCCATTCTAAAAGAATCATGAAGAAACGAGAAACCAACACAGATGTTTCTGTGATTAGGGTAATCCCGATTTAAAGAGTGTATGAATCGATCTTGAAACATTGGAAAGTATAAAAAATTGATTAGGGTATTTTAGAGAGAGAAACTGACCTGATTTTGATAAAACTGCTTCAGAAGAAGTCAACAATTTCACGCCGGATCTCAGTCCACTGTTCAAAGCCATTGATGCTCTTCTCTTTCTTCTCTCTCTATCTAGAACTTGGTCGACGAAACAATGCTACTGTATGTGCCCTAATTTCAATTTACAGTGACCCAAATGGTACTGAATTACTTATTCGGTGTAACCCGTTGTATATTTTAAAAGTTACTGACTCTCCCAGATTGATGGATCAACTTCTCTAGATTGATGGATCACTTTTAAAGGCGCCTCCTAAATGTGTTAATAGCGCCTTTTTTTCTCACTCTCCCAGATTGATGGATCAACTTCTCTAGATTGATGGACCAATTTTTCTCTCTTGCTCTCTCTCTCTCTCTCTCTCTCTCTCTCTCTCAGCCACACATAGAAAGAGAGAGAGAGAGAGAGAGAGAGAGAGAGAGAAGGAAAAAATCCTCTGTTTTTCTTTCATCTTTCCCTGGACAAGAGTAATAACCATTAATGGCTTCTACAACTATAACAACTCCTGGGCCAGCCTTCAAACTCCTACATAATAACAAGCTCCTAAGGGTTAGTAGTAGTTTAGTGGGAACCCAATTACTTCCTAGAACAAGTAGAAGATCTTTTAGCAGCAGAATAAACCAGCAAATTCTTCGCCATGGCAGCGGCAGCGGTGGTGGTTTTAGTGTTCGTATTTACGCCTCATCGGACAGAGAAGCCTCGACGAATTCTACCCAGCAGCAGCAGCAGCCAGGGAGCATTCCACAACCAGGAGTAGATACAAGAATCCATTGGGACAATCCTGACGATGGTTGGCTTGGAGTTCCCACCACCAATTCACAATCACCAACAGGGACTGAGGAAGACCAAGATCAAGAAATAGGCCAACAACAACAACAACAACAACAACAACAACAACAACAACAGAGTTTCCTAGGCCAAGAGTTCCCTGATTTGCTCAATAGTGTTTCTAATGATTCTCATTATCAGTGAGTCCCCCATTTCTTTCTTTAAAGCTCCTTACTAATCAGAGTTTGACTTAGAAACTGATGTTGGTTTTTATTTACAAAGTTCTTTTTTTTTTTACTGTGCCAGGTTTTTAGGAATATCAGCAGAAGCAGACTTAGAAGAGATAAAAGCAGCTTATCGAAGATTGTCGAAGGAATATCATCCAGACACAACAATCCTTCCATTAAGAGCTGCATCAGAAAAATTCATGAAACTTAAAGAAGTATACGACGTATTAAGCAATGAAGAAACTCGTCGTTTCTACGACTGGACATTAGCTCAAGAAGCTGCGAGTCTTCAAGCTGAAAAGATGAAGATGAAATTAGAAGATCCTTATGAACAAGAGGTGAGAAATTGGGAATCAGTACCAGATATGGTTGATAGACTTGGTGGAAGGAATATGAAGTTGAGTGATCAAGCTATGTCTGCTCTTACCATTGATGCTGCAATATTAATCTTCTCTATTTGTTGTATAATTTATGTAGTTTTCATTAAGGAACCGTATTGATTTAATAGTTGTCATTGAACAATGTGGGACTAATTGTACTTATAAGGTTAGGGCTCTATATTCTTGCCATAAGCTATATTGTATAGAAAATAACAACTTTGATTTTTGTTCATACCTAAATTTGTTTCATTTGTGGTTCTTGTAAGTACATTTTATGTCAGATTTTGCACATAGTTTTTCGCATGATTTGCACATAGAATTCAGACAAAAAAAATATTGACATGTCTTTTTAACCAAGACCAATACAGAAGTGATATTATCTATGTGGTATCGAAAGCATCAAAACTCGGACAGAGTATAATTACTATATGAAGATTACTGCTTAATTATATTTTGAGAAAATTGTTCTACAGAAATGAATGGGTTTCTGTCCCATTCATGCTACATAGAAATATGCAACAATTGTTTACCTTTCATGAATTTATAGGTTTATCTTTTTGGATTATTTGTAATTCTAACTACAAAAATGAATGCATAAGGGTTGCAATCTCCTTCTAGATGAGATGAAATTATCCAACAGCAGAAAGCTCATTGTGATCTTCTTTACCAGCTACAACTCTTGATTCCGAAGCTTTCGAGCCTTCATAAGAAACCAGAAGTTTCAATTGTGTCGTTGAATACTATTTTAAAATGATTTTGATCGAGGACCTAAATAAATGTCAAATATCTGTATCTTTAAGTATATTTCTCTCTCCGTCTTCTTACTGCTATACTCCTTCAGCCTAGAATTTCAACTTTTCTCCAGGATAAAACTTGTCGGCCTTGCCTCCCTGTTGTTTGTTCTGTCTTGAACTTTCATTTGAGCCCTTCTTGCTAATACGAATAGACGGAATACCTGCTTCACTGACCTTCTCTCCACCACTTTTCTTTCTATGAGATAACAAAAGGAAAGAGGGATTCAATTTTACATAAATAAGCAAAGAACTAGTAATACCTTAGAAGCAAGGGGCAGAACCACAAGTATACTAACTTGGGATCTAGCTCAGGCAAGCGTACTAAAGGAGAAGGGCCTAATAAGTTCAACTTTTCTCGGTTTATACTAATGAACCTATACAAAATCACTTCGCACTCTAGAAATTCTTGGTTCTGCTCGTCTAAAAGGGAATGATGATGAGAGACTTACCTGAGTTGAAATAACAAGAAGACACCAATCAGTGTTACTCCCCCGGCAACTGATTTCAGAAGTACCTTTGTCCGCCGCTTACTCTTTGATGCTTCAATGTTTCTATCCACTTCTCCAATGTTTTCTTTGTCCTATAATGATTCAAGAGTGTGATTTATTTTAAACAGAGAATAGACAAAAGGATATTCTCCTTAATATTCTAACTAATTCTCTAATCAAAGAAAGAACAAGTAGGAGTACTTGGCAATTCACCTTGTTTTTATCTGTACACGCTAGATGACCCGTTTGCAAGTTGTTCTTATCACTGTTATCGTTCCCAACATGTTCTGAAGAAGAGGAAATTTCACACAACTTATCATGGCTAGTAACATCAGACCCCGTCTCCACAATCTCCAGCTCGCAAATATCGGAGGTATCATTGAGATGTGATATCCCTTCACCCGAATTTGAGCTTCCAACTATACTATTTATAAGTGTTACACTTTCGTCTTTGCCAACATGAAGGTGTTCTTGGAGTCTCGATTGGTCTTTCCCTGATAATGAGCTCATTATGTTGTTACATGAAAAAGCTTTGCCTTCACCTCCAGAGCTATTGGCTGATGAAGTTCCCACAAGACTAGAGGACAATTCTGCAATTTCAGATTCAATGGAGCAGATATCGAGTTCACACGTGATTTCTTTGTTGTTACTTGAAGAATCTCTTGAGAGAGTTGAACTGTTTAAGTTCTCCATCGTTTTCACATCTCGACCAATTGACAGGGTGCAAATCACATTCACACCATCTTCTATAACGAAATTACTATTATCTTCTGAAACTTCTTTACGAGAGTGAGAAACAGTATCATCAGACATTGCCTCTAGAGGCAGAAGGACGCCATTATTTTCATCCACTATTATGGCATCTGAGGGTTTGTGGTTCTCGTTCCATTTATTCTGAATATGAAAAGAACCATCAGATTGTCCAGGCAATATCTCGGTTTTATCCAGATACATGTTTCTCAAAACACCAATGCTCTTTAACCCGACACCACAGTTGGATATTGCATCAGATTTGTCGGCATCACAATCATTCACAGATTTGGCATCCACATAAACAGTATCTGGATGCTGAAGCTGTAGAAATTGGACATTGAGATCGTTATCCTCATCAGATTGATCGTCATAATCTATTGTGCCTACTTTACCAGAGATTGAGTTCAGGCTGCCAGTAGATGATACTTCATCATCTTCAATTTCCTCAGAAGAACTCCTCATAAGCTCATATCTTGAACCATGAAATTTTGTCTCAGAAAATAAATTAAACATCGTGTTTCCCTCTGCGTGAGTCGCAAAATTTGAAATACCTGACCCACATCCAACGTAATTTTGTTCTGATATAAACTCTTCCATAATTTCTCCCGTAAAAGCAGCATTACTGCCTTCGTCTCCCGAAAGGCTAAGGCCCGCGTCACCATTAAGAGAGGAACATTTCATTTGTAATGAGCTTACCGGTTTGTAAGGGCTTTCAACGTTTTCTTTGTCTTGAACATCTAACATAATTGTGCTATGAGTCGGAATACCATTTTCACCAACCAAATTTCCTCCGAGCGAAGTTTCGATACTGGGACCTAATAATGATGCATCACGGAGTGAAGTGTTTGAAGCTGGGCTATCAAATTCAAATACATTATAACTACTCTCTGCGTCATCTGACTCTTCAGAATATGAATCATTCTGAGTACCAAAATCAGCACCCCAGTTTTTCTACAATGGAAAATTGAAGAATTGGAGTAAAACAAGTGTGGTTCAGTTTTGTTAAAGAGAAATTACATAACTACGGACCACCTCAAGTATAACCGGGTATGAAAGTTATTACTGAATATAATCCTGTCGAAAAACTAAAGTCTGTGATATTTGAATTAATGATTTTATTAAGCATACCTGTGTGTGTTTTGGTTTCTGTTCCAAGCTTGGACCACAAACAGCCGCACTAAAAAATTTACTCTGTGATTTCTCCAAGCTTCTGCGTAAGCCTCCAACCAAATTCGTTGGCATGACTAATGTATACGTAACAACATCAAAATCCGGAACCTACCAAAAGAATAAAAACATTCCCACTCCCATTAGCTTAGCTAACAACTCTGTTTCTAGATAACATTATTTATGATCCCATTTCTTACATTTAAACCTTTGGACCTGGCTTTCTTTGAGAGAGAACGAATGCACATACAAACTCTGCGACTGTCTTTCTTCTCAACAACATCTGATGGGGAGAAGAGGTCGATACTTTTCAAACCCAAGATTTGGCAGATCTGTGGACATGGGAAAGAAAGAACAATTAGAACCAGATTTTTTCAGTTGATTGACAAGTTCACACACGATAGAGAGTACAATTCTGCATGTGACTCTATGACAATGCAAGGATACTCCTTTCAGTATTATTTTCATGTTGGTACAGAATACAGATACTCGTATCAGATTCTCGGACACTTTTCAAACTGTCACTTCAATGGGTAAAATGTGAGATTTAGTATGTATATCTTGGCTATACTTGCAAAAAGTCACATTAAGGCCAATAAAGAAAGGGTAAATTTAATGTTTGTATTATATAACAACTTTTGATTCGAAAATAATAATAATTGTTAAGGTGTAGGACAACTATGACAGTGAAATATATGTTTACTTCGCCTCCACATATTGGGAATTTTTAGGTTGCATATCTTACCCTATACAGGTTGTCTGTACAGATACATGTACATGTTCCATGTTACTTAAAATACTGGTAAGCTACATATATAGGGAGTTTCATGCCCTATCACATATAATGTTCTTGAAATTCAGAGTTATAAAACAAGGTGATGTTGACCTACAGTATTCATCTTATATATCGAATGGGCAGAAAACAAGGAGTAGAAAACATATAGTAGAGCACTAGAGCTTACCTTCAAAAAGGAGTCCACATTAGAATAAGGCATGTATCTCGTACTTCTCTTACCAAATGCGGCCTTTTCACATATATATGCTTTTGAGTTTCTGAGCTCCATACATTTTGTCAAAAGCATTTTCCAAACTACCTTCGATATTTGAAACCTATTTAAAAAATTAAGAAACAGAAATAAGAAGAGAATAATTGAAATCAAAACAAGTTCAACTAAGTCAGAAATGAAGAGAGTAGTACTGACTTCTGAAAAAAGGAAATTGTAGACATAAGCGAGCTAGATGACATATGCTGTATCACATTTTTACTACAGGAAGAACTGTATAACAAGTCGGGAAGAGAAGAAAAGACTCATATTTGTAGGAAAAAGAAGTTTACCTACAATACATGCACTATATTGTTCTTAAATTTTAACTTTGTCCTTGTAAATATATACCGAAGTTTGCTTTACTTGGTAAAACATCGTATAAATAATATGCTGATGTTGCAACTATATCAACAAGATGTTCAGACTGTTTGCCCGGTAGCCCATAAAAGAAACACCCAAAAAAAACTATGCTAAACCTTGCTCTTATGTATCATTCATGTTTAAAACTTAAACGAATATGAAAGAAAATGTAAAGCACGTACAATAGTTTCCCATCTGCAAGCAAATCAGCAATAACCATATCCTCATCCAATCTCGTATGCAGGACTTCCCCAAGCCATATTCTTGTTTGAGTCTGCATGTTGAATACCAAATTCGATCATACAGTTAAAATGCAGCCAAAGGAGCAGTAAATAACTACATATAGGTTCTCGCAATCTTTTATAGGACTCCTCGTCAGATAGTTAATTTTCAAAGTGGGAATTCTTATTTGTCTTTCGACCAGCCAGACGACCTCACTTTCTAATTTAAATAACTTTAGAGTATAGCCAACTGCATTCATTAGCTATGTTACGTTTTAGTCAAATGAGAGCCATCGACAACTAGCAGATGGACATCCCTTATTGGTTTGTGATCCTATGGAAAGAAGTTTACTTCGGTAGTTATTCAACTCTAAAATGTACATGTGGCAGCCATTGGTTGGAGCAATGAGAAAGGGAAAATAATTCTTCTTTCCTTTTTCTAACTTCTAATTTTCAAAATCACTTCTATTTTATTTTTAGTATACAGAAAATAACTGAATGGCCGCCTTCTCCCCCAAATGTTTAGTGGTTGTAATGGACTTCCAAAAAGGTGCGCTACGGAACAAGGAGCTCATCACCAATATGGCAGCACCTAAACGCAGTTCTAAATAATGAACAACCAAACGTGCACACACTAGTTATGAGACTTTGAAACGTCTCATTTAATTCTAACCAGCACGTCTAAGATGATGAGGTGCAACTCATGAAGTACCTATTTCTGAAGAAACATCTAGAAACCACATTTAAGACAACATCTTATACGCATCACTAAAATGTCGGCAAATGAGTAAGTAGATATCTACTTTGGTGGGCTGAAATCTGAGTGTTCACCTGTATTGGTGGTTGTAGTGAACCTTCAAACAGTTACTTCGTGGATAAAGGAGGTCATCTCCAATAGAACAAGGATACCATGAAAATTCAACTCACAAGCGATGACCATTAGAGTCGCCTATTTTGACTAAAGAATGCTACTCAGCACCTAAGGGCTACTTGCCTATGGGGTCAGCATCTCAGGATGAATGCAATCCAAGGAGTGCTCTTAAATATGCATCCACAAGATGTTTTCAGTTCACTAGTTAGAACTAAGGTACATAAAGTAAGTGATTTTGTTCATCCCCTTGCAACTGCATGTGCACCTTCGGTTCTTCTGATTGCTTGATCGTCTCACATATCCACTCCCTTTTACTCCAATTATCATACCATCATTTACGCCATTGAAAGAAGCCGCAATGTGCACCAAGGGCACATAGAATTGGACTTCATAATGTGGGTACCTATTCTTGTAGTCTGGATAGCCGACTACATTTCTTATTGCATTACTAAACCAACAAGTTTTCAACTTTCTGAAAGGAAAAAACTAAAAGTACATGAACTAAAACATGGTCTTCTTGAGGATAATCAAGAAGACCCTTGCTGTTTGGTCAACCAAATAAAAGGTCTGAATTGAAAAAAATCCCAAATTCCAACTCTTCAATTCCCATCACTCTGTTGGAAAAATTTGAAAACTTTTCAACCAAGAAAACATTTTTCCCCAAATTAGTCACTACCCGTTCAACATTAGCTAATGCTGGATAACCCAATAACCATATCATCCCAACCCCTCAACTTAACTGAAAAAACAAGGACAAAACCCTAGTTCTATCAATCCAATAAAGACCATTAAACCAAGAATACACGAAATCAGATACATTTAATCATAATCAACCAAATGAAAAGTAATTTAACAATTTACCTGCAAGAATACATCATCAAGTTCCCGAAAGTTGGTTTCAGCTAAAGCAGAAGGCGAAATAGAATCTATGGAGATTCTACGAATTTCAGGAGAATCAGAAGTTCCACCCATCTCTCTCTCTCTCTCTTTAATTAGTAACCCAATTACAGTGAGACCCACTCACAAGGATTCAAAACTTTTTAGATCTCTTACTAAAAAAGTGAAGAATTAAACAAATGGGAAATTCGAAAAAACTTTCAGTGGTGAACTTTTTGCCTCTCTCTCTCTCTCTCTCTAGAACTTCTTCTTCTTCACAATCAAGAAGGTTTCTTTCTCTCTCTACTTTGTAAAAGAGAAGGAAAGAAAGCTTCAAGTGGGGACGTTGAAACTTTTACTTATCCTTCTTTTTGTTTCTATCTGATTTCTTCTTCTCCGTTACCTTTTCTCTTGTTTACTAGTCTAATTTTGTCTTTAGTTTGACTTTACTACTATTTAACCTCTAAATTACCAAATTATCCCCAAACTTATGAGCTACTAACTCAAAATTTTACCCCACTTTTTATGCCCTTTTGTCTCTATGGGCTATGGCTAACTCTTCTCCTTCTCTTCTCACTCTCTCTCCAAAAACTCCTTCTCTAATTCTTGATAATATTCTATTTAAAAGAAAAAAAAATTGAAAAGAAAAAAAATTTTGAAAAGGTTTTGGGATGGTGCTTTGGAGCACGATTAGAAATTTTGTTGACATAGACTGACGTTGACTGTGTTGATCGTTGATAACATAAACTAATCAGATAACTTTGTTTCTTCTTATTCTAATTTTTTCTGAGAAGATCGATTGAAAATGAAGATAGTATAAAATGAGTGGCTTGGAAATTTCATTTTGTGTGTGGTTATTTATACTTGATGTTGGGTTCAATTTGGGTAATTGAAATCTATTTGATTTCATATTGAAAATCTTTTGAAATAGATTTAGGGTTAATTTGGATTTTGGATATATAAATGAAAATAGTTTAGATTTGAAATTTATTTAGTTAAATATTTGGATTTTGGATATATAAATGAAAATAGTGTAGAACAAAGTTGGATTTGATTTTGTATATAACTTATATTGATTTAGATAGAGCTATTAATAAAAACAGATTGATTTCATATAAATTTAAGAGAAATGACATTTCTATTTCCTGCTATAACCCTCTCTATAGATTTTGATATTTATCATCTAGGTTAAAGGTCTTAACAAAAAAAAAAAAAAAATCTAGGTTAAAGGAGACTTGAGTTACATACAAGATCTTTACTCACTATAAATCTGTCCAACTTTCTTCCCCTTTCCTCTCATTTCTACCTCTCATTCTCTCTGTCTCCACTCCCCATACCTACTGTTCTTTCTCTAATTTAGATGTCTAAGAATGGTGGTTGATTTTCTTTTTCCTTTTTCACTTTGTCTACACTTACAAATTATTCAAATATCCAAATTATTCAATTTCTTTTTCTTTCTTCAACTTGGACAAAATTGACCAGTATTAGCCATTATGAGTGGTTAAGCGTTTGATGAACCTTACAAAAAATCAAATAAAACTAAAGAAATGTACTATTTGATATCAACTTAACCTAAAGAAATTTTTAACAAAAAAAAAAACTCTTAATCTTGTGATCATCCCGTCTCAAGCCCAAATAAGTGAGTATAGATGACCTAGACAATAAATTTTAGTAATTATACCCTCTTATCCAATGTGGGACTAATTTCACAGGGCCTTTTACGTGTGTCATTCTTTGAACCTAACACGTGTTTTTTTCTTTTTAAAGGTCGTGAAATACATGTAGCTTTTAAACCAATTACTTGTCTGTCTAGTTCTATTACCATGATAAATTTGTGGTTGTTCGGTTAAAAATCGATTGGCAATGAGTAAAAGGACCTAGACATTATATTCTAAGTTTTTTTTTTTGATGAAATTAATAGTGAAATCTATCTTACAAGTAGAAATTTAAGAAACAGAAGATTCACTTTATGAGAATAATAGTCCCATACAACCACAACATGCTCAAGGGACAAATGCTTTAGAAGATGAAGTTCGAATTAACGTTGATGGTGCTTTCAAATATGGTGAAGGAGCTTCGGCTGCAGTTATTAGAAACTTTGAAGGGGCATTCATGGCAGCTGAGACAGATTATTATATGGCAAGTAGTGCTCTTGAATCAGAAGCAAAAGCGGTCTTAATTGGACTGCGACTTGCTAAAAGATTACTAATGAAGAAAGTTATCATAGAAGGAGACTCAAAGACAGTCATACAAGCATGTGAAACTGAAGCTAATCATGTACCTTGGAAAATTCGAAACATAATCAGTGATATCAGGAATGAAACAAGATACATGGATAAAGTGAAGTTCTATCACATTTCAAGAGATCACAATAGTGTTGCAAATTCTTTAGCAAAAGAAACTTTAGCTAATCAAGTTAGTGGTGAGTGGGGAATAGATGAACCACCACATTATATTGTAAGAGCTCTGAACTTAGAGATGATTACTAATGTAACAACTAATGAAACATTTGCTATTAATGAAAGCCTAAGTTCATAAAAAAAAAAAAGTAGAAATTTTGTGTCAGAGATATTCAATTCTTCTAAATATTTTTCTCAAGTGATTTTTTCACTTATTCCTCCATCTATCCATCTTACTTTTTTTGGAGTTTTATTTTTTCAAAGAATCTTTTTTTTTTGTTGAATTTTTTTTTTTAAAGAATCTAGAAATAGATGTTCAACAAAAAAAAAGAATCTAGAAATAGATGGAGGGGGAGGAGTCGGTCGACAGTTACATTTGGGAATTTTGGCTAGAGTTTATGTAAGGGAGGATTAAATTTGCTATGAAACAAGCACATCATCATGGATGTTTTGTATTCTTTTTACATGATCAACTTTTACCCCCTTACATAACTGTCTTAAGTTAATTTTGTTCAACTCACCCACCTAATTTCACTGTATTGTTTCAGGTTAGCCCCTAACCTAATAAATTGTTATTTTCATTCCTTGTTCTTAGTTACCTCCCACGTAAAACCTTTTTTAAGAGACTATTGTGGGAGAAGTAATGGTGGTGGACTGGTGGTGCCGGTGGTAATAGAAGTGTTATTGGTGTGTGAGTCTTGGAAGTATCGTGTCAGAGTTTGTTGATCGTTATATGCTATGGTGGTGGTGAAGGTTAAGGTTTGGCAATTGTAAAGGTATTGGTGTTGGTGGAGCTATGGTGACGGTGGACACCTGGCGGTCCGGAGACAATGGTGCCGAGTGAGTTGTGGCGGTGGTGGAAGTTCAGTAATTATTCAATGGTGGATGTATAATGACGGTGGTTGAACTGTGGTGATAACGTCAGTGGTTGTTATCTGGTAGTGGTAGAAGTATGATGGTTGTAGTCGATGGTGGCAGTGGAAATGAGATGGTGGTGGTGTAAATGTGGTTGAGTCAAAGTAGATAAAAATTCAATGAAGTAAAATTTGTGTATGTTAAATTTAAGTGAAATAAAATATTTTTGAATTACCAAGTTAACATGTTTACTTCTCTATTTAAGCAAGTAAAACGAACTACTTTATGCTTATGTCGACAGACAACACACTTATTATTTAAACATATTTCAAGATAGAAAAACACATACCTCAAATATCCATAATACAAATTGAAAAACCTAGAATTAGGTCCATTTGGTTGTAGTTGGTATATGGGCCAAAACACACCCAAAAATACCATATAAAATGTCATATGTGCCAAAAGGCACTAAACATCACTTTTACATTCTATGGTCACTACTCACCAATGAATACACATGATAATTTATGTACCAAAAACACCACACAAGATTTTTATTTAATGTGCTCTCTTACCCAACATTTTTATTTCCAACAAGTCACAACTCACAACTCACTTGTTTCCTAAATCTCTCTCTTCTCTCTCTCTCTCTTGCCGTTATCTTCCTTTTCCTTCACTCTACCGCCGTCGGATCTTCGCAAAATCAGCATTTAATTTCAAAAAGATAGTTGCCGGAGAAGAACTTCCGGTGAAGCTGTAATTTTGTAGCTAGGGATCTACTGAAAAGTTCATTTTTAAAAAAAAAAATTCAGTGTAGTGAGTGAGATTCTTTTTAATAATGGAGGCGAAAGATGCTCAAAGTTGGGCAAGTTCTTATAAAGGAATGTCTTCTGATAACATCAAGGGTTTGATTTTAGCATTATCTTCAAGTATATTTATCGGTGCTAGCTTCATCGTTAAGAAAAAGGGTTTGAAGAAAGCTGGTGCTTCTGGAACCAGGGCAGGTAAAAAAAAAAAATCTGTCTGAAAGATTGGTTAATTATTTTGAAATTTAGTTGATTAATTGATGTTGAATTGTTTTTTTATAGATTTTGTTAGTAGATCTATTGATATTGGGTATCAATTGGTTTACTTAATCTTGTTATTTAGAAATTTTAGTTCCCCTTTTGAAGAAGATGAAAATGTTTTTGGTAGTTAGCTCAATTATTGTAATCTTGATGTGTTTGAGTGGGTTGTTTGTGAGATCAACTTTTAGTGGACTGGGTAGTCAAAGTAGTAACTTTTTAGCTAATCACTCGAAAATGTCCATACAATGTTGTTCTACTAGTCACTGTTGTTGTTATGGGGTAAGGAGTAATATCTGGGTCCATTTACAGAAGTAACATTTGAAATCAGGGCAAGGTTTTCGGAGTCGGAAAGTGGGGTATGAGGAATTTTACTTGGTGTTATAGCACGGAGAATCCTGCCTTAGTTCGATTCATAATGTACCTATCCAGTCTTATCTTGTCTAATGCCTTTCACATTCGGGTGAAAGGCTCTTCTAGATTTGGGTAAAGAGCCTTCCTTGAAATCCCTGAGAATGACCAGATAAAATAATATGTTCTCCCGCCGACAAAATTAACCTTACTTCTTGTTTCACTATTTGAATGATCCCTTGATACATGACTAATTATATTGATTAATGTTGCAGGAGTTGGTGGATATTCTTACTTATATGAGCCACTGTGGTGGGCAGGAATGATAACAAGTGAGTTTGCTTGACCATGACCCCTGGTTTACAAACTAGTCTTGCTATGGTGTTGTATGGTGTTTACGATGGATGTTAAGCGGTTAACTGGCGTTCTCTATAAATTTTGGTCCCTTGAAAGCCGAAATATTTCAAGGAGATGTTTAGATTGTGACGTGGTATAAATTATTATGGAGAGTTTGGTTGGAAACTTAGCGAACAATATAGACTCATAAAGAACATGTTTTGAAGTTCTAACTATAATCTTGATGTGTAGAAATGAAAATATGCATTTTGTTAGACACTAGTGTGAGGTGGGAAGTTGTTACATGAAATATTTGGTGATATATTTAATTTACTAACAAAATTTATTGCACTTTGTTGACTCCAAAATGAAGATTTAATATTTATTCAACAAGGTAAATTAATTTTTCATTTCTTAAGATCGAAATACATCAGCTGAAATGAGCTATAATTTCCACCAAGATAATATTTTCTTAGTTTTTTGCTTCAATAAATATTTTGTCGAAATTGTTGTTTATCTCGAAATGGGATACTGCTTTACAAAATCACGGAAACGCTAGTGTCACGGTATGTTGAATTTCATGTTTGTGGACATGAAAACTGAAACATTTCAGTCATTTCAACTGCAATCTTTCAAAGTTCGATACACTGGTAGAACATATTATTCAGTTATATTAATGACATTAAGCTGATGAATTTAAACGTAGTTTTTTGATGTGAAAGTACCAATTATGTGATTCCACCCGTGCAGTGATTGTTGGGGAAGTTGCTAATTTTGCGGCTTATGCATTCGCACCAGCTATTTTGGTCACTCCTCTTGGTGCACTCAGCATTATTATCAGGCATACAGAGAATTTGTTTCCTGAATTGTTGGTTGCCACTGATATTCAGAGCTAACGACCATAATTTCTTGCAGCGCCGCACTAGCTCACGTTATTCTACGGGAGAAGCTAAATGTATTCGGTATTCTTGGTTGCGTTCTTTGCGTTGTGGGGTCTACAACAATTGTTTTACATGCTCCTCAAGAACAAGAGATTCAATCCGTCAAGGAAGTATGGGATCTTGCGACAGAGCCAGGTACTTGCCTTTTTTAGGTTGCTAAACTAGTCGAACTTTGTGTTCGTCTTCAACCTCACCTATAGTTCTACGATGATGGATACTAATATTAACCCAGAGGTTACCTGTTTTCTGCAGCTTTTCTATTCTATGCAGCTTTGGTGATAGCTGGTGTTCATACACTTATATTCCATTTTGTACCACAGTACGGACAAACACATATAATGGTTTACATCGGGATATGTTCGCTTGCTGGTTCTCTTTCTGTACGCAGTTGATAGACATTGACTTTCTTATTGTGATTTACGTTTTCTGCATGACTTGCTTAGTTGCATTAAGCACTAACAAAGTTATTTTGTGCTATTGCAGGTCATGAGTGTGAAAGCACTCAGTATTGCCCTGAAGTTAACTTTCTCAGGAATGAATCAGTTAATATATCCCCAGACATGGGTTTTTGCGATGGTTGTAGTTATTTGTGTGGTGACTCAGTTGAACTATTTGAACAAGGTATTTAGTCTCCTAGTGACAATCAAGCATGTTTGAAATTTTATACTTTAAGGGTGTTACCTAAACCTGGAAAACGTATAATGATTCCCGCGCGAACACATCAATATGTCTCTTAGTTGTTTGAATCCTTTGGCTGCTCTTAAATTCTATTCGGCCTATTATCATGTCTTAGAAATGACTTGCATGTATGGCTACCATCTGCTCCCTTGGAAAAGTTGATTGAAGTGCAGTTGGTAGCGTTTCCTGATTTTTGACCAATTATATATTGGAATTCAGTGTTGTTTAAAACTTACATTTCGTGTTGGTTACTCAAGCCACATCCAAATGACCCTGAGCTAGATGAAGCGGCAAATATAGACACCTCTTCCTGAGTTCAATATCGCTTTTTATTCCAAATATCACCTTGGAAGCGTATAATTCTGCTTTACAGATTCTTTTATTATGCCACATTTACCATGCTTGGGATTTTCCTTCACAGTGAACTTAATGTATTTGAATATCAATAACAGGCACTCGATACATTCAACACAGCTATTGTCTCACCAATATATTACGTGATGTTTACGTCGTTCACCATTTTAGCGAGTGTCATTATGTTTAAGGTATTCTTTTTTCTTATCCGACCATTTTACAGTTGTTTGATTAGCTGTTTTCCAACTATTATATCTTAATAGTGGATGCTACAAGCTTACCAGTATGTGTATGGACTGCTATTTGATGTCTCGAAGGGAATCTAACAAGGTTAAAAGGCATCAAATGACAGAGCTATTGAACAAGCCCTGATCTACTTTCGAATTTATCGTTGTCTGCTCTGCTTTAATCTACTTATGTTATGGCTCTCCAATCAGGACTGGGATAGACAAAACCCAACTCAGATTCTCACAGAGATGTGTGGGTTCGTGACGATCCTTTCTGGAACATTTCTTCTTCACAAAACAAAGGACATGGTTGATGGTACTTCTCTTTCTGTTTTCTATTATTCTTTACTTGATGGGAGTATGTGAATTCTGCATGTGTGCTTATGCAAGTGTCCCTAAAAGTAGGAGCTCTGTTGGGAAGCAAACAATAACAACAAACCCTAAACCCACAATGACGAGAAAAAAACATTTCTTGCTAAAGTGAAGGAAGAATTTTTCGCTTTCAAATTTTATCGTTGTACTGATGGATGTAATCATTTATGTTTTTATCAAAGTCATAACGCTGTTACAACCTTTTGCAGGTTTACCGATGCACCTACCCGTATACACTAACGTGGATAACGATTTGAATATCGAGAGCATCCCTCTGAAAAGCCAAGGTTCATTTCGATCTACGTAATGTATTTCTCACTCCATTTTATACCTTCAGATTCTCATCTCATGCTCATCGGGGAAAAGGGGCTCGCATTTCTTCATCTATTACCTCGCCTAGTTCTTCACCGAAGTTTATCATATTCCTTCTTAATGGCTTAAGCGATGCAAGGAGGAGTTTATCGACTGCGTTTGAGTGTTTAGTTACCTACTCGTTCCTTTGCGTGCCCTCTCCCTCGGAAATTACCAAATATAATTCTACACATCATTTATATATATATATATACACACATATTATATAGTGTAACTACGCTTCTATTTGTGCGGAGCTTAGATCTCTTTCTTACCCTCGCCGTGAATTCGAAACTCAGAACTTGTTGTTCTATTGATTGTTTGTACACGTAAGGTTCACAATTTTTTGGGCGAGAGACGAAATAGACAAAAGTTGTATTCTAAATTGTCGAAATCGTAATTTTTTTTTTAATAATTCATTCTGCCCTTTTGAGGGGATTTGTTCGACTGCATTTAGCAATTTAGAGTACTCACTTGTCTGCTGTTGAAACATAATTATTTTATTAGTAGGGTTTCTTGCAATCTATTATATATAGTATCGTGTAGTTATCATTTTAGTTTAATTGTTGTATTACATTTCCTTTACTTTTCTTTTTGAACTTTCATAACATAAAAATTATAGCTCACTAGGAACATTTTTTGATTACCATGTCTGATGGAAATGTTTGAAATGGCTCTTCTTTCAGTTTGTATAATTTGAGTTTCTGTATCCATTTACTTCTCTAGTAAATTCAGATCTTTAAATAAGTTTTTCGAATTCAGATTTTTTGTTTTTGGTAGAAAACACACATTATATAATTGAGTATTCAAAGTTATTAAAAATATAAACAGGACTTTAGCTTTTCAATAAAATGATTATAGAAAGAAAATAGGGGTCATTTCTTCTATCATTATCAAATTGACCTTAATTGACCTAATCATAGAGGTAGTGGATGCGCCACAAAAATACAAAGTCAAAACCCTAGATGACTTTGCAAGTACATGAGGATTGCTATTCTTTTGTAACACCCTCATCTGCGGCAGAACATAAGGATCTTGGTTTTGACTCTTTTGAATATAAAAGTTAGATTTTTTCAACCTTGTTACATTTTTAGGGACAATTCTCATTTTACTCCCAATCTCACACTAACACACATGGGATGACGAAGGTAAGGTTGTCCATCTTATTTAAGTCAGACATGAAATTAGCCTCGAGGTCTGAATTGTCTATCTCGGGTTTCAGAATTTTTGTTTTTGTTTGACTTGTCCAAACTCTGACTTAGGCTAATTTTTGGTTAATTTGAGTCAAACGAGTCAGATCTAAACAATATGAAAATAAGAGACGGCAAAAGTTGGCCATTCGTGCATGTGTCACAAACCAATTACTTCCATCATTCGAGTAACTTCAAATTGCCACAACCTTCCTTCTTCAATTGAGGCCAATTCTTGCCTTAATTATGTAGCGAAAATGTTTAACGTACACCCTCATGTACACCTTTATTCACCGCCTTCAATAGGACAATAGTAGTCTGAGTATGATTCTCAACCATCAGTCAATTTCAGTACTTTAATAAGCATGTCGAAGATCACCCGCCACTTTTAGCTCATTTTCTTATCCTTTTGATAGGAGGAACAATTATATCTTTCAAAAATCCACATCAACGAAACATTATTGAAGACAGATAGACATCGACGACATACACCATTGTACAATATCTCGAAAGAATCTTTATGCGTAAACCGTGCAACTATAAGCCCCACAAGTGATTTATTATATCATAACAAAAATATCTAATATGTTATCAATATATAGAGTTAATGTATAATTATAGTAGTTACACCAACTTATATTTAGCAACACAAACCCCTCCTCATCTTTAATGGATTAGGCCACCGGCTACTTTTTTCTTGTAGAAACCATCTTCCACACTTCTTGTGTGGGGGTTGTGAGTCTCTATCAAAAATCAAGAACCAAATTTTAATCCAAGACTTTCAAGACCCCCTTCTCTCTCATCTCTCTTGGTGGTGGATGAGATGTCCTAATTTCTCAAATATCAAAACAAGTAGGGACCCAACAATCAATTCTTAAATTCTACCCAACCCTTTTCACACACAAACATGTATAAAAATTGAAACTCAAAATCAGTAGAACCAAAAGTCCCTTAACCTCTCTTCTCCTTCATCTTCAATTCTCCCACATAGTCATTGCCAAGAATCTAAACTTTAAACCCTAATCCTGTAATCATGGTTACAGATGATTTTAGCTTCCCCACCATAATCAATCCGCAAAGACCAAATTATGCTGCATCAACATCGTTATGGCGAGTTCCTTCTGCGGTTTTTGGAGATTGTTTTCATGAAGATGATGCAGCAGAAGAGAATTTCGATAGCAACAGTCGGAAAGAGCAAGATTATTCTCCCACCCACAAACCAAAAGAAGAAGATTACCAGAGAAACAATACTAAGATAAAAGTTCTTTCTACCTTCAAACCAGAAGAGAATTTTCTAACAAACAGTAATGAAGGAACAACAGAAGACTATTCTACAATCAAAACAGACGATGATTATCAAAGAAAGAGTAGTGACGAAAGAGAAGATCCTGCTGAATTCCAAACAGAAGAGAATTTGCAAGAAAAGATAGCTTCGATAATTAATGATGCAAAGAGATCGGCCGGCAGTGAAGAAGAGAAGATGGATATGTTGTGGGAGAATTTCAATGATGTCGAATTAAGCCGGGTAAGTTCTTTAAAGAAGAGAGAGATAGGTAAGTTATTGGGTTCAGACTTTGATTCAAACATGAATGAAGAGAAGGTAGAGCTTTCTTGTGTGCCAGGTAGAATCAGTACTAGTTCTCTGTTATCTGCTAGGAGACCAAACTTGTTACTGATATTAAAGGTCTTAAAGAAGCTTTTCTTGCTACAAAATGCTCATTGTCATAAGAACAACACACCCATCGATCTATTCTAATATCAGTTCGATTAAATGAAGATATATTAACATATATATATATATATATATACAAATATAAATATAAATTGTGCATAGTGGGAGAGAATATCGAAAATTTGATTAACGGATGATGGATTTCTGTTCTTTTTTTTGTAAGGAAACCTGCAGTCTTGTGTAATTAATATAGTTAAGATTGTTTTACAACTCACAATTGTATTGAAATTCTAAAGGCTTCACATAACTAAGTTATAGTTATATTTCTCTAGTTTCTCTATCCTCTTCGGTTCTGGTATATCTTACTCAATGTTAACTGGAAGGCTAGAACGCAGTTCGCTCCGGTACGTAGTACAGATACCAGTACGCGATATGCTACCATGTGAGTATGCGGTACACTAGGGGTATCCCTCTTCGATACGAAATTTTAGGATTTGGTATGTTTTGGACTATTTTTACTAGACAGTTACTCCTTATGATGATTGATCGATATAGAATAAGTACACTTACTATTCAGCCGTTTTATCTCTATTGAACTTAAAATCTTAACTAGTCACAATATCTTTTACATAACAACTTAAATAGTTTACCGAATAGATTTTTACTAAGAATTTGGATTAACTAAGCTTGGAGACTCCCCGTATGCCAGATTTGGAGTACCAGATTGCGAAGCCACTTAGAAGTGTACGTGGAATCCCATAAGTGGTATGCAAGGGGAGAGAGTATCTTGTGGTCTCACATCTTCTTCTTAACCTAATAATTTCAGTACTCCGTCAGAACCACTAGAAATTAGAACCATTTGAATGCAACCATTTCAGGTTCTTTTGATACTTTTGCCTCAGCAGAATAAAAGTTCAATTTTTGTAGGACCTGATGCTTTAACTTGTCTGGCTTAAATGTTTCTGCAGTCCATAAACTGGAGCAGACTCTCATGTTCTTTTAGTAATCTATTTGGTATTCGAGCTTAAAACAGAAGAAACAAGACCAAAACAATAATATATTATGTGCACCATCTTTAGGCGCAAAAAAAACGAAAACATCATCTCCTGATATCCCTTAGAGAGACCTTACAGGTTTTATTTTGACCAGTGACACTGTTTTTTCGCCCTAAAAGCTTAATATTAGCAACTTTGAGCAACTAAGATTTTATTAAATGTCTTTAAGCTTCCTTCCACTGGATTCGGGGCACGACTTCAGTAAATGTTTGAATCATATTAATGCAACCTAAATGGTAACATATTTATGACGCTGGAACGCTCGAAGTCAAAGAACCAGGTTATGCTGATCCAAGAGGGTAGGATCTCACGACCACTCGGTGCAATGCATGATCAAAATTTACAGAAATATCATGACAAGAGATATTTAAGGCTTAAAAAGTAATCCTCAAATAAGTAACGAAGGATTCCCCAGTTCAAAACTAGAATTGGTAACAAAGCAGAACTTAACGAGCACTCTTTGTGAAACTATGAAATTTTATTATGTTGATTTGACTCGTGTGTAGGGGATGGGATGCCACCCATCACCGACACCTATGACCTAACCAAATACATTACATGAAAAGTTAACGATGGTGATAACATGACTAGTTTTACGCATGAAAAATGAGAAAAAGACATACTAATTATAAGAGAAGCTATGTTTTAATTGAATCTTAATGAACTACGAGGAGAGTAACTCCGATTCTTCAATGTTTTCCAAGGTTACTTACAAAAGCTCCCGGCTGTTTTTAGTTGATCTTCCTTCGTTGTTTCCTTTGCAACTTTAGAGTTACGAAGTATCAGAGACCATATCTAAGATTTCCGCTCCTTAATATTCCTACAAGAAACGAAGAGAATAAGCATCTACCTTCGAACTTCAACAACTACAATCTGACAGATGCTGGACAAATGTAGTAGAGATCTTACTTTTTACTTTGTTTAAGTAGGTCAGAGACAGAAGCGCAATGTGTTGAGTCATACTTGCATCTCTCACAGCATGATTGCAGAAGTTCAATGACTTTCAAACACCTAGAAAATGTACAAATGTCAAAGTGTATGTCATTTCAATATCGTCATTTAAGTTTTAACAAAGGGTTTCAGTGTGACATTAAGATCAAGTAATTCGCTATACAAGGTACCGGGGAGAGTTAGTGGAACAACACTATCACGAGATAAGGACGTTTACCTAGAGGTGTATTCTCTTGTCCAAATCAAATTACCTCCAAGTATACACAATTTGTATGTACAAAGTCTCATATTATACCCTATTGATACGACTATTAGTATTTGACACGAGTACATAAGCGCCCCTACACGAGTACATGAGCGTCCCCACACGAGTACACGAGCGTCCGGCACGAGTATATGTGTAGTACTTATATTTCATAGGGTCATTAATTTTCTTGTTTGATTGCCCAAAAGTTAAATACTGCATAAAAAACCAAACTACCACTTCAAATGAACAATGATTTCATTAGAACCAAAGGGTTGCCCTAAATACTAATGAAATTGATATATGGCTCTTTGAAAAAAAAAACTTCAATTGCACGATACAAGTCAAACAAGCAATTCTCTAACCAAAAAGGTTTTAAAGAATTAGATCTCAATCTTCAAAAAGAGCAACAAAAAGAGCTATTACCATCATTTAAATGGATCAAATTGATAAAAATGTTACTAGGGGAAGCTTTTAGGTGAGTAATTGATACCCAAAATATGAAAAATGGATCAGTTGGATTGGATTAAAAATTCCAAGGAAATTATATCAATAAATGGAGAAACGATCAGTTGATCATGGAATCAGTCAAACCCCTAGGATGGGTACCTACCTACCTACCTTTGTGGGATGAAATTGTTCTTGGTGAGGCAAGCTTGAATATCACAAGCTTCCTTCTTGCATGGTTCTTTGATCTCCTTCCCCATCTCTCTCTCTATACTCCTTTGTCCGGTCAGACCCTATGATGGCCCGGGAACTCCCAGGTTTTATTTGGTTCTCGGTTTGGTTTGGGGGCCTCCCGTTTTTTCATTATTTACATAAAAATAGAAAGTTTAATATGATTGAGATTCCTACTTCTATTCAATTTCCCATAAACAACCACTCTTTATATGCATTCTCAAAATACTCTCACTCTCTCAAACTTTGTTTTTTTTTTTTTTCTCTCTTTACCATCATTCGATGGCGTCATCTTCTTCATCAACGTCATCATCGGGTACAAAAACTATTACATACTATCACTTTCTCCCAGATGAAAACCATACTATTGAAGGCGAAAAAAATATGATGATGGAATATAACACAAACAAGGTTGACTTTATAAAAAAAGAATATATAGAAATACCCATTACCAATTCACCGACTAAACTTCTTGAACTTTTTCCGGTTCATCCTCGTAGCAACAATAATAATAATCAAGAAGATTGGGTGATCAAGAAAACTCTTACTACTAGTGATGTTAATGCTGCTAGTCGTCTTCTTCTACCAATTAAGAATGTGACGGAATTCATATTTCCAAATTGGAATTCCGCAATGGTTGATTATATTGACAACAATGATGGGTCTTTGACGCTTTTGGTGAAAGATTTCGACACAAAAACTGATCATCAATTAGTTTTTAACAAGTGGATAACCAGTAAATCTTATATATTACAAGGAAAATGGAATTCTGATTTTGTTAAACGCAGGAACTTGAAAGTTGGTGATGAGATTGGAATGTATTGGAATTCTACTTCTTCTTGTTTTATTTTCACTCTTCTCAAGAGAGTTGCATAGTTACTAACGAGGATAATTATTGATTTACTTTTTTTTTTTGAGAAATATTTTATTGCTTTGTTCCTTCCTTTTCCAATATTGTATTTTTTGGTGGAACGGTAATGGTACTAAGTTTTTTTTAGTAATGTATTTGGTATGCAAGTTTAAAACATAGAGGAAACAAGACCCAAACAATCATATATTATGTGCACCATCTTTAGGCGCAAAACAACCAAAACATCATCTCCTGATATCCCTTAGAGAGAGACCTTACAGGTTTTATTTTTTTACCAGTAACAGTGTGACACTGTTTTTTTCGCCCTAAAAGCTTAATATTAGCAACTTTGTGCAACTGAGATTTTATCTAATGTCTTTAAGCTTCTCTCCACTGGATTCGAGGCACAACTTCTGTAAATGATTGAATCATATTAATGTAACATATTTATGACTCCGGAACGCTAGAAGCCAAAGAACCAGGTTATGCTGATCCAAACGTTACTAAACGAGGGCAGGATGTCGCGACAAGCCGACCGCCCATAATCAAAATTAACAGAAATATTCATGACAAGAGATATTTAAGGCTTAAAAAGTAATCTTTCACAATAAGTAACGAAGAATTCCACAGTTCAAAACTAGAATTGGTAACAAAGCAGAACTTAAGTTAACAAGCACTCTTTGTGAAACTATGAGATTTTATTATGTCGATTTGACTCGTGTCTAGGGGATGGGATGCCATCCATCGCGAACACCTATGACCTAACCAAATACATTACATGAAAAGTTAATGATGACAAGATACATGACTAGTTTTACGGATGAAAAATGAGAATAAAAAACATACTAATTATAATAGAAGCTATATGTTAATTGAATCTTAATGAAATACGAGGAGAGTAACCCCGATTCTTCAATGTTTTCCAAGGTTACTTACAAAAGCTCACGGCTCTTTTTAGTTGATCTTCTTTAGTTGTTTCCTTTGCAACTTCAGAGTTAAGGACTATCAGAGACCATATCTAAGATTTCCTCTCCTTAATATTCCTACAAGAAACTAAGACAATGAGCATCTGCCCTCGAACTTCAACAACTACTATCTGACAGATGCTTGATAAATGTAATAGAGATCTTACTTTTTACTTTGTTTAAGGTCAGAGACAGAAGCGCAGTCATACTTGCATCTCTCGCAGCATGATTGCAGTCTCGCAGAAGTTCAATGACTCTCAGACACCTAGAAAATGTACAAATATCAAAGTGCATTCATTTAAGTTTTAACAAAGGGTTTCAGCTTAAAGATCAAGTAATTCGGTATACAAGGTACCACACCCGGAAAGAGTTAGTGGAACAACACCATCACGAGATAAGGACGTTAACCTACCGTCCAAATCCAATTACCTACAAGATATGTTTAAAAAAACGTTTTTACACCTCAATGCAGGTTTTTTTGACAATGCGAGGCGGTGCCTCGAGGCGGTAAAGAGGCATAGCTTCACCCTCATATATGTTGATATAGTTATAGCATCTTATCTTATTAATAGTATATAATTTATTGAATTTGTTTGTACTACTATAGAAAATTTATTATTTAATAGTAAAGTTAAAGTTTACGAATGCTTTCGGTCATTTCTACCCTTTTGATTACCTTTTGAAGTTAAAAAAGCAACAAAGAAAGTTACTACAACACGGAAGTGTAAATTTTGATGAGGTCCACCTATATCTTGTCTCGAGCCGTATGCCTCGATGTGTATTTTATGCGCCTTTTTAAACATTGCCTACAAGTATATATATATATATACACAATTTTTATGTACAGAGTCTCACATTACACCCTATTGATATGATTACCATTATATGACAAGAGAACCCGAGTGTCGGGCACGGGTATCTGAGTCTTCGACTCTTCGACACGAGTATATGAATAGTACTTATATTTCATGGGGTAATGATTTTCTTGTTTGATTGCCGAAAAGTTAAATACTGCATAGGAACCAAACTACCACTTCAAATGAACAATGTTCACTATACTCTCTCTGGAAAATGATAAACGGCCCTCCAACCACACTCCCTGCTCTACCGTGGAAACTGTTCACTCCCCCCAACCCTTTGATTTAGATCCGTTCATTAAATGTTGATAAAATCTAGCCATTCATCTTACCAAACAGAATATTAAAAAACCGACAAAAAGCAAATCTTACCAAACAGAATATTAAAAAACCGACAAAAAGCAAATCTTACCAAACAGTTGATAAATTTCATCCCTCATTTCACTTTCTTCCAAATAAGCCTCTACTCTCTCACCTACCAAAATACTTCATCTTTAGCCTTCTTATACCAAATCTTTAACCTTCTTCTCCATCTTTAATCTTCCATACATTACTGTGGAAACTTGTTGATTCTTCATCATTTACTACTTTAAAGTATTAACCTTCACAACTACTTCAATATAGTTTCACTGCTCTCTTTAGTTATAATATATAGATTTTCATTACTTGTAGTTATGAAACTTGGTTGCAATGAAAAATTTGAAAGAAATGGAACTATGGAAGAGTATATTCAGTGTTAGAAGCAAGAAAGAAATGAATCAAGTGTTCAGAGTTATTTCAACTAAACCAAGAAGAATGAGATTAAAAGCCTTAAGCCATTAAGGTCCCATCACCTACCCAAACTTTCCTCCACTGGCCAACAACCCTTGGTTGGAGTGGTAAGAAGTATAATCTTCCACCTAGAGGTCAAGGGTTCAGGCACACGCCGAACAATTCAAAAAAAAAAAAACTTTCCTCCACCGGTTAGTAGAGTCCCCGTCTATTTTCTTTTCCTTAATTTTAAGGTGTTACACAACTCACACTACTCAAGACAAAAAACACGGCTTTTAGCATATGTCACGGAAGACGGTAGGGGAGAGAGTGAACAAGGCGCGAAGTGTATCACGGTCTCTTGTCCGGTCAGACCCGATGGCCCAGGAACTCCGAAGTTTTCTTGGTTCCCGGTTATTTCATTAGGCCACCGTTTTGGGGGTCTCCGGTTTTTCATTTATTTTTATTTACATAAAAATATAATATAAAGTTTAAAACATAATATGATTGGGATTCCTATTTCTATTCAATTTCCCATACAGGTCCACTCTTTATAAACCTTTTCCATGCCTTCTCCTTCCATCTCACAATCCTCTGTCTCTCTCTCTCGAACTCTCTTTTTTTCTCTGTGACTTTGACTCTCTACAACTTGAGCATCACTCAATGACGTCACCTTCTTCATCAGCGTCATCATCTGGTACAAAAACTATTACATACCATCACTTTTTCCCTGATGAAAAAGATTCTATCGAAGATGAACAAAATATAATGATGAAATATAACTCAAAGGACATTGGCTTTACATGTGAGAAAAATATGGAAATACCCATTGCCAGTTCACCGATTAGACTTCTTCAACTTTTTCCAATTCATCCTGATAGCAACAATAATAATAATCAAGAAGAATGGGTGATCAAAAAAATTCTTAGTGTTAGTGATGTTAATGCTTCTAGTCGACTTCTTCTACTATTTAATAATGTGAAGGAATTCATATTTTCATATTGGAATCCCGCAATGGTTAATCATATTGAAGACAATGGTGGGTTTTTGGCGCTTTTGGTGAAAGATTTTGATACAAAAACTGATCATCAATTGGTTTTTAAAAAGTGGGTAGCCACTAAATCTTATATATTACAAGGAAAATGGAATTCTGATTTTGTTAAACGTAGGAACTTGAAAGTTGGTGATGAGATAGGAATGTATTGGAATTCTGATTCTTCTTGTTTTGTTTTCACTCTTCTCAATAGAGTTGCATAATCACTAACGAGGATAATAGTTGATTTGTTTTATGGTTTCTTCGTTCCATTTTTCTGTATTATATCTTTTTGGTTTAATGGTATTGGTACCTAGTAAATATTTCATCTGGTTTATTCAGATCTATAGTTCTCTTCTGTTTGGCTATTGTTATACTTATTTAACGCTCGGACATTTGATGTCAAAGTTGATCACGTTCACTATATAAAATCATCCTCGTCACGTTCCGCCATCTTTCAGTTTAATGGTTAAACACTCATTCGCAGGTTCATGAGGTTCTGGATTCAAATAGCGGTGGAAGCAGTTTATGCCTAAGATTTGTCCCATATAGATAGAGTAAAACTAATAATGAACGGACTTTAAGGCCTCCTAGAACGGCCTCCATCATCTGTAAATAACTTTTAGTATCCAAAATGTCTTAATAATAACGATTACAATGCTTTCCATAATTTATCCTCATATTATATGTTTATGTATATCTATGTAATGTAACGACTTATCGTATCTCATGGAGGCACTAATCCAAAAGATTCTGAAAGTAAGTTAAAATGTTATTAGATTTGAAATCACCCCGTTGTGTGAACGACCCAGACGGGTCAGCACCACAAGTCGCACAAAAACAATCTAAAATCTAATCCAAATCAAATCAAATTTCAGATTTAACTTATAAAAAACCAAAAATAACATAGATAAAAGGAAACCCTAACAAGCAACATACCCTAAAAAACAAAAACTTCTGTATTTCGTAGTTTTTGTTATGTTTTCGGTGATGTTGATAGTAGTCATCAATATTAAGTTCAGTTGTTTATGTCGGAAAAAATTTAATTTCATTCTTAGTTATTTATTAAATGGTCTAAAAAATTAAATTTCATTTTTAGTTATTTATTAAATGGTCTTCATAACACTCTCCTTAATCTAATTTGGTATAGGAAGAACCAAATCATGCCCTTCCCATACCAAAGACCAATTTGATTAAATGATCAAAATCCGCTTAGGTGTAAATATGTAGTTAGAAATCATTAAAAAAAAAAAAAGTTGTAAAATGTTAAATAGTCCAATTAAACTTCTTATAGCCAAGTGGATCGTAGAGGAACTAGCCAGTCGCTCCAACACTCAAATATGAGTCACTTGGTTAAGTAACACCTTCGAACCCCATACGATATAGAGAAAAAGTAGGTGAAAGAAGAATTGCTATCTCAAAAGAGAACTAGGAAAATCATAATTTTAGACAAGGAAAAAAGCATTTAGGACTAGGAAAATCTTTTATTTACATCCCCATGTCCTTCCCAAAAATCTCTAATAGTGAAACTGTCTCCCCCTGGAGAACCAAATAATGAAATCCTGAATCCACAAAATTGGGAAAAGAATCATGAGATTAGTCTAATTACATCATTTAATTTTCACCTTTTAACCATTAAGAATATGTAAATTTCTAAATGTTAGAAAAAATTATTATTACTCACAAATTTTACTCGTCATCACTACTGAGAGGTTCATCTGCTTCACTAATATCATCATCATCCTCATCTTCACCGTCTGTTAGAATAACTTCATTACCTCCATCAAAGTCAATACCATTCATCGCGAAGTCATTATCATCATCCACACTGTCATAATCTTCTTCTTCGTCGTTGCTCAAATCTTCAGCGTCACTATCCAAGTCTCCACCCAAGATTGGGTCTTCATCAGCCTCTGAGTCATCAACTTCGTCATCGTCTTCCTCAGTTTCTGCATCGTCAGGATCAGAATCGTCGTTGTTGGTTCTCCGTCGACCTATTTCGTACAGCCTTGCAGAGGAAAACATTTCTTCATTGTCATCCATGGTAACTAGTCCAACAAAGGAGTCCGTTGATTCTACCGCGAAGTCAAGAACGCATCGATCAACTGGGACAGTAGCAATGTCTGCGTAGTTGGAAGCATCGATTGTACGAAATGCAGAAAAGAGTGGGTTCCTTGCACGGCGTTGGTTAACTGCTAATGTTATATCTTCGATGTTCCTCTTCAACGTTGCATAAATTACGTCCCCATGAGCATTAAATTTTATCACAGTCTGGTCCAAGGAAGGCACGTTTCGGAGGAGCTTCAACTTCCGGAGATCCCAAACCTCTGAATTTATAATTACCTGAAAAGAATAGAATAGAATAGAATAGAATAAAATAAAATAGGTATACAGAAAAACTAAACGGAACCCAGATTCCAGAAAGATGGTGTCGCTGTTGAGATATATATATATATATATATATACAGAAAAACTGAACTCTATAATAAGCATAGGAGTCCATATTTCACTTCTCTTATCACAATTGACACGTCATTCATGTGCCCACGCCTAAGCAGTTGGAGCAGAATAGGACAGATTAATCTCCAATCCGAGTAACTTGGCAGAGTTTCGGCCATGTATTCACTAAGTCCTGACATACCTATACAAGTCCTGACATATATATGTGTGTGTGTGTGTGCAAACAAGATCTACTTTATTACATACGCTGATACGCCACAAACTCTACTCTTAGGTCTTAACAATTCATATTAAACTTCATCAACTCAGCCTTTCACCATAAAAACTTGAGGGGTTCCGCAATGGGTTGACTCCTGATACCCCCCCCCCCTACCCGACCCAACCCATGAGTTAGGTAGGCAGCTTGGCCATTTAAGAAAAGACCTAGGTGGATAGGCCGATCGCAACTACTTGTGCCCACAGTGAGTATATGTAATTATGTAAAGAACGATAAGTAAAAGAAGGTAACAAGATTGCAACACCGAATTGAAGTGAAGTGTACCTCATTTCCACCCGGATGAAAACCACCACCTCCAAAATCTGTAAACTGATCAAAACGATAGACAACATCGGAACTCCTCCGATCCCATAAAACCCCATTCCACAATAGCATTGAGTCAGAAGGACTAAAATGTATTGGGAACTGCAAATGTGCCCTCCCAGATGCTGTAGCACCAATTGAGGGATCAGAAAGGCGCAGTTCCTCAGTGTAGGTCTGGACGTCATATAGGAGAATTTCACGAGGAGACGACTCAGTTGATACAGCAGCAAATGTGGTTCCTGAGGTGCTAAATCTAGCAAACTTGCACCCTTTAAATGAATGTGCTGGTCCACCTAAGTCTGAAGAAGCATTACATAAACGAACATCTGAAGACCCCGATGAAAGTACCAGACTTCTGTTATCCAAAAGCGCAGATTGAACAAGAGTCACAGATGACTGGTGACTCATGTGAGTTTCCAACATGTTACCACTATTTGAGTCATAAATCTTTACTTCACCAGACTGATTACCAGTTGCAATCTGAGAAAAATCTCCTAGAAAAGTTAGGGATGTAATAAGTGAAGATTCGTCACGGCAACTACGCCATGGCCTGAACCTGCTGTAGACAAACCTACGATCCCTACGATTAGCATCCATACGACTATAACAGTTTCTGAATTCTCGTGTGCTTAGCCTAGAGGTGACATTTATAGGAGCATCAATGCTGCATCCTGGTTCTGGGCACGAGTGAGAATGTAAAAGAGAAAGTGGTGGTAAAGTGGTTATGGGAGCCTGGCATTGGCGGTGCTGGTGTCTAAGATACTGCACCACAAGAGAGTCCAGGGTTACTCTTTCTGAATTGACTGGTTGAGAATCAGCTAAATGACCATGTTGGGAAGTGGTACTAATGGGAGGCATATTGTTCCGGTTCTCATAAATACTGTCGATCTGAATATCACCACCAGCAGTTGATCGAGCGAAATGATCTCTCTGGTTAGAACCAGGTGTAACATCTATTGACAGATTGCTCCTTCGGACGAGATTAGGTGTCAGGCATACTGGCGAGTGAAACCCATGCTCACCCGTACCCAATCGTTTCCTTTGTGAAACAGATTCAGTATCAGTTGACTCTAGCTTACGTTTCATTGGTAGTGAGACCGGTGTCTGAATCTGACGCTCTACATCTGTATTGCGATTGGGCAGAGTTTCTGATTGTGTATCTGGTACTCCGGTAGAAGCAGAAGGTTTTCTCAAGGCTCCAAACGTCCTGTTAACTGATGAGGAATGAGAAAGTTGGTTCCTTTGTTGAGATTTGAGGTTACATGAGATAACCAATGGCTTTTTCTTTGAAGAAGAGAAAACAGAATCAGAATTTCGGCGGGAAGCCTCTCCTTGCAAAGTATCCTTCGATATATTTGAAAGAAAGCCAGGAGGAGCACGGCCAGATGGCCAATGAAATTGTACTGATGGCGTTTTTTGAATAGAATTTTGATGTATGAGAGGCGTTGGTGAGGTAGAGAGTGACAAAGGTTTCAACTGAGCCTCTTTAAGCAGTGCATCAGCAGTTGTAGACAAGCCAGAAACCAAGAGATGTTCGTGTATGAGTTGTAACAGCTCCCTGAAAGTATGAGAGAGAAAATTAGAGCACAGAAAGGAGGATAATATTTATTAGAAGCAAATAACGTGCAAAACAAAGTGATACTCTGAACTTAACCTGGAATGGTAGGTAATAGGAGTGGCAGCAGCTATAGCTGCCCTTTCTAAACGATTTAAAGTACTAGCAGCAGCATCAGTCGCTGCTAATGTACATGCTCGCCCAGCATTTGTGACAACCTATAAAGTTGATGAAAAAGAATACTTAGGGTTGTACTTCTAGAAACTGAAAACATACAATTTGAGAACTACATATTTTACTTGACATGATAGTTTTGGTCCTTTAGATGCTTACTGCAATTAACTCAATCGCCAATTGCGAAAGTTCAGCTTGCCATCTAGCCTGCTCGCTTCCCGGTGTTTGACTCCCCGAATCTCGAATTAATTCTGACAGCGTCTTCCCCACCTAAACATCGAAGATACAGACAAGAATCTGTTGATCACTTTTAGCTATCATTACGTAATTGAAATTAAATGATAGACTGATAGCAGTAACAGAGTATTTATTGTAATGGGATCAATGGAGAAAGAAAACCAATCACTATTACACTTTTAGAGTTTCATATCACTTGGGAACTATATCATGATAAGATAACTGGGTCACATTTAAAAATAACAGGCGAACTTGTTTTAAAGAGGTTGACAAAACTCAGTGTCAGTAGAAGGTCACTTTCGGTATCATCTTACAAACAAAACCTTCAAAAAGAATTAAATAGTTGATTAGATCGTAATTTCAGCAATATTTTAAGTAGAATATTCTAATGTTCGGCACCTTTCTTAAGAGACAAGTGTCCGACACTTCATCATGAGTAATCTCTCAATGGCGTACACGTTCTAAATTAATTGATTTAGTTCCCAATCCACGCTTGATGTGTTCCAGACTTCCACATAATGCTATATTGCTATATAATGAATGATAGGTCGATAACTACAGCCACTTCTCCAACGAAAAAAAAATAAAAAGACTAGAAGCATACATCACACATACGATAGTCACATGCACATAAATCAGATATTCATCTTCTAGTAACAAATTCAAGCCAGTTATCTGTCGAAAGACTGTCAATAATAACTAAAAAGAACATTGAATATATGAGAACTATTTGGGGTAAAATACAAACTTCCAACCAACACAGATTGAAGATGGATCTTAGCTGTAGAGCTATCACCTTATATGCATATAGCTAATATGGTACGTTAAAACTAAAGAACAAGAAAGTCTCTATACTTTCTTGGGTCACATATGGCTCTGCCCATATATGGCCGGTAAATTTTCCTAAGTGGACAGAAATAATTAGGCTCAAACTATTTTAGTTTTGCCCAATCAAATTAAAAGACCTAAAACTGAATATCTAATTCTTCTTCATCACCACATTCACCAGCCATCTTCCCTCTGAACTACCACAATCTCCTTCAATTTCTCTATCAAGTATCATCCCCTCTTCATCTCCCCCCCCCCCCCCCCCCCCCCCCTCTCTCTCTCTCTCCTCCTTTTGTTAGGTAACCCCTATGCCGGCGGCGTAGGAGTTCTTCCTCTTCATCACAGACGGGTTTGAAGGCCTTCCCACAAACGAGCTGATTCCCCTTCGTCTTTCACGAAGGAGAAAAACCCCTCTGTCAGCCTGCAACAGGGTTACCCTCAAAAACATATTGAAAAGAGAGAGAAGAGGGTGATGTGTTCGTGGTGATGAAGATGAGGGTGGGGGATGATAGAGAAAATACAGAAAATGGTGCTGGTGGTAAAGAAGAAGATGAAGATGGTTGTGGACAGCAGTCGGTGGCAGATGGAGGTGGGGGTTGCAGGCGCCTAATTGTTTTCGTCCACTTCAGAAATTTTACCGGCCATAGATAAAAAGGTGAGAACAAGGAATCTTTTTTAGTAAAACAAATCATAGATAAAAAGAAAAATTTAGTGAGCTGCAAACCTGAAGCTTCGTCAATATTTGTGCAATGGTATTGTCTCTAGCTAAGCCAAGCAGGACCCGACACGCAAGAGTTCTTGCACGAAGACAGTCAAGGACAGCAGTTGGTATGACTATGCGAGAATTAAGGAGATTCAAAAGGACCTTTATACCATTGTTGGAGCGAACAGCCACCCTTGCTTGATTATACCCTTGCTCTAATTGTGCAGCAAGTCCAGAGCACCCTGCTCCAGGACCTAAGGATATTTTACGATCTCCAACTCCTGAACTGACCGTAGGAACAGTTATTTGTGAGCAACTGCCTAATGATGGAGTACCAGAAACAGTTGAGGTTCCCTGTTCTTCTGCGTTTTGCTCCTTGAGTTCACTACTGGCAGTCAAGTGAACTGGACGTTCAGAGACTCGTCTTTCAGAGGGCCTTGCCCTACTCTCCGAAGAACTATTTGAGGTTGGAACTGCCACATGCTGCTGACCTTGTGCAAGAGAGGGAGGTTTGTTGCTGATTGATGGAGGAGGGCAGACCAGATTAACTAATACATTTAATGCTGGTTGAACAACCTGAGGAGACGTGGCCGACTGCATCCAAATATGAGCTAGACAATTAGAGTGCCAAAATATATGAATTGCTCCAACAGATCCATCTCAGCATCCAAATTTACAATAAAAAAGAAAAGATTAAAATATAAGCTCTTTACCGCAGGATCTACTTCGTAGCCGGAACCATTCACAGCATCCATTAGAACTGACATACCCACACGATTATTGCTCAATGCAGCATTCACAATCAACTTACGACTGTAAGGTACCAAAGTAACAATGTGGAGAACGCCCAACGCATATGGAGGCAACTCATGCAAATACCGCTCAGCAGGTAGGGCCTAAGGGATAGAGTTAAACATAACTTCAGTGACCAAGTGGGTTAAAACATATACATGAAAAAATATTAAAATATACTCAAGTATCTTTCGGAATCATACCTGACACAATTCCAGCATCACAGTATGTCCATTAGAGCCTAAGAATCTATCCACAGCGGCCCAACTAGATTTCACAAATGCAGGGCCAAGCTTCCGATCCCTCTGTATCTGAAAAAATACAGCATCCATAGCCTCATCGCTGATGTCAAGTGGCTTATAAGCAGCCCTGGAACTAGGAATACTGCAAGGCCCACCGCGTAGATTTTTATTTGGACGAAGGGAATCCACAAGCAAGAGAAGTTCGGCCCTGTAATATTGTCGAAGTGCAAAACATGAATGGAATGCCACCTGCTTCTCTGATGCTGTCAGTCCGTCGGCCGCAGAGCGATCATTTTGAGGTGACCCAGGATAAGACAGTCCCAATCCCCCTGAATTACCTCCTGATCTTACTGATGCAGCAATGTGTAAAGGGTGAAGTAACTTTGTTAAACCATCCTGAGCATCAAAGAAATCAAGGACCACCCTAAAGACAAATGCAGCAGAGAAAAATAGAGCAGCATTTTTTCTGGCATGATCTTGAGGGCACTCTAGAAGCTGGAGAGCTAACTCAACCACACGATAAACATCATCTGAAGGGAGTGCACACACCCGTTCCATTATCCCCTGAAAGAATGCACTACATGTAAGAACTAAAACAGTAGTTACGTGTGCATCTCCAGTGTTGGTGAAGAAGCAAAAGAGGAAAATCCTGATAACTTACTTGAAGAGAACCAATAGAAAATAAGCATGAGGAGAGCCCAAAGAAAGTATTGGCAACTCTTGGCACAGCGAGAAGTTTTTGAATGCCGCCGCGGTCCACAAATAGTGCGCCAAATTTCCGGTGTGCAACTAAAGCACTAATTAGCTTCAATACATCAGGCAGAAGTACCATAGGGCTGCACGTATCTCGAAGTTTAGAACTTCGCTGCAGCAGCACAAGACAAACATCCACTCCCTTTTCATGCAAAACAGGTCCTAGAACTAGAATATATTCTCCTACAGCCTCGAGACATTGAATGCTGTATTTTTCTCTCAACAAAGCAAGTGACTGATTATCCAATATAAAAGATTCTTCTAAATCCACATTTGTTTCCGATCCCCCAGATTTTGAACTTGTCGGGTCTTCATTGCCTTCCCTGGGATTCCTGCTGTCCGAAGTGAAAAGAGTAGTCAAGAAACATTGCGAGAGTCAAAAGAATTTGCCAAGCAAGAGAAAAGGAATTGAAATGGCTATTTGGACTTTAACATACCGTGAGACTTGAGTTGCAATAGCAGCATCGACAACTGCACAAGCAGCTCTAGATGCAGCAAAAAATGCAGCTTCTTCGTCATTGGTACGTTCTAATTCCTAAATATAAAGTCAAGAAATGCCCAAAGATTCAGTACATTAAAGTGAACTAAGAAGTGGAAGGATCTGAGACCCAAGTGTACCTCTAATGCAGCAGTCTTCACGAGTTCTGCAGCAGCATCTCTAGCTGCTTGGACAGCTAAAGCAGATGCATTTGCTGCTGTAGCTTCGGCATCAGCAGCTCTGATTGCTTTTCGTACCAAGTGAGAGATATTGCGTGTACCTACTTTGCATTCTTCAAAACAACCATTGTTATCTTCTTCTGTAGCAAAAATTTCATCAGAATAAGTCATTTCTGATTCCTTTTTGGCATCTCCCACGCCTTCGGTATCTACATGTTTTATTAGATTTACCTCCCTGGTATCTCGTACCTCTCCCAATTGAATTCCAGAACTTGCAGATGCCAAAGCCCTTTCAATCCCTTCACGAGTCCTTCCTTGTCCTTTATATCTCCTCGGCCTGCGCCTTGGATCATCTCCTCCATTATCGTCGTCATTTCTTGTAGCTCTACTTGAACTGCAACTTTCATTGTATGGTTCCATCCCATCAAGTAAATCATGGTTGGAGTATCCTTCCTCACCAATCTGTTCGTTATCATCTCTATCTACATCATTTATACCAATCCCATCAGCGGAAGTACCCACTAATCTGTGAGGTCTTGTTGAGTCCCTGTTATCATCCATGTTCATACCCTCCGTCCTACAGCTAGCATCTCTCTGACTTACATTTAGCTCCCCAAGAACCCGAATACGAAGATAATGCATAAGCTTGGCAGGTAGTCCGAGTGTCAACACATCATCCACCACAGTTTGATCATTTCTACGCCTGAAAGCATCATTTGAAGCATAAAACTATTAAAAACAAATAGTACAAGTAACTGTGATGACAGGAGAATTAGACATTCTAGTAAAAAGATGCATACGTTGATAAGTATACGCTAAGAAGTCCTGTAGCATAAGTCTTCAGCATTTCGGAGTCTGTTGGTTTGTTCCTTCCGAAACTATGCTCCCTGTTGCCATCATCAGCAGATAATCGTGCACTGTCATCCGCGACCCAGTTCTTTAGGTTCTCCAATACACCGTCTTCAAAAACATGAGGATACTGTATTTCATTTGAAAATCACAGACATCCATAAGTCCACAGATATTGATTCCATGTTTTCCAGGAATAATAAAATATAAGGAAACAGTAAGTCAAACTCACATTCCATGAGACCGAACAACTGAGAAGTAATCGTGCTGCTGCTGATTTAACACCAGTTGAATATCTAGTTTCAGAAAGATATGTAGAAGATATTAACTCAAAAAACTCATCATTCTCCTGAAAAATAAAAGGAGAATCTCAGAGAATAGAAAGGTTACTAAACCACCGAATGACGCGCATATATCCAAACATACAGACAGACGATGAGGATAGCATAAGCCAGTGTTAGTGTACTCAGCATATTAAGTTGCAAGTACATAGTTATATACATGCACGAATCAGAAAACACACACACACACCAGCAAAACGTTAATCTATGATCAATTACCTGGATTAAGTCCCAGAGTCTTCCAATACTGTGAGCACCCCTTCCAGTGTTTGGGGAAAAATGAGAAGTTTCCTCCTTGTATCTGAATAACAACACAAAAATGAAGAAACTCTGGAATGAATTATGAATGGCATGTAAAATAAAATTGCGTGAGGAAATGAGTAATGCATAAAGTCGCACAATCTTCACATTAACAATATTAATGAGTTATGTTTTCTTGAAAACATCAGTTATTGACGTCAACATTTGCAAAGCAAAACTGCGTTGTCTTTCTTGTGTGCAAAATTGATTAACATTAGCTGCAAGAGCCCAACTACTTAACATGTGCCTTGTGACACCAAGACTCGCAAGACACCAAGCAAAGAAATGCATATGAGCGAAAAATACTAATATATAAATTGAACACCCTCATTTAGTATGGCAGACACTTTCTCCACTATGGACTCATCGATTGAGCAGATGGGGCATTTGCCCATACATTCAACAGTCACCATTATGGGTACCTTTAGCCTAGTCATCTAACCCTGATTCTGCCAATTTTAAGTGTTTCAAGACTTATTCGAAGTCATCTATCTAGAAGAGGTAAAAGAAAAACTCTATTTTCAAGAAACAAATCACTGATCAACATCAAACCAAACAATTGACAACAAATGTGCCCATAATGGTGATTATTGAGAAGGGCATAAATATAAGAGCTTTAAGCTTCTGTGTATCTATTTATAATAATGTATACACCCTAATCCAACCAAAACCTAATTACATAACAGAATTAGTATTAGTTAATGAATTACTCTAATAGATCATAATCATAGTCATTTTAATCATAAAAACTGGAGATATAGAGAGAGAGACAGAGAAGTGGGAATTGAGATAGAAACCTGGTTTCTTGACTCTCGAGCAATGAAGCTAGGGCATGAATGAGATTAGGGTTAGGGTTTTCCTGAGAAGAGATAATCTTGGTGATCAATTCTTGAGCCCTGGAAATCAAATTCTCGTCATTAACGAAGTTTTCATTGTTTGACTGTTCTGATTCTGCCGCCTCCATTAACAAAGCGATAATTTAGAAATTTAAAATATAAAAATCTCTTTCAAAATCTGTTTTTTTTAGGTTTTCTTTGGGGTTCGCCGGGAATAAGATGAATGTTCCAAAGAACAGGAAAGACGAGCTCTCTCTCTCTTTTGTTTCTCTGTTGAAGAAAATGCTGCCTGCGCTATATAATGTGAAACCCTTGCCAACTTACCCTTTTTGTGTCATTAAATAATTTCCAATTTGAACGAGTCACTTAAATAATATTGCAGCTAAAAAAAGAAAGATGGGCTGAGTTTATAGGCGCTAAAAAGGTCTGTCATTGTATAGGTAAAAATACATTTACACCTATTTCTGTAAAGTGTAAACGTCTCGGACCCCCCTTAATTTTTCGTGTTTTTTTAAGGTGTTATTTGTATTTTATTCAAAGAAGAAACAGATTAAAGAAAAGTTTCAAAAATCTCAATTTTCAATTAAATACCGTAGAAACATTTTTTTCATGGTTTCATCTTTCTAATCTTGTGTTTGGAAGGTTTTGGAAATGGTTAAATCTTTCATCGGAAAGTGTTTATCATCGATTTTAGATTGATTTTAGAGCGATTCAAGAGTGATTTGTAAATAATAATGAATTTTTCAAAATCATTTTATGAATGGTCTCAAACTCATTACAGTCTAAGATCATATGCAGGTATCGAGATATCTAGTCCAAAAGCCTAAGCAGATGGGTTCTAATTTGAGAGTATATTTTCGGACGGGATAGTCTCCGGGAAAGACGCATACAACAATTCTTTCAATAAAAATGGATTGTCTTGAGTCGACTGTTAGCACTTTCATGTTGGTTTCATCATAACAACCAACTAAAACACTAATCCCTTGATCTTTGAATCTCATGCTTGTTACAAGTTACATGAGTAGAAATAAAGAAAAATCAAGATAAAAATGTATGTACCTTTCTCCATTGTAGTAGATGGTTTATTTAATCTTTATCTTCAACTTTCTTCACTTCTTTCAATCCTTCACCTTCTTGCTTTTATATGAGATGGAGTATAGTAAGTAGAGATGAAGAAGACTCTTTTCTCTTTCTCTTCTCTAGCTCTCTAAGTGATGGACAAGAACTAGACTTTCTAGAGCAAGAGCCCCTAGCTTTCTTTCTCTAAACTCCATCTCTATTTATACAAGTCTCTAATCCATCATAGAGGTTGTATAAGAAGCTATATGAGTGGCAAGTGTCCCTTAATGCACCAAACAAGAAGCCACTTGGTGTAGACACAAGACAAGTGTCCTCTTATGTGTCAAACAACAAGCCATTAGGTTTAGACACAAGACAAGTGTCCTCTTATGTGTCAAACTACAAACCATTTGGTGTAGACACAAGACAAGTGTCCTCTTATGTGTCAACCAACAAGCCATTTGGTGTAGACACAAGACAAGTGTCCTCTCAAGCTTATAGATTATATTGGATTGAGTTTTTCTTAAGCCCACTCCTTTATGGGCCTTGATTGTATGGGACATTTAGGTATGGGCCTTGTACTTGCTCTATTTTGCATAGAGCACACATAAAATGTATAAGCCCATCTTACATTCTCCCACTTGGCCCATACAATCTAAGGCAAAACAAAATAGATTTATTTTTAATAAAATTGGTTTTTCGAAAGACTCGATTAAGGGCTTAAGACTAAGAAAACAGACATGCGCGCATTTTTAACAAACATCTCAATCCATATCTAGTACATCATAATATCATCAATAAGAAAGTTGCTAATGCGAGTCATGGCGGTTACACGTCTTAAAACGACACGTTTCCTTCCATGTACCACAACACAACAACCCACCTATCATGATCATCATTAGGAGTATAGTTACAAATCTATATACATAACTAGATTTGCTTCAATTCAGCTAGAAATCTTATCAAGACAATTTCTATCTTGCTAAGACTATTCTTGTTGCTTTTCAACTCATTTTCAATTATGTGCATATATGAGTAAACAAGAATATAGAAACATAATATCACGAGATCTCAAAAGTGTTTATAGAAACTTCATGCTTATTCAATCCATATCATTATAAGGATTACTAAGACCCATTGTTGCAACATGTTCCTTAAATGTCTTAGTGTTCAAACCCTTAGTTAATGGATCAGCTACCATAAGCATAGTACTAACATGTTCTATAATCACTGTATGTTTCCGAACCTCCTCTTTAACGATAAGATATTTGAGTTCGAGGTGTTTGCTTCCCCTTGAGCTCGAATACTTATCATTCTTAGAGAAGTATACTGCGGCATTGTTATCACAATAAATTCTCAGCGGCTTGTCTATAGAGTCGACGGTTCCAAGCCCTGAGATAAAATTCCGCAGCCATAAAGCATGAATCGTGGCTTCATAACATGCCACGAACTCAGCCTCCATCGTGCACGACGCATATATGCTTTGCTTAATGCTTCTCCAAGATATGGCTCCACCTGCTAAAAGAAACACATATCCTGAAGTAGACTTTCTGCTATCAGCACATCCAGCAAAATCAGAGTCTGAGTAACCCTTTACTTCCAGATTATCAGTTCTTCTGAAAATAAGCTTATAATCTTTGGTTCCTTGCAAGTACCGCATCACCCTCTTTGCAGCTTTCCAGTGAGCCATTCCTGGGTTACTTTGGTAACGTCCAAGCATACCCACTATAAAGCTAATATCAGGACGGGTACAAATCTGAGCATACATAAGGCTCCCTATGGCAGAGGCATAAGGAATATTTTCCATTCCTTTCTTTTCAAGATCATTTTGTGGGCATTGCATGAGATTGAACTTATCCCCTTTCATTATTGGTGTTTCGATTGGTGAACACTCTTTCATGCCAAATCTCTCTAGAACTCTTTCGATATACTTCTTCTGAGACAATCCTAATAAACCTTGTTTGCGATCTCGGAAAATTTCAATTCCGATAACAAAGTTTGCCTCATCCATGTCTTTCATTTCAAAGTTCATAGAGAGAAATTTCTTGGTGTCATACAATAAACCAAGATCATTAGTGGCAAGAAGAATATCATCCACGTATAAAACCAAATATATGAACTTACTCCCACTAGCCTTCTGGTATATACATTGGTCAACAATGTTTTCTTTAAATCCGAAAGCTGTAATGGTATCATTAAACTTAAGGAACCATTGTCGGGAGGCTTGCTTAAGTCCATATATTGATTTATTAAGCTTACACACCATATGTTCCATCCCTGCTTCTGAGTAGCCTTCTGGCTGCTCCATGTAGACCTCTTCATCTAAACTCCCATTCAGAAAAGCTGTTTTCACATCCATTTGATGAAGCTCTAGATCATAATGAGCCACCAAAGCCATAATGATTCTAAAAGAGTCCTTTCTAGATACAGGCGAAAATGTATCATGATAATCGATGCCCTCTTTCTGAGTGAAACCCTTTGCAACAAGTCTGGCCTTATATCGTTCAATTTTGCCCTTAGAGTCGAGTTTAGTCTTAAAGACCCATTTACACCCGATTTTCTTACACCCTTCAGGCAATTGAACTAGATCCCAAACTTTGTTCTGTTTCATCGATTTCAACTCTTCATTTATTGCATCAATCCACTTAGAAGAATCATCACTTTCAATTGCTTGTGAAAATGAAACTGGGTCTTCTTTACTCGTTCCAATGTCGTATTCAGATTCCTGAAGGTACACCAAATAATCAGGCGAGATAGCAGGCTTTCTTATTCTCTGAGACCTGCGTAGCTCTAATGGATTATGAGGTTGTGGGTCAGTCATTTGTTGTTCAACATCATCAGTGTGATGACTCCCAATAGGAACAACAATCTTTTCAGAGTGTAAGGGAATAGGAACTGCTACCCTTACTTCTTCAATAACCACATTTCGTGGTTCAGGACTCCCACTAGTCTCAAAATCCTCCAGGAATTTAGCATTACCAGTTTCAACAATTCGAGTTGTATGGTTAGGACAATAAAATCTATACCCTTTGGATTTATCAGGGTATCCAATAAAGAATCCACTGACTGTTCTTGAATCCAAGTTCTTTTCATTTGGGTTATAAATCCTAGCTTCCGCTGCGCAACCCCAAACATGTAAATGTCTCAAACTGGGTTTCCTTCCAGTCCACAACTCAAATGGAGTTTTGGGAACTGACTTACTAGGAACTCGGTTTAAGACATATACAGCCGTCTTAAGAGCATCTCCCCACAACATAACGGGTAGAGTGGAACTAGATATCATGCTCCTAACCATATCCATTAAGGTTCGATTACGCCTTTCAGCAACACCATTCTGCTGCGGCGTTCCAGGCATTGAATATTGTGCACAAATGCCAAGCTTTTCAAGGAGTTTGGCAAATGGACCGGGATGTTGACCCGATTCATCGTATCTGCCATAATATTCACCTCCCCTATCCGATCTGATGATTTTCACTTTTCTTTCTAGTTGCCTTTCAACTTCAGTGATAAATACCTCAGCTACACTTACCGCTTGAGATTTATCATGCAACAAATATATGTATCCATAACGTGAAAAATCATCTATAAAGGTGATAAAATATTTTTCTCCACCAATAGAAGAAGTGGAGAAAGGTCCACAAATATCGGTATGAATGATCTCAAGAAGATTTCTGCTTCTTGTGGCTCCTTTCTTGGTGTGTGTTGTTGTTTTTCCTTTTATACAATCAACACATGTCCCAAAATCAGTGAAGTCTAGGTTCGTAAGAATCCCATCCTTCACTAATCTTTCCATTCTTTCTTTCGAGACATGTCCCAATCTTTTATGCCACAAGTTAGCAGAATTTTCTTTAATCCTGTTACGTTTAATTCCAAAATTAACATTATAATGCAGGGTTAAAAGAGTTTTTGCAAACTGATCATCAAGACTGATTTTATAATGTTTACCACTTACAATACCAGAACCCACAACCGAAGAGTTTTTAACAAGATCAAAACGCTGGTTACCTAAATTCAAAAAGTACCCCAAAAGATCTAATTGAAACATAGATATCAAATTTCGAGACATCGAAGGAACAAAAAGAGTATCAGCCAAGTCCAAAATGTAACCAGTTTTTAAAACCAAACGATAAGTGCCTATAGCAAAAACTTCAGAAGGGGACTCGTTTCCCATTAAAATAAAACGCTCAGTCGGACTTGGGGTTCTGCTTGTAAGGAATCCCTGCATTATTTTGGAAATATGAATATTAGCGCCAGTATCAATCCACCAAGTATTAGAAGGAACTTCAATAAGATTTGATTCGAAATTTGTTAGAGCTAAAAGCTCACCTTTCTTTTCAAACCAAGCCTTACGTTTTGGACAGTCAGCTAGAAAATGTCCTTTCTTTCTACAGAAATGACATTTCCATTTAACCTTCTTCTGAATATGGCCCTGAGATACTTGAGCAGGTCCATCATACTTTGGTGAATTAATTTTCTTTCCTTTCTTTGGCTTCCATTTATTTTTCTTTACTTCTTGAGAGACCATATGAACTGAAAAACTTTCTTGTTGCTTAAGCCTTGTCTCCTCTTGAACTAACATACTTGAGAGTTCATTTACATTCCATTGTTCTTTCAGTGAATTATAATTCATTTGGAATGTACCATACTGAGGAGGCAAGGAGTTCAAAATAAAGCGAACAATGAAAGGTTCATCCACGTTCATACCAAGTCCTTTCAACTTTGCTGCAATGCTTGTCATTTCTATAATATGCTCTTGCATTCCCTTAGTACCATTAAACTTCATGGTAGTTAGTTGAGCCATTAATGTGCCAGCTAAAGACTTATCAGCAGCACGAAATCTTTCCTCAATTTCCTTGATGAATTCTTTAGCATCATCAATTTGAGGAAGAGAAGACTTTATGTTGCTCGCAATTGTCATTCGCATAAACATTAGGCTTAATCTGTTCGATCTCTCCCAGGCCTCAAACAAGTTCTTTTCATCCACACTACTAGAGACAGTAAGAGCAGTGGGTTTATCATATAATAATGAGCGATCCAAGTCAAGAACACCTAAGGTGAATCTGACATGTTCACTCCATTCAGAAAAGTTTGAGCCTGTGAGCATGGGAACAGATGCAGCTTGCGAATGAAGTGATATAGGAGCTGAAACTGCAAACATCAACCATCACATTATATTATAAGCAACTAATAAAAAAATATTAGGATCGATAGCAAATTATCCTATAAACAAAAATGGCACCATCATAATTTATCCTTTGGGACTAAATTATGACATACGTGCAAACAACACAAGTGATCATCATTAATCATTCATTTATTGTATCATCTAACCACAAAAAGGTTTGTCACCTTTGGGCAACACAAACCAAGTTGGTTAAGTCATACAATACCACACATCGATTAATTATTGTAATTCATCTTTGGACAAATCATAAGACAATAATAATCGACCAATTAATTAATGATGTCACAACATTTCATGCATAAGACTATAATGAACTATAACATATGTGTTTCTCTACTCCATAGATTGCTTTGGCAATCTTTCATAATGGTTCAACACATAGTTTATTGTTCACTAAGATCTCATGTTATTTAAATAAATCATGAGTCACACTAAATACAAACATTAAGGTATTTAATTAATCACACATACTCATGTTTCTTTAATTATGTATTCATGTGCATAGGAGTAGTAGCAAGTATGTAAGAACTATGACCATTAATTAGTTCTCACCATGCAACCAATAATTACCAAACATTGGTTTAACCTTATTCATATCTTCACAAATTTTTATCATATTACTTAATTTCAAAGTAATAAAATAATGAACTACTATGACATAACTTGCCTCCACCTTTCTCCATGAAGAAAATAATACATGAATACACATATTAACACTTAATTGCAAATCTCTACAAGCAATTAAGGGTCTATCGGAAAACCTTTCTCCGATCACCGGAAAACCACTCCGGTCACCGCAAAATTATAGAGATGCATTTTCCATAAATAACCATAATATACACATGCATGAACTTCTTATACATAATAGTAACTCATGCTTGTATACTAACATCTCTCTAAATAATATCATATCTAAATTATGCATGCAACTATAAATCTATATATATAACTACTCTCCTTTCAAGAACAAACATGAGATTCACCAACCATGGCTCTGATACCACATGTTAGCACTTTCATGTTGGTTTCATCATAACAACCAACTAAAACACTAATCCCTTGATCTTTGAATCTCATGCTTGTTACAAGTTACATGAGTAGAAATAAAGAAAAATCAAGATAAAAATGTATGTACCTTTCTCCATTGTAGTAGATGGTTTATTTAATCTTTATCTTCAACTTTCTTCACTTCTTTCAATCCTTCACCTTCTTGCTTTTATATGAGATGGAGTATAGTAAGTAGAGATGAAGAAGACTCTTTTCTCTTTCTCTTCTCTAGCTCTCTAAGTGATGGACAAGAACTAGACTTTCTAGAGCAAGAGCCCCTAGCTTTCTTTCTCTAAACTCCATCTCTATTTATACAAGTCTCTAATCCATCATAGAGGTTGTATAAGAAGCTATATGAGTGGCAAGTGTCCCTTAATGCACCAAACAAGAAGCCACTTGGTGTAGACACAAGACAAGTGTCCTCTTATGTGTCAAACAACAAGCCATTAGGTTTAGACACAAGACAAGTGTCCTCTTATGTGTCAAACTACAAACCATTTGGTGTAGACACAAGACAAGTGTCCTCTTATGTGTCAACCAACAAGCCATTTGGTGTAGACACAAGACAAGTGTCCTCTCAAGCTTATAGATTATATTGGATTGAGTTTTTCTTAAGCCCACTCCTTTATGGGCCTTGATTGTATGGGACATTTAGGTATGGGCCTTGTACTTGCTCTATTTTGCATAGAGCACACATAAAATGTATAAGCCCATCTTACATCGACAACTCCACTTGGGTGCTTACAACACACAAGTTAGCTGCCTACATCTTCAAGATTTCTAGGTTATAACAAAAGTTAATTTTATCATGTGTTCTTTTTTTTTTGATGAACGGAGGCAATTGCCTTATTTATTAGCTACTTGAGCAAAAATTAATGTTGGCTAAATCTGCCGCCAACGAGCTTACAATGCAATTCGGAGTCTCATAGGTCTCCATAATTTGATTTAATTTAAGCTTAAAATTGAATTTTACTAATGAATGAGCGACATTATTTGCTTCTCGAGGACAATACTTGAATTTCACTTGTTGAAGTTTCGCCGAATCATCTTGAATCTCAGTTATAATAGATCGAATCCTCCATGGTGCATTATCCGGGTGATCTGAACAAGCTTTTATAATAGTCAATGCATTTCCTTCAAATGACACACCCATACTCAGGAATTTGTTTCGCCACGTATACAACCAATTGTATCCCTCTAGCTTCAGCCTCCATTGTCGTTGAAGCTACACAACTTCTCACAGCAGCCATTACAAACTCTCCTTTGCTATTCCGACATATAGCTGCAACCATTGCTTCTCCATGCTCAAAAGCTGCATCGCAATTTATTTTAAGTAAGTCTGAGCGTGGAGGGACCCAAAACGTTCTAGTTGTCTTGATACAATCTCGTCCTGTGTATCTCTACTTGTGTTATAACTTGAGAAGTCATGAAACATTGTTTGAGCATCTTGTATTATTCTATAACTATTCGGTTGTATTTTCTCAAAGGTGCATTTGTTACGCGCTTTCCATAAAGCCCACGTAACATATAATCTCAACACGATAACCTTCTCATCTTCATTACTCATAATCCACTTGCATAGTAGTGTTTTAAAATCATCAGTTCCATCGACCCTCACATATCATGTGTTTGGTAAGGCATGTAAGATGGAGGGATCCTCAACAAAAAAGAAAAAAATGTAAGATGGAGGGATATATGTATCCCAATTACATGCCTCAAGAACACATGATAAAATTGATTTTTTTTTTCCTTTTATAACCTAGAAAAAAAGTCCCACACCATAAAAGTCTGGCCCAGCCATCTACCATAAAAGTCCCTGCCTTGATGGCTCTGGCTCTGTGAAGCACATATGCCCAAATCTCAAAACTGCTGACACACTAGTAGTCCAAATGTCCAACATACCACATGCCTAGCCTTATCCTCTAGTTTCAACATCAATCCCATCTCTCCAAATGAGGAAGACCCACACCAGTACACCACCCCATATACTCACTCCAACAAGAAAAATTAAGGAAAAGGCTCCATTAAAACTCTCTATTGACCTTCAACAAAAAAAAAAAAAAAACTCTATCTTGACTCAAATTGTAGAGTAACATTACTAAGAGATAAACGAATGACTCCGACATGCTTTAACCAGTGTCCAAAGCTATATTATAAGTGGAAGCTCAAACGTAATGCATCTTGAGGTTTTCTGAATATGTTCGTAAAGTTTTAACGAAAATTAAAATTTTGTATTTATTAGATTTTGAGACTAAGACTACAAGGTCAAAGCAGAGACAAATACTGTAAGTAACTAGTAGCGCTTCAGTTGTCAAAAACACAATAGATACAATTTTTTTCACATAGATGTATGTCCAATACAATATTAACCCTATTTTTAATTCTCTTAGTTCGTACATACATAGTGGAACCACCAATCAATCATTTCTTTTCACGATCCAAAATATTAGGCTAATGAGTAGTTTTGAGGAATAACAACACCCACGAATTCAAAGTCATTGGGGGCCTATTTACCTTTAATAATTAAAGAAAAACAAACATATTCCCCACTCTCTTATAGGCCCAACAATTATTAAGAAGAGTCATCCACATAATTAACTGTCCTACCAACCTTGTCCTCTTAACTAATTTTAACTACCTTTATACATCAAACAACTTACAATTAAACAAAATTAACCTTAATTAACAACATTTTTATCTATTATTATCCTCTCGTTTTCATCTCGATCTTCGAATTAATCGATTATAATTAGAAACACTTCTTCTAGTTGATCTTGGAATTAAAACCTTTGATTCCAATACTGAACAAGAACTCCTACACGAAACAATTTGATCGAAAAACCCCAACCGATTACTTAACGATTTCAAAACGGGTCGATAATCCTTAACGATTAGACCTTCTCTATGATCATCATCATTATCTTTGCCTTTAGAACACTCTATTAATGCTGTAACAAACGGATCTAATTTGTTCTTTTGATTACTAGTAATAACAGATTTCTTTGGAATTGGGGGAATTGATTCGAAATTGAAATGTTTTGAGTGAGCAGAAGGAGGTAATGGGAGTAAAATCAAAGATGGGTCTAATTTGTTCTTTTGTGAACGATTAATAAGTTTCTTTGGAATTCCTGGTTGTTGTTCCCATGAGAATGGAATTCCGGAGTATCGAATTGAAGAAGATGAAGTTAAATTTGTTGGAGATTCATTTGAAGAGAAAGATGATGATAATGATGATGATGGAGATCCAAATGAAGATGATGAGAACGAGTTTCCGGAGAGCCTAGACCGTCGGTCTTTTCGAATTGGGGATAATTCGTCGGCGGTGGCGCCACCGGAGGGGGCGGAGCTGGTGGAGGAAGACATTGATATAGGAAGAAGAAGATGAAGAGGAGGAGTTGATTTATGAAAATTTTGGCGGAGGGTTTTGTATTTATAGAGGGGGAGGGAATGTTTAAAATATAATGACGAAATTGACCTCTTTAAGCTTGTGAAATTAAATAAAATGCCACTAGCTTTTAGTTGAGCTTAGGGAGTGATAAAATGACGAGATGACGACAAAATTATGACGTTTGTTATGTATTATTGTATACCTAGTAGTACGGTATCGTTTGAGTTTATTTTGCATGTGAGGTGTGGGTCTAAAAATCAAATGTTTGTTTTCACCTTGTCTTGTTTGTATAGTCGATTGTTTAGTAAATACTTTTTTTTGATTGTTTAGTAAATACTAGTTCATATATATGGAAGTCTAGCACTCTTTTTTTCTTTTTCTTTTTTTTTTTTTTTTATGTTGGCCACTCTTTTTTTCTTGTTAAGGAGAAGTCTAGCCACTCTATAAAAAAAATGTTATTGTTGATTGTCTCATAAAAATAGGTACACTATAATTACACCAACTATATACAGAGTATTTTTGTTTTTTTTGACAAATCAATCACGATCTACGTTAGTCGTTACAAAACATTGATACCTCATTAAAGATGTGATGAGCACGATAACTGTATAATTTAAACTATAATGAAAGAAGTCTAAAACCCGAGAACATGAAAGAGGCCTAAAACTCGACCCGACAAATTTATTATGCATTGTCTAAATTATATGCGATTAGTCTTGATGGCAAACTGCTTCCACCGAGATTTGATCCCGCTATCTCATGGGCTTTAGAGGGGCGTCCAACCGCTGCACCAAAGGTGGTAAACCATATACGGAGTATTAACTTCGGTAGATTCCAACAAAAGAAAAACGTTCGGTAGTGAACTAATTGCATTAACCACATCAATGTTGCTTATTTGTCTGAATAGAGTGTGATTCACGCACATATCGTCATCCACGCTCATATTGTCATCCACCGGTCCCCCTTAATTGCAATTCATTTTTTAGAAAATGAAAACGATAGTCAATGCAATAGCATTGCTACATCAATAAGATGCGACGATCACGATAACTGTCAAATTTGAACTCTTACAGAACCGAACTATAACCTAACTAGTGTACGGCCTAAAGTCAACTAAACGACGTCTTTGTCCAACTAAATTACTTTATTTACATCTTTAATAACTCAAGCTCAATAACCATGGATTCAACCTCTTCAGAAATTGAACCCGAGACTTGTAGGATTTTAGAATTTACTATCAACCATTTGAACAATCAAACATTCACCCTTAGTTGTAATTTTAACCTACTACAATTTTTTTTCACCAAAAATAAGTCGGTGTAGTTGTCGGAGTGCTTAGGAATACTGAGTAAAAATATAATGATAGGTAAGTCTTAAATCATGTACTAGACAACTTTATTGTCTTTTTGACGGTGTCCCATGACTTTATGTATTCTCATGGCCCATTTTAGATAGTTTAATGCATACTATATGCTTCTCATCATTAGTTTTATACTTTTATTGTATGTGCACAATTATAGGTGACACTTATTTTTTTTGTTGAAAATAGGTGACACTTATTACAAGCCAAATAACTATACTGTGATCTGAGATTTGCAATGGAAAACAACATATTTTTATTGCATATTTTTTTTTCTCTTGCTTTCCATTACACTTGGTTTCCCTCAAGTTCATTATAACAGTGAGAAGGTTGACTTCTACATTTTGTATTTTCATCATTCTCTCTAGTGTTCCAAAATAGTAGAAACATAAAAAGTAAAGACCATAAACCCTAATACTAAAAAGAAAAGAATAATTTTCAACAAAAAAAAAAAAAAAGAAAAGAATAAAATAGAATACATGTTCCACTAAAGGCATTAGTGCCCTATGTCCATCATGGGTTTTCTATTTTTCTTTCTTCACGAGAATCATTTATGTCTTATCATTATTAATTTGTTTGTTTGTTTATTGACGGGCTCAAGAAAACTTTATACATTCTTCTGTGAGATTTGATCATATTTTGCTTATCTTGTTGTCTCCTGTAACTTGTGATCTAGCTTGGTTTTCATCATCAACTAAAATTAAATAATCCCACATTCCCTATTCACGAGAAGAAAGAACAAAGAAACTAGGAGTATTGGGACCCATTCCTCTTTCATAGTAGTACTTTGATGCTTCAATTCTAAGCATGGTATAACAATTTTTTAACACCTAATTGTAATCCTTATGCAGATCTTGACTAATCTAAGAAATAAAATATATCTTTGGACTTCGAATTGTCGTCCTTAATGGAGAAAATAATCTAGGACTAGTTGTCGATTTCTTTCGTAAGGATTAATAGATGCTTCCTTCGTTAAGTTTGATTTAACTCAGTGTTACTATAAAGTGGAAAAAACGACCGAGACCAAAAACAATATCATAAATCAACAAATTCAGAGGGAAATGTGAGATTATAGCATTAAAGATGTATAGTATGATGATCGAAGGCATGAACAAATACTTTTATATGCATATAATACGCACAAAATTACCAATGTTCATGGCCATCAGAACTATCCTCGAGGCCATTATAACTATCCTATGACCACCTTTTTTTTATCTGGTTGAACAAGAAATACCTCTGTACAATAATGTGGCCCTTATATTATTATTACTATAATTATATCACCGTCGTACCGAACATAAGTACTATTATACATTTTTAACATCCTAACATCGTATCTTCTTATTATCCTTTTCATATCTTATATTAGCACATGTATAAAACTAAGAAGATGAACACTTTAAAGCCATAAAAATACGTACCAAAAGATTTTGCTCCAGTCTGAAATCAGCAAGAGATGCTATAAATTTCTCAGGGTATCGACTCTGTCAATGACATCCAAGGCTTTGATCCTGTCGATATCAAAATCAATGACCGGAAGTGTAGAAGCTCTTCTGATGGGGAAGAACTCGTTATTAAAACCAGTCGTGGGCGAATGGCTATTACTCTTGCTTAATCTATTATGTTTACTCAATCTTCTCTTCACAGTATCGAATTCTTGACTTTTGCTTATTCCGGGTATCAACTTTCTTTTACTAACATCTCGTAGCATTAGCTGATCTTCGACGGTTAACATTGGTGAAGAGGGATTAGGTTGGTTTGGGGAGAGTTGACATGTTTTCTGGTTCGGTGATCGAATTGGAGATTTAATTGGAGATCTAATTCCAGGGCCATGCCTTGATTGACTAACAAGATAGTGAAGCCAAACTATTAGTTCGAGTATATAATATTCAGTCTTCTCCTTATCTGCATGGTGAAGGGTTTCGATTCGAATTAGTTCAGTCTGTCCAGCTGGTTTTTTGTTTATCTCCGACCTGAAAAAATTGTGATTTGAGGTTGTTGTCTTTGTGTAGTTAAGTCGATTAGACATAAAAGATTACTGAAGTCTTTTAGAATAACAACTGATTGTCGTGTGATTACCTGGTATTAGCCCATTCTCCAACCCAACCGAAACCATGATGGGCCCTGGTTCAAATCATAAAGAAGATATCGAACAACGGAAAATTGAATAAATTATAAATCAGGAAATAAGGGATTTAGTAAGAGATCCATAAAGTATTCACAAACGTTTACCTTGTTGTGTTTGTGGCAATCGGAACAAGCCACTGCAAGGTTTTCTCCATTTCAGCTTTAATTTGTGGAACAGTGAGCTCAAGTAAAAAATGTAAAGTAAGCAGTTAGAAGGTAACTATGAATGCATAAATGAAACATAGGAACAAATGCATATTCATATACCTCTTCATTGACCTCAAATGTCTGTAGCTTGGACCGTAAAGCTGACCTCACACTAGGTGGGAGTCCCTGGTATAAATTGTCCCTCATACTTTGGGGCACTGAACTTGACCTAGATACCTGATCATATTTATAGATGATTCAGCAGAAAAAAAATCAGATATAATATTACAGGAGTCGGATCACATCATCCAATCTTACATTCTTACCGATCATTCCAAAAAATTGCAAATAGATATTAGGTTGGGGTAAGGTGCACGGAGAAATGAAGAATAAAATACTATTGCAGAATATCGCCATTTTCCTTAAAAATAGGCTAATTGTGATGCATATCAAGCCTTTAGTTAAGGTTATTTCTGTGCTCGCCATTCACAGATAGGACACAGGAGGTATAAGGTTTTTAATATCTTATAGACTTGTCAACGGATAGTTAAAAATTGTAACCGATTCTTCATTTATCCAGAGACATCCGAAAATTCGGATATTGCTCTTCACCGTATACGGTAGCCGAAGTGTCGAACTAACGGTACAAACTTACGGGGAAGTTTAGAAAGAAAAGAAAAAAGGAAACTGAATAAGGACAGGCTAATTGTCTACAGCATGATTGAAGGGAGAAAGGACTTACAAGAGTATCTATTTGAGTGATAATATTTGCATAATGCAAAGCAAGACCAGCAGGCCCCAGTCTTTGATGTCTTTTGGTAGTTTCTTTTTCTGTTCTATCGCTTTCTGCAAGGTCATCCGCAATAACGATGCAATGAGAAAGATAAAGTTATCCAGAGCATATAACAAAAGCTCCTTCTACTGGTCTATCACTAACAGGCTAACAGCAAGATAAAAAAGAAAACAAGCTTCTTGCCAGTTGCTGGTTAACTTTTTAGAAATAAATGTATACAATCAACTAGAAGTTCAATTTTGTTGTTTCAAATTTTATTATCTTATATAACATCCAGAGACTTCTTAAATATTATGTTATGATGATGCAATACGATTTACAGGTGTAGTAAGGCACTCTAATACAGTGATGTGAGAGAAAATTAGCATTTACTTAGAATTAAATTAAAGAAATTTCGAATAAATACCAGGACTGCTAAAAGCTTCATATATCTCAAGGTGTAAGAAGTGGACAATGTCTACAAGCTTCTCCATGACCTGAAATACATGGATTTTGTAATTCTTTATATACCAACTAATGTAATGCCCAACAATGCTTCACTGAGAGGCACTATTTTCGCTACTAAAAGATGGACTAGGAACAGAATTTACGAGATCCAGAACCTTATCTAATTACAGTTGTACATACAAGCACAAAATAAAAAATATCCAGTCAATTAGTAAGGAGCATGATCGTGATTACCTCTTCCAAAGTCCTAGACCAAAGGGATTTCTTCTTCAAACCTATTACATGTTTCTTCTGGCTTTTGAGCTCGGCCTTCAAGATTGCAAAGCTGTCTCCTACATGCCATAATAGCATTCACTGTATAGTTCTTTAGCTAATAATTTTAACAAAAAAATTCACTCATATGTAACACCAAGCAAAATGTGTTTTTTGTTGCTTCTATCACTTATAGCATGATTTGAATGAAAATCTTCATACTTGTTTTAGAAAATAAATTGTAATTACTTGACAAAAGATGATCGATGTCATTTAAATGTAAATCCCCAAATTTGCATCTGGAGCTGTTCTATTCAAGTTAATTTTTACCTGAGAATCTAGTAAAAGTGATATTTTGATGACAATCTCCATCCCAGTGGGTGAAGGCGTTAGAAGTACATTTTCTAAAAATCGCAAGACTCGAATATTGATCTCCCTAGTGGGCTTTTTTTTACAGTAATTTGTTTCTTTTCTATTTATTTATTTTTCTGTAGAAATGCTTTCTAGTGCCTCTGCAACATTTAATGCCTTAGCTTAAGTATTATTTGCCCCAAAGTTGAAACCAATACTTTTTACATATCCTGAGAAGAACATCTAGTACCAGATTATCAATGTCTCCATACGATCTATAAATACAGGGTAAGCATCATGTTTTGCCTATGGCGCTTTACATCTGAGAAAGGCATTAACTTGTCCACAACAGTATCATTTCAACAATTAAGCCAATGTATGTGACCAAAGTTACAAAGACTACTGTACCTTTTTGAGCAGCATTTGGATTATCCTCTTCATGAAGCTTGCGTTGATAATCTTGTTCCAATCTGTCCATGGCATGCAACTCATGGTATAATTCCTGTTGGAAAAGAATATTAAACCTCCTTCTATATAGGTTCAAGAAAAAGACTGAGATAATATATATATATATATATATATATATATATATATATATATATGTTAAGCAGAAGTTGAATGGTAATGTATCACAAACCCATCGTCCATCTAAATCTACCGTAGTAGTGCACTAGGACTAAGAAAGAAACATCAATATTACTCCTTTAGTAGCAGTTTCTATCTTTTAATAGAACCAAATTAACGAAGAAATACTTACGGCTGTATACTGAACTAAGTTCATCAATTGCTGCAGAACTATTTCAGCTTCTTCTTTGATATGCTTTTGAGGAGTAAGTTCTGAACACAAACTGGAAGATCGCAATAGAAATCATGAGAAGTAAATCCATAGTGTAGTACAGGATAAAAGCTAAGTGTAACTGAAGTAAATAACATTACTTCTCAAAATAGCGCTCCAAGTTATGCCACTGAGGATCCTTGCAACGATTTCCAAATCGGACAACTTCTCCTGAAAATACTTTCAACTCTTCCCTGCGGATATTAAATCACAAGTTCATTCTTGCAAGGGAGGAATTGGAGTTGATGGATAAAACGTAAAATTAAGTTATAAGAAAATATGTACAATTATTCAACCACCTCTTGTCAGCAGCAGCGATCTTTAAGAGTTCGTCAATATCTTTTGAGACTAAATGTTGTACACCTTCTGAAGGAAGCACTACTTCTTTCATATGCTTAATGTTTTCCTTTGAAAGTGAGTTCACAAGGGTAGCACCCTTGACAATTGTGTTGGCTACTTCAAATGCCAAAATTGATATTTTGTTGCCTTTCATTGTGACACCCGAGACAAATCCACTACTTGCATTCAAACTTGTGATACTACTTCCAACAGTGTCCAACACATCCACTGCCTTACCAAGCCCTGCGGTACCAGCTCTACCCAAACGCGAGCTAACTTCTGAAACCTGTTACATAGACGAAAGTTCTCATAGAAATATAAAATTCCAGTTTCACCAACAACCATAGTATGTAATAGTTAATACTACAACTCCATCCCGATCACTAGTCTTTATCGCATTAAAAGGTGTAATTATATCCATAGTATAGTCATTGTGTGATACTCTGTTTCGTTCTTCGCTTAAGGGTTTGGATCCAACTTGTGGAACATCATACCCCGGCTACTAGTAATTGTAAATCATTCTACTTAGCGTAGTCATTCCCCACGGAACTTAAATACACTATCGTCACTCTTTCAGCTATATGTAAACCCAAAAAACCTACCAAGAGACACCGATACAAACTACAAGTCTACAATATTTATAGTAGTTAGCACAAATTACAAAGATATATTATGAAGCCAAACTTATCGATAAAAATCTTGATATAGGCAAAATATTTAGTGTCCATCCTTCATTTACTTTTCGTTTCTGGCAAAGAAATTGTTCATAAAATCATAACCAACAAACTTTGAACTTTTGAAGCTTTCAGAATCATACGAGTACATGAATATAAGCAATCTCAGGCTCTAAATTCAAACCAAACTCACAACCAACACAAGAATGAACTTAAACGAACATTCTATAATAATCCTTGTAGAAAAGAAATTTCACAAATATAAAACAAGAATACATATTTAAATGGAAATTCACGTAGATTTTACCTTTGCAACTGCAGCAGGCCCCAACTTAGTTGACCTAGATTTGTGAGAATGAACTCTAGATAGACGTGGGATTCCGTCATCAATATCATTCTGATTGGTAACATATGCATTCGTATTCATATCCGAAGACGGAAATGGTTCTTGCAGCTGATTATCTGTGCTTTCCCTATTAGTAGGAAGTTCCGTAACATAACTCGTTTTGGATGGCAACCCATAAGATTCATGATCAACATGAATGGTAGGAATTGGTAATTTTCCACTGAAAGCATGTTTAACTGTTGATCTCTTTGAACAAATTCCTCCCATTATTTCAAAAACTAAAAACAAAACCTCACTTATTGGTGAAGCTTACTTATCATACAAAAGATAAAACTCAATATCTTGGCAGAAAAATAAAAACTAACCCTAGTATTAGAAGTTAAAGAACTCAAATCATGTCTAATTAGTCTGATTACAAATACTGAGAGAGGCCATTACAGATACCAGGACCTCAATAATACCCACCTAAGTTCAAAATTGTGATTTTGAACATGGAATGAGAAAGTTGCGATTTCGAGCACTATAGGGGTTTCAGTCCATCTGCTCCAAACTGTAAAATTACTCAAACATAAGACAAAAAAGAGAAGTGTAAGCAAAATTAAAACAAAGATAAAGGTTTAACAATCAAAGTTAAAATATGAAGAACAAACCAAAAGTATTTGATATGAACAGAAAGAAAGACATGAATACATAAATTTAGAGATAGAATAGAAACCAACAACATCAGAATCAAACTTATAGAGCAAGTAAATACAATCGGAGCAAAAAACTAGAATATGATTTTAGAGAGAGTTACCGTCGAGAGAGAGAGAGAGAGGTTAATTTGGGGGATACGTGAGACAGAAGAGAGAATAATGGTGGTGTTTTGAATTACAGCAGAGAGGAATGAGAATGAAAAATGTAGATAGAGAGAGAGAGAGAGACGACGGGGTTAGGACGGGGACTTGGACTTGGGACTTGCGAGTTGCGACAAACTAGTGAGAGAAAGTAGAGAACAGAGAGAGAGATGGTCAAAGTTGTGACCACACACCCTCAACTACTTGACTGACTTTAGTTAGACCTCCCCTCCCGCCCATCCACCACTGTCAGTCACCTCGAAACGATCCCTTGTTAAACCGGGAATCTCCGTCGTCTGAACATACGTGTGGTAATGAATTGAACGGTAATTAAAATTAGATCCACGATCATGTAATAATTCTTGAAATCTTTTGTAAAATAAAATTAGATGAAACTAGATTGATCAGTTTTTCACAAAAATTTCCCGTCTGGCCCAGATTACCCAAACTTCATAGAACGAAGGAAGACAAATGTTGTCTTTCTACGTCTACATCATCTATAATGGAGCCCGTCAAACGTACTTGGGAACTTGGAAATATTTGTTCCCGTGTTGAATTCAACACTGATAGTTATAGTTGACAAGTTATTATCAAATCTAAAACCTATTGAAACTATTTATTGATCTACAAGGTTTTCTGAGGAAAGGAGTTTCCACCATCCTACTCTCTTCTGGTTTTCTGATTTACTACCATTTTAAGATTTAATTTTGTTTTTCACTCCATAATGTATTGTAAATTAGAGGTTGCATAATTAGTTGCGGTATAAACAGACATTTCCATCTTACCCAACTCAGTAAAATGAAAACCAAACTTCATCGAAACAAATTATATAAAAGTAGTTGAAATCTAACATACAATGACAAAGTTGAATTGCATTTCCTAGACAAATAGGTTCGTGAAAAAATACCTTGAATTGGTTACAGATTTTTACTCAAGTAAGCAAATTATTTTTTAGAATCGGTGAGATTCAAATCCCAATCCACTGTGGACATACATATATAAATATTACAGCTCGACAAAAGCGTCATGTCATCCCAAGCAAGCAAATTGAAAAAACCAAATCTCTTTCAAGCAAGTTCCGGACAAACATGGGCAAAGCCAAAGTGGTTTCTTGCTTGAATAGGGCATTGAGACTTAACCTTCAGTTTTTTTTGTTGTTCATGATTTCGAATAATCAATCAGTTGGTAAGCTTTAGTTGAGCTGCAAAAGTGCAAAAAATATAGTGCATTAAGACATCATCACATAGACTTGGAGTTTGATTTCGCCTTTCGCCTGTGATTTTTGTACAAAAAATGTATTAATGCATTAAGACATTAATACATGACTAACAAAGTGATACGAATATTACCATGAAGAGTTCCTCTAGTTAGAGATTGGACTCTGAAACCAGCTCTTCCAATTCATCAGCTATGGCTTTATAGCAGAAGAAGAATTGTTCCTGAAAATTTTGTAAAAAAGATTATCATATCCATTAATATGCTCTTTGTAACTAATACTTAGTACAGAAATGACAGTCAATTACGCTACGTATATGTACACAACATAGAACTATCGGTGTATAGCACAAATATGATTGCACAATTAAGCCGCTTGGTTTTACTTACAGTGTTTTGCTTATTTTACACATCATACACAAAAAAAAAGTTAGTCTATAATTGCATTTATGGTCCTAGCATGATGGTGTTCAAATTCACATAAAACATACATAAAAATCTCACCTTATACCACTGAAGTCAGAGGAGTATTATACAGAAATACCCAAGGACGATATCGTATTGGCTATAAGAGTACTCAAGTTACATAGCATACGACTGATATGTAAATTACTGAGTTCGTAAAAATGATATGGTGCTATATATTTTGTACAGCAGATACACATTAAAGAAGGGTTAGCAGAAGTTCTTATATAGACAATTTTCAGTATCTGCAAACAAAAAGAATACTAAAGGAAGTGGCGTTTGTCCCACAGTTCATACATGATAAACAGTAAACATGAATTCTTTTGTTATTTGTCTGAATCTGACTTGTTTAGGTTAGGGATACAATAGTAATTTCAGGATAATTCAGGTAATGCATTCTTAACTCAAACGTATTTTATGTCTAACTCCAATGGACCCAAAATCAGCTCGAGTCAAACCATTTAAAGTCTTAAACAGAAAATAAACATTCTCAAAATCACCTGAGTCAGATCTAAATTTAGAAAAACAAACAAACACCACCTAAAACCGTGAGAGAAATGTGGTACCAGAACCATTTGTTTAGGATGACTATGAAGTGTGGACCAGCCTGACGCCCTGACCAGGCTAATTGTAAAATACTAAACACGGTAAAGATATCGAGCTAGTAATTCGAAACTCGTTTAACTAAATTCAGAAATCTAGATATCAATGCCAGAAACTCAACACCAACAAAAAAGTGCATGGCAACAAAGAAATTTCATAATTTGACTACTATATACTCAAATTGGTAACTTATACATATACAAGATCGACCCCAATAAACTAGTTCAGGAAGAAAATGTACCTCTGTTTGTACCATTCCAATACGTTGAGCTCTGAAAGTGCTGACAGTATGAGCGAGATTTAAAGCAGTCATATTTCCATCAAGAATTCTTTGGATTGTATTAAGTATTGCACAAAATGCACCCGTTCTCCCAATACCTGCACTGAGAAAACAAACAAAACATGTCAGTATACATGACAAATGGTGTAGACCACAGAGAAATGATAAAGAGCAAAACCTGCAGTGCACAACTATGGGGCCCAAATCAGGGGTTATATGATATATTCTCTTCACAATCTCACGAACTGCAACTGTGCTGTCCGGCACTCCATGATCTGGCCATTCAGGATACTGGATATGTAAAACAGAGTGGGGTGGCTCGTCTGACTTTAAAAGCATAAGCACCCGGAGCAAAAAATAATCGTTCATTAGTTCGGAGGAGTGAATACTTATTAGTATGTTAATGACAAAATAATACGAGTCAAAGTAAAGTAATCTTGGCACCAACCAAAACAATCTCGGTGCCGACCAAGTGTATCATGTACAGGTGAGAGAACATGGGGGGACTAAAACTCCCTTCAAATCAAGAACAATTTTAGACGGTGACGAAGAAAAGGATAATTAATATTGCATAAAGAAAACTGGTCAAAACTCCCTAAGCCAATTTTCTTTTCTCAGAAAGGATCCGACAACTTTTTTAGGCTTTAACTCCCCAGAAGATTTACAGGGATTTGCAGAGGCATGCAAATTCACACATATTTTGCACTTAGTTTGAACGGGTTTACATAGGGAGCCCAAGGCTAAAATAATTGAACATAGAGCCCAAGCGAAAAAAAAGTATTGGCATATCTTTTTAACCAAGACACACGAAGTATGGTCTTCATGCTTCAGCCTAATTTCCCATATACACTGAAATTTTTGGTCTCATTTTTTTTTTCTAAGAGTTACGAGCCACAAATTTTATAGTATATTTCTGAGTAAAATCCATAACCAGGGATTCAGGATAGTTTACTCAGGCAAGCTGCCACTTGAATCACTTCCCAACCCAAGGAAGCGTCTCTTAAGACGACGAAGTAATGGCTCTCTCAATTACCCTCTCTAATTTATCTAGGAGTCCACACATATAGGAGAATAGTTATTTCTAATTAACTAGGATCTCTCAAGATATGTTTCCAAACTCAATTCCAAGAAGTTATCTACTTTCTTTCTTTTAGAGTATCAAAATTTGTTAGTAACCTTGTTAAAGAAGAGATCACTAATATATATCCACATGGATTTCACATTACCTCCTTGTGCTTCACCTCCAAACAGCGCAACACTAACGAAGCATCTGTGGTTTTTTTCCATTTAGTGATGATAAGTATGTTTCCAAATTCTCTAGGACCATCATCTGATTGGAAATAATCCCCACATTTGACAAACTGCATGAAAAAAATCCATTATAAGGGCAAACAATCTTATAAAATCAACAATTGTGAGAAGATATGGACTTAATGGCATCCTCAGAACATATTTATTTAGTAAGCTTCATTTACAACGCAAAGAGGCGTAATATCACGAATCACTATCAGTAGCCACGCCCGTGAGTATAAGTTGCATTTATTACTGGGTTAAATAATAACTGGTATAAATGATAACCACCTCCAGGACGAGTACAGAGTTAAGACAGCTCATAAAGACTCGTTAACATTAAGTTTCCATTCATATTTCAACATGAGAAGCATCATAAAATCTAGTCCAGTAGAAAATGACGTAAATCAAAAGGAGATGATGTTCACCATTTATCAACATCAAAGTTTACCAATTGCTTCATTAATATCATTCAGAACTTATGTGTTCTAGCAAAGTACGCAGGCCCAAGCCCACGCCAGCTCGGAGAAGCAGTCAATCAGCAAACATGTTTTAAGTTTTTTTGATGCTTCCACCATCGCTTTTACACACAAAACAATTGCAATCTGCACTGTTATGACACCAAAGTTGACATTGCAGATTTGCAGCTCTAAAAGGCTTTGTTTTATATTTAGTCACCCGATTTAGCGCCTTTGAGTGACCATACTATAACGTTATATATCAGACATTCAGAATTTGCATGTACATATTGAGACCCATGGCCCAAAGTGGAAGCCACGAGGCTGTCAAATTTTTTCACCTAAGAGGAAACTTAAAGCGCCAAACTGATCACACTAAAGACAAGACAATGTCTTCATAATACAGGGAAAGATGCCTGAAGGGGAAGGGGATAAAAGTACACGGAGAAACACATTACAAGAAAGAATTGCTCAAATGACACGTGGTATACTGGCTACACTTTAAGAATTCCATTAAAGAGAAAAAATGATTCCAACAAGGTAAGTTATAAATATTTTAATGCTCGCGTAATAAGAAATTATAATAAGATTTCATATTTCTTAAATCAATTATCATTAGTTAATAAGCAAAATTTAAAACGAACCGTACACAATGAAGTACCTTGTGATTGTCGACTAACTGAGTAAGCATCACGATCACAGGAGCGTGATTCTGGATTACCATCTCCCAGAAGTCCTCACAAGTTTGTGGCAACGGACCTTGAGTGGCAATGAACCGTGAAACATTTTCAGAGGAACCAACCTACACGAAAAAGAATTTTCTTAGTGGTGAAGCCAAACATGAAGCTTTCAATACCAAATATTAAGTCACACAGACCAAGATGGACAGCAAGCAACAATATGCTAATAATGCGCTCATAATTCAGGGCGCGTAGAATGTATACCTCGATATAGCTTGCGTTGATATAATCGCTCCCTCTTGACCTGGAGTCCTTACTTGGCTTAAGAACAACCCTGTTGTTGTCAACTGAAAAATCAATGAGAGATAAGAACCGGCTTGATCAACTCGTTTTTTTTTCAATGCACTACTAGAAGCACTTATTATCTAGTATCTACAAAACGGGAATTTTAATTTGAACTCTTCAAGCAGAAGAAAGCGGGTCATAATACATGGTATAACATCAGTATAGCGATTTTTCCTTAAATTGACATCTTTAAGAGCTTCTCCGCAGCTTTCCATCGTATCAACTTTCTTCATCCTGTTGGCCTGAAAGCATCAATTTAAAATTTAAAGAAGGAGATAATAGTGTTGGAGAGTGCTCAATATGAAACAATTCTGTTTGATTGAAACCCCAGATGCTCAAAATATAAACTTTCCGGCATGATGATTCATTTAGATGTCATTTTTAGTTTAATAAGACAAATCTTCATACTATTTTGATCAACAATTTGCGTTTTCTTTCCCTTTAATGAAGAGTACCCCCAGAAAACACCATCTTTGGTTTGTCTCTTGATTTTAATCCCCAATCTTCTAAAGTGTTTGAATAATCACATTTCTAATCAATATTTCATCTCTTCCACAGAATGAAAGGACTTCGGAACTGATTTAATACTTTAAAACATAAAATTCAAAACTCCATGACTCATTTCTTCATCATAAAGCTGAGAGAGAAAGAGAGATTCGAACCTGTAAACGAAGGAATTCCTGATTTATTATCGATGGTGTTCGAATCTTCTCCTTTAATGATTTGAGCGCTTCAGAGCAGTAAAACAACTGATCTGGAGAGAGAATGGGTTTCGAAGGATAGTCGGAAGAGAAGACGTAGGGTTCTTTAGGAGGAGTAGAAGAAGAAGATGAATACCTAAAGGTGGGGTTTCCTGAAGTAGCAGCCATTGCCGATCTTCGGCTGCCACAGAGAAAGCTTGCGTTCCCCGTCTCTCTCTTTCTCTCTCTAGAGGTCGTTGTGTTTCCTTCTCTCTTTCTCTCTCTACTACGCCACTCCAGGGAATCCGGGAAAAGCATTTATAGAACAACAGTAAGACGGGTCGGCCCATCCGGACTGCCAGATTTCATATAATATAAAAGCTTGACTTCAATCGGTTAAATGCACTCTGCTTATTTCTCTTGTTACCTTTTTCCTGTTAAGTTTTGTTAACTAAGCAGGATTATTATATCAAATTATTTACTCTAATATCACTGAGAACCAGGTCGAATCTCGAACATAAGTTTGTTTTCCCTAGCTAGAGAATAGATCATTTCAATCACCACCTAGTCAAAAACCATGATACTTTAGTACTATACTGAAATAAGTAACAAGTTTATCGATATAACATCACAACAACCTCTTTAGAGATGATAAGCTTGATGAACGATTATATTACATAGATTATGATAATGTAGAATACAACAAGAATTGCCATCTATACATATATACGATAAGACCAAAACCTCTCATTTTATACGAAGAACACACATAAAGTGGGTCTAACGAGAAACTATATACTTGCAGAGTTTATTTCGCATTAAGGAGCATACTTAGCACAGTTTTCATCTTTGGTCTTGCTTCGGGTGAAACATTTACACAAAGCAGAGCAACCTTCAGAACTGATAGCATCTGAATTCGAACCGAATGTGATGTTTTACTGACATTATAGTCGAGAATTTGATCCAAATTCTCCCGATTAATTGAATTACTTAATACCCATTTTGCCAACTCATTCCCCTCCGTTACTGCTGCCTTTCCTGTCAGCAATTCCAGCAAGATAACCCCAAAGCTATAAACATTTCCAGGCAGTGTCATTCTCATCGTATAAGCGTACTCTGGAAATCAGAAGAAATCAAGAATTAACTCCGAAAACTGAATTCTGGTGCTTGTTAATGAAGAAAATAAAGCTAGATTTACCCCATAATTGACCCTCTGGTTCACCCTACCATCGCTTAGTGGGTTTGCGATTTGAAGATGTGCGTCTCCATAAAAATTGGTAATGAATAATGAGATGATACCATAGGGTCCCTTGAGTTGAGTTACTACCATTGTCGAGTCTCTAGAGGTACTCGCCAACCCCTGTCATGAGGGTTCGGCCATGGGTCGGCTTGGGCTTAGGAACCCCTCACTCTGGGGGTTAGGCCATGGATCGGTTCGGACTCAGTAGTAACACCAAAATACATAGCAACTTAGCATAATTGTAATTTGAATTACGAGACAAATTCTCACATTTGCAAACAAATATTCATTTAACAAATATTGCATAATTGTAGTTTTACCTGGAGGAATATATCCAACAGAACCAGCAAGAGTCGAATTACTGCCATTACTTTTTGTAGGATCAATTACTTCAAAGAGTTCAATATCTCCAATTTGAGGTTCCTTGAGGGACTTCAAGAAGATACTTTTTGTTGAAAGATCGAGAAGGAGTACCGACCCACTGATGCATCCATGAAGATAAGATAATCCTTGAGCTACTCCAACAGCTATACTATATCGACTCGTCCAGTCCAACGCCTTTGCCGAGTCTCCGTGAAGAACATCGAAGAGAGTTCCTTTTTGCGCGAACTCGTAAAAGATATAAGCACTATCAACAGTCAAAACATATGCCAAGGGAACCATGACATTTGAATTATTCAGTCTTCCTAAGACTTCAATTTCTCTCCCAAATCTTTCATGGCTTCCCCTTTGGAGTATTTTATCATCCCAATTAAGCTTCTTGATATAATAATCTCTCCCACAAGGCATTAGAGCTTTATAGTAAGTCGAAAATCTGTTTTTGATAGTAATATTTGCGGGATTACTAACTGCTTTAATGGCTGTTGTGAAATCAATACTCGATCTATGGATGCTATTTGTAGTTAACAGTTGGCCATTGATAACTTGTGGAAGAGAAAGTTGTTCTTCTGAATATAGATTTGCATCATTAACTCGATAAAATCTTCTCCAAACGAACAAAAGAATCAAACCCATCATCATAATACCAAGAAAAACACTTACTGCAATTAGAATAGCGATGGAAACTGAAAGTCTATTTTTATGTGAGTAAACAACGGTTGAATTGGCAAGGCCTTTATTTCCGGAGGTATCAACGAGAACGTACGGCATGAACAATGGGATACTTCCAGAGAGCTGATTATGTGAAAGCAAAAGCCGTGTTAGGCTCGTCAGTTTGGTGAGAAATATCGGAATCTTGCCTGAAAATTTATTGTATGAGAGATCAAGAACTTCTAATGAATATAAACTGGAAAGTGTCTCAGGGATCGGTCCTTCAAAGCAGTTGTGACTAAGGTTAAGTGCAATCTGCAAAATAGAAGGCATATTTGGAATATTTCCACTAAGACAGTTTTTCCCGAGTTGGAGTTCTAAGAGCAAATTCAAGCTACCAATCGAATTTGGTATTGACCCATTGAGTTTATTATCTTGAAGATTGATACTTTGTAGCTTCCGCAAGTTGGAAATCATGGACGGAATGGAACCAGTGAGTGAATTCTGACTGATATTTAACAATAACAAGTTCTGTAACTCAGCAAACTGCGTGGGAATTTCTCCGGTCAACTGGTTAGATTGAAGTTTCAGAACATGAAGTTGTCCCAGATTACCCATCTCCTTCGGCAAAAAGCCCGTTAACTTATTCTCGGCAAGATTTAACAATTCCAATTTAACACAGTTACCCAACTCCTTTGGAATTTCACCACTCAAACTATTATTCTGTAATTCGAGATACGTCAAACGACCAAGTTTTCCTATTGATGATGAAGGAATACTTCCATTAAGCAAGTTGCTTCCTAGTCGTAATCGGAATAGATTCTGAGAAAGATTTTCGGGGATAGGACCAACAAGGGAATTGTAAGATAGATCAACAGACTCTAAATTTCGAGAAGAAAGAAGATCAGCATTTATCTGTCCTACTAAACCGTTATAACTGAGGTCTAAGTTCTTCACAGATTGTGAAATTCGACGAGGAATTATACCATTAAAGTTATTCTGGTTTGCAGCTAGACGAGCTAGGGTTACGATTCCCGTAAGGTTTTCTGGGATTTCACCACTCAAACTATTGGAAGAAAGGAGAAGTGTTTCCAATTTGGATAAATTCCCAATAGATTTTGGAACTAACCCAGAAATGTTATTAAAACTAAGATCAATCAGAGATAATCTTTGATAATTGAAAAGCTCATTTGGGATTTGACCCTCAAAATGATTTTTTGAGAGCTGTAATTTCTCTAAAACCATGGATTTACCAAGATGAATAGGAATAGGTCCATTAAAGAAATTCTGATTCAAGATCAAATTTTTAATTCCTATCAATTCATCTAACTGCAAATCAACACTTCCCCTAAAAGAATTGACAGATAAATCCAAAGTTTCCAAACCAGGGAAACCTTGAAATTTAGGCAAAACCCCAGATAAACTATTGTTACTGAAATTTAACATCTTTAAACTACTAATTTTTCCACAATCAATAATAAACCGAGGGGGTATTGAATCCAAACTATTACAAGAAAGATCAAGAGACTCTAATGTATCAATCTGACATAAATAAGTGAGAGAATCAGAAGAGGAAAGACTAAACTTAGAGAGAGAAATATGAGTAATAAAACTACTAGTATTACTTTTACTACAATTTACTCCTTTCCAGTAACATGGGTTAGGGTTTTTTGAATCCCAGATTTGATTCTTTGTGGTATTGTTGTTGAAGTTTTGAAAATTTTTCATGGCTTCTATCTGGTTAGAAGGAAGTTGAGAAAAACCCAGAGAAAACAAACTGAAGAAGAATAAGAAGAAGAAAGATGATTGAACATGTACATACCAGTTCATTTTAGTAAATTGGAGCTTAACCTACGCCGTGTTTGGCTCTCAGAGACAGAAAAGAGAAGAGGAAGGAGGAGGTAATATTTGTATATCAGTCAGTAGGAGTTGTGGTGACTGAGTGATGATGATTTTTAGGAGGGAAGAGAAAAAGAAGAAGAAGAAGAAGAAGATGGAGTCAATGTTGACTGGAAAGACTTTGACTAATAACTTCATGACAACTTTTCAAACACATATATATATAGAGAGAGAGTTTCTTGAAATTTACTTCCTTGACTGACTGAATAAGATGATAAAGACTTCAGCTTTCTCATCGTAACAAACACTTCGAGACTGTGAAGTGTGTCTTGGAGTGTTTGAACACAGTTACCTATACATAAAATTGGTAGGGTGGGCCGGTGGGGTGGTGGTGGTGAAAGAACCAAATTCATCTGTAAACTTAAACCGTCCAAATCTTTGCAAGTATGTGCAAATTGGAGTAAATCCTATACAAAAGATTGGGTTTTTTTGTCAAGGAAGAGATGATAACATCTTTTTAGGTTTGGCCTCTTTGCATAAGTCGGGAAAACTATGTCAGTTTGTAAATTGTAGATATGATGACATATACTTGTTGCTTGTTAACACTCATGTGGGATAGGCGAACTATATGCTCGTGCCAAGTGCGTGTAAGAGATTTTGAAAGATGCTTGAGAGTAGTACATCTAGGATATTGGGTCAAGTGTCACTCCACACTTCAAGTTTCAAACAAAATAGTTTTTTTCTATAAGATTCGGGTGCTCAAAGTCGATTACTAGACTCTCTTAGTTAAGGACTTTTACAAATAAAAAATCAGTTGATTGCACCTATGTAGTCCCAAAAATCTCAACAAACTTGATTGGAGGAAATTATCAATTTTGATTTTTGTAGAATTTGTATGTATCACAGGCTAAAAAGAAGTCTATTTTGTTTCAGAGAATGCATGTAAATTCTAGATATAATGACTTCTTGCGCTAACACTCACGTGAGATAGACGGACTATATGCTCGCGCCAAGTGCATGTAAGAGATTTTAAAAGATGTTTGAAAGAAGCACATCCAGAATATAAGGTTAGATTTCGCTGCACACTTTTAATTTCAGACATGATAATTTTTTTCATCATACTCAGTTGTTCTGTGCCGGGTAAATCAGCAGTATCAACTCGGAGTTAAGGGCTTCTACAAATCAAAAAGCACTAGATTGCACTTAAATAATCCATTTTGTTTTCTAGCAGAATTTGCATTTACCACACGCTAAAGAAAGGTCTGTTCTTTTGTTTGTTAACCCTAAAGAAAAGTCTGTTGGTAAGGATATGAAAAGACTGAGTATAGGACCACAAGTCAACCATGCAAATATAAAGGGGGGTTAATGGGTTTGTCACTTTTCTTTGTTGAAGATGGGTTTGTCATTCTTTCAACAAGAAAAAAAAAAGATGGGTTTGTCACTTTAAGTCGTGAAAATGACTAAAGCTATGACTTTTGGGGGAGGAATTGTTTTTCTTTTTTAATTTATTCTCCTCCTTAAAAGTCATTTCTAATTAATGAAGAAAAATTATTGGTAAGTACTATGACAATTTATCAACAAAAATTATACTAGAACATAAACAATTCTAACAAAATTATCGAGCAACAATTTAGAAGTGGTCCAATAGATGTACAATATTACAATAGTGAACACAAAGATGAAGACATCTACATATATAAAGTAGATCTTGGAAGTTCTTGATGTATATTTTCAAGTCGGATCTCTAAATGGATTAAGAGAAATATGATACGTCTCTTGACGTATTCCAACATATTAATTTTAAGAAGATAATATTGGTAGTTCGTTACATCGACCCGGGAGAACTTAAGTCCAAGTTGAATTCGACAAATACGTTGCCATGTTGGTGGTGAGGCTGGTGACAGTGGTGGTTGCCTAGTTGGTGATGATGGTGGTGGCGATGAACTGATTTATACGAGTAAAAGGTTGCCTTGATGAAAAAGCCCAGTTCAATGGGGGTGACTATGGGTCTCCACAGTAAAAACCGTGGTGCCCATATAAAGCATCAATCAATAACCCAAACAAAATTTAAAAGGCGCCCCCGTTTAGGCTAAAGTTATGCTAGAGGTGCGGCGAAGAGCTTTTCACTAGGATTGAGGAGATTGAACTATTGGGTCCTCCTATATCCATGTTGAAGAACAAAACAAAGACAAAAGAAGAAAAAGATGACAGAGGAATGAGAAGAAGTTGAAGTAAAAGAAGCTAATAAAAAGGAAGAGTTCTCATTCCACAAAATGCAATGATGTGATTGAAAATTGAGAGGTCTGGGCCAATTTTATTATGGCCTTCATCCGCTAATGTAACACATGGGCCATGGTAACACATGGGTCATGGCGTGTTGTCTGACATCGTAGTAGAAGTCCAAAAGAATCGAACTTTCATTGTGTTTATCTTAAATAAATGAGGATCTGGATGACCATATATCTATTTATTTTTATTTTATTTTTTTGTTGAACTGGAAATTAGTACGTAGTAAAACTGTAAAAGACTATTTTTTTTTATGGAGAGAAGCAAAATTTTCGAGACACAAAATTTTAAGTAATTTTTTTTTCTTTCCACCAACTCCATCATTATTTCTTTTCCATGCTTGTAAGGGTTGTAAGCAAACTGTCATTGTCGACGATCTTTAAACTCTTCTTTTGGAGAAACTCTCTCTACTTCTCTTCTCATTCGACCACCGCTATCTCTATTTGTCTCTCTCTCACAGCTAAATCTCTCACACTCTTCATCCTCACTGTTCCCTAGAGAAAATGGTTTCCTTCTCTAGAACTCCTTTGTCGCGACAAAATGGAAGAATTTTGCTTGAAACCCTAAAACCATCGACGAGGGGTTCAGATCCCTCGACCAAAGGTTTTGTGTCGGTCGACCACGAGTTCGGTCATAAAAATCTCTTGGTCGGCCAACGACGAAACATATCGTGGTTGGGCAAAACCACAGGATGTTTGTGGTTGGTTTTCATCTATACGCTAATGAATTTATTTTTTTAGTCAAGTTGTAGGGTTGTCTGAATTTTGTTTGTGATTTGAGGGGACTCAGGGTGACTGTGTGCCGTCAAATCCCTCAAACATGCTCCTATCATAGGAGCGGGGAGTCGGGGACTGCCAGAACTGGTGTGCAACACCACCTGCGTACTCAACTGCTTCTCCAGCGGCTCTGCCCACCCGATAGTCCTTCGTCCATGAGCTCCATTGGGCTGGGGCCTGGGGGTTCTCCCACCGGCCCTACAAAATAACGTTTCTGTTATCTTTTCCTCTTTTACGTAACGTAATTAAAATCCCGAAATGAATTCGCACGTTTTGTTACTAAAAACGCGTTACGAGACACAGGTGCAAGTTAACTTGGCACTGCTTGCTCATCTGAAAGAGAGAAGCCGATTGAAATCAAAACCAGAGAGGCCATACTCTCTCTCTCTCTCTCTACTCGCTTGTAAAGAAGGAAAAGGTGTCAATCAAGATCCAACAAAAAAAGAAGATTCATAAAAGTTTTAGAGAGAGAAAGTAAGAAAGCTTCTGAAAAGAAAACAAAACAATCTCTCTTCGTCTTCATCATCATCATCATCTTAGAGAGAGAGAGAGAGTAGAGATCGAACCACAATGTTCTCCACCGTTCAATATTGTTATCTATTCGTTCTATCTTCACTCTTATTCTTCTTCGTTTCCCCAAACTTGGCTTCTGAGTCTGATCACAAGGTAAATATAACACTTTTTAGATTATAAAACGTTTAGATCTTTATTGTAATCTGTCATTTCATTTTAATTTTTTTTTTTGTTTGCTTAGATCTTGTCAGTAATTTGTGATAATGTTATGGTTTACGGAATTATTTGTCACCGACAAGTTTTAGTTTTTTACTAGTTGTTTTGGTTTTATATCAAAGTTATGATTTTTAGAGTGTTAGATCTAAAAAAAGTTAGGGTTTAGTTGATTTTTGTAAGCTCTGATCTGAGTGTTTTTACGTTTCTATTACTTGTCTTGGTATCTTGTCATTGAATTATCTTTCTAGTGCCTCCCCACAAAATTGCTGTGTTTTAGTTGTGGAGAATTAACATTTTAGGCCTTCAGGAGCTTCATAAGGTTCTAACTTTCCTAAGCTAGTATTTAGGTTTTTTACCTTATTAGTCTAGCTTTGTTTTCGGTTTCCTTATGACATAGATACCGAACAAGAAGCTGCTTGCTTGCACTGACTAACTGGTTGTTGAGAGTAGAGATTATGTTTTTCCAACTTCCAAGGAGATGGAGTAGTGCATTTTATGTAGCAAGTTTTTCTAGTGAAGATATTATGAAATTTCATTGCTTTTTATTTCCAATCCCATAGAAAAATGAGGTATAAGCCACACAAAGCACAAAGCGAAAACACAAAAATTACAATGTCAGCTTCCATTTCACGGTGAAATCCCTATATGAAACCGAGGTGTCCCAATGCTTTCTCTTACACCAAACATAAGAGAGAGGCATCCCAATTTGACATGCTCAAGATCATTATTACCACCATTGTATTTAAATCTGTTCGTCCCTATACATAAAGTCCAAATCAATGCCTGAAGCATTAGCCTCTAAAATTTTCTTCTAGTCTTGCTGACTGAGACAACCTTAATATTCTCAATGCATAAATTCAGATAATTTAGGGTGACTCAATGACCACCAAAGGAAGAGCATAAAAGCTTCCATGCCATAGGATAATGCTCCCCTCTATCTAAAATTATCCACTGTGGGAACTTAACAAATCACTTTGCTCAAAGAACTGACTATTCTGATATAACCGGGTTAACTGAGCATTAGAGTCGAAGGATTTGTACTAGTACACCTTTGGTCAGTTATTACAGGAAACAGTAAATATTTTATCATTTGCCAACTTTAGATGGTTAAGGTCTATGATGCATCCTTTTGGCTTCTATTTATAGATGTCTTTTGTACATGCAGTATCGACTAGAAGATCCAGTTACGCTCTGGGTAAACAAGGTTGGTCCATACAATAATCCTCAAGAAACATATAACTACTACATCCTTCCATTTTGCCAGCCTTCTGGTAGTGCAGCTCACAAGTGGGGAGGACTTGGTGAGGTTTTGGGTGGAAATGAGCTCATTGATAGCCAAATTGAGATAAAGTTTGGAAGTATGTAAATTTCTTGTGTTTCCCCTATTTTCAATATTGTGATGTGCAAAACAAACATTACACTGTTTTGACAATACTTTATATCCAGAAAATGTGGACAAGAACTCAATATGTGAACTTCAACTGGATGCTGCTAAGGTTCAACAGTTCAAGGATGCAATTGAGAATACATATTGGTTCGAATTCTTCATAGGTAAGTTTTTTCATTTCTATATGTTTGAAGATGCTTTAAGTTTTGGCAAGTTGGAACTAGTTTTTCTTCCTTTTTTAATGTGAAAACCTGTTTTGGTTTGGGCGTGCATTTCTTTTGTAATGTGAAAACCTGTTTTGGGCTTGTAGCATGTATTTCTCTGGTTTTTTAGATGTTACTAACCCTTCTTTGTTTCTTCCATGCTTGATACACCACACACTTCCCAGATGACCTTCCTCTATGGGGTATGTGCAAATATCTCTTTTATTTCTTCAATTCAGAGTCCATTCACTCAGTTTGTTCTGGTTTCTTATGCGTGGAGTATCTTATTAATGGCAGGTTATGTTGGTGAACTACATCCTGGGAGGAATGATGAAAATCACAAGCATTTTCTTTACACGCATAAAAATATTCTTGTGAAATACAATGAAGATCAGGTTTATGGCTCTTACCATCTTATTAATTTCTCCATGACTTACTTCCTTTTATTAGCCTAACTTATTTTTGTTTGTGCAGATAATTCATGTTAATCTCACTCAAGAGAACCCTAAACTCGTAGAAGCAGGGAAAACATTTGACATGACATATTCAGTCAAATGGGTTCCGACGAATATTACTTTCGGACGACGATTTGATGTTTACTTGGACTACCCCTTCTTTGAGCATCAGGTGATGGTTATTTTTGTACAATGACACGTGTCTTCTGAATTTCAGTCATGATATAAGTGCTCTTTGGTATTTAATAGTCACTATATAATACAAACATTTCTCTGTGTTAAGGATCGGTAGTTTTCTTTATTACTTTGAGCATTTAATACTTATACGAGCTTGCTAAAAGTTATGGTGGAACTGTTATTTGCAGATTCATTGGTTTTCTATCTTCAATTCTTTCATGATGGTTATCTTCCTCACCGGCTTGGTATCTATGATACTAATGCGGACTCTCAGAAATGACTATGCAAAATATGCTCGGGAAGATGATGATCTTGAGACTCTGGTATTCCTTTCTTAATTTCTCTTAGGTTATATATATACATATACATATATATATATATATATATATATATATATATATATATATATATATATATATATATATATATATATATATATATATATATATATATATATATATATATTCCTTCTTAATAGGCGTAAGGAAGATTCAGTTCCAGCAATGAGGCATGGCATTTCTCAAGCCATGTTAGTTTTCGAGTGATAGTGATGATTTGCAATACTTGTTCTTCAGGAAAGAGATGTAAGTGAAGAATCTGGCTGGAAACTTGTCCATGGAGATGTCTTCCGATCTCCCCGCAATCTGGTTATACTTTCAGCAGTTGTTGGAACAGGTGCTCAGCTTGCAATGCTTGTGTTCCTCGTCATCATATTAGCAATCATTGGAATGTTGTACATCGGGTATGTTGAAAAGCAGCTGGGATATGGAATTTACTCTAGCCCAGGCACAGTTTCATTCGTCGAAGTTTATTTTATCCAGAATAGGGTATTCCTTTCTTTGGTAAAAAAGAATGGTATATGCTCTTGTATGGGTAAAAGCCGTTTTACACTCTGAAAGTGTCAATCTCCTGAATTCTTCTGTCATCAGCTCTTTATAGTTGCTCGTTCTAGCTAACTCTCTCTTATTGTGAAGAAACTATGATGGAAACTAGTTGACTGAAGGTTCAATGTAGGTTTGGTGTCGTTAAAAATAACAAAGTTTAATGCGAATTCAGAAGAATTCTTAAAACAATTAACAGATGAATAAAACTGAATTGAAGAACAACTGGAACTCAGTTCTCTTTCTATAACTTGAATAAAACTGCAACCTGATTTAAGTCTCCTGGATCTCCCCTATATATCAGATTACGGCCAATGCTGTGGACAGTGTTACGTGTTACCATCCTACGAAAGAGGGTTTTTGTTGATCTTCCATGTAGGGTTCAGCATACCATATATATAGATTAGTGATTAATTTTCTGTGTTATCTAAATAAAGGAAACCCAATTCTCAAACCTAATTAAAATAGGAAACATGAGAGGATAAAGTAGAAATACAAAGTCCATCGTAATTTAGACTTGTATCATTGTATGTGGGTTGTTCAGGGCCTCAGGCTTGATTCACGTCACACTGTATGCCATGTTAATGTTCTGGTACTTTCTGCTATATGCATAAGTTGATTTTTATTTTCAAGTGTTATAAGATTCTCTTCTTCTGATTAAATTTGCTTAATTTTATCTCCCCTTTATTCTATCTCCATGACAATTTGAAGTACAATCTGAGTTTTTTTACGTGTCTTAGGAGAGGAGCAATTGTCACAACATTTATCGTGTGTTATGCTCTTACATCATTCATTTCGGGTTATGTGAGCGGTGGGTTGTATTCACGTAGCGGTGGTACGTCTCCATTCCTTTACTCTTTTTTCCTTCCAGTTTGGCCCTTTTTTTCTCTGTATCTTTTGATTAACTTTCTTCATCTTCTGAACTGCTGAATACTTTTTAAGCTTTCAGTACCCTTAAGACCTGTTTATATATTATTTCTTCTTATACGTTTTATTTATTCATCCAACTTTTATATCCTTTCTTTGTTTCTGCTTATTAGGTAAGAGTTGGATAAAGTCCATGATCCTGACGGCATCACTTTTTCCATTCATGTGCTTTGGAATTGGCTTTATTTTGAACACAGTCGCTATATTCTACGGATCTCTTGCAGCTATTCCATTTGGCACAATGGTTGTTGTTTTTGTTATATGGGCTTTTATTTCCTTCCCTCTAGCTCTTCTTGGTACAGTGGTTGGAAGAAACTGGAGTGGTGCCCCAAATAATCCATGTCGTGTAAAGACCATTCCTCGTCCCATCCCTGAAAAGAAATGGTATCTCACACCATCTGTTGTCTCATTGATGGGTGGTCTGCTTCCCTTTGGCAGCATATTTATTGAGATGTATTTTGTCTTCACATCCTTCTGGAATTACAAGGTAAATTTCTACCCTTTCTTCAGTTCGAAAATCTCAAGCAGAAGGTGTTGGCATTCCCCTAATTACTCCCTTGGAGGCATTAGTTACATGTGCCATCCATACTATCAGAAATCTCCGCTTCAGTTTCCTTCTTAGTATCACGAAATTGTTAATCAGATGATATTTCTGTGTAAAGTAGCTTTAATCTGGAAAAAATATAACCCGAAGAATATCTGAACAGTCCTTGGGGATATCTCTGGGTTTGGATTCTTCTATTAGCCTTCTGTACAATGATAAGACTGCTAAAACTGGACACCGAAAACTAGCGTAACTAATTGAAAGTAAACTAAAGAAGATGTTCTGAGTAGCTATCCATATTATGATGTACTCTTATAGTATTTTGGGCAATCTTTTGGATAAAACCTCTTACGAAGAAAACAATCTCAGATATATCACGTCACTTATCATATCTCAGTATATCTCGATGATTTGTCGAACGCTATATCTCATTGTCCCGCAATCATATTTCTGGCCAATCATTTACATTTATAGTTCTTATATACCTAATTTTTGCTGTCAGGTATACTATGTATATGGATTTATGTTGCTGGTTTTTGTGATTCTCGTTATCGTTACTGTATGTGTCACAATCGTCGGAACATATTTCTTGTTGAATGCGGAGAACTACCACTGGCAATGGACTTCATTCTTCTCTGCTGCTTCAACTGCAATCTATGTCTACCTCTACTCAATTTACTACTACTATGTTAAGACCAAGATGTCAGGCTTTTTCCAGACCAGCTTCTATTTTGGATACACTCTGATGTTCTGTCTCGGTTTGGGTATCCTCTGCGGTGAGTTTCCAGTTCAATTGTTGTAGTTGATTGCTTCTTTTTTTGCGAAAATTCCTTTTTTTCCCAACATGGCTGTTATAACTGTTACAACTATTCTTTTCTGACACTGGTTTTTTGACCTTTAACTTTTCGTTAGTGTGAATAAAGTATTTAAAAATGGGGATCGGTACTTCGTTAGAAAGGCTGCTTTATGGTCATAACGGTTATTTGTATTTGCCGTCTCCTTACCCCGTCTGAATAGAAACACCATTACGGAACCATTTCACTATCGCAATTGAGGATGAAGATGGAGAAACCGAAGGGCTTGGTTTTGTTAAGATAATCTCTTTACCATGATAATCATTCGGGGAAAATCGAATGTTTGTGAAACTATTCAACGTCTATCAAATTTAGTGTTAAAATGAGTGGTACTCATTTAATTATATTTTCTTTTGAATTCTGCAGGTGCCGTTGGTTATCTTGGTTCAACTTTGTTCGTTAGAAGGATTTACAGAAACATCAAATGTGACTAACAAGGAGGATGAACTATTTCCAGGAATGCTTTCAGCAGTTTTGTTGCCGTAACAAATTGTTTTGAGCAGCCTACCTGGTTGCCCGACAAAGAACTCTGCCGATGATTACAAAATCCATCCATCCGGGGTTGAAAAGATGAGTAATTTTTTTGCTTTCGTTTATGTAATTCTGAATGTAGGAAGCCTTCATATAATTTTGCTTGACTTGTATAAGTGAAAACCTTTTTGTCGTATAATTTAGAGTTTAGAGATTGTTCTGTATTAACTTCGATCACTTATATTAGATTCTAATTTTCACTCTCATACCTCAATTCTGGGCTTGTCTTATAAATTTTTTTTCTGAGCCACATTCACTGTATTTTTTTTGAATTTCTCCATGAACAAGTAGTCTGATGTAATTTTTGCTGCTCATATTTTCCCTTAGGTCCTTGAAATTTTGTCTCAATTCTGTTCTGCCCCATTTCTGGCTTGATATTCATGTAGTTAAGAGCTCTGGTATAAAAGATTTTTAGTTAGACATGAATTTGGTCAAACATCTTTAGAATATAGGTAGTTGTGTTTATAGCCATAGCATAATTTGGTAAATTAACATCTTTTGAAGAGGTTTTGCAAGTATTAGACAATTAGATATCTTTTATGTCGTTAAAATCAGTTGGATTCAACCATTTAGACGATCCTAGAAAAATAAATATTTTGAATTCTCATTAAGCAATAATGTCAAAAAGCCAATTCCGATAAGCAATGGACAAAACACAACCATTACCTTGAAAGTAAGCTTTTGCTTGTTCTTTTCATAAAGCTAGACTTTGAGAACACCAAGATATCACATCAATATGTAAAATATAGGTTGTATAAAATCTCCTTTCATTTTCAAACATAACATACGGAAATAGAATCAGACCGATTTCTGAATATTCCTCAATGTTTTTCTCCATGGTTTTCTTGATTAATATAGTTGTGTAAACAAATTTATTCAAGATCAAGAACTCAATTCATATCTAAAAGTATCATCGAGCTTCATCGATAAAGTCAATATCTTTAACATAAAATAACAATGAACAAATGAGAGAATAATGTATCTATCTTAAGGAGTTACAAACTATTCAAGATATTCTTACTAGCAATTGGTAAAGTTGTGCAAAACTGAGTTCCTCTAAGACTGCTTAAAACACACAAAAAAGATCAAGAATTCAAGTTTTCTTAAATAGTTCAAGAAGAGTCGTTTCAAAGACATACCCGGTTTCTTCTACATTGTTTTCGAACGTGTCAATAGGAAGATCAGATGCTTCATTACTTGAGCTTAATGGATTTTCAGAAACTTGTAATGAAGAATCATCATATATGGGATTATCCGATATCTCGAAAATTTTTCCTTTTTGTTCCTTAAGCTCTGTACTAACATGAGTCAATGAAGCGGCTGAACTGGACCGAGATAAAGTCCCAGAACCAACTGTGATTATTTCATCTGTCTCATCTATAGTAGATTCAATTGAACATACAGATCTTGTTGTTTTAGAATGTAAAGAATCGCGTTTAGATTTCTCCTTCACTCTTTTACACCAACTATGTAATGAGTCTCGAACACTCTCAGCAATCAAGGCTTTCTTACACTTAGATCCCATCTGAAATACAAAAAGAATGTTAGGTAGTTATTGTTTCTTCTTTAAGTCAGATTTTGAGGTCTGAATTAGCTTTGTCTGACTCGTGACTCGGCTGAATTGCGGACTCAGGATGATTTTGGGTTCATTCAAGTCAGATGATTCAGGTTCAAACGATTCACATTTAGATAATGAGAAAAAAAATAAGAACTTCGAAGTAAAAGAACATACTAATGTTGGGTATGTGAGCGCATGGTAATACGAGTAATCTTCACGCTGTTATAAGGTGTATTTAGTACTATTTTATATCTCTATAATGAAGAATTTTTTTTGTTAAAACACAAATATGGAAATTTATTTTAACATATCTTGGGGTAATGACCTTATATGAATTTAAAGTCTTAATAACAAAAACTTGGAATTTATGCAAACCTGAGTAATGATGACATTCAGAGGTACTGTGCTATAGCTGCACCAAAATTGAACAAGTACCCTGCATTTTCCAAAATTCAAATTCGCAAACGAATCAATCTATCAAACCTAAAAAACGAGTAGAAATAAAGGGGAAAAAGAAACATACCCAGAGACTAAGCGGATAGTGACCATGCTATGGTTCTTCATGAAACACGATCGTTGCTTTATTCCCCACTAAACAAACAAATAACTCATGAAAAGTTTCGAACTAAATTTGCAATTGATCTAGCAAGACATACATAAAATTGGGCCAAATAGTTGATTTCGATATATGACAACATTTAACAATTAAAACTAATCCATAGAAATATGATCTTGATCTTAATTTCAATTTGGGTGGTGTGGGTTAAAATCACATATTAACATTGATTGCTCTAAATGATCTCAAGATGAATAACCCTAACCGATACTTGGAATAAATATCACATACCAGAGACCAGATAAAGGTTGCCATTTCAAACGCATTCTGGAAGGAGATGAACTGAATCAACCATAACAACATTTCAGGCTTTCTGAACCAAAAATGATCATCACGCGGCTTTACTTGAGTCCCAGGCGGACCTGTTGCTTCGACGATTTCAAGAGCTAGTAGAGAGACTACATGTCGAAGTTTTGTTCCCACCAACATGACCAGCTTTGAAATTTAAACGATAAAAAGATGGAATAATTGTTATTACCATTAAGGCATATATATAATTTAGTGAAAATAAACAAGAATATATCTACTTACAATAACCGGAATGAACGAAAGCCAGAAATAGATATTTAGCCCTGTAAAAAAAGGTTATGTTTTATTACTTTGAAGAACTCAACTATGACAGAGGAAAAGAACTGAAATAGTAATTTTACCATGGATGTTCACAAATATGCATAGTATGGCATAACCCCAAAGTGGCCAACTGCACAATTAAAGAATAAAATAATTCTGAACTTGTTTAAGTATCGTCTAGGAGTATCATGGAACTTCAAACTATTTGTGACAAGTCAAATGATAAGTAAAGTTCGAGTATATGAGAATACCTGATACCAACAATGCCATGAAAATCGTCCTCCATGCTCCGAACCATATATTTGTGGAAATCATAAGAAAGTGGCAATTTGTGATTCTGAAAATCGCAGCATGAGGTGAAACACATATAATTTGGATGGGAAGTATAAGTTATAAAATCGTATTCTTCAATTTTCACGCTTTACTTGAGCAGTTTTGGGTGTTTTTTTCTTCAAATTTGACCGAAAGGGAGGTACAATATCCAACATCATTTAGGCAAGCGTCTGGAGACTGGACTATGATGTGAGCTGAAGCTTGGTAAAACTAGATATCTTTTGTGTGCGCTCGTGTAGCTTTTGCCAAGAATATAATTCTGCAGCTATTAGGCTTCAGTCTAGATGGGAAAAGCGCAAACAATACCAGTAGCTGCTAGAGCTTGGGCCCTTAAAGAGGCCACCTAAAGATTCAAACAAACTCTTTTCTTGAGCTGAGTTACGACTCTTGATCATTACTATAAAGTATTTTCGTAACCACAGAGAGAATATTGGTCTGACACCATATCTTGGATATTGTTATGGTCAAGTGTCAACTAACTGCAAAAGCTTCAACTAGTACTATTTAGAAGTTCTAAGGGAGGAGGTCCAAACAATGAAGATATAAGAAACCAACGAAAAGGTTAAGTAAAGTTAGATACTCACGGTAATGAAACCCAGGCGTAATGCCATATAGTCTGACTTTTCAATTGAACTCTTAAATTGTCGAAGAAAGCAAAGCTGCATTACGAATTACTGTTATCATCATTTTGACCTTAAAAGAGCAAAACTCACTCAAGAAATTGCACGTGACGAACAAATAGGCCGAGCATTTATGTGGAGAAAAACGACTCCAAAAGTATGAAATATTACCATCCAAATAAGAATCCTGTTCCTGCTCCATGGATGAGATGTCTGGTGAACAAGGAAAGTAGACTGTCGCCTCATCACTTTGTTCCTTTTTGCTGGGGAAAAAAGCAACTTCAGACTCAATTTTCGGAGGAATTCTACTATTATACACAAGAAGCAAAAGAAACACAATATATCCATTAAATTAATGAATTTGGCTCTAGAACCACCTCTGCATTAGAAGACCGAATCAAAAGCTTTCAGCACATTTCACAGGATGTAGCCTCGATCTCAAGTCACACAGTTCAAAGCCAAATTGGCTACGAAAATCTATCAATGGTTCATTTCTCTAAGGATGATCACCTTGTACTTTTCGCCTAAATTTAGCAAATATTTGGGAAGGAAATTCCAAGAGGGCAGTTATTTTACTATAGATAAATTCTCACCTTGCATCTCCTCGGCTAGCAAGTACGCTTGACCTTCCCATTTTCTCCAGCTATAAATCTATGAGATGAAAGTATGAAATTATAAGCTTTTTGATCTTTCCAAGGCACATGAATTTCATATAAAAGTGAAAAACCTAAGAGTATGGATAGGAAACACACCTTGAACATAGCCAAACCAACTGCAACACCACTATATAGCACATGGGTTATACCAAGCACAAACAAGAAACGATGTAGCTGCTCCAAACCTTCATATGAAACAAATGGCTCACGTCCCTAAACCATAAAGAGCAATACCACTAGTTTATTTTCTGGCCTCCCTACCCAATATTAAAATAACTAACCAGAGGTGCACAAGAAGAACCTTAAGAAATTTACCTCACCACATATATGAGCGGGCGAAGCATGTCCTTCTAAAGGAACTTTGGTACTTACTGTCTGATTTGAATGAGTCTCTAAACTTGAATACATAAATGAGACAATACTATCATGTTCCCCTTCGAAGTCATGCTCGGAACAAAGATAAAATCGACTATCGAAAAGAGATGAATCAACACAAATCTCTGATATCCACCTTGCCCATTGTACCAACATCAAAGATATAAGCCCAAGAAACATCAACTCTGAAATCAAAATTTCCAAATGGTTAAGAATTTAAGATGAATTACAGAAACATAGACGAAAAAGAATAGTAACACAGATTATTCGTTTCACCCAGGACCAATATAATTTCACCCCATTGAACTAGAGAGGGTCCGATGTATTGGTTCTAATTATAGAAAACATGGATTACACCAATGTTACATAGTAAACTGTTCACTTAGGTACCTGCTACAGGGCACCGGCATGTGGTACACTACCATGTGAGTATCGGACATGTTAGGGGTATGCCACTTAATGTTGCAATACATTTTGGACTATTTTCCTAAACCTTCATATGATGCATATATAATAGATACACCTATTCGCAGGCACATTCAATCTCCATAAAGCTCAAAACCCTAACTAGCTAACTAATTTTTTTTTGCAGTTACCTACTCAACTACCCCAACTTATACATTTTTACAAAGAAATTAAATTAAATACAACTGAAGACTCCGGTACGCCAAATTTGGGGTACCCGACCACCACGAACGACAAACTCACCCAAAAATGAATAGGGGGAATCCAGTACCCAAGGAGTAGCCTATCTGTTAACATTGGATTAAACATGGATAATAGGGGATATTTTGAATTGGGTATTTCTTCTCACACATAGATTTATAGGGATTATTGACTCAACAGATAAATAGGGAAAATCTAAAGTAGAAGAACCAATTACCCTCTTTGATCTTAACTAATGAAGCTAAAAGAGCCTTTCTTCTTGTCTTCTTCAACCACTACAAAACCAAATAACACAAATCAAATGAGAAAAAAACAAAGTAATTTCTTCAGACACTCTCTCTCTCTCTCTCTATATATATATATATATATATATATATATGATATGAAATATGATAGAGTTGGTTACCTTCCCAAAACGGTAGATAGATCTTTGAACAAATAAACAGACGAAAACCATAACAGTAGTGACAGTAGCAACTGCCCAAGTTGGAGTTTCAGCCAAGGATCTTCCTTCCACCACATTCCCCTCCATTTTTATTTTCACAAGAACCCCCCACTTCACTACTACTCTTGGTTACTTGTATCACCCATGAAATGAAAATATACTAGTAGATACCCCAAACAAACAGATCAACCCTCTAGTTCTCTTTCTCTTTCTAGTAAGTAGTATAATAATATTTGTTTATTATTGAGATTCATCATCTCATCGTAGTACTGAATAATAATGTCTCTCCTATTGACTCAAGGAGGATGAGGCCAGGGTAATGGTGCTGATTCTTCGTCGTCTTGTTGATTTTCCTCGCAAAGAGGAAAACCACTAAAAACGGCCTTCACATGGGGAGAGTAGTGAGAGAAAGTAATTTAAAATATATCAGTCAGATGCAACTCTGATATCATCTCTATCTATTAGTAATTTATTAGTATGATGAATATTTTAGGGGGTTGCATGGATGCAACTTTTTTTTTTTTTCAGATCTTCTACCCCTCTGTGCTCTTAGAAAATGCTTAGAAGTCCAAAAAAGACACCCTCGATAAGTAAAATCCCACACTCAATTTGACATGAGATGATGATCAATAAGTAAGGTTTGTGCGAGCGACCATGATATTATGTCTGACCAATATTCCGGCCGAATCTAGACAGAGGTACTTAGCCGGTTTAGATATAGTGAGACGAAGTGTCTGTTTTTCTCTCACTAGATGTGAACCTTCCAAGTACCCCACCACCGGGATTCTGCCCGGGCATAACATCATTTTCGTTGTGCTACATGAGTAGTCCATTGGTATTTACCACATGCTTCAAAATGAGCTACCAAAAACCCTTTTCACCTTAAGGATCCGTTTGATTGGCAGGAAAATAGAGTCGGGAAGGTTGTTTTCGTAGAAAAGTCGATTTTTTAGTATTAAATTGGGCCAAAAGAGTGCGAAATCGATTTCACGTTGTAAAAGAAAGTAAGAAAACAAAGATTTCTTCCTCTCCTTCTCGGTATCTTTCCCCCTCATTCTCTTCAGTCCTTCTCTCTCTCTCAATTCCATCTCCATTCTCAGATCTCTCTCTCTCTATCTCTCAATTTTCTCCAACTTGGGTTAATCTTTCTTTCTCAATCGATCTCTTGAAGAGTTCTTGTATAAGCCTCGTCAATGTTGTAGGCCGATGGGTCAACTTCCAGGGCTCATCATCCTCATCATCAACATAAGTATATCATTTTCCTACGCTCTTATTAAACACTATAAAACTTAATTCACACGTGAAAATTTTGATTTTCTTTTCTATAAGATAAAGTTCATTTTCACACCCAAACTTTTCCGATGTAACAAACGGACCCTAAGAGATATTGTTACAAGGACTTCTTTCTAAATATGTAACTACTGAAATCAGGACACAATCAAAGAAATTGGAACGTTGAGGCACAAAATAATTTCCCGGGCAAAAAAAAGTTTGAATGTTGATAAGAAGACTACTCAGATGCAATCCTTTTCCAAATTCCTCCTTGGGTTTGTCTGAAAGCTTCATTTTTTACAGATTAATCTTCAAAAATTGCTTAACCACTTCTCTTAATCTCATCAATTATCACCAGAATTCAATCTCAATCGATTCCCCAACTTACATCAAACTCCTTAAAAACTCGATCAAATCTGAATCTTGGATTCATGGAAAACTCATCCATGCCCATATTATCAAATCATCTTTCCGTCCATGTCTTTTCCTTCAAAACATGTTTCTCGATTTGTATTCAAAATGCGGAGAAATTCAAGTTGCTCAACAACTGTTCGACCAAATGTCTAAACGAGATGTTGTTTCATGGAATTCTTTGATTTCTGGGTATTCACAGAAAGGGTTTTATGAAAAAGCAGTGAACTTGTTTACTGAAGCAAGATTAACTTCTATCAAACTTGATAAATTCAGTTACTCTAGTGTTTTAAAAGTGTGTGCTCGAACAGGGGATCTTCAATTGGGTAAGTTGGTTCATGGGTTGATTGTTATTGATGGATTGGGTTTCAGAGTTTTCTTGGTTAATTCTCTTATTGATATGTACTCTAAATGTGGTCGGATCGATCAAGCAATGTTGGTGTTTGATAATTCAGATGATTTAGATGATGTAACATGGAATTCTTTGATTGCTGGTTATGTTCGAATTGGTTTACATGAAGAAGCGATTAAATTTTTTATAAGGATGCATAAATGTGGAATAAAATTGGATACTTCTGCACTTGGTAGTGTCTTAAAGGCGTGCTCTTCGTGCTCCGATAGTTCAAAGGAACTCGGACGAACGATTCATGGATGTGTAGTCAAACTTGGATTAGATTTAGATGTTGTTGTTGGGACTGCTTTGCTTGATATGTATGCCAAGATTGGTGATCTAGGGAATGCAACTAAGGTGTTTAAATTTATCCCCAACCGGAATCATGTCATGTTTAATGCGATGATTGCCGGATTCTTTAGATCAGAGACTGAAATTGATGAAGAGTTTGCAGATCAAGCATTGAATCTATTTTCTGAGATGCAAAGAACAGGAATAAAGCCCTCAAAGTATACATTCTCAAGTATACTTAAAGCTTGTAATGCAGTAGAAGATCATGAATACGGGAAGCAAATTCATGCTCATATCTTAAAAAACAATCTCCAATCTGATGAGTTTATTGGAAGCTCACTTATTAACTTATATGCAATTTCGGGTTCGATTGACGAGAGTTTGAAATGTTTTCGGTCAACACCAAGATTAGACATTGTTTCGTGGACTTCGATAGTTGCAGGGTGTGTTCAAAATGGGCAATGTGAACAAGCACTCAGTTTATTTTATGAACTTCTTGCTTCTGCGAGAAAACCAGATGAGTTCATGATATCGAGTATGTTGAGTGCTTGTGCAAATTTGGCTGCTGCAAGATCAGGTGAACAGATACAAGGATATGCTTTGAAAACGGGAATTGGATTGTTCTCAGTTGTGGGGAACTCACAAATTTGCATGTATGCGAAGTCGGGAGATATTGATGCGGCTAATTTGACATTTAAAGCGACACAATACCGTGATGTCGTATCATGGTCTGTGATGATCTCAAGTTATGCACAACATGGTTCTGCAAGAGAAGCTTTGAGCCTCTTCGAGGAAATGAAGAGTTCTGGTATTGCACCAAACCACGTGACATTTCTCGGAGTCCTCACTGCTTGTAGTCATGGAGGGCTTGTCGAGGAAGGATTTGGGTAAGTTTTCACTATATGTGAGGAATTGTTGTCTTATTGCTGCATTTACTTTCAATTATGCAAGGCCCACATTGTTTTGAAAGAAAGAACAGGTTTCCTATAAAATATAACCCTACTTTTTATAGCTAATTTCACAAGTTTGAAATGGTTTATATACACATATATATATATATATATATATATATATATATATATATATTTTGAAATGATAGAGTGGTTTTGTAGAGGACCATGAACCTCGACGACTAAGAGTTTTACCTCGTTCTCCCCTCAGTGGAAAGACAATCATGTTACCATCCAACAAAAGTGGGCTTTGCAGTGGTTTAAATATAGGATATTAGGGTTGCAAGTAGTGAGTACATATAGATTGCACCCCCCATGAAAAGATGAGTTAGTATTGTTTCTTTGATTTTGCACGATACTTAGTATATTTGAGTGGTTCAATGTAATTAATCAAGGCAAAAGATGAGGTCAACTGTTGTGCAAAATTTTTATCCTTATCACCACATGTGTTACCCATCTTGTGTGGGAGTTGCCCTTTTGGAATGTGGTATGTGGGTTTATTAAAGCACCCGACTAGTCTACACAGGCCAGTAAACTATCAGGGATCACCACGTGTATAGCACCAAGACTGAAGCCAAGTTTTGCTCTTTTTTACTCTTCCAAATTGGTATAAGTCAGTATTACATAAATTTTCTTTCATTTGTTTCAGTTTCAAGAACCCACAATTTTCTTACATTGGTTTATCAATTATAGGTACTTCGATAGCATGGAAAACGATTACAACTTGACCCCTAATGTAAAGCATTATTCTTGCATTGTCGATCTTCTCGGCCGTGCTGGAAAATTAGCTGATGCTGAGAGTTTTATCATGAGCTCAGAATTCGAAGATGACCCTGTAATGTGGCGGGCCTTATTGGGTGCTTGTCGGGTCCATAAGGACCCTGTCACTGCAAAACGTGTCGCAGAACGTGTGATTCAACTTGAGCCTCAAGCAGCAGCATCTTATGTTCTTCTCTACAACATTTACTCAGAAGCTGGAATACAACTACCAGCCACAAAAATCAGAGATTTGATGAAGGATCGAGGAGTTAAGAAAGAACCAGGTCTAAGTTGGATAGAGATCGGGACAAACGTTCATTCATTTGTTGTGGGTGATAAGTCTCATCCTCAGAGCCAAATGATTTATAGTAAGTTGGAAGAAATGATAGAAAAGATCAAGAAAATAGGTTATATTGATGAGAAGGTTGTTCCTAATGATTCTGAGAAAGAAAGCAAGGACAGTGTGGTTGTGAATTACCACAGTGAAAAGTTAGCTGTAACTCTAGGTATCATAAGCTTACCCAAGTCAGCTCCTATAAGAGTGATGAAAAACTTGAGAGTCTGTCAAGATTGTCATACAACAATGAAGTTTATTTCACTTGTGGAAAAGAGGGAGATTATTCTCAGAGACCCAATTCGGTTTCATCGATTCAGAGATGGTTCTTGTTCATGTAACGACTATTGGTAGCAGAGCGACACATCGGCAGTTCATGATTATTAGTGTAAATTCCCTACACCGATGAGAGTGTGAGAGAGAAAGAGACCATTTCTTATTAATATAGAGACAGGCGATGGAGAATTCGTCGCTTGATCAAGTAAAGAGCTTGTTGCTTGGGAATAATCCAGCAGTGATACTGTTAAGTTATGAGTGAGATAGAGTGATAGACGAAGGATTGCACTGTTTCGACAAAAACAATGATTTGAAGCTCAGTTAAATTGCAAAATTCGGGTAAGCTAGCAGGAGAAAAAAAAGAATCACAGTAAATTAGTGTGATGGGTCTAGTTATGGTAGTTTAAGTAAATCAGTATATTTTCGAACCTCAGCTAATGCTCTTCCTTGTTTCATTGTGTACTTTATACCTTGATACTGGATGAACCGATTCGGTGTCTTTCTCACTATGCATGTATATATATATAGACACACATAAAAACCAAAATAGCTGCTGTCTGCTTGAGCAAGTTTGATTCTTGTTAGAAGCTATACTGCTAAAGTACTTTTGAAAGCTGAAGGGTTTATTTACTATGCCTTGTTTGTTATTGAGTATGGACTAACTTTTAGCGAATAGAAGTTATAATTAATCCAGAATACAGAATATACAATTTCTTGTCCATTTGTAGCTCTATACATGCCTTGTTGCTGCGTGGACTCCAAAAAGTTTGTGACTTAGCTTGAATCTCTCCGTCAAGCGTCAACAGATCCATTAACGAATAACTTTTCTTTCGAAAAAGCCACAGGTTATTTCCTGTCTTGAATCATTTAATTTCAGTGTAATTTTCTGTGAACTTCTACAACTGTTATACTTGAATAATAGATTGTGATATTTGCAGAAACTTGGCATCATAATGACACGGTTTTTAACTTTTTAATTTTGAGGCAGAAGCTGATTTGCTGTCGGTGAAAATTCTAGTCAATGGTGAACCGAGTTGGTTGGTATGTGTTACTGATGCGACACACTCTAATTGTGTTGAAGAGAGGAGTGGAATCGGTGAAGAAAGTTATGTAGTTGTTACTGAAGAAGATGTTGTCGAGGGTGTTTGCTAATTTCATGGCAAAATGCATTATCTCCAACCTGAAAGCTAAGGTTGATGTCTATCTTAAGAACTCCGTGATCTTACTTATTTTGTTTAGCTTTTCTGTTATCTAATGTGTCTCTTCTACCTCTCACTCGCAGAAATTAACACCCGAGGAACTTCAGAAATTTAAGCTCACAAAGTGGATCTGTGATCTATCTGGTTCATTTCTTTTAATATTACCTATTACTAATTAGTTTCAAAGATCAAGGTGTTTTGTGTCGTCAAACCTGATAGCTGATTCCCATTGAACCACTGTAAATGATTAATGTTTGTTTGTTTGCGTTGTGAGTTCTGGTTTGCTATCAAATATTCAAATGTATCTAAATGCTGAACCTGCAAAATTGTTATGTAAACAGATTTCAGTAGGTTTTGAGTACTGTAAAAGTATGCAGACAGACAAAGAAGTTCGAATGTCATCTTGCGTCTCGAAATTGTTCAATTATCTGTAACCATGTACACATTCTGGATTACTCTTAGTTTATCATGTTTTTAATCGAGTGGGCGTTTTTATTCTGATAAAGGGGAATTAAAAATGAGGATGGGTTTACTATCACAAAAGATGGTCATAATAATGATGCATCTCTTTTACATATTCTTTTAGTCCCAAACTAATGATTCAATGCTTCATATTTTTTCACAACCGTACGACTTAAAGTTACCTCATAGGTTCATTTGGGTGATTCGAAACTATCATGACTCGGTCCCAAGCGAATAATGATGTAAGTTATTTGCAACTTACTATGACGCTTGGTTCAACCGATGCTTGTGTATGAGTTGGCTTATTTTAATGTAGAGAGGTACATGTCATATATGGTACGTCCACTTAAGCTCTTTCGATCGGGTGGGTACGAACTGATTCGGGCATCGAACGGTCACGGACCCTTCGGGCTGGGACGGTCGTGGGCGGGTTTCGGGGCTCCTGGCCAAAATCCCACCCCTATCATTGGTTAAAAGATAAAACAAGTTTACATAAACTTATTACTCATTTTTTTTATATACTTTCTTACTTATTTTATTTGTTAGAATGTATTTCTTTTTTAATTATAATGCTAAGTTGTAAAGAAATTATAGAAAGAGGGACAATTATGTCATTTTTATAGCAACAGTTAGTTGCGATCCGCGCGCGAAAAATACCCCAACTCCTAAAACGAGCCAACTCGACTGAAGTTATTTTTGGAAATATTTCCATTGTTATCAACTAGTTTTAGAAATAAGAATTCAAACCCTAGTCAGGTTGATGATGCATTCGCCCAGGAAACCTAATTTAAACAGGAGAGGAGAGAAATTGAGATAAAGATTAGGAAGTCCTCCGAGTTCTTGTTTAATTCTGAAAACAGTGGAGTAGTAGTAGTATTTTAAAAAAAAAAATATATAGAAACACATACTATTGTATATAAACAGCTAGGGTTAACTCTGTTTCTCATAACATCTTCTTATTAAAAGTGATGATGACTCCATTGATGAGAGAAGCAATTAGCGAACTGAATGGTACCAACATCACATGGATAGACGAGAAAACGCTTTTCGAAAGCGATGTAGATCTTCGCCAATGTAGATTCCTTATACCAAAGTCTCAAATATTAGAGGCTTACTTGACTAAGAACGAAAGGTCGAAAATAGAGATTTCACAAGATAAGTTGGGGAATGAAAATGACGGAATCGAGGTGAAGGTGGTAGATCATGAGGGTAAAGTGTGGAAGCTTGATTTCAAGAAATTTTCAACTTTTAATATTCACATCTTAACCAAGGGATGGAATGACATAGTTAAAAACTTTAACTTAGAAATAGGCGACAAAATTCAGTTATGGAGCTTTAGAATACCTGTGGAAGGACAAAATTCAGAGCTTTGTTTTGCTATCAATATCGTAAAAGCATGAAGAAGACGAAGTAGAAGATGAAGCTAGAGAGGTATAGAAGAACAAAGTGCTGAAATTGAAAAGAAAGCCATAATAGTTAACGAATTATCGACATCGATTAGATTTTTTTTTTTTTTTTGTTCAAGTTATGTATTCATATTTCACTTGATAAAACATTAAACACTTTCTTTTCAATTTCATTGTTCAAGTTCTGTTTCCGTGTAGTGGAATAGGAAAAGAAAATTGGGAAATATAATTTTTGTTTAGTAGATGGACGCTTCTTTAGTTGCTTGAAAAGAAAACTTAAAAATCTATATATGATCTCAAATAACCTAAAGTGAATGTTGTACCTTAGACAAAACAAGTCAGACCTAGCAGATTCGGATTCGAACAATTTAGGAGAAGCTCGCTCCTGTCTCTACAAGTAGCAACATCTTAAACCAGGAGAAAAGAAATCCTTACAGACAATAAGCAATGTACTCTTGAATTAAATTAGGGTTTTTTTAAAAGTACAATCAAATTCTATATATTTCATAAATTGGTCCTGCTCGCCTTCACAGCTTACTCTAAAAGTTGGTGATCGCGGCTCCCTGTAACACCCACTATAGATAAAAAAGAAGGGTGGATGAGACTTTGAGCATGGTCTCCCTGGGATAACATAATGACACCTTCCATACACCACAGCCGAGATGTTAATTAAATGTAAACAAGCAAATCGCCTTCAGGAGGAAGATTTCCACCACTCCAAACATAAACCCGGAAACCAAGACGAGGAACTGTCTCGTTATTCATTTGAGTCGACACTTTCACTATATGAGCTGCTTGCGTTTCGGCTATGCAACGATAAGCCCCTCATATGACCTGACAAAGTTTGGCCGTCTACCCGTTTTTCTTGAAAGAATTTTTCTCTCTCAACGTGTTTGGCAGGTGGTGGAGGAATTATTACGGTGGCACCAAGAGGAGGTGGTGGTGGACTGGATTCCTGAGATTCCAGACACAGAGGACGTATTAGAGGACGGTGTAGCCTTTCAGCTTGAACGGACTCGTGGATTGCACCCGCTGGCTGCTTCATATGTTCTTCTTCTTCGGGTCTCATGCAAGCTTTTCCCTTTCTAATCCTGTAAACATCAGGAAGCAATAATGGTTTAATCAGAAGAGAAAGACAGTGCTCCGTTAGAAAATACAATCGATAAATTGAAAAACGGAATCGCGAATAAATGTAGAACTTAGTTGCTTCTTTTTCTATATGCATTAGGGTATTGATAGGGAAAAATACCTGCGGAATAGTCCTTCATCGTCATCTTCCTCCTCTATTGCTTCATGAACCAAATGAGTAGCAAGAGAGGTATCCGATGATGAAAGAAGTGCGTCATGCCTCGATAGTAATTTATGCATTTGCTCATTCAGTTCAATTGCTCGAGAAACCACTTTCTCATCCCTGAGAAAATACAGGTTAACTTTAATTATGTGGATAGCACTATATCAAGGATTATTCATTATTGATGCTTTTAATGAATTCATAACAACCACTACTATCTGTGACTAAATCTGAAACTTCACATATTTTAATCAACATCATGATTCACAAACAACTCCAAAGAAGATGACCCTTTCTCCTTATCAACCCAAGCTAGTTCAGACAAGAAAACAAACACATACACTGTGCTCAAAAACTAGATTATACCTTCAAGCAATTTACCGGCCTTATTTTAAGGGAATTTACGTGTCAGTTTTAATGCTTAACCAAGTGTACGAAACTTGAAAAAGATGTATTTCACTCTTGAAGTAAGAAAGTTGGACAGCTAGGTGAGGAAGAACAATGACTCGTATGAACAAAAATAAAGTTTGCGGACAGGACTATACTAAATAAGAACGTTCTACAGAAACATCTCGAGGCTTCACTCGGACGTTTACTGGAAATGTTTTGGAAAAGCTGCAATAATTCGCTTGAATGTTACCGAGGTCAATCAAATTGAAAAATGTAGGATTTAAATCCGTCACAAAATCGAAGCATACCCTTGCAAGAGTCATATTTTTTTCATGTCAAGGAATACAAAATCACATTGAAGAAATGGAAACATAAGGTAATTATGCATAAACATCATCCAAACCCAAAGTCTAAGCAAGGGAAAGAAAGTCTTACTGAGAGGTCAGGACAAGATGCATTACTCGTTGCTTTTGAAACGTACATTGTTCCACAAGATCTAAAGTGAACTCATCTTTTGCTCCCTACAAAATGACAGTGGCAACCTTAGCTTAGATTACAACGGACCCACTCTATCAGCCAGCCACCAGGTAAAAGCATATTCTAAATCTGTACCAATGTATTTGCAAGAAAATAATCTTTCAAGTTTCAACATAGAAAAACTAATGTATTTCCTATATGGTGATAGAAGTATAATCAGAAGTCTTGATGCTCAAAATTTTTCTCTAAGAAATCATAAGTTAGTCCAAAGGTTTATGAACATATGTAGATGACTGGGTTTACAGTATGATGGCCGATTTCTGTTTGGGGACAACATGAATGTCTTTTCACTTTTGTAACCCTTCACTTCTCTAAGTTTCAGAAATAGCATAAACTTCAAGATGAGAGAATATCTGTTACTATAGCTTCTGGGAAGCTGAAAGACTGAAATGATGCTAAAAGTGCATATGTGATAACTCAAAGAGTGAGGGAGATTAGAGATGTATCATATTTGAGGCGTAAAGTCATGCCAGTTAACCCTTTTCCTGAATTGATTTTGCATGCACATAACTTGGTCATGGACCATAGTTGGGTGTAACTTGTAAGTTCAAGCGTGTGAAATAGCATCTTGTGCTATCCACATGAATGAGATTTATGATAAATCTAGGCCGAGGAGAGTGACCATTGAACCAAATAATTTTCATTAGGATAATCGGGCTCCTTTAGAGATTAAATTCTTTCATGAAAGGTAAACAAATTTCTCCTCAATCGCCGAAACTTTGTGCAAATTAAGAAAATGGATTTTATTCCAATAGGATTTGAGAAGTTCGATACAAATTCGTCTTAACTAGGTTTCTTATATATTTGCTTTACAAGATAACTGCACATACTTCTTAACTACCTAAATAAATTAAGGAACTGAGTATACTCCAGAAGGAACCGAGAATCTAAATGCAGTCCAGCTCTTCCAGCTTAAAAGTCATGAGGCATCTGAAGTTCAGAAAAAGTTGATGTCTTGCAAGTTGCATGAACAAAGCGTCCATGAATGTTTTACCACGATTAGATTGAAATCTACATAAAGAAGGTTCACTAAGCTCATACCTCACAATGTTGAGAATCAACAGCATCCAACACTTCTCTCAAAACCTCCAACGTACTAGCAGCCTTCTGGATTATACTGCATTTAAGAGTAGTATATCAAAAAAGAGATATGGCAACAAACCCTCAATTTGCTGAAGCATTTCGGAGTACCAAGCTACCGCTGTTCATATAAAGGACCGTAACAGGTCAAGTCAAGCTTATGTCAAGGTTGATGTGCTCCAATCAGGCATCATCCAAGTCAAGTCTTTAGGTCTTTGCCAGCTACTGCTTAATTTTGATCAGGCTCGATATGGAACTAATTATTATACTCGCAATTAGAAAGTTTAGAAGACCAAAAGGATGAGGTTGAAGTTAGTTTTTTCAATAGTTTAACTTTCATCTTCAACGATCAAACCCAGGGACTAGGAGGCTAGGACCTACACCTGGTCAAGTCCAGCTTTGGTTCTTCACATTGAGTAGTAAGTCAAGTTGACCATACCAAGTTCCGACTTGGTTAAACAATAAAGGTCTATTAATCAGGTTATAACTTATAACAACTTTTGCTACATAATCTAAAAATACTTCCTTCATACGTTGCGGTTCCTAAGGGATGAAATTCTCGATACTATCCAGACGAGAAAAAAATAGCAGGAAGGCATCTAACGATACCTTGATTCTGGTATGGTTTCAGCGTCTGATTGTTTTGCAACCCCTTCCTGTTTTGGAGAGACGGGCCTGTGGTTGGGTCTATTATTTTCATGTCCCTCTGAAGTGGGAATATCTGAGGGAAGAAGCCGTGGTGCGTGAGTAAATTTTACCCCTGCACTCTGAAGAAAACAATCATTACAATAAGCACATCATAGTGGGATCTGCTTAAGAAAAATGGAAATTACTGGAATTCAGATTGCGTGCACTAACAGCATCAGGTACTTGGGACCATATTTAGGTATTATGAGAGACTAGATGGCACATCACAGAAATAAAATCGTTTAACAGGAAAAAGCATTATGAGTCAAAGTGGTGCACCTACCACCAACTCATAGTATGCAGCATAGTACTGAGGGAACTGTCCAGATGCCCCACCATGGGAAGTCTGCATGGCATCTAGAAGAAGAAATATCTTCTCTCTCACTGGCAGATCTGTCTGTAATGAAACATGACATTACGAAGCAATTGGAAAAAAATTATTCAAAAGTTGACAAATGCGTGATAGTCAACGGGGTCAACCTTTTTCTTTACTATCTTCACCAGAATTGGGAGAATTCCAGTATCAATCACCTGCTTGTGGATATGCTCCCCACAATTATTCATCAACATCTCCAATAACTGCAAATTGAGAGAAAATTGTATAGTTATATCCAATTTATCCTCAGAAGCAATGTACTCATCTATGCTACTTTATGACTACGAAAGGATGTCAATCGCCAAGCATAAGAGGTTCCCATTATTCAACATAATGAGATTGTACTTTACAAGATTGCAGAAGAAACTACGGTGCCACCACATTAGAGAGACATTGCGTTATCACACACAAGTGAAACAAAATCAGTATCGGAATCAGAACTCACCAAGACAGCAAAAAGTTGGGTATTTGAACTTTTGTGTCCCAAACGTTTTTTAATAGCTTTTACTACATCTTTAGCTTGCCTGTATAGAAGAAAAAACTTGTCAAGAAATGACATAAGCTATTCAAAAATATATCTCAACCCAAGCTGAATAATCACATGAAGAAATTGTTAAGTGTACGATGTTTAACAGCAACCACAGATTGAAAATAAGTTAGAATTAAAATAAAAACACAATCACCAGATACTTGTGAGTATTGAATCAAAACACAAAAGCAAGCCCAACATACCCTGGATCACGTGAAACTATTTCACAAATTTCAATGTTCTTCATCCAATCCATTTCCTTCAATTTATCACTTGTAGCTAAATTGATAAGCTCGGCAGCCATTTCCCCCAACGACAAGAACCCAGCTCTAAAACAGATTTGTTATCTCGGATTCTCAGCCGTGATCGAACAGTGATAGATGTCAATTGACGGGCTAATCACCACCTTCTAGTAGAAATAAAGAACAAACAAATTAACTAGATCCAAATATAAAAAATAGAAAATCACAGAAGTTATGACCAAATTAACTCAGACAATCATCAAAAGCCAAGTGATAAAAAAAACTCTCAAACATTGATAAAGTCAAATGAACCAAACCCTAACCAATTTTTTTTGAAACTTTAGCTCAAAATTAAAACTATATTAATGAAGCACCAAAATCTTCAAATAAACATTTTCCCGCAAAAAATCAAGGTTATAAATTTGAAATTAATAAAATCCAAATCACCAAAGAACGAACTTCCAAAATTAACTAAATTCAAAATACTAGCTAAAATTTACCAGGGAATCACCAGTCTCTGATAAACAAGAAATGTGTGAAAGAGTAAATCGAATCTCAATCAACTTTCTTGATTTGCAAATGAAGCTAAACCTAAAGAATCAAATTGATCAACCTGTAGAATATCAAATGTCTCAAAATCAAACATTCTTCATTCAAGTAAGGTAAAGAATCGTACTTGAGTCTTGAAATGATACAAACTGGTAAAAAAAAGAAGCTCAGATCTAGTTGACAATTAACGTACTTGAGAAGATGAAGAGAAAGAAGTTGAAAGAAGAGAAGCAGCACATGGTTGATTCAGAATTTGCAGAAAAGCAATAGCACGATCTTTACTTGCTCGAAAACTGTTCCAGTGCTAAGTTTTAGGGTTTTGCTTTTTCACTTTTGCTTTTGGTATGGGAGTTCTTTCTTCTTCTTCTTCGATGTCTCTCTCTTACTCTCTCTATTAGTTGTTTATAGAATTATAGAGAGAGAAAAAGTAAAGTAGACGTGTTTGTTCAGTCTGGCTGGGGCTTTCTTCTTTTTTCAGTGGTATGGGTTGTTGGTTTGATGATGTTGGATGCCTGCCTATGTTTTTTTTTTTAACTTACTACTACTATAGTAGATGGTGTTTATAACTACTACTACTATATTAGCTCGAAAGAGCAGAGTTTTACAGCCATTTGCTGTTTTTAACTGAAAAAATCGATGAAGTTGGGAGACGAATTGACACCACATGATGCTTCGCCTTTGTGGCAAAGCATAATGACTTGCACCTAAATTTGTGTATCAGTCTCCTTTGATACGTGTGAAGAAAGAGTTGGAAAATCGTATTAATCTTCTACGGTTTGGTTGGATAAAGAGTGATTGAAAGTCGTTTTCTCATTGAAAAAAGTGTGGAAAAAGGTGACAAGTCGACTTCCACACACAATTTCCCAGATTTTATGAGGACGAAAACGTTTAGGGTGCCACTTGTTTTAGAGGTTCCTATACCCTTCTTTCTCCACCTTCATCACCATCCCCGCCACTGCTGAGCAGTAAGCACCATCACATCCGAACACCACTACGGTCGACCACCACCATATATGTCCACTATTTCGTAGCCTAAGTTGGGGATTTGATGCAGGCTTATTAGAAACTTATCTGCCATATATTTTCCTATTCATCTTTCATGTCAATCACAATAGCGGTAATATTGTTGCGTCCAATCACGTTGTATTTTCCCTTTCATCTCGGATGTAAATCATAATGTGTATCTGTTTGGCGGTTCACTTATACCCGATAAAGCACTGTGCTAGACATAGAAGTAAGAGAATCACTTCCTTTTAAGTTTTATCTGCAAATGCAATCTTAGTAGCCTCCCGTCGAACATCAAATCTAAACCATACAAGGACACATGTATAAAAAAAAATTGGTTTTGGATATTGTTTGATTCAAAACGAAGATTCTTGAAAGTACAAAAGAAACTAACAAGTTTGTAAAAAATAATGCCTACATTACCAAAATTTTGTACATTTCAACAGGACATCCTCATCGACTACAAGAATACCCACTAATATTCTCCTAAAAGTACCCCGAGTGAAAAAAAAAGTTACAAGATTGAGTGAGTGATCTTTGCTTTTGTAGGCAAACAAGCAATATCCCTAAATAAGATTTTAGGATCCCATGCAACATAATCGAAACTTTCTTTACCAGACTATATCCAGCATAAATGTATTGTTTGATTGAAACATGCAATCGAGGGTCCCTATTAGTGAAGTTGAAATTAGCTTCCATTGTTGGTGGATGCGGACTTCTTCTTTCTCTTGTTTTTTGGCTTCACGGCATCCTTTAGAGTCTTTACTCCACTAAGTGGTTCACCTGTGACTCGACTTTCTGCTGCTTCATTTGGTATAGAGTTACGAGTGTCGAGACCGGAAGCTGGTTCCTCGAGCTTGACATCGATCGAGCTTTTATCATCGGTGGTCGACTCCTTTTGTTCCCTACTTGGTGTTAGTCTTCCTGCACATTTCATGTGAAGATATCAAGGAAAGTTATTTTTTGTGGGGACTCTTACTTTGTAGAAACATTCTAAATGGAATATTCTGCCAGCTTCAAAAAGTGACATGTTTGAAATACCAGTAGGAATTTCACAGTAATCTTTACTTAGTACAAAAAAAGATAGGAAATCAGGCCTCCAAAGAAAGCACCATTACCGTGTTCCAACACAGTAATAGAACACATTTCGTCGTATTGAAAACATATTTACAGATATGATACCTCGGAAAAGAAAACTTGACTCAAACCATCCCCACGTTTCAGAATTATTTGCCTATCAAAAAAAGATATATATGTTGTAATTTTCATACTTAGTTTTCTCTGAATGTACCTTTTTCACTAACATGTGACGTTCACCTAACTTTCAATTAGGTCCATTTTTCGGAACCAACATTCTTTATTTTACAAAATCTAACAAGCAAATCTCTCTTTTTCATTTCCTCTGATAGGAACTAGTGACTAAAAGTGCCGCAAAATCTACTGTTTCACTGATAGCAGTGACTAGAAGATCCATAAATGTATAAGTTCACCAACAAACTTATTTGTTAAATATATACTTAGAACAGAGAACGATGGAGCACTCTCCATTCAGTAGAAATGAATATTAACTTATTAAGATGACGGATATATAATTTATCACAAAGACAACTTCCTAAAGTTGTTGCTCTGTAGTTGCATAATATAGGGATGTGACCTCAAAGTAAGAAAAACATAATACAGAAGGTATATAAAAATAAAAATTGAACCTTTGGTTCTGATCTGACTCGGTTATATTAGTCAAGCCAATATGACTTAAACCATATCAATCTCCACATTCGGCTTCAACTTCGACAATGACAAACACATTAACCAAATAAGGGAAATTTTATATGCACCGCAAGTTTTTGTTATACACCCTGGAGTGGCTTAATTTCCTCTTCCTAACTGTTATTGCAGGGAGAATAACAAAAAAGCTCGGGCCACATAAAATTTCCCACCAAATAACTCAACAAGCGAGCAAGTTCAGAACAAGCATTGAAACTGATAAAATCTGATACCAACCAATATTAAGACATAAAAAGCTAATTACCAGACAAAGCTAGAGACGTCTTGAGGGAAGTTGCGTCAACACCCTTTGAATACGGATCCCTGCCAAAAGAAAAGGAGGAAAACATTTACTTGATAAACAAATTAAATTAGAAATGGAGCAGTGAGTCACAATTACATCATCTATTACAATTTACGACATTTATACTGTAAACACATGATTCATTTTATACCAACATGTATCAAAAATTAGAATGTTGGGTTGACAAGGACCAGACACTTGATGTTGGTTTAGGCTGTCCCAGAAACTGTGGAGACATCGTGATTTTTTAGTCAACCAACGTTAAAGTATGCTTAAGAGCTATCTGGTTGTCGCTTTAATTAGGAAAGTCCAAATGAAACTTATGCTCAGAAGCAGATCAAATCAAAACACGAGCTGAACACCCAGTAAGACATATCTTACCAGCTTGAAGGGCCTCCCACAGAAGCTGTAACATTTTCACCTCTTCCTGCATTCGCTACTTTCTGTGAAGATTGGGGTTTGCCCCCAGCACTATGGCTGCAGCTCTCTTCTAGCTTATCTGCTAATCTGTCCACATGATTCCATGGAGTGTCACCGACTCCTTTTTGAATAGGTTGGTCTCTATCCTTCATTGTAGTATCTCGTTCATGAACATCCACAGCAACCACTGATGAGTGACGCTTAATCTTCCTTAGAGCTCTCTCTGTATTGTGTGCTTCTACCTGAACAAGTTTGTATTAGAAGAGACAGACATAAACAAAGTATGAATTATGAAACGATCCAATGAACAACCACGAACCAAATGTTGTTCAAACTGAACGATATCTTTAGAATTGGTATTTTGCTGCCATAAATGCTCATCTAATCATGCATGCCTTCATCAGTTTTTCTGCCTCTTTTTCTCTGATGATCACTAATTTAAGGGTTTCTCTCTATGGCCTCTATTATGGGCCATGGCAGCAATTGCCACCTCACTTGACTAGTTTATTGCTGAAGAAGACCAGTCTGCCAGGGCTCGTCTTCACTCCCTCTCTGTACAAAATCGAAGAAGAAAACCTCTCTAAATCTATGCGACTGCTCCTCCTCCCACTCAAAAACTAAAGAAGAACTTTTTCTAAATCTACTTTATTTTTAGAAGGTCAACCGCGGACCATGTGACTCGCGGATCGACTGACTAAATCCCATCTCAGGGAGTTGCTCAATTTTTGTCAAAACTCAGGGCTCTGCAGAATAAATCTCCACAAATTGTTCTATGTTAAAATTGCAATTAAATTGAAACCTATGTAACATGGATTAATGAACAGGCATCAGTACCTAAAACTGGCAGGAGTTGTTCAAATACTATGAACTGAAAAAGGTCAATACAAGACAAGAGATATTCACGTAATTTTTTGTCTAAGTTATAAGGTCTTTTATGGTTCAATCACGATCTATTACGTGATAGTTCATACATTATGAACATATATATTCTTGCATTGTAGTTTATACTCATCGAAAAGATTAGAGTGGCAAGGCCGCAAGAGTGTCCAAACATCTGACACAAATTCAATTATTCCACTCGATAAAAATCTAAAAAGTATATCCACATTCTTAGATTGAAGCTAATCAAGTTAGGTCCTTTGAAGGTTATGGGGGAAGTCATACAATTAACTATATGAAGCGTAGTTGCTACAAGAGATGATAGATTGGAGATATTGCGCCATTGTAGTTTATTTTTCGTTACTATGGGTCTTGCTCAAGAAGCATAGATTACGAGCCTGCACCGTTAAAGCTTGAAAAAATAACTACAACAACAGACACATGCTCAAGTCCACAAACTGCACGAAGTCGTTAAAATGGTACTAGTAAATGGAGATGAATAAACCCCTCCTGGGAAGTCCTCGAGTTGCATCTCTTTTAAAATGATTCAAGTAGCAAATATACTGCAAAGAAGAGTGTTCATATGAAAACTCACAGCATCTTTTATTTTGCTTGTTATATCAGAAGCTTTCACAGAAGCAATACGTAAACATTGCATGATGGCACTTTGCATGACACCTTCTCCAACTTTTTGGATGGAACATACTTCACCATTTGCATTTAATGTAGCAGTCAGCCTTCCTACCATCACAACCTCCTCGTTATGAGTTGGATCAATAACCTATATAGCATCCCACAATAGTAATAATGAAAAAGTAATATACAAAAACTTCATATGGATGAGTAAAAATAAAACAAGTTTTAAGGAACCAGGTCGGTCTTCCATTACCACAACGTTCCCATCACCAAAAAATGCAAAAGTAACTGCTACGGGAAGGTGATGTATTATCAAAGGTAGTGGCTCTTTAACCTATCAATATAAATAAGACAATAACACAACGTAAGTTGAGTTAGGTTTCTCATTGATAATGAACCCTAGTTAACAGGTAAAATCTAGTTTTTGATTAAGGTATCACCTCTGGTGAATGTATTATCACTTCCTGACCATCTTCTCCCTCTAATGTACAATCAGGCCTCCGGAATGTCATTAGTGCAGCCAAAGCAGCAATATTAGCAGCATCAACAAGATTTCTGATGTATAAACAGATGAAATTATCAGTTACCGTCTATGACAAATATTAAGAATGGTTAAAATATAGGGCTTTAACCTTCTTACCCTCCATTGTCTAGAATGTGAAGATCAAGACGAATGGACCACACAAACTTTCCAGCTAGGACACACAAAGACTCTGTATCAACTGCCCTGCTTTCCCTGCAGCCCCAGCATTAGAATTTCAAAACTCAATATGAAGCCCATAACAATTATCCTGCTTAGGGTGATTTCGTAGAAATCCAAAAAGACACCTACTTTATCTGATCTACCTAGTGCGAATCGGTGAGACTCCATAACTCGGCATATATTTCACGTAATAGTAGCTTAGCAATTACTGCCCGTATAAAAATAGATATAATGCCTAGCAAAGTTTACCAACTGACTGTTTTACTTTTCCAGAATATAGACATCAAGTTTCATACGTAAGATTCAAAAGAGTGCAAAAGAAACAAGATGTATGGTACTTAAGTAATATCATGAGATTCGCATGATGAATAATCTAGATTTATCGAACTCAAATTTCCAACCCTTATCTCTTATTCAGAGTTGAGATTTTCCTCGTGACAAAGAACCTATTTGAGTAATTTCATCGCTGAGAATTTCATTAGACCAAGATGTTTCACCTAAGACCACGGTCTATGATACGTCCTAGTTCAACTGCAAACTCTCCAGGACGTCCAGTCTCAAAAGAAGGATCAGCCATTGGTGAAAACTCAGTATATATTTGAAGTGTCCCTTCATTTGGCCTGTCGCGGTAAGGCTGTACTAGTTGAGAAGTGACGAAACCCATTACGTGGGTCTGACCTAGCTGCACTTCTGATGAACCATCCTCCCTGTAATGCAACAAAAACAAATAAAATGTAGATTGAGAGTTCCCTACAAGGAAGAAATTAAGGACCAATATACAAGTATGGGTTGAAAGGTGAGACGTTACCTCCCAAATTTAACAGTTAAGCGACGATAATCAAAAGGACGACGACCATCAACTCTAAGGTCAGAAAGCAAAGCAGTCTCGATGAATTTCTTCTCATTAACTGTCATATGCCACTTATTAGCTAATCTTTGCTCCATTTTTTAGTTTCTGCAATAAACTAAAAAAACTTGAATCATTTATAGAAATTATACTGTTTCTAAGACTTATTTGATAGTATAAGAGAAGAAACAACCAACCCCAAAACCTGTACTAATTGTTGCTGAAAACTTGTTGAAGAAGAGGCAAAAACATAGGGGGAAAAAAGAGTAAGATAAGTGGGGAGAAGAGATAGAACTATTGAAGATGATGAAAACAAAGAAAAAGAGTTACCTTGAAGTTAGATGATGGAAGAAGAAGAAGAAGATTACAGTTGGAGAAGAGAAGTGTTCTTCGTTTTCCTCTCTATCTCTCTCTACTGTGTTGATCGATTAGGGCTAAAGGAAGAGAGAGAGAGACTGATTTCATCACAGGTCAAGTTGAGTGGGCCTGGACAGTTCTCGACCCAAAAATTCAATTTTCGTATAAACACCCTCTTTCTCTTCAGTCTTCTCTAAGAGCACGTCCAAATGAAGGGGCTCGCTCGGCCTACCAATTTTGAGGGTCTTTGAATTTTTTCAACTCCAAATTGGACTCTCAACATAAGCTTTCAAATCCAAATTATATACGTGATTGATGTACGTGTGTGAAATTTTGATTTAAATTTTTAACTATAAATTATTAGTTTCAAATATAAAATTTAATTTGATGTTATCGTAGAGAGAATTTTACAAAGATAAATATAAAAACAAAAAAAATAATAATGGAGAAAATTTGAAAACACATGAAAGACTAAAACTACGACTCCAACTTATACTATCTTGAATGTAGTTCATGATGGTGCCCGCGGTTGAATTACCCGCGCATATTGCGAAGAACCACCAATTGAAAAATGAGCTCTTGGATTCACATTCATTTCAATCTCGTTTATCGAATTGATCTGCTGCAAAAGCTTGTATACATGGCTTGTATCCACCCTGAGCCATTGCTATTATATATAGAGATGAGAAGAACATGATTAATTGTAATTGAGATGAAGAATGGCAGGAGGAGGTGATTTATTCATTGCTATTGCAATTTCCCGGGCCTTGAGAAGGTAGAGTAGTTGATAGAGTTAATATACAGAAACCCTACAATTCAATACAAGAAACTTAATTTTAGAATTTCTTTTAAGAATTAAGCCTGCCATCGACCCTATTTTTCAGATCTTTTAACATTTCTTCGTTACAAAGGCACACTCAGTTGACCATCTACGCAAATGGGTAAGGTGCTGTTTGTTTTTTTTTTATGTCTGAATCTGAAACTGCTGAATCTGAATTTGCTGAACTGAATTAGCTGAATCTGAATTAGCTGGATTATTTTGCAAGTCAGATGTTTGTTTTCTAAATCTGAATTACTAGGTCTGAATTAAGGTTTGGACATTTATACCCCCAATGACATATATAAGGCAAAAAGACATTTCTAAAAATAAAAAAACCCTAATTCTTTCACAACAAAGTTCTGAAGACCTTTGAAGTTTGGCGTTATTGGTTTCGGCCTTTTTTTAAGAGCTTCGAAGTTTTGTGTTATTGGTTCAGACCTTTATTTAAGAACTTTAAAGTTTCGTGTTATTGGTTCAGATCTTTTTTTAAGAATTTTAAAAGAACGCGTTATTCATTTTTTATGAAAAATTAAGAACTTTTAATCAAAGATCTGGCCCAAGGACTTTTTGAGACAAATTTATTCATAAATTAGTCAAATTCAAAGATCCACCTAAACAGGTGGATCTTTGAATTCCTACTTTGAGTGTACCTAAAAATATTTTTTTTTTCTTATCTCTTTAATGTTGTTGATTTCTCCTTATCTCAAAACTCTCCCCCCCCCCCCCCCCCCCCTCCCCGAACTCCTAATATAATTTGTTTGTCTCCATAACATCCACCTCTTTTAAAAAATTTATTTTTTCATATAAGCAATTGATTTTTTTTTTTTTTTTTTTTTACTTTTATTAATTCTTTTTACGCGAGTCGAAGACGTCTATGTGTTTAGTATTTATTTTGGGAGCCTACCTTTTTATTTTCTTCTTAAATTTTAAAATAATACTTTGTACATATAAATTAAACTCTATTTATTGGAATATTATAGCTAGTAATATGAAAACGTCCTGAGCTTTCATTCAAAAATCTAGTTTAGCTCTTAAAATAATATAACGTTCATTGTAATATCAAACATTAGTTTGGACGGCTAAGATTTGAAATAATATAGTTTGATTTTAACAAAAAATTTCTGATTTTCAAAGTTTTTAATAAAAAGGTTTCCGAACTTAATGATTAAAAACTTTAATGTCCCGGACTTTTAAAAGTTTCAAACTTTAAAGTTTCTGAACCTTTAAAGTTTTGAACATTTATGTGCCAGAACACTTAGAAGTTATGAGATCTTGGAAGTCCGGAACAAAAAAAAAATTTAGTAAAAAACTCTGAACGAATAACATACCCTTAAAAATCTCTTCTGAATAAATGAGAAACCCTAATCCTCTCTCTCTCTCTCTTCCTCCACTTCTCTACAACCATTCTCTCTCCAAATCTCTCTATATCAGTCTCTCCGGCGAGGCAGTAATGGAAGATCCGATGAGTTATTTTCTAGCCCCTCTCTCTCTGACGGTAAACAATATCCGGCAAGTTCCTCTCTCTATAACAGTAACAAAGATCCGACTGGATCTTTCTTTCATCCTCTCTCTCTCTCGAATCGAATAGTCTGTGAGATCTCTCGGTTTTCTCTACTAAGATCTGACAAGACCTCTCTCTCTCTTGATCTCTTTCTTTCTCTAACGACAGATTGGGGAAGTTAAAAAGTTTTAAGGTGGTGGTTTGTCGTGGGTTAGGGTGTTATTGTCTGGTGCGACTACTGGTGTTGTTATCTGGTTGTGGATTTGTGGTGGTGGCGGTGTTCTTGTCTGGTGGTGGTTTTGTGGCGGTGTTTGGTGGTGTTCTTGTCTGGTGGTGGTTTTGTGGTGGTGGTGTTTGGTGGTGTTCTTGTCTAGTGGTGGTTTTGTGGTGGTGTTATTTTGTGGGGGTGTTCTTGTCTAGTGGTGGTGTTGTTGTTGTTGTTGTTTTGTGGTGGCGGCGGCGGCGGTCCGGCGGCGGCCTAGTGGTGGTGGTCTGCTTACTGGCGGTGGTGAAAGAGTTGAACATGAGAACATTTTTAATGACGAGGGTATAATCGACATTGACCATATTTCAGATGTTGGGCCCTTGTTTCAGACTTCTTTTGAAATCTGAAAAATATGGACTAGTTTTCAGCTTATTCAGACATGAGCTTAATTCAGCTTACATTTCAGATTTTCTCAAATAAAAAAACAAACATCTGAAATCTGAAATGGAGTTCAATTCAGATTTCAGATCTGAAATTTAAAAAAAAACAAACAACACCTAAGTTGAATAGACTCCGTAAAATGGAAGAATGCCTCATAGTTTGCTCAGATTTTTCCTAGCCGAAAAAAATATTGACAAATTCTTAAGTAAGACCAACCCAAATTTTGTCTCTGGCATAATTCTATGTTGGAAACCAGGATTTCTGTTTTGCTAAAACTCTGTTCTTAAAAAGAATTGGATGCCAATGGGCAAGCCCAGAGAGGTTTGAGACAGAGTGAGACTAACCAGGAGGTAAAGTAGGCAAGAGATGGAGATAGCTCGATATCGACCAAGATAAGAATCAGCAACGAAAGCTCCAAGCAAATGAAGCATGGAAGCAACACCATGCCAGACATTTATGTTCTCGACGGCAGAAGTAGTAGATTGTCCTAAATTGTCAGTGAGATAAGTTATAAGGTTTGTTTGAAGTGGTAAGAGTTATAGTCTACCATCCTAGAGGTCAGGGGTTCGAGACACGCTGACCAATTAAAAAAAAAGTTATAAGGTTTGAAGATATCCCAACAAAAGCAAAAGACTCAGATAATTTGAAGTCCAAAAAGATAACCAACAGATTTCCATCCACCAAACTTATATCTATTAGTCACTTTCCTTTTTTTGTAATCAACTACTCCTTCTAGTTCAACAAAAAAAAAAAAAAAACAACTTCTACTATACTCCTATCATTCTCCCCCCAACAACAAAACTTCACCGCCACCACCATTAACATCTTCGCCGAAGTTCGTCATCCTGCCACCGCTCTTTCGCTCAACTCTGTCAATGGTGTCGGATCAAAATATTGTGTTTGTCAAGACACTAATTAAAATGTAGGATTTTGTTAATTTCTCTCAGCCAAATCTTTATGGTTTTCTTCATGGAAATGAATTAAATTGAAACACTTAATGATCATAGAAATCTAACAATATTATCTAGGAAACTCAAAATGGATATATTACTACTATAAATAAATCTGATATAATACTGTATCAAATATATTTCTATTAAAAGACAAACTCAAATGAAGTAAAAGCGACATTACACTCTTAGGGTATCACAAAGAATTTGTCTTGTTTAGGTTGGGAGTTTTTCAGGAGATATTTCATGAATATGTGATAATTAGGATTAAGTAATTTTAATAGTTTAATATTTTAAGTTAATAGAAAAATATCATACTTTACTAGTTTTATGTTTTTAGGGAACTATCTAGGTTTTGGATTCAATTTTTATAGTATTAGTTTAGAATGTGATCTAGGAAATGTTTAGAGTTGGGAAACCTAATTCTTATACAAAGAGATTTCTCTACAAGTTTTAAACAGTCAATCAATCAAGCCAGTTTATTCGATAGAGTTTTTTGTTTTGTTTTTTTCATCCGAAGTGAGAGATTTTATCAATCTCAAAGCTTTAGTCGACGTTCTAAGCTTTGTATCATATTTCCTGTTGCGTCAAAAGATCTAGTAGAATAAGTGATGTGACAGTGTCCATATTATGTTCTATTTCTTAAATTATTGGTCATCCAACTCAAAACTAATTGGCAATGATTGGAGAGGACCTAGACATTATATTCTTGGTTGCTAGTTACCCTTCTCACACTATTTACTCCACTTACTTAATAGTCTGGAAATGTAATCATTTCCTTCGTATGACTGTATCATCGGAGAGGAAGCATTAGTTGGTGAAACATGATCTAGGAGATTTGAAATTTTACATGGTGGTTCTGGCAGTAGTTTTTAAATCGTTTAGGTTTTGTTGTGCTTAGTAGCACACAATGACAAGTTTGACAATAGTTACAACCATTTTGATTGATTTAACGAGGAGACTATGTTGGACTTTAGTCACACTTGTGAATCACATGAACACATACTACCTGTGAATCGGGGTACGCTTAACTCTGCCTAGTCACTCAAAATTTAAAATCAAAACTCCACACATTGATTTATATTATTATTGTTCAAAACTTTTGTTTAGCAATAAAAACAATTCTTAATTCATTCCAAGTATTTTCTGTTATACACATACAATCTCGAGAAGTACAAATATGCAACGAACTCTGCTATGGTAAGTCCGGCAAGAAACCAATAAAAGAAATCAAGATGTGCTCGATTGAGATTGTTCGAAAACCAACTATACTGACAAGTTGTGCTTGTTACCTTATCAAGAATAGATACAAGAACTCCACTGAGTAAGCTGCCTACACCGAGGATACTCAAGTATAGAGCAAGCCCTATACTTCTCAACCCATCCGGCACTTGATCATAAAAGAATTCTTGCATACCAACCATAAAAAAGACATCAGTAAGTCCACATAAGACATATTGAGGAACCAACCACCAAATGCTCATTGGTATTGTCGCGTTTGGCATGTCAACTAACCCTAATTCAAGAGCAATTTGAAGTCTTCTTTTTTCAACTATAGCTGCTATTAAAATGGTAATCTCGGACAGAACTATTCCACAACCAATTCTTTGAAGTGTTGTTAAGCCAGAAGGTTCGCCAGTGAAAATTCTTGCTATTGGAACCAAAACTCGATCGTAAATGAGAACAGAGAAAAGAAGAGATATGCCAATAAAGGACTGAAGTGATGCAGATGGTATCTTGAAAGTTGGTGTTATTGATCTGTCCATGGTGTCGCCTTGCTTAACGAAGAATGTTGACGGTTGTGCAGCCAGAATTCCATATATTAAACAACAAGACCATATAGGAACCAATCTTAACACTGTCTTTGCTTCTTCCACCTGACTCAAGCTTATGGTTTGACTAGTTTGTGAACCATTTGGAATTAAGGCCTTGTTGAGAAACCTATATCATCAATATAAATCAACATTAGAGGTTCACGATACCTTAGCAATGGTACAAAGACAAGAGTTAGCCGCTCTGAAAGTAAACATACGTTCAAGTTTATTACGATGATTAACGAAAAGTAGTAGTTCAGAGATTGCAAAGTAAGAAGTCTAGTTACTACGATATTTTGGCACCTATATATCGGAGGTAGTACCTAGGCAATTTAGGGAATTTTTAACTTACTTGAGATGCTCATCCCCTTCTCCGTCTTCCTCGACATCCTCAAGAATGCATGGAGTTTCAATTCTCCAATTCTTTGCAGTTGCAACAAACACTTGACCAATTCTTAGAATTGGGTTTATCTTATCTTCTTCGAGACTATATCGATATGTCTTGGTTCCAAGCAAGAGACAAACTAATCCCACACCCATTGAAACAAATGAAGTAGCAAAACTAAGACCCCAACTAAGATTTTCTTCAATGTAGTTCATAATCAAGACTGAAGCCGTATCAGCCGAGCATAAAGCAAAGCAATACAAATTAAAAAATGAGCTCTTCGATTTGCGTTCTTCTTTATCTCGTTTATCAAATTGATCTGCTGCAAAAGCTTGAACACATGGTTTAAATCCACCCTGAGCAATTGCTACTATATAAAGAGATGAGAAGAATATGATTAATTGTAATGGAGATGAAGAAGGGGAAGGAGAAGTTATCTTTTCATTGTCATTCCAACTCTCTGGCCCTTTAGAAGGTAGAATAGCTGATAGACTTAATAGACTAAGCCCCTACATTTCCATGCAGAAAAGTTTTAGTGAGTTTTTTCAGAAATAAACCAAACTTGCTTAGACATATATAAGAAAGTAGTGGTGTAAACCGGCCCGGCCTAGATCCAGGTTTCAGCTTCCCAAACGGCGAGCCCATCCCTAGTCCACTGGCCTGTTCACCTAGCCGGGCCCTATTCACAACCTTAATTAAAGAGAAGGAGAAAAAGTAAAAAAGCACATCAACGATGCTACTTGGCCCGATAAAAAGTGGTCTGACAAAGCAAATTTTGCACATGACATGTCAGAATGACATCAACAATTTGCCTTGGTTGGGGTCGCTTTTTGTTAGGCCAAATAACATTTTCCGAAGAACATAATGAAACTAACCAGGAGATAGAGAAGACAAGAGATAAGGATGGTTCGATATCGACCAAGATAAGAATCAGCAACAAAAGCTCCAACAAGAGGAAGCATGGAAGCAACCCCAGACCAGACATTAACAATCTCAACAGCAGAAGTAGTAGATTTTCCAAGAGAAACAGTGAGATAAGTTATGAGGTTTGAAGATATCCCACAAAAAGCAAAACCCTCAGCAATTTGAACTCCAATAAGTAAACCAGCCGATCTCCATCTACCAAACTTGTTTCTATTAATCACTCTCCTTTTCTTGTAATCAACTACTCCTTCCACCATACTACTACTACTACTATTCTTCCCCAACAATAGAGATTCAGAACTTCCACCACCACCACCATCTCTGGCAGAGTCAAACATCCCACCACCCCTCTTCTGCTCAGCTCTCTTTGCTTGTTCTTGTTTAGAAGTGCTGGATTTACAAACCTGGCAACTTATGTGTCAAAAAGACATCTTTTGGTTTCATAGTTTTGAAATTGGCACAACAAAATATTAAGGGTTAAGGTTATCCAATAAATCCTGGTAGGGCTGCCAACAAAGTGTCACATAGCCCATATAAATATAATATAGACATAAGCCAAGGAAATCTCATACACATTTAAGAGGAATCCCAAATCCATAGCTGAGATTGATTTGTTAACTTCCTCTTAGGGAAATCCCAACCATAGATTTGGAATTCCCCCTCAAATATGCCTAGGATTTTCTTGTCTCTACAAATAATGATGGGAGAGATCTTAGTCATAATGTTTTATATTTTTAGTGACTAAAAAGAGCCAATACCTATTTCAATATTAGGACAAAAATACATGGGAATGAAGCTTCTTTTTTTTTTTTTTTTTTTTTTTTTTTTTTTTGTTGAAAGGGGAATGAAGCTTCTTGGATACTGTGAAATAATATTGTAGGATTTTGTTTGTTTTTTCAGCCAAATCTATATTATTTCTTCCTAAATATGAGTTAGTACAAAGAAGCTCCCACAATATGATCTAGGAAACTAACTCTATTTCATTAATTTTCAAAAGGAACCTCAATCTAATGAGATCGAAATCAACAAACATTAATGAGAAAAGTACATAATATCAGACAAACTGATAATAGGAGAGATCCAACAACCAAGAAGAGTATAAAATATTTGAAGATCCAAAAGATATAATTTCATATATTTAGGAAATCTCTTATAATTATCTACTACTATTACACTAGATAGTGATCTAATATCATCCTCAAAGTCATATTTTGAGTAAATGGTAAATGCCCTCGTTATATCATATTACACTTTTTGATATGAAACTTTTGATATCGTGTCCAAAAAACTAGGCCGAATATCAAGTTGAAATCTGAGGTGGATAGACTTATTTCGCCCGTATATCTTAGAGAGACAGATCATATGCTAAATCGGCCGTCCAGTTTGGTTTTTCTTATGATTCTGATCCACTTTTTCGGGCAAAAACTCAAATATTTGTCGAATTGGTTGGACCCACCACTCATTAATTGATTTATAACGTTCTTCACCTAGTGTGGACACATAAAATGAAACTAAGAACACATCTGGAAGAGACACTTTTATTTCAATATAAGTAGAGAAACGGAGAGAAGGTTTCCTCCGGTAGAGCCTGAGCCAGGAGCAGCGGTGAGATGACTATGGAGTACTCTGACACAAATGGTGGTGCTGGTGGAAGTGATGAAGTTTTGTTGTTGTTGGGGGAGAATAATAGTAATAATAACAATAAAGTGATAGTAGGAGTGGTTGATTATAAGGGAAGGAAAGTGATAGATAGATATAAATATGGGAGATGGAAATCAGCTGGTTTTGTTATTGGATGTCAGATTACTGAGAGTTTTGCTATTTGTGGGATATCTTCAAACCTCATGAATTATCTTACTGGCCCTCTTGGCCAGTCTACTACTTCTGCTGCTGAGAATATTAATGTATGGGCTGGTGTTGCTTCCTTGCTTCCCTTGCTTGGTGCTTTTGTTGCTGATTCTTATCTTGGACGATTTCGTACCATCTTCATCTCTTCTATCTTTTACCTTCTGGTCGGTCATCTCTCCCTCTCACTACTTTCCCTCTCTCTCTCTCTCTCTCTCTCTCTGTGCCGGCTCTGGTGCAAAGTGAGCAGGACCCGCCTAGGCTGCTTTTGGCCCAGGCGGAAGAGGCCCCAAATTAATTATCCGATGATTTAAATACGCGAGATATTCCTATGTAATGGGGATGTTAATAATTTTTAACAATAGTGATAAGGACATGACCAGAGATTTTGGCCTGAAATACTTGGGTCCGTCCTGAAAGCCATGCATGCCTCAGCTTGAAACCACAAAGGGACTTCGAGGCCATATATCATATATAGTTGGTTTTAAGCTTAAAATTTCTAACAAAAAAAAATCTCAAAGCAATTCTGGTTAATCAAATAATACAAATTCCAGAATCCCTAAATAACTACATGGGTTGTTTAGCATTTTGTTAGTATATCTTTTGCTTAACGCATAACTCGAGACCAGACACCAAGTGATTGTGTTATAGGGTTACATATGGAACAGGGGAGGCTATAGAAATTCCCTTTCTCTTTTTTTTTTCATAAAAATGTTAACTTATAAGTACTTGGGTGTAATGGCAGGGGATTGGGTTATTGGCTCTATCAGCTGTTCTACCATCTAGCAACCAAGCATACTGCAGTAGCACTGAGAATACCTCTTCTTGCCCTAATTCAACTCCATTAAAGTTAATCATATTTTACTCATCTCTATATATCATTGCCATTGCTCAAGGTGGATATAAGCCATGTTTACAAACTTTTGCAGCAGATCAATTTGATGGGAGAGACATAGAAGAATCAAAGTATAGGAGCTCATTCTTTAACTGGTGGTTCTTTGCATTGTGCTTAGGCAATACAACTTCAATCTTAATCTTGAATTATTTTCAAGATAGCCAAAGATGGGGTCTTAGTTTTGGCATTTCATGTATTTCAATTGCTTGTGGACTTGTTATTTTCTTGGTTGGATCTAAGAGTTATAGATATAGTAATACTCTCAAAGATGATGAGACAAATCATTTTTTTAGGGTTTGCCAAGTTTTTATTGTAGCTGCAAAGAATTGGAAGATTGATGCATCATGTGGGTTTGATGATGTTGAAGAAGAAAACACAAAGTCTTCATTCCTTATTGGTGCTCACCACCAATTCAAGTAAGTTCAATTCGAAGAACTTTCATTTCTTAGAGTTTTAATAAGAGTCTAACTTAGCATTGATGTCACGAAAAGTCTTAACAGTTATAAATATTGTCTTGCTTAAACTCCCAAGTCCAAGCCCAACAGGTACAGGGTTTGTGCAGTGCAGAAGGATTCACCACCCCACAAAAGGCCTCAAAATCTACTAAGCTTGTGCTTGCACCTATAGCACAAGCTACATCATAGATGAGTTGTATTCACCTGCAACGACTCAAGCCTTAGCAGTAATTGATATTATCTTACTTTAGACACCCAAACCCAAGCCCTACAGGATTTTGTTCCTAGCAAAAGATCCACTAACCCATGAAAAAGACCTTGAAACTTACTAAACCACATATTTTCGTGATCAATTATATTTTCAAAAGCTTAGATTGTGTCAGTAGTCATTCGGTTCAGACTCAGAGTAAATTTCTAATTAAGGAGTCTATCACTTCCAATTTATATGGTATGCTAAATAACCTGATACGAGAGTCAATGTGTTATTGATATAGGTTTCTCGACAAAGCCTTAATTCCAAATGGTTCAAAAAATGGTCCAACCATAAGTTTGAGTCAGGTGGAAGAAGCGAAGGCAATCCTAAGGTTGGTTCCAATATGGGCTTGTTGTTTAATATATGGAGTTGTGTTTGGCCAAGCATCAACATTCTTCACCAAGCAAGGCAATGGCATGGACAGATCAATAACACAAGGGTTCAAGATACCAGCTGCATCACTTCAGTCATTTATTGGTATATCTATTGTTCTCTTTCTTCCCATTTACGACAGAATTTTTGTTCCGATTGCAAGAATTTGCACTGGCAAAACTTCGGGTATAACAATGCTTCAAAGGATTGGTTGTGGAATGGTTTTGTCAGTGATCTCCATGGTTGTAGCAGCTATAGTTGAAAAGAAAAGACTTCAAACTGCTCTAAAATTCGGTGTAGTTGACATGGCGAGTGCAACCGTACCAATGAGCATTTGGTGGTTGATTCCTCAATATGTCTTGTTTGGATTTGCTGATGTCTTTGCCTTGGTTGGTTTACAAGAATTCTTCTATGATCAAGTGCCAGATCAATTAAGAAGTGTGGGTGTTTCTTTTTACTTGAGTATCCTCGGTATAGGAAGCTTACTTAGTGGCGCTATCGTATCTATCATCGAAAATGTAACAAGCATGGGCAGTAGGTGTAGTTGGTTTTCGGACAATCTCGATGGAGCTCATCTTGATTTCTATTATTGGCTTCTTGCTGGACTAAGTATAATAGAGTTCGCTGCTTATTTGTACTTTTCACAATCTTATGTGTATAAAAGAAAATAAAGAATCAGACTACTTTAAGTTTTAACACAATTAAGCAAATCAACCGAATAATCAAAATCTTAAGAGTATATAAGTCTGTGGGTTTAGAAGTACATGATCAATGAATTCTCTATTTCATAGAAATCATCTATCTCTCGAAACAAACGGACCGGAATGGTCAATACATTGATTGATTGATAACCATCCTTATATGACTAAAGTAACAAAACATAAATGGGCAGGGCCAAAGAATCAAACATCTATAATCAAAACAATTTTCAACTATATACTTTCAAACCCATAAGATTGAAACTAATCCCTCACAATGAGTCTTTTTTCTTATACTTATAAGATTTTGAAAAGTACAAGTAGGCAACCAACTCAATCACGCTAAGTCCGGCAAGAAGCCAATAAAACAAATTAAGATGTGCTCGATTGAGATTGTTTTGAAACCAACTATATTGAGTTCCTTCCTTGCTTGTTATGCTTTCGATGATCGATACCATAAGTCCACTAAATAGGCTTCCTAAGCCAAGGATACTCAAGTAGAGAGAAACACCAACGCTTCTCAACTCATCTGGAACTTGGTCATAGAAGAATTCTTGTAAACCAACCAAGGCAAAGACATCAGCAAGTCCAAACAATACATATTGAGGAACCAACCACCAAATGCTCATCGGAACTGTTGCTTTCGGCACATCAACTAACCCGAAGTCTAAAGCAGTTTGAAGTCTTTTCTTTTCAACTATAGCTGCTACAACCATGGAGATCACTGACAAAACCATTCCACAACCGACCCTTTGAAGCATTGTTATACCCGAATTGTCACCTGTAAACTTTCTTGCTATCGGAACAAAAATTCGGTCATAAATAGGAAGAAAGACAACTATCGATATGCCGATAAATGATTGGAGTGCCGAAGCTGGTATTTTGAAATTTTGTGTTATTGATCTCTCCATGGTATTGCCTTGTTTGGTGAAGAATGTTGATGCTTGGGCAAACACAACTCCATATAGTAAACAACTAGCCCATATGGGAACCAACCTTAACACTGCCTTTGCTTCTTCTACTTGACTCAAAGTTATGGTTGGACCATTTCTTGAACCATTTGCTATCAAGGCTTTGTCAAGAAACCTATATCAATATAAAAAAAGGATACAATGATATCACATATGAGGCACTTTTTAGATTTATGAGATGCCCATATCGAATCGATATGTCTCAATGGTTAATTTCCACGTCATTTTTGCTTAAACAAATTTTCTTTGAATATTACTTACTTGAATTGCTGAGAACTACTGTCATTAATGGCAGAAGGCCTTCTATTTCCCGATTCTTCAACATCGTCACTAACATGTGAAATATCAGTTTTCCGATTCTTTGACGCTGCAACAAATACTTGACAAATCCTTAAAAATGGATTGGTACCATCTTTTTTTATACTATATCGATAAGTCTTGGTTCCAAGCAAGAAAATAATAAACCCCAAAGTCATGCAAATACATGAAATACCAAAACTAAGACCCCAACTCAAATTATCTTGAATATAGTTCAAGATCAAGATTGAAACTGTATTACAAGCACATGATCCAAAGAACCACCAATTGAAAAATGTGCTCTTGTACTTGGATTCTTCTGGGTCTAATCCATCAAACTGATCTGCTGCAAAAGTTAGGGAACACGGTTGGTATCCACCTTGAGCAATTACTATTATATATAGAGATATGAAGAATATGACTGATTGTAATCGATTTGAGGAAGAGGTGGTCTTTTCATGGTTTGAGCCTCCATGAGATAGAAGTATTGGTTGTGCTGTTAATATCCCAAGTCCCTACAATTGCATACAAATAATTTTAAATAACATTTCGAATGATGTGAAAATAGCCAAAACTCTCTAGATCAACTCTTTTTTTGTCAAAAAGGATCGATCCCTCAATTTTTTTAAAGCTTTAGCTCGATCCCTATATAAGGTTTTGTACGGACGGATCTGCGTAAAGTAAGATTTGTACAAGTATGTACTGTTTAAGGTCGGTACGTAGTTTTTATGATTTTGCGCGGTTTTGCACAGTTTGCATAGGAAATTCAAACCTAAAGAGATATTAACATGTCTTTTTAACCAAAATCAACATGAAATTCGATGATCGGCCAAGAGACAGAGAGAGAGACTGACCAGGATGAAGAGAAGAGAAGAAATGAAGATAGTACGAAATCGGCCAATATAAGAATCAGCAACAAATGCACCAAGTAGGGGTAGCATAGAAGCAACACCATATAAAGCATTAACATTCTTAGCAGCAGAAGTAGTGGACTGGCCAAGAGGACCAGTGAGATAAGTTATAAGGTTACTACCAATGCCAAAGATAGCCAAACTCTCAGCAATCTGAATTCCATAAATAAAACCAGCAGATCTCCATCTACCAAATTTATATCTGTTTGTAACTTTCCTTCCCTTATAATCAACCACTCCTTCCACTACATACTCATCATTAATATTCTCGCCCACTACACCACCACCACCACTAGAACCACCATCACCACTAGAACCACCACCTCCGACGGAGTTCACCATTCCACCACCCTTTTTTTTCTTTAAAGACTAACCCATTTTCTTTGAACTTATGAATTTAAAAACTTCATTTGGAGCAATTAGTGGAATCCTTTTTGGGCTAAACAGAATTAAATCATTCATCAAATTAAGTAATGAAGTCATCACTTTCTAAGTAAAAACTTCTAGAAATGGATATCAACTTGCCATAATCCCTTTTGTTTCTAAACACTGTCTTAGGAATGTCTCTTGTGTAAGCCAGAGACATGAAGAATCTCACTTCTTCTGACAACCCACACAACTACCCTTATAGGTGAAGAGTTATCCTATTGACAAACACAAATTTCATTTATGTGATATTCTGGTTGCTAACACTATATTTTGAAGTTATGATACTACTATAAACTTTCTCACAAAAAAAAGATACTATTATAAACTTGGGTTTCGTAATATGCTTTTTTTAAGCACATAAGACACTAAAATTGTTACAATCACTAAGAGAGTTGAATACTTATTATTGGCTTTTGGTATAGGAAGAGCAATTTTTAGCAAAGGTAGTGCATTTGATTTGTCAAATACTGCTTTCGGCACATCAGCAAGTCCAAACAACACATATTGAGAAACCCAAGTTTATAGTAGTATCAATATAGTTTTAGTTTCAAACTTGGAGAAGAAGGATGTTGAGTAGAATCGGCCATGAGAGAAAAGAAAAGAAGAAAACCCAAGGAATGATGACACTTAAAACAATAAGAATATTGAGTAACCCTAGGCTAGGCGGCTCTTTTTTTTTTTGATGAAGGGTGCTAGGCGGCTCTTGATACCATGTAAATGTAATGGTCAAGCTGCCCTAAAGAGGAGCAACAAATTCTAATACAGAAAAGATTTACAATGTGAATAAAATACAACTGTAGTATATACACTTATAGGTTTACTAGGTTTCAATTACAACTTTGTGTGACTTTTAAATAATGCTTTCTTTTAGGGTGGGTTCTATTGTGAAAATACTTAGACGTGAAAACCAAATTTTTTTTTTCGTGGGATGGATTTTTTCTTATCAGTAATTCAAGTTCTAGTGTTGGGTAAAGCCGTGGAAAATTTTGACTATCATCTTTTTTTTTTCATTTCAAATAACTAAATTTAGCGTATCAGACATATGAGATATGCAGATGATAGTCATAGACGTTTAGTCATGGTAGTCAATTTCCTTCTTCATCTCTCCTTTTAATTCCAATTTGGTCTCAATTTCCTTGTCTTCCTTACATCAACTGTCAAAATTCAACATTTGTCCCCCAAAATTCATTTTGAAATTTGCCTCGAATTCATGCAAGTTACCTCCTTTTAGATTCAAGTAGAGGTAGAACTCTTGCTGTAATTGAATGGAAGTGAATTAACAGTAGGGTGAACTTCATTTATGTCGCCCTAGCTTCTCCATTCATATTGGGAACATATTGTGATTTTCTTGTTACCATTAGAGTTTGCACGTTAGCTCTTCTATCTTATTAAGATCATTTAAAAGGTGGTGATAGTGGTGGGAGGAAAAAGAAGAAGATTTTTTTTTAAAATCCTTGAAGAAAGTTGTTGGTCGACGACCTTCTGCCGACGACTTTAGTGATAGAGAAGAGATGAGGTAGGGAGGAAAGATGAAGTAGAAGAGTGAGAAAGTGAAGTGTAAGAGAGAGATAGAAAGATGATTTCAAAACTTTTAACCTTTGGGACCAAAACAAACCTTAACAGATATGGGGCAAGACAGCTAGTTAGTTGCAATTTAGGGGGCAAACTGAAAAAAATACACTAACCTTTTGTTTTTGTTAAGCAACTCACGGACTTTGTTGTGTAAGACATAGGAAGTAGCACTGATTTTGACATCACACAATTCAAGGCATTTAAGTTTGGAATTGTCATGAAAATATACCTAAACTTGTTAAATAGCTAACCTATTACTAATGTCAGAGTCAAATATCACTTTTCTCTTTGTAGGATAAAAATCCCCTCTTTTGCACGGCAACATTTTATTTGTCGGTCCCTGTTTTAATATGGAAATGAAATCTATGAACCAATTGCAACTTTATTAAAAATTTGTGGAACGATATGGTTAGAATAATGTTTGATAGATATAACAAGAAATGTTTGTATTGTAAAATTCTCTATTTTTAGTTTGAATATTAAGAAATGTAGTATTTCTCATGTATTAGATGTTAAGATACGCGATAAGAAATAAATTTTACCAAATTTTAACTAAGAACACATTGTTTTCATCAAAAAAAAAAAAAAAAAACTAAGAACACATTGTATGATCAGTTATAGTTGAACGAAATTGAATATTCATTTATTAAAAAAAGTTATGATTTAACATTTGTTTGTACTCTTTATCTTTCGCCAGGAGGAAGATCCTTCACGAAGGATTCTACCGCTTTTCCTCTTTATCCTTGTTCTAAAATCTCATTTCCTTTTATCTCTATGTTTTTCAAGGAAGCGTAAGATCTCCTTCATGGTGAAGGGTTTTCTTTTCCCAGGAAGGCGATCTTTCTGAGGGAAGGAATCCTAAACTCTTCGTTGCTGAAATCACATAGATCAATGTGGATACTAAAAATAACTGTATTAAAAACACAAAGAGAAAAATGAGGAGAAAATAGTCAGAAATTGAAAAATACATGAACCTCCACTAACAAATATCCAGGAGATGGAGGTGGAGATGCAAGAGAAGAAACGAAGTTAAAAAACAAATTAATACGACGGCTGAACCGGAAATAAAAGAACCATTTAACAACGAAAGCTTAGGAAGTTAGAAAAGATGACCAAATTAGAGTATCCCGAAATGTAAGAGACCAAAAGAAAAATTGGTCATAAACTAGGGGTCTATTTGGGAATTTGCCTCTTATATAATAAAAAGGGAAGTGCTAGATTTTAGAGGTCCCCTAACTGGATCTTGATTGCCTTGAAGGTCCCAATTTTTGTGCTTTAGCTTTAGAGAGAGAGAGAGAGAGAGAGAGAGAGAGAGAGAGGAAGGACAAGAGTTAGAGAGAGAAAGAGAATGACCATGAATGCTAATGTTGTTGCCAATGAACTTATGGTTGATGAAAGTGGGTACATGAATGAACCTTTGTTGAAGAAGAGTAGTATTGAGTATATAGAAGGGGTGGTAGATTATAGAGGGGAGAAAGTGAATGATAGAACAAAGTTTGGTAGATGGAAATCAGCTTCACTAGTAGTTGCAGCTGAGTTTGGAGAAACTTTTGCTTTTCATGGAGTTTCTTCAAATCTCATAACATATTTGACTGGTCCTCTTCAACAATCAACTGTTGATGCTGTTGTCGGCATAAATGCTTGGACTGGTGTTTCATGGATGCTTCCTCTTTTTGGTGCATTTGTTGCTGATTCTTATCTCGGTCGATTTCATACCATCTTCTTCTCTTCTCTTATCTACGTTTTGGTTCGTTCGATTTTTACTCTCTACTTTTAGCTGTTTTCTTACTGCCAACAAGTTTACATCAATTTACGTATACTGAAAACTTATAGCATTAGACAGTTTTACTTTTCGTGACGAATTTGGCACTAGTGAATGGCTTTATTGGCTTCTTTAATTTTGGTATGGCTAGCTAGTGAAGTCTTTCTAACAAGTACATAAATTATGTTCTTTTGCGTTGTGTTTAGGGACTTGGATTGGTAACTATTTCAGCAGTTCTTCCATCTCATGAATGTACTAAAAATAATAGTCTCAAAGACACTTCTTGCAATTCTTTTCGAGTCGCCTTCTTCTTCTTTTCATTATATTTGGTAGCAATTGGTAAGGCTGGATTCAAGCCATGTGCACAAGCTTTCGGAGCAGATCAATTTGATGGACAAAATATCGTAGAATCCAAGTCGAAGAGTTCATTCTTCAATTGGTGGTACTTTACTATATGCATTAGTAGTTGCATTTCTCTCTTGCTTGTGATCTATATTCAAGATAATTTTAGTTGGGGCGTTGGATATGGTATTCCTTGCATTGCCATGGCAATAGCACTCATTATTTTGTTACTAGGAACGAAAACTTATCGATATAGTGTGAACGAAGAAAAGGAAAATCCGTTATTAGGAATAGCCCAAGTATTTGTTCTAGCAGCCAAGAATTGGAGAATGACATCAGCCGACTCGCCCATTGACCAAGATGAGGAAAGTGGAAAGTCGCACAGTATTCGAGTTGGTACTCATCAATTCAAGTAAGATAAGCAATTTTTCTGACTCGGAGTCTGTATTTATTGAAGTCCGATTCCAAAATGTTTGTTTTTGTTTGACTCATGATTTCTGACTCATCTCTTTGTCATTGATAGGTTCCTAGACAAAGCATTGATTGATGTACCAAATGAACTAGGTGATTCAAGAAAGCAAGGAAACAAATGTAAAATTAGCCAAGTGGAAGATGCAAAGACACTATTGCGTTTGACACCAATTTGGGCTACTTGTTTGATGTATGCAGTTGTGCTTGCTCAATCTTGGACTTTCTTCACCAAACAAGGTAGTACAATGGACAGATCAATAACACCAAATTTCCAAATACCACCTGCATCACTTCAAACCTTTATATACTTATCTCTTGTTCTATTTATTCCAATTTACGATCGAATCTTCGTTCCCTTCTCCCGAACTTTTACTAAAATACCGAACGGCATTTCAATTCTTCAAAGAATTGGTTGTGGCATGTTTGTCTCGATAATATCCATGGTTGTAGCAGCTTTAATAGAAAAGAGAAGACTAGAAATAGTTGGGAAGTTCGGGTTAATGGACTCACCCGAAAAAATTATTCCTATGAGTATATGGTGGTTGGTTCCACAATATGTTTTGCTTGGATTAACTCAAGTCTTTACCATGATTGGGATGCAAGAATTCTTCTATGACCAAGTACCTGATGGGTTAAGGAGTGTAGGTGTTTCCATATACTTGAGCATCCTTGGCATTGGGAGCTTCCTTAGTGGAATCCTCATATCTATCATTGAGAAGGTAACTAGTGGAAGTGGTCAAGATGGTTGGTTTTCGAACAATTTAAACCGAGGGCATCTTGATTATTTCTATTGGCTTCTTGCTGGACTGTGCGTAGTACAATTATCTGCTCACATATATTTTTCAAAAATATATTTGTATAAGAGATGTCTTTCAGATTAAGAGTGCGTTATATTGTAATACCAGTGATAATTCAATTATAGATACTACATGTTGAAGAATAAATGGCATGTGTTTAATGCTCACAGTGGTTTAAGCTGCATTGGACACCTCCTCTTAAGGGGGGAGGTCATAGATTTGGTTTGCACGAGATTGATATTTTATCGGGAAAAAAAGCCATGTAGTTATTAAGTTTTTTGTACAAATGATGAAATGAAGTAGGTAGTTTTAGGTCTTTTTAGCTTTTATTATGGTTTGCCTGGTTATATTAATGCTATAATTTCTTAGCTACCCAACTGTTCTTGTTGCTATTTGATGTTTATAAGCTTCATTAGACTGATATAACGTGTGACTTCAGTATAAATACTTCATAATGGAGACAGAAAGAGAGTATGAGATGGGAAAGAAAACTTAATAGAAGCAGAACGGAAGTTAGAAAGTAGATCTAACATTTCACTGATAGAAATGTTAAAAAGGGGGTCAACGATCTACTTATCACATGTGGTGGCCTAAGGATAATTTCGTATGGGGCAAAACTACGAAATAGTAAATTTGGAGAGTTATTCCGTAGTGTATATAGGGTAGGCTAGGGTGAATTGGGCGGCATATATAGGCATACAGAGGTAGTAATGTATCGGGTTCAGAAATAAAATCGGCGTAATATGATTTTGTAATTTGTAATGATAGTATTTATACTGAAGGCACACGCTATATCTAGTTACTAAGTACTTTGTTGTGTAGTTCTATCAAAGATAAAATCAGCAAAAAATGATTTTGTCTCGGTTAGGATTCTCCCCTCTCATTAGAAGTCTCACTTCTTTCTATGTCTGAACACTATTATGAAATTTAGTAGAAACAAACATTAATCTCTACCAAGCTTATTTCTAACCAAAACATTAAAGCAGATATTACATTATAGGATCACTATTCCTTTCCTTGTAATTGCATTCTTTTCTAGTATGACAGACATATTTTTTTTTTGTTGAGATTACAAACATAAGCTTATTAGTGTTGTTGGCAAAAGTAGTTGGTCCAAATTGGTAACCCCCATTACCAATTTTGAGGGGTAAACTCAATTAACAATTTTTTAGGGGGTAAACTCAAAAATCCCATTTATCAATGGAGTGTCTGAGTGAGAGTCCATGAGTATCACCTACCAGGTGCCTCAAATTGTCAGGTCTTTTCATTCAATCCAGAAACCGACTCTTTTGAATTTTTGCTAGGAAACTGAAAGACTGTCAGAATATGAGAGAGAGAGAAATAGATAGATAGATAGATAGATGGTAATTTGCATTTGAATCATCAAGAAAATCACAGGCGAGAAGAGAGAAGAAGAAGAAGATAGAGAGCAGAGATGGAAGGACCTCCTGAGAATGATATTTGTTCTGTTTGCCATGATAATTTCAACCTTCCTTGCCAAGCTAACTGCTCTCACTGGTTTTGCAGTAAGTTTTTACCCCTTTTCAAATCTCATTAAACCCTAGATGTTAACGTTTTATGGTGATCTTTTATTCTGCAACCTTCACTCTCCATTGTTCTAGTATGTTTAGAGCATCTCCAAAAGTGCTCTATTTCTTCATAAATAGAGATTTTGAAGCTCCAAAGGCTCCTCTACTTCTCTATAATATAGAGCTGATTTGACATAATAGATTTTTGGTCCTTGGTTGCCATAAAATTTATACTTGAGTCCTTAATATCTTTTATGAATTGACACTTGTGTCCTATTACTTTTGTATTCTAGTAAACTAATAATACTATTTAATTAATTATATAATTATAAATGGCCATAATTAAAATTTTATTAATAAACATAAAATACGTAACAAAATACAAAATTGGTAGATACGGAAGTGGTGGATACGGAGGTGGGTATGGAGGTGTAGACGAAGGTGGGTATGGAGGCGAATCTAGAAGTGGAGGCGAAGGTGGAGACTTACATGAGTACTAAATAATTTTACGAGAGTAGTTACGTAACAATATTAGTTTATATTTTTGTAATTTGTAGTAATGTACGCATTGTAATATCTCTAAGATTTGTAGTAACGTACGCATTGTAATATCTCTAATATTATATGTATTTTTTAATATAATGTTTTTATATGTAATCTATATTAATTATATTTAATTTATCAAATTTTAGAAGTTATAAGTAATAAAAATAATAAGTTATAAATTTAAAACTAATAAAATAACAAAGATGCCTATATAGAGACTTGAATAGTGTTTTGCGTTTGGAGTGAAACTCTATTTAAGGAGTGAAAATATAGAGATTATGCCAATATAGAGGTTGGACGTTTGGAGATGCCAATATAGAGATTATGCCAATATAGTGATTATGCCAATATAGAGATTATGCCAATATAGAGATTATGCCAATATAGAGGTTGGACGTTTGGAGTGAAACTCTATTTAAGGAGTGAAAATAATAAGTTATAAATTTAAAACTAATAAAATATAGAGATTATGCCAATATAGTGAAACTCTATTTATGTTCTTCTTTAACTAACAATTTTAGGGTTTCTTTTTGTACAATAATGACATTGTTCATGCTAATTAGGACAACCCCAATCCGGAGATAAACTTTAAGCCTTTGCATGGTATATAAGAATTTCTGCAAAATATTCAATTCCTGTTTGTGCAATTGAGAGTGTTATGGTATTGACCAATTCCTAGTTACCCATTTGAATTTGACAAAATTTGTTTGTTTTTGGGGAAATGGTAAGATTCGAACCTCGGGTTCTCCATTCGAGAGACATACATGTTATCACTCAACCAAAGCGAGATTCATGACAAAATTTGGTATTTAAAGTTGTTTTAAACTTAGTTACTAATGTCCACGTCTATTTTTTCAAGTGTGATGATCAGAAGTTGGTCCAACTTAAATAAACACCACTAAAGGCATAAATGGGATGCAAAGATTTGCAAAAGATCCCTAGATGGCAGAGCCAGAGATATAGATATATTGACTCCTATTTTGCCAAGTTCATGCGTGCTGATCAGTAAATGGCACATGGGTTCACACTTAAATAAATAACACTGCTCACTGACTGAGGATACACTTACTAGTAGAACTTATAAGATGGAATTGTGAAATATAGCTTGATCAACTAATCACATGACGCGATTCCTCTATTTCTTCGTTTTGAACGATTTTGATGGAGCATCTGATTGTATAAACAATTTTAGCGCAAATTGTTCGAGAAAACTAGTATCTTTGGTAACCGAGTTGTAGATATTTGAACATGCATAAGCCTCAAAAGGCTGACTACCTTATGTTACCACCAAACCTGTTACACATGTTTCTAAACTCGATGAGAGCTCTGTCGTGTTGGTACCCAAAGGGAACCTTGATAGTTTATACTATGATTTTGAAATTATCCATGAGTGTCCAATTGCGAGAATGAGATTTCAAGACGATATTGGTGGTTTATGAGTTGACAATATCCATTTTGTAGTTGGTGCTCTGGTATACCTTATCATGTTTATAAGTAGCAGCAATGACTGGAAGTTTCGAAATGTGCAGTGTGCACAAACCTTAGTAACTTCTGGGTCGTGTTCATGTCATGGTGACTTAGAGTAGATAGACAAGAGATATAGAATACAGACATGGCTAAAGTGGTTATATTATGTGTATATAGTATCATGGATCCAGACTTTTACAATGTTGCCCCGAGACGCTGAAATGACTCAGTAGTTGGTCAGGTACTTGTAAGCATCGAGGTATGAAAATGCACCTCTGTAATAGGCATACGTCTCTAGTTTTTCCTATCTCTATGTTGTATTATGTACATTTGTATAGGAAGTTTCTATCCTTCTAATAGTAGTAACTTATGAGCAGGATCGTGTAAGTTTAGCTAACTGTAGTGATAAAGAAAACTGATCAGGTTTCAGGAGCTATAGACTGTCTGTTCTTTTCACCTTTTCTTTCCAGTAAAAGTGAAGACCGAGATACTTATAGAGTCAGTTTTATAGTCATATCATCCAGACTGTGCCATTGTAAGGAACACACGTTGAAGTAACTTCCGAACTTGCTTCCGAAATGCAATTCTTGATCTACGTAAACCTAAATTGATATTTTTAAATCTACATTAAGCTGCCTCTAGGCACAAATTCATGTTCACTATATCTGTTAGTTTAAGCGTAGTTTTAATTAGAGGAGCATGTTTTCCCTCTAATATATAATTGTAAATTATTAGTTTTAACTCCTACTATTAGTATACATTATTAGTTATATCATTTCAGGTAGCTGTATACTTCGTGTTTGGCATTATGGGTCTGCAGTTCAACCATGCAAGTGCCCTATATGTCGTCGTTTGATAAATTTGCTGGTACCTTCCGAGGCATCTGCCGAAGATCAGGATGATACAGAGGCTAGCGAGGTTCGGGCAAATGTCGAAAGGTACAATCGCTTATTTGGTGGACGAACGCGTAATCTTAGTCAGGTAAGGCCTTATATATCCATGATACTTCCCAGCTTTCTTCAGATGACATATTTCATCATGTTTGTTGCATGCATTACCTTAAGTGTAGTCTAGAAGTGAAACAAGATTATCATATTTCTGTCTACTTGTACCCGCTGCTGTTCTGCAGTTTCAAAGTTAGCTTCTTGGAAGTTATTAAAGATCTATGTTGGTTCTTATTGTGTTGCTAAAGGCTGCTGTATGCGATTATTAGTTTCTCTTAACTGTAGTTCTAATTATTCATCCGATCCCTTATATTACCATGTCAGTTTCTGGTCCACAAGTCTCTGCTCATTTATCAATTACTTTTTGCCAGGAAGCTAATGGTAGATCCGGTGGATATTTTATGTACTACATTTGCTTCTGATACATGTTTTACACAGAGAGTGCGGGATTTACCGTTTTTCCTGCGACGGTTGTTCCGGGAACTGCTGGATCCTCAAAGATCTCTTCCTCTTGTTATCAGGGCTCGCGTGTTGTTTGCAGTTAAGTTCATGGAATAACTATATGATAAACTTCTGAATTTTGGTTATTTTGTTGCTGTGCGTAGTGATGTTGAAATCATACAATTTGCTTATTTTGTTGGTGTTCCTAGTGATGTTAAAATCTTACATTTTGTGATTTAAATCATGAGTCGAATCAGATCGCAACCAAATCGATTCAGATAACTTAGTTGATCCGTTCTCAACTGGATCTAACTACTTTCTTGCTGAATCGTTTACTAAATTGTAAAATCGTGAGTTGAATCATTAACCATGGGATTCAGTTACAATGTGAAACATCTATATTCAAGCTACCGTAATATGAGGGGCTTAGGGCTTCTTAGAGTCTCGACCAAAAAAGGAAAAATTAAGGGAAAGGGCGGAATTCACTAGAACACACGAGTTAACACCTTACAGAATAACCTAGTACGACGTACATGAAATTATCGTATTCTACGTATTATCTAGGCAAGTGTGACTAGAAAATCATCCGTGGAAAAGAGTCTTGGATTAACTTAGTACGAAATAGAAAATAACCTAGGATTTATGTGGATATATCCAAAAATATGAATTCCTGGTACGATTCTAGAATATAAACAGGTACACGATTTCATCATTCCGCAACATTAGTTGTGCCCATCTTGGTTTTTCATGAAACCCCTACAGATGGTAAGTGTTTACAAATATTGAAGTCTTCGATTGTGATCTTTCATGATCCTAGCATCTCTACGAGAGGAAATTTTTGTTATTTGTCAATGCCTCAATGTGAAGCTTGTCCAGGTTGAGGATAAGCACAATACAGGATAGTTGTTAAGTCCTTAGCACCACTTTAAGCATTCCTCTTAGAGTAATTGTTGATACGCCTAATATGAACTCTATTATAGCCATTTATGTACAATTGTACATTCAATGTACTATATAGAGATAGAAATGCACAGAATTGACACGGTAACGTTCCAATATTAGGTACGCGGATTGCTCCGTTACGTGGTATGGGTACTGATACGCGGTACACTACCATGGGAGTATCTGGTACACTAAGGGTATACCTCTTCGATACACTAATTTGTTGCAATGCATTTTAGATTATTTTTCAAACCCAAATATACTCTTCAGGATACATATATATTAGCTACATCAACTTTTAGACGTTTATCTCCATAAAATTTAAAATCTTAAGTTTTTTTTTGAATAATAATATCTTAAGTTCTTAACTAGCTGAAGAAGAAAATCTTATAGTTAACTACTCAACCTATCGAGCTTATAAATTCTTACAAAGAAATTGGTCTAATTAAGACAGAGAATTCCAGTGCACCAAATATGGAGTATTTGAACGTGAACCCACCCAAAAAGGGTACGAGGAATTTAGTACGCGGTACGGGGCGAGGGATACAATATTTCATAACATTAAGTAACCTAAGAAATTGAAAGATTTTGTTGAGAATCGTTTATTTTGAAATTACTTAAAAATCCAATCACAGGTTCTTGTATAGTTACATCTCCATTCTAGCAATGGAGCAGTAATTTGTGAAAGTAGTTATCCCATAGTTACATTAACTCTAGAATGACCGAGTTAAAATTTTGCACAAGATGATGCTTCTTCTTAATCTAAGTACTTGCACAAATAGTAGGGCATTAATACACGATATGCACAAGAGGATGTTTATTGTCAATCATACAGTACTTGCGCAAATAGCTAGTTCCTAGGACATTTGGAAGGTAAATCAAACTAGAATAACCGACTGTAATAACTGAAAAGTGAATAGATGTAAAACAAGTAGTTGAGGTCATTCAAGTTGCGTGAATTGCTCGCGTCCCTACGTCATAACTCATCTTCGGGTTGTTGATTTAGTATGATCCCTTTGCATATAATCGTAGTTATTGCTCGTTTGAATTGTTTCTCCTCCAATCCCCATCATGAATATATATAATTCGAGTCTTTTTACCTATCAGCATTTTACTTGTCTTCCTTTGCCATCAGAATGTCTTGTCAAATTAATCATTTGATCTTTCCTTTTACATTGTTAACTATTGAAAAGAACAACATAGAAAACAGTCTAATTATTCTTTTATGGTATTAATCTGCTAAAGTTATTTGACATATTGTATACTTGAACTTTTTACTTCATTCGTAGGTGCTAACTTGGCTAACCAGCTTCCTATTTATTGTGTTTGATACGGAAAGTAATATCCGGAAACGCAATATAAACGCTATGCGATATGCTTCAATGGTTTTGATTTCTTCTTGTTTTTACAAATCGTGGAACGGAAAAGGATACTGAACTTAGTTTTTGTACTGTATACGCATGTCATTGTTTTCCACCATAGAGATTATCCTCTTTAAAAACATATACCTCGGCCACTGTAGTTAATACTCTCTTAATCTAGGAATTAAGTTCTTGCTGAAGTCTTCTCCATGTGCATGCAGATCCGTTAAACCATTTTGAAGCTTTCCAAATATTTTGTAGTAAATTCAATTTCCTGTTTCCATATGAAAACTGAAAAGTAATTGCTTCTGTTGCTAAAACTGCATTAGAATTGTCTATATTGGCATTCGATTAAATTATCTGCACTTCTAGATTTTTTTTCCTGTGTCTCCAGCTATACCTGACTGACTAATATTTGCAGATGTTGTTGAGTGTCGTCTACGTAATCAGCCCAATCGACATAATTCCTGAAGGTATTTTACTCTATACCATATAGTCCCAACCCCTATTTATGCAAGTAACTATGTATTTGAACTTGTGGGATGTCTGTCTGCTACAAACTTACACCGAGGATTCTCTTATTTGCTACAGCAATCTTCGGAGTAATTGGACTTTTGGACGATATTATCATAGTCCTCATCTTTTGCCTTCATATTGCTGCAATTTATCGTTCGGCACTTGTTTCACGGTATGGAGGTAGGTAACACCCTTCTGAATATGGCCATGTTGTAAGTTGGAACTAGTGTCTGAAGAACACATACAGAATCAATATAGATTCTACTACTGGCATGATATCACTAGACGAGATGACACTGAAACAGAGTACTATGAGTTTCTATAGAGAATTAGTTTCCTATTGAAGAACCTTGTTAGAATAATATATATAATAGTTAGGAGTTGTTTAGTAATTTGCCCTTTAAGGGCCTTTTAGTCTTTTATCATTAATATATATTTGTTAAGTTGTAACCCTAGTTTAAGAGAATGAAATTCATAGCCTCCACAATGTTTCTCCTCTTCCTTCTTCTCTATGATTATTGTTATTGATTTTCACATGGTATCAGAGCCTTACATCTCAGAAAGTTTTTTCATCATTAGGGTGTATTAGAAAGAAGTTTGTTAGGTAGTATATTTAGGTTGTTTTTTTGTTTGGAGATTTGGTTGGCCTTTTGGTGAGGTGGTTTGTTGATTTGTTTAGTGCGAAGGAATAAGGTTAGTTTGTGGAAGGCTTGACTGGTTTGTTGGGAATTCGGACAAGGTATTCTTGTTTGGTGGAATTGTGAAGTGGCTGTTTTGTGGGATTTGAAAAAGAAGTTTGGGCGTTTTTGATTTTGGAATTGGATGGATATGATTTGGTGGATTAAAGGAAGAGGCGTTTTTGAGCTAGTAATAAAGGAAGAGGTGGTGTTGACGAGATTGATAGGTGGTTTAATTTTGATTTGGTAAGGTGGTCTGCGGTTTTTGAAAGAATCGGCACTTAGGTGGTTTTGGAAAATGTGGTTTTTGGATTATGGTTTTTGGTTTGTATGGTAGAAGAAGGGTTGGACGTGTTGCCGGTTTTTTGAGTTGGGCAGTTTTGATTTTTGTTGGGTAGTTTTTTTAGGTGGTTTTGATTTGGAAATTGCCAGGTGGTTTTCCCAAGGCCGGTTTTGACGGATCAAGAACAAGAAAACAGTAGTTGGTTGTTTTATTTTTGCTGGGTAATTTTTGTTGGAGGGAAGTTTGGGATTTGATTTAGGTAATAGTTTTGTTTTCTTGGAGGTAAGAGAAGGTAGTTTTTAAAGAGGTTTTGAAAAATAAGGAAGAAGAGGATTTGATGGTGGTTTATAAAGTGGGATTTGTTGGTTGTTCTCATGGGGATAAGGAGGCGGTTTTAGAGAATGTGGTTTTGTTTTGGGTGGTTTCATTGTTGGAGAAGAAGGGGAGTTTGTTTCGCTAGCTGGAGAATTATATTTCTCAACGGATCGTTTGGCTTCCGCAAGAAAATTTCTCATTGCAGATCTGGTATTGTTACTTCCTACTTCTTCTTTGTATTTCCTTAGATAGTCTGTTTGGTGATTTTTGGGGGTAGAAGAAGGTGGTTTAGTTTTGAAATCCTGTTTTGATTTGATCCGTAGTTTTTAATGGTATTAATTGGTAGTATTGAATGGTTTCGGCGATTTAAAATTGTTGGCGGTATTGAAATTGAATGGTTTAGGAAGTAATTGAATGATAGTTTTGGTTGGGATTTGATTTGAGTGGTTTTGGATAAGGTGGTTCTAGAATTTGGAGGAGGTGGTATTACTGAAAATTTGAAAGTAGTTTTGGATTTGTCATGAAACTTGTTGGCAGTGAATTTGTTGGCGATTTTGATTTGCATTTGAATGTTGGCAATATTGCATTTGCATCTTCTTCTCTCCTTCGAGCAATATTGCATTGAATCTTCTTCTTCTCTTTGGGCAATATTGCATTTGAATCTTCTTTTCCTCTTTGGGCAATATTGCATTTGCATCTTCTTCCTCCTCCTTTGGACAATATTGCATTCAATCTTCTTCTCCTCCTTTGGGCAATATTGCATTTGAATCTTCTCTTCTTTGGGCAATATTACATTTGCATCTTCTTCCTTCTTTGGCCAATATTGCATTTGCATCTTCTTCCTTCTTTGGGCAATATTGTATTTGCATCTTCTTCCTCCTTTGGGCAATATTGCATTTGCATCTTCTTCTCTCCAACGATCGCATCTTCTTCTCCGTTTGCAGTTTGACAGTAATTTGCAGTATTGAATTTTGGTTCGTAATATCGGATTTTGGTTTAGTAGTTTTAGGGATTTTGGTTTGCAGTATTGGATATTGGATTTTGGTTGGCAACATCGAGTTTTTGGATTTTGGTTGGCAGTTGCAATATTGGACTTTGGTTGGCAGTATCGGATATTGGATTTTGGTTTAGCAGTTTTGCAGTATTTGTTTTCGCAGTGACTTGTTCACCAAGTCACACTCGGTTCCACGCTTTCGTTGCTTAGTTAGCAAACTCTCGATACTTTTCAAAGTCGCATCGTGAGTTTGAGGGAGGGTGTTAGAATAATATATATAATAGTTAGGAGTTGTTTAGTAATTTGCCCTTTAAGGGCCTTTTAGTCTTTTATCATTAATATATATTTGTTAAGTTGTAACCCTAGTTTAAGAGAATGAAATTCATAGCCTCCACAATGTTTCTCCTCTTCCTTCTTCTCTATGATTATTGTTTTTTATTTTAACAAACCTATCATGTATGTCCTCAAAAAAAACTTACCTTGTCGTTCGAGTATATACTTTGTACATTATTTCTGCATTTAGATAGAGAAGATGTTAAGATTTTCGGATTTCTTCTGGGATTGTACATGCAGCACAACCTTTATTATCATGGTGAAAGTGGAAGTAAGTAGGGTTCTTTTCCGTGGCTTACGTTATTCTTTTTTTCTTGGAATTCCTAGTTATGAGGCCATATTCTTGTGATCCACCTAGAGAAAACATGACCAAGAAGAGGCTCATTGCTCATACTGGTGTGATCCATGTCCACCTAAAGGAAAGAAAATCTTATATGACCTAAATGAGGAATGAGGTTAAATAGAACAGTGGTGATTGAGCATCAACTTTACCACATCTTGCGAAGATTTCATAGAGAAAATTAGTAAGAAATGATTCTCGGATTTATGAAATCATTAACATATCTGTCTAGTTTCAACAAAAAAAGAAAATGAATCTATGTCTAAGACTTGTATTCCTTGATACCAAAAGCTGTATTCAAATTGCTATAATTATCAATTTGTTATGGACATGCGAGGAGCTCAACCCTGGCAAAGCAGACGACTTTAACCATCTAGGGCTTTCTTCGCTTAAAAAGGGCTCTATCTCAAATATGTTCTGCAATGAGACAGAAAGAGTCAGAGATGGGAAAGAAAACTGAAGAGAGGCAGAACGAACGTTAAAAAGTTGATCTAACAGTTTACTGATAGAAATGCTAAAGAGGGTCAAACGGTCTACTGATCACATGTAGCCATGGGTAGTGAGTGATGTATCGGGTTGAGGCGGGTGCGATGAATTTTCTCTTCGGCTACTAGGGTATTCAGGTGGGTTTTTTCAAATCTCTCTTGCTCAAAGCCTGGACAGAGACCCACCAAATCAGCTGGACAGCTCAAAGCCCGGACGAAGACCCACCAAATCAGCTGGACATTAGGTGTTTGGGTATTGGGTTTTCAAATGTAAGTGAAGTCGAACGAAAATAGAATTGTATCGTCGATTTAAGGTTTTCATATTATTTTCTATTTAACTCCCCTTAATTCTTTAATTATCTTTTATAAATTTCTACTAGCTACTTTGACTAAACTTTAATTTAGCAAAATGAGAAACAAGATTACAAGGTTGCAAATCTACACAACAGAATTGGAAGGTTAAGTAATACATAGAACTCAGCTTAACATTATGTAGTTCAACCATTACAAAAAGGTGGAATCCTTGGTTGAAATAGCTCAAGGAAGCTTTTACCAAAGATGATTGTGCACAAAATTCGGCAAGCCATGCGACTTTTGGAGGGATCGCCGAGCAAACTTTTGTTCAAATACTACCATCAATCCAACATAACTTGCCCAAGCACGAGATATATGAGCATGTAGATGATTTGGTACATTGGGCTTTCTGTATGACATTGGGTAATTTCTAATACCAGGGTTTGGGCGCTTACGGGCCTCACTAAACTCGAACAAACGTGTCAACGATCGGGCTTTTCCCTCCCATCAATAGGCCACGCCCTTCCTACTACTGGGTCTACAAGAACTCTGCACCAGAATCGAAATAACCAAAACTAACGATGTTGTTGTAAAGCAATCCGACATTGGTGGCGAGACGGAGTGTGGTGCTCCTCTTAAGAGGTTAAGCACCCTTCCTTAGTGAGACTTTTAAAACCGTGAAGCTCAGGTGTGCCAAAATGAACAGTATCACTAGCAGCCCGGAAGGCTGGTTCGCACCATCCTATAACATCTGTCTCTTTATTTTGTTTTTTGGCTTATTGTCCGATTGATCCTCCAAAGTATGACAAGTTTCTCGCTTGCCCTCATAAATCAAATCTGACTTACTTTGGACTTGCAATCAAATAATCGAGATAACTCAAAACGGAGTCATTTCGACATTTCTCCAAACTTAGGGGCCATATAGAAAACTGGTCCCATTTTATTGGCCCAGTCAAGAAATAACCCTTTATTTTCTTGACCGAGTTTGAACTATCAGAAGACAGACGCGGCCGGAGGAGAGAAAGAGAGGGAGGAAAAAAGAGGTAAGTTCCTTCGTTTAGGGTTACGACGTTTTCTTATCTTTAGTTGTTTAGGTTAGTATTTGTTTCTTTTCGTTATTTCTTGGTTCTAATTTTAAGATTATTCTTCGAAATTATTCAATAAAGTGCTTTCTACTTGACTTGCATTAACGATTACTGATTGTTCAGTAATTTTGGAGAAGAAAGTTATCTGAATACTTTTAGGGTTCCAATTTGAAAGATATATAAAGGTCTGAATTTGGTACCTGTATTAGGGTTTAGTAGTACTATTAGGGTTTGAATAAGTTTGTTTTCTCCTAGATACGTGGTGGGTATTTAGTTTGTCATAACAAGATCACTAAACAATTGTTTGTCGTAACTTATAAGAACAAGCTATTTTTCATCCGTTTAGTTGTTAGTACTGAAATTGATTAATTGTCAATTTACTTTTATATGGAGTAGTTCTCTATGTTTAATGTCTTTAGAACTTTTTGTAAAATACGTTTTTTCTTAATGAACTCGAAATCACACAACAATTACATAAAAGTGTTTTCTGGTCCTTTTTCGTATACGATGTTAGTTGAACTAGGTAAAGTGGCTGGTCATTATATGACTCATAACCTCATAGGAACTTTGTCGAACATTACCCAGAAGGCGCAAACAACTGCTTGCTCAGTTGGTTGTGCATCTACTCCGAAAACATGGACGTCACATGTTCGATTCACGATGGAAGCAGAATTCCACCATTTATTGACTTCTGTTAGGATATCAATTATTATCAATAACCTAAAGGTATGGTGAAGAAATGTGCTTTAAACCCCTTGGGATGGCCGTAAGGGTCTTTATATGTCTTTATGCCAGTCATCAGGCTTATTCAATTTATGATGTATCTTCATATTATATATTCATTATGTATCCATGGCTCCATGCCATAATGATTAATGAATGTAATGACTCTTGGAGTCCCATGTCGAAAACAACATTACCTAGAAGCCGAGATACTTCACAAGGCCCCAAGATATAGACATTATCACTATTGTTGTTCAGTCTTAGGCTTAAAATAATTGTTATTTCCTCTGATTTGACTTTGCTACATAGGGTCAGGCTATGCCAGCTTAAAGATCCCACAATTAGATAAAAGTCTGTTTTCCTTGATCCTGAATTCCTGATTGCTATTGTATGGCTCATGTCATCGAGGTTTGGGTTTCTCGGGTTGTTAGGGGTTTCTCGGTTTATTAAGGTTTGGGTGAAGATATAAGATGTCTTGGTAAACTTAGTCTTTAAGTTTCTTAAAGTTTGGGTTTCTCGGTTCATGAGGTGTTTCTAGCTCTTATGCAATTAAATGTGTTCTCTGTTCCTCAACGGAAACCATAAATTTACTTGCCTTATCATTAACTTGAGAAAAATCATTATTTGTACTATGTACTTACTACTGAGTTAAGATAAACAGAGTTTTCCGGTTTTATTATTTGATAATATTGATGCAAAGCTAGAATGCTACTGAACTTAATACACCTTCTCTGTTTTATTTCTTTTTATTAACTGAATTGAATATTTTTGTAACCATAACAATCTGAAAATGATAATCTTTTTGGTATTACAAAGACAGCGACATAGAGTTTGTGGGATTTGGATCTGTTCGAACGTGCTAAAACCGCAAATATTCCTATTAGTCCTGGTGGTCTGATGATGGCTCCCCAAGGTGATGCTTCTTCAAGCTCTGGAGATGATATAGATATATCAAACGGAAAGAACAAGCGTCGATCTACAGCTGCTTCAAGTCCAGGTCGTCGAAAGAAAACCCGTAAAGGTCCCGGTGACGCTATAGTTGAAGCTATGTTAGAAATAGCAGCTGCTTCAAAGGCTAGGGCAGCTGCAATGGCGAAAAATGAAGATCGGTTTTCTATCAGCACTTGTATTAAAGTGTTAGACGAGATTCAGGGAATCGACCAACGAGTATACTTTGATGCATTGGATCTATTTGAGAATCCAAATGCTAGAGAGACCTTCATATCTCTGAAAAGTGAAAGAAGATTGACATGGTTGGAAGGGAAGTGTAACAATATCCCCACTTCCATGGTTTAAGGTATTACTAACTCGGACTCCTTGGTGAGATTCATCTTGTTTGGTATTTAGACATGAATTACATTTTGTTGATCACAACTTTGTTAATAGAATGGAACCGTTCTCGGGTAATTTGTCGGGTTACTTGTGGGTTTGTTGGAGAATTTCTTCCTTATCTTGGTTTATATTGTTTCTTTTGTTTGGATGACAGAAAATGCTTTAATCTGTCATTTTCTTTTAGAACTTCAATCTGTCACTTTATTCAATTCTTTAGAGGAACAGAGGAAAGAAATTTGTAATCAACCTCCAAATTGCCGAAATTTGTTGTTGTTTTCCCTCTTGATACTCAATGTGTTCTGCTGCTCTCAAATGTAAAGAAAAATGTGATCGAAAAGAATACTGCAGTCATTATGAGAAGAAGAGGGTATTGCAATGAAAAATGAAACGTGGAAAAGCAAGCTTTTTAGGGGAATAAAAGAATTTTGGGAGTGCCACTAAAACTGTCATATTCTTCTAAAGATCGCTTGTACCTTGGAGATGCTCAATTAGCTAGCCAAGGGTGCTGCATCATACCTCGACTCTTTGTTAGCATTTTGTATCAATACATATGTCGATCTCGAAAATATCTTGAGAACTTTAATGAGGGTCAACATAATAATTGGCCTTGTCTTACACTTCAGAAAAAGAGGTGAGGAGATTACACTTGAGTGAAGAAGATAAATGATAAGAGAGAGAAGGAGGTAATATCAATTTGGCCACAGATGAAATTACTTTATTGGACGGAATCCTTCAATTAGAAGGGGTGAGTCTAAAATTACCAATTAAAAAGGGGTCTTTTTCAATTGATCACATTATGCGAGGGGTAAGTTGCAAATAAAACTCAAAAGCTTGTGAGAACTGTTGGGTGGGGAAGAAAGAAGAAAAAGAAGGGGAATCGGATTCTTCTCTCTCTCTCTCTTTCTCAACTGAATAAACCCTAAAAATTTCATAATAGATTCATCACGGAGAAGATTTGGATAATTCTTCAGAGGAGAATGGAAGAAATCTTAAGCAATTATACAGCTCGGAGGCAGTTATCCCAGATGTTCACGACTATCGCATTCTTTCACAGTTCTGAGTACTTGTTAGCGATTATTTTCCATGGAAAATTTAACGTTCCTCTTAGCTGTAAGTTCTTCTTTTTCTTCTTCTTCAGTTTTAAACTTCATTTTTTATTTGGTCGTATTGAATGATTCCTTGTTTCAATTTCCACTATTTTGGATGAATCCATCTATAGTTCAGCCAATCCTCAGAATATCAGAAATTCCATCAGGAGTGAGAGAAACTTATCTATAAATTTTTGGCGCAGTTGGGAATTTTTGGTTCCTCATTTTAACCACAATCCTCTCAAACCAAGGAATTTCGTGGAATTCCTTGGGGAAACATGATTCTTAAAGATTTGAGTTTGCCAAGTAGATCAAGGAAAATGATATTTAGTTTAATTATGTCGATATTCATTTCGATATGCTAAAGTTGTCTTATTTCATCATAATATCGATTCCTATTGTGACTATATATATGGCTGACCAATGCTGACCATGGGGACTAGTTCTCAACTAGCTGCTACTCCTTGGTCGACTGACTAGTGTTCGATTATGACTTTCAACAGCTTCGAACACAAGACATCTGACATTGCATATAGACATAAGATGGTTCTTATTACTTGTGATTGTATAATTTTTACCAATTTGTCTTCTCAGAAGTCAGAATACATAGGAGTATAACTGTATAACAGAAAAACACCTAGCTAATTAAGTTTCAAAAGAGGGTAGTTACTGTATAAGGGAATTTAGAGATCTTGATTTATCTGCAGCTCTTTTGATCAGCAAGCAGTATGTTCTGGCAATGGGGTTCTCTGTGCTCGAGTACATAGTTGAGGTATCTTTTTTCCCTCAATTGAAAGAGCACTGGTGGATAAGCAACATTGGCCTTCTCTTGGTGGTAGTTGGCGAGATCATACGTAAAGTTGCAATAATAACGGCCGGTCGTGCGTTCACACACTTGATCAAGATTTATCACGAAGACCATCATCAGTTGGTTACTCATGGAATTTACAGGTAACTTCAAATTTGTGAGTACATTTAAATTTCACCTTTAGAAGTGTTTTATCATGGTATGGAGCGTTTGAGGCTCTTTATAATCGTTAGCCGCCTTAATTTTACAAAAAAGTAACAAGTACTTAGTTTGTTTAAAAAGGGGAAAAGTAAAAGTGATGGATCGTCAAGGAATATAACAAAAGACTTGACAATCTAGGGTTGCTGAGGCGGGGGGTTGAACATTGTGTTTATGTAAAGCCGGCACTTTGTGGAAATAAAAATATTTTCCTACAAAATTTTAGAGGGAAGATGTGAATTCATGCAAATCTTTGGCATCAAGATCTACTCTTATTGTGAAGTTTCAACTGTATGGTGTCTGTATTGGTAAACCATCTAATAAAAACGAATGCCATCAGTTGAGGCTAATGGCTGCTTCTTTTGTACGTCCAAATACTTTTATGTGATGGCATTGTTTAAAAACTCCGTTACTTTTTGGCTGTCAACCTTTGTAGTATCATTTTCTTTCTCCATAGTCTAGCTTGAATTAAAAAGATGGGTGTTCCTTTTTGCCCTTTGTGATTAACAGGTATATGCGTCATCCTGGATACTGTGGATTTTTCATCTGGGCAACTGCAACCCAGATAATGCTTTGCAATCCTCTATGCACGGTGGCATTTTTGCTTGTTACTTGGCGCTTCTTTTCAACCCGAATACCGTATCCTTTCCTTTATATTACAAATAAAGAAAAAGTAACTCATAGTCACAGAACTATAACACCATACTATATCAACGAGGTTATTAACTTCCATTCTAGATTCTTTACTACCAAATTACGCTGAACCGTCCATTTCTGCTAGTTTCTTGTTGAGCCTCGTATACGAACAACTTGTGTTCAAGGATTGATTTGAATTTGAGCCTCAAAATCTCTATTACAGAATATCTGAATCAAGGAAGCAGGTAGTGTGTGTGTGTATATATATATATACAGGAGAGCGACACTGTAATGAATCATTCATGGGCGAAGTACTATATATTTTACCCCGAAGGGCATTGTGCTCTTTAATGCTGAGGTGATTTCTTTAATTTTGAGAAACAGATATGAGGAGTTCTTCTTGAGGCAATTTTTCGGATCTCAGTACGAGGAATATGCGAATCGAGTTCCATCAGGTGTGCCATTCGTGAAATGAATACTTGCAAAACTGACAAGCTCCTTCCCCATCAACATTGTATCACTACTTGAACAAGCTTCAACTCTATTTATATGGTGTATTCTGACAAGGCTGAACAAATAACATGGTGAGCTGAAGTTTCTGCAGCGTACTGCCTTGGTTTAGTTATCAAACAGAATCGGAATTGGGTTCTTGTTCATGTTGAGAGAATTAGGGATGAACTAATTGTAAATTTTTGTCTCTAATGGATAATCGCGTTGAAAGCTTATCAAACAAGTAGATGGATTCATTTTGATATAGTTGTCTGAATTTATTTTCAGCTCTTAACTTATTATAAACAATATTATGTTGTGTTGTTTTTTCATAGGGTATTATTTTTGTTCCTAACGCATTATGACGAAAACAAACACAAAAAATCAGTTTAGGAGGAAAAATGATACTGTATTTGAGTTAAAAAAACAAAATCATAATGCATTCTAGGAATTCACGGAAAATTCATAATGTATTATGGACGAACACAATGCATCGAGGGAACTCAAGGAGCTCCACAAGTGGATGAGTTTTTTTGTCACAAAAATTAATTTTAGACCTCCCATCCATTATTTTGTTTTGCCGAGTAAATTTGTCCAAAATTTAAGGTTAGCCTTCGCATTGTCAAAGACTAATTGTCCATTTCCTGACACATACTGGACTCTATTTTTTCGCTTTTAAATCTTTACAAAAAATGACAAACAAAAGGTGGGTCAAACAACAAAAGCCATATAAAAAGTACTAACATGATAAAAGAATTACTCTTTGAAATAAAAAAACGAATGACTTTTATTTTTATTTTTTTGTTGAGAGAAAAAAACAAATGACTTAGGTCAACCGAATTGGAGTTTTAAGTGTTATATTTCTTCCACCCTATGCTTGGACATTGATAGAATCTCAACCGTTCACTACTGACCGGTCAGATATTCATACTACAAAATTCTGAGTCCACCTCATAAGCTGACTAGACTGGAAATTGGATACTTCTCCGAAAAGGAAAGGAGTTTTCCTACTTCACAAGTTTTTCGGATTTATCTTCTCAATTACTTTCTCAATCGAAGAATTCTGAGATTCACCTCCTTCAAAAACCCTAAATCATCTCCGTGCCTTCGCTGAAAAACAACAAATCAGGTAAAAATAGTTACTTCAACAAGTATGAAATCAAATTAGGGTTTCTTTTGACTAGTGTTTTTAATTAATTGATATATTTGTTTGATTATACTGTTAGTTTAGGGTTTTAGGGTGGAGTGAAGAAGATTGAATTTCTCTGAATTGGTTTTAACAATGAAGATAGTTCGTAAAGATGTCGTTACTGATGGTCCTGGAAGTGTCAAGGTAAACAAAATTGGAGAAAAAAAATGATTTTTTAAAGTAAAGTAGCTGTTTTTAATTCAATTTGTTTGTTTTACAGATGATTCCTGAGGAACCTGATGATTTATGGACTGCTTATAACTTGATAGCTAGAGGAGATACTGTTTTGGCTATTACAGTCAGGTATTCTTTAATTCTGTTCTTCAATCTTTTCTGATATATCTCTCTCTAAGCTATCTATCTAGACTCTAGAGATATATATATATAGAGAGAGAAGGGTAGAATTTATCTGCTTAAGAGTAGCCTTGAATAACTATGACTCAGAATTTTAAATTAGCTAACTGGGTATGATTCTAATTAACAATATCTATTGAATCTAAGTGCGTGATACTGGAGAAAAGCAAAATAATATTAACTTTGGAATCCCTTAATGAAAATTTGATGAGATTATTTTCTTCTTTGATTGGCGGTTGGCCCTTAGTGATGGTTCCTATGGGTATTTTATTTGATGTACAAATTTGGGCTATTTATAATTATTTCGTTGTTCGCTACAGAAAAGTTCTCAGAGAGGATGCTTCTGGAGGAAGGGACGCAGAGCGTCTTAAGCTCAAGCTGGAAGTTAGAGTTGAGGTAAATCAATGCTTAGGCCAATAATAAAATATCAAAAAAAAGGTTACATGAGCTTCAAATAGTTTAGGTTTTGTGTAAGATCCTGTTTTGTTATTGTTTTTCTTCTTTGAATTATAAACTAGATTTTAGGTTGTTTAGTAATGAATAAAAAGATAGAGTATATATCGACATTCGACAACATCTTCTTATGTCTTATTAGGTCTTCTTTTCTTTTGCAAGTTCGTATATCCTTATCTGGTATTGTTAACGTAGGCCGTCGAATATGACAAAGAAGGGGGTGTCCTTCGTATACGTGGAAAGAATATTTTGGAGAATGAACATGTGAAGGTGAGATTTGTGCCCCCCAAAAAGCTATTTGCTTCACGAACTACTGCTGCTGACACGTGTTCTCATGTTTCTAGATTGGGTCTTACCATACCCTTGAAGTCGAGCTACATCGATATTTTGTCCTAAGAAAGGTATGTGGTATTGGTTTAGTTTCCCCTTTACTCCTCTCAAATATATTATCTCTTAGAATTTTGTTTAAGCACAAAGCACTTTTTCTTCAGTTGCACCAACGGTTCTTCGTATTGTATTTAAAGACAACATTGTAACTAGATAGTTGCTATATAGTACTAACCAGTTACGATTTTTCCATTTCCATCACAACATAGGTTGTCTGGGACTCCTTCGCACTAGATGTGCTCCAGCAAGCCTGTGGTACGCTCTCTCTCTCTCTCTCACATGATGTAACTATAATCTTGGAAACTTTTATATTTTTGTTACACGACAGGAGTATCATGGAAGCTTTCTGTTTGTGTAATACAAGCTGTTATTTGCTTTTATCGGAAAAAGAGTTCCGCAGTAACATCAACATAATTTTCAGAATAGATAATCTTCACTCGGGAACTACGAAGTTTGGTTTAAATTCTATAGTCAAAGTGATAGTTTCTTTACCGGTGAACTTTCAATTTTTTTGTAAAAAATAGTTGATTTTATAAGAATAGTCTATGAAGTGTTTGCTGGTAGATAAATCCACCTTTTTTTTTTGGCCTTCTAGTCCTCTTAGTAATGTTGTGTTCTGTTAAGAAGACTACGAAGTGAGACCCATACTTCTTTTTGCAGTCAGACGATTTGTTTGAACAATGTACACAGCTGTAAACCATTATTTTGAGCGAATATCATTACATAGAATTTTGTTGTCCCAAACTCCAGATCCTTCTGCAAGTGCTGACCTCGCTGTGGCTTTGATGCAAGAAGGATTAGCACAAATATTTCTTGTTGGCAAAAGGTAGATTACTGTTATTTAATTTGTTGAGGTTACATTTTTGTTTGGGGGACTTAGGTGTTAATGACGTGTGTAGAATGTAGAGTAATTTACTTCTAGTTGAATATATCTGTTTATTCATTGATTAATAAACCAAAAAGAATCTCTATATGCTTAGGTGTGAAGTAGATATCAGAATTTGATATGTGAGACTGCAATGTTGCCCCAATATACCTTCTTTCTTGACAAAGATCTTTTGTTTAGCCAGCTATCGTCACATGTCTTTTGGTTAAAGAAACGTGTTTTATAGCTCAAGACGAAGTAGCGCAGTAATATCCATTCTTTTTATTCTTAAGATTCCTAAAGAGAAATATGGCATTCTTTTAGACAATTTATCTGGTTGCTACAACTGTACAGTCATAGACTGAAGACCAAGGATTTCTTAGTTTGCCAATTTTTTTTTACAGCACATGCTATTTCCAATGAACTTTATTTCTTTTCAAGTTTGAACCTAAATGTAATGTATTCATTATTCAAACAAATTAGCAATATCGACTGGAAAGTGATCATGTTGCATGGTATATAATGTGGTACTAGTTTTAACATGGGTGTTTCTTAAACAGTGTTACAACATCCAGTTCCAGGATTGAAAATTCTATACCACGAAAACATGGTCCTGCCATTGCTGGTTATGAGACGGTAAGCTCTTGAGCTCCTTATGTGTATCTCCAACTTGGAACCTCTTATTACTTAAATGCCATGGTGGGATGATAATACATCGTAGAGAGGGATGATTGGAATAACGGATGTATCTGACTTTGTAATTTATATTTTGCAGGCATTGAATAAGTTCTTCGAGAATGTTTTACAGGTTTGTTTTACTTATATTTCTTAACTGCTTGTTTTGGGGTGGAAGAGCGGTTGTTATGTTCTGCACACTATTGAATCAATGATGCAGCTTCCTAACAGTGTTAAATTATGCATTGTTTCAGACTTTCTTGAGGCAGGTTGATTTTAAGGTTGTAAGATGTGTTGTCATTGCAAGTCCAGGATTCACAAGGGTATGCATTAACTTCGTACATTTTATTTTTACTTTCTTAGTGGAAGTCTTAACTCTTAACCTCCTCTGAGTTCATTTTACTACATGTCTTATTAATGAAACCCCTTGGATGGGCTCGTCGTCATACCCTATGATGTCAAAATTGAAAAGAAAACTGTAGCTTTTATTTATTTATCTTTAGTTAATTTTTGGTCTCATTTAGTCTTGTATATTCATGTACCTCTAGTTGTCTTCAATTGGACAAAGTTTTCCAACTCAGTTGTGATATATATAACGAAACGCCTTGGTTTTGGTGTAGACGCGAAGACTCTTTTTGTTACTTGTAGCAGCTAGACTTCTTAAATGCTTTTAAGTTCCTTTTATTTTGTTATCTCAGTAAAGATGAGATACCGATCTGCACTGTTAGTTTAAATAACTTGCATATTACAATGAAACTACGAAATATTTCACATTATCATGGTATACCTCAGTTGCAAATAGATGATCGAGGTTTTCTTTTCGTCCAAGCCTGGAAAGTCGTTCTCTCTTTTTTGTTTCTTTTTTTTTTTTGTACTCCAGTATCGTTCATCTTGAAACAGTTACTAAGTACTCCATGTATCGTAGGAACAATTCCATAAATACTTGCTACTGGAGGCAGAAAGAAGACAGTTGAGATCAATCATTGAAAATAAATCACGTATAATACTCGTTCATACAACTTCTGGATACAGGTATGCTTTTGAATTCTGAGCTTTTTAGTAGCTTGTCTGAACCAGAGATCACAATTTGGTTTGACATTCATATTTATGATTGTATCGCCAGATACTTGATCTCTAATTTCTCTCATAAGCATGTTGTGGTTTCGAACTGCCAAGTTAATTACTCGTTAGTAGCATGTTCCTTACTTGGACAAATCAATTTGATGGTGCATAGGCATAGTTTAAGGGAGGTTCTGGATGCTCCAAACGTTATGAATATGATAAAAGATACAAAAGCAGCTAAAGAGGTAATGATCGACTGAACTCTTAATTTCTTGATTCTCTCTTCTGCAATTTTTATTTTCATTATTTCACACAAGCTGTAATTCATATATAAGCAGTATTATATTCACATATTCCATCTGGTCTTTTCTAATTCAGGTTCGTGCCCTAAAGGATTTCTTCAACATGCTCTCAAATGTATGTTCAATCTCTCTTATTTTTTTTTTAATTCAGCTAATCTATGGTTCTGTATAGCCGCTAATTGTGCTGCCTTTTTGGTTTCCTGACTGGCACACTACTTTCCATTGATTCCCCAATTTCGGTTATGTAGTCTGCAAAGTCTTGTCTTTCTTGCATAATTCGATTGAGTTTGTTGATTTGTAGGATCAAGATCGTGCCTGCTACGGTCCAAAGCATGTTGAGGTTGCCCATGAGAGGATGGCTGTCCAAACACTTCTTATTACAGATGATCTTTTAAGGTAATCATGCACAATCCTTTTAATGAATTGAGTTATAGAAACAAATTACTGTATAGAAGAAAAAGAATTCTATATTGTTAGAATGAAAACCCGGGCCCGTAAGCTCATCGAAACTTAGTTTCTTGGCTGCTACCAGCTCCACCCATTGCTAACACTGCGTGTGATCTTAACTGCAGAAACGCTGACGTAGCAACAAGGCGCAAATACGTTAATTTGGTGAAGTCTGTCAAAGATATGGGTGGAAATGCTTATGTATTTTCTTCAATGCATGTCTCTGGAGAACGTAAGCTCTCTCTTACTTCGCTTTTCGTTCTCAGTAAATCTTTTTCATGGTCTTTAAAACTCAAGCGATCATTACTTTAAACCAAGATGCACAAAGAAAAGTGAGAAAGTGTTCACAAAACATGGAGGCGCTTTGAATTGAAGTAAGATCAAACCATTTACTTTGACTCTTAAGATAAAAGAACATGCGACGTTTATGAACAATTGATCAATTTTTTTTTCTCGAGTGAAATTCATTTTATTTTGCACTTAAATGTTGTATTTTGATTTTTTTTTCTTTTCTGTATGCATTTTGTTATGAAAAACAGAGTTGGCACAACTGACAGGGATTGCAGCTATTCTTCGATTCCCCCTCCCGGATCTGGAAGATATCGAGGTGTGAGTAAGGAATGAGGATTAATTTTGCAGAGATGAGATTTGTTGTTAAAAAGAAAGAATTATTTGGTCTTCTCATTGCTTTGTACAATAAACATAAAATATTTATGCTAAATGATCGTTTCTTTATACATTTTTATATATTATTGATGTTGGAATCGAAAGCAGGGAGTAGCAGTCATGACTTGAGGAGTGTAACAGTAATAGGTTATAATTGCTCGTTAATCGGAGGTATTTGTATTAAAAAAATTTGTGAATACATGAAACTTTACATTCATTATGGCTATCAAGTATCAAGTCTGATAAAATATCTTTGGTGTTTTTATTTGTTTGGATGCAATTACTTGTTTTAGTTGCTTTTCTTTATATTTGTTTAACCATGGATTATTCTTGATTTCTTGTAATAGTGAATTCTGCTTAAGTCCCCTATTTGTGACCAACTCGCCTTTTGACCCTATAAGTTTCTGATAGTGTAATTGGGCTTTTAAAGTGAACTTTCTTTCTGGAAGCATCCTTGGAGGCCAAATGGAATTATTCCCGAGAAAATGTTAAAATATTAGTACCAACATTATCTTCTCATCTCTCTTCCTCTTCATCTCATTCTCATCTACCTTTACTTTGTTTCTCTAGCTCACCCTTCTTCTCTGGCAGAAGGTTCTCGGCTTAAATTTCTTAATCGGCAACCTCCATCTTAGAGAAAAGAACAGAAAAGCCTCTATTTTTTTTTCTATCTCTTCCCTTATCCAAGGAGAGGAAGAAAATAAATATGCATACATCTAATTAGGTTAATTTTGTTTTGACCCAAAATTTGTTACCAACTGATCGATTTGGCTCCAAGTTTTGTTTTAGAATTATACTCTATTTTAGTTGTCCCTCTGTGAGTAATTTTTTTTTTTTTTTATTGTGAGCGCGCCTCGAACCCTTGACTTCTAGGGCGGAAGGCTAAAACTTTTTTTCAATTGGTTGAAAAAGAGCTATTATTAGAGTTTGTGCATGACAACTTAATGAATCAATAAGAAATGTTTTCATTTTTTACTCACAAACTTCCCCAATTTTACTTCTAGAGAATCCTTTATAAGCTAATCTAGAATTTACTTGAATTTAATTAAAAAGTCTGATACCACAAAAAAAATCACAATGCTAGTATAAATATATAGCCGTTATTACTTGTAAGTAGTACAACTGCCTAAATTTCTAAGTGCATATTATTTCCCTAATATATCAAGGCTGCTGCCCCTCTGAGGAAATAAATTTTTTTTCCGAAGTAAACAAATTTAGGTGGAAATAAAAATAAATTAGGACTCTTGTTTCCTCCAACATCCACTCCTAATACTTTTATTCAATTTTTTCCTTTTTTCATCTTCCCCTCCCACCACCCCTCCCACCACCACCATCAACTCCAACCACACTTCCGCTACCAACTGCGGCCTCTCTCTTCTTCCCCTCTTTCTTTTTTCTTCCCTCTTTCCTTTCTCTTCCCTCTTCTTTTCTTCTCTTTCTTCTCTCATGGTTCAGGTGAGGGGGATTGCCCCTTTGTCGGAACCCTCTTCTGGTATTCTTGGAGGAGCAATTCGTGAACCAGTAAAGAAACTATTGAAAACCTCATCTCACCGGGATCAGGAGGACCAACTTCATTTTCATCCTCTTGTTCTTGTCGACTCTCAAGAAACAGGAATCCGACTCGTTCACACATTAATGGCTTGTGCAGAACCCGTGCATGATTCCATGCCGGCAACATAAAAAAAAAGTCTGTTTGGGAAAAAATATCCGACTTCCACACCCTATGAAACTTTGTATTCCGGAAACTTTTCTTCTCTCCCCAAAACATCGACCAATATAAAACTTGGCCATGTTTCCACAAGTTCTAAGAACTGCTTCAACAGGAGAGAAGCCACCTCAACTATATCAGGATATCCACAGAGTTCACATCACAAATGTGCATGTGAGAACTTAAAAGGCAAAAGAAAGAGCGAGTATAGTTTCAACTTAAGAGGTACCAAATAGAGCAAGACATAGTAGTGATATCAAACAAGATTCTTCATAAACGATTTCATATTTCTCAAATCATCATCAGAATCTATGTAACTTGGAGGCTTGAACAACTTCCATAGTCCAACTGAATGCCGTGGTTTAATTTCGCTCTCTGTTGAGAATCTGCAGTAGATTTTCTCACATTCCGGATATGGCTTCACATACATATTGTAGAACTTAAGCCGACTAGGTTTTATAAGACCCTCTAAACCCACTTCTCTACCAAGACCACCTCTTGATTTCAAAAACTCAATTACATTGAATCGAGGTACAATCTGTTTATCAAAATTCACTCCTAAATACTCTGGAACTTCAATCAAACAATTGATATTCAAACCCATCTTTTGTGTCAAAAACTCAATCTTCTTTTCTACATCTTCCAGTTTGTATATAATGACTCTGGGTTCGTACAACACCACCTTAAACGCGTCTCTGTGTATCAATCCATGTTTACAGAGGCAATCGATTTTCAGTTTTACTTCCATGGCAGCTCGAAAAGCTCCTATACTTTGAATTTTAGCCTGAATCGGAGTTCGACATTTCAAAGATTTCAAAAGATCGAGACATCGAGAGAGCTCACCTAATTCCATGGTCAGAATTTTAGGGTTTTTGACGATCTCTCTCTTCACTTCATCAGTTTTAAAACCTAAATCAGTGAATTCCCTAAATAGAGGTGTCATCCTACCATCAATACTAAATCCTAAAATAATTGGAGCCAGACTGAAAATCTTGTCAATTTCATTAGCCTGAAACCCAATTCTCTTGAAAAACTCAACCTGGCATTGGATATCATGCTTCTTCATTCTGATTACTCTAGGTAACTCTTCTAAAACCCTAGTTATAGTCTTATCACTAAAACCAACATCTTTAAGGATCTGTAAACTAGTGTTCAAATCAGTAGGCTCTAGCTGAAATTTCCTACTGTGTTCAAGAACACTCTGAATTAGAAATGGAGAAACAGTAGAAAACCCTAATTCCTTAAACCCCATTTTCCATTTCATCATGAATTCTAGTTCTATAATCCCTGGGCAAGCAGACAATAATGATATAATTGATTTAGGTGATAATCTAAACGATGATGAGAGAATACCCAGAGATTTTTCCACATCTAGCACATAGAAATTCAACAGAAATGGATTTTTTTGCAGAAAGTAATGACTTTGAGATGAGGGAAACCCATACCTCTGCAACAGATTAGAAATTGAACTTATTTGCTTTAGCTCGTCATTAAATTGTGGGCATATATCGACAGCATGAACAAGGTTGATGGAAAAGCAACGGATACTGAGTTTAGGGTTAATAGGGTTTCGATGGAAAGATGAAATCCATCGACTAAAAGCCACTCCAGTGAAAACCCTAGTCCCCATTTTTGGTGCTTCACCGATTTGAGAGAAGAATTGAAATTGGTGGCAGTGGACAAACAAAAATCACTCGAATTGCATGGAAGGCTAGGTGAAGGTTTACCTTAGAACGGCGTTTGGGTTTTGACAAAATATCCATTTTCTCCGGATACAATTTTACTTAAACATTTTTGAAAATTTCTGCACAAATCACAGTTTGCTCTCAACAATTTAATTTTGTAAATGTGTCAACAAATTTGTTTTTGTTCAAAATTTTTTTTGAAAATATTTGGATTTTTTCTTTTCATTTGACAAACACATTGACTGACACTTACATTTTGTAACAAGTCACGACAATTATATACGTTGTTAAGAATATAATGGTATATGTGTAAACATTTTATAACAAGTCACGACAATTATATATGTTGTTAAGAGCATAATGATATATGTCGTAAACATTTTATAACAAGTCACCACAATTATATATATTGTTAACATTTGATAACAAGTCATGACGTTATTGTATATGTTGTCAACATAGAAGGGTAAGAGTGAGAATATTGTAGTGATTTGCTTCTAATATATCTCATAAAAAAAATATAGAAGGGTAAAAGTGAGATTACTGAAAAAAATAGATTTGTCTTGTTTTTTTTTGAGCCAAATACATTACATCAAAAAGAAGTTACATGGTTCAGTTACGAATTACAGTTAAGTAAAACAATAAAGGACCAATATGTAACAAAATTAACAACATAAGGGCTAATCCGCAATATCGACATAATTATATATGTTGTAAAAAAAAAACATAATTATATATGTTGTCACAGTTTCAAAAGCGTTGTCAACAGTTTTAAAAGTGTTGCCAACAATTTAAAAATTGGATTTTTTTTTTACATTATTATTCCCGAGTGGATTTTTTTTGTATTTGGGCCCAAATTTTAGACTTCTCTTACATAGTTTAATTATTGAAATGAAGGGACCGAGAAAGGGTATTTTGTTAAACAAATGAAAATTCTAGCTAAGCTTTGCTCGAGTGAAATAGGTAGGATGATGATTCCAACTGTGCTTCGCGAGGGCGAGACGTTCTGTCTGTTCAAATGCCGGCAGGGATTGCCTCTTCTTTTACTTGAATTGTGTGATCGTAGCCAGTAGACGATGATTTATCTATAGCGCATTAATTTTGAACATAAACTAAATTATGTAAAGCTTAAAGGAGTAAAGTAATCTAACATTTTATTTACATGGAGTCTCATTCGTATCTTGCTCAACTATATTATAGTTCGCGCATGATAACTAGATGAATCATATGAAAAGTTCTAAAATTGTCTGGAGAATTATTATAAGATAATCTAGGGTTCACTTGAGTATAATTGAAAGGTCTCTTACAAGTTACAACAAAGAATCACAATAATGTTTGTGTATCTAATTTTCTTTATATATAAAACTATATTAGTTTTCAAATTTTTAAATAGGGGTAGATTTAAGATGTTGGAGGAATCTGAAGTGAATTTATTGATTTCTATGATCCCGTTTTGTAAACGAGAGATTGGTTGTTTCAGTAGTAACGATCGTGAACCTTTCAAAACATGTATTGGATTTTCTTGATCAATTTGTCAAGTGGGTTGAATTTACTAGTTTATCTAGAATTTCCGGAAACTAAATATATAATATATTGTGTTTAAAATAAGTGTCGATCAATGGTCTGGGTCTGGTTGGCATGTAACTCCGTTGTTCCGCCTAAAACTGGCCTGGTTTGCTTAGACGTAAGACATGTCACATGTCAAGTTTGTTAGCTTTGCGTAAAGGATATACTATACGGGTCTGGCAACACACTAGAAGGATCACCTAGCATGAACCTTAATAGCGGATTAGGCTTCCTTATTTCCCCCCTGTCTGCTACTCATTGTTTTCATTCGATTCAGACATTATCATAACGTCTAATCGTAGACTCTAGAGGTCAAACAAAATACCCTACAGATCAATATTTACCCTAAATTTGTGACATCCGGACAATTAGAGTGGATGTCCAACCACAACAGCAGTAAGAGGTGGTGTACTTACTACATAATTTACATAAATAACATTTGAAAGATTCATAACATTTTGTTCATCATATTATGTTTTTTTTTTTTTTTTGTTGAAAATCATTTTATGTCTATCACTTGGAACAAATGCATTTTTGTAATCTGTCAAACTCTTGTGCCGATTTATCCCAAATATTTATAGTTGTCCACATTATGTCATTATCCCTTGTTAAAAGCAAACTAAATTAACCAAAAAGATTAGGATAAGTTTTATACTATCTTAGAATCAGTTAGCCCAACTGTACTGATTCATCTTCAATGGCCAAGCACTAATTTATCCATTTTATTTACTAAATGTAAAAAACCACAATCTTCTAATCTGGGATAACTAATCCAAAAAGCAAATTTGTTAATTTAGTTTCTTACTTATAAAACCAGAAATTGTTTATGAAAATCATAAATTTTTCTTATACTTTTCCTCCAAAAGAGAACTTGTTATTCCTCTATCTCTGAGTTTAAGCAATTTACTTTGTAAACTGATCAATTTCAAGAGGTTGTTTTAGACATTTTATTAGGGTTGTGATGGAAGCAATTGGAGGTGGAAGAGAGGTGGTGGAGGTTACAATGATGACACCAGTGTGTTCGCCGAGGAATAAAGTGAAGTTTTTGTGCAGCCATGGCGGAAAAATATTGCCGAGAGCATCAGATGGTCAACTAAAATATTTTGGAGGGGAGACTCGTGTTGTGTCTATTGAACGCGACATTACTTTCTCAAGCAATCTCTCTCTCTCTCTCTTTTTCTCATAGGGTCATTTCAGGCCGAATATTTAATTCATATGCCCATGTCATGTCAGGGACCTGGCAAAAGAGGGCCTAATTGTAAAATTTCGAATTCGTCATCCTTCCACGAGGACTAGACATCCTACATAGACCACCACCTCGGTCTTCGACCTATGGATCGCCATGGAGGGTCCTCGACCTAGGGTCGTTGGAGCCGTCTTGGGGTGTATAGTATTTTTGACAAATATAGACCATCGCCTTGTTCCACATTTTAGAGGTAAAAGGTTTGCTAGCTTATGGCAATCCAAACTAACAATTAACCATTTATTTGTATTTCCTCTGGTCCTTTACAGAGCTCATGAAGAAGCTTAATACCTTCTCTAATGGCGAAATGGTACTCAAATACCAAGTTATACCAGAAGACTTAGAGATTTTAGTCTCTGTCACTTGTGATAATGATCTTTACCACATGTTTGATGAGTATGATCTCTGGGAAACAAAATCATCCCAATATGGAAATACGTCAAGATTTCGTGCATTCTTATTCCCTTCAACCCCAATATTCATCAACACCCAAGTTTTTCCAGATAGATTCGATATTGAAAAACGCTATATCGAAGCCATAAATGGGAATTATTCTTGTAACTTGAAGAATAATATGAGTAGATCAATCTTCGGTATTAGTTCTTCAAATGAATCATCCCCAAGATCAATTCACCATGAAAACCACCCATTTGATATTAACAATCAACATGAAGGTAATTTCATATCAAACAATTATCAGAAGATTCAGAATAATGTCACTAAGGAGATTGAAAGAGTCAATAGTTCTTCATCACTATACAATCTTGGTAATCTTAATCACCATTATCAATGTCATCCTTCTAATGAAACCCCATTTTATCAATCATCAAGACAACAAAATCTGTATAAAAGACGTTGTCAAAGACTAGTTACAACATTATCAGTTGGTCAAACTGATATTGGGAGGTTTCAGATGGATCAAAGCCCTTTAAGCTCGAGCTGATAGATGGTGTTTAATTACAAGACTTCTAAGTAAATTTGTTCTTCTGTTTGTGGAGTTTCGTTTCGTCTGTAGTCTAGTGATTGTGTAAATGTCAACTGTATACTATTATATCTTCATCGTGTATCCATGTTATTTAATGTGATGTTGTAAATTAGAAAAAGGATGATAATCATAATACCACTGGCATAAAATTGAAGTTTAAACTTGATTTTAGTAAACTAGCCCAAACTTCATAAATCGAATTGTCAAATGCTATCTTTTGTAATTAGAAAAGTGAAAAATGGTCAAAACTCTTTGAAACCATTTTTTGAGAAAAAAGAAGTTGGTAACTCTGCAGAAAGTAAGATTGACACAGATTAATATAGTACATATTACTACAAATTTGTGCAAAATTTTCATTAGTCAAAAATTCTAACTTAAAAGCGCAAAATAATTATACCTTACGAAGATAAAAATAAACCCTTAAAATACTAACAGAGTAGTTTTGAGAAGTTTGTACAAAGTTGGCACAAATTTGCAAAACTCACATACAAACCCAAAATTCAGACCACAGTCTATTTAGGGTTTAGAATCTACTAAAATTTGGACCATTTTAAACTTGAAAGCACTCACCAACTCCATCTCCATCTCCATCATACTTGTCCTTTCCCACCTTGTACCACACACCCCACATAACCTACAACATCTTGTCACGTGTATGGTCTACAATTGCCTAGACCCAAGACTTGATAAGAATTTATTAGATTACCTAACCAGTAGATTAGTGCCAAGTGTCTAGTATACATAATCTTACTTGAATTAAGTTAAGGGTATCAATATTTGAGAATCAATTTGCTAGATTTATCCTTCATGTTGAAGTTCCATTCCATGTTCATAGACCCTCCTGTCTTCTTCCCTCATCTAAAATCAAACTCAAACGAGGCTAATTTTTCAAGATGGCATTCAACTAGTAATTGTAATTATAGATATAAAAGTAGTAATATTAAGTTGGTATATTTGGGTGTAAATTGTGACATTTTTGGTGGGGATGAGAGAGAAAGTAAGAAGGAGCTGAGGAAGGTTAATTTGGAGAGAAAACATGGAAGGGGTGTTATTGTTTCTTCTTCTTCTTCTTCTAATACCACCTCCTCAACAATTGGGTTTATTGAGGATGAGGATATTTTTGGAGTTAGTGAGTTTGGGTGGGAAGTGAGAAGGTTGGTTAAAGAGGATAATGAAGAGATGAGAGAAGTAGTTCAAATTCAAGCTGAAGCATTTCATGACCCAATGCCCTTCTTCAATGATATCTTCTTTGAATTTTTCAAGGTTAGTACACTTTACAAAGTAGTTCAAGGTTGATTTTCATCCTTCTCCATTTCCTCCCAAATAACAAATGCATAGTCTCTCTTTCTCTCTATATATAAATGTAAAACTTAATTTTTGACTTATTGGCTCACTTTTCAATAATGAACCGCCTAGATTGTGGTCAAACTTTCAACCCCTTTAGGGCTTTAATACGTAAGAAAATGAGTCAGCAAGTCAAAAGTTAAGTCAAAACTTTTTGTACATTTCTTTATATAACTAGGTTCCCAATCCCTCATCTACCCACACTGACATCATATTTAGCAGTTGTTTTATCTAAAAACTCGAACTTGTATAGAGATTAGTAACGTTATATTTTGCGTACGTAGAGTGAATGTGCCTAATATTTTTCAATCACAGAAGGACTTCTATTAAAAGATGCCATATATATCATGTCTTGACTCGCTAAAATATTTCAGACGTAAGACAATGGCAGACCTAAAATGTTGTGCAATACATTTCCCTTATGATCATATCTTAATTAACATTATATCAATACAGGCTGAAGTACTCTCTGGACTTCTATACAAGATTAGAAACTCAGCACCTAACAGGTAAGACACCAAACTAGTACTTTTTCTTCCACTTTGTTGCTAAAGGCACTCTCTTTTTGGTGGAGGACCACCACAAAGAGCAGTCTCTAACTCGCTGAGCCGTTTTAGTCGTCAATTGCCTAATCTTGCTTTACTGGTCTTCAAATCGGTTCTAATGATCGACATATTAAGTAAATGAATAGTCAACTTCACCTCTTCGGGGTTAAGTGCGGAAGTTTAGCTCAAAAGGGCCTCAATGCTAATAGTGGAAGAGAACATCTATGAATTCGAGCTTCTTTGATGGCAAATTTCATCGTGTGGGACTTTCCATTTGTTTCAGGGTTCCTTAAAAAGGTCATGAATGCAGTTTTTTGTTTCCCAGAGATCATCGGCTTGGTGCTTGAATTAAAGTGGGTATTTGCTTGTCAGGTATGCTTGTTTGGTTGCCGAGCCTGCAGATGCTTCTAATACATTTCCTAGGCCGGAGCAAGGCAGCCGACTTGTCGGGGTTGCCGATGTCACAGTCTTGAGAGACAAAGAGGTGCTTCAGCATCTCGAAGGAGCTGAAGAATATCTTTATGTTTCTGGGATAGCCGTGTTCAAAGAGTTCAGGTAAATTTGACAACCGTCTTTGAATGGAGTGGTTGCCGAGTTGTTGTTCACCCTCTAGTCTCTGGTTCGAGAGCCTATTTGCCAAAATAATTATCAACTTTACAAATTATTGCTCAGGCAATGTGGGATAAAGCTAAGACCCCCCTCCCTTAATGGCAGGGTTAGAGTCACTTGACAGTACGAGAACAAACCTTCACATCCCTGACACGCTAGGTCTAATAGCATGTTAGATTCCATGGCATTGGGCCTAATTCTCTCTGAAAACCAGCTGATGAGGAAAGAATGCCCAAGGCTTATCGACTTCAGAAACTCTGATGCCCGAGCTATGTGGTTACAGCATGCTAATGAGTTACATTTTGAGGAGGTTAATTTGGGTTTTGTTTATTACAGGAGGCAAAAAGTAGGGACTGCTTTGCTTAAAGGTTGTGACTTCTTATCAAAGCATTGGGGTTTCGAGTACCTTGCTTTAAGGGCCTATGAAGATGACTCGGCAGCATGTAAATTGTACTTCAATGCTGGGTATAAAATAGTTTCAAAAGATCCTGTCTGGTTGACCACTTGGATCGGAAGAAAGAGGCGTGTTCTTATGATCAAACGATATTCTACTTCTTGTATGTATACAATCTAACATTTTTTTCTATTTAGTTTTAGTTCTGCAATTCGAAACATATGAAAATGGAACACTTGGAAGTTTACATATCTGAAGTCTAACTCGGGGTACTGACTTCGACCAATATATCCAATTCCACGCCACCTTTCAACTCATCAAAGCAGTTATCTTCGGCCTATCAGACTTATTTTGAGTCTGAATCGAAATATAAGTATGTCGAATATGAGTCAGATTCAGATATTGAGAAAAGAAATAACCCCACTACCTAGTGTTAGGTTAATCCCACATTGGTTGTGGAAGGGGCAGGGGGTGCGTTAATAAGTGTGGGAGAAGCCTTACCTCTTGATATAGCTTTTGGAGTAAGAGAGGCCCAAGACCACCCAACACCTAGACTTTGTACATTTCATTGTGGCATGTGTTTGAACTAAAGACTAATGCTTTGGCTATGGTGTTTCTTTTGCAGAACTTGTAAAGATTTAAAGAGAACTATATTTCCATATCATAGTGCTTTGGAAGAATCCATTATGTAATATCCAAGATTAATGGTGTATAAAATATCACATTGGAGTAAAATTGACATCATTTTCTATAACACTTCTAACTGCGGCTGCAGGGTCACCCTTTTCTAGTTTTTGCAGTTATAGTCATACGTAAACCAAAGATTTCTCTGGTCGCAACATAAATGTTTTGTTCGCCAATGCTTAATCTTTCATAGTTTACAATGTGTAATAACGTTGCTCAGTTGCATTATTTATCAGGTTTACATACCGATGTTACTGGCATATCATGTATAAGTGTCTCCACGCCAAACCCGAAATTTAGTTTTTTTTTTTGTTCAACATGTCATGTATGTTTTGATTAAGATGTCAAACTAATACGTGTAGCCTATTTGGTCATTCCAATACCTTTAACCAAGCAGACCCAAGTATAGTCGGCTCAATGCATGAAAAAGACTTTCTTGGCAAAGTCGCGTTTCTCTGCCAACTCTGCCATTAGCTCCATCCTAAAAGGGAATAGCTCCTTAGAAAGTAAAGAGGCAACAAGTAACCTTTATGGATCATTTGAGTTGCCTCTTTATGTGCTACTAACTCCAGGTTTACAGAGATTCGTTTTTTTCCTTCAGAAGTTCTCGCTCATTTGGAAAAAGAAGAATATCCTACAGTAGGGTAAAAGGTTCCCGACAACGAAAGAAACTCGTGGCAAACGTTGTATATCGCAGGCCATAATGTCGACAGGTACATTGTAAATGATGGAAAGCAAAGAACTGGTGTTAGTGACAGTCAAAGGAGTCTTTAGTTAGTCCACATCCCAACCGCAAATCAAAAGAGTGTTTGGTTAGCCACATCCGAACGCCAAAAACAAAAATAGTGGCATAGTCTTTAGTTAGTCTACATCCCAACCGCAAATCAAAAGAGTGTCTGGTTAGTCCACATCCCTACGGCAAAAACAAAAATAGTGGCATAGTCTTTAGTTAGTCTACATCCCAACCGCAAATCAAAAGAGTGTTTGGTTAGTCCACATCCCAACGCCAAAAACAAAAAAGTGTTATAATGTCACATCTAAAAAAATTATTTTGATACAACTACAAAATATCTCGAAGAAACACTCTTAAGCTATGGTTTTTGTGGTTCAATGCAAAATTATTACCACAAATCACATACTACAATGACTGTTAGTATACAAACATATATCATGAATCACATTTTCGAATACAATAAGATTTTTGCTTAGAGTTAGAATCCAAATTTCGAAAATGAGCGGATTTACGATTCTCCAATTTTTATAATCGTTAATCAAACAATCTACTGATAAACGTCTCATTCCTGTCCAATTCAACCCATTAAGAACAATTCTAGAGAACGAAAAGAATTAGAGAACCTCTAAACAGAAATCTTATATTGCTTGTCGAGGACGCGAATCACTCAAAGTCACATAAATCTGTATCACAACTCTGGTGTGAGAGACCACCATGGGACCCAAAACGAGCAATCACGTCTGGTGTGAGAGACCAGATGGGCTCGCTCCCGCGGTGCTTCCGCCCATTTCCACTCCTTCCCTCGCGGGAAGGTCTCGTCCTTCTCTCTCTAACACCTTCTTCTCCATTTACTTTCTCTCTCTAAACTAAAATTACCTACTTCAATGACTGACTGAAACAAAGCTGTAGACTTTCTCTCTCTAACAAGTAGAAGAAGAAGAAGAAGAAGTGAGGGAAGATAAAGAAACAGATATACAAACAAGTGCGTCAGCTTCGCCCATCTCTTTATTATCTATCTCCCAGCTATCCAATCCGGTTTTAGGGTTCCACCCATATCCTAAAAATTCTCATTCTATCTCTATCTCTTCTCTCCTAAAATTTACCACCTCATTCATCATTATACTCCAACCCAATCTTTTTTTTCGAACACGATTTTTCGTTTATTTAATGTTTTGCCCTTTTTTTTGGTATTTTAAATTTGTTATTTATGTCAGTTTTATTTATTTAATTTATTTCTGATTTCGAGAATTTGTAGTGAATAGAGAATTTTGTTTCCTCAGATTGAAGTCTAGAAAAAAAAAAACCCTAAGCTTTTATAAGCTTGGGTTTTGATTGAATTCCTGTTTTCATTAGATGAAGTTCTGATCCGGTTTCACCCTTTTGTTTTTTCAATCACTTAATCTGGGGTTTTGAAAATTTCAACCTTTCATTTGTTTTCTTTGTCAATTAAATTGATTTTACTTGACTGGTTCAAATTTGAGGATCTGGGTTTCTATTTCTTAAAAAATTCTGATTTGAAAAAGAATTTGGATATTTCAGGACTTGGAACCTTTTCTTTATCAAATGATTCCTATTGGGGTTTATTGAATACTTGACATTTAGAAATATTTACAATTAGTTTTTGCTATTATAGGGTTTTGGGGATCTGTAAGCTGGTTTGTCTAGAGGTATATTGGGTGGAAGTCGTGAATTTGTGTGAAATTTAGGGTTTTAGATTCAAAAATCGCAGGCGATCAGAGCTTTGCTTTGGTTAACTTGAATTTTGGATTTCAGGGGTGATGTTATTCAGTCATTCAGGGAGATATATCTGCTCGAATTACAGGACAAAATTTTGGGGAGAATTATAGGAACTTGCTCCTTACCTGTTTAAGAATTGGTCTATGTGAATTAGGATTATGGGTTGTGTTTCTTCAAAAAGGGCTTCAAACATAGATGGGTATGTCGAAACTCAAAGGAGGGGGAAATCTTCGAAATCATTGGTTGCTTCCTCTAAGAGAGAGCCAATCAAATTACCGATCGATGGTGATGGTAGTACTAATGGGTCTAATGCAGCAAGAATGAGGTTATTATCGAATGGATCATCCGAAGAAATTGTGCCCTCTAGTTCGATTTTATCCGATGCTGGAGAGAAGAGGCCATTAGTTGAGGAGAAACCCATTACAATTCACCATGAAAGACGGGCAACAACAGATAATGAGTTGCATATAGTAGAACCACCTGTATCGAGGATTGTTAGTATGCCTCGTGCTGCTGAGAGAGAACAGGTTGCTGCTGGTTGGCCATCTTGGCTCACATCAGTTGCTGCGGAAGCTATTAAAGGGTGGGTGCCTAGAAGAGCGGACTCGTTTGAGAAATTAGACCAAGTAAGTCATTGTTAATTTGTTAGCTCCATTGCTTCTTTTTTGTAAATTAGGTTATATCAAGTTGATTGTTGTTAAATATATACTTACTGACTGTAAAAGTTCGCATTTCGATAGAGGTTTGATAACATATAGTTTTGGTTCTGATGAGGATTGGAGTCGTTATACTTATATTTTTCGTCAGTGAGATACTGGGCAATTATCTTCATTTCAAATATGAGCTGAATCCATGCTAAATGCGAAGATCTTTTTGCTAGAATCTCTGTTATTTTTGTTTAAGGAAAAAATGTACATTCTCTGAATCCATGAAACTCGGAATAAGCAAAAAGGTCATGTTCGTTGGTTTTAATCGAGTGGCATTGCATTTCTGCAGATTGGGCAGGGAACTTATAGCAGTGTATACAGAGCCCGCGACCTTGAAACGGGAAAAATTGTTGCACTAAAGAAAGTTAAGTTTGTTAATATGGATCCTGAGAGTGTTAGATTTATGGCGAGGGAAATTCACATTCTGCGTAGGCTTGATCACCCAAATATTATAAAGCTTGAGGGTCTTGTCACATCCCGGATGTCTTCTAGCTTGTATCTTGTATTTGAATACATGGATCACGATCTTACTGGACTGGCAGCATCACCTGATATTAACTTCACTGAATCACAGGTATATGCTTTCTCTTTTACATTTTTTTGAAATGATGCATTTTGAATTTCTACATGTGCATATTTTAATCAGGAAGTAGTATTTGTCAAGTTATATGATGAGCAAAACATTGACATATTCTGGACAGTAACACGTGTTAATCATACTCAATGTTGTTGATGACTTGATGTTGTGATATTATCTATAAATGTTTGTATATACTTCCAAAATAAATGTACATATCCTTGTATTCTCGTATTATTTTACCATATAGATTCGCATTAAAATTTAAGGAAAATTGACAGTAAGTTCCGAGGCCAATTTTTTTTTTTCTCTCGAGAGGATCCATTAATTCTTTTTTGCGTCAACTTTCTGTGTAAGGTATGCACAGGCCACAAAGTAATGGTTTCATAGCTTCACTTCTATTATGTAGTTCTACGATATGCACATACATAGTCTGCACAAGTATGCGCAGGTATGCACGATGCTAGAAAAATATGGAATGTATTTTTAACCAAGACCAACAGGAAAGTAGTTCTTTGGACAAATTTCCTTTATCATTGATCGCCTCTTGGGGTGATATGGTCTGATATCCAACATCACACCTACTTAGTAGTTAAATCTCAAGGATATCGCAATAGTCTTTTTTCTAGACAAGTAACTCGATTTACTAGAAAGCAAAACAGAACAGGACAATTGTTGATAAGCTTGATTTAGCTTATTAAATTACTTTTGGCATATGAACACTCTTTGGTTGTAAAATTATTTAGTGTTGTCTCATTTTGGAAGTGCCTGTGCTGAAATTGCAGATCAAGTGCTATATGCAACAACTACTTTGCGGGCTTGAACACTGTCATAGTCGTGGCATCCTGCATCGAGACATCAAAGGTTCAAATCTTCTGATTGACAATAATGGTATCCTCAAGATAGCTGACTTTGGTCTGGCAACATTTTTCCGTTTTGACCAGAAACAGCCATTGACAAGTCGTGTCGTAACTCTTTGGTATCGGCCTCCTGAGCTTTTGCTCGGTGCGACACAATATGGGGCTGGTGTAGATCTATGGAGTGCTGGTTGCATTCTTGCTGAATTGCTTGTTGGAAAGCCTATAATGCCAGGAAGAACGGAGGTATATCATTTTCATACACCCCTAGCTGAATTGCTTATTGCTTGAACTTTTAGGTATAAAAACAACTTCGTATTCTCTTTTCGGGTTCTTGATTTTCCTATCTTAGTCTACTGCATTTCACATCCTACGCACCAATTCTTCAACCACACTGGTACTACAGTTTGATACCTAGATTTGTGGGTCAATTTTGAAGCAACTGCATAAGATATAATTCATGTGGAGTTTCAAAATAAAAATCTTATAAGCCAAATGTATAAATTGGCTCTTAACTATGAAATTTTGGTAGATCTCTTGCTAAGAAGCAAATTTTGTTGCCCATAGAAATACACTAACATGCATTTGTTTGATCTTTTTGCGGGGCCTCGTCTGTGTTTGAAGATTTTTTGTTCATGTTAATACTTAATAGGTTGAGCAACTGCATAAGATCTTTAAACTTTGTGGTTCCCCATCTGAGGAATATTGGAGAAAGGCAAGATTACCTCATACTACAATTTTCAAACCTCAACAACCTTATAGGCGGTGTGTGGCTGAGTTTTTCAAGGACATACCTTCTACCTCTTTGTCCCTCATTGAAGTCCTCCTCTCAATAGAACCAGAAGGTCGGAAATCAGCAACTTCAGCACTCAAAAGTGAGGTAATTTTGTTTTCCTTTCCAGGTTCAATTTTGCCAAGAAATTGTTTTCAATAAAATAGTTGCTTGTAACATTTGTGGAGGAAAAATTATTGGTATTGCATGATTTGAAGTTGAATACCTGTTATAATGTTTTTTAGGAGCTATGTCGTTGGTCTCGGTCCGCCCGAAGGCCAAGACCGTTCCGAGACTGAGTTAGGCCGATAAAAGCGGCCGAGACAGCAAGTACAATATTTTCCTGCACCAAGACCTAAAAGATAACCTTCACTCTTCTTTAGCTCCTATTAGGCAAAAGACCTAAACTATCTATACTATATTATCGCTAATTATCTTAGATTGATTGGAAATATAGTAAATAGTTAAGAAGGTAATAAATAGTCAGTAATGCAATTAGGATTAAAAGTGTCCAAAAAGAAAACTCCAGAAAATTTAAAGCTGCTGTTCGGCCTAAGCCAAGTAGCGTCGTCTCGGTCTAGATCTGTCGAGATAGACGAGAAACTTGGCCAAACCCTAAGTCGGTGTTTCGGTCGAGTATCGTCTCGGGAGAGGTCCGAGACCGAGCCGAGACACGAGATTCTCGGCCATCTCGGCCGAGATAGACTACATAGTGTAGGAATATACCTATAGAAACTTCCCATTTGTTTTAAGATTTAACTTGGATCTTCATGCTGCATGTCTGACTTCTTTGGACAAAAACATGATTTTTTGAACACTGTCGTATTTACTTGCTCCAACTACTTCACCTGATATCCTTTTTTGTCCAGTTTTTTACAACAAGGCCTTATCCCTGTGATCCATCCAGTTTGCCTAAATACCGACCTAGCAAGGAGTTCGATGCCAAACTTCGTGGTGATGAAGCTAGAAGGTATGTGGTTTTATCAAATTCTGTACAATTTTTTTTTGTATGCATGTATCTCCTCACAGAAATGACGGGAAGGGAAATTCTGATGTGTGAAGGTTGCTTGCACTACCGTATGATGCACTTTAATAGCCGCGATTAGAGTCAAATAATATTTTGTTCCTTCATATATTTAATGATGCCTGTTTGTGGTGATTGGTGAGTACCTGGATCTTGCTCCTCACTCAGATTCGCCGATGTAGGCACCAGTGAGACAGGTTTAGTGTCAGTTGATTACTCGGAAGTCCTAGTTTTCCCTGCTACTCATTCTAGGTCTGGATAATGATCGACTGTTTTCTTCTTGAAATGAGATGAGAGACACGGTCACAAGGGATTAGATGAAGAACCGTCTGTCTTGATAGCCTTATCGCTCTTACCTTGAAATTCTCTTGTCTTTTTTTCCTCCTTCCGAACATATTTCACTTAACTTCTCTCACCCAGGTGGGTACCAATGTGCGATATGCTATTATACGTTCCGAGTGACATCATTACCTAGCCTAGCGTTACTCGTCTATGTAGTATGGGTACCCATGTGCGATATGCTACCATGCTCATTATGTGGTACCAAGGCATATACACTTGTATGTCTTCAATATGCTACTTTCTTGACGTGGCACAGTTTGGAGCATTTTCTAGAGCAGATATATGTTTTTATGGTGCATATACATGCAGCAGAATAGATGCAATTACTCTGAAACAATTTCATCTCCATAAAACTCAAAAGCTCAACCATTTTAACTAGTTCACTACGCAATCTTGTACTTAACTACTCAATTATTTTATCTTTATATGTTCACAAAAAAATAAGGAATTGGTAAATTGAGGCTGAAGATTTTAGTATGCCAAATTTGGAGTTGTAGATTCGCAAAATATCCGAACAAGGGTAGCGATAATTTCATGCTGTACAATGGAAGTAGGGTTTCTTTTGTTAACATTCACTTAAACTTTCTTGGTATCAGGCAAAGAGCAGCGGCAGTAAAAGGTCATGGATCTGGATCTCTGAGAAGGGGTTCTAGAGATCCTCAAGCAGTGCTAGCACCAGACTCTAATGCTGAGGTCTCTTACTTGGCTCTTTCAGATTCTAATGGTTTCTGTGATTTCTTGTCTTACCTTGAGTATCTTTGGATGTTTCAGAAACGTCATGAATGCACAAGCCCAAAAAGCACTAGCCAAAAATACAATGAACACAAGGATGGTGGATCGAAATTTCCTATTAAACCTCCCCGAGGGACTGCACAAAATGGTTTTTCTCTTTCTGGTCCCTTGATGAACTCTGGTGTATTTGGATCTTCGAGGCTGAAAACAGTGGAGTTCGATACTCAGGAGGCCCATGTTCACGTGCCGGGTTCTAGAAATGGCCCAGAGTCAACGACTAGGAAATCTCGCATGTCTGAGGAAGCCATATTGTCTGAACATAAACTGAGTGGAAGACATAATCAACGCGATGATGTCGATCCATCTGAAAGACGGGAGCGGACCCACCATTTGATGAATGGCCCAACTTCTTCCTTTATGAAAGTCGATAGAGTGTACAGGAAGGACTCCACAACAGTAAGTAGTAACTTAATCAATACAAAGTAGCTCAATTTTAGTTCTTAAGCCAGGAAGAATCTAATTCTTGCAATATTAGAAAATATTTTGGCAATCCCAAATAGATGATGCATTTTAGATGCATCACATGACAATATTGGACACTATTTGGATGTTTATAATGTGCAGTTAAGTTGTGATGTACTTAAAATTTGCCTTTTGTGATCTCAGGATTATGTCAGTAAGAAGAACAAGATCAATTTCTCTGGACTTCTAATGCCTCCAGGAGGAAACATGGATGAAATACTTGAAGAGCACGAGCGGCAAATTCAAGAGGCTGTCCGCAAAGCTCGTATCGACAGGTCAAAGATGAAGAAAACCTATGATGACAATGGCCAGTCTGAAGCACTTCTTGCCCTAAGAAACTGCAGTAAATAAATATTTGAACTGCTTTTACATTGTTTATTCGAGTCCTCACTGGTCTGTCCGGACGGGAGTTGTGCTCTCACTTCAAATCTTTTTCTCATTTCAACAAAAAGAAGAGCTAATATTACACTTTTTTTGCTATTTGGGTAAGTAGGTATCGACTTTTTGAAAGAAAGATTGTGTCGTTTCAGTATACCAACTAACCAAGAACTAATTTTACCTCACCATCATTGGTCAATGTAATTCAAGATCTATTGTCTAGGGATCTTTACGGATTCGTTTCCGTTTGTGTATTTCTGGTGGCAAGGAATCATCTTTTGTACAGGAAAAAAAGTTTAGTTTCAATGTAATGGAGAACCAATTTTCCTAAGTTTAGTAAATTTATGAATACAGGTACCATATATTTGATTTAGCTTACTCTACTGATTTGTGGTTATATTATTCTCTCTAGTCCTCTTCCCCAATTTAAGTTCAACTCTTTTTAAAGATTGCGGAGAATCTTATATTTTATGTTGAACTATTTTGAGGGTTATTATGTTCACTCGTTTCAAGTGTAACTTCACATTTTTGATGCTTCAAAGCGATTGCAGTTATCGACATTGTCTTCGCTTTTAACACCTAGGTCGAACATGCATAGAGTTTTGTTCTCGGTGAAAATTACTAGTTCCCCCAAAAGATTCCGATATTTACTAAGTTTGGTGACAAATCTAAAACCCATACCAAAATGAGAAGACTCATTAGCCCTTCGTTACTATGATATTGGTCGGCCTGCACACTCTATAGCACGTAACATCATCTGAAATATCAGAAATGTTCAGAGTGCTTCTCAACCAAGGTGATAATAGGTCTACATCTACGTGAGATGGTCACAAATGATGAGGTTTGCTTCTGCTAGAGCTATTTTGTCAATTGGGTAAGCTGAAAACTAGTGACGGCAAAAAAGAATAATAATATACTAATAGTCCCGGCGGGGCTCGAACCCGCGACCTTCGGCTCATAAGACCAACGCTCTAACCAACTGAGCTACGGGACTTCTGATATATAAGTTACTAGTTAACTTATAAGTATCCTCTGATGTTCTTCCTTCACTGAATCCTACGTTGTCCCTATTCTATATTAGAATTTGAAGTTTGACTAATTTTTCCATGTCAATAATGAAGTGTTTTGCTTTTATAAATTTTCATATATAAAATATGTCAAAAGTTTAGTAAGTTATATAAAAATACACATAATATGGATTGTAGTTGGATCAAATAGTCGGCAAAGAGTGAATTATTCATTATATGATTAGAATTTGACTTCTTATTCTTTTTCTCATCCTTTTTCGTCCAAATTAAGAGAATTATACTAACTAAGCTTATTTTGGGTAAAGAAAATTTATTAATTAAATATCAATTTCGTTATTATATAGAATGGGGCAGCAGAATTTTAGGGTCTATGGAAGGTGAAGCATCCATATAAAAAAAGTTCTGATTTGTCGAGTCCCCACACTAACCCCAAGATTCGTTCCACGAGTAATCCAGTCTAACAACAACCAAACTCTGATTTGTTAGTGTATTTTTCTTGTCTGACCTGTTTGTAATTAGAAAATGTTTCATCCGTGCATTTGGCTCTTCAGTGATATAAAATATCTTTCCTTTTTCATTATTATAACAACCATGCCGTAAGGATGTAGTAGTTAAGTTATATATCTTGCATTTAGAAGGGCTGAAGTTTTTTTTTTTTACGAGAGAGAAGGGCTGAAGTTGAAATACCATGTTATCATAAAACACTTGAGATACAAAAAAGAAATACAAACATAACAACAAAAATAAAAAAAAAGAAATATGTTGTAGGACCAACATGGTTATATCATTTGGACGGCCCATATCCAAATAGTCCTAAGTAGATAAGACCATGCTCTTTAATGGACCGACTTATCCCAACATAGGGGATTTACTTAAAAGAGATGTCTCTCTCTCTCTCACCCTGCCTCCCTCACCCTCTCATTCTCCCTATTTCCACCTCTCTTTCTTCTAATCTTTTAACATTTGTTTTCCAACCATGAGACTTTTTGTTGTTTTTGATCCACCGGAAATGGTGATGGTCTTTTGTTAAAAATAACCAAATTGCTCTTAGGGCCTCCTTTTGTAGATACTTCCATACAGACCCCAAAGTTGTTCTAGGGACCTCCGAACGCAACCCCTAGACCCTTCTTCTTTGTTTCTTCTACTTTCTCTCTCTTCAAAGATCTTGCAAGACAAACCTAAGACTACCTTTGGAGCTTGAAGTTCTAAGCTTGCTTATAGATGGTTTCGTTTTTTCTTCTTCTTTTATACAACAAAAGGGTTGTTGATGCAAGGGCTCGAGTCCCTAGCTTGGAGAGTTTGATGTTTTCTTCTTTATTTCTTCGGATCTGAGACCTAGCTGGAAGGGTTTGAGACCCTCAGATTGGTTTAGTCTAAGGCCCATAGCATTGTCTTAGACTGGTCAATTTGAGAAGGGCACCTTATTTTCTTTCTTTCTCTAGTTTAATCCAAGTCTTACTATTCACATGGAAATAAATAATAAGTACTTACAAAACACGAAAAAACAACAAATTCACGTAGAAACGAATAATAAGTACTTACAAAACACAAAAACACAACAAAGAATTGCCACCTCTAAAGTCGCCCCTTCGGGGCCACCTTTACTCTTGACATTTCTCGTAGGTCTCAGACTGAGCAGTCTGATGAGACTCAGGTTAGCCTCAATCCGTGTTGAGTTTTTATAGAATGTGCAAAATAAGTACAATAGGTAAGTTAATCTACAGTCAAATGGACGGTTGATCAAAAATAACTATTTGTTCCTAACACTCAAAGATCAAATAAATATTTGAGTAGTTCTATCTATCTAATTTCTATACAACAAATTTACCCATTTTTGTTATATGGAGTTAAGTTTCCAAAAAAAACAAATTTACCCATTTCTTACATTATGGGTTATAATAGTATTCTAATTAAATTACTTGTATAATGTTGATAGTTAATGATCTTGTTCCCTGAGACTGAGAGCCACGAGTAGCAACAACTATAGCCTTTTTATGAGATTTAGACAGGTATAGTTGACTCACACCTTATTCTTTTTTTAACCGTTTTTTAAAACGTTGAGTTCCAATTCTACTGGCTCCCTCGAAGCATCCATTCTTCTAGTATCTAATTTTAAATAATCTTCTCAGATCTTCCTTCTTCTCCAACCTCTCTCTCTCTCTCTCTCTAGACAAATTGACTCCTCATCACCTGCCGACCATTTTCTCTCTCTCTCTACTTAGTATTTATTAGTACTCTCAAGTCTCAACCCAATAACTCCTTATAAATCAGATCATTTAAAGCTTCATTTGAATCAGAAAATTATCCTAACTTCTATCCTTGTCTCACTATTACATACCCATTTTCTCTCTCTACTCAAACTCTTACAAAAAAAAAGCAAATTATGAGAAGAACAAGAGGATTCAAGCTAATTGGGCGAAGAATTTGTCGGGTCTTCAAATGGGTTTTAAAACCCAGAAGAAAACAATATGGGTACCATCAATTAGGTTATTCAAATAATCAAAATAGAAGCAAGACAATGGCGAAAATTTACAACTGGGGGAAGTCTTTGAAACGAGGAGCTAAAGAACTCTGTTTATCTAAAAGTTCAGCTAGAGATTATAGTCGATTGGGTCATGATGATCCGTTTAATAACCCGAAACCCGTTTCGGTTCCTAAAGGACACTTAGCTGTTTACATAGGAGATAAAGATGATGATGATAATTATAGGGTCTTGGTTCCGGTTTTTTATTTTAACCACCCATTATTCGGTAAGCTACTTAGAGAAGCTGAAAAGGAATACGGATTTGAACATCCTGGTGGAATTACGATTCCTTGTGAGATTTCTGAGTTTGAGATTGTGAAAACAAGAATCGACGCTGGCAGAAGTTATTATGGCAAATAAATAGATCTCACTGTGATGGGTTATTAGATAATAGAACCTAGTTGTTTCAATCTTTTGGTTTCGTGTTTGTCCTCTTTTATAATTTTCTGTTAATATTGGATGTAATAGAGGATTTTAGATTAGTTTAAAGGACTTGTTTCTTTGAGTTTTTAACGTTCAGATCCCTTATGAAAAAAACAAAAGGGCATTTTCGTCATTGTCTTTTGTTACTCACTGTAAATGTTATTTCAAAACTATGGAGTGGATTGGGGTGACTTTCACCCATGTTATGATTCTTAGTCCTTTTGTCTTCCTCCTAAATGGATAAAAAGGAGTTTGACCTCATCTATAAACGGTTTGATCAATCAACCGTTTGCTATTTTGACTTCTCCAGACAGCCCTAATTATTTTTTCTTCTTCAACAAATCGGAACTCCAGCGAAGGAGGGAGTTTAGAGAGAGAGAGAGAGAGAGAGTGAGTGAAATTTCTTTATTTTATTTTTTCATAGTCGCCGCTCGGAAAATTCGCCGCCCGGGAAATTTTCTGGCCAGCGACCTAATCGGAGAAGAGAGAGAGAGAATGGTAGGGAGAGAGAAGATGAGGTGGAGAGAGAGAAGTGAGGTGGAGAGAGGGAGCTGAGGTGAAGAAACTATTTTGCTTTCCCCCTAAATAAAATTGTCAAACAAAATTGACCAATTTTTGACCAAGTCTTCGCACCCCAGAAACTATTTAGCTTTCCCCAAAGCCCTGCACTTTTTATTTCTCTCATCAATTTTTGCTTTCAACATCTTTGTCCCAAGGTCTAGCAAGTAATCTACATTGTACCCACTTTTGAGACCTAGACCAAGTCCATGGGTACAGAACTTCCCTTCCTAGTGAGGGTTCTACAAACATGCCCACAAAGCCTTGACAATTATCAAACTTGAGCACACACCTTTAACTCAGGTTCTAAACCCTCTCTTAAGCGACAATCGACTACCACTATCTATACTAGTATGGTAGTAAGTGAAGTCTCTTTAAGGACAGGCTTAAGAACACATTTCAAATTTCAAAACTAATTTCGTGATCAACTCAAAGAGGAGCATAGCAAAGCTTGTTCAAGAAAATTATACTATATACATAAAGAACAGAAGTCATCTGAAGTTCTGAACTAATAGAGTATTGACAAAGAAAATGAAAGCTTAATGATATGCAAGTTAAAACTGAACACGCAAATAAGTTTGAGATGTATACACAAGCTTGTTGCAGATAGAGCTGTCAATTCTAATGTGCCAAGTTTAAACTTCCAACCACATATTCTATGCAAATACTGTAAAGAAGTTTGTCAAGAGGTACCTACCAAAAGGTTTTGATCCAAATGTGGTTCGGTTCAGATGAGCTCGTCTTTAAGAACATGCTCCCAGTCTGATGAGGGATGATCATATCTACCACCTGGAAGTATGTACGACTCAATAATGGCTTCGTCTGAGATGCATATTCTGAACTCTTTTTCTGTTACTTGTTCTCGAGGGACATCATGATCAAGCGCAGGTTCGGCTTTGGAGGAATTTGAACTTGTGGATTGAGCATTCACATCTGATGATCCATCTGATGATCCAACTGATGATCCATCTTCTGATATGTCCTGGGTGATGGACCTAGGTTTGATCCATCCGTCACATGAGCCGAATGATTTCTCGGCAGCATCTGCATTGAGTCCGTTACTGGCTGATCCCGGAATTTGTTTCTCCGTCGTAGTCATGGAACTACCAGAGTTGTCAACCCGACATTTCAGTATGTGGAGTCTGGCCATAACAGAAGCATCGATTTCATCTTGTTTGTTAGCAGTCGACTGATTTGCTTCCTGGGTAAAAGAAGTCTTTGTAGCCACGCTCTCTGCATTGAGTCCATCCTTGATTGATCCCACCCCTGTCATAGTCATTGAACTACTGGAGTTGTCAACCCGGCATTTCAGAATTTGGAGTCTGGCCATCACTGAAGTATCAATGTCATCTTGTTTCGCGGTACTCGACTGATTTGCTTTTTGGGTAGAAGTCTTTGTAATAGTGCCTTTAATATTGGACGATGATGTTTTAAAGTTGCTCTGATCATGGGTGACCTTCAAGCTTGATTGTTTATCTACATTAGCGAACTCCTCTGCTATATATGATCCTGCTACAGAAATCTTTATAATACCACAAAAAGGGATTAAGAATCAGATTAAGGGAAAAAATTAATCACCTTTTTCCTGTTGCAGCTTGTATTCCGCTATCTTAAGTTTCATGCTTTCAAGGCGAGTGTTGTATCTCATGGAGCATAATGCAGCTTCTGCCTCGAGCCATAAATTCTTGTACACTTGAATACCAAGGACTGGTTCTTCCTTGTCATGAACGTGTTCTTTCAAAAGCACATTTTTGAGCTACATATTGGAACAAGAGGATATAATTTCTGTCTTAGTCAGTTTTTTTCTCAAATTTTAAGTGTAACTACGTAACTTGAAATACTCTTCCATTATGTATTTTTCACTGTGCTGAACACAGGTAGAAGTATATTATAGTAGGTACTTGTTGGATACTCACAGTCAAACAAGCCCTTCAATGTATACAAATGAGTAGTTTGTTTTTAGATCTCGTGTGTACTTGCAAATAATCATCTTACCTCCACAAAATGTAACTTTATGTTAATCTTACCTCAAGTAAAAGTTAACAAAGGTCGATCCAACCGTAAAAAAATAAATTATGACTGCAAAATAAATGTACTAATATCTAAGACAAGAAATCGTATCCCCATTGTGGGATCTTTTTAGGCTGCAGTATTCGACACCTCGTAATCTCGTGTCGATGTCAAATGCCAATACCAGCACCAGAACCAGTTTCAATATATATATATATATATATATATGAATAGATTAAAGTACTTTTACTATTTGAAGAAGAGTTTCAAAATTGAACTCCGGACTGGCAAATGTTGTTACTAAAAATAGCTCCAATAATACCTGGGCAACACCATTATCTTTCTCAGAGTCTTTATCTGGATTACCAATTTGGGGATGAAAATCGTAGAGAATGCCATGTTTCTTACTGACCAAAGATGCGACCTGTATTATAAGGAAAACCAAAATAACCTCCACTGAAGATGATTAACAGTTCCATATATTTTTTAAATAATCAAATTACCATACCTTGTCAAGATGAGATGACACTCTGACACAAGATCCCGTCGATTGTGGAAAATGTGTCTTGGGCATTGGTTTTAGTAGCCCAACCTTCATAGAAAAACAGGTATTAAGATTATTAATGACACGCATAAGAACCTCTCTGTCGTGTTCCTCTAATTCGTTCCCACCATTTGAACAAGTAGCAAGAAGCAACTCTGACAGGTTATGCATTGAATTAACTAGCAGACGAGTATCTAACTTTGGTTCCAATTTATTAGCTGAAATATCAGAATCTTCATCAAGTACTTCAATATTCTCAATAGTTTCAGTAACTTCAGAGCATGGAGAAGTTGAGAGCTTTAGCTCAGCATTGGATTGCACAGGAGATGAACCATTCTGTGGAGCAATGTTGATGTCAATCCCAGAAACTCCAACTTTACGCTTTGACCTAATCTCTTTAGAAGAAGTATCTTCGACTTCTTCATTACTCGATTGAACCATTTGGAAAATATTGATGTCTGAATTACATTTTGAGTCGGCAGGCAGAAAAGTGCTAGAAGAAAAGTGAATCGTATTCTTGTTGCTCACGTCCACAGACGGTTTTGCGGAAGCAAATGACAAATTACAATCCACCGAGAGATCAGTGTCATTAGAAACTATGTTTCCGGAAGAAATGGTTATAGGGCATCCATCATTGACGGGACAGTCCTGAGACGCTTGAAATTTGAAAGCATTAGACGAATTCCCAGCTTCCTGGCACATAAATGGAGAAGAATGAAAAGTGGGAGCTCCCTTCCAACAAGGTGAATCCACAGCAGGATTAAACTGATCAAATGTATCCACAGAATCCCCTGCTACAGCTACAGCAGCAGCTGCTGCAGGTGTCAAAGTCGAATCATCAGCGAAGTTAAATTGGTTAACTTGATATGCTTTTCGATTGAAATCGTTTTTCCAGGACTTGTCGGCAGTTGGATTACTGTTTAAAGGAAAACCTTTTCCTGGGGAAGTAAAAGTGTGATTGGTTTTATCCATCAAGTTTTGTACACTACCTAAATCAGCAATATTTTCTTCGCGTACAACACTCAACCGGATAAGAGGATCCTTCCTGTTCGTGTTGAAGTAAGAATAATCTGCCCGACTCTCCTTGTTGCCAAACACATTCCCAGACTGGTCAATGAGCTCATTTGGAGATACATGTGAGATCTTAGGTTGTATAGGAGGATTCTTCGTGTTGGTGTTGAAGTAAGAATAATTTGCAGGGTTCGCATCGTTGCTTAAGGCATTTCCACACTTGTTCATGAGCTCATTTGGAGATATATGTGAGATCTTAGGTGGTATAGGAGGATCCTTCGTTTTGGTGTTGAAGTAAGAATAATTTGCAGGGTTCGCATCGTTGCTTAACGCATTTCCACACTGGTCCATGAGCTCATTTGGAGATATATGTGAGATCTTAGGTGGTATAGGAGGATCCTTCGTTTTGGTGTTGAAGTAAGAATAATTTGCAGGGTTCGCATCGTCGCTTAACGCATTTCCACGCTGGTCCATGAGCTCATTTGGAGATATATGTGAGATCTTAGGTGGTATAGGAGGATCCTTCGTTTTGGTGTTGAAGTAAGAATAATTTGCAGGGTTCGCATCGTCGCTTAACGCATTTCCACGCTGGTCCATGAGCTCATTTGGAGATATATGTGAGATCTTAGGAAGTATAGGAGGATCCTTCGTTTTGGTGTTGAAGTAAGAATAATTTGCAGGGTTCGCATCGTCGCTTAACGCATTTCCACGCTGGTCCATGAGCTCATTTGGAGATATATGTGAGATCTTAGGCGCGGAAATAGTTGTGCCGTGGGTTGGAAATTTAGATATTGAACCCACTGGAGACCTTGTCGTGGATGGATAAAAGATCGTCTGATCACCTGCATAAGAATCTAGCAGGGACAAGCCCATGTTTGATGGGTTTCTGTTTGCATTAAGCTGATTCCATGTGTTAATGACACCTCCTGGGTACGACCCCTCAGGATAAAGAGTTTCAGACATTTGGGGAAACTCTGAAGAGGAGCCAAACATTGATGATGAGCAATTCAGATTTAGCATGTTTGTGTCTCTTGGCCCAATGTGGAATTTCCCTGCTAAAGACTCGTTAGGTTTTGTCAGCAAAACCCCAGACTCTTTGTTACAAGCAACAGTATCGGCTTCAGTTTGAGCTCCTGTAACAGTGAAAAACCAAATAAGAAGTTGTGGCATAGCTAAAGGTTGGCGTATATTCATTAATCAAAGGGATAATATAATTCCATCACATACTGAAAGAATGAAAGTATTATATTTAAGTACGGTTACCAATAGGTTACATGGATCGACAGTCATCCATTTATCAAACAGGAGGTATCTCATGAAAGAATCAACAATTGATGAGTGAAGAATATGAAAAACTTTAAAATGCACTATACCCAACGCCACGAGAGAGAAAAACGATAATACCTTGGAAAGATGATGAACCAGTATGTAACTTCTCGTTCCAGCCGAAGCACCCATCTTCAAGATTATTCCCAGTACCTTGCTCGCTCCATGCATTACTCCCATTCCACAAGCCACCCCATGGCGGATGATAGCCCACATCAGAAAAGTTGTGGGTGTTAAGCACAGGAGTCGACATCTCAAAAGGGGTTCCACTCGACATTGTTAAGACATCGGAACCATCACGGTTTTTGATTACTACATGACTAGTTTTTCTTTCGCCAATTGCTGGCGAGAGTTGAGTCGGATTATAGTAAATATCAGCACCCACTTCATTATAATAATTGTTTGATGCTTTACCCAAATTTTGACTGTGTGGAAAACAATAGGAGGTCGAATTAGAAGTAGGGGTACCACTGCCACCACCACCACCACCAAGGTTGTTAACAGGTGGAGAATCGTAGTAGTAGGGTTTATGATGAACATATCCTCCGCTCCTAGTGCTATTAGGATCAAGATTAGTTGCATAAGTTGAGGAATCAAATTCCAAATTGGGGTGGTCGGAAAATGAAGTAAGAGGTGGGAGAGATGGTTGTTTTGGTGGTGGAGAAGGGTGAAGATTGGACCAGTCATTGCCGCTAGAAGCAGAAGATGAGAAGCGAAAAGGGTTTTGAAAAGGGGATTGATCAAATCGGTAGGGTATGGAGTTAGGTTTAGGGAGAGAATGATCGATGGTAAAAGGTGGAGCTAAAGGAGACAAATTTGAGGTTGATGAGGAAGCAGTGGAAGATCCACCACCACCACCATAATCAAAAGAACCAAGACCCATCATTTCAATTCAACAGATAATCAAGCCAAACTGTAATGATCACAAAGAAGATGAACAAATATCACAAATCAAAATGAAAAGGGGAAAAAGATGTAAACTTCTATATGAACAATCAAAACCCCAAGTAGAAGATAAAAAAGCACAATCAAATAGTTACAAAAATCTACCTGTAAAAGCAAACTCTCTCTCTCTCTCTCTCTTGTTTCCTTGTGCCACTCTCTTCTCTTTCTCTCTCCTCGTTTCAGAAGAAATGAATATTTTATTATCTAGATCCGAACTAACCTCTCTGTTCGACTCTTGATATGCTTATCAAATAAACCCCCCAAGTCCTGCCTATAAAATCATTTGGACCCAATTCTCGAGTTGGGCTCACACAAGGCACCCTTACTAAATGCACCTCCAAAGTCCAAACAGCCAATATAACTATAGACCCTCCTCACTGTTTTGCACTCCTAAGTCCCTTTCCCTCACTATTTCTTTCATATAAATGTCTAATAACCGAGGAGGATATCTTTCTTAGAATAATACTTTGCACAATTCATACAATACATACACATTTCTCTTCCACAAAACAAAAATTCTTTAAGGAGGATTGACTTTGTACATTTTCTTTTTTGTTCAAAAACAATTTCAAAGTGATGAGAAACGAAGTGTAGTGTCCTTGATAAAGGCTCAAGTAACCCTTCCTAGTCAAGGATTTTAAATTCACGAGGTAGAATGTCAAAGCGGACAATACTGCTAGAAATTTTGAATGCTGGTACAAACGCATCTCCCTTTTTAGGTTGAACTATTGGAAGGAAGTTTGTGAGAGACTGAGACACTTTTAACACTTATGGGACGCTTTCGAAATTTCAAATCTTGAATTGATATAATTAGTGAAGAAAAATTAACTTTAACTTGATAAAAGTAAAAGAAATATGTTACTTTGAGATACGTGTAACAACATCTCCAATGCAACACTCAACTTTAAAAATTCAAATTGGCACTTGAGTTTTTAACAAAAAAAACACTCTTCAATGAAACACTCAACTTGAATCTCAAAAGAAAACTCAACTGTTGACTTTTTTTTAGTATATATCAACATTATTGTTGTATCTCAATTGGTCCACATCAATTATTTTATATATAAAATATAAAAAAAAAAAAAACAAGAGTAACTCTGAAGTAAATGTTGATTTTCTTTTGTGTTGCATTGGAGAAGTATTTTGAATTAAGAATCCCAATAGTGTCACCTAAGAGCATCTCCAATGCAGCATTCAAATTGAAAAACTCAAAGTGCCACCTAAGATTTTTTTTGAATTTTTTATAAAAAACTCCTCTCCAATGCAACACTCAATTTAGATCTCAAAATGACGTGGCATCATTTAATGTTGAGATATGTTAAGAAGAAACTCAATATTTGAGATTTCTTTTGAGGATCTCACTTGGTCACTCAATATTAAAAGCAAATCTAACCATTAAGAAAATGCCACCTAAATTATTTTTAAGTTTTTAGAGTGTTGCATTGAAGATGTCATTTGAATTGAAGATCTCAACACTGAGATCTAGGAAAAAGAGAAATTCAATTGAACCTTGACACACCAGACAATTTGTTTTTTTTTTTTAGTTTTGCATTGGAGATGCATGTTTGGTGCTTGTACTTCCAAATCTCTATAACACAATTTTCTTTTTGGTTCAACCATTAATTGCTTTGAAAAGGTTAAACCCATTTCCTCAAATTTTAAAATGGTCAAGGAATTTTTTAATGGCATTAAGAGACATGTCACATGCTCGAAGACTAATAATCTAATGTCATTTTCGGAGAAGTTCTTACTATCTCAAGAAACAGTTGCGTTGCGATATCAAAGTTCTCTCAACCAATATTTTATCCAATATGATGAACTTCTAGACATGTTTCTACATGTGAATATATGTGATGGATGAAAAACCTAACTTTCTTTCACTAATGCATAGTTGAAAAACATAGTGTTAGAAAGTAATCAAATCTCCAAACTAAAATTGGTTACAACTCTAAATAATTGTGTTTTGGTTGGTATAACTCTAAATCATTGTTAAGTATTTGTAGCTTAAGGTATTCATAATATAAATGAAAAAAATGGGAGACTCAATCTTAGGGTTCACTAATTTTCTATGGCTTCCAAATCTTTAATTACTCATAACAGTAAAAAAAAAACAGATATTGTTGAATCTGGTCTGTTTCATAAAACTTGTCAGTCTCTAATCCTTTCTTTCACTCAACTAAACTCCACCCCACTTGTTATAACCAAACAAAAATGTGCTAACTTCTACCAAAAACATTAGTCACTCTCATGGTTACCCAGGTTTGTCCCCTTGGATAACCCCAAGGTTATGTTATATTCTACACACAATCTTCATTGTCTTTATTGTTTCATGGGACCAACTTGCACAATACAAATTTTCACCAATCGGCCCCCTCAATTCCTTTTGAATAATATAATTAATTAGAAAATAAACTATTATCGTACTTCCTACCTCTGACTCCGCAATGAGCGGCTCGCGGCTCTCACTGGAACTAAGTACCATAATCTTCTCACTTTACCTATTTCAGTCACCCCCCGATTGGGTTTTGGAGTTTTTGTTTGTTTCAATCAAGCACACGCTCTCCGAGCACTTTTTCTTCTTTTGCGCTGCAATAGCAACATTAAGTGTTTTTCGTCGTTAATATGATAAGGATTGAAAAGTTATACCCAAAAATAATTTGATCTTATCTTTTCATATGTAAAATTTAAAGACAACATAAAGGACAAAGCATGATGGATATTTTGTTACAAATTTATAGCATTAAAGGAGATATTTTACTAAACAATACAAGCTTAAACAGAAGGGAGAAACAAATACAGATAATGCTTTGTATTATGTTACATTAGCACTTATTACAGATTCATCAAATTTCACAAAACACGCCTTCATAAAAACACGCGCACACACACACATATGACACTTATATCAAACGTGGATGGAACATAAACAAAACCCTAAGTCCCTAACTAAGTTAAGGATCTAGCTAATGATGTTTGTCATCAGCAAACTGATTAACCAAAGCAAGAGCATTGCTAGTAACTTGAGCAACCTTAACAACCCTATTCATAATAGCAGCCTTAAGTTGTGGATCCGACCCACGACCCGAAAACCCATCACCACAAGTATTCTCATCAGTAAGTGCAGCACTTACCCAAGTTTGAACATTACTCATATGCCACATGAAATTCTGTCTTCCCTTGACCCTACTACCCATTTGCCCGAATTCCTTTATGGATTTGCTCAACCTATCAACACTATCACCCATATTATCAACACAATCTTTCATAGCTTGGATATCTCTTCCTTTAATTCCTTTAGCTTTCATCATACCCAAGATATAGTTTTTAGCAGATCTTGCACTTGCTAGGCTCACTTTCAAGGCTGTTTGAGCTAATTGTTTGGAACTTTGTTGAATTTTGGTTGCATATACAGAGAGTGATTGAAAGCACAACTCCGGGTATTCGGTCGAACCACAAGATGTTTCAATGAAATCGGTAGGGCGGCCGGAGTTTTTAGGGAGAGTTGTGGCTGAAGATGTGTGGAGAAGGTGGAAGAGGAAAAGGAGAAATGGAAGTAGGTTAATTTTTGCCATGGGTTTTTTTGGAGATGTGTGGCTTTTGAAAGTGGAGATGGGAGATAATAAGAAAGAGAGTTGAGGTTTATGTAGATGTATGTTAATGTTATTGTGTCAATGTGTACACGAAAGCTATAAAGTTAAAAAGTTGATATTTGATACTTCAAAGTTTTACATTTTTTTCTTGGATGAAAGTGGATATTGTCCTACCAATTTCATTGAATAATACAACTTTATTGATGGTATTCTTTTTCAAGTCCTTTTTATGGTCTTACAGACCTTGCAATCTTTTGGAGGTATAAAAATGATAACTAAAGATGTTCTTGATTTTATACTTAGAGATAAACTCTAACTATACTAAGAGCATCTTCAGTGCAAAACTTTATTCGTCCTATGTGTCAAATTTCAATTCAGACTATCACTTTGTTTGGTTTACATATGTGGCATGATAATTTTTGTAAAGCAATAATCAGTTATTTTGAAGATATATGAAGACTAAATATTATTGGTGTAAATTATAAAAGTAATGAGTTAAACAATTAGAGATATCTCAAGACGACAATACTTTGAAAATAGAGTCTCTTCTTGAAAAACTTCTATTTAACTACTGCCACATCATCTTCAAAATCTAAATTGAATTTTAAGAATGAGTGTTGCATTGGAGATGCTCTAATACGATTGCAACCTAATTTTAATAGGGCCTGGTACCAATTACCAAACATATTAACCAAAGCAAGTGTAACGCTAGTCATTTGTGCAACCCTAACAACTCTATTCTAATAGCAGCCCTAATATTTCAAACTATTGCGTTTTGGTCAATAAGGTCAATTTCGTCTTTCCTCTCTTAGATATTTTACAAAAATACCACGGGGAGCTGAAGCCTATAAAAAGTGTATAAATCCTTTTCAACCAAAGTCTAAATTTTTGAAGGATATTTTTTCTTTTTTTTTTAAATTGAAGGATATTTTAAGAAGTGCAGAAGTTAGCCAATTTTAAAGAGGGCCAAATATATACCATAACATTCTTTAGCAGCTTCTTGTTCTTGATCTTTGACCCCATTATCTTTTGTCAACCTAATTATGAAATTTTTAGTGGAACTTGCATTTGATTCACTCAGTGATAATGCAAGTTGAGCTAACCTTTTGAGACTTCCTTGAACTTCATCTCTTATGAATATAGTACTAATTCATAGCATTAAATTGGGTATTTCGATTACACAACAAGATTTTTTGTATGACCGTCAGTTGCACCAAAATGTTTATGTTAATTACATTGAGGAGGAAAAGGAGAAAAGTTAAGTAAGTTTGTGCAATGGGGTTGGTTTGAGAATTGTTTTCGAAAGGGTTTCTTTTGTTTTCGGGTAGTTTTGTATATTTTATATATAAGGTGTAAGGTAGATGTAAAGTTGAAAGAATGTTTTTGATAAATTTTGATGCTTTAAAATGAAACTAAAGTTGAAAGTTTGATGCTTACTTGTACATACAAAAGAGTGTTTTGTGTTTCATCTAGAAACACTCTTTATACAACCCTAAAAGTTCTCTTCAATAAGATCCCAGCACACCCAAATAAGATACATAAAAAAATAGAAATTTTAACAAAACAAGATCTAATATATTCCACATTGATCTCTTCCACCACTAAACACCACAATTCAGATCTAATTCTAGTTTTCATTACAAACCATCTTAATCTTAAACATTAACAAGATCCTATTATTTGTGACAACAGAAATCAGACCTCCCAAGACATATTTTACAGAGAAAATCAAAGCAACAACAAATAAATAATCAAAATACATATATTTATATATGATGAGCTGAACCCCCCCCAATGCACTTCACGCCGAGAGGTAAACACGAGACTGGATCACACTACCTCCTACCCAAAAGCCAGGCATAACCATGAGTCCAACTTTCAGGTTCTCATCGCCACTCTCATCCCCAGATACATTTTTCACCACATTCTCCATATATACCTCGGAGAAGTCACTACCTCTCTTAACTTGAAAAACCTTGACTTTTGGATCAAAAGAATAAGCTAGCCGGTGCAACAACCAGATTGACTTTGCCAGTTTCAAAAACGCCTGATAGAAAGGTGTCCTCGGGTGCCCGCCACCTAGAACATAGTTCCTCTGGTCCACATTTCCGAAGAATGAAGCCTCCATCTTTAGGGGAACAACTAACAAGTACTTACTCCTGCAGAATTTTCCAAAAATGGAATCAGGATTTTGGGTCAAGATATCTAAAGGATCCATAGTTCTCATTGCCAGGTACTGATGGAAGAAACTGTCGCCGGAGATTGTGAGGTTCTCCTGCTTAATCCCAAAGCTTTCTTCTTGGAACCCAGTGAACATTCTTTGGCAGACATGGGATTCAAATGCATATTTCTTGTGCGCTCTTTTGACATAAACAACTGAGGGTTCGATTGAATGAGCTGCTGCATCGAGGTCCCAACCTGCTGCTTTCATCATGTTGATTAATGGTTTAGAGAAATCATGGATGGCTTTGAAAGCTGATTCTACAGCAGATGTAAAGAGATCTGGTGTTAACTCTGTTGAGAAGAATCCATTTTCGTCTCCAAGGTCTTCTGATCCTATCGTTGACGAGCTTCTCAGCCTGAGCTTCCTCTCCAGTTTCACCCGTTTCTGGTTTGATTCGTGAATCCTTTGCTGCAACTGTTGTATCTCAGAATCTTTTGTTTGAATCTGTGATTGAAATTTCTTCACCATGACTTCATAGGTCTTCAACAAACTCTGTTGTTCTTGGATTTCTGCAACGAGACGGGAGTCCTGAGGAGAAACAGAAACAGGTTTTGGGTTGTTGTCTCTGTAGGAATGCTTGAGTTCAGATAGATTCTTAAGCTCGGAAATCACAAGTTTATCAGCAGCTTGAATCTTGTCAGGGTCATAAGGAGTGTGAGCAGCTTGGAGCTGGACGTAGGCTGATTTCAGAGCAGAGATATTATTAAAAACCTTAGATATCAGAGCTTCAGTTGGTTCTGGTTTCTGATTCATAGTTTCTTCCATGGGTTGAGGATGAACTTTTTGGTTGTTGCTATCATGAACTTGTGTATCTTTTGATCCTGTGGGTAGCATAGCTTCTACGTCCGAGCAAGTTTAAGGCTTGGTTTGGCGTCGGAGAAAACAACACTCAAACTAAACCTGTAAAATCACCAACAATTATAGATATCATCCTTTAGGATTCAAAATCAGACAAATCTAATAATATTGCGTATCAGTTTTGGAAGCCAGCCAACACAAAATATATTATGCTAAAGAACAAAAAGAAGCACATTCCTATGGAAATGCTAGAGAGCATGAGACTTGAATTTTCAGACATTATTTTTTTTGAAACGTATGTTCAAACATTATTATGACATGATACTTCTGAAAAGAAGAAGCATATTGCTGACAACGATTTTGATACAAAATGGAAAGACCAAAACAACATTGAAAAATATTACCAATCACGCTAAACTAAAACTATTAATAATGAGTCATGATTCACAAAATCAAAGAAATGGTATGCCACATTTTCAGTCAAATCTTGAGGGCTGAGGCTGCATGTTTAGAACTTAGAAGGGTGCAAGTGTGTTTTCGATGAGATGCCAAACACCTAGTCCTCTGAACTATCGTCTTGCCACTCTATCCCGCACCCGCAATATTCAGAATCCTCTGTACTACATATTTTGAGACCCTAAAAGAACAATCCTAATTTCAAAATATTGGGCCAACAATACCCTAATCCATTTATAATCCATATGAAAGAAGTTATTTAAGATCCTAAGTGCATATACAAGAAAGGGAGAGCTAAAATATTAACCCAAGCAATCTATTGTTGAGACATTAGTATTCCTACTCAAAACCGATCGGTATTCAAGGTTTAGGTTATGATAAACCCCACATTTTTACAATTCAGAAACCCTATATGGGTTTTGAAGATGAGAATATGAACTAAAGAAGCCTCTTGATCCAAGATCAAAACTTCGGCGAGATAAAAAAAAGGATCAATGTACTGATATAGATAGAGCTTGATAACCAGATTCACTAACCACCATAGTCAAATGAACACATATAACCAATTTGAGACATCTATAAACACTTTTTCAGCAAGAAAAATAAACAAAAATGAAGTATTAAAAGGAGTGTATATACTGACCTAAATCAATGGCATCCTAACAATGGAAAGTACCCAACGAACATAATAAACCTAAATCAAACAATAGAAGAAAACAATTACTGGGTATTTTTATTCACATCATATAAATCTTCCTCAAGAACAGTCTTCCCTAACCCATACCACAAAGACCATAAGAATCTTAGACAGATAATCACAGTACTCCATTAGAACTATAAAGTAAAAGCATAATATAATTTGAGTGTAAAAGATGAAGATTTATTTACCTAAAACTTAAATAGCTGACTGAAATAATCAGTGACTCGGGGGAGTTCTTCTCTTCTTTACTCAAATTAGTTGCTCCTTTCAGAGTTCTTTCCTCCACACGCACTCTTCTCTCTCTCTCTCTCTCTCTCTCTCTCTCTCTCTCTCTCTCTCTACACCACCTGAGAGAGCCAAGTCTGAAGAGTCAGAGGTTTCCTCTTCCTCGAGTTCGAATGGCCCCAAATTTTAAGGGTTAGAGTTTTTTGGGGAATAGGCAGAAAGAAACGAATCCGATCTGGTCGGTTGCCCTCTCAAATTGGTCTTCTAACTTTACCAAACCGTCACTGGTTTTTCTTTCCGAAACTAAAATTTCCACTTATAATCCGTTTTCTTGTTTTATTAATAATAATTTATCTAAGTATTTTTATGTACCTTCAGTTGGTAGAAGTGGTGGGTTAATACTCCACTGGTGCAATTCTCTTGATGTTACTATTATATCCCATTCACCGAATCTAATTCATGTTACTATTGCTTATCCTCAGGGTGTGATTTGCTGGAATCTTTTTTGTATTTATGGGCCACCTAGAATTCAAGATAGACAACAATTTTGGGACCACTTAAAAACAACTATTCAAAATCTTAATACTCCTTATTGTTGTATTGGAGATCTGAATGCAATAGCGGATAAGGCAGATAAGTGGGGGGGCTCACCTAACATTCCTTTTTTGAATTCTTTTCAGAATTTTATTCGAGACGCCCATCTATTGGACTTGGGATTTAATGGACCGGCGTTTACATGGACAAACAGGAAGGCAATGCATCATCTAACAAAAGAGAGATTGGATAGAGTATTGTGTGACGCAACATGGCTTACTCACTATCCGGAGGCCGGTGTATTTCACTTACCATGTTACAATAGCGATCATTGTCCGATTCTCTTGAAATTACAAGTCCAAGGTCAACCAATTCAAACAATAGCAAAGTTTGAGACATTCTGGACAAAGCATGAACAGTATTCAAACGTCTTTCAAACAAAATGGGAAGCAGAAACAGGATCTTTTCTTGAAAAAATTCAAAAGGTTAAAGACTCAATTAAAAGGTGGAGTAGGAAAGCTTTCGGGCTTATTAAAAACAGATTAACTTTTTTAAGAAATAGACTGCTGGATATCCAACAACTAACCCCAACTGATAACTTACTCCACATCGAGAGCAAAATTCAAGAAGAAATCATTTATCTTGAAAATATCCAATGTACTAAAGCGGAACAAAGAGCCAGAACGAAATGGGTGAGAAACGGGGATAGGAATACAAGGGCCTTCCATGTTGCAATGTCTACTAGGAGACAGAAAAATCAGATTCATCAACTTATGCGGTCAAATGGTCAACTATCCAGGAATGAGGATGAAATATCTAGTGAATTGATTGATTATTTTCAGAACTTATTTAATGAGGAGCAGGTAATCCCACCTCCAACCGAAATCATCAATGCTTACAAGGTTTTTACGACGGAACAGATGGCCAACATCTCGAGGGTCCCTTCGGCTGAGGAAATCAAGGCAGTAGTTATGGAAATGGGGTCAATAAAGAGTCCAGGACCAGACGGTCTCCCATGCTTCTTCTTTCAACATAATTGGGAGATTATTGGAACAGAGCTTATTCAGTATATCCAGGAGGCGTTTCAATCAGGTAGTATCAATCCGTCTCTAAATTTTACTACAATTGCCTTGATCCCAAAGGTTAGAAACCCGAGTATGGCCTCTCAATTCCGGCCGATTTCCTTATGCAATTCGGTTTATAAGTTCATCACAAAATTAATAGCTAACCGAATCCGACCTTTTTTAGAAAACAATATTGCGTGGAACCAGAATGCATTTGTCCCGGATCGACAGATAATGGACAATATCATAATTACCAAAGAACTCCTGCATTCTATGCATAACTCAAAAGCTAAAAAAGGGACTTTCTCGCTGAAAATGGACATGGCCAAAGCGTACGATAGAGTAAGCTGGCCTTATCTAGAACTTGTCCTCAAGGCCTCTGGTTTTAATGGACTCATTTTGAGTCTCATTATGTCATGTATCTCCTCGGCTACCTTTAACATCCAAATTAATGGAAAGAGGGTTGGAAATTTTAAGGCCTCTAGAGGCCTAAGACAGGGTTGCCCTCTTTCACCCTATCTCTTCATTCTATCCTCCCAGTCTCTCTCTCTCCTGATTAATCATTATGAGAATCAAAAAGTGTTTACAGGTTACAAAATTAATCAGACCAGCCCGAGTATTACACATTTACTCTTTGCTGATGATCTGATTATTTTCGGTAAAGCTACTACTGAAAATTTAAATGCTATTATACAAATTATGAATGAATACGCAAGCTTTTCAGGTCAGCAGGTAAACTATTCAAAGTCTTCATTATATTTTAGCCGAGGTGTACCAGAAGCAACAAGGAATCAATTCACCACTAGACTCCGAGCTCCTCTTATGAATGATCGAGAAAAATATCTGGGGGCATTAATACTCAAACCAGGAAACAAAGTACAGAATCATAAGTGGTTAATTGAAAAATTTGAAAGTGCTCTAGCAGGATGGAAACAGAAGTTCATTTCACAAGCAGGCAAGACAGTACTAGTTAAAGCAATTTTAGGGTCGTTTTGCACCTATCCATGTAGTTATCAACTGTTACCTATCCAAGTGGTTGACAAATTAGAAAGAATTGAAAGAGAATTCTGGTGGGATCAATCTCAACATGAAAGAAAAATCCATTTCACAAATTGGGAGATCATCACTACGGCTAAGCAGAAAGGAGGACTGGGTATAAGATCAATCAGGGAAGTAAATCAATCATTGATAGCAAAGATAGTATGGAGATTTCTAACCTCTCCAAATGCAATCTGGGTAAAGCTTTTAGAGGCAAAATATCTCAAAGGTGCAAGTTTTTGGTTATCTAACCCAAATCAAACTTCCTCCCCTTTTTGGAAGGCGATAAATAACTCTAAAATTATTATGAGAAAGAATGTGATTTGGTTAATAGGTGATGGTCGATCGATCAATATTCTTGAGGACCCTTGGGTCCCTAATTTGATTGATAAAGTCCCAATGTTAGTCATTAATCTTCCTACTAATGTCACTTTGGTTTCTGATTTGATCAGACAAGACACAAGACAGTGGAATATGGAGCTAATAGAAATGTACTTTACAACAGAATCTATTCAAGCAATTAGACAAACGGCCATTGGTAATGGAGTTCAAAGTGACACCCTTATTTGGTGTCCGAAAGAAAATGGCAAATTTTCTCCTAAATCATACTATACCGAGATCAAAACCATCCCTCTAATGTCAAATCAAGTTCAAACATTTCAATGGAAGAGGTTCTGGAATATTCCAGATATGAATCCGAAGATACAACTCTTTATTTGGCGACTAGTTCATGAGGGCTTACCTACCCTTAACAATATAGGAAGAAGAGTTCAACATATACCTCAGGTATGTTTAATGTGCAGTGAAAACGAACATGAAACCTCGACCCATCTTTTTGCCCAGTGTTCGAAATACAAGGAACTTATTCAAGAAGCAGGACTTCAACATCTGCAACATATCCATGAAGATCCGGTAAGAACACTGCATTCATTATTAGAACAAAAGCAAAATGGGAAAGAAAGCTGGTTTAAGCTGACTTATCTTATGTGGGAGTGGTGGAAGACTCGAAACAATCGTCATTTCAGACATGAATCGGTTGATTTGAATAAATGTTGGTGGTCGGCAAAAGAGAATATGAGGTATGTTACTGATCTTCTTCCTCCTTCATCCCCTAACTCTGTTTTGCAGATAACCGAGTGGATCCCTCCTCCGATGGGGCAAATCAAAGTAAACTTTGATGGCTCTTTTAGAGGAGATCGAGCATCTTGTGCGGCCTTAGCTAGAAATAGTGAAGGGATAACGATTGGGACGAAAACATGGAGTCTGGAACCAAGCTCAGCTTTGCATGCGGAAATGAAGGGATTCGAATGTGGATTGGAGTTAGGACAAGATCTAGGGTTGCAAGAATATTTAGTAGAAGGAGACTGCCGAGTGTTGCTAGACCTAATTTCAACGGCAGATATTGATCCGCCGTGGAGATTGATCAGAGAAATCGATGGTTTAAGAGTGAGGGCTAATAGACAACACGTGTCTATCAGTTATTGTCCGAGAATACAGAATAAGGATGCACACCTTCTGGCTTCTTCGGTTTACCCCCTTCAATCTTAAAAGTTAAATTTTAGTACCTTGTGATGTTAATCTTTGTTATGTTGTGCTCCCTAAGTTAACTGGTTAGTTGTAGTTTCTTTTGGGGCTTTATGATGTAACATACTATTTGGTTTAGTAAGGTTTTACTCAAAAAAAAAAAAAAAAAAAAAAAAAAAAAAAAAAAAAAAAACTTTACCAAATTATGTAAACTACTATATGTTGAGTTGGCCGGGCATCTAATCCGCTGTTGAGAATCCGGAGGCCGTACTAAATTTGAATCTGAGCCTTTTCGTACAATAAAAAGGACCCAGCTTATGAAAGCACACCATACATAAAGTCACATTCGAACTCGCATCGCAAATGTGAAACTCGCGCTCTTGACCAATTAAGCTAAGAAATATTTCTGTTTTAGCAAGCATTTTTTTTTCTATATAACCGGTTTGAACCTTTTAAGGAAATGCCCAAATGGGACATGTGCCCCTATTGGTGGGGGGCCAGTATGGGCGTTCAACCCGGACCCCCATCAGGCCCTCACACGGCCGGCTGAATAGTAGAAGTGAAAATATCATGGTGAATCTATATTATGTTGTTCTAGCTTTTAGACACTCCGACCCATTCAACATATACAAAATTTTATTTTTAACAAAGACTAACAGACCTACCCAAAATATCTTGACACTTCTCCTTTATAAACTTGAACGTGCATTTATCACCCAAGTTTTGGATTCTCTCCCTTACAATGTGAGATTATCACATTTTACTAGCTTTATAAATTCCATATTATATTGCCAATGCTATAGAAAAAGTAATATTGGATTTGATGTGACAATAAATTGAAAAATAAAAGGATAACATTTCTGAATTTAAATTGATATCACGAGAGAGGGCACACATACACACACACATACACATATATACACAGGCTATATGGCTAACATTTCAAAAGAAGAAAATCGCAATGTTGCAACGAAAGTAAGGATATGGTGAAATGGTGAAGAATGAAAGAATAGGTGAAATGGTGAAGAAGCGGTTAATATTTGGCCAGCTTTATCATTGTAAATTGCTAAAAAAACGATATGGCTTCGAACTTCCTTCAAATAACTGCCATTCGATAAGAATGGCCTGAGATAATAGATGGTTAAGCACTTAAGCATATAGTAAGTGGATTGGGATGAAGCAACCTTGTTCTGAAGCGACAGTTGATGTAGTCATGGGACCAAGTTTTTGGAGCCTTCTGCTGATTCTTGGCTACTCTTTACTAGATAGTCGTAATTGATTGAAGCCAGCTGAGACAAGTTCTGATCACATAACAAGATGTAATATGAGATTACAAAATTTATATGAAGATTTTGAGTTACTGAATTTCGGATATCATATGGAAATCCTTATCATGAGAACTTCTTCTAGTTCTAGACCTAATTATAATTCAAAACTGAATGATCATGAAACATTCTTGACACAAGGTTTACCAAACAAATAGGAAGTTTGATTGTTCTGAAAAACAATGAAGTTTTAACTTTAAGGACTTCGTCTAATCCAATTAAGAAAACCACTCGGAACTGCAAGAAAAAAGTACTAGGGTAGGGAGATTTTACCTTGAAGGAGAAATTACTGAAGGAGTAGTTCCCTTGAAGACTAGGTTTTCCAAATTCTGCCAGATTGCCACATTCGTCGCCCTGATTCATGCCAATACAATAGTTAAATGGGAAGTTCAAGAAAACATCAGAATTATGTGCTAAAAATATGAATTTTGTTAGGAGTACATCTTCATCATGCTGGTTGCTGTAGGAGCTGCTGCTACATGACAAACTGGATTCCGTCATGTCATCAAAATCGCTAGCTGCTACACTGAGATGTTCGTCTGTTGTATTCCATATATAACGACTTGTGAAATAACTTGTATCGTATGCACACTCTGTTGCTGGAATAAAAGCAGCCTGCAAATAAAGAATTGTCCCGAGAATCTTAAGAGTTGTCAAAGGGTTCAGTTTAGGATAGATATTGAACTTTGTGGAAGCGGGAACTCATTTAATTGACAATTACAAATTCTAAGTAAAGGTGTAACAAGAACCGAGGTATTAATCTTCTGTTAGTCAGTATAAAAACTTTTTACATACAAAGGTACAACAAAGAAATGTTGCAAGGCAACTGTGGGATGAAAAGAATAATGAAATTTTGCGTTGTGGTTCCGATCCATTTGGTTATCTTTTCAAATGTTGTTTTGGTAACAGGGAATGTGTTCTATGGAACTGTTTTTATTTCGACGAGTTATTTGGAAGTGATTCCATGGAGAAAGTGAAGAAGTGGATTCCGCGGAAGATGTTAAAAACCATACTTTCTTTTACTATTTTTAAGTTAATATGCCCAGACTGCCATGTGAATATTATTGTTATCAAACAATAGAAACTATCCTATTTCTTTGGACGTCATCTATTTCCACGGGAATGAAAAGGCGCTACAAAACACAGCTTTACAGTAACTAAAGGTTCTGGTATAAGCTATCCAGGTACTTATTAATGTCAAGACTCTGTACTAAAACAAGCTGGAGACAGAATTAGGAATTCCATTTGTGTTGTAAAATTGGATAATTTAAAGTAATATGTTAGCTGAGTTTAATCGGATCACCTTCTGTCTTGCTAGGGTATCCCAGTTGATGTTCTTGAAGAAAGGGTGCCTCTTTACCTGCCATAATGGTCGTAAATCGTGATACTATTGTTTTACAACAAACGGGCAGTAACTACACACAATGATATTTACGATCTTACCTCTTTGGCTCCTGTTGCTCCAAGTCTCTGGACAGGATTTTCGTTAAGTAGCCTAACGAGAAAGGAAAAAAAGATCAGCATTCTAAGAATTGTAAAAATGGTGACTTGGTACCTACCGGAGAAGCAGCGTCCTATTAATCATTTAAAAAGAAAAACAGACTAGGCCCTATCATGCATCTATAATCTGTTGTCCAAATATTCCATATAAAGCAAGAGACTATCAATTTCTACAACACTAGGCCTCCATAATGGAAACCTCAAATCCACCTACCAGATAAAATCATAAATACTACATATATAACTGGAGACCCCACCTCTACAACTTCCACGTAGAGCAAGAAAGGAGGGGTACCATACGTGGATAATCTTTTCTTCCCTTAGGAAGTGCATAAGAAAATAGAATGTCATGGCGACAGATGCTATAGGTGGCCCATTCGAAGCATAGGAACAAATACGGAAAAGTTGAAACATGGAATACAAACTGATTATATACTGCCACATTTGAGTAGATCTTATATTAAGAAACTGTTGAAAGAGAAAGAGAAAACAAGAAAGATAACTAATAAAGGAGCACTAGACAGTTGCCTATCCCAGTTGGTAAACTGTATCGCTTCCTTTGAGAAAGTCCTGGTTCCAACTTCTACTGCCGATGAGCCTAACCAAAATGTCTTGGTTTTCATTTAACCAAAATGTTAAGTTGTTACGAGATCTTAGATCATGTGTGTAGTGAGTGATGGTAATGTCGTACTCCGGTTACTGTCTCCGTGGTGCCTCAATTGTATTCCCTTTGAAATGAAAGAAAAACTAACATACTGAACAGGCTCCAATAACAAAAGCAATTTAGTAGGCGGTGCAAATTCCTATACGTCGACATATTTGCGAGAAAGAAACTCAACTTGGTTAGGTGGCATCATGTTGCTTTCCACTGAGAGCAGCTCTCGATCCTCGGTGGTCAGATTTTGGTCCTCTTTCAGAACCATGCTGACATGTCCTAAAATAGAACGTATCCACAAATGGTGCTCGGACAGAGTCCAATGCTTTATATTGTGTCTCCTAAAGGTCACTATGGGGTATCCTTGGACTACCGCTTTTGCAATCTTCTATCTCGACCCCCTTACATGCTCAAACTTTTCCCCATTACAGATAAAATATTTCATAATTATATTTATAAAAAAAAAAAAAAAAAAGGAAAAGATTTAGTTGATCTTACTGGTTAATCAAATCGTATGCTTCAGGGCTCATTTCCTCTGGTACTTGAGGCCAAGTTATATCTCTGTTCATTATGTTATCAAAAATTTGCTGTGAAGTAAAATACAATCTATTAGTAATCAACTTTTGACCAAGCAATATGAGATGATATCAGAAAATCTCAATCACCAAGAGATCCAAAAACATGTACTCCCCTATATGGTGCTGATACAGCGTTGGTGGTGGCAAAATAAAAAATTGGTAAGAGTATGGGAGGATATCTAAATCAGCCATTATAAGAGAAACTAGAATCTAAAAGAACCAGTACATTCCTTCAAGGATCTGATACTATGAAAAAAGCGAACATGGCGACTATCTTCCAATTCATTAATGCCTCTGTCAGAAAAAAAAAAACCAAGAAAAGATACTACATTTCATTCAAATTCTACGATCTCTTTATGCATTTCTCATCAAGAATATGTATTTCATTTTTGAAAATGAAGAATAACAAATTCTCCAGAAATATTTGGAAAGTATTGTGAATAACCTTAGCAAGGAGGGAAAGTTATTAATCAAACGAAGCGGTAACAGAAACATTTAGAAAGTCTTTCTTCCTTCAAAGATCATAAGTCTACCTGTGGGGTCTCAGCATTAAAAGGTGGAATGCCAACAAGAAGCTCAAAAAGAATTACACCAGCAGACCACCAATCTGCAGTAGTCCCTAAAAAACCAAAAACCCAGTACAAAAGGCAAGCAACAGTCAATGTAACAATCGAGGGAAAGATCAAGAAAACTGGTCCATATTAAACATATAACCTCCAGTGAACATATAGAAGCTACAAACCATGTCCCATTCCTAGAAGTATCTCAGGCGCCAAATAATCAGGGGTACCGACAGCTGCTTGCTTTTGGCGCTGTTCTCGTTGAGCTGTTTGTTTTGCTGCACTTTTTGGTTCATCGTCTCCTAGAGGAGCAGTATTTGCCGGACCTGATAGATCGTCAGTACTATTAATAAGACCCACTTTCGAAAGCCCAAAATCTGTCAACTGTAACAAAAGAGAGTGTGAATTTAGGACTTGTGAGATGCGGCATAAAGTAACACTTAATGACCAGAGTAAAGGTCTTGAAAAAAAATGCGCCGGCAGCAGTGTCATAGATGGGCCAGATTACAAATTTCACTTAAAGCACCACCAAGTTAAGAAGCTTAATTCAAGAAACTAGTTGGAAGTGTTTCGAAATCCAAATGGGTGACGGTCCTACGGTTCAGTGGGGTATCTTGTAACGTAACTGAGGTCAAACAGATCAAGTATAAGCACAAAGATAAGTTCCTGAGTCTTCCATGCAGGATTGGCGACATTTATACAGGCAAATCCAGTCCGAATCAGCATTTGTTGTGGCTGGAAATCAAACTATGGGTGATAGCAGGGTGTATTAGGGTGTGGTCAGATCTTTTGATGTAAATAAGTTGCTCAAGTCCAGGCCTAAGACCATTCGAGTGCTATAGAACAGGTGAACCCAATATCCTTTACATATGGCATGATCAGAAAAGACTGAATCAGGAAAAGCAAATTATCATAAATTTTATCAAATCATGCGAGTCAGCATACAAGTACCACAACCTATGCTAGCGTCACGGTAGAGACACAAGCATGTTAAATAAAGAGAAAAAAATAGAATTGCAAGATAGACCTTGATATGACCATCATGAGCTATCAATAAGTTGTCTGGCTTTAGGTCTCTATGAATCACATTCACGGAATGCAAATACTCCAACGCAAGAACCTGAGTGAAGTAAAAAATAGGAAAGAAAAAAAGAATCAAGCATTAAGATATTTGAGCTACACTATGTGAAGGAAAATGTCCTTACGAGTTCTGCCATATACACACGTGCCATATCTTCCTCCAAACAACCTAAGTTTCTCAATAAAGAGTACAGATCTCCTCCATTCAAGTACTCCATAACTAAATATAGATTTTCCTTGCAAGTGAAGGAGTAGAAGAACCGGACCTGTTCATGATAGGATTTCGAACACAGATTAGAGAAACGATTTAAAGTAATCTCAAAGGGTTCAAAATCAACAGAACACTCACCACAAAAGGATTGCGAACTGACATTAGGATGTTACGCTCAGCTAAAATACTCTCAACTGCATTTTTCAGAATCGTGTCCGCCTTCTTCAGAACCTATACAAATTTTCATGGTCATGTTCTATTAGTCGTTAAGGAGTAATTCACTAAGAATAGTTCAACCCATTAGTGCTTGGGATTTATAGAAAAGATTGGAGACAACATAATCATGAAACTAATAAATTTCAAACTAGATGAGGCGAGGATGTTTGTTCACACACCTTTACAGCAAATAGGTCACCAGTTGCTCTTTTCCTTGCGAGGAATACTCGACCAAAAGCACCACGACTGATTGGTTTTATTATTTCAAAATCTTCTATAGATGTTCTCTCCTTGCCATTTTTACTCAAATGGCTTGCTCTGTGGCTGTTACGGACCGTTTCATCTTCCACTGAACTATCTTCATCAACTATACTACCAGATGAATATACTTTTTCATCATCTATCTGCCCACAGAGATGTACATATTTCTCCCTGTGGAGTTCAAGACACTTTTTAGATCAAATATACTGAACATTACATTTCTACTTTGGTAGATAATACAGAATAAAAAAAGCTAATTTAGTAACAAAATGGAAGAAATTTCTTAATACTACCACAAAGATAATCCAACAACAAGCATCAGTTGCACAATATTCCAGTATAATAGTTGAGGATTCGATTTGTAGTAAGAATTTAACTTACTGTGACAGTTTCTCTATCCGTCTTCCAAATGTCTCAACAAGAAGTGCATCAACTTTTCTATCCTGTATAGCATATTTTAAGTCTTCCAAGCGATCAACCAAATATTCCAACGCGTTGTAGTCAGTGGCGTTCACACTGGCAACACAACGAGCAATATCCAATAGTTGGTGTATCTGCCACTCAAATGTAAATGAATATTTTAGTATAGCAATACTTATCAGTTTATAACAAAGAAAATATGGATAGTATTTGTTTGTATTTGTGACAAGTATTGAATTTTGTTTGGTATAAACTCCTCGATAAAGAAATATGTCATAGAGATGTTGTGGTAGTAAATTCAGATAAAGAAAGTACTATGCTAATGAAAGAAATATAATATCACTTTCTTGAGGACATCCTCCTAAATGTATTTACTTTGGATCATTTTGTGATCATAGCTGGTGAATGGAGAGTCTTTCTTATACGTGGAAAGAGAATCAAATTAAAGTTTTGATTCTCTCGCTACTAAAGTAATTATTAACTACTTTTCATTTATGCTCATTAATTATTACTACAGCAAAATAATATGCTTTTTATGTTGCTTTAATGTTTAATATCCCTGCCTGTGCTGCCATAAAAGTTATTTGGAGAATAAAAAAAATGTCCCACAAAACATTTCCATTTCCAAACTGACCGACCGAGATATAGAATGAACAAAATTTAAAACTCGGGTACATCAAAAGATTAAGTTAATGTAGGTAAGTCTGAGATCTACGGGTAGGAAGTTATGTTTTCCAGTTTTTAACTAATTCACATCAGTCAATTCCAAGGTTAATTTTCATAGAGATAAAGACGAGATATATGAAAACTGGGAAGCACAAAAGGTTACTTAACCAAATGAGTTAGTCAGCTGTTGATCCTCACTTACACCAAGTTATTTTCTTGTTTAGAGTCAAACAAAAATCCTAAAAACAACCATTCTATGAAAATCTGTCAGATTTGGAAACTCCGAAATAATGGCTACTCCAGGTTTGGATGTTTTGGCATTAGCATTGTTCATTTTTTTCGGAGATTATACTAACTAAGAAATTCTCTGTCGGGAGATAGAGAAGGATACACATAATAATAAGAAGATACCTGCTGAAAGTTTTCATGCTCCGAAAACAATGTCCTTCCACTCAGTAATAATTCAAGCTGACTAGTCCGTGGTGTCAACAGCGTGGAGCGAGGGGTCATGCTTCCTGATGAAGCTCTTATACTCTGATCAGGTATAAAAATAGAATGTTTTTTACGCGGCATGGTAACTGAAGCCTTCCACTCATTCGTCACAAATGCATCATCGGCCTCAGAAACAGAGTCCACCCTGTCCGCCATGTGCTCGGAATACCCGTGACACAAGTTATTGTGTCTAGGAGATAAAATATCAGCCTCTTCAGTTGTACTAGAGGTAGATGTTCTAGCAACCTCAGGACATCCTTCTGAGCTCTTTGGTGTGTATGTTTCGAGTATCCTTTCAAGAGTTTCAGCAACTCTTTCAAGACGCTCATCCACTGTTAAGCCATTCAGATCACATCTATCAGCAATTGCGCAGATTTTAGAGTGAAATTCAACATGCACCGTTGGTATTTCAACCTCACAAATCCGACATATCATTGAATTCTCATATAGTACGCTTTGCTGATCACCCAATTTACCCCATGTTACCTTCTTCACATTTGTATCAAAATCTTCACTTTCACTGAAGCAGTCCGGGGTATTGACATTTTCATTATTCTCATCGACGCCAAATCCTGTTATATCTAAATGTTTCAAGGAGTCCAAGTTTCTTTTGCAAGGGGTACTAACCTCACTACGGCCCTTCTTTTGGCTCCTCTCAGCGGCAGATGGGAGTTTCTTCCAAGAGGAGATACGGTTCCTGCAAGAATCAACACTTTTAGGAGTCCCAGTATCAGCAGGACCACTAGAGTTACTCAAATCTTGATAATTGTGTTCTTGGTTCGGACTGCTTTTTTCATGTTCTTGGGACTTCTTCTCGTGTTTCTGATTAATTTCCTCTCCGCTGAATGAGCTCGTAAAGCCCTGACGCGCATCACCAGAACGTTTTCCAGGATAGACCCGTAAATCACTCAGCTGATTTTGTCCAAGTTCATCTTGGTAAATGTTCTCATTCTGGAATTGCAGGAGACGAGTGCACCGGGTGAGGATAAATAGAGTCCTGGTATGAGCTTGTTTAAGGATCCCCGACGGAAGTTCTTGACGCCGATCATCTAGTTTCTGAACTATTCCTTCACATTTCGTCCAAAACTCACTAGGCGACATCATAGCGCACTGCCTGGCTAGAACCAACAAATCTTCCAAAGTCTCTCTCCACTCTGAACTTTCCTGCCTATTCTTCTCGAGTAAGCTCACTAAATCACCGGCCAAGATACCTAAATCACAATTAACTTCTTCCTTTAGTTGATCAAATTTTGTCCTAATAATGGCCATAACCTCCTGCAAGGTTGAGAGTAGAAAAAATACTTACACATATCAAGATAAGTAATTCCAAGAAATTTAAGCAACAAAAAGGGTTGCTAAGAAGCTGAACAAAAAACTCCAAAGTTACCTCGGGATGAGCTAATGTGCGAGACTTCCAAAATGGAATAGGACGGACACCTTTCGAGTTTAGTTCATGAGAGAAGCTCTTAATGTCAGCAGGAGTTCTCTTCCGCCGACCACTTCTAACCCTCACTATAGCCTGAAAATGTGGAGACTGCATTTCCTTGGCAGTGTGGAAATCCTAAACAAAGTAAATCATCAAACATTTTGAGCTACAAAATTTCAACTTATCCCCATCTTCAAATAGAATAATCTCCATCTAGTATTAAATATTTACCTGCAATTCTGGAGAACAAACAAATGGAATTCTTACTGACTTTGAATGGATCAATTGATTCTTTCTCACTGCAATATAATTTATTCAAGCTAGGTCAAATTTACAGTTACAAGTTCAATAAATTGATCAAACCACACATCCATAATCTACATTTTAAGAACAAATCAACAAAAAAAATTTTGATCTTTTTGGTTAGGGTTTCGTTACCTGATTCACGAGGAAGACTCGATTTAGGTATCACATTAGCTGAATCTTGATCAATCTTGTCGGCAAGAGGGGAAACGGTAGAAGGGGTTGAAAATCGTGAAAGAATAGAAGAAGGAGAATCAGATCGAGTTTTAATATGATTGAGTCCAAGAGCTGAAGCAAGAATAAGATAAGAATTATCAAGACCACCACCAGATTCATCATTATAGTCATCGCTATTAGTATCTTCTCCTTCTTCTTCATTTTCAGAAATTCGATCTAGGGTTTCGTCTTTATGACTGTTGAGTCGATGAATTGGGATTGGAGGGATTTTTCTGAGCTTGGATTTGGTAACAGAAATTAAATCTTTCTTTTCCGATGGTGTTGGTGGTTCAGATGAATCTTCTTGATCTTTGGACTCACCGTCTTGTTGATCGTCGATTGGATCATCTAATGATGATGATGATGATGTTGGGGATGGATTGATGGACATCGATGATTAGTGTTGTTTCAGTTGTTCATGGGGGGTTGATCAGAGTCTGTGATTGAGTAATGGTGGAAGAGAATAGAGAGAGAAAGTAGACAGAGAGAGAGAGAGAGGGGAAAGAGGGTATGAGTTTTTCGCGGGAAATTCGAACATCGACGGTTGATATGCGGAATAGATTAACTGAAACATTTGTTTGTCAAGACGGTTTGAAAGTTTGAGTGGGTGAGCTGACGATATCTCATCCAACTCCAACTTATACCTTGCCAACAAACAAAAAAAAAACTTCAACTTATACCTTGTCACGTTGCACATCTGTATCAGAAACATGAATGACAATCCCAAGCCACTCCTACTGGGTCTAATCTATATTGGACTTAAACAATACGAATTCAGCACATTGCGAGTGTCCTCGGACCGCCTTATCCATGGTCCTCGGATCGAGCGAAGGATAACACGAAAGCAACGGCTATAGAGGCACCCAGACATAAACAATGGTTTCAAATTTTGGGCCGGTGGACAACTAGATTTTGCTCCCTATTTTTCTCTCTTTTTGATTAGTTGGGCGATATGATCGCCCACCTTGGATTTTGCCCCAAATATTCAGACACCGTATTACAATTGTATTAGAAAACAGATGAGAAAATCGTACTAAAGATGTCGATGTCAATTGGTTGGGACTTGGGCGATATGATCATCCACCTTGGATCTTGCCCCAAATATTCAGACAGCCTATAATAATTGTATTAGAAAACAAATGAGAAAATAGATCAGACACTAGTGATGTCCATTTTGGCTTAGTGCTGTGAAGTTTATGATTGGGTGGCCCTATGTTTAAAAGCATCCATCCATTGATTGATTTCTTTTTTTGATGTTTCTTTAAATACCTTCATCTAGCTCACTTTCTTATTTACCTTTCTCGAGTTTTTTTCTCTTTCTTCTTCATCATCATCTTCTTTATTTATCCTTCTTGTTTCGAAGGACTTCAATTAATGGAGGCCAAAACTCATTTCCATAAATTTTATTCTTAATGATTATCTTTTGTAATTCTATAACATGTCTAGCATATATTCACTCGGAAAATTGATTCTATAATTTCTATTCAAAAAATACTTCTTCACAATCGCTCCCACCCACCCTCTTATACTTAAATCAGTTACATATTTTTGTCTTCATCTTCTAATTTATTTTCTTTCTATTTCTTCAGATTCCAAGAAAAAATAGAAAAATATCCTTTTTTTTTTTTTTTGATGAAAAAAATATCCTTGTAGTAATATGATTTTCACCACACCCGTCTACACCTAGTCCTTTTATATGATTTTAACTTTTTTTAATAAGTAAAGTGGACCACATTTCAACAAAAAAAAAAGTAAAGTGGACCACATTTCAACAAAAAAAAAAGTAAAGTGGACCACCTGTGGTTAGCTTCGACAAAAATGACATAATTCAGTCTATAACGTCCTCAAAGTTGATGGGTACAAAAATAGAGAAATATCTTTACAAACGTCCAAAAGAGTGACACTGACATCTAAACTTGAATATTTTTTTTTTTTGTTGAACATCTAAACTTGAATATAGACTCCCATTCATGAATTTTCTTGTGTTGAAACAAACCCACATTCATGAAATGAGGCATATTTTTTTGTTTTTTCCCGCAACAATATTTTATATTTTGTAGACCATTTCCACAAATCATAATCATCTTCTGGAACTGATATAACATCTACTCATAATTTAAAGCACTTCAATTTTTCTGGCTACCCTTTAAATTGAATCGACAAGAGATATAATCGTGAAAATTATGTGTCCATATTATTTCTCAGCTGCCTTATAATAGTAGATACATATACAAACACACATAGAATAACATAAGATCTACTTGATGTGTCCTCTGACTTTGTTCTTCATACATATAGAGATTCATACTCTTACATAGATGCACACACATTTTAAATCTAATGTAATTACTAAACTACACGTCAACTCAAGCAGAAGCAGCAGCTTTGCAAACAGGTAGATCCTTCTCAAGGTTCGGTGGCATTCGGAGGATCGGATTGCTTTCGAAGAAATTTACTGGCTTTAGGTCGAAGCTCGATGATACAGTCGGCATGATTGGGTAATCCTCTTGGCAAGGTATGTGATGAAATCCTAATGTGTACCACAACACAATGTCTTTATTCTCTATCGGTCGATCCCTGCAGTTTATAGCAATCCCATTTAGGTACAATTATATAAGGAGTAATGTAGTATAGAAGCCAAAAACAAGAACCATATTATATCTCTAAGCAGTTGGGCTCGTGACGCGGCCCTGACTTGGCCCGGGTTGAGCCAGAGCCTTGTTCGGTTCTGAAACTCCAAGTTCCTGTCAGTCTTAGTGAAACAGACATGCCAATTATGTGCAAAGCTTATATAATATGTGTGAACTTGAGCAAATTATGATTCAAAGTCAACCCAAATTAGCTATTCGACGAGTAAGACAAAAACAAACATTCTGAAATCCAACTGGAGTCAGTTTAACATCGAGTCAAGTCTCAGATTTGATATAGAGAAAAAAAAAATACCTTAGACTGAAAATAAGAACGTTATAAGATGACAAATGAATCTCACCTCTCAGACCAAACAGCTAGAGTGTCTTCCCCATGGCTCTGGTACACAAATAATCCTCCTGCCCATTGCTCGCTAGGGTTGTAAGGTGTCACCCATATCTGATTTTTACCAAACACAGATTAACAAATGCATTCATGTTTCATATACATAATACTCTTTTGACTCGTCTGAATCTGAATAGTCGAGCTCAAAATCAACCATTCAGACTGGTCAGACATAACGAATCACTTAAAACAAACACTCATGACTCGAGTTACATTTCAGTTCTAACTTAGAGGAAAAACAAAACACTATCTTGGAAACTGTTTTCTCACCTGGTTATTAGTGAAAGCTCCTCTCTTCTGTGGTGGATCATTATGATCAAGTAAACTAGCAGCAGTACCACCAGGAACAACTTTATAACCAACCGGGTTCCCGATTCTAGTCTCTTTAGATGGATTAATGACATGAAATTCCGATGGTTCGTATAACTTCAACTTAATTTGAGCTTCTTTTTCTGTTTTGGCTATATGTTTAGCAACTTTCAAGTAGCTTCTTCTTGGTGATTCTTTCGGCGAAGTATTTTCTCTTATTAGATTTACCTTTACAAAGGAGTTGTTGGTACCATCAATGTCCATGTCAAGGTAGAATGTTATGTAGTGATCGTGGATTACACCGATGACATTTTCTGATAAAAGGGTACCGTAAAGTTTCTCATTTTCGGGTACCTTGTTCATGTTGTCGTATGGGGTACCTTTCACCATAAGAATTCCACTAAGCCCAACCTGTTAGAATTATTCATGGTTAGATTTTTTATTATGCAACTAGAGATATATTCCATTTTAGACAAAGTTATTTTAATAGATTCCATTGAATCTTCTAATAAGACTAGTATTATAATATTAAATAAAGAATATTAAATTGAATAAGAATAATTTAGAAAGTAAAGCGGACGAATACTACCTTGATACGAATAAGTCCATCAGTTTGAAACTCCCAATCGACAATATAGTCATAGTTAGCGACAGATGCTGCCATTCTAACCACTAACTTTACTTTTGGCCTCACTTCTCTTATCTGAAAACCAAATATTCCAAAACCTTCAATTCACCATACGTCAATATCTCAACATCAAAAAAGAAAATTGTACACATTATTGGAACTATGAAAAAGAATAGAGAGATTTTATAATCGTTTCTATTATCTTGTTTGAACGGTCGAATGGTTACTATTTTGATAACCCTAAAAACATATTGGGAAGGATTTTTTTAATTATCGTACGGCGAAAAACCATATCAAAACTTGTCTTCTAAAGTTACTCAAAAGCACTTGTTATTTGTGGTAAAATCAATTTTGTTACGTTGCTTAAAAGTTAAAACCATTGTTTAGACGATAGTTCCAATAGTAAACACGAATATCTTTTCTTTTAACACTGTCTGGCAATTACTGTCTATTCGTTGGATCTTACCTCCATTCCAGTTATAGGACTTTCAGCATGTCTCCAACCAATATCACCAGCATAACTCTCAAAAATACAAATCATATTCGATCGAACAAATGGTGTCCCATCAGAAGCAGTAAACACTCCGTCCATATAACGAGAATATCGAGGGCAATCATTAAGCGGGTCAAGTGACATAGCTGTTAACCCGAACCCATATTCACCCGCATCCATATACGTCTTAAAATACCAAGCATCAGTAGGATCCATATAAGGAACAAATAATTCAGAAGTAAGTCCTTTATACATAACATTTCTTAAGACCCCACTTTCTGAATCTTTAACCATAACCTTAGATATAATCACACCAGCTCTCGGGTCGGGTTTTAAATGAAACTCCCAATTGGCCCATTTAACCATATGCCCATCTTCAATAACAAAACTTGGACCTTTAGGTTGTTCAATCGAAATCGGGTTAAGAACCCGCATATGTAATGGTTTGTTCTGCTTTGAAAATCGGTAATCTGTACCCGACCCGTTTGGAATTGGTATCTCGAGGCCAAAATCTGATATTTCCACTACTTCTTTTGTATCAATATCAATCAAAACTGTCAAACCCTCAATTGGTCTCATGTAAAAATTGGCTGTACCTTTCATATTATAGCATTGGACTTTAATCAACCTTCTTTCTTCTTCTTTTTTACCAAACCAACCGGTTGAGATTGGTAAACAAGCAAGATCTTTAAGATCAACCCCACGATTAATGATCGTACGGTTGAAATTAGGATCAGAAAGTGGAGCCCATGTTGCTGAATTCATATCTTCTATAGTCATAGTAGGATACCCATTTTTGGGTTGACTAATTTCATGGCTAATGACTTTGTTTGACTTTAAGTCAACGATTAGAGAATGAGTTTGACTTTTGAGAATTGCAATAATTGAGGCTTTTCTAGGTAAAAGTGGGTTACCTTTCTTCCAATTTAAGACTTGGGATTTTTGTGGTTCTTCTAAAGTTAAAGATTGAATTGTGAAAGATGAAGATGAAGTGAAAGGTGGGTAAGATAAGAGAATGGTTTTAGCTTTGTTGATTTCTTGAATTGTTAGTGGGTCTAAAGGGTGATGTGGAATTTGAGTTTTATGATTTTGGGTTGATTTGGTTCTTGTTTTTTCATTTGGATTAAGAACAAGATTATGGGATTTGGGTTGGAATCGGTTTTTTGAGGTGCACCATGGAGAGTAATTGAAACAATTGAGATCAACTAAGTTGGTTTTATTTGAGATAATATGAAGCCATGAACGAGTAAAGAGGAGAAGTAGAAGAGTAGTTACTAGTAAGATAAACAAGAAACGGATAAGAGATCTTGCTTCCATGATTCTTCTCTCTCTAGAAATAGATGATAAGAGTTTGTGAAGATATACACTGATTTATAGAGGTGGAACAAGTGAAGGGGAGTGACAAGAGGAGAGGGATGAGTCATGAAACTTTGGGTTCTTTCACAATTACATCACCAAATGGAAAAAGTTTGTTTATAGGGTTGGTGGGATATGACTCAGAGTGGGGACTGAGAATATTCTTGTGGGTTCGACCCTTCTGCTGTTTATACATCATATACTTTTTTTCTTTTGTTGTTTTTTTTTTTTTGTTGAAATTTTTTCTTTTGTTGTTGTTGAAACAATATACTTTGTGTTAATATGTTCTATAAAGGGTGTATTGGGCGGGCCAAAATCAAATTTCAACTACTTCGCATAACTACATAAGGTTTGAAATTACTTGTATTTTGATACACCAAAATTCTACGTGAAAAGTACAATATGCACACGTGCAACCAACATGAAGGTGTAGATTGGGGGGTTAGAGCAGGTTGGGATGGAATTTGATAGAGTTTAACACATGGCTTTTCTGTTAGTGAAGACACGGAGACGTTTGCTTGGTTGTTTCACACATGACTTTCTTGTATGGAAGAAGCTTTTCTGGATGCTATTATTACGGACCAAGAAGAATATGCAAAATATCGTTGCAGACGTATTCCCTAAACGAGACATCAATGGTGTATTTTAGCATGTAACGAAGAGTACTTGAAAGTTTTAAAAATTAAACAAAATTAGATGAGAAAAGTTAAACTCTTGAGATTGTCTACGAAACTCTTAGTCCGTGAGGGTTTGTTAGTAAACACCTAACCAAATTAGATGAGAAAAGTTGAACCCTCAACCTTCTGCTCAAGTTTGGTTAGTAAACACCTAACCAAATTAGATTGTAACGAAGAGTACTTGAAAAATTCAAAAATGAAACAAAATTAGATGAGAAAAGTTGAACCCTCAACCTTCTACTCAAGTTTTAAACACCTAACCACTAAGCTACAACTTGATTTATGTAACGTCCCGTGCTTTCGATTCAGAAAATATAAGACTAAGGTTAGGCGAAGGGCCATTTGAAGTTTAGAGAAAGTTAGGACAAGGACTAAATAAACAACTGGTGCAGAAAATAGGGTGTTTTCTACGACCAGGAAATATTTAGGGGTTGCTTTGCAAGTTTATAGAAATTGAGGGACTAAACTGTAAATTCGATTGGATAAGAGAGAAACCAAAAAAAAAAAAATCAGATTTTCTTTCTCTCTTTCAAACTGACTGAAATTAGGGCTTAAGCTCAAGGGAAGAAATTGATTAAGATTGAGAGTTTGGGTGAATTTTAAAGAGAAATTTTGAGTTCAATCAAGAAGTAAGTGTTGTTCTTCAGTTTTTTTTGTTTAGGTTTTTGATGGAAACTTAATTTTCTCTCTCTATGATTGATTAATTGAGTTCTAATGGAAGTTTTCTTTACTACTTGAAGAACTTGGTGAATTGAGGAGGAATTGGAAGAGAATAATCAAGGGAAAGCTATTGAAATCGATTTTATTGGAATCAAGGTAAGAAATTTTGATCCCTATGGTTGTATAATGAATTTTTAAGGGTATTTCCTTACCTTTATGTGTGATTCTATGATGTTAGTTAACTTAAAGAGTTATGAAGTTATGTATGAAGAATCAAGTGGATGAATAGGTCAAGACTTGATGAAAAACAGTAGGTTTAAGAACAAAACTGCTACTGTTTTTGGGTGTTTAGACAGTCCTAAAGGCTTCGGAAGAATTTCGAGTCTTCATAGATATTATAGCTCGTCTCGTTCCGATTCCAGAAACATATTATAATGATTATTCGGAGTTCGGATGAGGATGATATGATGGTTAGAGTATGCAGCATACGAGCAGTAAAACTGATGCACTGCTGCGTATCTTTTACGTTTTTCCGGTATGTTTTAGTCGTAATTAGGAGAAGACACCTGAGAATGAAACGCTAGGAGTGAAGTTAACTTTCCGAAAACTTAAGAATCAGTTGAATCGGATTAAGGACTAAAGAGTATTGTTTGTTTGAGTGCGCAGTGCGCAATTAAGACTACTTTGTGTGTTTATGCATTTTGGATACGGTTCATTCGGATTTTAGCAAAGAGAACCGATAGAACATGTTAAGGGCATAAATATACTTTAAGCGATATATGATTCAACTTAATTGAGTATGACAACGAAAGTTTTTAAATGGTCGAAAGTACTCGGTATAGTCGATTTCGTTACAAGGAACAACTTCAGAATAGTTTGGTTTATAACGGAACCTAATATAGGTTGGATTTGTATATTAAGGGTGTGAATAAGATATTCGTGTTGTCAGAGTGAAGGTGACTCTTGTGACCTCGGAATCACATAATAGACTTTATGGAATCGTCCAATGGTTTAGGACGCAAGCTAAGTAATGAATGTTATATCGTTTATGGGTTCTTCAGATATATTGTCTTCTTAGTTTGCAAGATCTCCTCAGACAGTTTTCTGACTGTCAATTGACCGTCTTGTTCCTTGTACTTTCAGCAGGAAGCGAATACTACGTAGAAGAGAGACCCGAGGAGTCCGAATCTCAGGTGGACGACAACGAACCGGAAGTGTACTACATCTGAGGTAGGATCCTATGAATCTTACTTGGAGCACGGGTATTCCCCGTTTCACCATTATATATATATATAGTTAGTCATTTTCTTCCTTTTATAGTTCTCTAGTTCAATTTATGATATGATATGGTATGATATGTATGTATGTGGTGTGCTCTATGTTATGGATGTTTCTCTTTTAAAAACAAATTGGTTTTTCTGAAAAAATAATCACATGGAGGCGGAATCGCTTGATCTGTGTGATCGTTTTGTGTGAATTGTAAACACGTGGTGGCGGAATCGCTTGAGCGGCGTGTATAACATGGAGGCGGAATCGCTTGATCTGTGTTACGTGTAATGGTTGTTTTACGACGGGCATTGGTTGGTCCCCTTGTTTATTTTACGTTATGGATTAGCCATGAATTATGTCAAGGGTTACACTCGGTGCATGGCCAGCCGTTTGGTAACGACCATTCTAGTTTACCCGGAATGGGGTCCTGAGAGGATGGGAGTTGGGGTATTCCGACCCTTGGAGTGATTAGGGGACTGACCCAATGCCATGTTTGTTTATTTATTCTGCGAAGCCACTGGTAAGTGTGGTTTGAATTCTGTAATGTCTTGTGTTTGATACGTACAATGTTTCACCGAACCGAAAGAGGGTGTTTACCCAAGTTTTCTTAAAAGAAAATACTTAATCCCTGAAAGTGAAAACTTGTAAAAGCTTGGCTTTAAACAGGGTTTACCCTACCTTGAGACACAAGAACGCGCTTCTCCTTCGGTTGATGGGACTTGTTAGGAGGGCTCTGTTCTTGTAGCTTTGGGAGCCTATCAGATCATTTAATATTATTATAGGTTCATGCATATGTTTGGGTATTCTTCGAATGGTCAATGAGTTACCTTGCGAGGAAGCGTCAGATCTGGCCGGAGATAGGACGCGCCTCAAGACGAGATAATTGTATCGCCGTGGGTATATGGCTCTACTAAGCGACGATACTCTTATAGTCGTCTGGGTAAGTCATGACATATTCTAAGCGTATCATTGTTTGGGTGAGATTTACTATTCGATGCGTATTGAGATCACAAGCCAGCCCGATGGGCGATGATGACGAAGGGAGAGTTACGGAAGCTCTTACCGGGGTATTACGTGGATCCATGTGTACACTGCAGTAGTCAACTGTTAGATAAGGCGCCGCCTGCCTACGTACTAACAAAGGCCTAACGGTTCTTCCTAGCCGAATAGTAGGTGACCCCGACTGAGGGCGTATTCAGTCATGATCTTGGTAAGCTAGAAGAATTATCTTGCTGTATTGCCTTGCTTGATGTGCATAATATCTATTTGTAATATTGTATCACCTAAACTATTGTTTTATTAAAATGTTGCTGTGTGGTGCGGGTAGGATGTCTAGGTATCCTACTGAGCTAACTTTCGAGTTATCTCACTCCTTCATTTGTTTTTGTTCAGGTACTATAGTTCCAGATCGATCTAATCTTGCTTGTGAGCAACTGGTGATGTGAGATCGATTTGTTTTTGTATATTTTGAAGTTATGTATATTATCAGAACGAAGAATATATATGTATCACTGTAGTATATAGTAGGTGCGAGATGTTTGGGGTTTGTAGTTTGTTTTGTCGTGATATGAGTTTATGTGCATGTATATATGTATGTTTTGGCAGGTTTTACAGGTTTTATAGACTCAATTTACAGAGGAAACTCTGCCGAAATTTAGTCTCGTCTTTTTGACTTTTAGTTCGTTTTCAAAAACTATGATTTCTTATTAGATTTCCGCTGCTTCATTTTATTTGTTTGATAACAGAGATAAGTGTGTTGGCTTTGGTTTATTTTAGAAACTCTGTTTAAGCGAGACTGAGACTTAGTTTCTTTTATAAACTGCCGGGCAAACCGTGTCTCGGAACACGGGGCGTCACAATTTATGTCTAAAATTTGTTAAAAATATAATACTGTAACTATTTGCAAAATGACATGCAAAAATAGAAATAGGAGGCCCTTATATGGTTGGGGCGCAAAGTGACCGCTTTGGTTGTTTGGGCCCGGACCATCCCTGTTATATTTTGCTCATTTCCTTTAAGAGAGCGTCTATAGGCGCCTCCCCTCTTTAAGCACATCTCGAAGTCTTCCCACACGCTTCCTTCTTGAGAAACCTTTTTTCTCTACGTTCTCTCTCAATCTCCAATATCTTTTAGTAACTGATGTACAGACATAAGATTTACAATAACTATATATGCTTATCAAATAATAACGAAAAAACAAACTTAAACTTATCTTGAGTGAGTCTAACTTTGAATGAGTCAGTATACTCTATTACTAAATAGTTCACATATGAGAAACGTTGTTTGGAGCGAGAGGGAAAAGCGAGGTGAAAAGCGAACCAATAGGATGACGACACCTGGCGAAAATCACGTGCAATTCTGAAATTATACAGAACTTACATTTAGATCCTCAATTTCACCGTGTTTAGCAATAAGTCCTAATTCTAACATATGATTTGGACCATTGAGGAGGCCAACCGTCCAGATCATTTCTCTCTTAAATCAACTACACAACCCTAATTTATTTTTCTCTCTAATCCGAATCCGATTTGTCAAGTGTGTTAGTTTGTAATCTTTCTCTGTATAAACAACTTCATGTATCAAATCTCGATGTTGCCGCCGGTTATGCCTTTGATGATGTTGTTCATAAGTCCACCGAAATCCGTGATAGGAAACGAGGTAAATTTCAGTTCTCTCTCTGTGTCTTTATGTGTCAAATTGCTTTGATTTAGGGTTTTGTAATGGTTGATTAGGGACTCCATGGACGGAAGAAGAACATCGATTATTCTTAACTTGAATTAATCCCAGTTGAGCAATTATCTGATGAAACAAAAAAAAAATCATATGAAGGTAATTAATCATATTCCTCTGTTTCCTATGTCACCATCAATAAAGATGAATGATCTTATTTTGAATTCAAAATCAACCGAATCGTCGTTCGATCTTGCTGCTTCATTGGATCAACAAGAACAACAACAACAACAAAGGGCGACCGCAACAGCGACGTCATCATCAACAGTAATAAATTCTTGTTTTCAGGTTAAGAATAGTTAACTAATGGAGGAGGTGATATTGATCTAAATAATTTTATTAGGTTTGCTTAAAGATTATTAGATTGATGTCACAAATGAACAGGAGAGAGAGATTGGGTTGGGTAGTTGCTTTACGAGAGAAATGATCTGGACGGTTGGCCTCCTCAACGGTCCAGATCATATTTTAGAATAAGAACTTATTGCTAAACACGGTGAAGTTGAGGATCTAAATGTAAATTCTGTATAATTTCAGAATTGCACGTGATTTTCGCCAGGTGCCGTCATCCTATTAGTTCGCTTTTCACCTCGCTTTTCCCTCGGGCTCCAAACAGCATTTCTCTTCACATATTTGGCTTCATTTGGTTTTAAAATTGAGGCAGTAGTTTAAAACCATCTCAAAGCAATTTAAACTGGGCTCCATAAGTGTGTCTTAGTTGGAAGAAGAGGGAACAAGCCATCAATAGTAAAATCCCTCTGTTAGATTCATTCAGCAAGGAAAAAAAAACTCATCCGTCACTTTCTGGAGAGGAAGTTATTACCTGAAGTTTTGTTTTCAATAAATTCAATTCAGATTCCTCCAACATCTCAACTCTACTCCCTTCCATCCTAAATATGTGAAAATAGAAAACTAATATAGTTTTATATATTAAGGAAATTAGATACCCATAAACATTTGGACTCTTGTGATTCTTTGTTATACGAGACCTTTCAATTAAACATAACTAAACCCTAGATTATCTTATAAATCATTCTCTACAAATGGAAGTGGCACAACTTTTTAGGGGGAAAACTGAACTTTCTTATGATTCATTTAGTTGTCATGCACCAACTATAATAAGACCTGCGCAAGATATGAATGAGACTCCACGTAAATAAAATGTTAAAAGGATTGTTTTACTTTTACTCCTTCAAGCTTTGTATATTTTAGTTTATGTCCAAAATTAGTGCGCTATAAAGAAATCATTGTCTATTATCCGCGCGCTTATTTCACTCGAGCAAGGCTTAACTAGTACCTTCACTTGCTTGACGAAATACTCCTTCTCCACCCTTTCACTTCGTCTTCATGGGCATAAAAATGGTAGAGGACTCAAAACTGTTCAACTGGTTTTTCTACAAGCCTAAACAAGTAAACATAGAGAAGGAGAGATAGAAGATGAAAACCCATGGCCAATCCAGATAAACCTTCACCTTCCTATACCCACAGAGGAGGAGAATAACTATGCACGTGAGTCTAAGAGAGAAATTGTTTAGTGCACGTGGGTTTTTAGGTTTTGTGTAGCATTTGGTAGGTTGGTAGGTTTCAATTCTCATCAGTTTCGTCCCCATTTCGACCACACAAAAACTCACCAACCCCATATTGGAGCATTGGACACATGTGGGAGAGGCTTTGATATTGGGTTTGGTTATTGAAACATAAACCCGAATTCTTTCACACATTCTATCTATGGGGTGAGAGGAACTAAGGAAGTATTTCATCAATTGAACCTATATATTCGACAATAATCTTGCACGAAAAAATGGCGGTCTAATCACTTAGAGTAGTTCATCCTTCATTCATCGCCAATTAATTTTTGAATTTGATGGCTACAAACTTATCATGGCATAAAGTTAGACCAAAAGTGATAAATTTAGAAGTTGCACATGTTTCCTATACTAAAAAAAAAGACACGTGTTAGACTGAAAAATGTCACATATGAATAAAGCGCGTGAGAACAAACTCACAGAAAACAGTTGATTTGAGTAAGTAACAACAAAAAAAAAAAAAGTAACAAATGCGAAGGTTCACTCCAATCATTGTCAAATAGTTTTGAGTTAGATGACCACAAATCTACTGAACTATGTGATATTATTATAAAATAATGTACTTACTGGCTTATTATATAGTTATGTTGATTTAAAATTTCATTATACTAACCCTAATGAACTTCGACAAAAAAATAAAAACAAACATTCACTATATTTTGGTGTAGTGGTTGGTCATCCACTCTGAAACTCGAAGATCACATATTCGATTGTCTAACGAAGATCTATGATTTATTGAATTTTGGTAAAATGATGTTTTAATGGTCCAAGTCCCAAATAAACCAGTACCAACCGGGTCAATAATTCCGGGTAAACGGGTCCTCATGAGATCTTGAGGTTGGGTAGGTAAGAGAGTAGACAGAAAGATAGAGACGTAGAAGGAGGCAACTCTCAGCTTAACGTGCGCACCCTTCATTATTCAAATACTCGTTTTACAGGAGGGAGTTTTTTTGGTAGGTTAAATTACAACCACCATTAGAGAGAAAGTAGAGAGAGAGAGAGAGAGAGATGGCGCAAGTTAGTAACAACATTATTCAAAGGAGTAATTGCAATTTCAATACTCTCCCTAAAACCCATAAACCCAAATCTCTTTTAAATTATGTTTGGATTGGAACTGGATTGAGAAAAAATGGTGGTAATTTGAAGTATGAAAGGGTTATTGGAGATTCATCAGGTAGAAATTTTCTTCCATTAAGGGTTTCTGCTTCAATTGCTGCTAAAATGAAAGAGAAATCTTCTTCAAGTTTACCTGAGATCTTGTTACAACCAATTAATGAAATTTCTGGTACTGTTAAGCTACCTGGTTCTAAATCATTGTCGAATCGGATCTTACTTCTTGCTGCTCTTTCTGAGGTTAATCTCTTCTTCTCTCTCTCCTCATTTCTATCTAAAGTTTCAATTTTTAATTAATTTCATGTTTGCTAATTGAGTTATAATATGAATTAGAGAGTTGGGTTAGAGATTGTGTTCGATCTTTTTTATATTGGAGAAGTAGGATTGAAATTTGAGTTATTTGATTTATAGCCCTTTTGTGTTTTCATAATCTAATCAAATCATGAATCATGATTAGTCTCATTCAGCTGTTTGCTTGTGAATTTTGATATAATTATATGTTCAGATTAGGTTCTGGATCAAAGTTGATATTCTATACATCTTCTGTGAATTCAACCAAATTAGGCTAACCTTCTAAAGTCTTGCATTATTGTAGTGTTCGCTTTATTTTTATCGTATAAGCTTTCAAAATAAACTTTACATTCCCTCTATTGTTTATCAGGGAACTACTGTGGTGGACAACTTGTTAGATAGTGAAGATATCCATTATATGCTTCGTGCTCTGGAAGTACTTGGCTTACGTGTCGAAGAAGACAAAGAGAATAAAAGAGCGACTGTAGAAGGTTGCAGTGGACAATTTCCTGTCGCAAAAGAAGCGAAAGAGGAAATTCAGCTTTTTCTGGGGAATGCTGGGACAGCAATGCGTCCATTGACTGCTGCAGTTACTGTTGCTGGTGGAAATGCCAGGTTATCTATCTCAATTTAATTACTTTTAGATAAAGATATAGTAAGAAGATGATTTGTATCGAGAAAATCGATGCTTCTTTTGAAATTGTTTGTCTTTCTCATATTCTAGCCAACTGACCTGTTAGAGGCACATAGAGAGTGTTCCGAATCATAATAAACAGTTATGTTTTCATTAAGATTACTAATCTGACTACTTTCTTAAATTTGAATTAATATAGTTATGTGCTTGATGGAGTCCCACGAATGAGAGAGAGACCAATAATGGACTTGGTTGTGGGTCTAAAGCAGCTTGGTGCGGATGCAGATTGTTCCTTGGGCACTAACTGTCCTCCTGTTCGTATTAATGCAAATGGTGGCCTTCCTGGAGGAAAGGTGAGGTTTATATCTATCTTCTCCGCGTGTTCTTTTTCTGGTAAATTTGTTATTAAAATCATCTTCCTCAAACGCCTGAATTGTTCATGCTTATATTCTATGCTTCCATTTACAGGTGAAACTCTCTGGATCTATTAGTAGTCAATACTTGACAGCTTTGCTAATGGCAGCTCCTTTGGCTCTAGGAGACGTGGAGATTGAGATTATCGATAAACTAATCTCTGTCCCTTACGTCGAGATGACCTTAAAATTGATGGAACGATTCGGTGTCAGAGTGGAACACAATGATAGCTGGGATAGATTTTCGGTTAAAGGTGGTCAAAAGTACAAGTAAGTTTGATTTAGTAAAATCATTCAAATCCTTTGTGCAACCATAGTTAGTCGAAAGTAACCAAAGCGAAAAATATTAAACAGGTCTCCAGGAAAGGCTTATGTAGAAGGAGATGCATCAAGTGCTAGTTACTTCCTCGCAGGTGCAGCAGTTACCGGTGGCACTGTCACCGTAGAAGGTTGTGGAACTAGCAGTCTGCAGGTACTAATGGGGCTTCTTATGCATCTTTGCATCTGGCTTTAAACCCTAATTTATCTATTTTATTGTATTCTCATGACCCAAAATTTCTTACCTGGTACTGTAGGGAGATGTGAAATTTGCTGAAGTTCTTGAAAAGATGGGAGCTAAAGTGAGTTGGACCGAAAATAGTGTAACTGTCACAGGCCCGCCACGAGATCCTTCCCGAAGGAAACACTTGCGCGCCATTGATGTCAACATGAACAAAATGCCTGATGTTGCCATGACTCTTGCTGTAGTTGCACTTTTCGCTGATGGCCCAACTGCTATAAGAGATGGTAAGTTGTCGCTAAGGTTTCATTGAAGAGTACATAATAACCTTTTTGTATCCTTCTACATTTTTCACACTTACCATTTGATGTGTTCCATAGTTGGTTTGGATGACAAATAACAAAGCTAACATAATGTTTTTTTACCTAAACAAAAACTAGGGTTTAGGTAAGTTTTGAACAACCAATCTAGTTTTGAACAACCAATCTAGTAGTTCAAAATTAGTGATAAGTAACAACAGACCGTGGGCCTTTTAGCCGACAGTAAGTTTTGAGTTACTAACCTAGTAGTTCAAAAACCTAATTAGTAACAACTGCCGGTGGGATTTTTAGCGAAGGGTGAGTTTTGAAAATTGAACAACCAACATAGTATTTAATCATCAAGTTACTCTACATCGCTTATATTAACACAGTAAACTATGTTACTTCGATCCTTACTCATCTTTCCTTTTTGTCAGTGGCAAGCTGGAGAGTGAAGGAAACTGAACGAATGATCGCAATATGTACTGAACTGAGGAAGGTTAGTTTCCTGTCATTAACTTTACCCATTTAATCTAGTTCTGCTTAGGGTTTTATCGATCATGTTGTTGAATTTCTCGCGTTTGGATTTATTTTCTAGCTTGGTGCAACTGTGGAGGAAGGACCTGATTACTGCATTATAACTCCACCAGAGAGACTAAACGTAACGGCAATTGACACATATGATGATCACAGAATGGCTATGGCATTCTCGCTTGCTGCTTGTGCAGATGTTCCAGTCACCATTAAAGATCCCGGGTGTACTCGTAAGACTTTTCCTGACTACTTCGAAGTTCTTAAAAAGTTTACAAAGCATTGAACAATGAAACATTAGAGAGAAATATGTGCCTTGTTGTAATATCAAATTTTAGTAATTGAAGTGAGGAATTAAGTATTTGTTACCACAACTTACCATTGATTTGCTTTTATAATATGTTCTTACAAATTCCACATTAGCCTTTCTATTAATTGTCTCTGTCTCTCTTTTAAATTATTCCAATATCTAGGTTTGATGTTAGCATGGATTGATGTGTAATTTATACATATAGTTTTCAAGGTGGGGATAAAGAGAGATTTGTGAGATTTCATATAAAAATGAACTCTTGAATAACTGTTGTAAGTTTGTTTTATCAATATATTGACTCGAGACTTCGCTAGACATGTGCCTTATATTACTAGAGAAATGTTATGAAGACAGGCGCTTTTATCTTTCACGTTAATTATTTTCAAAAGATATCAAAGAGGCGAAGGCAATCGTCTCTTGTGTCCCTTGTGTTTTTTTTGTTGAAAACTTCCATCAATAGAGATTCTTAGGGTTCATTCGAGAAGAAGATGAAACGGAGAGGACTAAGAAGTTGAAAGAAGAAGAAGAAGAGGATGAGAGAAAGCATGGAGAACATAAAAACGAAGATAGAGAAGATAGGATAGGGTAATTATGGGACAAAAAGTTACCACTAACAAAAATTGGATGTAATAGTCAGAAAAGCCGAACTACAACAAACTAGGAGGGAGTAAATGTCACTTCGTGGTCATAAAGTAGGGGCCAAACATGAATTTTACCTTTCTAATTTGCATTGACATTTCTATTAGTCTAGAAACTTGAGATCTCCATTGTTTATTAATCTGTTAACCTACACAATCAAGGCTGAATCATGGAATCTTTGGTCCAGTGAAATCAAAGTAACAATAATAAAAGAAGAAACTTTTATCGTTTACCTTCTTAATGCCTCAATTACGTTGAATGATGTTCCCCCACCCATCCAATATTACATCTATTACAATGTGTTGAAGTGAAATTGCAAATTTTGATTTTTAGGATTGATGGATGTAACATCTGAAATTTTAAATGATCAACAAATCAACCGTTGAAATCATGTCATAGAATTCTATCAAAACATTCAATTTAATAGTATGTATACTTAGCACTAACTTTTCATTTTCTGTTATTGATATCGATTACGAGTTTTAAGTACAAAATATTGAAAAGTTGTATGTTTTGATTGTTTCCTAAGCAAACATACAAAAAGTATAATATAGCTTCAATGCTAAGTATCCACCAAAAGTTGATTTTATAGATAACTTAGTTTTTTCAGGATAATTTTCTACCCCTTTACTTTCTTCAAGAAGTGCATATTATATTCACCAAAAAAAAAAAGGTTTGAATTGAAACTATTATTATTTTGGATCCAGTAATTCGATTGTTCCATTGGATCATTTGGTCCCTAAATTAACATCTCGTCAGCTAAACATTACATAATTTTTTTTTTCTTTCAAAATTATCTCTCTCTCTCTCCTCTTTCTTAATTTTCTTTTGTGGTAGGTGGCCTTATAAGACATCTATTAATTATATTATAAGATCACTTATCTCCTAAACCAAACTTAAAGATATTTCTCAACCTGTTTAAATATTTCCCTGTGAAGCATTCGACAATATTATATTATATATATATATAATTATAATGCAGAAATAACTGTTGAATCGCTATAGTAATTAATAACAAAAAAATATCAAATCCCACCCTATGATTATTATAATTCTCTCATTACAAGTAAATTAGCCTTATAAATTTTATAATTTTTTGCACATGTGTAAATTGTAAAGAGCTTTACATTTAACAAAGAAATTTTGGAATTGACACATTCACACATTCAATAAGGTATTCGAAATTATTTGTCAAAACTAGAAACAATATTTAACTTAACACGTATCTAGTTAAGAATTGCGAGTAGTACAACAAACAAATTTGTCATCACATTTTCTCAATCTTGTCGCGGTCATTATTATCGTATGTATGTATGTATGTATAAAGTAGAAACTACAAATACATAACAATTTCAAAACCATCACATATTGAAACCCAACTAAATGAAAGCGGCAAAAGGAATGATAATGACCATGTGAAGTATTGCCAATATATGTACTAGGCGCAAATTCTTTGTAACATTATTATACAAATTCTCAAAATTCATGACTTGGAGTCAATATAGAATATAACTGTTGGCCGTGATTTTTATTCTTCTAATAGGTGGTGATCACATGACCGACGAAGTTGCTCTTGTCAGTATCGATCATGACTTCAAAATTTGTGACCGACGAAGTTGCTCCTGTCAGTATCCATGGTGACTTTTTTTTTTTTTTTGATGAAAATCCATGGTGACTTCTAACTGCATTTCCTTATAAGTAATGTTTGAAAAATGATCTCCACCAAACCCTAAAAGACTCAAATCCCAACACCCACTATTTAGTCATCATCCTTGCCACTCACTATATGAATCAAAAACCAAAGGAGGAGAATAGAAAACAAAGAATTGAGAAATTCAAGGTCATCCATCCAATCAATTAACACATTTAAACACCTCTTCATTTGATCATTCAGATTGGTTTTAGATAACCCCACCCCCCCATTAATAGTGCAACCAAATCTAGAGAGAGAGAGAGAGTAAATTTTTTTTAGATAAAATCAAATCACAACCACATGACCTTCTTTGCCTTCTTGTCTTCCTCCTTCTATCATCATCTTTTCTCCTCTCATCTTTCTTTCTCTCTCTAAAAAAAAAAAATCACCCCCAAAGAGAGAAAAAGCAAGAACCCTTCCTCCAAATAACCAACCATAAGATTCCCAAAAATATGTAAGGAAGAAGAAGAGTGAAGAAGAAGATCCAAATTTACAAACTTTACCCCTTTGAGCAAACAAGAAAAGAGAATTGAAGAAGAAAAGGAAATTTCTAACCTTAACCCTAATTCTGGAAACCCTAATTATCAGTTTTGTAGAAGAAGAAGAAGAAATTGAGAAGAGGTAGGGTTTTAAAGGGAAGATATTTTTAATCTGCAAATGACACAGCTGAAACTAAATTCATCACATCTCGATAACATTCCTTCTACACCTGGAAAGTTCAAAATGGACAAATCTCCATACATAAATCGTCTTCGATGGCAATTTTCTCTCGCCAAGCTTACTTTTTGGTCATGTCTTTTTGTTGGTTTGATAATCTTATTCTTCCTCAGATCATCACCTTCATCTTCCAATGATTCTTCACGAAGATATCTTTCTTCAACTTGGGGAGGTTCTAATTGGGAAAAACGAGTTCGATCTTCTGCTCGTGTTAGATCTCGGAATGGATTTACTGTACTTGTCACCGGTGCCGCTGGTTTCGTCGGAACTCATGTTTCCGCTGCTTTGAAACGCCGTGGTGATGGAGTTCTTGGTCTTGATAATTTCAATGACTATTATGAAATTTCTCTGAAAAGATCTCGCCAAGCTTTGCTTGAAAGAAGTGGTGTTTTCGTAGTTGAAGGAGATATTAATGATTCAGTTCTTCTGAAGAAGCTTTTTGATGTTGTTCCATTTACTCATGTGATGCATCTTGCTGCTCAAGCAGGTGTTAGGTATGCAATGGAAAACCCTAGTTCTTATGTTAATAGTAACATTGCTGGTTTAGTTAATCTTTTTGAAATTTGTAAATCTGCAAACCCACAACCTGCCATTGTTTGGGCATCATCTAGTTCTGTTTATGGATTGAATTCTAAAGTACCATTTTCAGAAACAGATAGAACTGATCAACCAGCTAGTCTTTATGCTGCTACAAAAAAAGCTGGTGAAGAAATTGCTCATACTTATAATCATATCTACGGTCTTTCGATTACCGGGTTGAGGTTTTTTACAGTTTATGGTCCTTGGGGAAGACCAGACATGGCTTATTTTTTCTTTACTAAAGATATTTTGAAAGGGAAATCGATTCCGATCTTTGAAGGTCCAAATCATGGAACTGTTGCTAGGGATTTTACTTACATTGATGATATTGTCAAGGGATGTTTGGGTTCATTAGATACTGCTGAGAAAAGTACTGGTACTGGTGGGAAGAAGAAAGGACCTGCTCAATTAAGGATTTTCAATTTGGGGAACACTTCGCCCGTGCCTGTAACAAAGCTAGTTAGCATTTTGGAGAGGCTTTTGAAGGTAAAAGCTAATCGGGTTATGTTGAAAATGCCGAGAAATGGAGATGTGCAATTTACCCATGCTAACATAACTCTGGCTCAGATGGAGCTTGGTTATAAACCCACTACAGATCTACAAACGGGGTTGAAGAAATTTGTGAGGTGGTACCTTAGTTACTATGGCACTGGGAAGAAAAGCGCCGGGTGAATCTATGCTTACTCTGGTGCTGTTTGGTAGATCCATTTAAATTCTGCTTTCGATTCTTATATTTTTTTTTTTGCCATTTACCTTTCTTTTGTCTGTTTCTCTTTTTCAATATATTCTAATACTGTCCTATAAAGAGGAAATGAGAATTATGCGAGGGAAAGGTTTTCGTGGACGTTTGCCATGGTTTGCAGGTTATTTCTAGTTCCGAATCGAAAGAAAATCATAAGCATCACATATTACTTCTTTCCTTTTTCTGTTTTTAGTGTTCATTTATTAGCTTTAGGAATGTTATTTGTAGCTTTGGAATTGTAAAGTTCACGTCGTCAAAAAACACGCATATGCTGTTTGATGGATATCTTTGACATGATTCCAATAAAACATCGTTATGTTACTTTGGGTAATAGTTAGTTTTCCTAAATAGTTAAACTACACCTGTTCACGTTATTTCGTAGTCTTAGTGATTAAATCGGTCGAAAACATTATGATTGTGGTATATTAAGTCTTTCCATTTTTGACTTCTTCCCTTCGCTTTAACTCTTATGTTATTCATTTTCTTAATAAACTAGTTCCATGTCATCCTTACTGTTTCCTTTCACGCTTTATAAGTCATTATCTTTATAACAATGCAGGTGTAGCTTATTGAATCCACGATTTGTTAAGAGTGATTCCATTAACACACCAATAATACAACAGACTCTATTATGTGGCTGATATTGTTTTCCACAAATTTTGAAACTATAAAACATTAAATGAAAATGAGGTGGATCAAACGTGTTCATAGAAAATGAATCTTGTTTATATTTGTTGTAATTGGGCTGTATGAATGTTTTTTCGATTTGTTAATCAACAATGGGGATGTACATATGTTACTCATTATCCATGACCCTTCCGTTGTAGTAGTTGTCTTGCAGTTTCTAGTCGCATCTTCTCATTACTTCTGGATGAATTTTTTCATTATGAGTGTAAACTATCCATGAAAGTTACCAAAATTAGCCGGTATTGATAAATGTAATTGTGCTAATATGGAATATGGTTATTATGCGATATCAAAATATGTTAGATTTTGAGGATGTTGAAGAGTTGCCTCTTCGAGAGCTAAATAGTTTTCGTGGAGGTTGAAATAGTTTAACACGTCTTGTTGTTTCCTTTGCTACATCAAGTTAACCAGTTTCAACAACATGGCCTGGTCATGAACTACAGAAGCTGTTAGAATGTGCTAAGAGATGATTCACCTTCTGGTAGACTCTCGGCGATCTGGTGTTCCACTTCCGATGTGTGCTACCTGATCGGTTGCACGTTTTGTTCGCCCTCGGAGAATGTCAATCTCCATCTCTTCCTCTTTAAGTTGGATTTTGAAGGTGAGTTATTTACAGATTTTCTACGAGTTTCTTCTTTCAAAGTATTTGTGAAGTGGATTTCACTAGAAATTTGAGTAGATCTAGTATCCCTTTCCTTTTTACTTTGTCTATATCTTGCTGGGATAGACTCTCTAGAAAACAATATGGGAAGTGAAAGTAACACACGTAGACTTAGGAGGTGGGAACAGAAGTAGGAAAGATAACTATGCAATTACAAGTTTACAACAGGTGGTCCATTCTTAATATCTTAGCATGCGACACAAAAATACCAACGTGTGCAGAACATAGGTTTGATATAAATTGCAGGTTCTAGAATTGCATCGTGAAACCCAGGATGCTAGAAAGAGAAGATACGAGTAGAAGTGTTTGATTAGATCAAATCCATTTTACTAACACGGAACGGGATAATCGGTGCTGAAAATAAATTGTAATGGGTAGCATGTCAGTTGAAGAGTGGGTAATTAAGTTAACGAGACGCTCTCTTGGTTGAAAGGGGAAGAATAATAAGAGAACGAGATTTTATTAGATAGTCCATCTCAGCACCACCTTCGAATTTTGTCTTGATTGTTGTTTTAGCATTCGAGTCACTAACAAAAAGAGAAGTACATTTTTTGCTTGAGTGAGTTTCTGCCCCATCGTCTGTTGGCTATCATCTAGTAGGTTTGAAGTCCGTACTATGTGGAGTTCTGCAGTCTTCGTGAAGGAGAGGGAATTTCATCCTTGGCCTTATAATATATCTAGGCTCTTGCAACAAAAAAAGTAACCCATTGTCCAAGCTGACTATCATTTCTTTAGACCAAAAAAATCCGAACTCTGGCAACTAAGATCAGGCAGGCTCAAGCAGAGCTATAAGCTAATAAATTTAGACCATGACCACTTTGATCGAGACGAGTACTAGATTTAGATTTAAAGTTAGAACATCTCCACTGTATAATTCAAGAAAACTCTCGTCTTTAAGTTTTAGATGTTCTTTCGTGGCACAACTTTAAATTTTCTATTTAAAAGATATTTCCAAAGCGGCACTCTAGAAATTACTTAGTGACGATGGAGTATTTTCTTTTTCTTTTTAATATTGCAAACATTGGTACTAGTTTTTTTTTTTTTTTGTTGAGAAAACATTGGTACTAGTTTAAACATCTTAAAATTAAATAGTGTCACATTATCTTCACAACATAATTTTAAATTTTGCATCCAAGAGTTGTCTTTAAATTCTAAAAATCATGTGGAATTTAATTAAATTTCAATTGGAAAGGCTCTTTTAGATCGAGTCAGGTTGCGTACTGGGTTTAACAGTGTCAACGCGTCACCATACGAAGATTAATCTAGAAAACTTCACGTCCACATAAAACACACACAATCTTCCTTTCTCCAATTATCATATTTAAGAACTTTTAGATCAATAGTTAATCAAAAAGAAAAAGAACTTGGTTAGATCAAAGTTCATTGAATACTTCTGAAACCTGATTGTAAGAGCAGAAAACACTCCAGTTACACTCTTAAGAGCATCAGCTTTTATGTATTTGAAGTCAGTAGAGAAGAAGAGAAAATGAATATTCAAATTATATCTAAATCCAAAACAGAGTGAAAGGGCCATCATCAAATGCTGCATAGACTTGTGATCTAATCAACTGGAAGAACTCCACGAACAAATCGGATTAGTCATTTCATCTGTTATTCTTGTGAGCATTAGTTCACACAAAAAGGACTTCATATCAAAGCCCAACAAAGTTGTTACTCTAATTGCATATTTAAGTGGTTGTATAGTCAACCCTTTTTTTGTTATGAGTTTATGAGCCTTGACATTATGCTGACTACAAAGAAACCGAACGCTGAAAAATTACAAACCGAATTCATAATCTACTCTCAACGGCAACAAAACAAACAAAATCAGTTGAGAAATACAGAAAAGGGTTCAAAATTGATAGTCAAAAAGCTCAATTTGGTCCTCTTCCTTCCCCACTTACGGTTTCCTCGGCATCTTCAAAGCGTTGATCCTCAATTTGAAGCTGTTATGTGTACAAAGAAGATAAATCATTCAAAAAACAAAACTATAAGAATATAGTTTTCAGAACTGGAAAGTGTTAAAAAGCTGTATTTATGCTCATTCAAAATTGTATGTACAGGAAGAAATGGTGAAACAGCTCATATAATCCTTAGTTCCTTACTTCGATGTATAAATTCATCAACGATGAATCCAAGATACCTTGGTCAGTATGAGTGCTCATATCTAGGCTTATCATGGAGATTGAAGGATATCTTGCTGTTCTTTATCTTATCGAGTCTATTATAGTCATAATGCGGTCCTCGGAAGAGCAATATACACCAATTTGACTTTCACCAAGACCCCTCTTTGCCTCAGACTCTCATCAGAAAAACTATATCCATAGTTCAATGCGGTTTTTTTTGTTCCTTAGATGATGTGAGGTGGCTAAGGGTATTATTACTCCAAGGTAAAAGAAAGCACATCATATATAACCAGTCACGAAGGGTTCAACTGACGGGTATATCTGTTCTAGTTCTTATTCGATAGAGTACACCCACCAAGAAAACAATATAGTCATGGTACGGTAAAGATACCAAAACTCAGTAGAACTAGGTTATCCGGTTAAACTGAAGAAAAGGGATGATAGTGGAAGGCAAAGCAAAATCTACTCAACAAGCATCCTACGTAGACAGTAAAGAATTTCATTTGAAGTGACGATTAGTGACAGAACCCATACCTCAAGCACTGAACGTGATAGATCATGATCCTCATTTGATTGACCAATTGGATTTGCAAGCCATTCGGGATCCTCATCGTCTAGAAAGAGGAAAATGCATATCAATCCAAATAATTAGCACCGAATAAGAAGATGATTTGAGAGATATATCAATCTTTATTAAACTGAGCTAAAACCATACCATCTCCGTCCATCTCAGCACCACCAAAACCCCAGTTATGCTCATCTAGTCATCTTCTTCATCATCATGATCTGAAGAGAGACAAACATAGACTAGTCACAAGAAGTTCAACTTCGCATATCCCCATAATAATAGTAATACTAGTAGGAGACGATGAAGTTAAAGAACCTTGATCGGGGTCAGGATTTAGCTCAGCACATTGACAGAAAATGTCAAAAAGATCATCCACTACACAATAACAAAGAACAAATTTAGGGTTTTCACGTCAAAAGGTACATACTCTTCATCTAATAGTTTGAACTGAAAAAAATGCAAGATGGAGACTTGAAGGGGTACATTGGTTAGGATCAGATGGAATAAGCCTCATTTCAGTTATCTTGGATAAGTCAAGTGTTTCATTAATTTCTGTGTCCGAGTCTGAATCTGAATCTTCTTCTTCTTCTTCTGTCTCAATCTACCAAGAAAAGAAAAGAAAAAAAGAAGTTGACAAAATTTAGAACCATTCCTTCCCAAACTGAGAAAAACCCTAACTTTTTTCTTCATCAAAGAAGACCAGGATTAGAAACCCCATGGAGATCATCAAATAAACCAATTGGAAAGAAGAGAAAATTGAGAGTACTTGAATGTAAACACAAGGGGCGAAATAAGCTTCAGGATCTCTAGAGACAGCGTGAAGAGATATAGATAAGAAATCAACAGCATAACCTCTTTCTCTCTCTACATCACTCAACCACACCACTTTCCTGCACAAAATTACCACTCACAACAGTTTCAGTGCAAAAAACCAAGAGGGCAGAGAAAACAGAGATTCTCAAGATAAAAAAAAATGGGAAATTACTTGGAAGATATGTGAAGAGTTCCAGACGATTCAGGAGGTCGGCTTCCGAGAACAATGGCGACTCCGGATTGGACATGAATCAATTCCTCGCCGTTTTCAGTATGAAGAAGTGGTTTTCCGGCACCATCTCCGACTCGGTCTGTGAAATTCCTTAAACCAGTAACCATTTCTTAAACCCTCCCTACTTCAGAATGTTGTTTGATTTTGGAAGGTGTTTTGGGATTTTATGATTTTCAGGCGGCAAAATACGTCGTATCAGAACCGAACCAGAATAGAGAACCGATTCTACAGATAATGGTGCTCATTGAGCGTCATGATACATATTGGAGAGTTCATTTCTTGAACAGGGTTGAGATTCAACCCCTTCCTCAAACCATTTCATTTGTTGGCATCAATAGTGCTCTGTGATCCATAGTCACTTAAACGTGTCGTGACTCGTGGTCATGCATGTCTTTTTCAACAACGAAAAATAAAAACCGTATAGGATAATTAGTTATCCACATAACATAAGTCATTTTGCAAGTTCAAAGACTATCAAGTTCTTCCAGGACCTTGACAGAATTCATGGTGGTCTGCCACAAAATATCTCTAGGAGACCTACCCAAGATTCCTGAGGGTTTTAGGGTGAAGTGTATACCACAACGATTTTCATTCACCGCTACCACGTAACCTCTTCTACAACATATTTCTTCCACAAACACAAGCTTCCATTAGGCCATTACTAGAACTCAAACAAAGTCTAAGACAACGGAAGTAATTATCAGAGCAGCAAATACCAAACAAAAAAGAAACAATTTAGGTTGTCAAATTAAGGTTGATTGTGCTAACACAAAGAGAACATTCAAAACAAAACTGTTCTTTAAAGGTGCTCATCTTAACAAAAATAAATTCTTCATCTAGAAATAAATTCCAATAAAACTTCCTTCTGGTTGATGTGATACAATCTACCTCCCTCCTCTAAGCCACAAGAGTGCTAGCAGTGGTTGATTCGCTGCAAAACAGAAATCAATTTCTGAGTGAATATTTGCCTACTAATAAGAACATCAAAATGCTTGAATGGCAGATTCGCTCGGCAATTATTAATCTAGATCCAAACTACATAACAATTAATCACAAGACTACTTCCATCACACATTCACACTTGAAAATTGAAACACTCAGCTATATTGAACTAGTACTTCCAAAAGTTAAATCTTCGGCTATTGTGCAGATATAGAGAGCCGGTCAATGAAGGCTACCCCGCAGTTTGATTACATTAGTACAAGTCAAAAGTACTAGAAGCTATTAAGGTCGGTCTAAGAGAAAATTTTGTCAGGCTAGGAGTAGAATTTTACATTAGATAAATAGTGAAAATCTATACAAGGTTTGGAAAGTCAGATTCTCCAACTCGATGAATTGCAAGTTAGACTCTAACCAGCTAATGGGTTCTTAGTTGGCACCAAAATATAAATCAGAAAACCTCTAGGATAGATTGTCTCCAACAATGTCCGTGTAAAATACAAGCTATGGTTTTATTTTCTAGAAAGAAACCGATCGTATTCAAAACCATGTTACATATTTCTTTACGAACATCCAAATTTAAGCAGAAAACCTATTTGCGTACTACGTTTGTAAGATTGATTGACATAAGACACCCACATATCTAATCACAACAAACATAAATTACGAACAAACAAACCCAACACGATTATGTACACTAATAGACCTCACTATGTTTTAATTCGGTCTAATCAGATATAATGCAGTAAGATAGATCTATAAATATAAGGAATTACTAAAGCGAAATTTAACTGAAGATATAAGCTGGGGTTAGAAGGACTTACTATCTCCAGGTAGGGGTAAGCTTCTTAGTCCTCTTGTAGTAACGAGCTAGACGATGAATCCTGCTCTCGACAAGAATCAAACGGAACTTAGAGTCCTTATCCTTCCTGTTCCTCTCCAAATGCTTCCTAATTGCAACAGCCTTCTTGATCAGATGGTAAAGATCCTCAGGGATTTCAGGTGCAAGTCCTATATAAAACAGAACAAATACAAATTAAAAATCTCAACTTTTTCAAAGTTCACAAATCAAACTTCAAAATGAACAAATCCAAGATTTAATTATACAATTTTATACCTTTTGCTTTGAGGATACGCAAGATCTTGCTTCCAGTAACACTCTTAACCTGAGCAATACCGTGAGAATCACGAAGAATCACACCAATCTGGGAAGGAGTTAAACCTTTCTTTGCAAACTTGGTGATGTTCTCTTCAACCTAGAAAATCAAAACAAAGAAACCCATTTCAGTTTTAGGGTTTTAATGCATTTTAAGATATAATGTTAATAAAAGTTAGGGTTTTTAGAGTTTCTTACATCTGGAGATGAAATCTTCAACCAACTGGGAGGGGTCCTCTTGTACGGCAAAGCCGATGAGGACATACCCTTACTGTGAAGGGAAGAAGAGAGAGAAACATAGGTTTAGAGATAAGAACACCATTAAAACCAGAAATCAGTAAGGAATGAAGAGATTAAGAGGTACCCTTTTGAGTGCATACGACCCATGATTGACGATTGAGGTTGTTCTGATCTTCGTCTCTTTGCTTCTCTGGTTCTCTCTCGCTAACCCGCAGCTGGAACTTACCTTCAACACCAGAAACCCTAATATACGAAAAAGAAAATGCTAGGGTTTTTATCATGGAATTTCCTCAAACCCTACTAGTTAACTCAACCTTTTCTCGTAATTCCCTAGCTACCCCTCATCAGGCTCACACGATTACTAAACACGCTTTCAATAAAAGCAAATTTCCGATGAGTCCCTACATATTGACTATTAGACGTTTTGGTCCCTTTTGTTTGTTCAATACATCCTTTGGAACTTCATTTCATAGCAAAATAACTACTTATGTTTAGGTTTATACACTCCCATAACTAATACAAAATAAATGTCCAAAACTGTAGACGATTTTGTCCATTGTACCAACATTTGTAATTGTTCGGTTATGTCGGAGACACTATCTCGCAGGTTGTTGTGGTACTTACATCTTTTTTTTGTCATTCATCCAATGTAACAATTATGTCTGATTTCCAATTGATACCTTCTTGAAGTATGAACTAAGATCAATTGATCACCTAATTCTACGGCACATAAGTAGCGTGAATCTTGACACTTAAGTACTCGATAAAAACTAAGTACACGAAGTATGAACTAAGATCAATTGATCACCTAATTCTACGGCACATAAGTAGCGTGAATCTTGACACTTAAGTACTCGATAAAAACTAAGTACACGAAGTATGAACTAAGATCAATTGATCACCTAATTCTACGGCACATAAGTAGCGTGAATCTTGACACTTAAGTACTCGATAAAAACTAGTTAATGGGAAGAAAAAAACAAAAGTTGCTTTCGGCAATTGAACATACTGATGTAGAACATGAAGTGGAGACACTGGGAGACTATATCACCCAATAATGTGTTATGGAAAAAGAACAGAGTAACCATGAAGACTACTACGTTTACAAGATATGGTAGAAGTGAAAGCAATTGTGTTCCTTCCGAAAAAGGAAGTCAGTAAGCAGATAGCACAGAACGCCCTTATTTTAATACAGTTACTTCGGTAATACAACTCATTCGACCTTAAAAAAAAAAAAAAAAAAAAGTTGGGCGACATCGCGAAATGACGATCCTATTTCCTGTTCATTTTTGCTAAAAGACATGTTAAAACAGTGCAGATCTTATGTTAGTGAACTTAGTTTTACTAATCTACAAATCTGTTCCAAGTGATTTGAAATAGCACATTCTTTTTCCTAAATAGAGTTGGCAGCAAGAAGTAAAAGAGTTTCAGATCATTATGAACAACTATAAACAAACTGTAATCTCTCCAAAACTAACAGATATCAGTTAGATTGAGACCGAAAACTGAATCAAACCAAAAGCTTCCCCCTTCTGCTGCAGGCAACACTACCGCTTCCTGCTGAATGAAGTAACGATTCACGATACATAGCTCTGACCTCTAAGCCGGCAGCACTAACACCTTCTGAACAATGAAGGCACAAACTCACCATCGCTCTGGACAAGCAAAGTTACCGCCTTCTTCAGAATGAAAGCACAAACATAGCATAGTTCTGAACAAGCAAAGCTACCTGAAGTGCTCAAACTGCAGTGCTATATTTTCCCCCCATATTTTCCGACATTATCCCCAATATGTAGGTCATATCGAGAGTCATCCTACGGTCAATATGATCTGCTGCTGCTCAATATCAACTACTTACTGTGTTTATTTTCGCAACGGATTCATCGACTTGCGTTCGAAATCTAAGCTGTGTGTAAATTACTTCTATAGTTTTGATCCTTCCAAGCATTTAGCTCTACTAAACTCTTTAAGCAAGATTCCCGCCATATTCAGACTTAATTACAGATCCAAAGGGACATCTATTGAGTTTTAGAGAGGAAGACTTGTTTTGGGATCTAACTCTGTTGGAAAAACAAAACCATGTAAACAACCAAAATTGTTGATCAAAGTTCCATTTTTTATCGAACGGGTTTAACACCTTAAGCCAATATCCCTATAAGATTTTGATGTTACATAGGCTTGCCTCTGAGATTGTATATGTTGGCAACTGCAAGAAACAATATTCATTCAAATGATTTCCGTAAGTTTCATGGAAATGATTTCGTGCAGACACCAAATACGTAAATCCTATGCAATGTTTGAAAAGGCACATTAGATGCACATCAATGTGCACGTCTCAAGGCAAAATATAAGTGTACCGTAACAGCACTCAATCGTCCTTTTGAGCGACAAGTCAATCAAGTGACAACTCCTATTGTCCTTTACTACCTCGAAGGACCGCCTCCCATTGTTAAAAACAACTACATCGACATGGAAAATCCTTTTCTGCATTGATCCTACGGAAACGTTTTAATTTTTTAAGTTAGGAGGCCCACGTGGCCACGTTCCAAGACGACAATGGAAACTAGCCGATTTCTCTTAAACATACCTATTTCCATGAAAATAAATGCTCTCAAACACAATCTTCTTATGCCTTAAATCCATGAGGAAAATGAGATTTGTTTACAACCATAATTGTGCTACTAAATGATTTCTAACAATGCTTCAACTAATGATCAAGTTACAAAGATTAAAACTATTTAAATTAAAATTTTCATCAATTGACATAACTCAAAGATAAACTATGGAAGCTCAATTAGAAAACAAACACAATTAGAGATAAGAACAAGCAAAAGTAGAAATTTCATTGCTTAAGAAAAGTTTCCATAAGACCCACAAACAAGATACTTATATTTATGTTATGCACACAAAACGAAACCCTAATACATAATGAAGGGAAAAACAACAATTAGATTAGAGAAAAAGCATTGAAAACAAACCCTAGAAATTCCAAATAAAAGCAAACAGATAGTATTAGAATTAGGGATAGGGTTTTTGATTTCGATTTACTTGGCGACCATTCGAATGATGAAATCATCGTAACGAATCCGACCATCAGATCCAACATCAACTTCACGGATCCACTCATCAAATTCAGCAGGATCAAGTTTCTCGCCGATACTAGTTAAAACGTGACGGAGATCAGAAACGGAGACAAACCCAGTTGATTCTTTGTCAAGAACTTTGAATGCATCACGAAGTTGACGATCAAATGGTTCAGGTTTCATGTGTTTGCTCATTAGGTCAAGGAATCTAGGGAAATCAAATGGGGAAGAAAGATTTTCTTGAGCAACAATTTCTTTGAGTTGAGCTTGTGTTGGGTTACCTCCAAGAGATCTCATTAAGATCCCTAATTCAGATGCTGCTATTTTACCATCACCATCTGTATCAAATAGAGTAAAAGCTTCTTTCATTGAAGCTACTTGATCTTCGTTTAGATCTTTACCCATCTTCTTCTCTGCAAATTAATGGATCTCTTTCTCTCTCTACAACTTTTTGTTTCTCTCTCTAAATGATGCGAGTGGCGCTCCTTCGTTTTGGTCTTTGGTAAAGGGACCTGTCTCTAGTGTATTGGGACACGATTAGCAAAGGGACATTAGTCCTTTTAGTAAGTAGACATTTTTTTCAGAAAAACTAAATAAATCATTATATATCCACTTTCGATTTTCGAATGACAATATTGATAATAATTTCATATTTAAAATTAACCACAAAAAGATAAAATATTTTAATAGTCAAAATCTCTTCCTCTATCTAAAAGCACGGAACAAATAATGAAATCAAATTTGACAGAAAAATTTCGGACAACGTAATCGAAATATGGCCAAAATTTCGACCAATATAGTCGAAATATGCGCAAACTTTCGCCCACTATTGTCGAAATATGAATATTGATCGAAATTTTGGACATATTTTGAACCACTATGGTCGAAATATGTTTAATATTTCGACCACAATGACCGAAATTCTGGAGACAAATAAAAATAAGTAAACATAGTAGCCGAAATATTTACTTTTTAAGAGATTTAATCAACATTACACACTAATAAGATTAAATATCAAATGTCTTAAAAATAGGATTTTGTTTGGAGAACAATTAAAAGTAAATAATAATGTAGTGTTTATAAGTGATGGTTGTTTTATAGAATAGGTTGTTTGTAGATGATGGTTGTTTTTAGGTTAAAAATAGGATTTGTGGATCTAAGGAAGAACATGAAAATAAAAGAAAACATGGATACTTGTATTGTTTTAATCTTAGTTTTTATCCAAATAAAAATTAATTTATTCGATTTAAATCTCTAAAAACAATGTCTATTTGCTAATTGGTAAAGGGACTTTAAATCTAAAAATATGATGTTTTGGTCATGTCCCTATACTATTTATCCATGTCCCTATACTAACCACCTTCGTTTTATTCAATTTTTCGTGTGTTTTATTATGCTGCTTTCTTTTTAATTTTAAACACAAAAGGAGGTTTAGTTCCGGATTAAGTGGTTAATTATTCGATTAAGAGTTGGATCCTAATTAGTGTTTTCCGTTAGATTCCATATTAAAAGATAAATTTCGCGTACCCGGACAGCTCGATGGCACCGCCCATTAGGTTGTAGTTCAATAAGTTGTAGTTCAATGGGTTGTCCATTCCTCACCCTACGGTTCTGGGAGATGTACTTCAAAAAAAGATGTGAGTTTTGATGGATGTTATCTCTTGTAGTTTATAAGTGTAAATTATGAAAAGTGGTATATCTCTAGCGTTCAATTTTTGTCGCTTTCTCAGAATCAGTTTACATGTAAAAAGATGTATTAGCACGACCATAAGAGACATTATATACAATGTCATACAATACAACAACCCAAGACAATGATAAACAGAGAGAGGAGGCAAATAAATCAATGGAGAAAGAGAATTATGGGGAGATGTGATTCTTGAATTGTAGAAATATATGCAATAGGATAAAGAAAAGCAATTGAGAAACTTGTATGAGGCTAGCTTGCCTATTCAATAAAAAATTTCCTGCTATTGTGCAGAACCAATGGCTTGTTGGTCCAACCTATGGTGTGTCCCGGCAAAGCGTCTGATTGCTGATAAAAAGCGCGAGCGGATAGGGAATCACACAAGTAAGTGAAGGTCTTGAATGGCCTTTTTGAAGCGTGACCTACACACATTCATTGAGAAAAGAATGGGAAAGGGGATAAGGGAGTCTTAGCCCTTAGAATCGAATTACAAACCCCTTAAAGGGGTGCACCTCGAAAAAAAAATTGAACTAGAATCCCTTACATATAGGGGCTCACCCCGAAAAAAATTTGAGCTAGAAACCCCTTACATATAGGGGCTCACCCTGAAAAATATAGAGCGCAAGTTTGAAAGATGTTAGACTAAAGATCATCGAAGAAAAACTTGCAACGATTGTCAACAAGTTGATAGCAGCTATCGGATATGTGACTTATGTAGAAGCGGAACCCACTAAAAATTATAAGTCTAGTTTCGGTTCTATAATACAAAGATCCAAACCCAAAATCTAATAAAATGCGTGTATTATATCCGATATCAATTACTTCAAAAAAAGAATATCGGATATCAATTATTTATCAGTTCTTTTTAAAACTTGTTATTTAGTAATTTTTCCTACTAATCACGAAAGCTATACTTCATGTGAAAAATCCAATTACTGCTATTATAACTAATTTAGTAAGAGCCAGATGACTGAACTACCAAAAATCTTGGATTATATATTTCAAATTGCTATAGAATTTGTTATGAATTATATTTAAATAATTATTTAAGATGTTAAGTGAGAAATCTAAGGTTGAACTTAACTGCTTTTTGAGCTTCATTTGCCACAGTTCAGATTCTGATCTTTGGTACTAATGAAAAACTTGGATTAATACAGCAGAAACTGAATTAGACAAGGAAGATGCTATAACTTGATCTAGATAACTTATTATTTTATGGTTCAGTGAGGTACTAATCTTACCTCATGAGAGATACATGTTTATAGCACATATTATGATTGGCAAAATTTTATCTCTTCACTACCCCAAGAATTACAAATTCTAAGCAACAGCACTCTGATGTTGATAATCTGATAACCATTCAGGAGGCCACCATTCGGGTCGAATAACGTCGATCTTCACATCATCTTGTCCTTTTATACCTAGGTTGCCTGACCCTTTAAAGGCTTCCTCTAACCTCAATAGACCCATCCCCCTGCATCCCAGTGCAGTCGTGACATTCCCGACTTTCTTCTCCGATGAAGTATCCACCACTTCTGATCCTGGAGCTACCTTCTGCTGTACTTCTGCAATTGTGTCCAAAGCCAAAGAAGAATTATTAAGCTGTTGTTTTTTTGTCGTTGTCTAATCTAAATCAAATGGACCCAAAATCAATCCAACTTAGATATTCGGACGAGGATAACACCAGAGTCAATTCAAACTTCGACTTCAGATCTGACTTAGAGGAAAAACAACCACTACCTAAGTGTAATATTTACCTTTTCCATTCTTATCGACAAATTTAAGAGGAATCAAGCGCTTGCGAATAACACCACGGTGGTGTGTACGAGCTACAAACTCTTGGCCCACATAGCATCCTTTGTCGAAGCTTATAGCTTTTAAACCAACAAGATTGTATTCAAGTGGAATAGCCTCACCTAAGAAAGGAAGAATAAAAAGTTCAGAACAAGGCTAGTAGTAAAACAAGTAGTCAGAACTAGTCCAATTAAACCAACTCAGCTTAATCTTCCTCAAATTAAACAAATAGACAAGTTGGAAACAACTGGCCGTAAAAACAAACCCAGAAAGGAATGGCCTAGAAGAGCTGCCAACTGAGGAAACAAATAAATATACCTTTTGGTATCTCAGTTGAGCCCTCTGCAACTCCTTTTTCTACCCTCCATTCCAAGTAATTGCGTTCATCGGCTTCTTTGTCTGCCTCAACCAATGGTGCTGAAAGGGACAACCAATCTTTGGAGTTCATAACCGACCATGGGATTTATGAATCTATTACGCAAATGGTGAAGCTGAACAACTTGTACATAAAGGGAAAGAAAAAATTCAGGGACAAACTTACGTATTGTATTTGAGGGAAAAATCCCCCTGAAACCAAGAATATCCAATCTGGGATCCTTGTACCACTGCCACCCAAGATTGTTTCCTCTTGAGGATGATGCACCGGCTTTGTCAACACCACCACCCCAACCAAGAGTCGCAGCCTCAGGTTCTTCTGAGGAAGCAGACTTGCTTGCAACGTTTCCACCGAAACGTTGCCAGCACGAGAACTCCTCGGTCATATTCTCAATATCAACATTTGCTCTCAATCTGTATCTGCAGCACCGAAATGCATAAGAGAATGTATACTACTAAAGCTTGCTTACTAACCTCAGATAAGGTCCGTTACACCATAATGGATGTCTATGAATTTAGTTAGGTCGGATTTCAATGTGTTAGCGTCTTATATTACATGGATAATGGTTCTAATGTGAGATACAAATACCCATATCTGATACTACGGCAATTGTATTACTCAATGCAGTGGATAATGGGTACAATGTGAGATTAATACGACTCAGGCTACTGCCATTAACGTACAATATAACATTGTTGACTGTGAAGTGAAAACGTTACTAGTAGAATAAGAACTATAATCTATGACGCATTTATATCCTTTATCGTGTGCCCGTGCCTGTACGACTTTCCTAGAGTTATCGTACCCAACATCTCATACTGATAGCACTACCATTACCACTGTCCATGTCACAGTTAAATCAATGGCAACCATATATATAGAAATCAGAATAACCCATTTCTAAACAGTTAAATTAAGCAAAACTTCAAATACCCAAACAAAGAAAATGGGTGACAAACTTACTTCTTGAAGCAATCCAAGAGCTCATCCAATACTGTAGCATCAACATCAGCAAACAAATCAAACTGTTCATCTGGGTCTGAACCAGGTCCAGACCCAGTTCTATCAAGCTTCTCACAAGACCTAGAAGGTCTATAAAGGAACAAATCATAAAGAAATCTCCCTTGGGGAGTAAGCATAGCAGTATAAAGTGGAGGTTCTGATACTGTAGACAGATTAGGTGTAGAGAGAGAAGATGTTTTTTCCCCAATCGGTTCACTAAATCTTCGAATATCATTTGTTAATAACCCTTTAAGGAATTTAACAGTATCAGGACCTCGAAATCGAATAATAGATCGAGATTTAAGAAGAGAAGCCATTGGACCCACATTTTGAAGATGGGTTTTCTCTTGTTCTTGATGATTATTAGGGTAAAGCTTCTGAGATGAGCTATGGAGGTTTCTTCTGTAACAGAGAAAAGTTCTGTAGATTTGAGAAGATGGGTTCTTGAAATTGTTCATCATAATTTTGTGGGTAATCAAGAAATTTTAGTGTAATTTTAATTTTGTAGGTTTTGATGGGGAAGGGGATTCAAGAAATGAAGATTAGAGTTTTGGAAGGAGAGATTGATGAATACCTTTACCTCCTCATCAGAAAATTTGATACGTGGAGAGAAAGAGTTTGTGGGGTTTTGCCAAGTACTCTACCGGGTCAGGAAATCGGATCCGAATTCAGACATCTGGTAATGTGAGCTGATTCACTGTTACATTAAAGTCAAACGGAGAATTTTTTTACATTTTAAAGCAAATCTGACAGAAAAAATTTCAGTGCAAGGGCGCTTAGGGGTGGGAATCGGTCCGGACCGGTCGGTATCGGACTCTAACTTCATCGAACCGGTCGACTCGGACATAAACTGTTGGTGACCACCTATTTACTCGGGCGGACTCGGACGGTCACTCTCAAGAATTCTTTGTCCATTGACCGTCCAAGACCGTTTATTTTACCGGTCCAGTCGGACACCGGACGGTCTCGGTCCGGACTTTCCAATAAATTTACTTAATTCAGAACTTTATTTTTATTACCACAAACAAAATTACTTACAAATGAAGATGTTTAGCCAAGAAATCAAAAGTAAATATAAAAAAGAAAAAACACAGTGGATCATCATTTGACAAGATATAATTAAGCCATGCACTAATGTTTGGTCTTCCAGAGGACTATATGACTATAGCCAACGATCATCATATATTCATATGTCTATAAAATTCAACGGTCAACTTCTAAAAATGAGGACAATTTAGTCGGTCAACCTATTCGGTCACTCGTACCGGTCGGTCAGCGGTCGGTCCTTCGACATAGAATTTTGACCGTGACCGTCCGCCAATTCTTTCGGGCCGGTCGGACACTGACCGTTATGACCATCGGGTGTCCATGGACACTTTTTATCTCGGTCGAACGGGTCGGATAGCGGTCTTCCGGATCTTTTTCCCACCCCTAAGGGCGCTGCTAAAGCCTAAAGACACCCCCACAAATCTGATATCTCATGGAAAGACTTTTTCGTGCAGAAACTAAAATCCGTCCGTCAGATCCCGAGACTCGACCAAAAGAGGAAGTAGGCAGTAACTCTGCTTACAGTTCGACTTGCCCTAGTTTTCTCCATTTTACAGTTATGTACTTATGTATATTCCTCTTTGCTCCAGCTTCTGCTTTTCCTTTTTAGGACATTCAGATTGTCAATGCGGAACGAAGAGTAAAGTTTTCAAATAGATCGAATTCACCCATCTCTATTTGACGGTTCTTAAGCGCCTATAGCCTGCCCTATTGGTGTGTGCTCAAACTTAACATGTGTTGAGCCATTTTGGGTGGGTTCGTGGAGTCTTCACTGCGAATAAAACTCCATACCCATAGATTTGGGTTTGGGCATTAAAAAGCTAGAACAATGCAGATAACTACAAAGGCTTGAACCCTTTTCCAATAAAACTTGCTGAGATGCTTGGTAGTTATAAAAATTATCAATTATGGGTTATATGCAACTATTTGAAAATCAACTTATCACACTGCTTGCTTTTCATATGCAGACTTGCAACTGCATGATCAAAAATCAACCTTTGATGAAGAACCAAACCAAAGATATAGGATTCCAAGATGAAGAAGGAAACCTTCATGATTCTTTCCTCGGCCAACTCCAACGAAGAAGCTGTTGCCTTTACTCTATTTCTTACAACCGTTTGGAGAAATTGCAGAGAATATTTCTTTGTGCAGTGATGAAAGTGGCAGCAGTTTGGGTTGTTTTAGATTTTGGGCCATGAACCTTTCTTTTAAGGAAATGTTGAGAGAATTAAACTTCTTAGTAAACATTAGTTTTATGCACTACAAGATTAGGGTTCAAGATTAGGGTTCATGAATTACTACTTTTCAGTGCACTTTGTAATAGGATTTTGTTTTATCAACTTGGACGACAATTTCAAATGTGTATCGTAAGGGAACAAGAAAAAACTAGACAGACTCGAGGTAAAAAATTTATGTGGGTTCGCGTGATTCGCGATTCAGTAGATCAAAATCATCGGAAGCACGAATTGTAACAAGCCATATTAGATTTTGATTTGGAGTCTGTCTAATTTTTCTTGTTCCATACCATTTTTTTCTTTTTCCTATGATGACCACACTTGACTCTGAAATAGACGCGACATGATTGACATTAGTTCTGCTTCAATCTCTTCTTTTCTTTATTATTGATGATTAAGACCAAACAAACAGAGGCATTAACCATAAGCGTAAACCGAACAAACACCTCCAAAATCATATGTCAAAGCACAAGAATAAACCAGCTCCCTACCAGTATTTGTGATTAAACCAATTCCCACCTTAATCTCCGCATATTTGCTGCTTAATATTTTGAAATGAGATTTGTAAGGGAAATCATCCAATATTTGCTCTGTCATGGACTATTTCAAGATGAACTACAACTGAAAGGCTTGTAGCATCCTTCCATAGGTACTTGTTCATGACCTATAGAAGGGTTTTTACTATGGATTTTAGGGTTCACTTTCATGGACTCAAAAGCATTCGATACTTGTTCATGACCTATAGAAGGGTTGTTACTATGGATTTTAGGGTTCACTTTCATGGACTCAGAAGCATTCAATACAGTAAGGTGCTGTTTGTTTTTTAATTTTTTCAGATCTGAAATCTGAATTGAGACTCGATTCAGATTTCAGATGTTTGTGTTTTAATTTATAAAAATCTGAACAGTTAGCTGAATTATAAAATTGACTGAATGGGCTGAAAAAGAGCCCAATTATTTCAGACTTCAAAACAAGTCTGAAAACCAAACCAAATTTCTGAAATTAATGAAATGACAATTGTACCCATGTAATTTTTAAAAAACAAATCTCTCATATTTATTCTGCCGCCACCACCACCACAACCAAGATTGCACCACCGCCACCACCATAAACAAATTTCCACAACCACCACAAACAAAGTGCACCACCACTAGAAACCACACCACCACAAACCGGACCACCAGGACCACTATAAAGCAGTAGTAGTCTTGCTAGAACTCGGATCTAAAGGGAACCCTCATCGGATCTATGAACCTTGAAATTTATACAAGATAAATCGTCCAAATCACAACCACCACAAAATACACCACTGCCGCCGCAAAATGTAGCTGTTGATTTTCGATTGTATAGAAAGAAAAAGAGGGAGGCAGAGAGATAGAGAAAGAAACAAACCACCACCAAGACAATAGATCGCCACCACCACACACCGTGACTACAATCAGAGCACACAACACAACCATCTCGGAAAGATTTGTAAACCCTCGTCAGATCTTCGAACCCATCTACATATCGAGGATGAGGGAGAAGGAGAGGGATGAAGAGGGGGACTGTTTTCATTGGGAATGTGAAAAGGATGGAGAAAAGAACCCTAATATGTCAGGCTCTACAAAAACCCTAATATGCTATGTTTTTATTCAGACTTCCATGTAAAGAGAGAGGGATGGGATTTTCTTCTTTCTTGTGACCCGAAATGTTAATTAAGGGTATTAAGGGTATAATTGTCAAAATTTTATTTCAGACCTAATAATTCAGATTCATAAAACAAACATCTAATTTGTAAAATAATTCAGCCAATTCAGATTCAGACTCAAGAAAAAAAACAAACACCACCTAAGTAATCATCTGATTCAATTAAGTTTATGTAGTCTATATATGGTTCCTAACATATCACTGAGAGGCAAGATCTAAGTGGTTTCAACATTAATGTAGCTTCCAAGACAAAAGAAAACCCAAAATACACCAAAATAATGAATCTAAAATACGAAATACTTCAAAACACTTCGTACAAACAATCTTTATGCACAAAAAGAAGAATACAAACAAAAAGTGGAGCACATTAACCAAAGGACAAAATTGATATCGGACATATACTAAAACAATAATATAGTTACAACACATCCAATAACATACTACTCGTACAAACAGAAAAAGATTAAATCAATAAATCCTAATACAAACAACCAACAAACTATCCTAATACAAACAACCAACAAACTATTATTTACGCATGATATTCAAAAACATCAAGCAATATATATACTACTCCACACAATTACAACACATCGAAATAATAATTTCGCATAAACTATAAATCCAGTGACGAAGATAAAGAAAAGTCGACCAAAATACTAATTTACATAAAAAGGTACTGTTCTAAATAGATAGCAAAAATATTAAATCAATTAATAGATACTGCTAAAACCTTATCATACATTTTACCGAAGAAAAGAAACTTAGCAAGGAAGTGCAATTCCTAGATATAAGCCGAAGCTCCTTGGTACACTTGCTGCGCAAATGAGAGAAGAATACGGAACTAAAACAAGTGTAGATTTAAGTTAACCAACAAAACTAAGAAGACAAATGGATATAGAGACTGAACCCAATGTCGGTAAGCAAGTTGAGCAAGATGATCATGCAAAACATTTGGAGTTTAAGAAAGAAGTTGATTTGACCGCTAGGCATTTCCTTTTCAACAAATATGTTGTGCCTGAATCATGTGTATGTGAAATCAGACGAATCAGTCTTTTTCACTTTTTTTGTACTTAGCACGAAAGCTTCTGGATTAATATTCATGCCGGTGCCAGGCATAAGATCTGGGTACAATTTACATTACCCTAACTATTTGAGTTGTAACTTCATGTGCTTTTTCAAAACAATAGCCAAACATATAAATGACCCAGTAAAGGAAATTGAATCAAACAATCGAAAAATTACAGCAGAAAACAACTCTTGCATGTACAGACGTAAAAATGTAGCACGCCAGACACAAACATAATTTAGTATTTGTACTCAAACAATCACATGACAAAAGTTTATATTTGTATAAAATCTCCTCATCTGAAAATAGCAAATTCAAAAAAGAAAAAAAAAAATACCACGGTATAATTCATTACCTGCACCCATAAACACAGATCTTTTTGTTGCTAAACACACATAATTGTAACACAATAGTTTCACAGAATATTAATTCTAAAATACAACAAAAACACTTGGGCGCATAAATGTTATGCACACAAAGAAGCATACAGACATAAAATCGAGCACAATTTTGTATGAACTTAGTATTGTATGTATATACGCAACTCAAATAATGCCACATACATCACATCCAAATACAAATTTTGTATAAACTATTCATCCAGTTACATTCTAACTGTACAATTTAGTAATTTACACAAAAATATTGTTCCAATACATAATAGTCATAGAAACATAACCAAACATACAAATGTGATTCACACAAAACACCATAATAGCTAGGAAAATCAACACCAAACTTCAGTAAACGAAATTGAATAAAACAGTAAAAGACTAGAAAGATAAAGGGCAATCATCACCAAGACATGCAAATTCAGTAAATACTAACCCAAAAACACAACCACCCAAGAGACACACCAACAGCTATAAAATACGAATTCCGAACATCCTCTCACAAACATAAAATATGCAAACAGAAAATTACCAAAACACTCGGACGCATAGTTTTTGTGCATACAAACATAAAATGGAGTACACTAACTTAATATCGTACATATACTATTTAATGACCCAATAATAAAAAAGTAGTTCAACCCACAAAAGACTAATTGTAAAACAGACCAAATAACTCCGTACATAATACTCAAGGATACAATCAATACACTAAACTGGCACACGATGAAACAGTCCAAAATAGAGAACACTGATACCATACATAAAGCAGTCCAGAATACCAATTCGGTACATACTACTAAAATAATCACCAAAATATATTTGTCTATTAAAAAGTCTGAAATACCGACTCAATACCATACACCAAAATATGAAAAATATTGATTTGGATATGCTACCCCGACTCAATACCATCATACAAAAATTCACATAAAAATACCAAATAAAAATGTAGAGATACGAAAATAACTATATACAATATTAATATTTATGCTACTCATTCACACAAACACCAAAACATTGTTAAGCAAACAATACAAATATAGAGCACGTAAATACGAATAAGTAAATACACGTTACAAAAGTAATTTCACGTATTCACATATTCAAATAAGGAAAGATTTCCACCAGAAAAACATAAGAGAGAAAATGAGTGGTATTACCTGCTTAGTGCCCTGCTGAATGAAATTCTAGTCTTAAGCATAAGGATGTTACCTTGTTAGTTTCTCTTCACTGCTTCACAGTTCCAACTGTTCTAATGACACTTTCGACTGAAGGTAACAAATCTAATAAAAAACGGAACCAGAACATGCCCAGGTAACAACTTCTAGCTGAAGGTAAAACCTAAAAACATTTGAAATAAAACAAGTTGTTTACTTGATTGGAGCAGTTCCGGCATGTCCACGAGCCCATGGGTTTACCCTTAACAAAAGGATATCTAGACCTCATACCTCTAGTTTAATGGCTACATATAGCCACCAGTGTGAGTTTGAAGCTCAGTTGACATAAGGGGCTACAAAACCCTTTACCTATAACAAGAATGTTAAGTGAAAAAAGCTGCTAATTTTCTAAAACCACAGTGTGCCCGAGCAAGAAAAGGGAACAACATCGTAGTCTTACTTTGAGGATGTTGCAAGTATCTTTCATGATCCCAATTCAGAGAAATAGATTTTTTTTTTTTGGGATGGTAGAATTGTATTCATATTGCTAACGCAGCAATGAAAAGATTGACAACAGTCTACAGAATCTTTAAAAACTACATAATAAGCATAGATAGCATTACCGCGTGCAAGAAGAAGAGAAATATCGGAAAGAAAATAAGATGTATACCTATACTTGTGTTTCTGAAAAGTTGGGAGCCACCTGAAACACCCTTCTTAAGGAATGTGTTATTTACTTCTTTCCTTTATCCGGCCACATGTTTACCTACAATAGACAATCACATAGTTAGGCCACTAGATATTCCCTATCCAGCAACTGGTGCATCTGAACCGTAAGCCCGACTGAGGCCCCTGAATGCTATGTTGGTAGCAGTCATATTGTACATTTTTTGTGCATATTTTGAGAATAAGATTCAGCAGCAATATACTTTCCTCTCCTTGTTATTTCAACAGTTATAATCTAATCGAAATTATAATTTCTACCATAAAACAAGAAATTATTTCCCATTTTCCACTCTGAAGAGTTTTGTTTCAACAACTTCTTCACTTCATCAAAATATTTGAAACCAGTCAGCTGCTACAGAACCCGCTTCAAACATAGCTCTTCCAATATTTGGTATCACTAGAACGATACTGCCAAAACAGAAAACCAAAAAATTGAATGCCATTGGTATTCCTTCCTCAGTGGAAAGAAAATGAGTCTCTGAGCTTGGTTTGAATCCTCAAAGCTTGATTGGGCACCGGTGACTCCCAACTTTTGTAATTAACCCACACTGGCTTGTTAAATTACAAAATGACAGCACCAGATATTCATAAGCTCCAACACAAAAATATTAAGAATCAAATAAGCATCTTTGTACACCATAGGTGGAAAAATACAACCACAAAAGTAAACCCACACGGGCTTGTATTACGATTCCTAATCTGTTCAAACTCTATCTCAAATGAACCCCCTTCTTTTGGTGTCATATCTTGAGGTACGGAGTAAAGTAAGCATCTTTGAACATCACAAATATAACCAAAAATGTAAACAACTTTCCAATAATTGTTGGCACAAAACCAATGCCAACCATTTAAACCCACAATTGTTAGTAGAAAATGCACTGCCTAAAGAAACTTACTAAAATGACACAAGTAAGAAAAGAAAAAGAAACAAGAAAAGTTCAACGAATAGGTAAGTCTCCCCATAGTCGCGTACAACACAAACAGTCAGTGTCAGAACTAATTAAAGTCTTTCGAGGTCTCACTGCCATAATCCTTCCCACATTACTTGGTATGCCACTGTCGTATTAATCCCACAATTAGCTTTCATTATCTTCTAGTGGTAGAGTTTCAACCATTCATTATTTATTTTATTAGATAGTGATTAGTGAGAGCACTTGGTAACTTAGAATAAGAGTCGGCGTATATTTAAGTACTCCACATTTTTTAATTTTTTAATTTCTAATAGGCAGGAGTTCTGACATAGTAATGATATTTATAAGAACACTAGCGAGATGCAACCAAAAGAAATACAAAACAAGCAACCTCTTGATTGTAGTAGTAAAATAGGAGTGAAGGGATATGAACTTATTTTCTTGTTTTGGTGCAGTGGTATGGGCATATCGGCAGCTAACTATGGGAAGTTGTAACTAATTCATATTTGTAAGAAGACAAGGTTGGCATATAATCATTTAACATGTACCATTAGTGACAAGAAGTTTTTCCAACTCTACCCAAATTAGGTATCCACCACTCTACGTCTCTATGCCTACTTGGATTTCACACTTCTATTTGGTATATGCAACAGAACTCTCAGCTACTTTATCATGATAATTTTTGTATTTACCCATTTTTACGACAAACCAAGCCGGGAGATAGGCCACTAAAAAGAATCTAGAGTTAGGGTTGATCATAGACAGATTGGTGGGAATAGAAGGATCGATCATATCCTTAATCCGTATCACATGTTAATTTGTCGACGCAAATTCATATATTACACGTTGCCGAAGTTTTTCTCTCTAACAAGCTACTCCAACATCAATTAAATGCCATATTCTAGATACTTTTTTTTTGAAAGCATATTCTAGATACTTGAAGAGTAACATAAAATAATGTTGTGACATACCAGACATAAATCAGCTGAGATCATATATGTCTTCTAAGCTTGAGCTACTCGGTCACTAGCTGGGGTAAGCTTTCTATTGTACCAGTTTGAGTCCTCAAGAGTCAAGATAGCCATGGATTCAAACTTTTGTCCTGTAAAAGAACAAAACTCACTTTCAATAAGCTACCCATCAGAATTTACTTGAATTACACCGACACCAATTTGTAACAATATAATTAAATGAAAGGGATCGGCAGACAAAAGATTAAAAGACATTAAAACTTAAGATATTGTTTCTTCCTAATTCCTAATATGTATTTGATGCAAACTTGAAGCTTACTGACAACTGATTCACAAATCAATTGTTATTAATCTTCTTCGACATAATACAAAGTGATTTTGGTGTCACGTTCAAGGTTGTTATGTTCTTCGACATACTGGGTCAATATATGCTGCACTTGAGGTCAACGGTCTAACACAGGCCTCGTTCTTCATGATATCATACAGTCATGTTTGATTGCCCCAAAAATTACTGACTATAGTTCCCCTAAATTTTGTTCAACGCGACCCAAATTCTGGAGAGTCTGGACTACTTTAGTTACGCACTGTTGATTTCTAAACTTACAAAACTATGTAGCACAATTGCAAATGGAAAACTAGTAGTTTGGTAAGTAATCTGTGTCAGAGGCCAACTAGATTTGATTTGTAAAGCGGACGTTGTTCCAAATTCAACCGAAAAACTGACCTCCTCGCAGAAAGCAAATATGGGAGGAAAACTAAAAGGAATTTAACCATTTTGTGGAGATGAGACTATAGAGTGACACAATATTGTGAAACTTTTGGAAGTACAGGCTGCTACTAACTCCTGAATTCCAGAGACATCATACTTTCTTTAATCTTGAAGCGACCAAATAAGTTTTGTACCCACAATAAGCCGGTAATCTATATTATGTATGTGTACAGACCATCTGACTCGGACTAAGATTATGAACTAGTTCAGTATAGTACATAGTCCACATTGTTAGTAAAATTTAATGGCTTGGAAAACTATAGCTATGGCAAGAGAGTGCACAAGCACAACAACTAAATGCAACATTCAAGTATTACATATTAATCATGATGTATCAATGCTATTCAAATGTAATGACTCTTGGAGTCCACTCTCAAAAAAAGAATATTTTAGATCATATCAACTTATGAATAAATCCTTCCATGTAAAACTGTGTTTCACTTCAGCAACACCAATGGTGTTATTAACTAGTAAGATTACTATTAGCAAGGTCATCTTCAAGCTTACGACCATTTACAAGATGAACTAAAGAATATCTATACATTTCCTATTTACGAAGTAATATGACAAGTAATGAACTAATGACACTTAACTGTTCCATAAAATTGGCCAAGAAACTTTAATCTAGATTACTAAGCTATCTCTTCATCAGCCCAAACACATATAAACCATACAAAAATTGGTTTTAGGTGTATAAAGTAGCAACTCAAACATAGTACGTAAGCATTACCCATTTTCAAAGATTTAAGATTTCATACAGAAACAAATATTGACATAAATGGGTAATGACAGTAATTTAGGTCAATGTTAGCGAGTGAGAGAGATGTGTTTGCCTTAATAGTTCGGGCGTAAGATGGTTCACATTAGGGCTTAGGCGTGCCATCTTCTACTCTGGTATGATGAAATTAAACTTGACTGAAACAGATACTCAATTTCGTAGTCATTGAAATGTGTATTTAATATCAGATACAAGCCTAGAATAGAGACATGCAATTTCATCTACGTTGTGTGTGTATACATATTACATGCACAATAAAAGAATGGGTTTCGACAAACCTTGTGATTTGGACATCTCACTCCAGCTCCGCTTCTCCACGGTTCGTTGCATTAATCATTAACCAAATGCCCAAGCGAAAAACCATGAAAAACAAGAAAGTTCATCAATATATTAGGATATGTTTTGATTCAATTCTGAAATGCTAATTTTTTTAAATCGGTTGCCTGTAAGACCTAAAAAAGGGAATATACCAAAACCATATTTTTTGGATTTCTTCAAAACTAAAGTTATATAGCAACCGAAGGACAGAAACTGAAAGAATTAAACAAAAACGTAGAAACAGAATCAACATTTGTAGGGTGCAGATGCTTATATGTACCAGACAAGGTCTGCATCAGAAATTATGTCACATTTATATCTTACTCTATATCAATGGAGTTTCTCGAGAAGCCACTACATGATTTCAGAGACAACAATTATTTTTATGGAAAAACATACCCCAAGAAAAATTATACACTGTTATAAATTTTAAAAAAAAAATCATGTCAGAAGACCAAGATTTTGTTTTCATTTGCAGAGAAAGTAAATTCCTATAAAAAATTCTGATATTTTGTATTCCTAATTCTTCATTTCATCAAAACATCTTGTTTCATTTTTAGATGTTCCCCCTTTTGAGTTTTAGAGCCTAAACACTATAATACAATACTATGATCAGGTATGTTTTGTAACCAGAAAATTGTATAGAAAAAGAGGGCAGCCTCAACAAACTAAAAACTAACATTATTGCTTGTAAGAGCATGTCCAATCAAAACAAGTATGGAAATAAGACATAACTACAAACTTGATCTATAATTACTATCTTTACTAGGCTGAAACTTCACCTACGATAGTCTTAACAAATTAAGCATACATATTGAAGCCCTAGACAAGGAGTTACTGATTTTAACTATTCATTAAGGACTACAACCTCATAGGGAGATCAAGGTCAATTAGAAAAACGCATGTTCAAGCATTTAATAGCTTCCCTATAAATACTTCTCGCGCAACCTGTCATGGCTTCGAACGCCACAAAACCACAACAAGTTAAGTATCTATCGAGTAGCTATAAAAAACAGTCCCGGATAAAAAAAAAATGGGATCTTGTAAAGTATGTGTTAAAAGTTGATGTTGGTTGATTAGAAAACAAGAAAATATATAGAATACATAACCCGTTGTTCTAGCATCAATAGCTACCCTATAAATACTTCTCGCGCAACCTGTCATGGATAAGATGGCTTTGCACACCACAAAACCACAACAAGTTAAGTATCTATCGAGTAGCTATAAAAAACAGTAATTTCGAAAATTTCGGACTGATTTTAACAATTCATTAAGGATTAAGACCTCAAAGGGATATCAACGTTAATTAGAAACTAGTATATACATGAAAAACACATGTTCAAGAATCAATAACTTCCCTATAAATACTTCTCGCGCAACCTGTTATGGATAACATGGCTTTTTACACCACAAAACCACAACCAGTTATGTATCTATCGAGTAGCTATAAAAAACAGTCCATGTTGGAAAAAAATTGGGTTCCTTTAAAGTATGTTTCAAAAGTTGTCGTTGATTGATTAGAAAACAAGAACATATAGAATACATGATTGTTCAAGCATCAATAGCTGCCCCATAAATACTTCTCGCGCAACCTATCATGGACAATATGGCTTTATACACCACAAAACCACCATAAGTTAAGTATCTATTGAATAGCTAGAAATAACAGTCCCAATGGAGAAAATTTGGGTCCTTGTAAAATACTTTTTCGAAGCTGGTTTTTTAGAAACAGGAAAATACATAAATACATGTCACTTGGTTAAAGCATCAATAGCTATACTATAAATACTTCTCACGCAACATATCATGGATGGCTATATCCATAGGTTAAGTATTTATCGAGTAGCTAAAAATACCAATACCAATGTAGAAATTTTGGCCCTCATAAGAATCATTATCATTTGTAAGAATCTACGCGGCAACTGATGAAATCAAATAAGAGAATAGAGAAGATTTTAGGAGAAGAGAGAGAAAGTTAAGAGAAGATGAAGAGAGTGAGAGTTTTTGAATTTTAATTTGAAAAAAAAGTTGAGACTGTTACTACTGGAGATCCACTTGAAGAAGAAGAGGGAGATGTGGGAGTATTCTCTTCCTCAGTTAGGCATTTTTTTGCTCCCGGGCGGAGATTTAAGTTTTTTTTGATCGGACAACCAAAAGTGGTGGTGTTTTCGGTTATTCAAGCAGTTACTACCATCTTTATTTTAAATTGACGGTTTCTTGGGCTGAGATCAGGCGGTTATTGGCAGTTTCTATCTTGTTTTTAGTCCTTTTTCTCGAATTCAGGCTGTTATAGCCGGGAATTCCAATTCAGTCGCTCTATAGGAGTCTCTCGTTCTCTTGTGCCGGTCAATTCACTCTAAGTTTTCTCAAGTTTCTTTGCAGTTCTTCTATCATTTTTCTATGGCTGAACCAAGCAATCAGTTTATTCAACAATTTGCGGCTTTGACAACCGATGATCCTCCCCCAATCGTGATTGAAGGAGACGATGTTGTTCAAAATTCATCGGATATAGTGAAAAATGGAGTAATTTGGTTTCAAAGTGACAAGAAAATAGATTTAAATCAGGCTATGACCAGGTTATCTAGAGTGATTCATGGTCCTAATCGATTCAATATTTCGGAGGTTAAAGATAACGTGTTCTTAATCAAATTCAATACGGCTACAGAGCTTGAAATTGCTTTAGATAGTTCTCCTTGGGTAATTCAGGAGGAGTTAATTGTCCTTCAACAATGCCAACAGGATATTATGCCGAGTGATCATATTTTTGATTCGGCATGGTTTTGGGTTCAGATGCATGGTCTTCCTCCTAGTCATCTTAATAGCACTACTGTTAATAAACTAGCAGAACCGTTGGGTACTATTATTCCGACTACAAATGAAGATGCTATCAAATGGACTCTATTCGGGAGAGTCAGGATAGATCTTAATTTGAAGAAACCATTTGTCCCTAGAGTTTATTTGAAATTGTCTAATACTAAGATCATTGCAGTCCATCTTAAAATTGAAAAACTCCCGAGATTTTGTATTGCTTGTGGTTTTACGGGACATACCATTAAATTCTGCCCTACCATGTTAGCCTGTAATGATCTTCTTAAACAGAACCTCACAGAAGAACAACGAACTAAAATCTCCAAAATCATGACTCCTAAATTTTCGGAGGATTTCAAAGTTCCCTTCTCGACTAAGAATAAATTAAAAGATCTCGATTCATTTTGTCATGTTGACCGGGTTAAATTAGGCAATGATAATTTAATTAATTCTGATTCTGACGAAGTTATGAATGAAAATATTCCTGATTTCTCTATTAATGCTAACTTCGGAGATTTGTTGTCCAGATTATGTCAGACTAAAAAGAGAGGAGTTCAAACTATGTATGGATCAACAGGTTTATACTCTAATGCTTTGTTTTTGGGAGAATCGTCTTCATCACTCCCAAAACAGAATGCAGTCCAAGGAGAGCAAGGATATGTAGATGAAGAAATGCATATTGTCAATGATAGATCTCCTAAATACTATAAACGATCCTCTCACTCAATAGTTCTATGTAATGAAAGGGTGCCGGCATCCCCAATGCCGAAATCGCCATGAGTATTCTGGCGTGGAATTGTCGTGGGTTAGGGAACGCCCCGACAAAAGAAACTTTGTCTCAGTTCCTAGGAGCGACTAAACCGGCTGTGGTTTTTCTCTCTGAAACCAAATTAATTAATTATATGCCTCTTATGTGTTTCAATAAAAACTATCTTACAGAGTATTTTACTGTTCCCTCCATAGGTCGTAGCGGTGGACTACTATTGTACTGGAATGTAGATATTAATATGAATATTCATTTTTCTTCTTCTAATCTTATACATGCTACTATTACTTTTCCCTCTTCTGAACCTTGGGATATCTTTTTCATTTATGGTCCACCTAATGTCAGGGATAGACCCAGATTTTGGACTAGTTTACTATCCCGCATTAACAATGTAACGAATCCTTTTTGTTGCTTAGGAGATATGAATGCTTTGTTAGACCAAACAGATAAATGGGGAGGCCAATCTAATATACCTTTCTTGTCTACTTTTAAACAGTTTGTCCGAGATGCTAACTTGATTGACTTGGGGTTCAACGGTCCAGCCTTCACATGGACTAATAATAAAGCATTACACCATTTAACCAAAGAACGACTCGACAGAGGCCTTAGTGATGCGACCTGGCTTACGAGATTTCCAGAAGCAGGGATCTTTCATCTACCACGATACAATAGCGATCACGCTCCAATTTTGCTCAAACTAAAGGTAGAAGGTCAACCCATTAAAACAATTACAAGGTTCGAGATATTCTGGACTAAACACGAAGAGTACAAACAAATTTTTGAAGACAATTGGGTTCGGTCAGAAGGCAGTTTTTTGGAGAGACTAAACCAGGTAAAAGACTCAATAAAAAGTTGGAGTAAAAGAGCATTTGGAATCATTAAGAACAGATTAACCATTTTAAGAAAAAGACTGGGTGATTTGCAAAACCTACAATCTACAACAACACTTTTGGAAATGGAAAGCAAAATTCAAGAGGAATTGCTATTTTTGGAAAATATTGAACGAACTAAAGCAGAACAGAGATCAAGAGTGAGATGGGTACAAAATGGGGATCGCAATACAAAGGCTTTTCATATTGCCATGACTACCAGGAGACAGAAGAACAAAATAAATCAGATCACATTGTCAAATGGCCAGACTACTTCGGACATGAACAGTATTTCGCAAGAGTTTATTGAGCATTTTCAGAATCTATTCAAGGCAGAACCGGTGAGTGATCCGCCGACCGAGATAATTAATGCATACAAGGTCTTTTCGATCGAACAGCTGGCCGATATCTCCAGAATTCCATCACCAGAGGAGATTAAAGATGTAGTTATGAAAATGGGGTCGATAAAGAGTCCGGGACCAGATGGGCTACCTTGTTACTTCTTTCAACACAACTGGGACATCGTGGGACAGGATCTTATTTCGTATATTCAATCAGCTTTCTCTTCAGGTTTTATCGAACCCCATTTAAATAATACTACGATTGCTTTAATTCCTAAGACTCGGAATCCGAGTACGGCCTCGCAGTTCAGACCGATTGCCCTTTGCAACTCGGTCTATAAATTCATCACTAAACTTATAGCCAACAGGATTAGGCCATATCTGGAAGAAGGCATCATGTGGACCCAAAATGCCTTTGTACCTAATAGGCAAATAATGGATAACATTGTTATTACAAAGGAGCTGCTTCACTCTATGCATGGTTCTAAAGCAAAAAAGGGTATTTTCTCTTTGAAAATGGACATGGCTAAGGCCTATGACCGTGTCAGTTGGGAATTTTTAGAATGCGTACTAAAAGCAACGGGCCTATCTGGCCGTATTCTATCTCTTATTATGTCTTGCATCACCACTTCCAGATTTAATATTCAACTAAATGGGGGTACTGTGGGTGATTTTGTAGCAACTAGAGGTCTCAGACAGGGCTGTCCGTTATCGCCCTATCTTTTCATCCTTACCTCACAGTCTCTCTCTCTCCTTTTCAATTATTATGAGCATAAAGGTACATTTACAGGTTATCAGATCAATCAAGCAGCCCCTAACATTACACATCTCCTATTTGCTGATGATCTGATTGTATTTGGAAAGGCAACACAAGAGAATTTAAATACAGTGATGCAGATAATGGATGAATATGGAAGATTCTCGGGACAACGGGTAAATTACTCCAAGTCTTCTCTGTATTTTAGCAAAGGAGTTCCTTCTAATATAACCATGCAGTTTGTTCAAACCCTCAATGCTCCATTGATGACTGATAGAGATAAATATCTGGGAGCATTAGTGCTCAAAAAAGATCACAGAATTGAGAGTTATAACTGGCTCATAGAGAAATTCAATAAATCTTTGGCCGGATGGAAACACAAATTCACTACTCAAGCAGGTAGGTCAATTCTTATCAAATCCATCTTATCTTCTTTCTGCACTTATGTTTGTAGTTATCAAGTTATGCCTAAGACAGTGGCTAACAGTCTAGAAAAGATCGAAAGAAGTTTTTGGTGGGGTCACTCCCCATCAGAGAGGAAAATCCACTTTATCAATTGGGACATTATAACTGCCCCTAAGCATAAAGGGGGTCTAGGCATTAGGTCTATTGTCGAGATAAATTCATCTCTGATTGCCAAGATGACTTGGAACTTTATTACTAAAAAGAATGACATATGGGTTAGACTCCTTCATGCTAAATATATCAAGGATGGGGACTTTTGGTCTCATAATTATTCTAGCAACTCTTCCCACATTTGGAAAGCTATTAATAATACAAAGAACATAATTAGGGAGAAAAGTATTTGGCATATTCATAATGGTGTTTCTGTTAAAATACGATCAGACCCTTGGATCCCTAACAATAACTATCAAAACATCCCTACAAATGTTACTAATCTACCACAAGAGATTGTGTTTGTTTCTGAACTAATTATGCAGGATGAGCTAACTTGGAATGAGGCTAAAATTAGAGAATGGTTTAATGTAGAAGATGCTCATAATATACTTAACATCACAATCCACACTTCCAACAGTAAGGATGAACTAATCTGGTGTCCCAAAGAAAACGGGATATTCACATCTAAGTCGTTCTATACGGAAATTAAGGTGATTCCAGAGTTACCAATCCAAGTGCAAGAATTTACATGGTCTCAATTTTGGAAGATGAATCAAGCTCAACCAAAGATTCAAAATTTTATATGGAAAGTAATTCAAAATGGGATTCCAGTACTCACCAACATCGGAGCTAGGGTTCCCCAAATCGACCAGACATGTAAGATGTGTGGTACAGAGGAGTTGGAAAGCATTAATCACCTTTTTGGTTCATGTTCCTTGTACAAGAAACTTCTTCAAAAGGCCGGATTAGACCACCTACAACATATTCAAACAGATCCAACCAAGGCTTTAGACACAATGTTAAAGGATAAACAAAACAGGGAAGCATGGTGGTATAGATACACTTATCTCATGTGGTTTTGGTGGAAAACCAGGAACGAGTTTCATTTTCAAGAGAGAGAACCAGATCTGAATCGATGCTACTGGAATATAACAGAAGCTCTCAGGTATGTGGTAGTTTCAAACCCTCCATTAACAACTAACCATCAAATGCAGGATAATCGATGGTGTCCACCACCGGAAGGAGTCCTGAAGATCAACTTCGACGGATCCTTTCGGGATACAAAAGCATCATGTGCAGCTTTAATTCGTAACTCAAATGGAGTCACTATAGCAGCTCGAGCAACCCTAACGGAACCAATTTCGCCGATAGCAAGTGAAATCGCCGGCTTGGAGCTTGGGTTAACCCTAGCAGATGAGTTGCAACTTTCCTCTTTTATAATCGAGGGGGATGCTAGGGTTTTGCTCGAATTAATCGGGGCCGTCAATCCAGAGATCCCATGGAGGATATCAGCCAAGATCAACGGCATCCGAGCAAGAATAGCGAATAGACCGTTGGATTTGAAGTATTGCCCAAGAATACAGAATGAGGACGCTCATGTTTTGGCTGCTTCAGTTCTATCCAACGTCGTTTAATTTATTATCATTTAGCCCTTATGATGTTAATTCCATTTCAAATTTAGTCCCTGCTTTATCTTACTGTTAAACTAGGGGACCGAACTTTGTAATGTACTGTTTAGTTATATGGCTTTCAAAAAAAAAAAAAAAAAAAAAAAAATATAGTTTTTAAAAGTTGGCACTTGTTAATATTGTTCTCAGCAAATTATGTTTTAAATCGAAAACATATATTAATATAATTCAGAAACCATATATATATTTTGAAAGCAGAAAATTGTACAAAAATTGGGCAAACTCGATAAACTAAGATTCAAACATTTTTGCTTGTAAAAGCATGAACAAGTAAAACAAATGTGGAAACTCCCTTAATAGCTTTAGTTGCCTAATTATCACCAATAATAGTCTTAAAAGATTAACCGTACATATTGAACCCAACGAAAAGGAGATGCACACAAATATCAAATACTATGCAGAAATTCCTTATAGCAGTCAAGACTATGAAGAGACATATATATCAAAAACCAAATATAAAACGATCTAAGTAACCCTACCTAAGGTACCAAACAAACTAAATAACACAGAAGACAACGGCAATTTGCAAAAGATCGGGAAGAAGAACAACAAAACGTAGGGTTTTACTTCAGTAATAGGTAACAAGAAAGGACATACTGATTTTAACAATTCATTAAGGATTAAGACCTCAAAGGGATATCAAACACCAATTAGATTACTAGTATATACATGAAGAAAAAAATATTCAAGCATCGATAGCTTCCCTATAAATACTTCTCGCGCAACCTGTTATGGATAACATGGCTTTTCACACCACAAAACCACAACAAGTTAAGTATCTATCGAGTAGCTATAAAAAACAGTCCGTGTTGGAAAAATGTTGGGCTCTTTTGTAGTATGTGTTAAAAGTTGACGTTGATTGATTAGAAAACAAGAAAATATATAAAATACAAGACCCATTGTTCAAGCTATCATGGATGGCTATATCCATAGGTTAAGTATTTATCGAGTAGCTAAAAATACCAATACCAACGTAGAAATTTTGGCCCTCATAAAATAGTTTTTACAAGTTGGCACTTGTTAATATTTTTCTAAGCAAATTATGTTTTAACTTCGAAAATATAAATTATATAATTCAGAAACCATATATATATATATATACTTTGAAAGCAGAAAATTGGGCAAACTCAATAAACTAAGATGAGAACATTTTTGCTAAAGCATGAGGAAGTAAAACAATAAAATATATTTTGTAAGTAACCAATTATATATTTTAAAAGCAGAAAATTGTACAAAAATTGGAAACTCCATCATAGCTCTAGTTCGCATAATTATCACAGAAATAATGTGCACATGATAAACTAGGATACAAACAATTTTGCTTCTAAAAGCATGAGGAAGTAAAACAAATATGGAAATTCGCTATTGAACCCAATGAAAAGGATATATACAAAAATATGAAATACTATGCAGAAATTTCCTATGGCAGTAAAAACTATGAAGCAACACACGAATATCAAAAACCAAATATAAAGCAACCTAAATAGCCCTACCTAAAGTATCAAACAAACTAAATAACAAACGGGACAACAACAATTTCAAATAAGTTCAGGGAGAACAACAAAAATGTAGGGTATTACTTGAGTGAAGCTTCAGCATCTCCAGCATAATTCTCCTCGACAAAATTGATAGCATAGTCCACATGTTTATCCTACAAAAACAGAGTAGTAATAAGGAAGTGTTCATGCGAGGAGAGAGAGAGAGAGAAATTATTAGTAAAATTTGTATCTAACACCTCCTAGGTTTATCAACACCGGGATCTCTAAACATTGATGCAACAGTTTTCGTAATCCAAGACGAATGGTTCCATATGAACCCTAGAAAAATCAAGAATTTGAAAAATACTAGCATCAACAGGAAGGTGATCAGGCCTAGAAATACCGTGTCATCAAAGAGTTCGGATACAAGCACCGAACTAGAAAGAACTCGGCCAAACTCCTTAAAAACCCTATCAAGAAAACCTTATCCAGAAAACCTAGTAATTTTGGAGATTACTTCAACTACAGCGTAATTTCAAGATCGATAGAAGCGATATGTGCAGAAGAAAAAAAAAACCTAAGAATTACTTAAATGGAGATGAAAAGGGATCAGTAACTACTCTGATCAAAGAAAGAACCAAGAAAACCAGAAACCCTAATCTGGCCGATTTTGTTCGTTGGGATGTTTCGTCTTCCGTCGCCGTTCTTCTCCATCGTCGTACTTCCGTCGTCGTTCTTGTCTCCATCGATCTTCCCTCGTCGATCTTCCCTCGCCGATCTTCCGCGTCGTTCTTTTCTCTCTCCCTTCTCCCGCGTTCTTGATTTTACCCACCTTTTTTTCCCACCTTTCACTAGCACGCTGTACGCGTAAAAGTAAAGCGTGCTTGCTTGAAATCCGTTACTAAGCCCATTTCTTTTATTACCGTTATAAACCGGAACCCATTTTTACCAAAAACAAACGCACCTTTTCCTATAATCACCCTTCCAAATGAAAAAGATTAAAATTTGAAATTGAATATTGAAAAACAAAGTTGCAATATTGAAATATTACATAGAAGAAAATCTAGTAAAAATGTTATGTTATAATCTGATTTTATTTTAAAAATAAAAATATGAGTTAAATAAAATTTAATGAGACGAATAATGATTTGATGGAATTTTTAGAATGTTGTCTTAAAACCAATTACTTTAACACAAAAAAGTTTAAGATTTCTTTTTGAAGTATAAAATTCATCCAAACCAAGATAGGCACAAGCCCATTGTTTACTTCATGGATGAGGCAATCTACTCGTATTATTCAGCGAGTAATTTTCCCGGAGTTTCCATATGCAAATTGCGGGTCAAAGTATTTAACTTGAATAGAAACTCAAACCAGAAAAGGGGTTTACATCTCTAGAATCATAGGGACAGTGACCTTGCCAAGCATGTAATGATAAGGACACCATACCAACCAACTACTTCTATTTTGTGGAATTCTCCAAGGTTTGCTTCTACATAAACGAGAGAACTCTAAAATAAGTGAGAATAATTTGATTAGTCAAGTGAAGAAAAGGGCGAGCCTTGAGTTCTTGCTTGATCGATAAAAGTTTTGCTAATCAAGATCTTCAATAAGTTCTTTCAACAAAAAAAAATCTTCAATAAGTTACGATGAAGTGGTCTATCAAAAAAAAATATATTGTACAAACTAAGAGAACATTTAATGCTCTTAGGCACATTAAGGTCTCTTTCTTGAGAATGGGTAGTACAATCTTTTGAAGTTTCTAATAGTACATATTTACTAGTTGGAAATTCAAATACGATATTATGTTGAAATCAAACATATTGTTAGGTGTATTAACCTCACTTTAATTACTATTTTGTCATCCCCAAAAGAGTGAGAGAGTCGACAAAAAGGTCGAGAATGAGAGGATATAGAAGATGAAGATCAGAGGGTACTAACATTAAAATACATATAAGAGAAGAAGAAGAAGATGACAAAAGGAGGGTAGGAGAGAGGATTTAAAGAAGAGAAACAACAACACCAGTGCAAAAATGGGGCTAAGCCCATACTTGACGAAAGTTAAAGGGTCAAGCGTAGAGTTGATTATAAATTAGGGGTCAATTTGAGGATTAACTCAAAATCTATTTTCTATAGCACTATATAGTAGTATGTAATAGTGAAAGAATAGATCAAGTTGCAACAAGTTCTTTTTTTTTTTTGAACTGTTTCAACAAGTTCAACAAAAAAAAAAAGATCAAGTTGCATCAAAAAAGAAAATATAGAAAGAATAGATGAAGTTTTCTGTCATCTATACGACACGTGAGATTTAGGTGGCCAATGTGAAAAGGAGTTTGGGTTTTGGATTTTGGTCTTTGTTATCTCTTTCTAATTTTCTTCCCATTATAAAGCAACCAAAAACAGATATTTCCCGGACAATTCTTCTCTGCTTTGGGAAACAAGAAAAGCCCACTGAAAATAGAAAACACTGGGACTCTTAAATAACAATAAATAACAAGAAAGAAAAGAAGGAAGAAATATTATCAGGAAGAAGAAACATCAACTATCAGAGGAAAGAAGAGATGAAACTGGTTTGGTGTCCTGAAACTGCTTCAAAAGCTTATATTGAAACCGTTCAATCTGTAAGTAATCTTCTAAGTTTTTCAACTACCCATGTTAATTTTTCTTTTTTGTTTAATCTTCTGCCATTCGAAAGGCTTCAAACCATCTCTCCCTCTCTTGACCCGTTCGATATTCATATTACCGGTGGGGTACTATCGGTTGGGCAAAGCCAATGATTAGAGGCATCCCGGTCGTTCTGTTTGACCATGCCACAAAATGGAAAGCTTTAAATGGGCTATTTTTTAGTAACAAGGGATGTGAATCTCAACCTCCAATTAGTGAGGTAGGATCATTCACAATATCCCCAATCCCTTCTACTTACAAAACACATCCTAACCTTGAATTCAATTTTGTATGCAGTGCCAAATATTTGAAGAATCAAGTGAAGCAGAACTAGTATCAGCCATGGCAGGTGGTTGGAACCCAAAATTAATAGTAGAGACATGGTGTAAAGGTGGTGTAATTTCAACAAGTATTGGTCTTTATATAGCTAGTCGTTACGCATGTGGAAGACACGTCTGCATTGTACAAGATGAACGGTCAAGATTTGAGTATAGTGAAGCCATGAAAAGTGTAGGTATAAATGCTGTAGAAATTATTGTGGGTGAAGCAGAAGAAGTGATGAATGAATTGGTAGGCATAGATTTCTTAGTTGCAGATTGCCGGCGTATAGACTTTATAAATGTATTACGGTTTGCTAAATTGAGCCATAGAGGCGCAGTTTTAGTTTGTAAAAATGTTAGTTCAAGAAGTCCGTCTGGATTTAGATGGAGGAATGTTCTTAATGATGTACGTCTTGTTCGAAATGTTAATCTTCCGGTAGGGAAAGGACTTGAGATTGCACATGTAGCAACAACAACAGCCAATTGTGGTGGTGACGGTGGTGGAAAGTTGAGTTCGGGCAGGAAAACGAGTCGTTGGATCAGACATATTGATAGAGATTCAGGGGAGGAGTTTGTCATTAGAAGATGAAATAATTTTTGGATTAATGTCATTAAACTAGTCGAACTGTTTTGTGTTTCATGATATTTCATTATTGTAAACTTAATATAGGGCTGAAAAAAAATGATTGGAACTACTTGTTAGTGAAGCAAATCCATATATAATTATCATTTATGACTTTTTATTAGAACGTAATTTTTGATAATCTGAATTGTCCAACTTAAATGAGACCAAAATCAACTCGAATCAACCATTTAGACGAATCAGTCAAAAACAAATATTTTGAAAGCAAACTCGAGATAATTCAGACATTTATCTTGACATGAAATTCAATTAGACAGAGAGAAGATTGGTAGTTGAATGTGATCATAAGCTAACAATGTTTGCTTGTAGTGGGTAAGAAGGTATCTGGGAAATGGATATCAATTCAAACATGATGATAATGGAATTTTGAGTAAATCAATAGTTTCAGTTAATTTGATTTGACACTAAATATATTATAACAGGGTTGTAAGCCCTTCCTTCACACAAGAAGTTAGTATGCAACTTAAACTATGTCTCCCCACAAATAAAATACACCCATTCAAAACCAAACACACGAAAAAGTCGTAAAACCATGCATCTACTGGCGCAGTTCCTGCTTCCTACGTACGAGATGAGGCTCAAACAACTTCAAACTTGCACAATGATGAAGCTTTTGAATGGTCTTCGACAACAACAGAGATGTGAGATCTAAATTCACAATCAGTGGGCAAACTGAAGCAATAGTTTCTGCTGTATCTTTGGTTTGAGCTCCGGGGATATCTGGAAAAGGCTATAGTTTTCTATTAGAACTCCTGACTATCCAGCTCAGGTCTAGATGGATATTCAAAACCTTGAAGAACTGGCATTTTTCGCAGATCCTCTTCTGTGTATGCTGGGATGAACCAATATCTCACGTCTGACCCAAACACCTGATACCCACGCAAGCATCTGATTAAGCTTTCAAATTTTTGTGTGGCTAAATCTTCGTTGACATTCGGTTATCAATATGAAGGGATTATTTGTAGTTAAAAAAGCAACCTACCTGTTCAAAGTTCTTTTTGCGACCAAGGTCGTAACGCCATTTTGGGGTTGTCTTCTTCTCATATGCCTAATAATATAACAAATGAAACATCACTAAATGAAAAACAAACAAAACTAAGCAAGACTAAAGACCTTATTACCTCAATAGTGGTGGTATTACCGAGAACCAAGGATATGTGCATGATAAGAAACCCCATAACGCTCAATGCGAATGCCAAGTTCAATACTGGATGGGCAGTGGAAATTAGTCATGAATTAAGTTGTTAACAAATAACTATGAAAAATGCCGAGCTCGATATTTAGTCCATACCAAACGCAAGAAAGGTAGTAGCTAGGGTTCCTGGTGTGCCAGAGATCTCTCCATCACCAAAGAAAGCCATAAAATTAGGTAACAACGACAAAGCAACAAGAGTTGTCTCCAGAAATGTGTAAAACTGCACCACCAATTAAGCAAAAGAAAATTATCAAAAAATTTCCATTGTCTGCTATTGAACGTTTCATAGAGCACATGAACTATGTGTTGTCACTCCTCACATCCAGAGACCAGTTTGACGTGAGGAAAATTAAGCAAAAGAAAATTATCAAAAATTCACAAAATATGCAACAGTTTTTTACTACTAAAGACGTGCATAGGCAAATATCACCAATACAATCTTCAATAGCACATTATCCCATGACTCCAAGCTTATTGATAGTGACGTAGTGTTTCTAAGTTTTGTTATGAGGACTCAGTTTACTTAGGTATCTGTAGTTTAAATAGTCTCTGATTCAATTCCTTATTCGGGTAGTTCGTTCAATGTTACTTAGAACGCGTATCTTTTCAAATACACAGAACGAGTGCGGATATGAAATATACACCATGTAAATGTGCAGTACAACAAGGGTATACCTATTTGGTAAATTATTTTACTAAGTTATCTCTTCAATTCATTATCTTATTTAGGGGAATCCTTTTCATAGTTCGCAACGGGAGATAGAGTATCTAGTGAGTTCGGCATATATATTAATTCCTAGCTATATCCACTAAAAATTGTAATATAACCCAAAAAGAGAAAACTCAAAATAAACAAAACCTTGATATAGATTGGAATCAATCAACTAAAAATGAGAAAGAACATTACCAAGAAAAGAAGAAAGAACTTGTAATTTCGAGCACCAACGCAGTTGACCACCCACACACAATGATGATCCATTTTTAATACACATCTTCCACCTAAAATCAATATAAATTGTTTAAACCCTAAAAAAATTCTTCCCAAAATCAACAGGAACAAAATTGATTCAGTTCAAAGAAAAGCTTAAAATTGAAGAACTCACAAACTGAACAGTGATGGCAACGAGGGGGTTTCAGCTGGTTACACTTTCGGCAATGCCGAACCTCACTAACAAATCCTGTTGACCCTGTTAATGGCTCATCAGCATCTCCACCTTCTTCATCCATTAATGGTCTCCAATCAGGTGGAACACCACCTGGATCGGTTAAAACGACGGAGAAATAGCTCCATAATAACATCACCAGCTACAAAAACCATAAAAAAATCATAATTCAACAATCAATTTAACACATTCAAACAGATTAGGGCAAAATGATTGAGCTTACCAGGCAATGAAAGAGAAGTAAAATTGCAAAAGCAGAAATTGAATCAAGACCTCCGGCGAAAAGAATAGGAGCGTAATTGGTAAGAACAAGAGAGTAATAGGTAACACCAATTACACCAAGAACTAGAAGAATCATGACGGAACCTAAACCACGAAGGATCGTACAAAATTTGAATACGTTCCAAGCCATTTTAGGACCTGATCGGTACATAATATTATACAACAAAATTACTTCCTCTCTCTCTCTCTCTAAAATCTAGGGTTTGTTCTTCATTGTTGGTCGTCTTGGATGCCAGGAGAGGTTTGTTGAATCGTAGAGAGAAAAGCAAGATAAAAAGAAAAATAATATTTAAATCCCTATTTTATCAAATTATTTTATTTGCTATGAACTCCCAGTATAAAATTACTGGCCTTAAGTTTTGTTGGTTTATGAAAAAGTCCCTTAATTTCAAAGAAGTGAATTTTGACCCAACCTTTCTATTGAACTACAATACTGCATTTTGAACAACCAAAATAATTTCAAAAAAGTCCCTTAATTCCATGACTATGTTTCAAAGTAATGCTATAATGGAAAACTAGCAAGGGTTAGGTGTGTACATACTAATACAAAAATCAAAAGTTCCTATTACTTAATGGTGATCTTAGGAGTGGAAAACTATATTTGAAGAAATAGTATGTTTGAACACAATCTATAATTAATAGAAAATAATAAGTTATTTTTTTTACTTTTATTTCCATTCATACATGATACTATTAAATTAATTTTAATTGGGTGTTAAATGATATCTTCTATATTATAGTCATAAGAAGCAAATGAACAAAATGAGCCAAATCTGTATGGAAGAAATTGCGTGTTAGGTATATTGTATCGACTTACGCAGTTACACGATAGATTCAAGTCAATCTGTCTTACACAACTAAATCTTCTTAATGCAACACGAATCTTTATAGAGGTGAAAACATAATCCATTGACATTAAATGAAAATATTTCATTAATTTAATGTCATTTAGTTTCTCATAGAATCATGCTTGCTGCCTTTTGTTTAGTTAGAAGCAATCTTGTTGTTTAAACATTATAAATGGTACCCTATTTCCTCGTCACTTTTATCATTATCTTGTTGTCTTGATTCTCTTACTTTCTCTTTGTACCAGAAGAAGTTACTCCAAACTAGCTAGAAGCAGGGAGAGAGAGAGAGGGCCATGGAGAGGGAGAGAGAGAGAGGGCCATGAAGCTAAGTAATAGATTGGGATAGAGGAAAAAGAAAGAAAAGTACAACCCTTGCACAAACTATAAAGTCGGATGGCCTCGAAAGGCGCTCTATCCTTTCGCTCTTATCCCACTCCTCTCTTTGCATTTTCCGTGCGCTTCGAATTGAACAGTCCGAGGCTAAGAGCGAATTAATCCGTGTTGTTCGACTCCGACAAGAATTAGGCCCAATGCGAATTTTCTCGAACTGCCCCGATTGGTAAGCCGATAAGACTTAAGAGAGGGGGGAGGCCTAAGAGCAATTTGAAGGGGCGCCTATAGTCGCACCCTCATTCTCAAATCTCCCACAAACTCTCTCTCTCTCTCTCTCACTTGTTGCTCTCAATCTCTAGAGCAGAATCAACTGTTCTTTCAAAGAGGACGCAGAATTGGAAAGAGAAGGTTGATGGTGGATCAAAGCACTCTAGTGAGAATTCTTATATAGATTTACTCAGACCAAGAATCGAAAAAAAATAGAGGAAACTTGAGTAAGTTCTTGCCTTGTCTATTGATTTCTCTTGTTAGATCGGGTAATTGAAAGAAAAATTTCTTCATCATACTGAAATTATTATTAACAATAATGTCCCTTTTACTGAGTATCACCATCATACTGAAATTCCTAAATCACAAGCATTGTCATGAGGAAGATGAAGATCTTCTTTTTATCCTCAATTAGGTTAACAATGGGTCTGGGGTATTTTGTGCAATTCTAATCTCACCACAACAATTGATAGTACTGGAATCATGGCCTTACCCAAAACCATGAAAGTCCTTGGATTAGCTATAGGATTTCTACTGTGAAGTGTGAATCCTGCTGGGAATTCTACTAGAGATCAAGAAATGAAGTTTCCGTGCTCATGGAAATGAAAATATTTCGGTCATTTTGACTCAAATTTTTCGGCAGGCATGGAAATATTTCTGTCGACCCAAATATTTCTAAATTTAGTTCCTTGCTAGAGATTAGTGTCAAGTTGCTTATTAGATTTTATGTTTCTAACAGGTTAGTGAAGGACGAAAAATGGAGAAGCAAAAGGGTAGAAAGACGATGAAAGAGCTTGATGGTGAGGCATGTAATGGGACTATAACTTCTTCGTTCTTGTGCATTGTGATATTTGCTTTATTGGTTCGGGCTATAGTGTCATTGCATCCTTATTCAGGGGCTGGTGATGCCCCAAAATATGGAGATTATGAGGCACAAAGGCATTGGATGGAAATCACCCTTAACACTCCTGCTAAGAATTGGTACCGAAATAGCTCTTCTAATGATCTCAGCTATTGGGGACTTGATTATCCTCCTCTGACTGCTTACCAGAGTTATATCCATGGCCTATTTATGCATTACTTCCATCCTGAATCTGTTGCCCTCTTTACGTCGAGGGGACATGAAACTTCATTTGGGTGAGTAGTAACTATAAGAACATAGGCTTTTCCTCTCTCCACCATTGAAGTTATAAAAAAACAAATGGCACCCTTTCAACTTTTTCTGCAGAAAATTTCTTATGAGATGGACGGTTTTATCGTCAGATGCCCTCATCTTCTTCCCTGCTGTCATCTACTTTGTCATTGCGTACTATGCTAGTCGTGGCAAAAGCAAGCAACAAGACATGTCATGGCACCTTGCTGTGATCTTACTCTGTCCGTGTTTTATCCTAATTGATCATGGTCACTTTCAGGTAGATTCACAATATTTGTTTAAAATTCTTTTTATTTTTTTTTTCTGAAGAAAAATAACGTTTTAATTAAGTTCCTTTGTAGTACAACTGCATCAGCTTGGGCTTTACAGTTGGAGCAGTTGCTGCGATTTTCTTTAAGCATGAGTTGGTAGCTTGCTTCTTGTTTAGTCTCGCTCTCAATCACAAACAGGTTTGAGTTCTAAAACTGCTACTGCAACAATTCAACAGAGGTATCTTCCTATCGAAACCCTGGCACAGAAGAAAGGGTGGTCAGAAACTTTGGTAGAAATGCAAGCGAAGCTAAAATTTTAATTAGTTGAGTAGTTTAAAATTCTAAATGAAGTTTTTGACTGTTTGTTTGATTAATGGCTCTCTATAGTGTGAATCTTACTTCGAAAGCCTACGAGTTCAACTAAAATGCTAAAATGGTAGTCACACATTCACAAGATAGTAACATTTAAGAAATTTTGTTATCATGGAATTATAGCTACTTCTTTAGAGTTCTTAGACATGTGACATTCGTATCTGCATAATGGAGTTTTAGTATGGAGCAGCATCCCTTATGTTTTCTCATTCCATGCCTTTATTAGAGATTGAATTTGTTTCTAGTTGTTTGAGGATGTTGACATCTATTTCTCTCTGATACACGAGTTTTAGATGGATATTAGATATACGAACGAAGGCAACATGTAGCTAGGTCACAAGTACATTCTCTTGCATTACTGCATTACTGTAGCTTTTTGTTTATGATTTACTTCTTCCAGTGATTTCACTTTTATATGTTGATTTTGGGATTTACTTGCAGATGAGTGCCTATTTCGCGCCTGCATTTTTCAGCCATCTATTGGGAAAATGCCTTCGGCGTCGAAATCCACTTCTCCAGGTCTTAAAACTAGGGCTGGTGGTCTTGGGAACTTTTATTCTTATCTGGTCGCCATATTTATATTCAGTGGACGCTGTTAAAGAGGTAAGCTCCAAGTGATAAAATTCCTCATTTTTCTTCTCTTTTCACATAAATTTAATAATGTAGTGAATTTCTTCATTGTATAGGTGTTATCCCGGTTAGCTCCTTTTGAACGAGGAATATACGAAGACTATGTGGCTAATTTTTGGTGTACCACTTCTGTCCTTATAAAATGGAAACGATTATTCAGTACACATATACTTAAGCTTTTCAGCTTAACTGCAACCTTGATATCTATTCTACCTTCCATGATTCATCAGATAAAAGCTCCAAGTGATCATGGTTTCCTCTACGCATTACTGAACAGTTCGTTTTCATTCTACCTATTCTCGTTTCAAGGTATGTCTGTGTATCTATAAGTTTTCATCTCACTTGCTTTGTGGAAGAAAACCTAACCTTTGTGAATGATACTTTTTAATTTTTTTGTCGATTAAATGAACAGTTCATGAGAAGTCTATTTTGTTGCCTCTTCTACCTGCAAGCCTTTTGGCTCTAGAAGAACCTCTTCTGTTCGGGTGGTTGACGTACTTCGGATTACTCTCAATGTTCCCTCTACTCTGTCGAGACCATCTGATCCTACCATATATTGCTTTATCTATTCTCTTCTTTCTCATTTATTATTCGCCTGGTGGAGGAATATCTCTGAAACATAATCATTCTGCAAGTCCCTGGAAAAAATCATTGATGGGTCTGCTTCTTATATCCTCTCTCCTACTCCATCTCATATACTTAACTCTTCGGCCTCCAGAGAAATACCCATTCCTCTTTGAGGCTCTCATCATGCTTCTCAGTTGCTCACAGTTCGTTTCCCTTGCTGCTTATTCCAACGTGAAGCAATGGAGATTGAAGCCTTCAAACTGGACAGAGGAGGCAAAGAAAGTTCTATAACCGTCTTCTAGAGTTACCACCGACAAGACTTTGATTGCCCAATTTGTTCTGTGTTTGTAGAACAATGCCCGAGATTTCTTCTTCTTGACTTCTTTCGTTCATACGTAGATACACCTTTCGGATGGTTGATCAGCAAGGTTGTTCACGCTCTTATGCTGTATTTGATGAATAACCTCCCCAACAAGACTGCGGGAAAAATTGTACTTCTTTTCTGCGGGAAATATTATACTTATTTTTCTTGTTGGGTTAATCCCAATTACAGTTTTGATTATAATTCTCGAATTTAATAGAAGCTTAAGATATATCAACTCTCAATTATAAATACACTCGAGGAACTTATAAAAATGATTTTGTCTTGCTCTAGCCTACATGGTTTTAGTTACCAATTGTGTTAATCTCTTGTGAATCTGAAAACCCTGTGAAGTCTGATCGTGTAATGACAGCTTTTAGTTCACTCTTTTAACGGAGTTCACAATTTAAAAAAGAATAAATAATCTGAAAAAAAAAACGATTCAATTCCATACGTTTGCTACAAATTTTCGATATTCTACAATATTTAGCGGAGCCACTGCATCTACAATAACCAAAACCAGAACAATGATCTAGCCATTGAAATTGCAGGCAGATTTAGGAGGGAATAGCAGATTTGGGAGGGATTCCCAAATTAATAGTTGGGAGGAATTAGTCTAAAAAGATTCAAGACTTTTTGTCTCTCACAACATTACCATAAATCTCCCTGACACACTATTTCAACATAAAACATTATCTATTAAGCTACCCAATTATAGCCGTAAAGGTAAGATATTTGTATATGTTGTTGATACGATCTGACATATGAGTGAAAAAGGTAAAAAATCGTCAATAGGAAGTGTTCCTATATATCTTCTATCTTATTTTTGATTTTTTTCTTGAAAATCTTTTATATTGCTTAATATGTCTTTTACCTTGTAGATATGTGATGTATTTCGATCAACTGTTAATACTTTATAATTCTTTTTTTAGATGAAGATCCTGGACAGACGGTCCGTCGACGTTTCGTTTCCAACAAAAATAAGTAAGAATGAGAGGAGAGTAAATACTCTTGAAAGAAACGGTAAAAAATCAACCGTTTAAGTTGACTAACCAGAAAAGTACTGCCTTTTACAGGACCATTTTGAGATGCTGGACAAAAATGAGGGCCAAATACAAATTAAGTCCTTTAAAAACCTATTCATAAACCCTTGTTTTCTCGCGCAAGAGGGGTTTCAAATTTTTTCCAGACCCAGTCATTCTAACGAAGGAAGAACTATATATTCAAACTACTATTTGTTACAGAGAGGTTTCTGCGCCCTAGAAATGGCTTTCTGGGGTTAGTTCGTTTGTTCTGAATTTCATTCTTTACCTCAAAGTTTTGATCTTTTTTTCTCTTGATTCTAAGAAAGTTATCTGATTTTCTTTTTCGTTCTCAGGAACAGAAGTAAAACCTGGAAAACCTTTCACTCATCGATTTGATCAGCAGAGAGGAAGACTTCACATCTCTCAGGTTCATATCAACACTTAAAAAAAAAATCTCTCTTTCTCTCTCTCTGTACTTATCCCTATATAATACTCCATGTTTTGTAGTGTGGGTTTTGATAGGAAGTATGATTTTATATTGTAGGCAACTCTGGGTATTGGGTCACAAACACAGAAGAGCATAGTTCAGTGTAATATAGGAAATAAAAGTCCAGTTCTCTTATGTGCTTTATTGCCTGAAAAGACTGAATCTTGTCATTTGGCCCTTGAATTTGAGGAAGAAGAAGATGTAGTTTTTTCAGTTCTTGGCCCTCGAAGCGTACACCTTACTGGTTTCTACAATGGAAGTCCTGTCCGTGGACACGATGACGACTCGTATCCTTTGATTTATTTCTGAGTTTTATAGATTTTTCGTTAATACATTTTTACTTCGAACTTTGTTGTGTTATGTTATTTTGTTTGGCTTAATTTAGTTTTAAGCGAGTCTTATGGAGAAGATATTGCTCAAACTGATACTGATCGGTCATTTGATACTGAGGAAGATTATGATTCTGATTTCATAGACGATGGTGATATTGAAATGTTCCCACCTTCGTCGAATCGTAAGAGTGCAGGTATGAGGTATCCTTAATGAAACCACCCTTAACTAACTACCCACTTTTGTTATTATCTTCTTAAGTTATCAATTCATGATTCTCATATTAACACGAATATTTTTATTCAAGTTAGAATACAAGTTCTAATCAATCCAAGAAGAGCTTCCTCATCAGATAAATTAGAACAATCAACTGTTGAAATAATCTATTTTAAATTTTTCGTGCTTTTTGGTTCAGTTGAAATTGAGGAGATGCTAGATGATGAGAAACCTGCGAACGGTAAAGCAAATGGAGGGCGCAAACGTCTTAGGAAGAAGTACAGAATTAGTGATTCAGAGAGTGACGATGAAAAGCAAGTTGTTGTCAACGATAATGCAAGTAGCGCGGTTTTAGCAAGCGAAGACGATGACAGTCTGCCCATTTCTTCTATACCCAAGAAAAAGGATACTACTAAGACCAATGAACAAGGGAAATCTGAAAAGAAATCAACTAAGAAAAGCAAGAAGAATGTAGAAGACAATGGTGATCAGGACACATGCAAAAAAAGGAAATTGGAAATAATTGTTCAAGATGACAAGGCAGAAGAGTAAGATATTACTTAGCAATTTTTCATTGGTTAAATAGAAATCGTAAAATTTGTAGCTTATGGTTAATAGGTATTAGCATTTAGTGCCATAGACTGAAATGAGCTATTGCTATTGCACATACATCGTCTTTGATAAAACCGTTGAAATTCACTACAACACATCAAATCCCATGATAACTTTGCTAGCAAGTTAAACCCTTGTGATTGCTCTTAGTAGTTAGTTGTGAACAAAGGAAAGGAAGTCATGGAGAAGCTAGTATACATAATGTTCATATAATTGGTAGCAAGTTAAACCTTTGTGATTGCTCCTATGCCTTAGTCTTAGTTGTGAACAAAGGATTGAAAGCTTTGCGAAGATGTGATGTGACCAAACTGTAGGAGGCTTTGTATTTGGGGTTTTCTCTTCTTAGGTGGTGTTTTCTTTCATTGTCTGAATTAGACTCGTATGACTCGTCTGTATTTGAATTGTCTGACTCTTGTGAGCTACAAATCAACTGGAATGACCCTTGTAGACGAGTCAAACAAAAAACGAACACTATAAAATCTGACTGGAGTCAATTTGCTCTAGTAAGATTTCAGGTCCGACTTAGAACAAAAAACAAATGCTATTGCTACCTTGAATGAGTGAGTTCAGAGATTGATCTAAGCCCTGTATAGAATGTAATGCTAGGTGGTCTCTGCTTCTCATTGAGCTATCCTCCTCTTCTGCTTTTTCATGGAGCTCATGTTTTAGATTTGTGGTAACACGGCTCTTATTTTATTTGTAGAAGCAAGGTACCTGAACAGTCTAAAGGTAGTTCTATGACACCAACTGAGGTTAAGCTTGAGAGTGATGTAAAACAAAAGAAGAAAAAGAAAGAAAAGTCTAAGGAGAAAAAGTCTGATGCTGATGAAGTCAAGCCAAAGGTGGAAATGATTGTTGAAATGGATCAGGAGCCAGTTGAAGATGCACTCAAGGAGGAAAGGCACAATGACAAGTAAGAAGTGATGTTTATTTCATGTCTGAGTCTGTCAAAATACTCGGGAGTGTCCTTATCCATGGTATCCTTATATTTACATATTTATATATGTAATAATCTACAACATATTTATATAGATCAGTCGACCCAAATCTATCTGTTTGAAAAGAAAAATCCAGATTTGCTGTTGTTGCTGCTCGAGCAGTTGGCTGATCTCTGTTTATCTCTTCTCATTTCCGCTGAAAGAAACAAGAGAAGGAACAATAGTAAGTTAGTAACCAGGTTACTCGGCGAGACAAATTACTCTTGTCTCGCCTAGTAAGGGAACTCAAAACGTATGAATACTCAGGGATGGGCCCAAGAGGATCCCCGTGTGGATCAACTTTTTTTATTATTGTTATTATTATTTTAATCTTTCATGAGAACTATTGATCTTTCCTTATCCTTCATTGGCGTTGCTCTCGTTTATTTGATGTAGTTTAGTGAGAACTTCCATTGGTATAAGAAAAGTAGCTTGCTCTGAATGGGAGATATATTTGTATGTTATGAACAGGAGTACTGAAAATGCTGGTAATGTTGCCGATGGGAATCATAGTGAGGGGAAGAAAAAGAAAAAGAAGAAGAGTAAAGCACAAGAGAGTGATAAGAATACAAATGCGGAAGAAAAAGAAGAGCCGACAGTGAAGACTGAAGACAAGAAAGAAAAAGTAAAGCAATCAAAAGAGAAGACCTTTGCCAATGGTCTCAGTGAGGAGATCAAAATGGGCAAACCTGAAAGAAAAAGAGCTTCTCGTGGAAATAAGGTAAATTTATCTAGCTCATTTGATCTGGTAATGGCTGCAATTTATCTATTTGATGGTCAGATCCAAACTCCAAAGTTCATTCAATTGAAGTAGCTTTTACTGGTTTTCAGGTCTCGGGGAGGTCATGAAAGATGTAATGTTAGGGTTGATGGTCGTTACTTATTATACTACACCAACGGGTAATTTTGTTCACATTTTTGTTATTTTGCTGCACGAATCCTGAACTAGAGCAAAGAGCAGCTTTATAGGAAAGGAAATTTTGGGAAATTGGAGAAAGATGTCGACGCATTCAGATAAATAATATCTATTTGCTCATCATCAGATTTTGTTGTCTGCATTACTTAAATTATTAGGACTAAACTTCTTCTTTATAAAGATCTATTATATTCATCAGATTTTGACACAGAAACTGCTTGATAATCGATATGGTTACCAAATAATGGATGCAACATTATGACTGTCAAAATCATGGAGAGTGTATACTTTAAGAACAGTCAGAATCTAAGAAAAGAAATCGACAGAAATCTATATAATAAAAGAAGATGGTATCCTTTCTAGAATATACCCTCCTCATGAATGGGCTAAGATTATCTCCCAAATTTATCTCTATAGGTTGAGATTAGCCCGACAGACACGGACCCTCGTATAATCATGAATGAGAGAGAAAGGGCAGAGCTACCATTTTTATGTACAATCACTAGAATAATAGATAAGGTTCTTTTTCGTCGCCTGAGACAAATGGGTCTTCCCCTTGCCTCCGGCAATATCTTCCACCAACAGAGGAATAGGGTGAAACAAACAGGAGGATGTAAAAGGGACATGGTTTTCCGTGACCAAAGGGGAGGATGTAAAAAAGGTGGTGGTGGATGATGGTGAAGAAAAAGATGATAGTTGATGGTGAATAAGAAGATGAAGATGTTTGACCACAGTAGGTGGTGGTGACTGTTTTTAGTCTTTGTATTAAATTAATTAAAATTCTATCATCCTCAGTGAGATTCTTCCACCATATATTAGTGTTCCGGAAGATGATTAGATACTGTCACTGTCACTAGAGATATGGTGCTCAGAAAGCTGACTCTGGACAAGCACTAATGCTTTAAAGGGAAGAAGGTTAACCGCACTCCTACTCTTGTAGTACAAATATCATTCCGCTAGTGATCGAATATGTTGCTTGTTACGCAATAAGAGCATGAGTTCATAAGTTTCAAAAGCTTAGAGGTATCACTGTATCAGTACATATATGATTTTGAAACTCTGTGTTGGGGGCCAGCAAATGTTTTCCCATAACATTATAATGACAAAGTGATGGAATTCAAATTTTGTTCCTCTAAAAGCTAAAAACTTTGAAACAATGCCGATGCATTCGCTTCAGTGACAGCAACAACAGCAGCTGAAGATATTTTGGATTAGTCTTTCCTAAGCTCGACGTACTCACGTCTAATGCCTGCTGCATTTACGATCACGATTTCTACCCTGTCACCCTGTAGAAGTACATAGATTAAAAATGTTAAGACGAGGGAAACAGTGAAAGACACTAAGTATAAATAACGAAATACCAATTACTGCCCGTAATCTAAACAGGTTTGTGGTATCAAAGAAGAAACTTGACAACACATGCCAGCGAAAACAACATAAAAAAAAAAAAAATCAAGAGGTTGGTTTTTTAAGTTTGGATTTTAGTTGCTTACGAGTTACGAGTATGTAATATAGTTCATATTGGATGAACGGAAAGTTAACTGAATTCATTTTCATTGAGCTTTTTAATTACCACAGTTTACCAACAAAGGATTTAGCCAAACTGATTTAAATAATGCCGTATAAAAAAGAATCCGAAAGAAGAATAGAAGCATAGTTATACTAGCGAGCAGCAGGCCTTTACTCGTGAAACTACTGATTTCAGAACGCGTGGAAGGATAGTACACACTTCCACTTTTGAGACTTCTTGGTAAAATATCCAACAATCCCTCAAAGTATATCTACTATCGAAAGCATAATCTATACGAGATTTTAATTCATAATGTATACTTGACGCGGCATGCTCATGACTTTTCCTTATTGTCTCCAAAATTCTCGATGATTGTTATATCACCTGTGTTGTGGTATTGTGCCTATATGCTAATTAAATGCCTAGTAGAATCTCAAATATCGCAAACTATATGCGAAAGGGTAGCGAGAAACTTACAGTGTATATATCTCTTTCGGCTGCAGATGCAAAAACATCTTTAACCAAGTCAACAGCTTCAGACTCTGACAAGGGAGTTACAGCATCCTGTACATTTTAAGTAGCCAATTAGTTGAAATGGAATAATCTTTAGGATCAAAACAAAGGTCTAGATAGCAATATCAGTTTTACCTTGGCAGGTAATAAGAGAGGACTAGGCGACTTTAGTTGGTTATCCAAAACGGGAATGATCAGGGTAGAACCGGATCCCTGAGAGCTGTACCCAACCCTCTCATAGGATCCCACAGCATCATACGTGTAAACACAGCCTTTCCCTGAAAATTTGTTTTGTGAAAAGTATAAGAAAACTTGCAGATATACTCTGAAAAGTTAGATATCGGGTTTAAGGTAATTTACTCACCTTCATTGTCGAGGCCACCTAAAACGTTGAAAGCATAGTAAGGGAAGAAACGTTTGTAGTAGAGGGTATTAGAGAGAAGTTGACCCATTGCAGGGCAGCTCATCTGCTTCCCGTGTTGGTGCTGGTAGATCTAAACCACCACAAAGCAGATAAAGTAGCAACAATTGAGACTCTAGAAACAGATAAAAATCAATCTAAACAAGGTGTTAGATTTTGAATTTAAATATATTTGTTCATGGGACAGTGGCACGTTAAAACATACTCCCTCCTTCACCTCTAATATTATGGTTCTAACATGATTGGTAACGAGTTGGAATTAACATATTTTGAGGAGCCATCAATCGTAAATACTGTAAATTTTGACAATTATAAAGATGTGGAATTTGTGAGTCCAAAAGAAGTTGGAGTTTCTAGTCCAAGAACGATGTATCTGCTCGGGGTTCTTGCCACAGATGCATCCGGTGAGGAACTGTAATAACACTCTTTCCTTGGACTCGTTCTCATGTGTGTACTGTCGGTACTTCTACTTTCTTTTACGAATTAGTCGGCCTGTCTATTTCAAGATATCTCAGTTACTGGAGTAAGACCTTCAACTTTTTAGGCTCTAAAGTTATCCAAAAGAACCATCTATATATCCTTATTAATAATCTGACACTAACAAGAACTACATGATATGTCTAATAATCTTACACAGTTATATTGTGTGATAGGATCAAGTTAATTTGTTCTGGGTTTTACACTAAATATGGCTCTAGTTTATAGCATAGAATAAAGTATCTTTTTAGCCGCAATTTTGAACAGGGTAGAGCTGATTTTATAAACTATTATCTTCATCTTTTATTTATAAACTTGTACTTTTAACATGGAATATTCATGGCAATAGATACAAAAAATTCCAATTACAGTAATAGTATGTAAACCCATCAAAGTACTAAAAGATTAGCTTATTCTGAACGCAAAAAACTGTCGCAATTGTGTGCAAGACCTTTAATGCAAATGAACTTTTGATCACTAACCAAGTGTCTGGCCGATAAGGCTTTTTGTAGGGCTTTCACATCGGCCTGAAACCCAGAGGAAGACAACACACATTTGTCTGCCCTGAAATGTCAATAACATAGAATCATTATAACCATAGTAATCAAGTACCAACCCACATTATTGGTTCAATATTTATAAACCCTAAATTAGTTTGTAGTAAGATCAATAAGGTAAGTTCACTGTTCTCTGATTTCATATTATAATTACTACAAGTAATAAGATAGGAGTTCCTTCTCTTCTATTCAAATGACACATCAAAAAAAAAAAAAAAAAATACTATGACCCAATTCTTGTATTACAAATTTACAATCACAACCCCAGATAATGAACATAACTAAATAATAATAAAATCTAGGGTCAGTAATCATTCCATCAAAACAACAGAAAAAAATGGGGGTTTTATGCATTTTTTGGTCTAAATCGCCAGTTCTAAACACAAGTTAGAGAGAGAGAGAGAGGGAGTACAATTGGCAAATTTTAGAGTAATCACGAGTGAGGATGCTGTAACCAGTTGACATCCGAGTATCAGCTGCAATAACACAGTAATCGGATCCTGCGATCGCCACACAAGTTCTGCAGAAAACAAACAAATCAAAACCCACTTACACTTAGAGAGAGAAAGATTCAGTCAAAAAGAGAGAGTGAAAGAGAAGAAGAGCTAACCCGCCATTGTTGTCGTAAGGGTTGAAGTTAGCTTGCTGCTTGTGAGACATGACGGGATCCAAAGAGAGAGAGAAGATGAGAGAATGGAGAAAGTAGGTCGAGGTTGAATTCGTTCTTTTTGTATATGAAAATTGGGGATTGCTTTTAACTCAAGAAATGTGAAGACGGGTTAATAAGGTTGAGTGAGCTGCTAGTCCAGCCCTTTGAACCTAATTTAGACGGGTCATCCATGGTTTTTTTCCTTCCCTATTTGGGTGGGGCTAGTGGTGGGTTCACAACGACTAGAGTGCAGACGAGAAGAAAAATTATAGAAGAGACTACTACGAAAGTAGACTATTTCAGACTTATATAAGAATTAATCGTCCATCGATAATGAAAAAATCTACCAAAGAAGAGAAATAAACTTGACTCGAAAATGAAGACCATCGATGTCGTGTAGGTCTGGAGTAGACTTTGGCTTGTAACATCTTCTAGTAATTCTTGCACCAGAAACTCATACACGTTTAGAAGTAATGTTGAAACAACACAACTCATTTACTGACATGTTGGGACTGCACACTGCGATCAAAATAGACCGTGGTGTGCCATGATTTTGGCCACAATAGCCCCCACAGGCACATTCCTAGAAAACCTGTTACCAAAGTTGAAGTGTCATTACTAGCCACATTGGAACCCTATATGAAACACTCCAATTGATGTAGGACACTTTTTTGTTTTTTTTTTTTTGTTGAAAGGACACTTTTTTGTTTGTTAAAAGAAAATTGTTGTAGGATACTCTTTTTTTTTTTTTGTTGAAACCGTTGTAGGATACTCTAGTAAAAGAAAATTGAGAGGCCATAAGAATTTTGTGAAAATCTCTTATTCAAATTCATGTGAAGAGTTAATATTTTTCACATCACAAACTTTAATTTTGTAAGTTCAACAGAAAAAAAAAATTAAATTTTGTACAATCTTCTAAACCGTAACATTGAACCAACAAAATTCGAGGTGGTCTACCTCTACCCACAACTCCCGCACTAAGATCGAAGAGAAGTTTGGCCGGCCTACGACACAAACTTGTTCATGCTTTGACAAATACAATAGGTTCTTCTGGTGTACCAAAGCTACAAACCTTTTGACAAGCGTGCCGTGTCAGCACAACTCGTTGCGAACCATAACTTACTTGTATATATAGATGAAACTCCAAATCATAAATAATCAAGAGTCCAAACTTTTTGGTTTGTTTTAAGATAGATCCAGCTTAATCTCTCAAGTACTTTCCTCTTCCTGGTCGGTACTTTCCTATTCTCTCAATTTCTTTTTTTTTTTTTTTTGTTGAAGTTCTATTCTCTCAACTTGGTGATAGAAAGTTAATACAGTACCAACGTCGGAGTAGTAATCTTGGTCATCGAGTAGAGTTCTACAGTGGGAAGAAAATACCTCAAACCCAGAACCCAGTGGTGGTGGTGGAGATAGTTAGTGTTCGACCAGTAATCTCTTTCTCTCTTTTAGTTTTTATCTCCTCTTTCTCGCTCTAAACGGGATCGGCGGTATTGGAAATACGAAATCGAAAACTTAGAGAGAGAAAGTGGTGGGGGGGAAGATGGGGTTCGATCTGACGGTATGGTTGTTGGCCTTCTTTCTCCTCATCGCTCTTTTAGGCCTTCTCGTCTACCAGGTTCTCCCCTCTCTCTCTTGTTTGGTATTATGTTTTGAAAGATTAGTTTGATCTTCTTGTTTATTTGAAATAGCTAAATCATGTTTATTAGTTAGTGTAATGGGTGGTTAGATTGGGTTGTTGTTGTTGTTGTTCTATCCTCGTTTGATTTTGTGAAGAAACTTAATTTAATTGGAAATTGTAAACATAGAATTTTCTTATTAGATGTGTGTGAAGTGATAATGTAGAATTAGAATTCAGGCAATGTCAGAAGCAAATTGTTATTGGGAAAGGGAAGTAAACAGTCACAGTCACACAAAACACAAGAAATTTACGTCGTTTGGTGAGACCTACTCCGCGGTGAACAATTACGTAATGGTTTTCACAATGAATGAAGAACAAGATTACGGAGATTTATTTTAAGGGTTTTAGTATTTGTAACTCACTAAAACCCTAGCACGTACCCACTTCTAAGTTCTAACTCTGTCTCCAGTCTCCCCCAAAACCGATAACTGGACACACCCCTTACATTGATAACAACCCATTATAAGACATTAAGACTAGGGCAAACTTAATTAAACATGTCAGCCCGAGATTTTGGAAATGGTTTCTCGGGTTGCAAACCGTTATTGATGCACTCTCAACACAAAATAATTGAAATGTCCCCTCTTTTTGTTTATGACTTCATAAGTTCAGTATCAAAAAAGAATTGTTCTAGTTCTTGCTTATAGTGCTTTTGATATAAAGATTTAGAGAGAATTTATTCGCAAGAGATGGTTTCATTGAACCCCTATGGAACTTTATCTATTAGATTCTACAAATTAGATGAGAATATTTCAACTTTAAGATGAAGCTGGTTTCCTGAAACTGAAACTGAAAATTACAATTTTATTAGTTTTCCTATTATATTGCAAGATGTGAACTAAAAGAGGTGAACTATATCACTAACTAACTTTAAAGTGTAAACCACAACTTAGCCATTTACTTGGGAATTTAATCGCAGGGACCATATGGAGTTTTTTTGTTTATTCGGTGTCGTTCCCACATCTTTAAGTAGTAGAAGTGAACCATCTGATTATCCGTGTTTTTTATATAGTCTGTATATATTATAATCAAGACATTTCATGTGCCAAAAGAAAATCATGGTGGCATGCTCACTGAGTATGATTGCTAGTGAGTATTAGATAGCCTGGTAGGTGTAAATATAATAATATGTACCTCATTCTTTGTTTGTGGCATGCCCGAGTACTCTTCAACTCATTGTTGCCTAGTGGGTATTTAATGGATTCATGGAATAAATTCAGAGAGATTCTTGTCGATATTTGAGGCAGCGTAATATGACTACCAAATTCACTTTTACCCATAAATTTAGTTCATTCAATTCAACCAACTAGTGGAACGATCCCTCAGCTTTCACCAGTAATGTGGAGCTTTAGCGATAGTTCCTCCTATCCACGAGTTGCTAGTGTAATAGATAGGTTTATCCTCCATTTTTCATGCATATTCTGTACAGATAAGTTATCTAGGCACAAGTACAACCGTCTTTCCAAGCATAGGCTTATCCTCTTCCTAGTGTCGCTACTTGTTAAGACCAAAAAAATAAACTTTGTTCATTTTTTCATCTTATGTTGGTCGACTAGGCAATGATTGGCCTAACTTTTTTCCTTCTGCTGGGTTTAAGGGGTGGAAGTCCCTTTCCCATTGTACTTGCTCATGTCATTTGTATCTTTAAAGATCTGCCTTAGGTATGAAATATTGGTTCCTACTATAAAAACAAAAACGACAATAGTTCCACAGTACCTCGAAAATTACCTGTTTTAACGAAAGGGTTAATACTAGAATTGTTTGTGCATCGTGTATTATTTTTTCCGCCTGCTTCTTTAGTTATTCCGTTTTCAGTGTGCAATCAGGTAATCTAACTTGTGAAAGAACTTCTTGCAGCTCATGTGCTTAGCAGATTTGGAGTTTGATTATATCAACCCATACGATTCAGCTTCACGCGTAAACAGTGTGGTGTTGCCTGAATTTATTGCACAAGGAGTTCTGTGTTTTCTCTTTCTCATATCAGGGCATTGGGGTATGTTCTTGTTATGCACGCCGTGCCTATACTACAACGTGAGAGTGTAAGTCCTTTCCCTTTCATATTTCTGTCTGCATTTCCATATAGAAACTAATCTGAACAATTAAAAACCTTATTAAAGAAAATGTAGTTTAATGAACTAATGAAAAATTTGTGAATATGAAACAGTTCTGTTTTAAATTTAAAAGTTAGCAGACATTCTCCATTATATAGAAACAGTTAAAAAGAACTTGAAATTGGAGAACCGGACTTGATTTGTTTTTTTTAAATTTTTAGTGACTATTCAACTTTGATGTGTCTTATTACAATGTCAAGACATGACAGCTTAGGATCTGTTTGGGCTCGTTTACCAAATATTGATGTTCTCATACCCTGGGAGCGGTGATTTAATTTCTTGTGCTTAAACTAATTTGTACTTAGGTCACACGAATTTAGCGAAATAGGGTGCCCATAGTTGTAGTTCAATACTTCTAAACGAGGCTACGTCAAACCAATTTATGTCAAACTCATCCAACTAACTATGACTTGTTAATATGTTTGCATTTAAAGAGAGAAGATCAAAGTTTACCTTTGATCGCGAATAATCACAAAAACTCACTCCTTATCAAGCCGAGCCTCACCGATGACCGATAGATTGGAGTGTTTCTTGTTTATTTATGTGAACCTAGTTTACAAACTATAAAACTAGAGGAAATTAAGGAAACCCAAGTTGAGAAATATCTACTTTCTGTAAAGATGTAATAAGCACTATCATAGAGAAGTTTTCAACAACCAAAAGACTAGAAAGTCTCCAAGTAAATCGGAGTTCATGGATTGACAAGGCAGTTCAGATGCAATTACTTGTCTACTGGTAAAATGGTATGGCTACTTGTAAAACATTTAATCAGATGCTTTCTTCTGATTATACAAATATGAAACTTTGGTAGCAATAGTAATGGGCATCGATCAATAGCTACAAATTACCTGGCGATGATATGTTTATCCATTCTCCAGTTGGTGTAGACACCAACAAATACTGTGCGTCAATCTATATTCTTGGTATCTGAGATGTCTTGGCCTCTTGGGGTTCTTGACTCTTGTACAGTTGTACTAAAGAAATAAACCCATACCTAAGGCTATGGGCTAAATCATTTTCATTTTGTTTTCTTTTCTTTGATGGGTTTAATTTAAATTCTGTCAGTTGAGCATATTCTTTATAATTCTTTTTCTAACCAATTTCTGGTTCGTTATTGTGATCAGGTACATGAGAAGGCACCATTTAGTAGATGTTACCGAGATCTTCAACCAGCTCAATTGGGAAAAGAAACAACGGCTTGTTAAATTAGTATATCTAGTTATCTTGCTCTTTCTCTCCCTCTTCTGGTACGTATAACAAGAGACATCCTGATACTGAAAAGTTATTTCTTGAACTGTTGGATCTAATTTTTTTTTTTTTTGTTTATACTCATTGTAGGATGATTTATAGTGTATTGGAAGATGATGAGTAACGAAACATTCCGCTTGCCTATTATCATCACCTAAGTGTTACTCCTGTAAGTATGAAATGATTTTAAGCCCCATTTGTTGTAGCTCACTAGTTTGGGGGCAAAACAGTCTATTGGTCAAAATATGGGAGTCAAAATAGACAAATTTTTCACTATATGGAGCCAAATGGGCGTTAATTTTTAGGCCCCATTTGTTGTAGCTCAGCCCTATCTCACATGTAATGAGTGATCTCAAAATTCAACCGAAAGTAACGTGGCGTTTTGCATTTACTCATGACCCAAATATCTTTCGTTCTCTATGAAGATGAACGACACAGAGAAAGTAACATCCAATAAAACATTTTATCTCGAAGTAGTTTTCAAGATGAGTTTTGAAACAAAATCCTTAAAAGAACCTGAAATCTGAAAACAGATGTATTTTGAGAGTTCGAGTCTCCGACAAAATTTTTTGCTAGTTTTAAAATTTTGAAACAGATGTTGATCGAGTACCCAGTATGTATGCTTACCGAGGTTGGTTTTCGTTGTAGCAGAAACAACTTGGAAGGTCTCTTTACAAATCTTGGAGATCGGAGGTGTAGGCGTCTCGAGGTCATCGGAAGGTTAATTAGATATCTGGTGCTCCTGCAGTTTCGTACCCGTCCATACTAAGTTATTTGCTGATTTTCTTGTATAATTCTTAATCTTATGGTTCTCATTTTCTTCATCCTTTATTTAACCCTCTTTTTACTGTCTAAAGTTGTAAGGATGGTGAATTCATATTTTATCTTTAAATTTGCATGGGCATCTTAATTGAAGAGATCTATGATTGGAAAAACAGTAATGTCATGTTTTAGCTAATTATGCTTCTTAGTCATCTCTCCTGAGCAAGGAATAAAAAATCGAAATATTTCGGTCGAAAAATCCGAAATATTTCGTTTTTTGAGATTAGGTGCACGAAATGGAGCTTACAACTATTTCGTGCAAGATTTCGTCGAAATATTCGAGATCTCGACCGAAACTTTTAGAAATATCAAAACAGTTAAAGAGAAAGTGAAAGTTAAAAAAAAACCTCTTTGATTCGTCATATTCTTCTTGGTTTCTTCATCATGTCTTCTTAATTTCTTCTTCATCTCTTATTATTCTCTAGGGTTTCAGATTTAAGAGCTATTTTAGGGGTTAGGGTTTCTGGTTTCATAGGAAGAAGGGGTTAGGGTTTCTGGTTTCATAGGAAGAAGAAGAAGACAAGTGCGGCTGAAGTGGAAACCAGAAAGAGATTAGGGTTTTAGATTTTTTTTTAAGATTATAATTCTAAAAGCACCCCAAAAAAGTTGATTGGCACCCCTTTCCTCAATAACCTAAAGTGTTGCGGGGTGCTAATAACACTTTCGAGGGGTGTTTTTAGTACCTGATTTTGTATACCTTAGACGTGATTTTCTTACTTAACCTCTGAACAAGTTCTTAAGTGAAAATAGCCCCTCAAACTAACAAAATAGTCAAAAGATAATTGAATTTGCCCCCTAAAGTAATCGTTTTATTGCAGATTAACCCCTAATCTAACTGTTTTAGGATAATTTGAAGTGAATAATTCAATTTAGCTTGCTAACTTAATTTTTTATTGCATATTAGACCCCTAAGATACTAACCTTTCATACTAAACAAACGTTAATAAGGATACTAACATTTCAGTAAATTTGTAAAATTTCCACACAGACCGAAACGTTTCCACGAAACGTTTCCACTTTTGGACCGACCGAAACTTCCACCGAAACCGAAGTTTCATTCCTTGCTCCTGAGGAAACTCATATTCCTGCTGGAGGCTCACTTTCTTAGCCCTAGGAGTAAGTCTGATTTCCCCTCCCTGCACATAGTGGTAGAGTTATGGCACTTCAATTGGGTTAGAGTTTTATTCCAATAGAAGTTGATATAATGCCTTAGAATGTGCACCAACACCATTCATTGACTGGTGTAAAAAGAATGTAACAATATAGATATTGCACATCAAAGAATAATTCGGCATATACCTAAGGTGTAAGACAACGATCTTAAGATTCTAGGTAGGGAGAAATTGTGGCGGATTCAAGATTTACTTCTGAAGGACTAAAACGAACAAAACTTGGATAAAATTTCGACAAAATTGTCCATAACTCGGAAATTGAAGAGTGGTAAAAAAAAATCGTTTAGACTGATAGCTATCTTATATATTCTTATCTAAAGGCTCTAATAAATCAGTCTATTGTCCTGCCAAGGTTATATGTTTAGGTAACCTTCCTCAAGCTTCCAATAGCCTACTTATTTTTCATTATGTTTTAGGTGCTTCGGATGGGATATCAGACTCTCAGACTAATTCTCACTCCAAAAATGTTAAATCACCTCCAAATTGAGACTAACCACAATGGTGATGTGGGCGTCTCCAATTGGTCAGGCCAACGGGAGAGACATACGACCCGACTAATCAGAACCAACCTAATCACCATTTCGCCTGTGTCGGCCCAAACTTCTGGGTCGTATCCTCTTCCCACCCCTACCAATAGCCAAATTAGGGTGCTTTTGGTCAAATTTGGATAAAACACCTGACCTGAGTCTCCAGTCCTTGTTTTGACTCTCGGACGGGTCGATCTATGTCTTTTTTATCCGTGCGGGCGCCAATAGATGTTTGGGGTCAAAGAAGATTGACCTTAGTCAATCTCCTTTTCGGGCGCTAACAGCAATTTTCGGGTGCTCTTAGCCTCACCCACTTTTTCCTTTGCGCAGGAGAAAGATAGGTACTTTCTTACGGTTCCTTGGACAGATTCGGAGTCTTCGACTTGCTTGACGCTTCTCCTTCAACCGGCGATCAATTACGGCGAATCAATCAGGTAAGCATCATCTTCATAACATTCAAAGTTAACACAGTTTTCTCCTTCCACTAGTCTGTTCATACAGATGAAGTTTAGTTATTTATTCTATTGAATCTTCTTTTTTCTTCTGAGAATGATTCGTTAGGGTTTTTTCTGATTGATGTAATTTATTACTTCTTCCTTTATGAATTAGATTAACTACGAATGGGTAATTCCATTTACTATTTGTTGTTTTTGAAACACTGATGCAAAATTTGGAGAGGAATTTTGGGAATTTAGGATTATCAAGTTCACTCTAACTTAGGTTGTATTATATAATAATGTTTTTGCCTTACTAAAAGTTTTGAGATTTTAGAAGAATTAGTTTTTCAACATTATTAGTTAAGTTGTTTGATGAAATGCTAGAAGGAAGATTCTTTTACTAAATTGAAATGCTTAGAATAAATGTCTACAATCATGAGTTTATTTAACCTAGCCAAGCTTGGAAAAGGGTAATGCTTGGTTCACCATAAGGCCAATAGAAAGGTTTGGCGAAAACAATTCTCCTTCTCCTAAGTTTATCTCGCCTGTTCTTTTTTCCCTACGTGAACGAAGTGATATTTTCTAGGTTTGTCTCCAATATGTCTTTCAGTTCCCAGACAGATCTTCTCCCGAACTTAAGTTCTCACTGCCTCCCGAGTCATTAGAGGAGACGGTCTCATTTAGTTAATGATTTATCATTTATCACTCCAAGGATAGCTCAACTGTGGTTGGGATGATGGGTGGTTTTGATCACCACCTTTAAAGTGTCCAGTGGATGAACTAAACTATACTCGATAACTATACTATTGTTCATGTCAAAGTCATCGCTTAAACTGTATTCCATATTCATGCTGCAACTTATTTATACCTTTCCATTTTGTGGTCTCACAGAGTACTGTTGGGCTAACTAAAGTAAATCTTTTTTCATATCTTACACATAACCATTGTTTTCTTTTTTGTTTGGTGTTTTACACATCTAAGAAATCGTTCTTATATCTCCTCTTTCTTTGCAGTTCAGAAGGTTTACTCCAAAAATGGTGAATGCCACCAAAGGACTCTTAATCTCATGGTAAGTTGCATTAGTTAGAAAATGCTGCTTCATTCAAGAGAATGTGTTTTGATATATAGCGCTAATCTTCATTGAATGACATATGCTACTGTCAACCGTCCCTTCTCTATCTTAGGAACTTATCAAGTTATATTCGTCATTACTTTCAACCTTTTAGACCACATAGCAATTATATAGATCACATGAATCTCTGGAAAGTTTGGTTTATGGAAAAAAGGATATTTTATTGGTTCTACTTTTTTTAAACATTATTTCCTTAGGGTTCTCTTGTTATGTCCGAAAACAAATGAATTTTGTGAGACAAGAGAGTGAACGAGGAGGCCTTAATGGAAAACCTAATTGTCACTTGATTTCTCTGTTGCAGTGACATACCGATGGCGCAGTTCATCATCAATATGAATGCTACTCTTCCTGCATCACAGAAGTTCATAATACATGTGTTAGACAGCACCCACCTATTTGTGCAACCCCACGTTACTGAAATGATCAGGAGCGCCATTTCCGAATTTAGAGACTTAAATTCTTACGAAAAGCCCGCTTAATCCGTATATGTTTTCTTTAATATATTATTGTGAATTTTAGGAACAATAATGCTGCATCAACTACCACTTTGATCTCTTGTTAGACCTAATTCAACAATGTCATGCTTATTTAGCATCATTTTATTTCTTCAGAAGCTAACGAAAAACGTGTGGAAAAAAGTCGCAAGGAATATCTTTGCAGGGTATGATAGGAACAATAATGCTACAATTACGGAGACATGTAAATCCATCTTGGGAAGTTTCTTAGAGAGAGCTTGTACATGCGCGATAGCGTTTGGAAATTCAACTGTTTCAGTTTGTGCCGGGGTAAACTCGATTATCAATTTAATTTGGGGGTCAAGTACCAATTAGCATAGGTAAGCTTTGAAAATGTTTAGAAGTCTGTTTTGACAGGGTGGTAAAATATGTCTTTTCTCGCATAGAACAAAGTCTAACTCATGATTCTGTATATTCCAAAAGTCCTTCCTATACCCCTTGTGCCAATAAAATAGTTTGTATACAAGTCCGTATAATCATATTATTTCACTTTGTTGTCTTTGTTGAAGCAATGAAACCCTAAAATACCTTGTCTTCCATCTTCAATCTATTAGGTTAATTTCAATATTAGAAAAATAAATAAATGTTGTTGATTGGGAGTGTAATGTAGAATTTTTGACGTTTTTGCAACATAAAATTCAATTTGGATCTGTAATATGATGTGGCTATATTAAATTACAACAGAGGTATCTCATAGAGAGGACATTTTGTTCTCGAGACACTTCTAAATATCTAACTTATCATTTTTAATATTTAAGCAAATAGAAATCAGGTATGCATATTTATATTCAAAATGACTAATTATTATTTAGTTAAAAAACTAATCATGTTATATAAGCAAAAGAAGCAATTTTAGAGAATTGTATTATAGACACTAAAATTTGAGGATCTCTAATTTTATTTTTGATTTAGGATTGAAAATTTCAATTTAGACTTTGACACATAGGACTGATAGAGACTTTTCTGAGTTTTGTATTAGAGATGCTCTTAACGAGACACTCAACAAAAGCTCTTGAAGTCATTAAATTGTTTTGAATGTCTAAAAATGCTTCTCCACTAGCTTTAGTCCAATAAGATAGGCCATAATATATTTGCATACAAATTACCAACTACAAACTATTAGGGCTGAGAACAATCTTGCCCATTACAATGTCACCGATAAACATCAACTACTTTGTCTTGTGGTTAGCTATAGTAGTCGATAACAAATTTACTCATATAAGACCTCTTATACATCCTAGAAATCAACAAAGTCCGGACATTTTTAAACTTGAAACTCTGTTAAGATAGGTTTATATTTTTCAAAGATTTAGTTGAAAAAAACTTAACCTAAGGTATACAACTCGGAGACTTGATTAGTTGGTCATGTTGTTGGATTGTTCTTGAGAAGTCACCAGCTTACATCAAGAGGGGAAATTTTGTCAAGGTTGTACATGTGCGATCAACACATTTGGAAAGTCAACTGTTCCAGTTTATGCAAGGGTAAACTCATTTCTCAGTTACTTTGGTTTAGTAAACTCAATTACCGACTGAGGGACAGAATAAGATCAAGAAATATTTAAAACCTACATGGAACAAATGAGTCTGTTTCATTTGGGTGGTAAAATGTACGTCTTATTCCTAATAGAGCAAATTCTAACTCTTGATTGTGCATGGATGTTGCAGTCATTTGTTACACACTTACACTAATGCCAATACGTGAACAAGTCGTGATCATATTGTTTCACTACATTGTCATATGTTTGTTATATCTCGTTTTCTAGTTCTTACTCTATGCATTACAACATTAGGTAATATTACTTTAAAAAGTTCATTTTAGATGTTTTTATCTTTAATAATAAGAATAGACAAATGTTTTTATCTAGATTAGTTCATTCTAGATTTTCTTTCAATTAAAATGTTTAGACATATCTCCCACCTCGTTACAAGTTATGCTTGCAGTGGTGCAAATTATGCTTTTGAAACATGTTGAAATTATGCTAAAACAAACTTATTATAATTTATTCTACATGATAAGGGAGTATAAAAGTCTGATTTAAGGGTTAGTTATTTATGAAGTTGTGTGGTAGAAAAAGGATGCAAAGATTAATTTAGGGTTTTGGTATAGGAAGAGCATTTTTTAGCAAAGGCAGTGCATTAGATAGGGAGAGCACTCTTTTTAGAATAGGGAGGGATAAACATTTTTTTTTAAAATAACCCAAATTTATACTTTGGTCCCTCCCATCAAACTATTTTGGACCAAAAGAGAGAGAAGAGGGTATCCTCCTGTTTGACTAAAAATCTTCGAGAGAGAAGAGAGATAAACATCCTGAAAAGGAGAAAAGTCCTAAATCTGTTTGATTCTATAAAAAAAATATAGAGATAGAAACCAAAACCCTAGATGACTAACACGACGCTCATCTCCATAGAGAGTTTGTAATTCTTGTTATTGTTTGATTTCTCCATAGATTTTTAGGGTTTTAACACTAATTAAAGTAATTTTTGAAGATTTCAAGTATAAATATTGTAATAAGGAATACAAACAAGGATGTAACTCGAAAAATATATAAGCGACATTTATATAAAAAGAAATTTCGCTTAGCAAAAATAAAAATTCATGAATACCAACTGAAAATTAAAAAAAAAAAATCGGTAGAGCGGTTGAAAAAACAGACTAATTTCAGCCATCTCACCCGAAATTTGTTACTATTTTCAACGCGATCCGTCGAAATTTGTTATCTTTTTCAATCGACCCAACCGAAATTTGTCATCTTTTTCAGCCGTTACGACCGAAATTTGTTGTTTTTTTCACCCGACCCTACCGAAATTTGTTACTTTTTTTTTTCAGTCGATCCAACCGAAATTCTTTGCGAAAAAAACGACCTAAACCCTAAAACGTTTGTTCAACCATAGAGGAAGATAAGAAAATGTTATTTCTTTACCTAATACATACTATCTTCATTATAAATGTCTTTGTTATGTCGATAACTTCGTTTAAGTTGATGTTGATAGTAGTGACGATATTAGAGTTTTGGTTGTTTATGTGAGAGAAACTACAAGTGAATAAAATATTAGATTTATTATTAATTTTTATTGAAGTCCTTCTATTTTGGCACTTTTTATTAAATGATCCTTATAACGCCCTCTTTAAACTAATTTGGTAAAGGAAGAGCAAATACATAAATTGACTTTTCTAACGCACTGCCTTTACTAAATAGTGCTCTTCCTATACCAAAAGCCTTAATTTATTGTGGAATACAAAAAGATGAAGGAAAATGAACGGGGACTAAAGGGAATTAGATATTGGAGGAAACTAAATTTAAATCTATGTGTTAAGCAAGTCAATTTTGGGTAACAAATTATTTACAAAAATAACACTAAAATATAATTATTTGTAAATGGAGGACATGGTAAAATTGGAAAATTGAACAACATCATGAACTAAATTTCCACACCCAATTTCCATTATGAACATATATGTCTCGGGGAGCGTATGTAAAACTTTGGTGGATTTTGATTTTTCGATTGTTCAATTGAACCGCCTTCGTTAGTTGTTTGTTCTTTATTGAATTAAACCTGTATCCCATAACTTGGTAGGATTTAGGTTTATCAATGCTTTATATGTAGTTCTTATTTACATCAATACATAGTTGTTCTTTAATGAACAAGATAATGGTATGTCTGTAAAATTTTTTAATTTCTAAAGCTGATATGTCCTAAATTTTTGAGAATATTGTAGAATCCTTTCACTTTCAATTGTATCACAGTAGATTGTTAGGTGGGAATTAAAATCTCAAAACTTGAATTTAAAGTTATTAAATTGTTTTATGTCTAAAATGCTCGACTTATGTAAAAAATTAGTCCACTAAGATAGGCGCCATAACATATTTGCATACTAATTACTACATGTTATCTACTACGGCTGAGAATAATCTTTCCCATGGCAATGTCACAGACAAACATCAACTATTTTATCATGGGATCGGCTATAATAGTCTATAGGACACAGTAGCATGGCTGAGGACTTGGGTGGTTAAGTGCTAAAATTTATTTCATTATTTGGGACTCTTTATTTGGTAATGTAAAGCCTAAACTACTTTTTTTTTATTGCAATGTAGTTAACAAAATTTCAAACTAATTTAACTTAGATAAAATTTTCTTAATCTTAGACTATAAACGACTAATTTATCACTCAGAGACTAGATTAGTTGGTCATGTTGTCCGATTGTTCTTGAGAAGACACGAACTTACGTCAAGAGGGAAAATTTCATCGAGATTGTATATGTTATTTTGCAAATCTCTGTATGTAAATGCCACAAAAGAACCCTCGACCGTCTTTGACGTTCCACGAGACCGTTTATACCTTCCATCTCCAGATTAGTAAAGCAAGTAATAAAGTTGCGACAACACCTATCAATGCACCTACTACAACCAAAGTTACCGAGCTTTTCTTCCCCGGAACTTTAGATGTCTTGACTTCGGAAGCAGAAAGTTTAAGATAGAGATTGTCTCCACCACCAGAGCTTTGAAGATTCAACAAAGCTCCATCCCATATTGAACACCCATTATTTGCAAAAGCATAAGCCTTACACAAACATTTCTTTGTGCAAGCCGATTTGCATTCATCAGAACTCTGAACAACTGAAGTTTGAGGTTTAACGGGTAATACCACGTTTGAAACCGTTTGAAATGCATCTTTGTTTTGACATGCCAATGTTTTTTTTCTAACACACCCACCAGTCGAATCGCTAAGATTCCACTCTCTCAGAAGATTGTTCTTTGAAACCTTGTAAACAATCACATTTAAAGTATCTTGATTACAAGTACCAAAAGATCCACAAATACCATAAACATCACATTGTGCTTTAGGTTGAGACGAGAACAAATTCCATTGTTGGTTGTAATCTGACCAAGTATACGTTTTGATTTGTCCAGATAAATCCAGAACTTCTCTAGTAATAATAGACTTATTATAATTTTTTTTTTGTTAAGGAATAGACTTATTATAATGAACAGAATAAGTGAAATAGCTCTCATTATCATTCGAAATGTAGCTGAAATTGAGAGTAAATTCCAGGAGATGGATCTTCAGAATTTTTCCATGAAATTGGGCTTTGTGATTGATTATTTTCTTGTTAAATCCAAGTTTTCCACCAGGTAACCATGTATTTGTTGGATGATCAAAACTTTGCCAAATAACAGTAGTTGGGTTTGATTTATCTCTTAGAACAAGATTTCCATCATCACCAAGAACAGCTTCAGATGGATTTAAACTGTTTGATGAAATTTGGGTTGACCAAATTTGGGTTTTTGATTGATCATAGATGACTAAATTACCATTTTCTAAGAATTTTAGCTCTGAAGAAGTTGAATTAGTGAGGGGTTTTTCTCTGTTTGCTACCCAAACTACAGTTTGATCTGGGATATTTTTGTACCAAGATTCCCAGAACAAAGATTCCATCTTTAGATACAATTTGCTTGGTTCCAGTTAGAGAATCATCAACAGAGATGATATCAACTGCAATTGTGAGGTGAGTTTTTATGAGAAAAAGAAAAATAGTAGAAAGAGAAAGAAAACCCGTGATTTGTTTCTGGGATCCATCTCTATGCATAATGAAAACAGAGAGAAGACAGTAAATTTTCAATCTTTTTTGTGAAGAAATTGTGATGAGGAAGAGTCAAATTCAGTAACAGAGAGTTGGGTCTTCTTCCTCTATTATGTGGTGTTGGTTAATTATGAACAAGCGATTCCCCTCTGTTATCTGTCTGGTCTTTAAAAGTCTTCTCTCTCTCTCTCTATCTATCTATCTTCCCCTCTCTAATTTCCCTCTGTCGATTGGCTTCTTTATACAGGTTCATTTGAATTTATGAAATCTGACTAATTCAACCTAAATTTTATAGCTTAAGCTCATGAAATATCTAGAAGTTTTTCTTAATTGAATCCTTGGTTGGAGTTGTAAGAACTATAATCTTCCACCTCAGAGGTCAAGGATTCGAGGCACACGCTGAACAATTCAAAAAAAGAAAAGTACTATGTAAGTCATATCTCCTCTGCGTTATGTTTTATGATTCTTACTAGGATAAGCATTACAACATTACTCCATCCTATTTTTTTTTTACCCCTGATAACATAGGAAAGTAATGTGAAAAAGAAAAAAAGATTCACCCTACTACATTGAGTTTTATATCATAGTCTCAATTAGATTTTTTATCAATTAAAAAGTGTAGACATGTTCCGCAACTTCGTTACAAGTTTTTTTTTTTTTTTTTTTTTTTTTTTTTTTTTAAGATTAGACTTGTGGAGTCATTAAATTTCAATGACTCTACAAGTTACTTATGCAGTCACGCAAATTATGTTGTTGAAAACATGTGAAAACTATGTCTAAACAAACTTATCAAACATGCCAACCTATTATACATGACATGTACCATTCATTTTATTCATAAATGCTATATAAAGTATGGTATAAGGGTCAACTTATTGTGTAGTAGAAAAAGGATGTAAAAGTTAATTTAGTGTGCAATACAAAAAGAATAAAGGAAAAATGAATGAAAATTAGATGTTGGAGGAAACTAAATTCAAGTAATCTATGTGCATTAAAGTCAAAAAATTTGGTCAGTGGTATTTAAACAACTCTAAATTTTTGTGACCAAAGTTTCTGAAGTCGGCTACAATTACTTTACATTCTTCGGAAAACAAAGGAGAGAAAAAAATGAAAATAGATTAAGTAATTATATTTTCTTTTCAATGTTTAAATGTTTATATGAAAATAGATTAAATACTATGGGGGAACGTGGATATAAATATAGAGGTGGTGGTGGTTTATTTTTGGAAAAACATACTTTCCAGCTTAATCCCTTCCCTTGTACACCATCATGCCTATGTGGCAGATAAAATTAGGGGTGTTTTTAAAAGGACACCCTTGAGGGAGTGAGGTGGGAGGGTAATCTATTATGTTGTTTATTTTTCTATATTAAATTTTAATAAAAAAAGTTGTGGTAGATGTATATTTTTTTTTAATTAAATTTTCCAATATTTATAAACTTTTGTTGTTTATATACAAACAAGTCAAATCACTTTTCATTTAGGTAAAATGAAATAGTTATAGGTAAAGTAAAACCAAGAAAAATCTAAACAACTAGTTACTAGGATTTGAATAGGTATTAGGTAGCATATTTAACACTTCATTTTTCATTCGATCTTTATGAGTGGACCTTAATTTTCAGAGGCAGGTGTGGTAGCGGAGAACCTTGGCCTATGAGTGGCACCATCTCTGGTAACAACATAAACCCTAGAATCACATCATAAGCCTTAGGAAGTAGGGTCCTTCATATCAAGGATAAAGGATGACTTGAAAATTTTCTTTTTAGTAAATCTGGCTCAAAAACCTCAAAATCACTACAACCTAAATCATCTTTGAGGACCAAACTACAGGCAAGTAAGAAGAAACATAAGTTTAATACATATGGAAGTTCAGAAATAAAATAAGAACAGTATCAGCGAACGATCTCGGTCAGTCAGTAACCTGAAACTCGATAGAAAGACAAAGCAGACTGTTGGCAGCACATTAAATTAATCTTCGGCCAAAGAAACGTTAATATCAGTAGTTGAATTCCTCTAGATATGTACGGACTGTAAAGAAGTCCAGTTATCACCACGGAAAGACGATGAAAAAGCTAGAGTTGATTTAGAGGTAGTCGGATTGTAATGTCCGTGAACACCATAGCTCTCATCCATTTCTGCAGTAGCAATAGGAATTGCAGCAGCAACTGGGGTTGCAGAAAATATAGACTCAGCTTTTGCCTTCTTCGGCTTTTGCTCCAGTATAGTACTTGAGACGAAACTCCCCACCACAACCTGATTTACATACAAAACATAAAGCTAACAAGTATCACAAGCTATGTAACATGGACAAATAAGCTCTACCTGCCAGCCTGAAAATTCGAAAAATATGGATGTACACTGAATATGTTGTAATCTTAGTTAGTACCCCCTTTACATCTTTTAGTTACACTAATTACTCTTGGGTCAGCCACTGTTACATTATATGCGGAAGACATTAATCTAGAGTTTGTTTTACTGTCTTAACCCTTAACACGATTATGTGCAAAAACCAAGATGTGAAGTACCTAATCTCACGTTATAATTTATATCCACTGAAGCAACTGCTAGCATCCAGAGCATATCTAAGTATCTACATCCAACACGGTCAAAGAATACTAAGGAGTAGATCCATGTTTTATTGATCATCAGTCGTTGGTGCGTTAGAGTTTAGATTATGCTATAAGCTAGAAGCTAGGCTTTGAACATCTTTGCTCACCATTTGCTTCATACTCATAAAAAATCATACCATGTTCAATTACTTTGAACCCCATAGTTTTTTTCTAAATTAAGCTGTCGAGACCAGCCCTGTGATCATTGTTTTAGAATGAAATATTCTTTTTTTTTTAAATGATTTACACAATCAGACATCCTGATGAAAATCTCCTACAAATAGGCATGGTGCAAGGGTACTGAAAAGCTGGCTGCAGGTAAACTATCCCTATAACCTTTAAGTTTTCTAGAAAAAGAAAATGTTAGCCACTTGGATCCACTTCTTTAGTGAATATCAAAGCAATAATTTGTATCCCAATTTTTCAGTGGTAGATTGAAAACGAGTGATTGAAGAATTCTATTTTTTCTGAGAAAACTTCGAACAAAAAAATGACAATTTTACCTGCACCGGAGTGGCAGCAACTAATAGGCCAGCAACTCCTCCCCCTACAACACGGCCATCCGGGCTTGCCAGAGAGACACTCATTCCACCAGATCGACTTCTTGTTCCTCCGTTCTCAGTAGGCATGAATGAACCAGACAAAGAGAGTATCTCAAAACGACCCTACGAGAAAAGTAATACAAGACAGATCAGGAAGAATTTCCTCGAGGACTTTGACAACCAGAAAATTGCTCACAATTTTAAAACAATTGCAGGATCTATTTAAAAATGTAATATTATGATTTTAACTCTCAAGAATTGATTATCATGATTTAAAATTTAAAATTTAAAATTTAAAATTAGGAAAGCTCCAATAATGTGGTGAAGTCCATGAGAAAGTGAAATGTAATATTATGATTTTGCTCTCAAGTATTTATGTAATGATTCTAAATTAGGACGATTTCTAGTATCTAGTGAAATACTTCAATTGGTGAAACGCTAACCTTGAGTATGAAGACAAGTTCGTTATCAACCAAAAGTGTAAAATTATAATTATAGTTGTCAAGTATTGATATTATGATCTTCATTCTCGAGTAAGATACTATGTGTTGCCATTTGAGTATGAAGCCACATCTCAGTAACTTCACTGATTCAAGGGAGTACAGTTCACAGTAGCAATTACCTAGGAAGTTGCTATCCAGAATTCGAGCCACTCCTACGACAAGATCCATTTTAGCTGTCTATAGGACTAAGATTTAATATTCTGATTTATGCCTAAGGATCATTTTGATTGAAGTAACATGGAAAATGGGACCCGAATCTCTGTTAGCTATCTAGTGTTCTGGGAGGTTACTCAACCAAGACATTTTCTATGGATACCACGAGAAGTCGTGTAGGATGCCATGTGCTGATAAACGGCTGCTTGCCGTCACGCAAATTATGCTATTGAAAACATGTTAAAACTATGCCCAAACAAACTTATTAAACATGCCGACTCATTATACATGACAATGTACAAATACAATATTTTTTATTCCTAACAAACTATATAAAATTCTCATGTAAGGGTTAACTTATTTGGGAGTACCTTCATCAAAAAAAAAAAAAAACTTATTTGGGAGTAGAGAAAGGTGTAAAGGTTAAGTTTGTGAGCAATACAAAAAGGATAAAGGAAAATGAAATGGAAGATAAAACTAAATAAGATGTCGGAGGAAACTAAATTCAACTGCATTTGTTCAAGAAGTCACCCTTCATATATACATGAAGATAGATGGCGGTATTAAATAAAAGGAATCTGTGTACATTAGAACCAATATTTGGTGAAGTCTGCAACCACATAAAAAAAATGTAAGATTGATGTTTTAGGAGAAGATAAAAAATGTAAATATGGAGGTAGTGGTTGGCATTTGGTTGTGGTCAAATGTTTCTTCTTAATTCTAAAATTAGGTTTTCCACTATCACCATCTATATGGTGAAGTTCTTCTTTGAAATAGTTCCATTCGAAGTAAAACCAATTCATTTTTTTGTTCAATCTTTATGAGTCTGACCTTAACTTTCACGAGGCGGGAGTGGTAGTGGCCACCCTTAGCCTATGACTTACAACATAAACCCTAGAATCACAACATAAGCCCTAGGAAGTAGGATCTTTCGTATCAAGGATAACCCTTGACTTAAAATTTTTCTTTTTAGTAAATCTGGGCTCAAAAACCTCAATCATCTTTTAGGACTAAACCACAGGTAAGTAAGAAGAAACATAAGTTTAATACATATGGAAGTTCGGAAATAAAATAAGAACAGCCTCAGCGAACGATCTAGATCTGTCAGTAACCTGAAACTCGATAGAAAGACAAAGCAGATGGTTGACAGCATCTTAAATTAATCTTCGGCCAAAGAAACGTTGATATCAGTAGTTGAATTCCTTGAGATATGTACGGACTGTAAAGAAGTCCAATTATCACCACGGAAAGACGATGAAGAAGCTAAAGTTGATTTTGAGGTAGTCGAATTGTAATGTCCACGTACACCATAACTCTCATCCATTTCTGCAGTAGCAATAGGAATTGCAGCAGCAACTGGGGTTGCAGAAAATATAGACTCAGCCTTTGCCTTCTTCGGCTTTTGCTCCACTATAGTACTTGAAACGAAACTTCCCACCACAACCTAATTTTACAAAAAAAACATAAAGCTAACAAGTATCACAAGCTATGTAACGTGGACAATAAGCTCTACCCGCCAGCCTGAAAAATCGAACAATATGGATTGTACACTGAATGTATTGTAATCTTAGTTAGTACGTCCTTTATATTTTTTAGTTACGGTAATTACTCTTGGGTCAACCCGAGTTACATTATATGCGGAAGACATTAATCTAGAGATCGTTTTATTGTCATAACACGATTATGTGCAAACAACCAAGATGTGAAATACCTATCTCACGTTATAATTTATATGCACTGAAGCAACTGCTAGCATCCAAAGCATATCCAAGTATCTACATCCAACACGGTCAAAGAATACTAAGGAGTAGATCCATGTTTCTTAGATCATCAGTCATTGGTGCTTTAGATTATGCTAAGCTAGAAGCTAGGCTTTAAACATCTTTGCTCACCATTTACTTCATACTCGTAAAAAAATCATACCATGTTCAATTACTTTGAACCCCACAGTTTTTTTTCTTCTAAATTAAGCTTTTGGAACCAGCCCTATGATCATCGTTTTAGATTTTAGAATGAGATGATCTTTTCTAGAAAAATGATTTACACAATCAGACATCCTGACGAAAATCTCCTGCAAATAAGCATGGTGCAAGGGTACTGAAAAGCAGACCGCAGGTAAACTATTCCTATAGAGTAGACTATAAGTTTTCTAGAAAAGAAATATGTTAACCAGTTGGATCCACTTTTTTAGTGTATATCACAGCAATAATTAGTATCCCAATTTTTTAGTGGTAGTTTGAAAACGAGTGACAGATTGAAGAGTTCTATTTTTGCTGAGAAAGCTTCGAACAAAAAATTACAATTTTACCTGCACCGGAGTGGCAGCAACTAATAGGCCAGCAACTCCTCCCCCTACAACACGGCCATCCGGGCTTGCCAGAGAGACACTCATTCCACCAGATCGACTTCTTGTTCCTCCGTTCTCAGTAGGCATGAATGAACCAGACAAAGAGAGTATCTCAAAACGACCCTACGAGAAAAGTAATACAAGACAGATCAGGAAGATCTTCCTCGAGGACCTTGACAACCAGAAAATTGCACACAATCTTAAAACAATTGCAGGATCTATTTAAAAATGCAATATTATGATTTTAACTCTCAACTCTCAAGTATTGATATCATGATTTAAAATTTAAAATAAGGAAAGCCCCAATAATGTGGTGAAGTCCTTGAGAAAGTGAAATGTAATATTATGATTTTGCTCTCAAGTATTTATATAATGATTTTATAAATTAGGATGATTTCAAGTATCTAGTGAAGTACTTCAATGGTGAAACGCTAACCTTGAGTACGAAGACAAGTTCGTTATCAACCAAAAGTGTAAAATTATAGTTATAGTTGTCAAGTATTGATATTATGATCTTCATTCTCGAGTAAGATACTATGTGTTGCCATTTGAGTATGAAGCCACATCTCAGTAACTTCACTAATTCACAGAACAAGGGAGTACAGTTCACAGTAGCAATTACCTAGGAAGTTGCTATCCAGAACTCGAGCCAGTCCTACGACAAGAACCATTTTAGCTGTCTATAGGACTAAGATTTAATATTCTGATTTATGCCTAAGGATCATTTTGATTGAAGTCACATGGAAAATGGGACCCGAATCTCTGTTAGCTATCTAGTGTTCTGGGAGGTTACTCAACCAAGACATTTTCTATGGATACCACGAGAAGTCGTGTAGGATGCCATGTGCTGATAAATATTTTTTCCCGAATCTTCTAATGCAAGACTTCTTGAATTTAGCAATTCATTATATTGGCGTGATAGTTTTTATTTGTTTTCTGACAGAACAATCAAACAAAGAACCTATTTGAACTCAGGATGGTGATACCAAGATTATGTTCTTCCTTAATCATGTCGACCTCAGGATGGTAATGCCAAAGACCAAGCTCTACCACAGTATGAGGTGAACCGTAAAGCTGTAAGTTTAACCTAAAGAAATTAGACACCAAATTTGAGTTGTGGTCACATACAAATCAATGTCGATCCAGTGACAATAAAACATGACAAAACCAACAGTTGCATGAGATCCACTTAATTCGAAAGCAAAGACAATGGAAAAGAGACTCAAACCTCATATGTCAAAGTACCACCAGACGAATCAAACTGACGGAGTGTCACGTTAGAAATTGCACCATTAGCAGAAAGAATACAAATTGCTCGAGGCCCTTGTTGCGAAAATGATATGATCTTCATCGTAACATCCTATATGACAAAGCCAATTCAGTTCCGCAATAAAAATCACTTAACTAGTTTGAATTTACATTACCCTATTCTTACTACTTTCTCTATATTTTTTTCGAGCACATCTTCCTTCTTCATCTATATGGAAGAGTTATATATTTCTACTAGCCAACTATACCTTATAAATATATTGCAAATTTAGGAAAACAAAACAGAAAAAACAAGAAAGGCTGAGGAAAGGCTGTTAAAGTGTCAGCCTCGAGGCTTGCCTCAATTCTATGTCCGTTTAGGAATAGAGGCTAAAAGCTAAAAACAGATATACTTGGCTAATTTTTTTCAAGTTTTCTTGGATATACCTCGCCAGCTGCCACAGTGATGATATGGGGAGTGAAATTCGTACCGACGGAACATGGAACCAGCTCTCCTGCAAAAGGCATTCTAAACAAAATGAGAAAACCTAATTGGAACGTTTCTCTTCTTAAAATTCAACCAATGATCAGGTAAAATAGGATGTAAAAAATCAACCAAAGGGTACATATAATAATGCAATGTTAGTAAGAATTTGTTACTTCATTAACTCACACTTAAGCGTAAAACCTAACAATCCAGTAATTGGAAAAAGAAATCTAAGAGAGATGTATGTTTACCATTAGACATGGTCATTGCAAATTCAGAGGTGAGCTTCAGTATTTTATTGTACGTTATTCTTGTTAACGCAGTAAAACCTTAATTCAATTATGTGAGTTCTCGTCATCGATGATAAACTTTGGAAACTAAGATATATTAAGATGGATGAATTCAAATATGTTGCACTAAACTTGAAACAAGCTTAGATAAAAGGGGGAAGAAAACAAAAAACTTAATATTGTAGAGATCATCCTTCATTCCAATCATAAAAATCATATCCTAAATCTTAACAAGAATGAGTTCAACCAGCACCATTTTGTTTACATCCCAATAATCAATTATCCCAAATTACCATCATTGTTGCCATCATCTATAAGCTTCTTCCATATTTTTCAAAACCTAATTTCAGAACATTCTCCCCTATATTCGCTTCCATAACCCATTGCCAGCAATCTAACATCCGTCCCAAAGTCCAATCCTGAACCACTCCCTACGATAATAGTTAGTTCATTTAATTTGATCTTGACTAACTTGATGGTTTCAGAATGAAAAGTGCTTCAGAAAATAGTGAAATCTTCCATAGCTAAATTATATCTCAGTCAGGAACGGAATCAGGATCACACGCCATGAAAAACAAAGGAAGGCAATTTTTAAGCTTCCGTTGTTAAACCAATATCATGCACTAATTTTCTACTGTCCATTCCTTTCACACCCACGAGACAAAAAAGGCGAAAAATTCCGAATCTTAATCAGATGAGGAAGATTCTCCATCTCTCATTGTCTCACACCAACCCCACAAAAGGCTCACTTCTTTTTCAGACAACCATTCTACTACTAGATCTAGAGAGAGTGTGAGTGTGTGTGTGTGTGTGTGTGTGTGTGTGTGTGTGTGCAACTATGGAGGTCCCACATTAACTAGAACAGTCATCCTCAGATCCTCTAAAACCCTAATTCTAAATGTAAAACTGTAAGAAACCTAAAACAGAAAATTCAACCATAAAACAGGAACTAGAACCTCAAATTTCAACATACAGTACAAATCAAAATCAATCATCACAATCTCTAATCAAATTGATAATAACTAACTACACAGTTCATGATTTCAACTTTAGAACTATTAAAGCTAAAAGTAAATTTTATTGAGGTTTAAATTGAAAAACTTAAGTAAGAAATTGAACTTCATTGGTTACCTAAATTCTCCTCCATTTTAGGTCTTGGTTTGTTCAAAGAACCAGCTGGTCTTCCTCTACCTCTTTTCACAGAGGAGGAGGAGGAGAAGTCGACTCCGATTGAGGAAACCGGAGAAAAAACCAACGGAGCTGAAGAAGAAATCGGCATGGGGGATATCGGAAGTGAAACAGCTCCCTCCGGTGGTGCATATTTTCTAGGTCTCCCTCTCTTCTTCTTCGCAGACACTCCCGCCGAAGCCACACTCAGCGGTGTAGCCACTGTAGAAGTTGATCCCTGGTTAGGGTTTTCATTTCTGACTGATACATGAAAGTTGGAAGGAGAATCTTCTCCCATTACTGAACCTTCTCTAACTTCCATACATAAATTCTCCTAAAAACCCTAGAAATCACAACTTAAACAACTCAGTTAACTACTTCAAACCTTTAAAATCGACAATCTTCTAACCCTAGAAACTCAAACTAACAACAACAACAACAAAAATCAGTTGAAAGTTTTTAACCTAATTCAAGAACTACTATCTCTAAATTGAACTTCAAATAGTAGATTTTCTGACTCTAGACTGAAAACAAAATTCCCTAATCAACTATAAAGCTTTAATTGAGTACATGACTCACTTAATTTCTTAAAGACAGAAGAAAAATATTCAGCTTAATTTTGATTTTGATCTCAAAAAACACAAATAAAAATAAGATTTAAGTTGTTCATTTTGGATGCATTTTTTTGAGAAAAAGAAAGTAAACCTAAATTAAACAATTCATTAAGAAATAATTATTTTCTAAAATATTATCAATTATTAAAAAATCAGAAATATACGTTTTTTTTAGGGAAAATTTTTGTTGATAAAATTATTGAAGTCCACCAAAATAAATAATTATATAAGAGGTAATCTTAGTTTAATCCAATAACTTTTCTTAATTTTTTAATTAATTATAAGAAAGCTAAAATTTTCATTTTAATTCAAATTACTTTTTATTTTTATACTTTTCCTTTCAATTAAAGCTGCTAAAGTTAAAAATGCAATAATTATTTGTCTTTTCTTGTGAATAAAATATCCTTTTTTTTAAAAAAAATTAACAAAAAATGTGATACGATGAGAGGGTAACAATTTTGTCAATTTCGTAATGGCCCATATTTATTACTGTCACAATGAAGAATTAATCTGGTAACACAAAAACTAGACATGTCATGTAAGTAAACGCAACAACTTTAGAGAATTACATTACACACAAATAGAAATTGGAGGAATTCTATTTCGCACCTAGATTGAAAATCTTAATTTAGACATACATTATGTTAAAAGAGACTTTGTTGAGTTTTGCATTAGAGATGTTCTTAATTGGAGATCCAAAAAAAATTCTAAAAATCTTATGTGTCGAGTCTCAATTGAGACTATAATACCCTAAATTCTTTGTATTTCTAACGAGATCTTAAAAATAATTTCATGCGATACACATGTTACTCCTAAATTTAATATGAAAAAACTAATAACGAAAGAAGAATCTTCTTTTGTTTAAATCTAAAATTAGATGATTATAATACTTCAAAATTTTCAACCTCTCAAAATAAAACTTTAAAATTAGAGTGTCTTCTTAAGGGTCTTTAAAATAACTACATCTACATCAATTTAGAACTTTGAATATATTGTCTCATGGTTTTACTAGCAGAAATAGTTGAGAATATCGAAAAAAAAGTAAATAGAATAACAAGAATAGTTGAGAGTTTGTACGAAGCAATGTGAAGAATTCTCCACCTTGCTACCACTCTCTCACACCCATATTTTGAGAACATGTCGAAATTATGTAAAAACAAACTTCTTGTATTTGTTAACTTATTACTAGGGATACTATTTTTGATCTATAATTGACTAAATAACTTGAGTATAAAAGTCCATCCAAAGAATAATTTTATTATGTAGTAGAAAAGGATAGAAAATCTTACAACAACAACAAAAAAAGGATAGAGAAATTTTTATGTGAGAAAAGTCAATTAGATATTGGAGGAAATTAAACTTAAAATCTTCTTTTACAGATGTCAACATGTCTTGCTAACCATGGAACAAGAAATTTGTTTTATCCGTTCGGAAATACAGATTGGAAAAAGAGATTAGAAAATCTTGTACCATTAATAAAATTCCGTCACAACTCATATTTCGTGTAACTTCAATATATAAAATTCTTACACTAGGATTTAACCTAAGTTTTTCAGTAAATCCAATGAAAATATAGTTCATGTTCAACCCAGAAATCCTGTAAAGAATAGAGATCTTCGAAAATTTAAATTCTTGCAAAAAAAAAAAAACTACAAAATATGGATAATATTTAAGAAGATAATTGTCTCTTAAATGAATTGTTTAATTTATGTTTATCTTTTTTTTTTTGTTAAAAACTCATATTTTGTATTTTTTTTTTGTTAAAAACTCAAATATTTGTACTAATATTTTAACCAAAGATGTTGTAAAACTGTTGTAAGGAGAGACTCGTTTATTCCTACTTCTATCTTATGTTTACTCAAGTTCAATAAATCATTGATTTTCGCTCCGATGAGACCTCCGTTATCCTGAGTGTGTATCCAACCATCATACCAATTGGTGGTGGACTTGTTATATAATTATTGTTATTTTAGTAAATATAGCTACTCCTAGGGTGCTAGCAAGGGGTCGCACTTTCAACATATCTTTTGTAAAGAAGCATAAGAAAATATTTACATGCTTTTATGAAGACAGGCAAGAAGAGAATATGTGAAGGTATAAATCATTCCACTAAGGAAAGAAGGGAGAATTCAGTAACTAAAGTTTAAGCCAATTAGAATTGACCTACCTAACTAACCATCACAAATTCAAAAGAGAAGAAAAGATGGCAGCAGTAAAGAAACCAGTACAGGATATATCCTATCTAATCCTCATGCCCCACTACCAGAACTTCCCCTGAACCTTTAGCTATTATTAATAAGTGCATTGTGTTGTTGAAGGCAGAACAAAACCAGCTCTTCTCTCCTCAAAAGAGTACTCGATCTCCTCCTGAACCACCTCTTCTCTGCTATCTCCAAAAAGAACAGCAACCGGAAGCGGTGGAGCTGGTGTTACAGCTGTTTGCATTGGCACAGATAAGGTCGATGGAGTATTTGGAACTGGAATTTGCCTGTTTACAGGCGTTCTATTCTCTTCATCACATATAGAGAACAATTTCGAAGGTGTAGTTAATGGAGAATTGTAAATGGGAAGTGGTTTTCGGTATTTCCCGTTTTCTGCTTTGTTAAGATCTTCTAGAAGTTTTGCTGCGTTAGCCTTTGATGCAACGGCAGAAGAGACGGGAGAGAAGGGTTTCCGGGTCATGGGTGATCCGATTTCTCGGACATTTGTCGGATTGGAGTGTTTTCTAACTGGGAGACCCATAATATCCAAACCTCTCCTACCTATTATGTCAAGAAATTTGATGAAAATAGTTAGAAGAAACATGATCCAGGCCTCAAATAGAGCAGTTGGTAATATAAAATGCTATAGGAAATATGAATATTAACCTGAAAATAAAGCTGCAAAACGAGGTTGGAGATAAAAAATGATATTAACCTGCAGATAAATTTGCAAAACCATCTTCTTGTAAGCGATCAGACTTTCGGGTTGCTTTAGGAGTGGGCTTTTGATCGGGTCTATGCATATGCAAGTTCGCTCCTCCAAGAGAAAGTCTTCTACTGCTTGCACCACCACCACCAGTTGAAGGTCTACTCGAATTTTTTTTGGTGCTTTGTGGTTTTGAAGGACTTGGTTTAGAGCCAAAGAGCACTTCCTGTTCTGCTATCAACTGACCCTGAAGTTTCTTTTGATCCTGCAATAGAGTAACAATATTTATAAGTCCTATTCGAGGACAGGAGTGGCTTTTTAAGGTGGATGGTGTCAACGTAGTGTGACACTAATTTGAGGACATAAAGTGGTAGTTTAAAATTTAGTATACCCTTTGTCTTTTACGTTCCTGCTCCTTTTCTTGCCTCAAAATGCTGTACTCTTCAAGCATTGAAAGAAGTGAGATCTGCATATTGAGAAAAAAGAAGTATAATTCAGACAATCAAAGACGTCTACATCATTAAATCATGAGGAACCTTTTTATGAAGATGTAAATCCAGACAATTTGGTGTAGGCCTGTCCCGATATTTAAGGATTTAAGAACCTAAAGTTAATTATTTCGCTTAGCTACTTTTTCTTATGTACTCATTAATATAAGCAAAGTACAATCATGGCTGATCAATTCAGAAATACTGAATTAAATTACAGAATGTAATTTGCGCTTACCCCATCATATGTAAACTCGGTTCCTCGTTCATTTTCCCAAGCCGTGACTTTAGATGCCAATCCCTCGACCATTGCTGATCAAAGTGCATACAAACAAACATTACAAAAGCAATTTCTGGAAGTTCTTATATCAATTCAATAAACATGGCATAAATGATATAAGCAACTAATTGAGGTTTTGGAATACTCTAAACCCTCTCTGGGACTTCTCCCTAATATAAGGGAATTTGAGGGAAAATGCCCACCTGGAAGCTTGTTAACTGCTGCGCGAGCTTTTTCAGCACGCTTCAGTGTAAGATGTGCACCTCTTCCGGCATTATAACGATTTTCGTCCTGAACAAAATTACAATGTCAGTGAAGCCAACAAACAGAAACAGAAGAAGTACATATCTCATGAGACAACTAACTCTATTATATTCCTCAAGCCACATCTCTTCCTCACACGCAGACATCCATTTTTCAACTCTTTCCAGTATATCTTTCCTGCTGAAAGCTTCCTCTTTGACTTTTGCAATTTGAAGCTCAATTTGTTCCAAAATGAAAGCAGGGTCTACAGTTCCTGCATAAGAAAGCATATATGTCTTATAGATAAAATAATCAGCAATCTGTAATTGCATCTTAGGAAAATAAATTTTACCTGATTCAATAGCCTCTATTGCATATTCCATTCCATGATCGGCTTCTGCAACCATGTGTGTCCGTCTACAAATTTCCTCTAACTCTGACCTCTTTTTCAAAACAAGCTCTTTCATCTTGCTCGATTTCAGCTCATCCAGCCTAGATACTTCTGCCTCGACCTGCATCATGAATTCATCCTCACATGAGAAACTATCAAGCACCAGAAACCAAACAAATGGACAATGTTTCTTAGTTTTGGGGTCTATGTTTGGGAACTCACATAATTAATGAAGTCAACTGATAGAGTGTTGGGCTCGGTAATTTCATGTTCTGAGGCAGCTATATTGCAGGTCACGTTCTGAAACATCTGCTGCTCCTCAACTGGTGTATCCATCAAATTCCATAGCTCCAACATAGTGGTGACGAGATCTTGAAGCTGCATTAGTACAAGGTCAGCTTGAAGAGAACTGCTCAAACTAAATTTGAAGATCAGTTATCTATTATTAAAAGTTTTTTACTTTAAACTGCATATTTTCTGCATCCAAGCACATGTCATTTCCACCATAAGAGGAGAAGGAAATAGCCCCAAACATAAACTAAAATCAACAAATATATATATATAGAACATACCCTCTGCATTCGTTGTCTCTTAACCTCTCGCAGTCCTTCAATTGCTGCAGCAAGCCTATCAATTGTGTTGCTACTTATGTTTTTTGCTCCTTCTGAACCATATAAACTGGGGTGGACCTCACTTACTACATGCTTGAAGTCCATGCCAAGTACCAAACACAGTGAGTTTAGAGAACTTAGATGGTCTAGGACTTGCATCATACGATTGCTCTGCGGGTAAACCAGAAAAGAATACTATCAATTTTGAAACCAAATGAAGAAACACAAGAGGATATACGAATCAAAGGTAAGAAAAAATAAATTCAAACCTTCTCCTGTTGTAGCGCTTGCAGTTGTCTGTGCAAATCTTCAAGCCTTTTTAAGGACAAATCTGATTCATCCAAAACTGACTTGGTATGCTTGTTTTCCTCTGGTGTTAATATCTCACTTGAGATTTTCTGAATTTCCTCCGTAACTTCAAGAAATTGATTCCTCCTGTCAAGTTTCCTCTTCCTCATCTCCTCTAGTTGTGGAATTATGGCCCTAAGCTCTTCCTTTAAGCTACAGGTCTTCTGTTCTGACTGAAGAAATAATGATAAATCAAAACTTTTAGTAGGTTAATGAAATCTCAAGTAGCAAAAAAGACCTCTAAAGTTAATTCAATCTTCAAATTGAATACCCAAATTTCAAGTCATTTGCTTATCAGATAAGTTCTTCTTTACGCCATTGCTTTTAGATAATTAGTTATACCCACCCACCTGTCTAATGTGAACTGGTCGCTCGCCCATAGATGAACAAATAGCTGCAAGCTCTGCTTCAGAATCGGCAATTGATTGTCTTAGCTGAGCTCTTGACTTGTTTGCTTGGTCTACTTTCCTTCTGTACACCTCTAGACATTCTTGTTCTAGCTCAAATAACATTCTATCCCTTTCAGCATCAGCTTCTCCAACTTCATCCCATATTATCTAACATAAGAGAAGTCATAACCAAAACTTCAATTTCCGTGAAAATCTTTGGCGAGAAGCGGTTGAAATTTGTTTAAATAGAAATGATACTATAACTTAGTTAACTAAAGGTCTGAAAGTAACCTGAAGTTCATATAAAAGAGTTCCACAAGTTGTTTCTGCTTGAATTAGCTGATCATTATGAATATTCGACATCTCGCCACTTTTAGTTCTCTGCAAAAATGATATATAATACTAAGATCATTCACAACGTAACAAGTAAAGAAGCGGAATAACTAGATAGTGAAATTGTCTAGGTTTTTCAACTAATTGAAACATTTGGTAAAATGAGATTTAAGCATCATTGGTTGAAAAAGTAGAAAAGAACCCTATTATGATCATCAAATCAGTAAAGAAGCGGAATAACTAGATAGTGAAATTGTCTAGGTTTTTCAACCAATTGAAACTTCTGGTAAAATGAGATTTAAGCATTGGTTGAAAAAGTAGAAAAGAATCCTATTATGATCATCAAATCAGAAAATATTTTCAAACAATAAATTTCAATGGAAAGCATTCTCATCTGCAAGTTTAGCTATATGATGTGTTTTCTAGAGAGAGAAAAAGAGCTTCAAAGTACTTCAACCCTAAATTCGTTTCCTGGTAACAAACGAAGGGTGTCATGTCTTGGACAAGTTCTATTGCTGGGAGAAAACTAGGTTTCTTCACTTCCAAACCAAAACCAAGCTCCATACATATGAATTACTCAAAATGTTGGTTACTTGTACGAAATTGTGTTTATTACTCAAGAAAATTAGGGTTCCAAACATGCTAACAAAAAGCAAACAAGATTAATCTACCACTACTTATCTAATAAATTTAGGTTAGAAAGAACCCTAAATTCTAATATTTGATCACCGAAACAAGTGCACCAGAAATAACCCAATGCAAGTAAATACATATCAGGAAAAAGAATTGAAGGACAAAATCCAAACCTGATCGAGCGATCTAGAGAGAGAAACTGATTAATCTTTGCATGCAGAGATAAAACCTAAACAAATTGGGGAATAAATTTTTGACACGGTTATCTTATTTTCTTGGATATATCATATATGATCTCGTTAATTTGTGAAGAAATTAATAAAAACGCTTTAATTACGATTTGAAAAATTGAACGTATTCGAGCGTTTTTTTTCACATTTTTATTTATGTCGATTGATGATGATGATTCGGCCTCTGTGGGGACACTGGAAGAGAGAGAAACAGGGATTTGAAATTCAAATAGAGAGAGAGAGAGAGAGAGTGAAAGAATAGAGAGAGAAGACAAAGTCTTCATCCGTAATAAGCGGTTCCAACGGATTCTCTCCCTAAGGGTCCGTTTGTTACGAGTGAAAATAGAATTCGCATTAGGAAAAGAGTGGGAGAAAACTCTGAAATTTTGTAACACCAAAAAGGGGTGAAAGTATTTTCCCACCCTCTTCACTTTCTATGCAATCTCTCCCGTGTCTGCTCCTCTCTCACTCTTAACCTGAAAAATCTCAATGTCTCTTCCTCTTCAATCCATATTTGTCGAACCCTTCATCCCACCAAGAAATTACAACATTCATTTGTGCGCATGTAAGAGTCGTGAAAGGGATGAAGTCTAGTTTTAAGAGTTTTCAAAGGGCGCTTGCAGGAATGTAGAGGAGTGCCTTTGAAATTTTCCCTCTTTTCTTTCTCACGACATTCCAAACACAAAAAAGAAAATTTTGATGTGAGAATTTTGATTTGCTTTCCTATCTAAAGAAGATGAATTTCACACCAAGTATTTTCACACTATCAAACGGACCCTTACTAGTAAATTTATGATTAGAAAAAGTGAGATGTTATATTCATCACTTTTGATGTATTGTGTAACTAAAAGCTGTTGGTTAAGAAAATGAAATCTTAAGAAGAAGAGATGGGGAAAATCCAAGTGATTGTTACCTAAAGATTGTGTACTAATGTTGTTCTCAAATATCTTATGGATTGCTTGTTGTTAGGTAGATGATAATGATGAAGAAATACAATAATGAATTTGTTTTAGAAAGAAAAAGATGAAAGAAACTGAAGAGATTATGATGGACTCATTGAAATAAAGCATATTTTGATGATCTTTTTTGTTCTTCTAGGGTTTTTTTTGTAAAAGGTTAGGAATGATTTCTTTTGTTAAATACCTCAATAGTTGGGGATCTCATTTCCGATTTTGGTTATCTTTAAGATTTAATTTCTATTGTTAACTAAAAGTTTATAGTTGGTTGAAAACCGACTTATTTAACTTAAATGTAGCGAAAGAGCATAGCAAAAGAGAAAAGTAGAGTGGTGAGTGATTGCAAATGAATTATTCTAAAAAAAGAGTACCACTACTTATAATGGTTGAGGGTTATCGATTTAGTGATGATTAACTGGTCGCGAATGGTGTTACTCTACAACGCTCGTATGCAGAAGGTGATCAAAGGATTGCGGTTGATGAGTTGATCTTTAAGATGATGTGTTGATCATCGATGATATCTGAAAATACTCACTAATTTGCACCTAGCAACTACTAAGATGTTGTCACATTCACCAACTATAGGTTGATGTTATGATGCTTGAACCATATATCCTAACATAGCCAGTACTCCATACCTGTCGACATGACAATTATTAGACATATGTTGTAGAAAGAACATATAACCATAAGGACAGTTTTCACATAGGTAGGTAGCTGGTGTTTGCACGCGTTACGCGTGGAAGCGTGGAAGCCATCTCATGGGCGCAAGGCACAAAATTATCCCCTAACTAGTGGATGAATGCTCTATTAGGGTGTAACTCGTCTTCTACATGTGTACTACTAGGTAGCGCTAGGTGGATGTGGGCATGAGCCAACTACCAACTACTACGTGGGTATTTAGAGCATCTCCAATGGGACTCTCAATAAAAGAAACTCTAAAATTTCTAGTTGTCAAGTGTCAAAAAGTAAAACTCTGAGTGTCTCTTTCTTATGTGGCTATTTCCAAACACTCTTACAAAAAACTTTCTCTAATGTAGACTCTATAAAAATCATGATTTTAAAGTAAATGGTTGAGGTGACACTTGGAGAAACTAGAGTAAACACTCTATAATAAATGCATCCACCTCATAATAGAGTGTCTAACAAAGTGTCTCATTATAAAAAATCTTTTAACAAAAATTTTAAAAAATCATATGTGAAACTCTACGTGTTAGAGTTTGAGTTTTCCATTGGAGATGCTCTTAGCTAGACCTAAAATGGAGAACGTAATGTAGTTCTATGATGAACGTTGTTCCGTGTTCCTATTGATAGGCATTGTGATATTATCTTTGTAAAGTAGGTGCCCTACTTGTGAGTTGTGACCTTTGTCTCCTCAGTCCTCTGAAATTTTAGAAACATTCAGTCGATAGGAATTTCTTTTTTGCCCTGCTAAACAAATCACTTGGTAGAAGCAGCGCCTGCCGCCTCCTATCCACTTCGAAGGGCGCAAAACGGAGGTCGTCGCAACCTCTCAAAAAAACCTAGTGAGAGAAAATTAGGAGCATAGAACCACTCCAGGAGTGCAGATAACGAGATAAAATTTCCATAAACTTTTGGAAGAATTACCACTCCTAGTTAAGCTTAAACAGGAAAACAAATTCATACCAAATTCATACCAAATTCATAAATTTTCATACCAAATTCATCTGAATACCTTTTCATTTCAGTCAATTTCTACCAGTTTTCTCCCAATTTCATCTCTAAAACTACTAGGGATTTCAGGAAAACAATGGCCGCCGCTCAAACAGTTTCCGTCTTAGGTCTATCGACGTCTCCGTCTTTGCATTCCACAAAATGCGTTCGTTCTTCAAACTCTGTGGCATTTCCTCGAAATTTGAATTCAGACTGTTCAGTGAATTCTTTTCTAGGGCAAAGTATTTCGATTAGTCCCTCGAATTTATGGTCTTTAGGTCCCAAAAGGAAAAGCTTGACTAATACAATTTTGTTTAGTCTTCCAACTGCGTAAGTTTTCTGAACTCAGATTACTCTTATTGGAAATTTCATTTTTGAATGTTGCTAAAACCTCTCTCTACCTCTCTTAATGCAGGTCACCAGAGAGAGATTCGACTGACACGGTTCCGAAGTAAGCAAGTTTATCAAATTCATTGTTGTTAGTATTACTTTTTTTTTTTGTATATTTTGATGTTATTCTGTCTAAATGAGTTGTGTTTATAATGGGTATTGGTTTTAGATGGTCTTCATCAGGGATAAAGTCGTTTGCTATGTCTGAATTGGAAGCGAGGAAGCTCAAGTACCCAAATACTGGTACTGAAGCTCTTCTTATGGGGATTTTGGTTGAGGGTTAGTGGTTTCTATCTCTATCAAGTTTTATTTGTTGGCTTATAAAGTAATCGTTTTGCTAGAGTCTTGTTTGCATAGAAGATTTGAGTGGTATTAGTTTTGGGTGGAATGCAATTTTTGGAGTTAGGCCGATAAGGGAAGAAGATATAATGTAAAATTATTATCTCATGTATTGCCGCTAGATTAAATGAAACGTGTGGTATGATACGATAGACCTCATCTAGTCTTCCTTAGAACTCCTTCAAAGAGTTTAATCAATTGGGTATGAAGCCAGGTCTTGGTTGCAGTAACAAAGGATGAGTAATCTGGCCCTAGACCTGTAAGGGTATGAAGGACGAGCTCGATATCTGGATCTGGAGCATGAGAGACTGAAATAGTAATGAATATTTCCTAAAATTTTCCGACACATTCAGCCATAGTTAGGTTGTTCTTCCGGATCATTTGCAAGTGTAGATTGAATTTCTACTCTGGTGCAGTGTTCTAAGCAGAGGTAAGGGGACAACTCCCTTGAAGTCTGGAAACCGGGAGTTTGACATAGGATTCAGAAGGAGACAGCGGTGTTTAGCCAATTGATCACTGTTTGGTCTACTCCAGTCCATTGACGGAGTGCTAGTCTACTAGATTGGTTCATCAAGGTCTGTTTCTCGATTTCTTATGAAGGGAGGGGGTGGATTGATGAAAGATCAAAATGGGTGAAGAGGTCTTGGGATTTCATTATAGGAGGAACTTGCTTCTTCCATTTTAAGAAGTTTGTGTTATCAAGCTTGATCTACACTAAGGGAACTGCATTGGTTAGGGTAGGAAATGGGTAATGGTCATAGCAGCCACAGTTGAGATGACGGTCGACGGCGACAAAGAAACCTATGTTTGTCATACCATGAAAGAGTGTAAATCTTTGATATCGTTTTATGAAAGGACAGAGGGTATTTATAATGATTTGAATATATAGTTACATGACTTGGTCGTTGCCAAGACTCGAATTATCTCAAATATATTCTAATCTCTATCACTCAGTTGTGAACTTAGAAAATTTAAACAATAGAGATCATGTTTCTTAGAATTCATGTTTCCCATGATTCATGTTTCTTCCGTCCAAAGAAACTGCTAGAGTGCGTTGTAGTTATTCATGTTTCTTCCCATGATTCATATTTCTTGACTATGTGTAGGAGTTTGGTGGTAAAGATATGATAGAAATACGTGGGGTCCATTTCTTCTAGGGGTTTTTGAAATAGAATCAAGTGGAAATTGAAGGAGATGCGATTGTTGTAAGCATGTAGTCAAAGAATTATCATGACATAAGTTGTAGCACATATTGGCCCAGGATTTTGCAGTCTGTTTGGTGGATCCTGAATTGTTGTCACAAGGCTTTTGTTGATTTACAGATCTATTTGAGCAACTTTTACATGGTGACTTTCTTGCTGAAAATTGGAATATAAACTCATAATAGTGAACTTGTTTATTGGAGGGAAAAGAATGAAATAAAGTAAGAAATGGGAAAGCTTTACCTCGGGGTTGCGATGAAAGGATACGTGAACAAGTACAATAACCTCCAAATAAGTTATCCTATGAAAAGTCATACACAGCGGCTTAATCTCTTCAATTTTAGAGGAGATATACCGGACGTTTTTGCTCATATCGTGCATGTTTGTACATGTTAGCACTAGAATCATTTCCTAAATAGTAGAGCAACGTAGAGCCCCGACATCAAGGGTAGTGCAAGTTAGTAACTAAGCTCATAGCCACTTATCAATTGATCAAGGAGTACATTTCGTGTCAATTGAAGGTTTATACTTGTTATGCAGCCTAAACAATAGATAGCACATTCCTTGTTCTTTTATCAAAAATTGTTCTACATTGGAACCAATTATCCAACCTTTAATTTGAAGTCACTTCCTTACTGTCTTCAGGAACCAATTTTGCAGCAAAGTTCTTGCGTGCAAATGGCATTACTCTGTTGAAAGTACGAGAAGAATCTATCAAGTTACTTGGAAAATCCGATATGTACTATTTTAGCCCTGAGCATCCACCATTGTGTGAAGCAGCTCAAAGAGCACTCGATTGGGCTGTTGATGAGAAACTGAAATCTGGTAATATACTGATAATGTAGCTCTCTAGTGTCTCTATTATATGGTTTTCATATGTTAAAAGGCAGTACTTGCATTTTTTTTCTTGGCTCTGTGAACAACCAAACGTGTGATAATCGCTGGCATAGATTTAGGTTCATGTACACGCTAGTTAGACAGTTTCATGCTCGAGGCATATTATATGTAGTTGGCACCACAGGAAATTCTCAGACATCTCAGTTTCTTGTAGATACTGTGTTTTTCATTCCCACCACATGTAGCCAACAATTTGGATAACTCAGAAAATTTCCAGTTTCATCACTTAAGCCTGTAGAAGAAAGGAGATACAAATTTGACATTAATGAATGTCTTTAAGTGCCCATTCTTTTCATGTCAAGTGATCGTGGCAGTTCATTTTCACCCATTTGATGGTTTTAGGAAAATAAATCAATAAGCCATTAGAACAAATGGGAATAGTTCTTCAATTTTGGGCTTAAAGTACATTCTTTAGGTTTGAAATCTTGAATATATTTATCCCAAGCAACAAAGCAAATGAAAATGTTAATGCTTAAAAGATTTGGTTAACCTTTTACCAATGTAGAAACTGCTTCTCTCCTAATCTTATTCTTGCACGTCAACCATATATTTTGCCTTATATCGATGTTTAGACCATCATGTTTTATCTACCAAAACTCGTCAAATATGCAGGTGAAAGTGGGGAAATAACCACAACTCATTTGCTTCTAGGCATTTGGTTAGAGAAAGAATCAGCAGGTTACAAGATAATGGCTTCTCTCGGATTTGACGATGAGAAAGCTAATGAACTCAAGAAATCTGTAAGTTACTAAAGCCTGGGCTCTTCTGGTGTAAGTACAATATTTCCTACATCCTTAATATGGGTTGTGTTACTTGCAGGTAAATGAAGAATAAGAGCAGCGAAAATTTTCTCTTCATCTTCGTTGTCCTGAAAAGCCTTGTAGAAAACGTCGAAAAGAAAAGATTTCGACGATTGAGTCTGGCAGATTTTTAATATTATGAAAGTTTGCCAACGTTCTTATTGCAGTTATCTTTTCACTTTCCCAACAATTACTTGAAGATTGTAGAAAATGTTTTAGTGATAAAAAAGAAAGGGATCCAATTTGTACCAAAAACAGACTTTGAGTTCGTATTTAGGGAAATTAAATTCTGGTCTTTGCTAGAAAAGTTTGGCGAAATAAATAGCATATCACATTATCAGTCGTCTAAGCGATCATGGTTTCTTGACACTGCTAAGATGAAATGATTAAAGTTCCTCTTCTTTTTTTCCCATTTTGTATTGGCGAGAGGCTCTATGGTCGTTGTTTTGTTTATAGTCTAATTTCTAGGCGGGAAGTTTTATAAGGCCTCCCCAATTTTGTTAAAAGCCCTCCCCATGAACCATTTTACTTGGTAAATTATCATTGAGGGGGGCCTTTTAACAAAAATGAGGGGCCCTATAAAATCTCCCTTTCTAGGCTCCCAAATCCCCCACTACAGTCAATTTTGATGAGATAATATACGTCGGAATAACCTGTACTTGTCCATTAGGGTTGGCTATGTCTAACTCGAACTTGTTGGTTGGGTTGTAGGTATTGCCGAGCTAAATGTGTTGCCTAAAAAAGCTTGCCTACTCTGAAAACATCTGAATCACTATAGCCGAGATTTCCCTAACATTTTTTTCATCGATACGGGATCATTACTCCTTTTGAAATGATTATTGATTTATGGAATATGTACGATATGCGGAATGGAAAGCGAACTATTATAGGATCTCGGGGTAAAATTCCTGCAGTCTTTTCTTATTTTTAAAGTATTGGTGAAAGTAAAGCAAGATATTGTTAATTATGTCTAAATAAAGTCTTTAATCCTTGTTATTAGCTGGTTTATTAATGAGGCTTTCCTTTTCTTATGGAATGATTAAAGTGAAAGACCTACTAATCACCTAATTAGATTCCCTAATTAACACTTAAAACTATTTCTTCCACTACCTTCTCACTTTGAATAAAATTTTGTTTTGTTTATATCTCTCTTATTTTCCTATTCCAAGTTGAAGTAGTGATTCCTATTAAACCCCAACAATTTTCAAAAGTCATTTAGAATATGTCTAAAACCATTATGGTATGATCAGTAATTTACTTTGAGATTATAGAAGTAGGTCTCTTCAGGGGAAAAAAGAAAGTTTTCAAAAGAGAAAGCTGCTTGGAAACTTGGCGTCCAAATAGGATCCCTCATCGGCCCTAGCATTTTTTTCTTGCGCTCAAACTCTTTCAACCTTACAAGTCTCAACCTAAATCTCTTTACTCCTAAATCGTTGAAATCCCAAACTAATGGGTTCAGGGAAAGGTTTATCCATGGAAGACTTCTCCCGTTGTAGGTTAAAAGAAAGATGCAATGAAAATGAGGACAATACTTTTCAAGAGGGATAAAAAGAGAAAAAACATATGAACTATTACGTTTCATTAACGGAATCATAGTCATGGTAAATTAAATTATAAACTGGACAAAAATTGGGGTCAGAATTCAAGTCTGCCACAAGTTGGTGGCCAAATTGGAATTGACCCTTTTGACTTTAGAAGTGGTGGAAGCAGCTTCTATAGTTCTCAACAAGTATGTGTTTGGATGGTCCCATCCAAAAATTAGCTTTGTCTACATCAAGTGGAAGAAATTTCACACCTAAAAGCAAGCACCTTATTCGTATATACACTTCTCCTTTGCTTTTCATGCCCTACCTTCTTTTTATTCTCTTTCATTTAGTCTTTTCTTTTAAGTGCCCAAAGGATTTTTAGGTGGGATTAATTTTTTTTTAGTTGAATATTGACCTAATTTAATTCCTTTAAATCTTTAGATCTAATTTAATTGGCATGTATTCAGATCTGCATAGTGAGCTAAATAAAGATATACAAATCTATAGACTGTAACTATCTTATAAGTGACACTCAGGAGTTGGGATGATATTCTAATCCAAATAAGAAAACGTATTTCGAATTTTCGATGATTTTGGTATAACTGATATGTCATTTGATTATCATATAGCACGATATTTAGATATATTTCGTCTTTTAGATCACTTTTCTGGTGGTAGTTCAATGGTGAATATACCACCCAAATAGTAGTGAAGTTAGTCATGTGGCGAAAAACTAATCTACAATATAGAAGTAATGAAATTGGTGGTCTACACTAATGCTTGGACCTTCTTGTACTATTTAAGTCTAAGTATAAACCTTAACTTTATTTTGTAAATTAAAAATTCCTAATTAGTTGGATCCAATTAAAGGCCCCATCAATCAAAGCATTTGTTTGGGTGATGGGGAATTTTGAAAAAGAAACAATGAGATGTCAAGCAAAAAATGGTTCAGGAGATCCTCCAATTGGCCCAAGTGTTGGCATGGGTGGGCAAATTCCACCCATGTAAAATGCTTCATGTGGGCAAATAACTTTGGCCAAACCCACCCAATCAAGGGTTAGTTCAGAAAGTCAAGTTCTAGTATGAATTGGTAGTCTCATCACTGTCATGGTAAAAAAAATATCCTTTCTTAGATAATTTGTTTCACTAAAAAAACAATCCATCATCTTGACATTATCTACCGGTTTGTTTTCAAAATTCTCACCTCTGTTTTGTCGACGTTATTTACATGTAAAGTTATATGTGATTGACACATTTGTTATAGAGAAAATTATGATTTTTTTCGATATATTAAATTTCGAAAGAAGATTTTTTTTCTCTAGAAATAAGATAAACTATGACCGAACTCTTTTATAAGTCTAGGAAATGAGACTTATAGTAGACATAATGTAGGTAACAACTCCAACAAAAGAGTACTAATTTTATTATAGGATGTTAAAGAACTACCTTTATTAGTTTATAAATAAGAACTTGGAAGCAATTGAATTTAACAAACACATCTTGAGTTGTTCTTATGGTGACAGACAAGGGATCCTGAAGTATCACCTAGTTTGTTCCTCTGTTTCTAGCTTACAATTCCTGTCTGGTTTAATATATTAAAATGCTCCTACAAAAATGTAATTATTATTTTTTGCTTGTATACTTGAATATTACCACAATTTTTCAATAAATTAAGGACTACTTCATTGGACCACTTAAAGGAAAGGAAGTAATTTTTCTTCTCTTCGAGTTACTTGTGGAGTCAGTGGGAAGTCGAATCCTAGACAATTGATGGTATAGTTTGTGGGTGATTTCCCTCTTGCTTAAAAAACTTAAAAGCAGTTGTTTTACTTGTACTGTAAAATGAAATGATTCAGTAAAAAAAATCTCTTTAAGAGATCAAATTACAAGACAAATTTGTTGATAGTTGTGAGTTCTAGAAGCCACAATATTAGGCCGCAATTTGGAAATTCCTCCTTTGCTTAGTAACCCTTCCGCCAAATTCTCTTTGTACCCCTGTCTACGATGTTGATCCCATAAACGAGAATTTTAAAAAAGAATTAAGTAGTATATCAAGACTCAAGTGATGGGATGAATAAAAAATAGTATGTTTTTTAGGAGTAGCATTAAAACCAAGAATAGTAAGATAATTGGTCTCAGGAGAGGGACAAGTCAGCAGATATTTTATGAAGTCCCAAATCACTCTTGGATTTAACAAAGATTTGTTGGTAAAACCCTAGTTGAGAAAAAAATGTGATTCAGACCCTCTTCCCCAAACCACCCAATACACTGAATAGTACTTATTGTTCATGCATCACCCAAAATCTGAAATGTTTAAACATTTGAAGATATGGTTGGATGTTTTGGGGGTACCTTTGTTCTATTTGTTGGATATCGGTTAAGGTTTGGTCCCATACAAAAGATTCACAAATATAATGAGATTTTATAAAAAAAAAAATGGTAGTATATTAGTTTCTTTGATTTCATTTCAGATACAAAATCTTAATCGACTGTGCCAAGTAAGATTTAAGGCCGTTGGTTAGGATTCATTTTTTTTTCTATTTAAGTAATTAGAAAATTAAATTGTTTATTAGATGTGACGTCCTAAGCCTTACCAATAATCCATATTGTCCCGTTTTTAGATACTCGAATCTATGCCCAACAATTAAGAGATTTTGTTCTTCGCAAAAACTCACGAGTCCATCCAAAAATTTGACACTTATTAAGCTTGAGCAAACACCTATAACCTAGACTTGTCACTTTTCTGAGCGATGTGGGACTATCACAACGTCGCCGAGAGTTGGAGATTGTGATAGTCACACATCGTTTGCGAGAGAATCTGAAGCCTATGCTTAGGTGTATGCTCAAGTAAGTGTCAAGACCTTTTGGATGTCTTTGTGGAGCCTTCGCCATCCAGTATCTGCTGAGCTTAGACATGGGAGATCAATATCGACTATTGCTAAGACTTAGGGCGTCGTACTAGAAGGATATCTTTATTTCCCTAAAAAATTACGGGTTAGTTGTCGTGTACAAGTTTATGGCCATTGCTTTCACTGTTTTTGAGATCTACATATGCAAATCTTCATAAACTATGGAAATTGAACAACAAAAAGATGGTAGAAGATTGCATTATTGAGTTTCATCATTTCATCAATCATTTCAAAACAACTTTCATGGAGTTAACTATATTAGAACCATACTATTTCTATTAGATAAAATAAACTTTGTGATTAAAGCAAACCACCAAAATAGGTTTTCAATTATCTTCTTAAAGGGGCCACAAAAAAAGGTTGGCAAGATTTTAAAATGTATCCTACCTCTTGGATGCAATAGAAGCATACAGTATACATGTTGTAGTTACATGGTTATCCTCTTTGCCATTATTCAATTTAAAGTGTAAAGTAATCTTTAAAAAATCATAAAAAGAACATTTATTAAATATAAAAAGTGTAACCTATATAATATCTAGGTGATTTTTTCGCCTAAAATGAGCTTAGGTTAAAACAATCCCACATACGGAAAAAAAATTAAGTTTGAATTGGAAGTCCCTCATCCGGCAACCCTACTGGAATCGAATATTTAGGAGCTCTCAAAAATTTAGAGGCTCCGAAAACAGGGAGTTCTCATTTGGGAGCCGATATTGGGTTTGCTCTTAAGCTTAGCCTAGTTGGCTTTATAAAAGATAGAAAAAAAGACAACAAGATGTCAACAACCCATCAAACTCTAGCTTTCACTCTTCTCTCAATTGACTAAATTTTTTGTAAAAGCTTTCAACATACCACGAGCTCTCACCTGCATCTCCAAACTCTTTCATTTATCCTTATCGCTCTCTCTCTCTCCCTCTCCCTCTCTCTCTCCACAATTCCATCCATCTCCATACTTCAATTATTTCTGTCTCCCCCACCCTCCACTCCACCCACCTTATTTTCTTCCCAACCTCATATCTCAATCAACAAACACTACAACTCTCATAAATTTCCATCAACTTGTTCAATTCTTCATCTTAATCTTCACTTTTGAATTCATTTCAAATACTAGCTATGGTACTTGAAACACTGCTAATTAAGGTCAAAAATGTAATCTCACACCGTTCCGATACCGTTCGTACAATTTCAACAACAAATAACAAGAAGATAATCATCAAGAAGTCTCACCATATTGGTGTTTTAGCATTTGAGATTGCTTCTCTAATGTCTAAGCTTCTTCAATTATGGCAATCTCTCTCTGATAAAAACATAATTCAACTTAGAAATGAATCCATTTCTCTTGAAGGTGTTCATAAAATCATCTCTAATGATGAAACCTTTCTTCTTAGTTTAGCTTGTGCTGAAGTAGTAGAAAATTTAAGATCCATTTCTACTTATGTTTCTAGGCTTGGTAAAAACTGTGTTGATTCGAGTCTTCGAAATTTCGACTCATTGTTTGAAGAATTCGCTAATACGGGTCAAGATCTTCATGGTTGGGTATTAAGTTCTAAAGAGATGGAGAATAAACAAAAGAAGATCGATCGATATGTCTCATTAACAACTAGTCTTTATAGAGAAATGGATGAACTTTCAGAGATCGAAAGTGCTTTTCGAAAAGTACTAAAATGTAGTGATAATGAAGCTTTAATCAAAGAGAAGAAAATTAGTGATCTTCAACAAAGAGTTTTTTGGATTAAACAAGAAGTGAAACATCTCAAAGATAGTTCATTATGGAACAAAAATATTGATTCAATTACAAAATTACTTGCAAGATCAGTCTTTACTTGTTTATCAAGAATCAAACTTGTTTTCGGTATCGGTCAAGGACCCATTATATATGATTCATTACCACGAAGTTCATCGGTTTCGGCTGCCATTTATCCTTCTGAAAATACTTGTGAAGGTAAGTTCATGTCAAGTCCATTAATGGAGAAGAAAGATGATTTAAACCTAGGGTTCTTCGAGTCGAATTCGAATCTACTAAAACCTCCACCAAGTACATTAGGAGCAGTGGGATTAGCTCTACATTATGGTAATTTGATTATAGTGATAGAAAAGATGATAAGATCACCACATTTAGTAGGTATTGATGCAAGAGATGATCTTTATAGTATGTTACCAACTAGTATTAGGGTTTCATTAAGGAGAAGACTAAAAGGAGTTGGATTTTCGGCGAGTGATTCGGCACTTGCAAGTGAATGGAGAGAAGCTTTAATGAAGATTTTAAGTTGGTTATCACCATTAGCTCATAATATGATCAAATGGCAAAATGAAAGAAGCTTTGAACAACAAAATTTGAATAATCAAAATAATGTTCTTCTTTTACAGACATTATATTTCGCGAATCAGTCGAAGACAGAAGCAGCTATTACTGAACTTCTTGTCGGTTTGAATTATATTTGGAGGTTTGAGAGAGAGATGAATGCTAAGGCATTATTGCAATGCTCAAACATTAATGGGTTCTTGAGTTCTTGTTGAAGGATGATTAGCCATTCTTAATTACTATTCTTAATTTCTTGTGATAGTTTGATTAGATTGAGCTTTTTATTGCTTGATTTCGAGTAGGAGAGTTTGGCTTGTGATTAACCTAGAATTATGTATACTAAATTGATGGTAAATAACATAAATGAGTAATTTTGTTTCCTTCTCGTATGATTTATGGTCTTAGAGTCATTTGTTCATCTAATTACGCGTAATTAAGCAATTATGCAAAGGGTAGAAGGCAAACAAATAAAAATAAAATAGTACAAAGCTAGGAGCCAAATCCAACTTGGCTCCAAGTACATATGACCACAAATAATTTAGAAATCAAACGAGTTGTACTTGTTATAAACCTAGAATAAGAAATAGACATCGAACTTAATTCAAATTATTGTTCGTATAGTTATACGATTATAATGCAGATGAGGAGGAATCTTGATCTCAGTTGTCAAAATCATGATTCAAATTAAGACATCGTAAGGAATGAAAGGACACCTCTTTGATTCCATATGTGAACTTCAATTCAATGACTACATCAAACAACTTAAACTCAAAATTAAAATATATTTAATCAAATTAGTTCGATTTGATTCATCATACTATTAAATACTTTTAACTTTGTTTATATATTATTTGTCTTGGAATCTAAAAACATAATTCATCATATCTTTGAAGAATAAATGAAAAATGACAACTCTAGTACTAATCAACCCACATGCCCTAACATGTTCTTATCAATGGTGAAGTGATCTGGTTCTCTTTTTCTTTTATTCTCTTGATTCAATTTAAGGATTCAACAAACTAATTTTTATGTAATTTAAACATAAATTTATAAATGTCAAAAGGAGCAAGTTAGATCTGACTCATGAACTCTCAGATTTCTCCCACGATACGTCATGCCCAAGCCCAATCGAGATGCTGGCTAGCTGACAAACACTGACCCACGCCCAATTCAAATGTATATGGAGGAGAGAGACAAGAGTTACCAGTTATTTGGGGCTCTCATAAAAGACGTAAACCTTCAAGATACTAGGAATTGTCTCTGTAACTGGATACTGCATCATCTCCTCATCTATGATAACAAAATGGAGCCCCAAGACCTGTAAGGAGGAAAAAAGAAGAGAAGTTAACGTGTAAGTTGCTATAATCAAAAGAAAAAATGGAAATTCTGACTGTGTAGAAAAGTATAGGACACTACAATATATATACGTGTATGCGAAAGAATGCAACTTATCAATAAACCCAAAGAGATTACTTTAATAAAGAAATACTGAGCAGTAAAAAATGAAAAGATGGTGTCACTGAATAGCTATATATGTACCTTTAAGTCGATCTCACAGAAGCAAATTTCGGGCGTACTCAATTGGCTGCCACAAACTATACAATATTGGCTGCCACTCAATATAATAACACGATCTCTTGGATTTCAACTATATTGGAATATAATCAGTGTAGATGCTCAAAGATACACATATCTTTCATGAGATGCATAGGTTGCGTCTATGGTTATTGAAAATGTGAAGATATTACTGGAGAAGATGATAGCATCTTTATAAGGCTTGTGGACCTTATTGTCCATGAGATCTTCAACAAACTGTTGTGGGTTTCAAATGTTAAAGCTCTACAAACATATAAGAAGTGAAAGGATGGGTTCGAAGAAAATCACCTTCACAGCATGTGTTCATTGTCGCGTAACGAGTAAGGAAATGAAGTGGGTTTGAAACAAGAAGACTTATAGGTTCTTGATTAATAGAAATAAATAGCTTCCTCTTCATTGAGAACAAATGAATCGTCTCGATAAGATTCACATCTTGTGTCCATATGTTCTGCAAGTTTTCCGATTTCGTCATATATCTCTTCTATTTGATAATGAGATTTATCTTCCGCTACAAACCCGTGTCTCTCGTGCTTAACCTCGATCCAACTATAAGCAACTTCCTTTGTCATATTCATCTCTTTCATCGATTTCCTTATTCTACTGGCGTCATCCCATCTAGCAGCTGCGGCATAAATGTTGGACAATGAAACATATCTTGAACTGTTTCCAGGTTCTAACTCAAACAGAGCTTCTGCTGCCTTCCTCGCGAGATTCAAGTTTCCATGAACACGACATGCACCTAAAAGTGCACCCCACATCCCAACACGATCCAATTGGCAAGGTGCACTCTCAATCAACCTCATTGCTTCCTCAAGCCTATTTTTACGGCCAAGCATATCTATCAGTAAAGCGTAGTGCTCTGATCTTGGACATACACCATAACTCTCCATCAGTTGAAAAACACGTAGTCCTTCTGATACCAAACCAATGTGACTACAAGCAGATAACACCCCAAGAAATGTTACATGATTTAATGGTGAAACACCCATTTTGATCATCCTCTCAAAAACAAGAATCGACTCTTTTCCGTAGCCATTTTGAGCAAACCCGGTTACAAGTGAGTTCCAAGAAACAATATCCTTCTCAGGCATCAAATCAAATAATATTTCAGCCGATTTCATATCTCCACACTTTGCATACATGTCAATCAAAGCATTGAAAGTAAATATGTTAAACAATTCTTTTCTACTACTACTAATTCTTATAATATGTCCATGAACTTGCTTACCTCTTTCGATAAGAGCTAAATCAGAGCAAGCACTCAAAATGCTAACAAACGTGAAAGCACTAGGAGGAACTCTCTCATCCTGCATTCTCTTAAAGAGAGCCAACGCCTCATCTCCACGTCCATTTTGTGCATAACTCGCAATCAAAGCTGTCCATGACACAGTATTCTTAACCGGAATCTGATCAAACAACAAACAAGCTTCTTCTAATCTAGATGCTCGGGCATAAGCAACAACTAATGAAGTCCAAGTGACAACATCTCTTTCCACCATTCGATTAAAAAGAGAAAATGATGCATCTGGTTCACAACACTTCCCATAAGCATCAATTAAAGAATTATGCATAATGAGATTCAAATCTAAACCAATCACAGTTACAAATCCATGAACTTGTCTTATCAATTCCAATGCTCCCAAGCTAGAGCAAGCCGTAACTATACCCACAAAAGTAAATTTATCAATTAACATACAATTCCTCTTCTTATACATTCTCTTAAATATATCTAATGCTTCTCTATGAAATCCATTATGGGTTAAACCTGAAATCATAGAATTATAAGTAACAACATTTGGGTCAGGCATTTCATCGAGTAACTTGTGAGCTTTATCGAAGTTACCCAATCGAGAATAAGCAGATAGAATTGTATTCCAAGAATGGGTATTTCTTGTTTCAATGCCATTGAAGACATTTTGAGCATTTTCGATTGAATTACATTTTGCATACACATCTATGAGACGATTTGTGAAGTATATGTTGAAGTTTAGAGCTGTTTTGATAAGATGAGAATGAAAGATTTTCCCAAGTTTGATATCTTTAGTTCTTATACACTTTTCTATTATTGATGTGTAGTGCTGGATTTGATCAGGTATTTTGATGGAATCATTAGTTGTATACATTTTGTTATTTCTTTGAAGAAAATTTGATTCATGAGATTGAGATGGGTATTTTTGGAGGGAAAGAAAAGAAAGATGGAAGTTTGTTTGAGGAGTATGGAGAAGAAGAGTTGATCATGTGTGTAGTTGTAAGCTCATCCTACTCTTTAAATGATGTTTTTTCACAAGTAGCAAATAGCCCTTGATCTCACATCTCCTTACCTAACACATTAGGTAGTAACTTTCAACCCGGTTACTCGTCGACCTAACTCTGATATCATTTTAAGACCTAACTCTGATATCATTTTAAGTTATCGAATTCATTCAATTTAGAACCAATTGACCATTCGACTAGACATTATATTCGGATACCACTATTCTCACATTTATATGGTTGTCAACCATGACAGACGTGTATCTACTTATTCTTCTTGTTGTGATATTTTAATATTTAATCATCACTAGGTAATCAATGTCATATAACTATGTGCAAGAGAATGTAGAAGACAATTCTAAAAAAGACTAGTATCCATATAATATTTCAAATTCCTCAATTTTAGAAAGCAATAACAAAAAACCTAAAATAAAAAATTAAAAACTAAAACAACTTCATAAACGATTCTCTATTTTATCAGCCTTGATCACCGGGTTAGCCGCAGTTATTGCCTCACGACCCAAACCCTTAAAATCGAACGTACAAGAATGCTCCTCTGGGTACCGATGACTTGAACAATACGTAAACCCGCACCGACACTTGAACCCGGTTAACCCTACCCGTTTCTTGCAACTACTGCACCGATTCTTCAAACCCGTATTCGGTTTCGCATCCGTTGAAATTTCTTCCGGCGATGAAATCGCCGAAGACGAAGAATCAACGACGGCGACAGGAGCGGGAGGACTTGATTCGATCTTCTTTGTTGGTTGAAGTGGTTTTTTAGGGTTTAGTGATTCTTTTACGGCTACTTTAGCAGATGCTGATTGTTCTTCTTTGATTTGAGAATCTCTGTAACACTTTGAACATAGATTCATAGTCGCTGCTGTTCCAAAAAATCCACATCCGTTTGCACAGTGAATGATTTCGGGTTGTTGTTGACACCCAGTTTCGTTTTTGAAGCTATCTTCAGAACCCATCTCTCTTTCTCTCTCTAGATTTCACAGACTCTCTCTTTCCTTCTCTTTAAATTTCGCAATTTCTTTGAAAAATTCAGAACGAGAATTGGGAATATATAGTGTGTAGATAGATATGGGGATTCCGATATCGACTAAAATACCCTTTTCTTCTTTCATATGGATAGGATACTTCTATTGTCATTAACGCATTCAGTAAGGGTATGTTAGGGAATTCCATTTTAGGTGAGGAACTTTCTAGAAGAAATTTTTACTCAAAAGTCCAAAAAATGACCCTATAACTAGGATTTGGCCCACCATAGATTATTATAACTTGCAAAATCCATTTTTTCAAAAATAATCCTAATCCAACCCAATTTCGGATCCCTAGGTCACTTTTCCCATCTCTAGGAAGCCCATACTTTAAATAATCTCTATTATACCCTTTATATTTATATAAGAGAAGATGCATGGGTTTTTTCCTTCCATTTGTATCTCTTTCCCTCCTCAAAACTTTCTCTTTCCCTTCTCAAAACTTTCCATCCTTTTTCTCTCTCCTATATCTGCTCTCTCCTCCATAAGAGAAAGAAATCTTTCCTTCCATTTTTCTCTCTCCTCTATATCTCCTTAACAACTACTAAGATACAGGGATCCGGAAAGTTTTACAGGTTAGAGTTTCCTTATCTTCATCCCTTCATCTTCATCATAAACCCTCATCTTCATCTTCTTTGCATTTTGCTTAAAACAACATAAACCCTCATCTTCATCTTCTTTGCACTTTGCTTAAAACATCATAAACACTCATCTTCTTCTGTAAATTTTCGTTTCATAAACCCTCATCTTCATCTTCTTCTGTAAATTTTCGTTTCTTAAAACATCATAAAACTGTCTTCTTCTTTATTTTTTTGTTTCATAAAACTTTCTTTCTTCTTCTGTACTTTTTTTCATCTTCATGATCTTTATCATCAACACCATGATTTGTTCCATGAACCTTCTTTAGTTTTTAGAGAGTTTGTGTTCATCTTCATCATCATTATCACCAACACCATGTTTTGTTCAACCATGTTTTGTTCATTGAACCTTCTTTGTTCTTCATCTTCATTTTGTTTTCCATTTTTTTTTCTTTAAACTTTGTCTATATGAAATTTCGTTTGGTTTTTACACTCATATATATTTTGTGACACAACAAGTTATGTCCTAAGAAAAATCCAATATGTTTTCTGTTTTCATAATTTTCATGTGTTCTGTTTTCATAAATTTCATGAAACATATTTTCACTTCCACAAACACAAATTCCTTTGTTTAAAGTATTTTCTGTTTTCGGAAGTATATACTCATGTTATCACCTCGTTGTGATTTCATGTTATCTGTTTTCATATATTTCATGAACATATTTCCAATTCCACTAACACAAATCTTTTTGTTCAAATTATTTTATGTTTACAGAAGCATATATTGTTGTGTTTATAAGTAGTAAATATTGTCTGCGTTTTTCACATAAAAACTCTTCCTTTTAAGAACATTACATTTGAATTTGTTTTTGTCAGTTTGTTAGGATTTGTCTTCGAACCAATGCATTTTCAGAAACATAAAGTTATGTGTTCTCAGAATATATATTAATTTGAAGACATTTTTCTACAGCACTTGCATATGGAGGTCGACCTACAGCCAGATCAGGCACCACGGTGAACACATAACTTTCAGAAACATAAAGATTTTAAACACCAGTAATGAGGTTTTTCTTGATGTTTCTAGAAATTTCATATCTGAGTATTACTTCCTCATTAATTAATTTCTTAACATGGTGAACAACTTTTACAGAGTTTTTTGTTTAAGAATTCAAAAAGTACAAACTTAGATCTATTTTTCGGTTTCTCTCTCTAGAAATTACGTTTTAGTAGATATTGATGTTTAACAGACAAATTGACAAGTATTTTAAGCATTTTAGAATATGTTGTTAGCACGATGTTAATACAATGAGCAAATTGAAAAATGTTTTCTGTATTTTTATAGTTGTTACCATCAAAATCCAGATTTCTGTTTTCATAAATTTCTTGAACATATTTTCACTTTCACTAACATAAACATTTTTTTTTTCAGATTATTTTTTGTTTACGGAAGCATATATTGTTGTGTTTATAGGTAGTAAATATTGTCTGGGGTTTTCACATAAAAACTTTCTTGTTCATCTGTATGTTTTCGTTGATGTTTCATGTTTTTCAGATTTCATGTTTTATTTTACTTCTTTGCAGGTTTGGACAAAGAAATTGATGTGCATCAGGTAATTTCGGAAAAAAATTACCTTTTGGATGTAAACATATTCAGATATGTTTCCATTTGATGAACCAATTTCTTTTTAGATGTAAACATATTCAGATATGTTTTAAAATACCTAAAATGTGTTACTTGCATACGAAACTTTGTCTGCATTAGCCAACATCTGTCCTGTTGTACATGAAGCATATTTTAATATGTTCAGATAATAAGTCATATATTTTGTGAAATATTTTACTTTGTTCAGATAATAAAATCGTTTATATGTTCTTCAATGTTAAGGAGGAGCTGGAACCAGAGAGTGAAGAAGAGACAAGATTGTTACAATTCAGTGAAAAGTTGGTTTATCAAGTGAATATGAAAAGTTGGTTTTTCAAGTGAATATGGAAGACAAATTAGGGAATTTATGAACATTATCTATTTTGCCTTCTACCTAATTTTAAGATGTTTTAACTTTTATTTCTGTACTCCCTAACATTTAGTTTTGTGTTCGAGTATATTATTACATCATCAAAAATATTTCCCAACAAATTAGGTTTTGTTCCAACCATATTTTCAACATCAAAAATGTGTTTGAACAAATCTTTGGTTGTTCTCAATAATTCTGTAATCCCGAACAAATTCATATATGCTCCAAGGAATTTTACAACCTCAAACATATTTCCGAACAAATTAGTTTTTTGCATGAAGAAAATTTACAAGTTCAAAGATTTGTTTGAACAAATCAATCTTTGTTTGTTCTCAATAATGTTTTGTTTCCGAACAAATTCATATATGCTCCAAGAAAATTTACAACCTCAGAAATATTTTCGAACAAATTAGTTTTTGCATGAAGAAAATTGACAACTTAAAATTTTGTTTTGACCAAAAAAACATTCGCAACCAAAGTTAAGCAAATATTAAGTATATGCTCCAAACAAATATTAAGTTTTTCATGCCAGTATCACAAGCCAATCACTCTTTTAATTAATTAACTTCAAAATAGAGATCCTCAATATACATTCCCAGTTAACAACAGAAACAGATTTATCTAAACAAATCTAGATATGCTCTAAGCAACTATTAAATTGCTCCACCAAATATTAAGTTTCTTCGACAAGTTTTATATTGTCTTCCATATTCACTTGAAGAACTAACTTTTCACTGAATTGTAACAATCTCGTCTCTTCTTCACTCTCTGCTTCCAGCTCCTCCTTAACCTTGAAGAACATATAAACGATTTTATTATCTGAATAAAGTAAAATGTTTCACAAAATATAGGTCTTATTATCTGAACATACTAAAATATGCTATATGCACAACAGGACATATGTTGGCTAATGCAGACAAAGTTTCGTATGCAAGTAACACATTTAAGGTATTTCAAAATATATCTAAATATGTTTACATCCAAAAAGAAATTGACTCATCCAAATGGAAACATATCTGACTTTGTTAACATCCAAAATTAAATAGCCTCATCCAAATGGAAACATATCTGACTATGTTGACATCAAAAAATAAATAGCGTCATCCAAATGGAAACATATATCTGACTCTATTGACATCCAAAAATAAATAGCCTCATCCAAAATGGAAACATATCTGAATATGTTTACATACAAAAAGAAATTGACTCATCCAAAATGGAAACATATCTAAATTTGTTGACATCCAAAAATAAATAGCCTCATCCAAATGGAAACATATCTGACTATGTTGACATCAAAAAAATAAATAGCTTCATCCAAATGGAAACATATCCGACTATGTTGACATCAAAAAATAAATAGCCTCATCAAAATGGAAACATATCTGACTCTATTGACATCCAAGAATAAATAGTCTTATCCAAAATGGAAACATATCTGAATATGTTTACATGCAAAAAGAAAATGGCTTATCCAAAATGGAAACATATCTGAATTTGTTGACATCCAAAAATGAATAGCCTCATCCAAATGGAAACATATCTGACTATGTTGACATCAAAAAATAAATAGTTTCATCCAAATGGAAACATATCTGACTATGTTGGCATCAAAAAATAAATAACCTCATCCAAATGGAAACATATCTCACTCTATTGACATCCAAAAATAAATAGCCTCATCCAAAATGAAAACATATCTGAATATGTTTACATGTAAAAAGAAATTGGCTCATCCAAAATGGAAACATATCTGAATTTGTTGACATCTACAAAGAAAGTGTTTCCGAAATTACCTGATTTGCCTTAGATGAAGCAGATGTCATAGTTGGATTTTTAGTGATTTTCTTTGATGTTACCATAGCGTAAAAGCTTCTGCATAATCAAAAATGTTGATTACATATCAATGAATGTAAAAAGCAAATCAACCATGATAAAAAATCATTCTTAAATGTAAAGAAGAAAAAAACAAGTGTTCCAAACACTAAGAATCTTCAATAGAATCCTAAATATCAATCTGTAAAATATATTGTTTCCACTAAATATAAAACATAAAACCCTAGATTTTTACATTATTGGCTAATGCAGACAAAGTTTCCACTAAATATATTGTTTGCACAACAGGACATATGTTGGCTAATGCAGACAAAGTTTCGTATGCAAGTAACACATTTTAGGTATTTCAAAACATATCTAAATATGTTTACATCCAAAAAGAAATTGGCTCATCCAAATGGTTACATATCTGACTATGTTGACATCAAAAAATAAATAGCCTCATCCAAATGGAAACATATCTGACTCTATTGACATCCAAAAAGAAATTGGCTCGTCCAAAATGGAAACACATCTGAATATGTTTACATGCAAAAAGAAATTGGCTCATCCAAAATAGAAACACATCTGAATATGTTTACATGCAAAAAGAAATTGGCTCATCCAAAATAGAAACATATCTGAATATGTTTACATGCAAAAAGAAATTGGCTCATCCAAAATGAAAACATATCTGAATTTGTTGACATCCAAAAGGAAAGTGTTTCCGAAATTACCTGATTTGCCTTAGATGAAGCAGATGTCATAGTTGGATTTTTAGTGATATTCTTTGATGTTACCATAGCGTAAAAGCTTCTGCATAATCAAAAATGTTGATTACATATCAATGAATGTAAAAAAGCAAATCAACCATGATAAAAAATCATTCTTAAATGTAAAGAAGAAAAAAACAAGTGTTCCAAACACTAAGAATCTTCAATAGAATCCTAAATATCAATCTATCAAATATATATTGTTTCCACTAAATATAAAACATAAAACCCTAGATTTTTCACCTAAAAATCAATCTATCAAATATATATTGTTTCCACTAAATATAGAACATAAAATCCAAGATATTTCCCAAACAAACCCTAAAAGTGTTCAAACAGATTGCACTTTTTCACCCTAAATATAAAGAAGAAAAAAAACCTAGATTTTTCACCCTAAAAATCAATCTATCATGTTGTTTCCACTAAATATAGAACATAAAATCCAAGATTTTTCCCAAACAAAACCCTAAAAGTGTTCAACCTGTCGAAAAATGCTAAGTGATTCGGTCGAGAAACGCTAAGAGATCTTCCAAAATGGGTTTTGGTTTTTTGGAAGGTTTAAACGGTTCAGAGAAAGTAAAGAGAAAAACTAGGAGTGGTAATGGTTTTTGGGAAACTGTTGAATGAGAAGTTGGAAAGGTTGGGTTGTTTTTTTAAGAAAGTTTAGGAAGAGAGAGAAACTTTTTCGGTCACATCTCAAAATCCTTAATTTTGGGCGGGAAAAGAGGGAAAGGATATAGGTGTTACTTTATTGTGTAACAAAGGGTAATCTTGTACTTTGGCAGAGTGGGTCTTTTTCTCATTAATATTTAAGACTGGGCCCGATCCTCTCTTGAGTCCCATATTTTGGGCTTAATAATAACCAGCCCTTTCTAGAAAGGGTATATATGAGGTGAGGGTAAGAAATTTTAGAAGCATAGGATTTCCTTTCGGTGTTTATTCTATTTGGCCCCCAAATTTGTGACAACTAAACATTCTAGTCCTCATATTCGTCCATTGTTTTAATTTTGGTCCCCAAAATTAGGACTTCGTTAGTCAAATTTAACAATCAATGTTTTATTTCTATTTTTACTTTTTATCTCAAAAGATATTCCTCCACGTCCTCTGTACTTTCTCTTCGGAAAATGTCAGTGATAGATGGTCTTCCGACCACCTTCAACTTAAAAAAAATAATAATTTCCCTTTTCTTCTTCTGTTCTCTCCTCCTTCCCACACCACCAACACCATCCTTCACACCGTATTCATCTCTCTCCTTCTCACTCTTCCTCCTTCTATCTATATTTTATTTTCTCCCCCTCTCTATCTCTATTTCTCTCGCTCGCTCATTTGCTCTCTATTTTTAAATCAGAAATGCCATGGAAGTCAAATCCCCATGGCACGGTCCATGAGGTTTCTAATCTAGAAAGACGCATATGAAAATGGTGAAGGAGACGGTGGTGGGGAGGGAGGGAGGAAATGGAAGAAGAAGAAGAGGGAAATTGGTGTTTTTTCTTTTTTTTAAGTTGAACATAACGGGTTGTCTGCCAACGACTTTTACGACGAATGAAAGGATAGACGAAAATAAATCCGTTTGAAATGATGGGTACAAGGGAAAAGAATCTATAACATTTGTTCACATTGATAAAATTATCGGTGAAGTTATTTCTTATGTTAGCGAAGATCCCTTACAAAAAAAAATGTCAAAATCTATCATTCCTTTTCCCCAGTGGGTGCGGGCTTCAGTGAAAGACAAATACTATAAAGTTAGACTAATAAAATCCTAGCCTCGAGAGTCAAATTGGAAGGCTCAATTACTATGAAACCAAAATTTTCAATTAGTCCAAATTTGAGGGCCAAATTAGAATTAACCCTACCCTTGTAAACCGGGGACAAACATGCCCATAGACCATAGTGGTAAAACGCGGTTGAGAAAGGAGACGTGGATGTTGTACTCGTATTGACGTGGCGCGATCAGAGGAGAATCCGAGAATATTGACGATTAATAAACGTGGTTTAATTTTGTGCGTGAGGTGAAGCTGACTGTATTTTAAGTGAGGTGTGAACACGTGGTCTGTTTGTGAGGTGGACAGGTGCTGACTGTATTTTAATTGATGTGTGATCACTTGGTTTGTACTTTACTGGTTTGGCTGAGTTGTATCTGATCAGGGACATTCTTATCCAGTTCTTTGCGATTACTGTACGCGGAGCACTAAACGCGCCCAACATTATTTCTACCGGTACCCCTTTCTTATATAATTCTCTGACGTAGTCATCTTTTAACTCTGGACTAGGTTCCCTCCCCGTCCTACGGACGGGGAAGATCCCTCTTGGCTAACGCCTTCGAGGAGAAGAAAATAAATTTAATTCACAACATAAATAAGATAAAATTACAGGAGAGAGTGATAACCATGTATTTGAAGAGTAGAGAGGGAGAACACTAAAATTAAGGGGAAAGTGGATGTGCAATCGTGAGTGAGAAGATGCCTGAGATATAGTTATTTTAGGGAGATTGTAACCGAAAATTCAAAATAATCAATTGTTTACACTAATACCCTTATTTTTTAAGTCAAATTACACGAAAAAGGATTTTATATCGGTCGCTCGATCTAATCAAAGGTAAATCTCTAAAATAAAATAGACGGCCAGACTTATTGCACAGTTAATACACTACCCATAATTCTGGCCGTCTATTTTATTTTAGAGATTTACCTTTGATTAGATCGAGCGACTGATATAAAATCCTTTTTCGTGTAATTTGACTTAAAAAAATAAGGGTATTAGTGTTATTTTGAATTTTCGGTTACAATCTCCCTAAAATAACTATATCTCAGGCATCTTCTCACTCACGATTGCACATCCACTTTCCCCTTAATTTTAGTGTTCTCCCTCTCTACTCTTCAAATACATGGTTATAACTCTCCCCTGTAATTTTATCTTATTTATGTTATGAATTAAATTTATTTTCTTCTCCTCGAAGGCGTTAGCCAAGAGGGATCTTCCCCGTCCGTAGGACGGGGAGGGAACCTAGTTTATATTTTATACATGACAATACAATAAATAAAAATTCAGACATGTATTTAACATGTATTTGGACCTTAAAATCCTGTAAAAGACTCTTAAAGGTCGAGGTCTTAAAGTTCATCTTCTACAAAGATTCGGACCCGTATCTCACAAGAGGTAAGAGGAAGTATAAATTATTGGACTAAAAGTTTATTTGCACCATAGTCGTCTTGTTTTTTTTTTGAATTTTTGGGCTTATAATCCAAAAAACGGACCCTAATAGGACTTTTAGTCCTCTCTAATCCTATAAAGGGTTTCAAAACCAAAAAAATAATACAAATGGATATCTAGTCCATTTGGTGTCATCTAGAGAGAAAACACAAATCCCTAGAATACCAAATAATTTATAATACCTAAACTAACCTTCCATATATATAAGATCTAATTTAAGCTCAAATCAACCAATATTCGTTTTCCTATTTTATCTCCCTGTTTCTCTCTCCAATTACCGACTCTAAAGGAAGAAAGAAATCTTTATCTTCCTTAAATTTGTAACCGAAACCTTCTCTTCCTATCTTTTTCTCTCTCTCTACATCTTCATCTTCTGAAACTATCCTCCATTAAAACAAAAAATTTTGTAACCGAAACCTTCTCGTCCTATCTTTCTCTCTCTCTCTACATCTTCATCTTCTAAAACTATCCTCCATTAAAACAGAAAACTGAGTTTCTAAGTTTAGGTAAAACTCAAACTAAATTTTATGTTTTCTGATTATGTTTCGATTGAAAATCTTCCATTAACTTGTTTCATTATCATTAGAGCTATTCAAAATCATCATCTTAATTGTTAATCAGGTAAACAATTTTCTTATTTGATGATTTGTTTCAGATCAAGAAAGTTATTATTGTCTTTCTCTCTCTAAAGTTTGTATTAATGATCACGATCTTCATGAGATTAATACTTCATTTCTAAATCTTACAAATCGAGTTTACTTATTGTTTTCAATCAATCGTCATATCAGTTATCAATAGATTTGGAGTTTATGCAAAGTATGATATTCAAATTTTCTCCAGATCTGATTTTTTTTTCCGTACAGATTGATGAAACGTGATTCTGTCACACGGTTACTCGTAACAGAGTTAACATCATATATACTTTAGAATAAATTACCATAATGTAACGTAAATTATATAAACTTTTCCCTGCGATGTATATCAAATTGAGAACATGATATATGTTCTGGTTTTGCAAATTTTTCACGAATAACATTATATTATTTTGTGTAAATCATACGTAATTTATGGAACATTATGTATGATTTCATATCAAAACAGTTCTCGTTTCATTATTATAACATCTTTGATTTACATATGTAAATCCTGTGTACTTTTTTGTAAAGTACATGTAATTTATTCAAATGTTCATATAATTTACTGCAAATAATATACTTGTATATATAATTTATTTGAATTAATCTATCTCACTTTGTTATCACAGATGGAGTTCCAGGCAGAATCATCAAATCAAAATAAGAAAATCAAACTGAAATCAGATGGTTGGGATAAGATATTTACAGAACTAGGACAGTTATTTCCTGGGGGTGCAAAAGCTTTTCGATATGCTCTTAGGCAATATAGCATCAACACCGGGCATGATTTCAAATTCATAAAGAATGATTCTAAGCGTGTTACTGCTGTGTGTCCTGTTGAAGATTGCAAATGGATAGTGCATGGATGGGCACCATTGAAATGCGATTCCATGTTCATATTGAAAGACATGGAAAGGAAACATGATTTCATTATTTGTCATAAATGTCTCATTATTTTTCATAAAGTTTGCATAATTTATTGTAAATTATACATAATATCGTATTTACAGTTTAGGTCAGAAATTACAAGGTTTGATCAATTAAAAACTTTTAAATTTTTGCTGTTATCATTGGTTATTTATCAAAAATTACCCTCCTGTGGTAAATCACGGATACTTGTGAATAAATTATACATACTTTACGGTAATTTAAGTTATACCAGACAGAAATTGACATAATTTATCAAACAGATCTCTAAAAATTGATTTATGACGAAGCTTTGAACAACTATGTCACAACAGAAAAAACCATAAAAATCAACCCAAAATCTCACCATAACGTTGAAACAATCTTCTTTATGATGAAAAATAACCATGCAAAAAAAACTTGTGAAGAAATTATACATACTTTACAGTAGTTTTTGTTAGGATTTTTGTTTCTGATTGATTCGGATAATAGGAAAGAGAAAATTGATTTGGTTTCCAAATCTGTAAAGAAGAGAGAGAAAATTGATTTGGAAATATCCGTGGTGATGACGTTTCGTTTTGGTTAGGATTTTTGTTTCTGATTGATTCGGATAATAGGAAAGAGAAAATTTGTTTTCCAAATCTGTTTAGAGGAGAGAGAAATTATGATTTGTTTCTATCCATTTTTTTTTCTAATAAATCTCCATATTTTTTGCTAATAAATCTCCACAATTTTTGCTAATAAATCTCCACGTCAAATTTGAGCGTGGGACATTGACGGTAATGTGTTTAGAAAGTGAGGGTTTTTATGTCCATAATGTAAAAGGACTAAATATCCATATTTTGAGAAGATTGGATCATAAACCTTTTTTGAACATTATTTTGGTCTATATACCCACCGACCCTTTTTTTTTAGTTGAGGACTATAGTCGTCTTGTTGTTGCTTCAGTAGTTTTTTCAATCTCTACAAAATGTAGGTTACTTTTAGTTTACTTCCACATAAACGAACCCAAAATTTTGGGTCAAAAGTTAGAAGAAACTAAAATTTTATGTGCAATACATTTGCACTTGCAAGCTATAATCAAAAGATATTTTGCAGTGAATGCAATTGCTTACTGACCATGTGTAGCACTTGATATTCGCTAACCCTGATAATTTCATGATAAATTGTCTATTACTAATTCGTCAAGATGATGATTTTACGAAAAATAGGTGACTCGGTTGTGTTGTTTAACCACACATAATTGACTAAGAAATGCCTTGATTTTTTAACAAAAAAAAAAGAAATGCCTTGATTAGGAGAATAAAAACAAGAAAATGAAGAATTGGTGATATAAAACATATTCTAAACAAACAATGACAAATCAAATAACAAAGGCGCCTGAAAAAAAAGGATAACGAAAGAACAGACGATCATCCGCCACTTTTTAGTGTAGTGGTAGGACATTCTTTCTCAAACCCGTGAGATCATGAGATCAAATCTTGGTGGAAGCAGTTTGTCACATGATTGTATCATGGTTGTAATTCAGGGGACAAATATTTATTCAGACACAATAAAATCCCCATTTTTCTCTTCTCAATCAGAATAGTTATGAATCTCAAACATATACCTGTTTCGATTTCTATATAGCATAGGATTGGTCAGTTCAGATTGAGGGGTTTCAAAAGGTTGAAGCACAAGTCAATTCCACATTGAGTTGGCTATGTTTGGTTGATTCGGAAAATCAATTGATATTGGTTTAAGCGATTAGACTACAAGTTGACGAAATCAAAACTTAAACATTGACGAAAAATCTAGTAAAATGAATACACGATGATAATGTAAAACTTGTCATTAGATTGAATCCACAGATACATTACTCTATATATAAATTTTTTTCTAATTAATGAGACATATATACTTCTTGATAAGCTAGCCGGTTGATCTTTCGTTTCTTCGACCCAGCAACTCCAAGAAGTAGGGAACCACTTACATTATGCTTGCTTGATCTCAAGAAGATTAAGTTTCGGATAGAGAAAGCTCCCCGCGATAATCCCATGAACGATAGCTTTATTAGCTTCTTTTTTTAGATGAACTCCGTCCCAGTGAAATACTAGCTTAGTTCTGAACAACAAACTGTATTCCAACTATAATGATGATATCTACTAATGTGGCAGCAAGCCTTCCCCAACCTATTCTTGTGAAACCCTAGAAGAAGATGATTTCGTAGTAGAGCCATGTACGCCTTGTAGTAGTCAGCATATACGAAGATTATTGTGAATCTGAGAGAAGGCATTAAATGATGATTTTAGGTAGTGTTTGTTAGAAGAAGAGTGACCATATTTCATGCCTTCTCTCAGATTCACAATAATCTTCTGAGAGGAGGCATTAAATGATGATTTTAGGTAGTGTTTGTTAGAAGAAGAGTGACCATATTTCATTGGGTCATCACTATGGAACATACGAAGATAGCTTGGTTCACATCCGGTTGGTAGAATTCCAGGAACTACTAGGTTTACAGCACCAGCATCGATCAATCTTGTTAGCGCGTCTTTTATGGCTAGAACGACTTGAAGTATTATAGTAGCCGAGACCTCTTCTATGGTTTTGCCTTCGGAGAAGGTGAAGTAGTAGTCGGTACTGCCGATGTCTCCCACCAAAAACATAGCGCTTTCGAGTTTCTTTTTGCATTCTTTGAGGTTGGAACTACATATAGAGTTGAGGTGGGTCATGAACCAGTGGACTTGAACATTGAGAGAAGAGTTGGTGGTAGACCATGGCATGTTAATCTCTAATCTGTCTTTGATAATGTGAGCTTCAAGTGCAGTTGCTCCGTCAACAGCGAAGTTAGCTCCGTAGTTGAATTTCGAGTCTTTCTTCTTTAGATATGGTTTTGGCGATGGTAGATGAAAAGCAGAAGCCTAGTAGTCTAGGATGAGTAAACCATCGGAGTTTCGGTGGAGATGATGATGAGACTGTGGATTAACACCGTCAACATGTCCACGACTAGCCATGGCAGACAAATATCTGTTCTTCTAAGATATTTCCATTGTCACTAGAAGAACCTCCAAAACTGTAGATGGAATCAAAAGCACAACCCTTTACCAACACACTTAAATCAACATCATCATCGTCCGAGGTGGTAGTTGTGGTGGTGGTGGTGGTGGCGTTAGGAGAAGAAGAGGAAGAAGCTGAATGTGGAAGCACCACCAAAAAGAGCAAGAAGAGAGAAAATTACACTGATGATACGGAAGCCATTGAAGAAGATAGAAAACTTAGAAAGTTTAGGAAGGAATAGATGATGATATGAATACTGGAGATTGAAGGGACTATATATATGGAAAGCTTCCTGATGATAAGTTATAGAAAAATAGAAGGTTTGTTTAATTATAAATGATTCGTTACCACGAAGTTCATCCCGTCCGTTTCCGCTGCCATTTATCCTTCTGAAAATACTTGTGAAGGTAAGTTCATGTCAAGTCCATTAATGGAGAAGAAAGATGCATGATCTAAGACTAGGGGTTCTTCGAGTTGAATTCGAATCTACTAAAACCTCCACCAAGTACACTAGGAGCAGTGGGATTAGCTCTACATTATGGTAATTTGATTATAGTGATAGAAAAGATTATAAGATCACCAAATAGTAGTAGTAGTATTTTATGATGTAACAACATATTCAAAAGTCAAAGAGATGCCGACATAAACAGCATGCCTACACGTCCCCAGCAGATAATTTACTGCCTCTTATTCTGTTAAGAATCTCTAGTAGTAATAATTAGAAACTTTCTAAACCTCCTAATAACTACCTGATTTCGTGATTTCAAGGCCGACTTACCACTATATATATATATATATATAACCTGCCGCATTATAAATATACTTGCTTTAACTTTTGAGGTCAACCCAAACCAGGAGAGTAATTTAATTTACAAATAGTCAAGTTTTTCTCCTTCAACAGTAGTGCGACAACAATGGAAGTACAAACACTCGAAGGAATTCTTCCTAAATGGTGTAGATTTTGCCCAAATGACGAAGAACTTATCGAAGACTTTCTAAAGAAGAAGGTATTGGGAGAAAACTTATCACCTTTTACTGAATTTTTTTATCTTCGAAAGAGATGTTTACGAAACCGAACCATGGGACTTATTTGCAAAGTTAACCCATGATGGCCATATAAACTACAATCTAGATACTAGCAAACATGGTAACGGTAATCATAATAACGATGAAAACTGTGGAGAGATACGATATTTCTTCACGAAACTAAAGAAGAAATCCGATAAGTCTGTCAGATCATCAAGACAAGTCGGTACATGTACTTGGAAAGGCCAGAGTAAAGGTAAACCAATTCTCAACGACAAAAATATGAAAATCGGTATCAAGAAGAGCTTCTCACTTGAAGAGACTAACAAAAATTCATCAAAACCTGACTCCAAAAGAAGAAAAACAAATATTAGTTGGATTATGCATGAGTACTCTTTGACTGATACTTTCCCCAACAACAATGGGTATGTCCTTTGTAAAATACGAAGGAAAGTTTGCGATGGTGGTATTAGTAGTAGTAGCAGCAGCAGCAACACTGCAAGAGGAGGAACAGAGTTGACGACATCACCGGTAGAAGAAGTATCATATCAGCAGCCTATTCAAGATAACCAAGTCGGCTTAACACATGCACCAGGGTTAGTAATCGAGGACATGACGACATCACCGGTAGAAGAAGTATCAAGTGCATATCAGCAGCTTATTCAAAAGAACAAAGTCGGCTTAACAGATGCACCAGGATTAGTAATCGAGGACATGCCGACATCACCAGTAGAAGAAGTATTGAGTGCATATCAGCAGCCTATTCAAGAGAACCAAGTCTGCTTAACAGATGCACCAGTAATAGTAATCGAGGACATGACCCACACTGGTTATGAAATGATCCACATGGACTTCGACTACTTAGACAATACGAACGTAGTAGCACAAGAACCCGTTGATGATGTATATAATGAAGTTGGTAATTATAAGTCTTTTTGGGAAGGTATGGGTTTTGATTCTGAAACGATCCCCATGGACTTTACTGAGTTGAACAACAATAAAAATGTAATGGCACAAGAATCAGATGATGAATTTATAAATGCATTGTGGAGCCTTAAACACAATCAGTACTTGAACAATAATGGAGTACAATCAAGGGAGCTGCTCGGACCTCATCAGTATGGATTGCAAGAAGAAGCCCAGCAGCAGCAACAACATCAAGATGGATTGCCAGAAGAACCCCAGCAGCAGCAGCATAATCAGGATTCAGGATATGAGTTTATGAAGAGAAGGAACATTGAACACAATCAGTACTTGAACAATAATGGAGTACAATCAGGGGAGCTGCTCGGACCTCATCAGTATGGATTGCAAGAAGAAGCCCAACAGCAGCAACAACATCAAGATGGATTGCCAGAAGAACCCCAGCAGCAGCAGCATAATCAGGATTCAGGATATGAGTTTATGAAGAGAAGGAACATTGAACACAATCAGTACTTGAACAATAATGGAGTACAATCAGGGGAGCTGCTCAGACCTCATGAGGATGGATTGCAAGAAGAATCCCAGCAGCAGCAACAATATCAAGATGGATTGCCAGAAGAGACGCAGCAGCAGTACTTGAACAATAATGAAGATAACCAAGTTGGCTTAATAGATGCACCGGCAATAGTAATCGAGGACATGACGCACACTGCTTATGAAATCCCCATGGACTATGACTACTTGAACAATACTAATGTAGTAGCACAAGAACCTGCTGATGATATAAATAATGAAGTTGGTAATGATCCGTCTTTTTGGGAAGGTATGGTTTCTGATTATCAAACGATCCCCATGGACTTCACCGACTTGAAGAACAAGAATGATATAGAATCAGTTGATGAATTTATGAAAAAATTCTCACCATCGTTGGGCATTGAAGACAATGACTTCTTGAACAATAATGGAGTACAACCAGGGGAGCTGTCCAGACCTCATCAGGATGGATTGCAAGAAGAACCCCAGCAACAGTACTTGAACAATAATGGAGTACAATCAGGGGAGCTGCTCAGACCTCATGAAGATGGATTGCAAGAAGAACCACAGCAGCAGCAGCAACAGCAGCAGCATAATCAGGATTCAGGATATGAGTTTATGAAGGGAAGTAACATTAATGGGTAATAAAGGAAAGAGAGAGAACTACGTGAAGGCTTGATCCTTTGAATTAGAGGATTTCATGTTCTAATTCATTGGTACGTAGGCAGCCCCTCGCCCAATTTGGGGGTTCAGCTTCTTTATTTTTTTCTTAAATAACCCTTCAGCTGGTAGGATTGGCTTAAAATAATCCCCATGATGTATTTATTCTTTTAGAATTTGAATATGAATGGTTTTTTTTATGCCATCAACTATTTCTTTTGCCTTCAACCATTGGTCCGATCAGGAAGAAAAGCCACTGTTTTCAGTAATATATGTGTCTCTAAGCCATTTCTTAGAGCGTAACTGCATCTTTCTCTTGTTAAACCTACGGGTCAAATTTCATTTTTGTTGACAATGAAAGCCAATTCACGAATAAGTCTCTTCGAGATAGGCTTTATGAATTGAAAATTCAAACACGAGGACCCTCACCTTCTTAGTGTTAGGTATATTGTTATCACCAATTATACAAACCAAAGATGAGAACGTAGCAGATATAACCAAGCAATTATTTTTTGTGATTATAATGACTCGTCTCGCGACTTGATTGTCACAAGAGTAACTTGAGAGCCCAACTACATAACCCTAAATCCATTGAGACCTTATAAAACTGCTATTTTTAACTAGAGAGATAAAACTACAAAGGAAATTCAAATGAGTTAACTTACATAAAGGTTGTTTCACTATGTCCTTCAAGCAAAGATTACATCCGAACGGAAAACATACACTTATCTCCATGGAGATGAAGAAGAGCCATCCCTGCTACGGGTGCCACCTGTAGAAACAATTGACGCACGTCGTAGCTTAGAAAGTGATTGATAAATAGAAACCGTCTTTTCTTAAACATAGTTCTAGCAAAGTATTTTTATTTGAGACTTTGATTAAATATATGAGGGAAATTCTAGCTAAGTTAATCAAGTTACCTAAGCAACAACACCCCTCCTAGAATCATAAAAAACTGTTTCTCCACCAACAAGAGAGTCTACTGGAGAATCCTTCTGACTAGTTACATCAGCTTTTGTTTTTTGTCTCACTCCACCACTTAGATATATTAACAAGGTATAATACGTACGTTTTCCATCTCCCATATCAACACTTTCATCAATATGACGTCCAAATCGCTGTCCAACCTTATACCTGAAATACTAATAAGAAATTAGATTTTTAAAAAAACATGTCTAAGACTCGTACTGGTTCAAATAACTAAGACCCCGTTCGAGTGGAAATACAATTTTATTCTATAGTTGTCCATTTTGTATCTTGGCTAAACCCGCGTCCCCAAGTACGAAGATGGTTAATCTATAGTACGACTCTCTTTTGGAACTGGTTCTCAAAGACAAGTTCCATACTTAAGTTCATTAGTATACAAGTTAAAACTACAACCTCCACATCAAGGGTATCTCATAAGTGGGTGAAACCTAAGGTGCATTGTCGTTATGTTTATGTAATGGATTGTCACATCAAATGCCAGAAGTTGAGCTGAGCCGCCTGGAAGGAATGAGCTATCCTCAAGCCAGTGCCGATTGAGTCGCCATCTCTAGGTGATAGTTTTTGAAACATGGTCAGATAATAATAATAATAATAATAATAATAATAATAATAATATGTGCGTAAAGTGTATCCCATTTCTTCCTAATGAGATTGGTATTCAAGTGAAAGTTCTAACCTACGGTTTCGGTTCCTAACATACCCGATGTTCGTGCAACTTAAACCTAGATTCCTCAGAATATACCGTTTGTGGTGGTTCTGAAACTTGCAGGTATTATTATCTATCAACTCATTCGACCCTAATTAGTATGAAAAACTAAAGATAAGACTCATAAATTTACCTGTAGAATCTGATATTAGGATTCAATCCAACAGCAGCTCTTCCCCTAATTCTAATATCAGAAAAGAATTTATTAAGCCCAGATTCCCAAATAGTTTCTGCAAGAACTGGATCATTTACAGAAATTCGATCATTATCTCTAAAAGCCTCTCCTTTAGTTGGGCCAAGACTCCCTTGATGAGCAAAACCCATCAATTCTCCAACTTTAACAAACCCTTTTGATTCAACAGATGTGAAGAAATTGGGTACCTGAAAATTTGATCAAATTGGTCATCATTAAAACCCTAATAAAATCCCCTTTCCAGGATTCAAAATTGATCATTTTTTAGGAGGATAATACTGAATACCCATTTCAGTAATCAAATCAATAAACTTGTTTCTGACAATTTGTAAGCATATTTGAATCATTTCTCTAAAAAAGCAGCCATGGAAGAACTCTTATCTTAAAAATTGAGAGAGAAAGGGGATTACCGTAAAGAGATGGGTATCTTTGAGACGATTAATTTGAAGATCCTTTTTAGGTTTGATCTTGGGCCATTTAGCTTTCTTCTTCTCTTTCGACCATTTTTTCTCTTTGAGGCTCAAGCTACTACTAGACCTTGGTGGTGGTATCAAACCAATTCGGTTCTTATTCAGATATTTCAGCTCTCTTTTCCCCTGCTTTGAATGCAACTTTGATGTCTCATTTAAGATCATCAACGGCACGACAAGAGGTGAGGGAGAAGCATTGACCATGCCGGAACCTGTTGTTTTGGGCCAATGCTCTGGGATACAAAAAAACTTTTTGTTGAAGGAGACTCCAAGAATGTCATTATCGATAGAGCCGTAGAGGCAATGGGAGAAGATAAACTATGCTCACTGAATCTGTGTTGGAGCAATACATCAAATTCGACAACAGTGTGCATCTTTTGATACTAGTATTGTGTTATTTTCTATGAATACGTAAGCTAATGTTATGGCTGATAGATGCATAAGTTCACTAGGAGGAATGACCTCGCTCGTGAATGGCATCATGAAAATATAGACCAACCTATAAAGTCTATTTGGAGAGCATAGGTATAGATGTGAGCTCAAATTTAATAATTTTCGAGTCTTTATAGGTGGACTAGTGAAATCTTCGCCAGGGGGATTGAACATGAGTTTAGAAAACAGAGATAATATCGATAACAATGTACAAAATTGGTTCATCAAAGTTTGAACCTAACATTTTACCAGTGTCATGGCCCAACTCCAAGTGATGCTAATGTGTATAGGCTACCTATGGTTTCTATTATCATTTGATAGAGTTCTTGCTACATCAAAAATGTAGTCAATTTATTGAGAAGTATGCCAATGGAATAACTTCGGCCTAACTTTTCTGTGAAACATAAGGAATCATTCATAACTAGAACTTCGATTCGATAGAAAAATTAACAAATCAAAAGAGAGCAACAACTACAAATAAATCCTAGATTAAAACATAAGAGTCTTATAAATCATTCTTGGCTAAAGAAACTAAAGGTTTGTTTAGGAAGAAAGCATCCAAATTGGCGGAGTTAACACAACATTCTCCAACTCAAATAGCTCTTTCGGAACATGAGGTTCGTCCTCGAATACATCGAGCCCAGCACCTGCCATATCTCCTTCTACTAAACACCGAACTAATTCCTTCTCGTCGATAAGAGCTCCTGATGTAGATTGTTGCGGAAGCGTAAAAGTAATGGAATCCACCATTGTTAATAAACTAAACTAACGAAATAAAACTGATAAAATAACGATAAACAATAAACTTGGTTGATAATATTCTCTGATCTGAATGACAAAGACAGACTGGACTTCTCTTATATAGAGATTGTACTTTCCTAGATAGACTTGAATAAAGAAAGAAGATAACTACTAAGGATACTTTTCTTGATTGCTAGGACTCTAAACATGGAAACCTTAAATACTAAAATCTGGTAACTACGCTAATGTAGTAACCTGGCCGTTAGGCCCACTAATCTCTTGGTCGTTAGGCCCACTAATCTCTTGGCCGAAAGGCCCATTAAGGAGATGGCCTCCATCAGCTCCTCTACCTATATTTATTATAACTCCGTTCTTGCCCAATGCCGATAATACGTCCTTGTTTATAATGTGGAAGGTTTCTTTGTTTAAATCACAACACGTTATGAGGATATCGTTGTTTTCTGCAAGATCAATGACATTCCAATGAAAAGGGTATGAAAAAGATGGTTTGTTCTTCCTTGAGTTGTATGAGATAATGCAACCAAATCCCTCAAGTCTCTTTGCCACTTCTGAGCCGATACCTCCAAGCCCAACAATTCCGACCCGTTTGCCACTCACCTAAAAGAATTAAGATGTCATTTCCATAGATGAGAAAACCCAAACCTTGATCAAGTATAATGACCATTGAACTTGTATAATAGAATATGAAACCAGCAAGTCTTAACACAATTGGATCCATTCCCCATGACATCAAGTAGTAGTACTATTTTGATCTAGCAGAGGGGGAGAGAGAACCTTAGAACCAAGAGGAATCGTTTAGCCAAAATGTTAGTGTTAGTCTATGTTTGTCGAACGCAAAAGACAAAATACAAAACATTTCGTAAAACAATTTTTGAGCAAAACTGAATTTGTTTAGAAATTTACATAATTGTTGAGAGCACACTAAGATTTGTTCAGAAAATTTCAAAAATGTTTTTTCACGTTGATTTCGGGAGTAAAGTTGTAATTTTACGAAATGTTTTTTTTTTCAAATATTATTCCAAATCGGGCATGGTTCCTATTATCCCCCAAATTTTGAGTTTTTAAATTGTCCTCCCTTTTCGTAACCAATATCGGTTTTAGTACTTAAAAGTTTAAATCAGTTTTCTTCTTTACACTGTCGATGTTAGTTAACTTTGTCTTTGGCCCCGAACACTTATTGGCACTCAAACACGGATCTACCCATCCGAGAGCCAAACAAAGACTCGGATTCGAACAAATCCGAGAGGTCTGGGACTAACGCAGTCCGATCCATTGCTTTAGGTCTCAAACTGCTCAGTCCGAGACATTAAATGGATCGGTTCGAGTCCAAAACTAGTTTATAGAGATCTTGCCTATAAACTAATTTGTTGTTAAACAAGTATAACAAATTGTAGCCTAGTGTGATTGTTCAATATTAGGTCTACATGTGATTTGTATTTTAGAGTTCAATGAGTTGAAATTACTTGTTTTGGGGTTTTATATTTCAAATCTTCATCAATGTTCCATGGGGGTTCTTTGGCGTGACGATAACAATAATTGTATTTTTTTTCTATTTATGAGGATTCCTTCACTCATAAACCCAAATCCCTTAAGTGGAAATAAAATTTTATTCTATAGTTCAATTTTTGTATCTCGGCTAAACCCAAATCCCTCAAGTACAAAGGTAGTTAATCTATTAGTACCACTCTCTTTTGGAACTGGTTCTCAAAGACGAGTTCCATACTTAAGTTCCTCAAGTATACAAGTGAAAACTACAACCTCCACATCAAGGGTATCTCATAAGTGTGTGAAACCTAAGGTGCATTAACCTTATGTTTATGTAATGGATTGTCATATCAAATGCCAGAAGTTAAGTCCAATACTTGTGAAGGTAAGTTGATGTCAAGTCCATAAAAGGAGAAGAAAGATGATCTAAGACTAGGGTTCTTCGAGTCAAATTCGAATCTACTAAAACCTCTACCAAGTACATCAGGAGCAGTGGGATTAGCTCTACATTATGGTAATTTGATTATAGTGATAGAAAAGATGATAAGATCACCACATTTAATAGTAGGTATTGATGCAAGAGATGATCTCTATAGTATGCTGCCAACTAGTATTAGGGTTTCATTAAGGAAAAGACTAAAAGGAGTAGGATTTTCGGCGAGTGATTAGGCACTTGCAGGTGAATGGAGAGAAGGTTTTAATGAAGATTTTAAGTTGGTTATCACCATTAGCTCATAATATATATGATCAAATGGCAAAAATGAAAGAAGCTTTGAACAACAAAATTTGAATAATCAAAATAATGTTCTTCTTTTACAGACATTATATTTTGCGAATCAGCATGTGTTCATTGTTGAGTAACTGAGTAAGGAAACGAAGTGGGTTTGAAACAAGGAGACAGATATAGAATACTAGCTTCCTCTTCATTGGGAACATATGAATCGTCTCGATAAGATGATGATCATCATATGAATACTTGAAGAGATGAAGGGACTATATATATATATATACATGGAAAATAGTGAATTAGGTTAGTGATGATAAAAAATAGAAGTTTTGTCAAAAAATAGAAAGTTGTTGACTTCCAACTCATGGGAGGATAACTGCCGAGTACTTGCTTGACTTCCAAGCATTAAAATAATAATAATTTCAAAAGACAAAAAGTGTTAGAGTAGTACGACCTAATAAGACAAAAAGTGTTAAGAGTACGACCTAATAAGACAATTAGAAACTTTCTATAATTTTGTCTATTTGAGGAATTGTCTCTAACTACCTGATTTCATGATTACCAATCTCATTACAAGCCCACCTGACCACTATATATAACCTTCAAGGTCAGCCGCCAAGAGAAAGAAAGAATCAAGTGAAGAAAAATTAATTAGCAAGTTCGAGGAAGAAGAAGAAGAACAATGGAAGTGGAAGGAATACTACTTAAAGGGTGTAGATTTTGCCCAACTGATGGAGAACTCATCGAAGACTATCTAAAGAAGAAGGTTTTGGGAGAAAATTTATTACCTTTTACTGAAATTTTTATCCATGACAGAGATGTTTATGTTACCGAACCTTGGCACATATTTGACAAGTTAACTCAAGATGGCCACATAAACTATAATCTAGATACTAGCAAATACGGTCAGGGTAATCATACTGATGAAAACTATGGCGAGGTTCCGTATTTCTTTACAAAGCTTAAGAAGATATCCAATAAGTCTGTCAGATCATCAAGAACCGTCGGTACATGTACATGGAAAGGCCAGAGTAAAGGTAAATTGATTTTCAACGATAACAATATGGAAATCGGTATCAAGAAGAGCTTCTCACTTGAAGAGACAAATAAAAATTCATCAAAACCTGACTCCAAAAGAAGAAGAACAAATATTAGATGGATTATGCATGAGTACACATTGCCTGATACATTCCCCAACAACAATGGCTATGTATTGTGTAAAATCAGAAAGAAAGTTAGCGATGGTGGTATTAGTAGTAGCAGCAGCAGCAACACTGCAAGAGGAGGAACAGAGTTGACGATATCACCGGTAGAAGTAGTATTGAGTGCATATCAGCAGCCTATTCAAGATAACCAAGTCGGCTTAACAGATGCACCAGGATTAGTAATCCAGGACATGACGACATCACCGGTAGAAGAAGTAATAAGTGCATATCAGCAGCCTATTCAAGATAACCAAGTCGACTTAATAGATGCAGCGGGAATAGTAATCGAGGACGTAACTAACACTGGTTATGAAATGATCCCCATGGACTTTGACTACTTGGACAATACTAATGCAGTAGCACAAGAACCCCCTGATAATGTATATAATGAAGATCCGTCTGTTTGGGAAAGTATGGTTTCTGATTATCAAATGATGATCCCCATGGACTTTATCGACTTGAACAACAATAATAATGTAGTAGCAGAAGAACCCGCTGATAATGTATGTAGTGAAGATCCGTCTGTTTGGGAAGGTATGGTTTCTGATTATCAAATGATGATCCCCATGGACTTTATCGACTTGAGCAACAATAATAATGTAGTAGCAAAAGAATCAGATGACAAAATTATAAATGGATTATTGAGCATTGAACACAATCAGTACATGAACGATAATGGAGTACAATCAGATGAGCTGCTCAGACCTCATGAGGATGGATTGCAAGAAGAAGCCCAGCAGCAGCTACAACATCAAGATGGATTGCTAGAAGAACCCCAGCAGCAGCAGTACTTGAACAATAATGAAGATAACCAAGTTGGCTTAACATATGCAACAGCAATAGTAATCGAGGACATGACGGACACTGCTTACGAAATCCCCATGGACTATGACTACTTGAACAATACTAATGTAGTAGCACAAGAATCAGATGATGAATTGATGAATGAATTGTCAGCATTGTTGGGCATTGAACACAATCAGTACTTGAACTATAATGGAGTACAATCAGGGGAGCTGTCTAGACCTCATCAGTATGGATTGCAAGAAGAAGCCCAGCAGCAGCAACAAAATCAAGATGGATTGCAAGAAGAACCACAGCAGCAGCAGCAGCATAATCAGGATTCAGGATATGAGTTTATGAAGGGAAGTAACATTAATGGGTAATAAAGGGACGAGAGAGAACTACGTGAAGGCTTGATCCTTTGAATTAGAGGATTTCATGTTCTAATTCATTGGTACGTAGGCAGCCCCTCGCCCATTTTGGGGGTTCTGCTTCTTTATTTTAAAAAATAATAATCCTCCAACTGGTCGGATTGGCTAAAAAAATGATGCATTGTTCACTAAGGATATATTGGCTGAAAAAAGGCACGTTGTAAATTTGTTTGCTTTCTTGGATAATGAATACGTTGTTTATTTTGTTCTACCAAAGTATTATTTTGTTTTTTGGTGAACGTTACTTCAGACAAGGTGATCTTAGACGAAAAACTTCCTTGCAGTGAACAAGCACCACTTCGAGTATCTTATCAATTTGATAGACTTTCATTCTTATTGCTCAAAGAACAATGACTTCCTATCCGAATTAATGTTAAGGTTTCAAGGCAGGCAGCTGCTGGAGCCATCAGTTCTTTATATTCCGGCCATCAACCAAGTTTTATGCATTAAGAATCTTAAACTTTTTGTATTATGTCTAGCTAGAATTTGGAGTTCTAAGTTAACGCTATCCTAGTTAAAGAATGTCAAAACATCAAAAAACGATTTACGAGCCAACTCCTCAACTCTTTGCCTTTGGATTCTGCTAGATGTGTACAAAATGTATTCGTTAAAGCTTGAACCTGACATTTCGCCGCGGGCCACCTCCAAGTGATAGTAATGTGTATAGGCTACTTATGGTTTCTATTATCATTTGATAAAGTACTTAGTACATCAAAAATGTATTCAATTTGTGGAGGATAAGGATGTCATAGGGGTAACTTCGACGTGATTTTTCATTGGGGATGAAAGAAAATAAAGTAGAAAATGTGAAACCATTTGAATTATGTTGCTTGGATACTGCAGAAACATTTAGAGTTGAATAAAGCAAACACCTAAGGCAGATATGCCTACCAAGAATTCAAGATGGGTTTGGGTAAGTAGAAAAGTACAAGGGTTTAAATTGTTGATTTTATTATTCGGGCTTCCTTTCAGAACAAGATAAATATCACGTATAATTTCAAAAATTAACGAAACAATTGAAGTGACGGGTACGATGAATTCCACCTTATATCTGAGCTTGTCTAAGGTGCAGGCAGTGAATATATATGTAGAATCTACTAATGTAAAGTCAAATGTATAGCTTTAAGTGAACACTCGCCTTAGTATACTCCCAGTTCGAACAGATATGACGGCATTCATATAATCATGACGATGAACCCAATAATCAAAGAATCCCCAGACATGTTGAGCTATAGTTTCTTTGTTCCGTGCTCCAAACTCACGAGTGTTCTCAACTTTATCAAAGTAAGAACATAGAACATCATCGATGCTGACGGAATAAGTTGTGTCCATTTCCTGGAAAAAGTTAGGGAAATGTCTATTTAGTCTGTTGCACGAAGCTAAACCATACACAAACAGAACATAGTGAACTAATGATGTCTTATAACGGGCAAAAAGTGAAATGAATAGTGGAAAGAACCGAGCAGCAAAAAGACGAATCAATGTGATATAGGACCATTGAGCAAGACGCCTGCTCATGAAAGCGTTAACAGGAAAGCCTAAAACCCCAAATGCAGGAGGTAGCCTGAACCTTAAAACTGATTTAGCTAGGATCCTGGGTGTCACAATAATTGTCATGGTCCTTCAAATTAATGAACCTTAAAACTGATCTAGCCTAGAAAAAGAGTCTGATATCCCATAAGGAGAAGTCGTTACATACTCCAACCTTTAGAGCGCGCTAGTACCCTCAATTACGTTCACTCTCCTAGTTGACGTGGCAGTATACATCCTAAGAAGAAGTAGACGTGTGGTGTACATACAAAACTTCGCATTAAACATCTTATCAATGTATTCCTTAATTAGTTTCTGGGCAAAAGATTAACTGTCAAAAATCTTCAATAAGCTTTGGAAAAGGGGTACCACATCTTCAACAGGAAGCCATCATCAACTCATTAGGGTACAACTTATGGAAAGTGATGACAAATATTTGGGGAAGTTTTTGTTAAAATCTCCTCGCCAAATCGCATCGTTTGATGTTCTTGAGTCAAAATTTTCTATTAAACTTGTGGTTGGAAACAAAGGTTAATCTCTCAAGCAAGAAGAGGTATCCCAATTCAGATTATTCTGTCCTCACTTCCTATCTATTCTATGAGTACCTCAATTCTACCAAAAGGAGTTATATCTAAACTCGAAAATATGGAAAGAAACTTTTGGTGGGGACATGGCCTGATGAACATAAACTACATTTCTTAAATTGGAGAACCATTTGCCTGCCTAAATTAGCGGGAGGACAGGGATATCGGAATCTAGAGTTGGTGAATTTATCATTAATCGCAAAGTTGACATGGAGCTTCCTCACCAAACCAAAATCAACATGGGCACAACTTCTTCAAGCCAAATATCTTCGAAATTCTAATTTTTGGAGTGTTAACCGTGGCCCGAGTAGTTCTTGTACTTGGCAAGCGATGTTAGCAACAAGAGAAATTTTTCAACATTCTTGTTTTTGGTCTTTGGGTAATGGCGCTTCCATTTGCATCTTTGAAGACCCTTGGATTCCAGATTTAGACACATTTCTCTTGGACAAACAAACGGTTGGCCGAGTCAATTTATATTCGTCAGAGATTATTTTCACCGGGCAATAAATCGTGGGATGTTGATTTAAAATTCGTGGTTTTTTCGATCCAAGTACTGCTTCCAAAATATTAAGTCTTTTTATACCTCAGGAAGATATGGAAAATTGTCTAATTTGAACACCAGCAAAGAATGCACATTCAGTACCAAGTCTTCTTATAAAAGCTTGTTGACCCTGCATCAACCTTCATACCAAGAACCAAATTTCGATTGGGAATAATCTTGGGCGAACAATACATTATATCCTAAGGTGAGAAATTTTATATGGAAGATTATTCACGGTGGTTTGGCAGTAAAAAATAATATAGGTTGATTTGTACAAAATATTCATCTTCTTTTGTCTGTTTAGTAACACATTTGAAGAATCGGCATCCCATCTTTTACTCCATTGCAACCAGGTACAACACTTATACCTGTCCACATGGATCGCAAAACTCGATTCCTACTTAATGTTCAATAAAGCTTTATGTGGAGTATATGGAAAGAGAGAAACAATGTGATTTTTAACTCTGACTACTTTCAACACAAATACAATTATCAGTCATTACTTCTCGGATTTTTTCTTCCTACCATCTGCAACTCCCACATCCTCACCATCAAACAACCGGCTAATACATCATGAATGGATTCCCCCGAGGCGGAACAATATAAAACCAATGTCGACGGGTCAGTTTCACCACGTTGGAGATGCTCTTGCGTCGGAGATGCTCTAAGAGTCCAACCTCGGGTTAACCCTAATTATCTCCTAATCCTAATTATCTCCCGAGTGGAGTTTGCATAGCCTCCTGTGCATATTTTGTTGGTTTCACTTCAGTGGAATTTTTTAGCCTACTCATATTATGTGTAGTAAAAAAACAAACCATCTCTCTCTCTCTCTCTCTTTCCCTCTTTCTAACTAAAGAACCCTTCTCTACTTTGCTTCCACCACCATGTCCCCCCCCCCTCTCTCTCCCTCCCTCTTTATTATGTATCTAGACGAAGAATACATTGATCGTTGTGGTAGTAATGATGGAAGAAGAGTTGACAACAATAGAAGATTTTGTTTTTTCATTTTAATGGAAGTCCGAGTGGAACTAGAAAGAAATGAGATGGATAACAGATTCAAGTAAAAAAAAACTTAAGTCGAACAACAACAGGAAGAGATTGAAAAAAACAAAAAATAGTGTCCAAAACAAACTTCGGGCTAAACCAGAGTTTGTCACAAATTTGGGCCTGAAACAGGGGGTTATTGGTACTGGTATTCCAAGCTTCAAATAGTTCTTTTATATGTTGGTCTTGTGCTTACATGGGAACATCAAGTAATTTTGCAGCTTCAAACACAGTAAATAATCAAATAATGGAAGAGTTGAAAAGAAACCAAAAAGTCAGCCTTTAATTTATCAAAATGTAGTAAAACCTAGATGAACAACTCATGAAAGTAAATTAACTCACTCAAGTTTGCCGCAAGTATAAGAACGTTCTCATTCTGTAGATCATCTTCACAGGCCTGGCGTGCCAAGTGTTTTGACGTTGTTAAGAAGATGCATCAAAGCAAGCCTGTCCTCAAGTGATGTGATACCCTGTTCTTGCAATCCCAATCTTCGTCAACATAAGAAAAACCCATACCACACAACTATGTACATATGATACATAAAAAGGAGAAAAGGAGGGCTTCAAATATCAACAACGACATTTCCGTAGGTTGTTTTTGTAAATTTAACCAACGGAGTCTTCTTCACTGTCATCATCATCGACCTCATTCATCACATCATCAACAAGATTGTCGTCACCATGATCGCTTGCCGCTTGGGTATCTTCATCAGATATGGATTGACCAACTTCTTCATCAGCTCCATTAGCATCATTATCATGATTAGTACCATCTTCAGTATCTGAATCTGAGGTAGATGCCTCCTCATTCTTGTCTCTTTCTTTACCTGAAGTTTCATCATCACCAAATAGTTTTGAGAAGTCAGGAGCCACAATTTGAATCATCTCATTAAGGGCCTGACGCTCCTGATTCAATTTGGTTTCAGCGACAGCAGCAACAACCGTAGAGCCGACCTGACTCGCTGCAGCCTGGTCATCTTCCTCAGCTTCATTATCATTTCCCACACTATCCCTAACTCTGCTTTTTTGGGATTCGTTATCTCCCTGCACAGAAGGGGCGGTGCTAACTGCCCAGCTGCCAACGACTTCTGAAGTCAAAAGATCTGCTGTTCCAATTGTGCCAACAGCTTCAGTGTCTTCTTGCACAGTGGCATTTAGATCTCCAGGTTGGTTATTTGACTGTGATCTATTTTCATTATGAGCCTTTCGAGTCTCTTCTCCATTTTCTTGTATCTGAGTATCATCGTCGATCTGCATAGTATCACCAAGTAAAGTGGTTTGTTTGTTCAAATCAAAATTTTGCTCTGAAAAGTTATTATTAACGACCGGACTTTCAGTTCCGAGAACTTGTTGAGTATCAGTTTGATCTCCTTCTGGTACTGGTGATGTTCCCCCATTAATGTCAGAACCAAACCCGCCCTTGACAGAAACATCGGCACTATTACATTCCATGTCCTGGGTATCTTGGCATTCTTCTTGATCCTTGGTATCACATTCATGTTTCTCAGTAACACTTTCTTCATCGCTCGTGCTGTCCACTAGTACACGGTCAACTCTTGCAGTTGAAGCAGAAGTAGCATTTTCCTTTACATTGTTGTCCCGTATATGAGTTGTAAGGTTTTCTCTGCCTACAGCTCTGTTTCTGATTCCCTCTGTCGCAATGAGATCAATATCAATCAACGTGTTATCATAATTGTCCTCGTCTTCAAGAGTTCTTTGCATTGATTTCAGCTGCTCTTGCTGCTTAGCAAAAAGAGATGAGATCTCCTCAGTCGTTGAATAAAATGCCCGTAATTGTGATTCCCTACAAGGAAATTTGAACTTCAAGTGTGAACTTTGTACGTTAACAGGAATTTGATGACGCTATTCAAGTTAACTACTTTAATAAGAGGATAGAAATGTATATCAATGTGCATGTTTAAGCATTTCAATTTTTGATCAAAAGAAAGACCAAGGTACTTAATGGAATGATGAAATAACTTTAGTTTCAGAAGACCTAACCAACTTAGATTTAATTTTCGGAGTAAAAAGCAAGAAATATAGTGTAAAATTCTGCTTAGAAAACAAAGCAAGAAATTGAGTTGGAGACAACAGAAGAGAGAAAGTAGATCAAAAAATGATGGCCTCTAGCATTAGGAGAGCATTAGCTGGTATTACGAAAGAAAGTATAGTGATCAATTTTTGTACTTGCTCTTCCTATACCAAATTGGTACAAGGAGAGCAAATATAAAAATTATTAGAAAAATAGTTCAAAAATATAAAGATTTTCGAGCGAAACTTAAAAGATATATTATCTTTGCAGAGAGAGAATCTTATGGAGAGAACCTCATCATCTCTCTCTTTTTTTCTTTTATCTCTTCAGTGTCTATTAGAACACTAAAATACTTTATGTATATCTTTACAGGCACAACTTCAGTACTTGTACAAATCATCAAAACTGAGTTTTAGTCTACTTTACTTGGTTGAGTCAAAGATGTGTTTTTTCCTTTCAGGTCTATCACATAAGATGTGGGGTATCTATACAGTTTCGTCTCGTTTTTGCAATATAACGAAGCTAATTTTCTATTCTGAGAAAGAAATTACTTGAGTTGTTGCGGAGAGGAAGATGGATGGGTTCCTTTCTAATCTTTGTGAAAATGTTTTGGTTAGTTTGGGAAGAAAGAAGAAACAGCTATATATAACTCTCCTCATAAAAAAAAGGGTTATTTTGCGAAAGGGGCGTAGATAAGTACCGGGTTTTGCGAAAGGGGCGTAACTATTTGTTATTTTGCGAAAGGGTCGTGGACTAACATTGACCGTTAAATAAATGTTAAATTTAACATCACATTACATGAATAGTTAACATTATTCATCTTTTTTTTTCTTTCTTCCACCTTCGATTCTCATGGGAAATTGAAAGAGGTGTTGTCGCTTGAGTTTTACAAAGAGATTGTGCCGACAAGAGAAGAGCTTAGGGTTTTTTTTGTCAGTTTTTTATCCATTTTTTTAAATTCTTTTTTTTTTTTTACGAATCCTCATCACACTTCTTAAATTCCTTTTACTTTCTAACTCTTTAAATTGAGTAGACAGAATAAAGTTTAGATTTATATTCATGTGCTTTTAGATTTTTTTTTCTCTCTCCGTTTATGCCGGAGTTAAAATTTTGCTTCTTTTTTATATTTCACATAAATATATTTTGATTATATCATTTATTCATCATGTATTAGATTATGAAATTCATTATTTAAATGTGTAATGCTAGAAAATCTAGAAAAATAATGTTTTTCAAGGTGGATGTCTTATTTTTCACCTTTGCGAATTTAGTGTCAAAATCGCATAAATTTCTTAAATGTATCAATATATTTTTTAAGTAATGGAATTAGATTAACGGTGTTAGAACTTAACTGGTCAACACTAGTCCACGACCCTTTTGCAAAAAAATAAAAGGTCATGCCCCTTTCGCAAAACCCGGTACTTATGTATGACCCTTTCGCAAAATAACCCATACCACTCTTGACTCTCCCTATACCAACGTACTCTACACTAAAAATTGTTTACCCTATACCAAAGCCTAAAGTGATTTGTTGCACCAAAAAGTAATTATTTTAGTTCCTCATGAAATACCTTTTACTTTAATAACTTGACAAGTTAGCCCTTCACTACCGCTCTCACGTACTAGTGTATCGAAAATGACGAAACCCTATAAATTCTTACCGGAGAATGATTCTTTCCCTAGCACCTTGAAACCTCTGTTGTGCTGTGGCAAGGTCCCGAATTGCGGCAGCCATTTCAAGCTCAAGAGCAGAAACCTTAGCCCATGCTTCTTCTCGAGCGACCTGCTAACATCATAAAAGGATCTCAGCTTGAAAGATACAGGGTGAATTGTGATGTGCCCCAAAGGTCCAATTTGAAATTTGAACAATACTAAATGAGAAAAAATGGAAGAATATATCGAGTAGCAGATATATGTTGCATAAGTTGTGTTGAATATCTATCATGCAATATCACTATCCAGGTCATAATGATTTGAAGTGACGAGATATGTTACCATTAAGGCACATAATACATATGAACAACGACAAATCTCTTGCTAACTAAAATCTCGAAGCAGCAAATTGGTTGTGGCTCTTAAGAAGAATGAAGTTTATGAAAAAAGAATATAATTGAAGACTAACCAACTGGTGGCATCGTACATTCATGCCATTACGATAAGTGATTTTTGCATAACTACCTTTTCATTCTCAAGTTCCTTCCTCAATCTTTTCATTTCGCACTCCAGGGCTTCCATCTTCTGCTCCACCACACGAAATTGCAGAACAAACAATTGTTATGATGTAATTAATCGCCACATGCTATCAGATGCGAAATAAGAATGTTAGAGGAGAGAGATTACTTTTCTACAGTTCAGAGAGGTCTGCTGCTCTTCTTGAACTTGGGCTTCTAGTTGGCGAACTTTCTTCTCAGACATTACCAAGTTCTCCCTTGTGTCTTCCTGTTCCATGAAAGCATTTAAGCATGAGCTCTAAAGAAGCAGCTCAAGTGCAACCATCAAAATACATTCATTGATTGAGAAAAGACAATATACCAGCTTTGTCCTCAGCGAATCCACAAGTAAACGACTCTCTTTATCTGACTCCTGAAAACGGGCAGAATAAGTTGGTTTTTAACAAAGTCGGCCTACACAACAATAAGCATTAAAAAAAACAGATTTTTCTCGAGACCTGAAGTTTATTAATAACTTCTTTGAGCTCCCTTTCCTGCTTGTAGGCAGTGTCAGACTGTCGCTTTAATTCCTCTTGAGCTTCTGTCTGAGCTTTCTGTAATGCAGATTTTAGATCTGATACAGCCTTTTCTCGTTCTTCCATTCTCTGTTTCCGTTCTTCATCCAATCGTTTCTCAAATTCAGATATAGTTGCCTTTTGACTACAAAACAAAGCAGTTAATTGTTTCTTGCATCTTACAAGAAAACAGACTTCATTTCGAAGAATCAATAACAATAAAGCAATCAATAGTTCATAATCATAAGGACAAATTAAATGTGGCTAAGTAACTCCCACAACCGACAGAAAAAAAGAGAAACATCAATCGAAGTACTTCAAAAATAATCTACCATTGAGCAGAATCAATCTTCCAGACCAGGAACTTGGGTGCAGTGTAGGGTGATGCTATAAAATTGGAGATCTCAAGAAATCTGACAGAAACTGTACGTACATCAGAAGTTCGAAACTTACCTATTGATTATTTCACCAGCCTCAGTACGTGACTGCATAGAAGCATTAAGTCGTTCATTGAGCTCCTCAATAGCTTGCTGTAGTTCAGCTGAAACTATGCTGGCCTTTTCTAGTTCTTTCTGTTTAGCCTCCACACTATGCCGCAAATCTTTTAGGTCATTAACATAAGATTGTGATATTGATTCTTTCAGGTCTTTCATCTCCTGCAACATCAAATCAAACCCTTTATCAACAAGACAAGCTTACACCAAACGCAGGACATTTTGACAACAAATTATTTAAAAGCTGGTTTTGCGCTGACTCTAAAAGGTCAACCAAAAGTCCGTAGAGGAACACTAAAAGGTTAACCAACAGGTCACTATTGGCTGAACAAAAGAACCAACTAATATTAATTGGCTGATTTGAAGAAAGGGGCCTATTCGTGGAACGGCATATAAATCTGTAACTAACAGGCTAACAACTACTTTATATGATAATTACTGTGACGTCTTCATTGAGCGATACAACGCCTCATCTTTGCAAAGTAGACTAGAAGTTTGTTTCTTTAGAATAGGTGATTTATTAGACTAAATATACAATTATGATAACAATCATGGGGTCATAACATACTCACAGTCAGGCAACCCATTTCTGGTTATAAAATATAAGGAATTCAGAAATGGAAAAAAGTTACAGTCAAGAACATGGTAACAACAAGAATAGTTATACCTTTTCATGATGTGAAACAGATGTTCGATTTGCATTTCTCAGTTCTTCAATGGTGACGGCATGAGATTCCAACTGCTTCCTCAGTTCCTAGATATAACACCAAATTTAAGGTATTACATCAGATAAGAAAAACAAATTGTGTGCTAATCAAGGCATCTTCAAACTAAAGATGTATGTCTTTGAACCACAAAAGAGTCCAAATCAAACTTAGGAGTATACCGTATTTGATCTCTGCAGGCTTCTAACATCATCAAGAGAAATGGGGCCTTCAGATGCCCCAATTCCAATACCTTTTAGCCTCTTGTTTTTGGAAGCAAAATCCTCTTCAAAGAGAAAAAAAAAATAGATCAGTCTACTCGTACAGAACAAGGAAACCCTCATATCTCAAAAAGCTAAAACTGCTAAGAAGAATTAGACAAGTTCAAAACAATAGATTGAAGTGAAAAATAAGATATATGATCTGAGGACTCTGAGCTTTTTCCTTCTTTAGTTGCCTGACAAAAGTCCCAAATTCCGGAAGGGTCAAAACATGACTTTGATTAAAAAAACATTAGGCATGTGCTACAAGGGATAGTTAAACCTGCATCCTGCTATCAAGTTCAATATTGAGAGAAAGAAGCAATACTTGTCGACGCGTTTGATAATCTAAAAGTCTAAGAGGAAATAAGATATTAATGGAATCACAGGATTTTTGTAAATTAGATCAAGTACTTCATTTTACATACCTGATTTCCTTTTCAGGATGTTACTAGGACTACCATCCACCAATGACGTGGAGTTAACAACTTCTCGATATACAAATGCAAAAGCAAGTTCTGTAGACCAATGCACAAAGAAATAAGGAAGATAGTAAGTGGTCTGAAAGAAACCATTTAAACACAAAATTGGACCGTAAATTATTTAATTACATGAGAAATTGACACAAATTTCAAGAACACATTCAGATAACTATGCAACAGGATACTCTTTAGTTTTTTTCCTAACATTTTGGATAAGATACTTGGGGTGTCGGAATGTACATATTGAACGTAATTGAGAACCATAAAACATAACTCTTGGTTAATGTCATTTGTGCATAAATGGTTGATACTGAAGTAGATTAAAACAAGAAAATACATGTCTAGTGTGCACAGCGGAACCCATTTTGAGATTTTGAGGTTATCAAATATGATCCCTCCTATGGTGCCAGATACCGGGGTGAAACCAGTACTCGCACATGTGTACCCCAAAAGAAACAATAAAGTGACAAGCAATCGACTTGTCAAAAAATATCAACAAATCTCAAACGTTACGGAATACCAAGCATTCCCGTTACCATGTTGAGGAGCAGCCGCAATTGATATAATATCTCCATTTTGAAGTTGCGCTTCGGCACTATGTTTATTCAGCTTTTCCCAGTTAAGATATGTACCATTGGTGCTGCCCAAAAATTCCAAAGCAAATTGGAAAATATATATAATAAAATCATCATCATCATCATCATCATCATTATTATTATTATAATAGTTATGTCAATAATATGCAACCTGGTGTCTTTCAAAAACACAGAAGAGAAAAAGCTTGAAGGATGCTCCGCATCTTCAGTAGCGATCTTCTTGCGATAAATTTTGCAATGTTTACCACTGACAGCATTCGAATCAATTCGGAAACGTGTATCCTCTACTAGCCGACCAATGCAATTCTCATCCTCTGACAAAAGAATATTTATTCCCTGCTTCACAATAACCTCATCAACTTAAGTTCATTAAAGAAAAAAATACTATTGCCAAGATATTCATAAATTTTCTAAGAATTTGCATGAATCAATAGTATAATAAACAAAACCAAGCAATCAGATATAATTGAAGAACTCGAAAAACACCGATGAAAGCAGACCCAAGAAACAAAACCACAAAATCAATGCTACAGATATGTAAAGATAACTCCTTTCCAACTTTTCTCAGATTCTAAGACCTGTGAACAAATCATCTGAACTTTTTTCAGTAAGATACTCAATTGAAGAACAAGTGATTTCTTATCAAGGACGAATATTTCAATTATAAACTGAATTTTAATTGTTTATTTCACCCAATTGAAAAGTATACTCAACATCTAGAATCAGGATTAATTAGATAAATTTCAAACCTGAGAACGTTTACGAGCATTAGAAGAAATGGCAGTAAGAACACCCCAAACACCAGGATCAGCATTCTGAAGAGGTTGAAGAGAGAATTTACGAGCAACTGAAAGAATGAAATCTTTAGGAGTTGGATTCTTTTTGGGTGGAGAAATGTTATTGAGTTGAGCTGGTTGACAAGAACTTGTTTGAGATACCATATTACCATCTTCTTTAGGGCTTGCGGTTGGTTTAGGGTTCGTTTTTGATGGAGTATCTGCCTGATCATCCACCAATGCCATCGCAGAGGAAACCCTAGAAATAACCGGTGATTGAGATTAACAGAAGAATTTGGCGGGGATTTCAAACCCTAGAAATTTATGGGAGTTCTTTTCAGTGAGAGGGAGAGGGAGAAGAGTATGGGAGAAGATAGTTTAGTTGTACTTCCCTATTTCGCGACCTATAGTACCTATGTTACAGCATAATGCGGATGCTTGATCAAAAAAATGTCACGAATAACAATAAAACGGTAATTGTACCCGTTTCTTATTCGGGAAAACAGTCCGAGAGCTCGTTACCTGACCTGACCCTAACTGCCTGGGGCGAGCAAGGCAATGGGTACTTAATCTGGCTTGGATCGTCTGGCTTGGGTGTTCGATCCGAGCGAGTCGATACATACTTTAGTACTTGATTTGGTATGGGTGGTTCGACAAGTAAGTTGGGCCGTTATAGTAAGGATATGTACATTTTAGGGGTGTACTCAAGTCGAGGTTTTAACGAGTTGTTCGAGTTTGGCTCGACTATTGTTCGTGTTCGACTCGAAAACTAACGAGTACAAGCTTAACACAAGCCCAAAATTATGTTCTTTTATGTAAACGAACCGAGTTTGATCACTCTTTAGTTTATCTCGAGCTACTCGTGAACAGCTCGTTTAACATACTATTATAATAGTGTAATACATAATTACGTGTTAGTTTTGAAACATGTACATGGAATATCAACGATTAAAAGATTATTGGAATATGAATCATTAAGCACTATTATTGTATGTTTTTTTGGTGAAGAATTATTATTGTATGTGATAAATGATCATAGAAGTATTTGATAATTTAAGAAGTTCTTTAATTTGAAGTATTTTAATAAACGAGTTTAAAACAATGCGAGTTCGAGCTCTTTCAAACATATACGAGTTCGAGCAAACAGTCAAATACACCAACCGAGCTTAAACACCTTACTGATCGGCTCGACTCGAGAACACCCCTCACATTCTACTCTATCTATCTTAGTGTTAAGTCTGGTAAGCTTTTTCCGGACTCTTCCCACGTCCATCTTTGGATTGCAATGATTCTTGGACATACAAATTTATTTTGTTTCTAATAGAAAAAACCAAAAGTTGAAGATTTTCTGCACTTATGACTACAACAAATTCTTAACAGGTTCATCTAATGGAGGTCAAAACTAAAAAAATGTAAATCTTGAGTTTGTGTTTTTTTTTCAACAAAAAAAAAAGTTTGTAGTCTTTGCATTGTATCTCATTTAATAGTCGCCTAAAGTTATATAAATACCAATCTTCTTTGTCATTTGAAATATATCTTTTGTCTAGTTTTAGAATTGCATTAAAAGTTTACATAATTTGGAGAGTTCTCTACATAATTGGTTTTCAAGTTTTTGTAGAGGTGAAGTGGTATCAGCCCAAGAAGAAAGATAGTTGTATCTCGGGAAACAATTCATCAATGAAAACCGTTTAGCACTAATGCGGGATGAATTACATCTTAAAGAGAGAGCATCCAAAACTCAACTCAGTCTCTTTAACATTTCTGGTTGATCGCGATATCAAGAATTCCATCGTCAATCCAACAAATATTTCTATCTTATTACTTGGTGTTTTGTTTGCACATAACGACATGATTTCCTAAATACCAAAACCCACAACATTTGTCTAACGAAAAAAAGATCTTGGGCATTTTGCTTTCTTAAAGATTGAAGAATTTAATCTTATTACTTCGTTGGTTTGTTTGTGCATTATAATATGATTCCTTAGAAACCGAAACCCACAATATTTTTTGTTGTTGATACGAAGCCCACAATATTTGTCTAACTAAAAAATAATCTTGGGCCTTTTACTTTCTTAAAGATTGAAGAGTACAATAAGAGCTATCTATTTTAAGACTGCACCATAAGCTACAGCTACTCGGTCGGCTACCAACCATGATTCTCTGTACTTGGTATTTTAATCACAGGAATATATCCTTATGCAAACAATGAGTGCCCTAACTCGATAAGGATTACACCATAGTTACACCATTCACACCAAATTTTACAACAATTAGTTGTTTGACAAACCACCTGTTAATCTATGATTTGTTAACCTTACTCTCAGGAATCTCCATAATTCTATGACATTAGTTTTAAATCTCTTAATAATTGAAAAATTATTGGGATGTGATCTATAAGACTATAACTATACAATCATGTGATCTATTATATATATTGAACTTAGAGAAATAATTTAGTTTATATGATCATAGGTTTCTGTCAACAGATTGCCCCATCATTAGCTTCGATCATCTTAAGTACCCATTGAAATTGTACTTTAACATTTTACCAGGTAGACCTAATTTATTTGTGGTATATTTTGCAACAACTATAGAAATGTGAGAAAGGACTTCATTGTTCTATATTTCAACGACGTACTGTTTTGCTAAATATAATGATATTTTTATGATTTCTCACTTCATTAAGGTTTTCACCATTCTGATTACTTTTGCAAATATAATATCAATAATAATTTACAGTAGAAAGTGTATCTATTTCCCTTCATACCACACACAATGGGCTCACGTCTTCTAAATAATATGTAATTCCACATTGAAAAAAAAATATTATGCATAGAATTGGTACACCGCGACAATAGAAACTCTCATTAAGGGTATAAATAATGTCCAGTTAGAATGTAAGATATACGTTTTGCCTTAAAATGTATGTATGTCTTTAGGATAATTATGAACATATTTCATGTGTATGATGAGTAGTATCAAAATTAAATGATGTGTAGATGTATGATGTACAATTGTTTATTATGGTCATGTAAATTTTTTTTTTTGTTCTTTTTTTTGTTAAAAGGTCATGTAATTTTGTTGTTTCAAAGAAAATGATAGCATCTCATTGGAAATATTTCTCAAAAGAAAAACATTGTAACAAGAAAGTATATTATTTTATTTTTTTTGTTGATAAAAATATAGTGAGTTGTTTCAACAAAAAAGAAAAAAGAAAAAAGAAAATATTATTGAGTGGTTCCTTTAAAGACAGAACACAAAAATACAATAGACTTGAAAAGAAATATGCCGTCCAATCATTGTTCATAATAAAATTTTTGAGGAGCCCACCTACCTCAATTGGAATTATTGAGATGGAAGATTTAAAATATCTAACCTAAATTTGTTTTTTTTTTTCAACAAAGAAAACTTTAATCCACTCAAAGAAGGAAAGAGTTATTTCTGGTTACCCGCCTAATTTATAACCAATCTCTTGCTTAGTCCCCTTTTTGTCTTTTCAATACAAATTTGTTAGAATTTGTTGGTTGTTTTTCTGGTTTTACCTTTATCATCTCACAATAGCTTATCTTATTTATTTATTTATTATTTTTTTTTTTTTTTATCTTAGTTATAATCTTGGTTAACAAATTTTTGAGCGTTTCTTTATTTTTGTCTGTCTTTTTTATCTCATTGATACTTTCTCACTCTCTCTAATGTCTATGTTATGTCTCATATTCCAGAGTAATAAGAAAATGTAACGAAAATATTTCAAAAAAATAAATTAAAGATGTTAAAGTTTATGAAAAGAAAGAAAACAATATAAGAACCAGGAAATTGGGTCGAAAATCTAATTTTAAGTTTACCCAGTTAAAAAGACAAATTTAATTTTGTTCGGTTAAAAATCCAGCACTTGTATTTTGTTAGATTAAAAAACTAAATTTTTGTATTTTGTTCGGTAAAAAAACTCTATACTTTTGCAAAATATTTTTTTACAGTTTTTGCGACTTTTTTTTCACGAAAACAAAATAGAGAACTTTGACCAAATATTTCTATAAGAAATACGATTAATTATAAGGGTAAAAGTGAAAGACAAAAACCAACCCTAACAAAAAAGTTTAAACAGAGAAATGGAGAATGGAGACTGGAGAGGGGCCATTTGAACATTCGGTGAAATATAAGGGCTACTAGGCAGAAAACCACCAACGGAAATAAATACCACGTCAGCACTTAACGGTGAAATTAGAGTAGCTGTCCCGCAATAGGGGGTAAGTGAAAAGTCAGTTGACGGTTCAGTCACGCATTTTATGCTCCAAATTCAATTACTATTTAACAGAAAAGAATTATAGCCGTTAACCGACGTGTCAATTGCCGTTAAATTATATCCCACGTGGCATCTCACTCTTAAAACACGCAGATTTAAAAGAAAACAGAAACTCTTACTTTATTACTCTGATAATCAAATCTCAAATTTGGAGGATACCTTCAAAAACCTAACTGGTTCTGTACCTCATTGAAGTTCGATTATCTAGGGTTTCTGAGTTGATTTCTTTCCCATTTCTGATATTACCAGATTCAGAAAGACCTTTCGATCATAGTAAGAGAAATTAGGGTTTTTTTATTTATTTCAGCTATTAAGCTTTATAATTACGGAATAAAGGTGGTTGTTGTTTGCACTTTTGGTTTTTAGGGTTTCTTTAGCTTTAAGATATACAGATAGATTATCTTTATTCGCTTATCTTTATTGTTTCGTATAAATGTTATTTATAAATTTCAATTTATACGAATTTATATTGGTTAATTGATTTGGGGAAGACGAAGAGATGACATTTGATGACAGTGAGGTAGTTCCAGTATTGAAATTGAAAATGGTGGATGGAGGTGGAGATTATGCGAGGTTGAGGGATACGATTGAAATTGAAGAGCATGGAAGATTTGAGCTGCCCCAATCTCCCAGAAAGGGAAGAGCTTGGTGGTGGTGGTTAAAGATAGTTATCTTATGTCTTCTTCTAATTGCAGTTGCTGTGGTTTTCCTCATCTGGATTGGACCTTTCCTCTTGGTTAAGGTTGTTATATCTCATTTACCTCAATTTTAATTTTGAATTGAGTTTTTGGGTTGTTGAATTCACTCTCACTTTGGTCTTTATCAATTTGCTTTTCTAGGGTTTGTAATTCACGAATTATTCTGTTCAACACTGAGTTAGTTGAATTTATATCAATGATAGCAGGTGTATCTAATCTTGTAGGGGGTTTCTATAGTTTTCGCATGTATAATCTTCTTAGGGTTTCTAATTATTCTATAGTTGCATTTATATAGACATCACTAAATTAATGTGAGAATTTAAGTATCTTTCTGGTTTTATGGCTTTCCTTTGTAAGCATTAAGACATTAAGGAGGATAAAATCTAGCAAGGTTAATTTGTTTCGAATGCATTATAACATTCATATATTGCAACTATTAGTGACAAACTGACAACTTCAGGGGCATGTATATAATTTGTTTTTCGCGAGGGAATTTACGGAGTATGTTTCTTCTTCTTCTTAGTAGTCTAAGTTGGTTCTTGCAAATTAATTTGCTGTTTTCTAAATATTTAAGTTGAGTTAAAAATCTAGTAGGAAAAGTTCTGAAGAGTACGGACTGACCGACTTATCTCAATCTAACTGTCGAAAAATTTCTGAATTTTAGTAGATCATTGGCTTGGTAGAAATTTATGATGGCGTATAATGTGGAAGTGTATAGTAGATACTTGATTATTAGAGTGTCTGGTTTACACCAATTCTGAATTTGGCTAACATGGCTTGGTATTATTGAGTCTTCTAGGTAATGGACTCCATTGTGGAGTGTTGGTTCTTTCTGGGGTTGTACTTTTTTCTTCTTCCTGTATGAATTGTTGCACTGATTTGTGCTCTGCTTTGACAGGAAGTTGTCCCTATCTTGGACTGGGAAATGTCAACATTCAGCCCTCAGGTGCTGGGATTCTTACTGTTTGCTTCTATGACAATATTCCCTTCACTATTAATTCCATCTTCACCTTCTATGTGGGTAGCTGGGATAACTTTCGGTTACGGTTTTGGGTTCTTATTAATTCTAGCAGGATTCAGTATCGGCATGTCATTGCCATATTTTATTGGCTCTCTTTTTCATCATAAGATCCATGTGAGTAATTTAGTTTGGTCTTACCATAAAATTTTCATTACAGAGAAGGCGAGGCAAGTGGATTGTATCATTTGCGGACTAAGTTTTTGAATTTATGTAGGTGTGGATGGAGAAATGGCCAGAGAAAGCGGCTATCATAAGATTAGCCGGTGAAGGGGATTGGTTTCATCAATTCCGAGCTGTTGTTTTACTTAGGATTTCACCATTTCCATTTATTGTATTCAACTATGCTGCTGTTGCAACAAATGTTAAGTATTGTCCATATATACTCGGATCGCTGGTCGGAATAGTGCCTGAAATCTTTGTCTCAATCTACAGGTTCAGTTCCCCTTCTCTTTTCATGTATACTTTGCCTTGAGCTTACCATATATGCACATCACACTGTGTATAATGCATGTTCAAACGTATCAGATGGTAACATTATTTTATGTCAAAATGCTAACATATTAATAAGCAACTATTCTAAGTTAACCATCTAATCATCTTTCGTTTTGGATATTATGTATATTAGTACCCTTCACAGTGTATGGATAAGGTGTCCTATTTATCCGAAATGTAATTATATTTAAGTAATTCATCTAATCAGGTCAAAAAATTGGTCTTTACTGATATAGAAAAATCTTGTTTCAGTTTGATTGTTAAGTTGTCATGGATTGTCTAGACTCTAGGTTATCTATGGTCAAATCAGTAGTTGATTACTATTTTCGTTCATGTTGATAAAGTTAAGAAAGCGACTTGGAGTTTTTGATTAATAGGTGCTTCGTGTTGTTACATCTAAAACTTCATTTTTTCTCTCATTTCACTTTCGAGTTTTGATTATTTGGGTAGGCGAATGATATTTGTTTGGTAATTATTGCTTGCAAATCGAACTTAGTTGGTATGCATATATTAATAATGTATTTCGATGTTATCTGGCAGTGGAATACTTATTCGAAACTTAGCAGATGCAACTCAAAGTCACCATTCTCTCACAACACCACAAATCGTCTACAATTCAATTGGTATCTGTTTAACCGTTGCTGTTACTGTTTTCATCACAATGTATGCTAAGAGGACACTCAAGAAGCTACAACATGATGAAGAGCCGCTACTGATATAGGTCTTAGTCCGAGTTGCCTGACTCACCACGAGACTGCATTTTGTGGCAACAAGCTCAGTTTTAGATCCACTTCTTTCGTATAGGGTCCGTCTTTGGGTGATAAATTTCCAAGACTCCCAACTCATTGACCTAGTGGCAACGTGAATCTGCAACCTGCAAATCTGATCGGCGGATCAAACGGTATGTGACACGACCCACGTTATAGTTTGATGGGAGATATATGAAGAAGTGTATATGCTTGTATTATACAGGATGGCTCTTGAAGGTATATAGTGTGAATGTGTTAGAGAGAGAGAAACACTGAACATCCATGAAAGTGAAAGTCAAGTTTATATTGAAATGAGAATAAACACACATTATATCCTTGACCTTGTTATCACTTAATAGAAGAATATGTTATTTTCATTTTTTTTTATTAATGAGCAGATTTCTGAGTTGCCCCCTAGATTATGATTGGTAGACATTTTGGCTCCCTAAACTAACAGGCCGGTCCTTGAAGTGCTTAGGGACTTCGTTTTAGAAGATAGTAAAAGTTTAAAATGACAGGAGCTAACAGTTCCAAATTTGAGAGGAAGTTTGTGAAAGAATGCGAGAGAAGCGCCTTTAAAACTTCCCTTCTATGTATGCCTCAGTGTAACCTGGTTCGTGTGGAAGTGTCATAGTTCATGTGAAGTCACTTTGATCGAATGCTAATACCCCTCTGCACTCGAAGTCTAGGGTTCAACTTGCACTCATAAAATAATCACCTCTGGAAGGTGGGTGAATAGAGAATTACTATTTGTTAGTACAAAAGCAAGCTTCTAAACTCCTCAATTAATATTTCATTGAATTGAGGAATTGGACCAGATCCAAACTGGCCGCTCAACTAGCATTCAATAGAGTTGAAAATTTCTTGACTATAATTATTTAATTCTTGGGGAAAGTAACTTATTGACATTTAAGCCCTAAATCTAAAGAACCAACCAATGGTTGTTTGCCACGTCCTCTAATATAAACTTATGAACAAGTACTACTCATTTACTAACAAAATGAGTAAATACTGCTAATAATCAACAGAACTTATACTATAGTTTTATGCCCACTCGTTCTTAGGCCAACAGAATCTCAAAACCTTTAGTACTTTTTTTTGGGGCATATAATATTTGTTCTTAGGCTTGTAGAATCTCAAACGACTTAGGTGGATGGACAAGATATAAAGACAGAAGTGAGATTTATCTTTCTTTATACATCTTTCGGGTAAACCCGTCCAAGTAGATCAAGATTTAGGTCAAGAATTTGGCAACCTAAAGGTGGGGGGCATAATATCACGGTTATCACCATTCTTATATGAATGGGATAAATGTGAAATTAAGGGATACAATAGACATTTTAGAGAAAGAAAAGGTTAGAATAAGCCATGACATTGTTCATTGGGAGCTTTGCCCAAGGTAGGAGTAATTGCACGGCGCAGGCACCATCACATGCCCGCCTCTAACTCCTTCAACCATGGCTAAGTTATCTCTCAAGTCCTTCATCAAAAAAAAAAAAAGTTATCTCTCAAGTTTTTTTTTTATTATTATTTGTTACAGATTTCATTTTCTGAAATTTGCTCGCATTTCAAACAACAATCTTGAATAGCATTCATTACCTTGGTTTATATCATATCTTTTCTGATCTATGTAAATGTAAATGGAATAGTTTTTACGGCAAACGGATATACATTTGTTACACACACACACACAAGAAAAAGATGATGTGAAATCTCACTTACAATAAGAAAATGGTAAATAAAATGTATGGTTATTAGAAAATCTCATTAGCGAATATTCTAGGAGAGATAAATATGTGTTGTAAGATTGATGTCGAAAAATAATGTCACGTTCGTAATTACAATGGTCCAAGTGTCCAACGTTTTAAAGTGTTAAATATATATCTAACCTATGTTAAATTAGCTAAATTTCCTAGAAGCTCGAAAAAAAGGAATGCTAGTAAATTATAAATGAAAAAAAGCCACAAAAGTTGGCTAAAAGGAAGTAATTAAGTGCAAAATAATCCAAAAATAATGATATCTTAACCAACCATCTTTACTCCATGCTTGCTCGCAGGAATGGAATGCGGTTAATCACATTAATGACATTTTAAAATGGTGTCTGGTGCAGTTTGAATACGTTAGAAATCACATTTTAAGGATCGGTCGAGGGCCAAACCCATTGGGGTAGGTGGGTATAAAAGGAATCGTCAATTAAACAATGTGGAAACACAATCAATCTCCACTAATTCTATTCCTAAGTCCTAACCAAAACGAACAATATAATTATGTATTATGTTATATAAGAATCACATTCATTTCCACGTGCCAAACATGACCCTAATGTAAATATAACCATATATCACTCACACGAGAGCCTATGACTAACACCTCAAGGTTTAGAAAAATGTCGGAGAATAAGAAAAAACCAGACAGAAATTTGACGACATGAATCTCACTCACTTGAACATAAACCTGACTGAGTTAAGTCACTTGCTTCACAATTTCTGATGATCCTTTATATACTTAAACATGAATCACACCAATCCACATGAGATTTCTGCTTATAATCTGTCTAATTTTCACCCTAACACATTTTTCAGTGTTACTAAAAAAAAATAAGAAAGAAACTAGTTTTCCCTTATATCAGCAACCATCATAAAATAATAGATTTCAAACGTTGACTCCCGCCCTTTAGTTAACTTCTCATAACTCCCAAAACCCTCAAACCTATTCCACCCTCTCTCTCTCTCTACTTTCTCTCTCTAAATATTCTCTCCATCACCCCCCAAAAAACCAGAGAGAGTAACAATGGCTACTACATCTCACATAGCTTTCTTCTTGTTCTTGTTTCTCTCTCTACTTTCTCTCTCCACTTCTCACAACATCACAACAATTCTGTCTGCTTTTCCTGAATACAGTCAATACAACAGTTTTCTCTCTCAAACAAAACTTGCTGATGAAATCAATAGTCGTCAAACAATCACAGTTTTAGTTCTAACAAATTCAGCCATGTCTAGTTTAGTAGGGAATCACCCACTTTCAGTTATTAAAAACTCATTAAGTATTCTTGTTCTTCTTGATTACTATGATTCAATTAAACTTCATGATATCTCTAAAGGTACTACTTTTGCTACTACCCTTTATCAAACTACTGGTAATGCTCAAGGTAATCTAGGGTTTGTCAATATTACTAATTTCAAAGATGGTAAAGTTCGTTTTGGTTCAGCTTCTCCTGGATCTAAACTTGATTCTTCATTTACTAAAAGTATTAAACAAATCCCTTATACTATCTCTGTTTTAGAAATTACTTCTCCGATTATGGCTCCCGGAATTTTAACAGCTCCGGCACCCTCTGTTTCAACTCTCAATATAACTGATTTACTTGACAAATCTGGTTGTAAAACTTTTTCTTCATTGATTATTGGTTCTGGGGTTTTGAAGATTTACCAATCCGCCATTAATAAAGGGTTAACTTTGTTTGCCCCCAAAGATGAAGCTTTTGAAGCTCCTGGTTTACCAGATCTGAGTAAATTAACAAATGATGAAGTTATTAAGATTTTAAAGTATCATGCTTTATCTGGGTATAATCCAATTGGAACATTGAAAACTAGTAAAGATTTGATTTCTACTTTAGCTTCTAATGGTGGTGATTATGAATTAAAGGTTAAAGTTGCTGGAGATTCAGTTACTTTAGACACTGGTTTTGATAAATCTAGGGTTTCTGGTACAGTAATTGATAGTACACCTTTATGTATTTTTACTGTTGATGATGTTCTACTTCCAATTGAGTTGTTTGGGCAATCTCCATCTCCAGCACCTTCACCAGTTTCGCTATCTCCTTCACCTTCTCCAGCACCGGAGATTGATAGTGCTCCGGCACCAGCACCGGAGATTGCTAGTGCTCCGTCACCAGCACCGGATATAGCAAGTGGTCCTGCACCGGCATTTGATATTGGAAGTGGTCCTGCTCCGGCATTTGATATTGCTAGTGGACCAGCTCCCGGTGTGGCCTCTAAATCGGCGCTTCCATCCAATTTAGCACCTGGAGGAGCTCCAAGTAATTCACCCGGTTCGGGTTCTGGGACGGGTACCACCGGTCACGGAAGTGATGATGTAAGAGCTCCGGCATTGTTGAAAACCCTAATTACCGTATCTGGTGCTATCCTTGTTTGGGGCTTGTGCTGAGATCATGAGGAACACTGATTTTTTTTCTCTTTGAGCTTCAGATTTTAAACTTGTTTGTTTTGATTAATGACATTTTTAGTTTATAATAGTTGACCAATTTAGTGTTTTTTACTTCATTAGCCAACTTTTCTATTGCTAACCAATATACTGATCTCCTAGGAAAGAAAGGGTTATGCCTACGCCCATTCCCAACGACATAGTGAATAACCATCGGAAATAGTTCTACTGCCGACGGATCTCCAAGAAACCGTCCACAGTAGTCGATCATTGGCGACATAGTTCAACCCTCGGCATAATTTTCACTTCTACTGCCGACGGATCTCCAAGAAACCGTCCACAGTAGTCGATCATTGGCGACATAGTTCAACCCTCGGCATAATTTTCACTTATTACCGGGCGTGTAAATCTTTTTCATGAAAAGAAAATAACTTTTTTATGAGATAAAAAAATGCCATTGTTTGGAAAGATAGTGGGATGATTAAACCCTCACCATAACCCTGTTATTGTCTTATTGATATTTTTCATCTCAAATCAACTCTTAGAACTTGGAAACCAGAATAGCCACTGATTTGGAGCTATAATAAAATCCACTCAGAATTTAACTCATGACAGTCAAATTTCCAACAAGTTTAATTTGGCAGTAATTGATCAACTAATTGCTGGAACTAACGTTTCGACAACCTTCAGACGAAAATATAGAAAAATTGTTCCAATTCGAGCTTAAACCTATGTGTTTGTTGGTTCTTGTTAGATAAAAATAATAAAAAACGCACAACAAAAATTCAGCAAAATGTAAGTTATTTTTTCCCCAAGAAATGATTCATTAGTGAGTTTTGTACTAATTGAAGCTAAACCATAATATTACAATAATAGAACAATTGAAGTTCCAAATAAGCAAAGATTATACTCTATTGTCATATAATATTGTTGACCTCCATTTCCAGTGCAGAAATAGGAGACACACTTGTGCTTGTTCCAGCAACACTTCTCTCTTCCGCCTCGGTGTTAATGCTACTAGTAGTCGCTGCCGTCTTAGACCCCAATTGTTGCAGTTGATGAACTACATGTGACATTCTCGGCCGCACTGATGGAACATGTTGTGTGCAGGCATAAACAAGATCTACCACCTTTTGTATAAGGCCAACTTCAGGAATGTCCGAGATAAGCGGGTCCAATAAGTCTCGGTACCGGTGAGACTGGACCAGAGGTGTTGCCCATTCGAATATGCTAAGCCCCCCAACAGAATCAACTGCCTGTGCGGGCCTACGCCCACTAACAATTTCAAGAAGCAATACTCCGAAGCTATAAACGTCGCTCTTTGTTGTTAGTTCATTTCTGTATACAAATTCTGGAGCAAGATAACCATATGTAGCAGCCATTACTGTCCTTTCATGCATTACTTCCCATGGCACAAATTTTGAGAGGCCGACTCCCATTAGGTGTGCCCCGAATTCTTCGTCGAGTAATACATTGCTGGCTCGGATGTCTCGGTGGACTACATGTGGCTTCACTTTGTCGTGCAGGAACCTGTTTCCATTGGCAGAGAGGAGAGAAAAACATGTATTATATACCCGTAGGGATGGAGATCGATATGTGAAAAGGATCAATATAATGAAATAAGCATCCAATCAAACAAAATGGTAGGTTATGATACTAGATATACTTGAGAAGATGGGCATATTTGTCCTAAGAACTAGATTGCTTAATTTATAAGCTCTCGCCATGTATTCTAGCCGTAGTACATTTAGAAATGACACGAAAAAGGAAACCAAATGAACAACAAAAACTAATATATGAAGATTAATTAATGCAAGTTCGTAAAAAGAAGATTAAGAATTTCCACTTACGCAATTCCTTGAGCTAGAGTAGTGGCAACTCTCATTCTCATTGCCCAATCTAAGCTCCTACCACCTCTTGGAATGTGGTGAAGCCATCTATCCAGGGGGCCATTAACAACAAACTCGTAAACGATATAGCAATTACCATGATCGTAGCAACACCCTCTTACAGCTACTAAATTAGGATGATAAAGTCTTGCAACTCTTCCAATTTCAGAATAGAACTCTTTCTTCCTCTGAAAATTAGACCTCTTTAACCGCTTGACTGCTACTCTTGATCCATCAGGCAGAAGCCCACTATAAGTCCCACCTGTCTTTGCATCTCCAACAAGTCGGCTTCCTTCACTAAAATTTTTAGTAATTGAGCGGAGCTCCTCATTTGTAAAGACCTTCCACGATGGGGGTAGTAACGCACATGTTGCTGGATTAGATACTTTATGTGATCTTCTTCTTCTCTTACTACGTTTGTATACAAGGAGCCAAACCACAACCGCTAATGTCGTGAAAAGGATTAGGGCACTAACAACCGAGAGGATTGCAAAATATTCCTTGTGGCACCGTTTCTGGTAACATTTATCATCTAATGCAAAATATATCTTTCAGTATTTAAAAGAAGCATTAAGTAACCATCCAAATAGAGAAATAACAATCATTCAAGATATTTGACAACATAACTTCAGACTTCTACGTGAGGGTTAAGCAGTTAGGCTTGGGATTGTCTTGGGGTCGGCCAAGGGACAAGTCCATTAGGAGAAAGAAATTAAAAGAAAAACTGAAAAAGGATAAGTGGTAGTAGAAGAAAGCCTTTCCAAGTAACTCGGACGATCCAATCAAGCCCAACCAAGGAGCGCGAGAGAATATTGTGTGTGTATGTGTAAAGAACACAAATTATGAAGGTATGAAGGCAAGAATAAGATCGAGTTGAAACCATTTAAGCTTGTGCTTTAACCTTGGTTTCCTCATCACTTATTGGCAAGATTATTATGATCTTCAAACTTTCCAACTTTATTATAAGTCACCTAAGCCTAACAAAATACAATAAGATAGCGTGCGCGAAATGAAAGGCTTACCTATATCAAGCATGCATATAAACTCTTTGGAACTATTGCATTTGTCAACGGCAAAGGAGAGAGGAGTGTGATTCACCAAGGTACATGAACCAGACGGCTTAATAATTCGGCACGATGAATTGGCGCAGATGGAGTGAAGTGGTGATGCTCCTCCAAGGAAGACTGACTCGTTCCAAAATGAACCATTGTCAGACCACTTCCAACCCTCATCAAGGGTGGAAATGAAGCCTCTCCCACCAATCCAACAGCCATTGGTAGCCGAGGCGCCACATAAGTCCTGGACGAAACTCAGTTCTATGGAATTTGAAACAGCAGCCAAATGACCATGGAAGTGATTACAATGTGACTCAGACCCATCCCAAGAAGTCCCATTTGATACATGCCCAAAGCACTTGTTCTTGTTCGGACCGATTTCCCATCCAGAGGGGCATACTGCTATTCACATTTCAAAACCTAAATTAACAATAAAACCTACTAACTTGTACAAAATGATAACTGAACTATTAATTCTTCTTTGTCAAAAACAACATCTCAAAATCAAAAGTTAATAATTTGGAAACATGGGTTCAGTTAATCAGCAAGATTTGAACTAGATGAGTATCAAATTTAAGAAAAAAAATTACCATTTTGTTGTGCCCTAACTAGACTGCTGCTGCAGCTGAGAAGACAAAAGGTAAACCCCCATAGAAAGAAGTAGAAGAAGATTCTGGTGGGTGCTCCTCTCATTTCATCGGCGGCCATACTCACCCAAGCATTGTCTTAAAGAGTTAGAGTGAGAGAGATTGAGCTTGAAAAGATGAAAATGTTGAAGTAATTGAGTCGGAATTTACCCAATCTGAGGTTTTACTCTGAAAAACCCTAAAACAGAGAGAGGAAGTTATGCCCAAATTTGGGTTTGGTGGGGGGGTTCGTTCGAGGAGGAGGAGAAGAATCACTGGAGAATATTAATGAAGCAATTAAGAATCATACTTATTGGTTTACCTATAATTTTCCCAAAAATTACTACTTTCAAAACATAAGCTTAAACTCCTACAGAGATACTAGTAGATATAGAAGGTGGATTCTACATGAAATGGGGGGGGGGATACAATGATTTGGGTGGGAATAGATGTGTTTTTGAAGAAAAAAAAAATGTTTTTAAGCCCAAAAATTGAAAAACTTAATTTTAGCCCCTTCTACTCCACCACCACCACCACCACCACCACCACATTGATGATGTCTAAATTTGACTTTGAGATTATCATTCAAGATATGAAGATTTCATCAACCACAGTGAGTTGTTACTTACTCTTCACAGAACTTCTATGAAACTCCAAAACCTCTCCTAAACTCTAGTAAGTAGATAGTCTTTTGTAGTTCTAAAGAATTGAATTCAAAATCTAAATTTAGATATTGAACCTTGCATGGTTGATTAGGACGAACCTGTTTGCTTTATATGGGTTTGGTTTGTCGACTACTGATGAGCAGCTGAAATGAGACCGTGAGAATCCATCGGCTGAGATAAAACCACAATTTTGTGGTTGTAATAAGGAAATCAAGATCCTCCGGCTTAGATAAAACCACAATTCCGCAGTTGTTTCCTTATTGCATATGCTTCGTATTTGATGGATCTTCTTGTCGAATCTGTAGACTATATATGGAAAAGTTGTCTTCCAACATGTTCTCGCTTTAAACGTTACTTAGAATCTTAAATTTTAAGAACTTCTCTGCCCCAAACATTTGGTTGGATTAAGACTTGACGATTAAACTGGAGCCTATACCGCCTTTCCGTGCGGCTAACAGGTTTAAGGGTCGAGCTGATTTCCGCAGGCTCCTCTTTATTGTTACAAAGTCCGGAGCAGAGTTTAAACCAGGACCAACCTAATTGATTTAAAGCCAAAACAAGGCTTAAGGCGCCTTAGAGACACGCATCGACCTCCCAATTTCAAACTTAGGTGATAGTATCCCATTCGGGTTCACCTCTCTTGTGACTTGATGCCCTTGATTAGGGGCTAAACAAGAGACGGGAGGTCTCTCTCTCGGACCTCTCTGTTTGCACAGTTCGCACTCGCTAATAAAGAGGGGACATCTTTCTCGCACCTCTGTACAGACAGTTCATTCTCCTCTCTCGCACCTCTCCCTGTTCCTTCTATCTTATCTTCCACTGAAAAGAGGAGTATCCTCTGCACTGTTACCCTAACCATTTAGGGAGATTTTATAGGGGCCCCCCATTTTTGTTAAAAGGGCCCCTCCTTTAAAAGTGCCTCCCAAATCTCCCATTTTGGTTAGAAGGACCCCTCTAGAAAAAGGCACTCTCCCTTCTCTTGTTTGACCTAACGGTAAACTTAACGCCGTTAGGTCAAAATTATTAAAACCAAGAAAAAGTCCTTTAACTAATCAAAAGCTCCACCCCTCTTTCATCTTCCTCATAACTTTTGTTTCATCTTCTTCTTCTTCATCTATTACCTCTATCACTACCGCCATTTTCATCTTCATCTCTCCCGGTTTCTCTCTCTTTCTTTCTCCTCTTTCCATCTTCATCTCTTCCTCTTTCTTCTTCCTCATAACCGTAGGTTTAGTTTTTTTCGATTTTTTGAAGCTATATAGTTTGAATACTTGAATCTACTGGTTAGCAACACAAGGAAGAAGATTTGCGGACCTTATTTGGTCTGGAAGAAGGTGAAAATCAAAAGAGGAAGAAAACCTCCAAGTGAGCTTTCCCAGTTGCACCAGACCGAAAAGCTACTGGTGGCAAATACGGTGGGGTCGAGCTGTAAATGTTGCATAATTCGGCCTGAGCCCACCGAAAATTGGGCCAGTAAGACTAATAGCTGCTGGACCAATTTTCGGTGGGCTCAGACCGAATTATGTAACATTTTTCGGTGGGCTCGGGCCGAATTTTGTAACATTTTTCGGTGGGATCGATCCGAAAATTGCACCAGTACCTCTGTTTCATCTTCTTCTTCTTCAGTTTATCTTCTCTCTCTCTATAAAATCTTTCAACTCTATCACTAACGCCATTTTCATCTTCATCTCTCCCTCATTCTCTCTCGTTCTCTCTCCCTCTTTCTATCTTCCACTTTTATCTTCCTCAAACCCTATGTTTAGTTTTTTAAAAATTTGGTTATCACCCAAGTGGAAGAAGATGAATGTTTAGGGATTTGAGTTTTGAAGAGATTTAGGGTTAAGATGTGCAGATTGCTAATGTGGGTGATATACACCCTTAAAGTGGGTATTTTTAAACCATTGTATGGGGGGGCCTTTAACCAAACAAGGTCAATGACTATTTACCAAGTCAATGAATTTATGGGGAGGCCTTTTAACAAAAATGGGAGGGCCCTATAAAACTTCCCAACAATTTAATAGAACTCTACTTTAGAAGTATGAAAAAGTAAAGGAAACTACTAAAATGACAAATTTGATAGTTTAAGATAGTGAGATGATAACTTGTTATCTGTCTACAAACATAAAATCCAAACTCCCAAGGTTCATCACATGAAAAATACTGCTTCCGGACAAAGACCACCGGAAATTAACAGCAATATAACGAACCAAGACACAAAAAACCAGTTTCAGCACAAATTGTACCCCAATTCATAAGAAGCCAAAAGATACAAATCCATTTCAGACAGCAAGGAAGTACGAGTGTGACCTTCCAGGTTAGACGAATGCATCCTTTTCTAGTAGCTTCAATACATCCTGTTGGTTGTTCAGCTTCGCCACATCTATCGGTGTCTCTCCATCCAAGTTTTGGAGAGTCCTGGATCACGAAGAAGAAATTACGGGTAAATACAGGTCTCATTAATTTTATCTAACGAGGGTTGATGATAAATAGGCAAGGCAAAAGCTAAACAAATTTCTATTGAACACCTAAAGTACCGATGCTATGTGGTGGTGTTCCATGAATGGTTGATATCTGTTTAACACAAAATACATCAACGTAGATCCAATAATTCACAGCGCAACATATGGTCATTTCGGTACTTTGTCGATTTTTTGGGTGTTTGTCAAGCATCGTCCAACGGGAATACAGGATATCTACAAACAAGTTAAGTAAGCTTACACGGCAGCACCGTTGTCTAAAAGAAGTGCTACACATTCCTTCCATCCATAACCAGCAGCGTAATGAAGAGCGGTATTTTTATTTTTATCCAAAGCATCGACTGTGGCTCCAGCTTCAAGGAGGATCTGAGCACACTTTACCTGTTCTAAAACAGAAGACAGGTTTATTGACTTCTTTTACTGGAAACTTTCATATGCTGGCACAAACATGTTACAAGTTTATCAGCAAAAATTTATATACTCGTAATGGTGCAAATATCAAAATAATAAAACCAATCAGTGCTTTGTAATTGTCTAAGCAGTTGAGGGCGGGACCAGCTCAGGACAGGACATGGGCCAATGAGTCGATCTAAAAATTCCTACCTATACGCGCCAAGTTACTCTGACCGATTTGTATAACTCATATACGCACGCGCGCACGCGAGTGTGTGTGACTATATATGTAGTTATACGTACCCATGTGCACTACTGGCAAACTTATGATGTGGCTAAAGCCAGTTCAGATGGATGAGTTGTTAGTGTCAAATTCACAAATGCAAGGGATCAATTCAAATGTAGCTGAATTGGGTGGACGGTATTTTTACATATGCTAGGAATAATCAACCGTTTTGACAAATGAACAGGAATTCCTAAGAAGAAGAGCCCCGCACAAGTTATGAGATTCTTTACTGAGTATTAATATCTGATGAACAGTAATTTCTTTGAGAGATTACCATACCTCACCATACCCACATGCAGAATGTAAAGCAGTTCTTCCCTCTGAATCTTCTTCATCTTTATCTTCCCCAGATGCAAGTGCTGCTTTTAAACCCTATTACAGTAATAGAGAAACAACAATGAATATATAGCCTGCGAGATGGTAACTGATAAATAAAAATGTATAAGTCAATTACGGTAAGGACAAATACCTCAATGTCACCAACACTCGCAGTGTGATGTACAACTGATTCATCTTCATTAGGTGTTTCGTCTTCAGTATCATCTGTTACGTATTCTGTATCATCTGTTTCAGTAAGTTCAGTTGAAGTGGGAACTTCTCCTGAAACTCCAAGTCCCATAGCTTCTCCCAACTTCTGTAGAACGTCAGGATCATTCCAGTACCTAAAAACCCAAAAAATAAACTAAATTGATGGAGGAGCAGACAGTAAAACTCATAAACTAACGCTTTATTATCACAAAAGATGAACCACTTTTTTGCTTTCTCCAACTCTCATAATATCAAAATGGGCACCTATGGCGCAGTTAAATCATAGAGTTCATACTTCATCATTGCAGCTGGCCCGCCACTCTCAATCTCATCTAGTATGGGCTTTAAAGATGGATCTCCCTCCACGCGTGCCATTTGTTCTTCAAACTCTTCTATATGTATTGGATTTGCCAAAATTTCCAGCATACTGGAAGTAGATGGATCCTATCATCATATGAATAAAATTCTATGTTAATCTATAGGTTCACATAGTAAAGAGAACGATGATAAATGGGGAAAGACTGCTAATTACCTGCATTAAAGCATTGTTAAGGCGCTCAGACATGTTCATGAATTGAGGCTTTTGCATAACCTGCTGCAAGCTAGAGAAATATTGCTGCGTATCGAACTGAGAGATACCTTCTTCACCACCAGCATCAATAGACTTTTGTAGCTGCTCAGTCATTTGGTTGAACGTGGGATCATTCGCCATCTGCTCTACTAATTCTTTTATACTTGGATCCTATATTAAACAGATCATATAGGTTAATCAATAACATCCCTAAAGATGGGACGCAAGATTACATTTTCTCTCTCTAGCTAAAGATGCTAGATTCCCAAGTAATGTGTAGAGAAGAGGAAATACATTGAAGACTCTAGACATCGCAGACAGATTAAAAGGATCGCCTGGAAATCCAGCTCCTGACTCGATAGGAGATGTTTCCGACGTGGAACCTTTGTCATCCCCTGGAAAACATGAAGTAAATGCACGCAGAAAGTTAGCCACGGAGGGTTCTTAATTTCAAAGCTCTTGGCCCCCATTCACAAATATTGAACACAATCATGATAAAAGTGAAAGGAAAGCAAGAAACCACACATACCCTCGTTGCTAGAGGTCGACATATCTTTTTCGGAGTTTGACGCCATGAAGAAATAACTGCACGGATGAAAAATAAACTTAGTGTTTTACAATCAAACACAACAGAACTTTCAGACATAAAATCAAAAAAAACTCACAAGAAGACTGTTTTCCAAAAGTAAGTTAATCAAGGTGTTCCTTAAATCGTACATATAGCATTCAACAAAGACAAAATAAACATGATCACATGAAACCTCTATTGAAAGACCATAAAATAATCCAGGTAAACTATAATGGTCGGCCATCTTAGCTCTTACTTTTGCCAAGAGAAAGTGAACAGCTTGAATCTATTGTCTATGATGGGCATGAACAGGTAAGTTTGAAAGAAGGATCATATCCGCCAGAAATGGGACAACATATTGATACCTTCATTTGTTGGGAATTCTAAGGGTACAATTACAAACCCAACCATCCACCAGGGCAGACACCACTCAAATCATATCAAATTCAACCAGAACTCCAAAATCCGTAGAAAGACGCCACTACATTAGATGTGTGAGAAGCAAAGAACCAACCATGCCAAAACATGTGTGATGAACATGGCTCGGTAGTTCTTCTTTCGAAAGATACGGCTTTGTATTTCGAGAAACAATTTTCACCCTGTTTTCTTTTTTATGTCATCACTATCGCTTTGTTCTCTATCTAAATCTATCTCTCAAACCCTATTTCCTTTCAATGTAAGTCTATACCGAAAAAAACATTCAGCTTCATACAACTCAATTTTAAGAAACTGGAACACATCAAAAGTTAAGGAGAGAGAGCAGGAGCATGTTAACATCAACACAGAAATTTTATTAGTATATGATTCGGGATTTAAGAAATAAGAAATTGAAGATTAGGGATTCACTTACTCAGGGAATGGAAAAAGAAGAAGAAGAAGAAGTGAAGATTATGGATTATACTCCGTCAAGTGCTGCTGCTAGTATTTTCTTCCCCTCAACTACTACTGCAAATCCCCCCTACAGAAGCTCAGTTTTAAAGCTGAAAATAGTGAAGAAGAAGAAGAAGAATGGATCGAAATGTTACCCAATTTCTCTGCCTTTCTCTGTCGGAAGTAGGGGTGGGAATTGGGCGGGTATGGGCGTCCATGGGCACTTGAAGCATCGGGCTGGGCGGGTCGGGCACAAAATTTCAATGGCTATTAGGGTAAGCGGGTTAATTGGGCGGGCAATTTTGAAATTCGCCTTGCTCATTACCCGCCCAAGCCCATTAAGAAGTTCGGGTAATTCGGGTATGGGCGGGCGGGTAGCGGGTAATCTCATGACTTGAAAAAAAATCATTTTTTCCTTTTTTTATATAATCTAGAAACATCTTTCCTGATTCTAAAGAGACAATGTGAGATTAAAACTAGACGTTATTTGTGTTGTTCCTTTTAGGAATTTAATCTCACATTGAAAACTAATGAAGAATTCTCATGAGATATAATATAAACTTACCCCACTCTTTGTCCCCTCAAAGCCAAAGACTACTTCAGTATTCTACTAATAATTCTCTTGGGCCATTGCAAAGCAATATATTGGGTTCGTGTGATTTCCCTTAAGCATATTGTTTACCATCTCAACTAAGCCTAGCAACATAGACAGCTGGGGCTTCATCAACCCATAAAGTTGATGTAATTTGGTTGGTTATCATTGGGTGAGGTTAAGTGGGTGCGGGCATGGGCGGGTGCGCGGGTAGAGGTTTTAACCCATGCCCGCCCACTAAAATTTGGCGGGCTGGGCGGGTTGCGCCCGAGACGGGCGCGGGCGTCCATGGTCATCGTTGGGCTCGGGTGCCCGTGGGCGGGTTCGGGCTCGTGGGCAAAATTCGCACCCCTAGTCGGAAGACTCGGAACCCTAAATTTGGTTGAACTCTCAAAGCAAAGAATAGGTCACCACCTATTTCTTCCGCAGTCCTTCCGCTCAAATGAGTATAAATAAAAAATCTGGACAGTTTTTTTTTTTTTTTTTTTTGAAGAAAAATCTGGACAGTTGATCTTACAAAACCGTCAAGATTTTCTATCAAATAAGTACGAAATATAAAACCTCCAAATTTTCATACCACGTTCGCCCTGAACCAATTTCACTACTTTCATTTTCGTCTTAAAAACGGTTTTTTCTTTGGGAGAATTACTGAAACCCCCCAACTCTGATAATGCCTTTACTGAAATCCCCTACTTTAATTAGTAATTACTGAAACCCCTCAACTCCGTCTGATTTAACGGTATTGTGCCGTTAGAGAGAGTGAAATGTCCAAAAGACCATTTACTAAAATTTATTACTGAAACCCCCCACTTTAATTAGTAATTACTGAAACCCCCCACTTTAATTAGTAATTACTGAAACCCACCATGTAAACTTATTACTACCACCATCACCATATTCATATTCATGAATTTGCATGGAGGTGGACTTCCATAAAAAAAAAAAAACTACAGCTTGGTTGTTGATGATCAAAAGTAGTAGTACTAGACCAAACATGAGAAAGTTAGTAGTAGTATTATTTTCTAGATGAACTTGATTATGGGTCATGATCTCATTATTTTCTTATTGAGTTTAGTACTAATATTTTCATTGAAGAGTTTAGTACTATATTTCCATAATTTTGTGTCATCTTGGCCATCCATTTTGAGCTTCTCTATTCATTTCAAATAGTTGGGGGGTTTCAGTAATTACTAATAAAAGTGGGGGGTTTCAGTAAACGAATTATCAGAAGTGGGGGTAAAACGTAAGAGGGCAAGAAAGTAATATTTAAAATATAAAAGTTAAATCAAACGGAGTTGGGGGTTTCAGTAATTACTAATTAAAGTGGGGGGTTTCAGTAAAGGCATTATCAGAGTTGGGGGGTTTCAGTAATTCTCCCTTTTTCTTTTTATGAGTAGTATTTTTTATTGGTAGGTTTTTCACTTTCAGTCTCAAGTGAATGCTTTCAACAAAAAAAAAAAGTCTCATGTTAACGTATAAGAGTTTCAACAAAAAAAAAAATGTCTAAGAGACCCTAGAAATGTCAAGAATTGTAATCAAACCTAGGGCGTACTTTGTTTAACGGTTAGTGAAGCATTTTCCTAGTGTTTATTGTTTTCCTAGGGGGCTGAGTCGGTTTTTTTTCTTTAATTTTGATTATAGCTTTTTTGAGTTTTTTTTTTTGATGAATCATTGTTTGAGCTTGATTACTAAAGTTTTGAATGCCTTCCTCAAGATGTTAAATTACTTTCGTTAGGTGTTATGAGAACTAAGAAACTACGGTTAAGCTCAATGAAGACCACAGGTGAGCTTCAAATTTTTGTTCTTTATGTTGAAGAGCATTCATAAATTTTGTTACCAGAGGCGGAACCAGGATTTCAAACCAAGGGAGGCGAGCTCTTCCCTTGAACTTAACAGACTTTTTTTTTATGAAGTATACTATATAAGTAGTACCATACTTTCAATTGGAATCAAAACATACATTACCTAGGTTTAAGGTTTGGAGAGACTAACTTAAATGAAATTCTATTTTGAGTCAAAATCAATTTTCTTTTTTATGAAACAAAATCTAATAATATATTATGAACTCTCTACTCTCTAGGTTATGCATAAGTATTCTTATTCCAAGATCAAACTATAATAATTTAGAAAAAGAAACAAAAATCTCAAAATAATATTGGGAGAAACAATTATGAATATAGGCTTTATAAGTTTTCTTTATCAAATCTCATTGTTAAACAAATTAGAGAGAGAAAAACAAAAAACCCTAAAATAATTTAGGAGAGAAACTATAGGCTATAACAATTATGAATCTAGAATTTGCATATGTTCAAGATTCTTCAAGGTTAAACTAATCTAAAACAATTAAAACTTTAAAAAGAGAAAAACACTGAAACCCTAAAACAATCTACAAAGAAGAAACTAAAACAAATTTATCAAATCCCATTGTTGAACAATTTAGAGAGGGAAACAAAAAAAAAACCTAAAACAATTTAGGGTGAGAAACTATAGACTATAACAATTATGAATCTAGAATTTTGCATAGGTTCAAGGTTCTTCAAAGGCTAAACTAATCTCAAATAATCAAAACTTTAAAAAGCGAAAAACAATGAAACCCTAAAACAACCTACCATAAGAAACTAAAAGATACTACTACCTAAATGGCTGAATCAAAACTAGAAATATTGAAGAATTTTGGGAGAAATAAGATAACCAAATCTTCCTATCTCTTCCTCCCTCCCTCCCAATCTTTTCTTTCCTTGCAAATACTCTTGGTCTCTCTCCTCTCGGCTGGTGGGTTGTAAACCCTATCAGACTTTCTAAAAAAAATTCGAAGTGACGAAATCATCCTTTCTTAAGTTACAAAATTTCAAAAATGACCCGAGGCAATTGCCCCTTCTTGCCCTCACATAGGTCCGCCCATGTTTGTTACTTATGTTAAAGTGCATAGATTTCTTGGTTTGTTGTGTCCGTATGTTGTTGAAACATATAAGTTTTGTAAGTTTTAACGTCCCGTAGGATCATGGGCGAATGTACTTAGAGACCATCCCTGACTGCAGCCAGGAATAGGTTTCTTGAATTATCCCAAAGGTTATAGTCATCAAGAAACAAATAGCTTAGTGGCAGGGCCGTGCTTGACAATTTAGAGGCCCAGTGCCAAATTTTAGTCGGGGCCCTTTATACAAATATATGTTGAAAGAATTTTCTTACAAAAGGTACGAAACATAAATTACAAAAAAAAAAAAAACTATACAAAAGATATTAAATTAGAGCCGAATGCGAGCTCTATGTATGATATCTAATATTGTTAAGCTATCATTTTTTCTTATATAGGTTCATTGATTAATAGCTTTCCATAAAATGTTGGAAAACAAAAAAACCTCTGGAGGTTTATTTTTCGAATGGACAAATTTTTGTGTAACAAAAAATATACGTCCTCATCTCCTCCCACCCCATCGTTGCTTTCTTCTCTTTCCTGTCTTTATTCTTTGGTAAGGTTTTTGGAGTATGTTTTCCTCTTCTCAATAAGATCTGATTATATTTGCGTTTTGACTTGAATCTTCTAATATTATTTGTTTGAAAATGATAAGATTTAAACATTTGATCATAATGTCTATAGCAAATGCAAATACTATGTCGGATTTTCAGCTATCTATTAAAATATTTGTAGAAGAAACTCAAACTATTGGCCTAGATCTTAAGAAAAAAGGTTGTTCGGTGTAGGACTTACTAATATTTATGAATTGTAATGCCTAAACTAATTGCATATACTATGTCAAATTGCCCTACTATTAAAATATTTCTTGAAGAAATTCAAACTAACCCAAAGTATTGGCATATCTCTTAAGAAAAAAAAAAGACAAAAAAAGTTATTTCATGTGGAACTTTTTAATAGTTATGTAGTGTAAATCTCATTAATTGCATATGTATGTCAAATGCCATACTACCAAAAAAAAAAAAGGAAAAAAACTGCATCACGGGGGACTTGAAACCGGGATCACTTACGCTCCCATTTAGACAGCAAACAAGTTAAGCTGTCAGAGCTTCTGTGCTTAGGGATAAACGTGAAATTACTTAGCTACTACTACAGGAGAGAGAAGAAAAAGATGGGCCCCTTGTGGTGGGGGGCCAGTGCGGGCGCACGGCCCGCACTCCCCACCACACGGGCCTGCTTAGTGGTAGCCAGGGATAGATTTTCTAAATTATCTCGAAAGTTATATTTATCAAGCAATAGATGGCTTACTGGTAGACCACTTACCTCACAGAGACGTGTGAATACTAATTTTGTCAACTTTCGATTTTCTTTCTATCATAGAGTTTGACTTTATTTGCTCCCACTGCGTTTGTTCTTTTACGACTTAATTAAAACTACAGGCTGCTTATGAAATAAAATTGTACTACATTTACCATGAATTTGTAAAGACGACAAAATTACATTAGCGATAATTTCTGCAGTTGAAATCATTGTTAAGAAATCAATTATTCTTACTGTTAATAAAAGTTTTAGCGTTCTAAATTACAGACTGACCGTTAACGGATATATTAGGATACATGTTCCTTGATTAACTTAGTTAACCAATAGTAAATTTACTAGAAATTACGTCTTCCAAACAAAAGGTCCACGAAAATTTTTTTTTTTTTTTTTTTTTCTATTGACTGTTTTATGGAAGTTTTAGGCTAGTCAGGTGTAATCCGCCCTTGCGTAGGATGACTTTTATAGGTTTTAACGCCCACCTTAAACGCAACATATTGATCTAGTGAATGGCTCTCAATATTGATGATTCTATCATCTCTCTCCCACTTTGTCTCATTTGTTTCTCTCTTAATTAGTAGGAAGCCAAATTATTTTCCCAATTTTTTTGGATTCTCTCACCCATACCTCATCTGATTTTCCAATAAAATAAAAATAAAACTAGGACTACTACCACCACAATGGCCGGCAGAAGCGAAAAGATGTACTCACAATCTAACGGCTAGTTAGCACCGGCTATTAGGGAGAGGGGACAGCTCTCTCGCACCTCTCTCTGTCTGTCTGTTCGGAAAGTTCATTCTCCTCTCTTGCACCTCTGTTCAGACAGTTCCTTCTATCTCCTCTTGGAATAATAATAAAAGGAGTAACCTTCCCACTGTTACCGTCACCCCTTAATAGAACTCTACTTTAGAAGTACACAAAAATAAGGAAAAAAAAACTATATGATAAGTTTGATAGTGAAAGATAGTCAGACGATAACTTATTATCTGCCCACAAACATAAAAACTAAACTTCCAGGATTTATCACATGAAAAGTACTGTTTCCAGACAAAGATCACCATGAATTAACAGCAATAAAACGAACAAAGACACGAAACACTACCAGTTTCAGCACAAATTATACCCCGATTCATAAGAAACTCAAGGGTAAGAATAGCGCAGCAAGGAAGAACGAGGAGCGGCCCCTCTATGACCTTCCAAGTTAGACGAATGCATCCTTTTCTAGCAGCTTCAATACATCCTGTTGGTTGTTCAGCTTCGCCACATCTATCGGTGTCTTTCGGTCCAAGTTTTGGAGTGTCCTACATCACGAAGAAGAAATTACGGTTAAATACATGTCACGGTTGTTTTCAACTAATGTGGATTCATGATAAATAGGAAACGCAAGAGCTAAAAGAATTCCTAATGAACACGTAAAGTGCCGAAATTTGCTATGGGGCGTTCCATTATATAACACAATATACATCTTTCACAGCGCAACATATGGACATTCCGGTACTTTGTGGGTTTCCTGGGTGTTTGTCAAGCATCGTCCAATGGGAACACAGGATATCTACAAAGAAGTGAAGTAAGCTTACACAGCAGCACCGTTGTCTAAAAGAAGTGCTACACACTCCTTCCTTCCATAACCAGCAGCGTAATGAAGAGCAGTATTTTTATTTTTATCCAAAGCATCTACTGTTGCTCCAGCTTCAAGGAGGATCTGAGCACACTTTACCTGTTATAAAGAAGAAGAGCGGTTTATTAACTACTATTAATGGGAACTTCAGATGCCGCCACATACAAGCTACAAGTTCATCAGCAGAAATTAATATACAAACATAGTCATAGTGGTGCAAATATCATAATGATAAAACCAATCAATGCTTTGTAACTGTCTAGGCAGTTGAGGGGGGATCAGAACGGGATAGGACATGGGCCGACAAGTCGATCTCAAAATCCCTACCTATATGCGCCAAGTTACTCTGGCCGATTTTGTAGAACTAATATATGCGTGCGTGAGTGTGTGTGTGTGTATTCTATATATATAGTTATAAGTACCCATGTGCACTAGTGGCAAACTTATGATATGGCTAAAGCCATCTTAGATGGATGAGTTGTTAGCGTCAAGTTTACAAATGCAAGAGATCAATTCAAACGTATCTGAATTGGGTAGACGATACTTTTACATATGCAAGGAAGAATCAACCATTTTGACATATGAAAAGCCATTCCTAATAAGAAAATCCCCGCACAATTTATGAGTTTCTTTACAGAGTATTAATACTTGATGAACAGTAATGTCTTTGAGAGATTACCATACCTCACCATATCCACATGCAAAATGTAAAGCAGTTCTTCCTTCTGAATCTTCTTCATCTTTATCTGCCCCAGATGCAAGTGCTGCTTTTAAACCCTATTACAGTAATGGAGAGACAACAATGAATATCTAGCCTGTGGGATGGTAACTGACAAATAAAAATGTAAAAGTAAATTACGGTAAGGATGAATACCTCAGCGTCACCAACACTCGCAGTGTGATGTACAATCGATTCATCTTCATTAGCTGTTTCGTCTTCTGTTTCATCTGGTTCGGTAAGTTCAGTTGAAGTGGGAACTTCTCCTGAAATTCCAAGTCCCATAGCTTGTCCCAACTTCTGTAGAACGTTAGGATCATTCCAGTACCTAAAAACCCCCAAAAAATAAACTAAATTGATAAGGAGCAGACAGAAAAACTCATAAACTAATGCCACATTATTGCAGAAGATAAACTAGTTCTTGCTTTCTTCAACTTTCATAAGATCAAAATGGGTAACTACGATGCAGTTAGATCATAGAATTCATACTTCATCATTGCAGCTGGCCCGCCACTTTCAATCTCATCTAGTATGGGCTTTAAAGATGGATCTTCCTTGATGCGTGTCATTCGTTCTTCAAACTCTTCTTTTCGTATTGGATTTGCCAAATTTTCCAGCATACTGGAAGTAGATGGATCCTATCACCATATAAATAAAATTATATGTCAATCGATAGGTTTACATATGGTGATACATGAGAAAAGACTGCTAATTACCTGCATTAAAGCATTGCCAAGGCGCTCAGCCATGTTCATGAATTGAGGGTTTTGCATAACCTGCTGCATGGTAGAGAAATATTGCTGCGTATCGAACTGAGAGACGCCTTCTCCACCACCAGCTTCAACAGACTTTTGTAGCTGCTCAGCCATCTGGTTGAACGTGGGGTCACTTGCTATTTGCTCAGCTAATTCTTTTATACTTGGATCCTATATTAAGCAGATCATATAGGTTAATCAATAACTTCCCTAAAGATGGGAGGCAAGATTACATTTTCTCTCTCTAGCTAAAGATGTTAGATTCCAAGTAATGTAGAGAAGAGGAAATACATTGAGGAGGCTAGACATAGCAGATAGATCAAAAGGATTGCCAGGAAATCCAGCTCCTGACTCGATAGGAGATGTTTCTGACTTGGAACCTTTGTTATCCCCTGGAAAACATGAAGTAAATGCATGTAGAAAGTTAGCCACGGAGGGTTCAAAATTACAAAGCTCTTGGCATCACTCACAAATATTGGAACAAAATATGGGCTTCATACAAGTGAAAAGAAAGCAAGAAACTACACATACCCTCGCCGCTAGAGGTCGACTTATCCTTTTCGGAGTTAGACGCCATGAAGAAACTGCACGGTTGAAAAAAAAGGGAAAAAAGACTTACTACGTTACAATCAAACACAACAGAACTTTCAGACATAAAATCAAAAAACTCGCAAGAAGACTGTTTTCCCAATGTAAGTTATCAAGGTGTTCCTTAAATCATACATATAGCATTCAACGAAGACACGATAAACATGGTCACATGAAAGACCATAAGATATTCCTGGTACACTACAATATTCGGCCATTTTAACTCTTACTTTCGCCAGAGAAAGTGAACAGCTTGACTCTATTGTTTATGATCGGCATGAACAAGTAAGTTTGAAAGAAGGGTCATATCCGCCAGAAATGGGATAACATATTCAATCTAAGTTTCAAAAAAAATATAAGTTTCAAAAAAAAAATATCCACCAGAAATGGGATAACATATTGATACTTTCATTTGTTGGGAACTCTAAGAGCACAGTAACAATTACAAACCCGATCATCCACCACGGCAGACATACTCAAATCATGTCAATTCAAAGCAGAACTCCAAAATCCTCCCCTCGCTCTTAAATCATAACGAGTAGGCGTGTGAGAACCAAGAAGCAACCGTGCCGAAACATGTGCGATGAACATGGCTCAGTAGTTCTTCTTTTGAAACACATAGCTTTGTATTTTCTTTGTTGGAAAACAATTTTCAACCAATTTCCTGTCCTTATGACAATTTATTCCATTAATATCGTTTTCTTCTGTATCTAAAACTAATTTCTATCTCTAAAACCCTACTTCCTTTCAACTCAATTTTAGTCAACCAAGAAATCAGATGATGATACGAAACTGGAACACATCAAAAGTTAAAGAGAGAGAGAGAGAGATAGCAGGAGCATGTTAACATCAAGACGGAGATTCGGAAGAAAAATTATTGATGCATAGGAAAATCAGAAGCACGAAACGAATGAGAATTGAGGATTTAAGAAATAACAAATTGAAAATTAGGGATTCACTTACTAAGGGATTCACTCCGTCAAGTGCTGCCGGTACTTCCTTCTGTTCAACTGCTACTGCAAATCCCCCTAGAGAAGATCAGTTTTACAGCTGAAAATAGTGAAGAAGAAGAAGATGAATGGATCGAAATCTTACCCAATTTTCTTTGCCTTTCTTTGTCAACAAGAAAGAACCCTAAATTTGGTCGACTTTCAAAGCAAAGAATAGGTGATAGCATTACCATTACCCAAAGGGAGAATTACTAAAACCCCCAACTCTGATAATGGCTTTACTGAAACCCCCACTTTAATTAGTAATTACTGAAACCCCCCAACTCCGTTAGATTTAACTTTGATACTTTCAATATTACTTTCTTGTCCTCTTACGTTTTACCCCCACTTCTGATAATGCCTTTACTGAAACCCCCCACTTTAATTAGTAATTACTGAAACCACCCACAAGTTTGTTTGAATTCAGTTGATACTGGCTCACAAGTTTGTTCTTTACTTTGGAACAAAAATGAAAGAACTTTTAAGCTCTCATGGGTTTACTCAGAACCAATTAACTCTTTGGAAGTACCCATCAATGGTTAAATGGCTAAGCTTACTGGTCATACTTTTAGAGTTCTATTCAGGGCTCAGGTAATGATAAAAACAAATACCCAAATCTCGATTCGAAGTTTCATTAGATGGTTTGGTTCAATTTTCTTACTCTTTTTAAATTCTTGTTTGTTTAGAAATTTGAGCAGAGTCCAGATGGATGTACTGTGGCATCAGCAGCAGGAGATGAAACTTTAAGATTTTGGAATGTATTTGGAGCTCCTGAAGCTGCTAAGCCTGCACCAAAAGCTAACCCCGAGCCGTTCGCCAATATCAGTCGAATTCGATAAGCATAATTTGTTTGAGTAACTGCAACTATAGAAGAAGGGTGAATGCTTTTTTCCTCTTTGATTTTAATATTCATATACTTCTTGAATGTATTATAAGTTAAGGAGGATTTCTTTTTCTTGGTGCAACTTGCATCAAATTGGCTTCAAAAATCCAGAAAGCTCAGATTTATGAAGTCTTTTACTATTTTATTCTAAGTTCAGTAGAAAACTGAACTTATTTTCACATGTAGATTTATCTAAACAAGTTGTTTATAAATGATAATACAGTTTATTTTCTTCGTTCAAGTTGATTTGTTGGTAATTGCTATTGTTTCCGAGAGTTCATGCTTTGAGCGGGTTCGGTTCGTTTCCTGTTTGTGAGGTTCTTTACTTTCAAGTTGATTTATCGTCTTATGACATTGTGTATTATAGTGACTTCTTTCAGCATGGAGAAATTTGTACCGACATGAGAGGGCACAACCTATGAGTTAAACAGGATACTAACCTACCCATAACCCTAAAATATAGGTTGTCTTCTAATTTTATAAAGTCAATCGAGCCAAATTAGATTGAGTAGTTTTTTCCCTCAAACCGATAGCCTAAAGGAAATCGAAACCAGGTTTGCAAATTGACACTCTTAAAAGAGATGGTTGATTTCTTCTTCATAATCTTCACACATCCGACACAGTTTTGTTTCTATAATATTGAATCGAAGGCCTTTGAGTGTGGTGAGTATTGCATCGTTCAACACTCGCCATCGAAGCCCTTCATAATCTTCACACATCCGACACAGTTTTGTTTCTATGTTATTGAATCGAATGCCTTTGAGTCTGGTGACTATTACATCGTTCAACCCTCGCAATATAAACGTTTGTATTTGTGGAATGGCCTCGAACTTCTTCCATAGTTTTCACCATTTTAAAGTCTGAAGTACTACCAGTAGTGTTGCTCGAACTTGACGGTTGTTTTGACTCTATGGATTGATGAAAGAAACTTCATTGTATTTAAATGACGTTCATATATACAAGAGATATTGTTATTGGGTTCTCAATCTCAAGAAACAAAGTAGACAAAAAGCAAGAGTTATTGAGTAAGTGTAGTAGAAGTAACAGCAGAAGTAGTAGTTCTATTATATACTACTATTTTGTAACATAGAAGTTTAATGATAGCCAATAGGTGCAGCTTCTTCCTTCAACTCATGCCCTTGAACATGTATGTCCTGCAAATTCAATAAACTCTAGATTTAGTACGACTTCGTCTCCGCAAACACTACCTATGACGAAGAATCTGGTAGTAAAAGAAAAGTAAAGACAATTCAATGAAGAGTGAAAATGGAGAAGGGTTTACGCACCAAAGCGAAGTGATTAACATCACGATGATGAGCTTCATCGGCTCTAACAACCATAACGACATCTTGAAGTGTAGAATCAGCAGGTAATCTCCAATAATCAATAGCAATAGCAGGTGTTTTGACATTCTCAATATTACCTTTATCCAATTCTTTCAAGAACTCAGTATAAGATTGAATTGGGATCTGTTTTGCTTTTCCGGCGAAGGGATGACCCTTCGCCGGATCCCCTTTTCGTTTTCATTGTTTGTTAGGCTTCTCTCCATTAATAGTTTCTCCTAATGCGAGAGATACTTATGAATCAAAACCAATCCTTCACATAGTTTTCTCTCTCTCTCTAGATTATAAAGAAATGGCATCATCCTCATCAACAAGATCATCAATTATCTATTCTTCTTGGATTCTTCTTCTTGTTATCCTCTCTCTAACATGGACAATAGATGCATCTTTTAATGTTACAACAATTAAATTCAACCAACGATAATCCTCTTTTTGGTAATTTCAATACCCTCCGTTCATCTGATGGCAATTCCGTTCGTCTTCTCCTTAACCGTTACTAAGGATCAGGGTTAATTTTGTCAAGTTTATGCAATCATGGAATGTTTAGTGCAAAGATCAAATTGCCGGCTGCCTTCACTACCCGAGTGGTTGTTGTTTTCTACATATCAAATGCAGATGTATTTGAGAAGACACTTGTTGAATTGGTATTGCATTTTTGGGGAATATTGAAGGGAAAAAATGGAGATTTCATACTAATGTTTATGGAAATGGAAGTACAAGCATCTTGTGGACTGAAAAGATTATCATATAACTCGCAAAAGATGAACAATAGAAAATGATTGTGATTACGGTGATGGCGTGGTGATGGGGGTTCTGGGATTCAGTGTCGGCAGTTCTTCTATGATGGTGGTGGTTTTCCGGTGATGGCAGCGGTTTCCCGGTGACGGTTTTCTGGTGAATGGCGACGGTTTTCCGGTGACGGTTTCAAGTGACGGCGTCGGTTTTCGGTGACAGCGGCGGTGGTTCTTCCAGTTATTTTGTCGCATTTTGAGTTTATTTGTATTAATAGTACAATAATTTCGTTATTGTCAGACCTTTAGGGTCTCCTTTCACGGATCTTTAGGATCCTTTTGTCAGACCTTTAGGGTCTCTTTTCTCGGATCTTTAGGATCCCTTGTGTCTGTGTCTAGTCCAATTTCTTTCCCTTCATGAGGCACTTTGCATTTAAAGGTATGTAACTCTCATGAAGTCTTCAGATGAGAGAAATAACAATTATCATCCTTGTATCATTGTGATTTTATCACTTATTAATGGATATGTTTCCCTTGGATTCAAAAAAAAAAAGAATGAATTGCTTCTTCTTCCAAGTACCCAACAATTCTATGTGAAAGTTTTGGTGAAACCAAGTAAGAAAGGAAATAAGCATTGAAGAATAATCCTTGAACTGCTATAACCATTGCCCTTTCATACCATTTAGGTTTTGCTACTTCCATGAATGTCATTGGATGCATCCATGTACGTGAGGCAGTGAGGGAGAAGACAATTCAGTGATATATGCGCCCCCCTTTTTAGTATCCGGCGCCCCATTTTCATGAACTTTTTTTGGTCCGATTTTAGTAAATGGTGTTTTAGTTATTTCACTCTCTCTAACGGCACAATACCGTTAAATTAAACGGAGTTGGGGGGTTTCAGTAATTACTAATTAAAGTGAGGAATTTCAGTAAAGGCATTATCAGAATTGGGAGATTTCAGTAAAGGCATTATCAGAATTGGGGCAATTCTCCCTTACCCGAATCTAAACTGGGTCCCAATTAGGGGTGGGAATAAAACCCGCGGGCCCGAACCCGCCCGCGGGTACCCGTGACCCGATATGTTAATCGGTGGCCCGTTGCCCGATTAAGGGCACTACCCCGCCCGTACTGGGCAGGAAAAACGGGCAGGCTCGGGTAAAGATCTCGCGCCGGCTACCCGCCCGCGCCCGCCAGAATATTTACACCCGATGACACCCGTCCCTACCCGCCCGTAACTATACCCGTCCTAACCCTACCCGCATACTCGCCCGTTGATTGCCAATAAGTGGCTAAGCCTAGACCCTCCGATGAGTAAATCCCACATCCGTGGGATTTAGGTTGGTGAATGAGAGTCCCAACCAGGTTAAAAGACTTAACGTGGTCTTTTCTATTACTTTCTAAAACCTAAGTTTTGGAGGCTGCTTCCATTTGGGACAATTACTGAAACCCCCACCTTTTCATAATACCTATTACTGAAACACCCATCTTTTCATAATACATATTACTGAAACACCCATCTTTTATTTATAATTATTGAAACCCCCACTTTTTTGGTGATTTCCGTCAGATTAAACGGAGTGGTGCCGTTAGTAATGTGGAGTGATCGAAATGCCCATTGGTTAAACAAGCCCAGCCTTTGTGAAACCAAAAAACTGGGCGAGTTCGAGCAAAAACGTGGGGCGCAAATAACCAACTATATCTTCTCCATCCCAGCCCCAAACAAATCCAGCTTTTGCTAGTTGTTCAAACCGAGTTTGAAACTCGAAAAGGGTGGGGGGGTTTCAGAGGTTTGAATCTTGGTGGATAATCAAGTTAGGGTTACTCAAGTTTGAATCTCGAAGGTGCTCTCTCTATCATCTCCATCCCAGCAAAAAACGAGCAGCAATACCAATTATTCAAACCGAAGTTTGAATCTCGAAGGTGCTCTCTCCATCTCTCTTGTAATCAACAGGTGCTCTCTCTCCCTTGAAATCCATTCAAACTACTCAAACCTCCTGAAATTGATGTGTATTATGAGCTAGGGTAAGGTAATTAGTTTGAAATTGATGAGAAATTGAAATTAGGGTTTAATTTTTTTGAACTAGGGTTTAGTTAGGGTTATCAAACTTGATGTGAACACAAACCAACTGAAATTAGGGTTTATGCAAAATTCACATAAAGTTTGTGAAATTGAAATTAGGGTTTTTTGGTGGGAAATTTGTTGGTATCCGTGTACCGTTTTTCGGTGGGATCTTGTAATATATCTTTGCCTCGTTACTGTGAATTAGATAGATAGCTTTACGCACACGTAATACCGAACATATGTCGCTTGTTTAATTGAGCTTGAAAAACTTATCGATGTTGCTTGGTATAAGGTGAAAATGTTACTGCGGCCATCATTTTGTACGTGTTACTATTAGATATATACCCAATAATCTTTTCCGAGGACAAGACTTTTGAGTTTGGGATTTTTTAGGGATGACTTATTGCCTGTAGATCTCTATGTCTAGTCATCTGGTTATTACATTTCATACGAGTGTTATTGAACATAGACTAAGAAAGCCTTCTTACTGATAAATAAAAAATGAAAATGGAGGTTCTAGTTACCAACCAAGAGTTAGATGGTTGTAGATGGCAACTATACTGTATTACTCGTATATTCGTGCCATTTTATCCACACATTGTAGCTACTTTATCACATCATACCTTTACAAAGTAATGAGTCAAATGGAACCAACCAGTTTGGCATCTGCAGGAAAAACGAAGCACTTTATTTTGGAGGTTATGAATCTTCATCTTTGTTTTTCGTTCTTCCCGTTTCGTTCATACTTTTCTATTTAAACAGCGAAAACCAACTATTTCTTCCTTCCTGTTCAATGTAATGGAAACTTCATCTTTGTATGCTAAATTACTGTCTGACCTATTATAGTGATTAGTTGTCATGTTCAAGTTCTTCTAGCAGTTGTCTTCTAAACCCTATTAAAGCTACACACATATTGGAGTAACTAAGTCAAGATGTGATATGCTCTTATATTGGTGTCAAACCGGCTTGCTGGGCCGGTGTAAACTAGGCTCATGGGCCAGAGCAATCGGCAATCAGGCTCCTAAGAACATTTTGTAGTCTTAGTAAGAGGAGGAAAGGTTAATGGTTTTTGAAGCTTTTTGAACAAGGGCAATGGCTACCTCTAATTCACTAATCCTAGCTAGGGTTGGACCAAGTCTCTCTCTCTCTCTCTCTCAAGTGATTGACAGGCATGTGTGTATCCTTAATGTTATTACTTTTTTATTTAGGATATAGTTTAGATGCAAGAAACTTTATATATATTTAGTATATGATATTATTGTGGGGTTGATAGAATATGGACTAATTGAATATTTGTACTCATTCTACGTAATTTCGAAATATAGATGATGTGTGACCTCTTTTCACCTAATTAGTCTTATTTTATATAGTAATCAATATTATTTTTACCTTATTCCTTTGGTAGTGTAGTAGTTGAATTGCCATTTTCAAACATATACAACAATAGGGTGAAGTCGTAAGTAACAAGTTCATGTATTAATGAAATCACTAAGACAACGACAAACTAGTAAATGATCAAATTTTGTAGCAACTTGATATTCGAGTTATCAGATGTCTATGCATCAACCAATCAACAACGTTTTTACAATACAAACTTATTTTCGAGTGGTCAAATGTGTCACAAGTCACCCGTTACCAACCCTAGATCTCTAGAAAACAGAACTACTTGATTTCGAGCGATCATATGTCTTTGAATCAACCAATTACCCGATCATAAAATTGAGGAGATTATATAGACAATAATTTTTTGTGATTGTTAGTGTGCCTCGAGATCTTGACTTATAAGAGAAAAGATTAACCCCCTTCTAAGTCGAGAGGTGGTCAAACTTGGGTTTAATAATAAAACTTGTTGATGGAAGGGGTGAAGTTTGTAGGATGGTTTCAAACTTGGGTTTAAATAGAAAAAAATTGCATAAAAAGGAGCAAAAACGGTCAAAAGGTGGTCAAAAGGTGATTTAGTAAGTGTATTATAAAAAGGTGGGGATTTAGTAAGAGGGCAAGCATGTTTAGAAAAGGTGGGGGTTTCAGTAAGTGTATTATGAAAAGGTGGGGGTTTTAGTAAGTGTATTATGAAAAGGTGGGGGTTTTAGTAAGAGGGCAAGAAAGTAATATTGAAAAATGAAAAGTTAAATCTGACGGAAATTCCAAAAAGGTGGGGGTTTCAGTAATTATAAATAAAAGGTGGGGGTTTCAGTAATGTGTATTATGAAAAGGTGGGGTTTCAGTAATTGCCCCCTTCCATTTCCTCTTTTCTCCATCTCTGCCTCTTAATTCTTAAGAATTCTAGTTGGCTAGTGTAGAAGGGTGTTATCTACTTGTCTTCTTCATCATATTTGGGTGTTAATGTGTTATCTACTTATCTTCTTCAAATCCATGGACTGACTTATCTAGATCTGTAAGGTACTAAGGTTTATTACTTTCCAAAAAAAAAAGTTTTTTTTTCCAAAAAAAAAAAAAAAAAAGTTTATTACTTTGAATCTATGATAGTCTGATTTGGTCTGATCTCCTTTTCAAATCCATGGACGGACTTATCTAGATCTATAATTATATCCATCTATCGAATCTTATTATAGTTTCGAAAGCTTAATTTTTGGTGGTTTTCGAGCTTTGTCGGATCATATAGGAACATTAGGTTTGTGGGTAAAGCATATTTCTAGGGTTTCGTTTTTAGGTTGGAATATGTGAGCAGCAACATGGGTTCTGGTAATCTTGTGTTGTCTTCCCCTTCTCTAATCTCGTCTGAACATGTTATTACTTTGATTAATCTTATTCATATTAATCTGAAATATTTTTCTTAAATATTATTTCTTAGATCTGATTTGTAAATATTCTTAAAAAAAATACTTAGATATGTTTAGGTTATTTTAGATATGGTACATGTCACTTTAGATCTAATATTATAGATATGATCTATACTTTTTTTTAATGAATGTTGTAAAAGTTTTCCTAAAATTAGGATTTTATCTTAGGGTATTTTAGATTTGACATTTTTTTAAGATATGATTATTGTTAGTCTCTTATGTTATGATATTTCTTTATGTTGGTTGCAGATTTGCTTTCGAGTCTTGAGTCGAGATCTTCTTTAACAGTTCAGCAACCAGTCTATTGGCTTTCTTGAAATGTAATGTTCTTAATTCTCTCTTACAAATTTTTTATGCATGATTTGTAGTAATTTTTATACTTGATGTCTGTCATATGTTTTGTATGATCTGTAGTCTGTCATTTTTATACATGGTTGATAGATGATCTCTAGTATGTTAGGATTTTTAAACATGTACATTATTTATAGATGGTTTATAGTCATTTTATACATGATGTTTGTCATATGTTTAGATGATCTGAAGTTTATATAAAATAACTTTTTTCTAGCTCTGATGGTCTCTTAAAAGAAACCCAAATATACATGGGTGTAGAACCAGGGTCCGGAAAATGAATGATCATCGTGAAGGTTGATTTAGGGTTTGCAACATGAAATCTTCATGAAGGTGTACCCTTGGATCAGCAACATGTAATGATCTTCATGTAGGTGGACCCTTGGATTAACAACATGAAATTTTTGTAGACCAAATGATGGTTAAAAGGCTAGAAAAATTGAGAGAAATTGTTGTTGTCTCTCATTTTGTGTATTTTATAATGTTTAACTTGTGAATCAAACTGATATTGGATCGGTTTATGGATTCATGTCATTTGTTGTAGTATCTTCAATGGATTCAGCAGCTGCATCAGCTCCTATTCCATGTACTGATCCTGTTTCAATAGAACCGGGACTTGGTTTTGATTCTACAACAAATGCAAACCAGAGTGTGTCTGCTTCTGCTCCTGCTAATACCATTGCAGCAGATGTAGATGAATCAAAACCCAAAAAGAGCAACTCTTTATCTATCTTGTTTTTGTTGTTGACATCTTGAAGACTTCGATTTTTTTGTATTTTTTGTAACTATTCTATAAGATGTACACTTCACTGATAGCAGGCTGCAACCTCACTGAGTGAGTTGTTTATATTCTGATGGTGTGATCAGATGTACTTTGATCGGGTATGATAGGGAATTGAGTTTCTCCTATACTTTCAGGTGGGTCAAATACTTGAATGTGATGTCAATCTTCGGATTAGAAACACTTCAATTATTATGGCTTATCTATTTTGAGTTCGGATTATCCCATCATTACAATCTGATCTTTCCAAGTGATGATCTAAATACTTATACTTTTTCTTTGTTATTTTTTGTTAATTATGTGTTGAGAACAGAAGCTCATTTATAATAGTTTTTTTGCTGAATTTGTAATATCTTGATCTTCTCCCTTAATTTTTTTGTAATTTAAATAAAAAATGTTGTTTTAATATCTGGGCACGGGCAGTACCCGTCCGTACCCGCCCGTTACCTGTTATGCCCGTCAAAATAAACGGGCACGGACGGGCTTTGGCGAACAGAGAGAAACATTATACCCGCCCATGCGGCCCGTCTGCCCTATTGGTCACTACTGCCACTTGCCCGTACCTGCCCGGCCCGATCATTTTCCTGCCCGTGGGCTGCCCGTCCGGCCCGATTCCCACCCCTAGTCCCAATCGGGTTTTGGGTGTTTAGTCCTTCGACAATAAATTATTTCTTCCGCAGTCCTTCCGCACAAATGAGAGGGAAATAAAAATCTGGACGTTGATATTTTTAACGCTCCAGATTATAACGTGCGAAAGATAAGAGGTAATCTTTGCTCCCTTGTAGTCTTGTTTTTCGGTATGTTTTTCATTTGCATCTCAAGCGAATGCTTAAGAAACCCTAGAAATGTCAAAAACTGTACTCAAACCTAGGGCGTACTTTGTTATGGGTTGTTAAACCATTGCGGTTGTTATATTATTGTGTCCGACTTCTGAATGAGTTGTATAATTGATGGTGAAATTTGTTAAGTTTATGGGAGGGCAACTCAAAACCATTTGGCGATGAGTGAAGAGGACCCAAATATTGTATTCTTAGTTCTGGGAGTACCCTTTGTCCATGTGGGCCTATTGTCACAATATCACGTGGAGTTTGCAGAAGGTCGAACAGTGGACAATAATTTAGGGAGTTCGATTTTCAAAACCAGTTAATCAAAAACTCAAATTTGCCACCACGCGATTCGTGATGCAGATCATCTCTCTTTTTGTTTAGTTTTCTTCACATCGATATGTCTTGTCAACCGTGTAGCTTGGTTCTTGCTTCCTCCTTATGTTTCTTACCCTACTAGAGATTACTACCTGCCTAATTTGTAGTCTTTTGGCAGAGGGGATACTCTCGATCCATTTGGTAGGTCCCTAGTCCTGGGTTTCAAGGCGATACACTATTTTACAATCAAGTTAAGGTTTTCCTACTGTGATGAGTAAATTTGTCCCCATTTTGAAATAAGGTTTCTTTCGTATTTGTTTACAAATTACTAATATTTAGTGCCACATCTTCTGAATTTTGATTGCTCTCTCAAATTTCAGGGTCTAAATGCATATTTAATCACCTTCAGCTTGGTCATTTTTATTGGGAAATACCGAAGACTCAACTACTACAGATTGTAGGGAACTCGCGTTACCATCTCATCTCCTCTACCTAATATACCCCTCATTGAGTTTTTAAAGTTGAAACAATGGAGATGATTGTATGACTAGTCCCAACAATGAATCTAATAAGATGGCCGAAGAGCAATTTCTTCACCCCAACTCAACTATGTCAGCTCATCCGGGCTCAAAAGAACCCACTAACAGCTTTCCAAATCTTCAAGGAAGCTCCATCCAGATACCCCAATTACAAGCATAATAGCGTTGTGTATTCCACCATCATAAACATCCTTGGTAATTCTTCTCTCCTTCCTCAGATGACAGATATCATCCACCAGATGAGACTAGACTCTTGTGAGTGCAAAGATTCCACCTTCAACAGTGCAATTAAGACCTACATCAAGGCTGGCAAGCTAGACGATGCTGTCTCCCTCTTCAAAAACCTCCCTCACTTCAACTGCGTTAATTGGACAGAATCATTCCTTACACTTATGCAGGTACTAGTTAAAGAACCCAAATTTGATGAGGATATTTACCGTCTATACATGGATTACTCACATGGGTGGGAGGTCAAAACTAGAATCCGCCCGTTGAACATTCTCATCGATGCTCTCTGTCGAAGAAATCGCTCTGATCTTGCTCTCCAGATTTTTCAAGAGATGAATGATCAATGTTGCTATCCAGACAAGGATACTTACCGTGTACTTATGAAAGGCCTATGCGATGATGGGATGCTCAACGAGGCCACCCATTTACTCTACTCTATGTTTTGGAGAATCTCTCAGAAAGGCAGTGGTGATGATATCGTTATCTATAGAACACTTTTAGATGCTTTATGTGATTATGGGCATGTCGAAGAAGCTTTAGAAATTCTTAAGAAGGTTTTGAGAAAGGGATTGAGGGCTCCAAAGCGGTGCCTTCAAGGACTCGACTTTGATAGTGGAAGCGTCGTAGATATTAAGGGTTCCATTAGTCAAGCTCTGATGAGGGGCGGAGTTCCTAGTTTTGCTAGCTATAGTGCTATGGCGAATGATCTTTATTCAGAAGGAAATATTTCCCATGCTAATAAGGTGCTCGAAGAAATGACAGAAAGAGGATATAGGCCGTCAGTTTCGACATACGAAGGAAAGATTAGAGAACTATGCAAGGATGGGAAAGCAGATGCAGCAACACAAGTTATTGAATTCGAGATGGTGGAGGCTAATTGCGTTCCTACTACCCGAACGTATAATATTCTGTTGAAAGGCCTTTGTCATGAAAGGAAATCAACGAAAGCTTTGTCGTACTTGGACAAAATGGCCAAACAGGTGGGTTGTGTTGCTGACAAGGAAACTTACACTATTTTGGTGGACGGATTATGTATAGAAGGTCGGTTTCTTGAAGCAAGTAAACTTTTCGAGAAAATGTTGGATAAAAAATTTTGGCCTGAAAATAATACCATCTTTAACAAGCTAATTATTGGGCTTTGCCATGTGGGTAGGAGATATGAAGCTTTGGTTTGGTTGGAAGAGATGATTAGTCAAGGTAAGGTGCCAGAGGATTCCGTCTGGAACTCATTAGTGTTGTATTCTGATGCAGCTGTAGCTAAAGATTTTGTAGAGACGACTCTAGATCAGCTTACTAATTCCAAATGAATCTTGGGGAGAAGAAGAACGTGCTGAGAACGGGTTGACGTCTCGTCGCTGATGTTTGAGGGCTTTTCGAATTAGATTTTGTTATATGATTTTTTTGCAACCATAGTCTCTTTTGATGCTAATTGAAGTATTATGTATCTAAATGAACTTGTATGCATAATTTAATATTAGAAGAAACTCTTAACAAATCGATTTAATCGAAAAAAAAACAACTCATGGAACTAGATTTATCTTAGAATCGAATTAGTCAAATTCTTAGTTGGCTCGATCTTTTTTAAAACAAAAAAAATATATATATATAGACGCATGGTTATCCTAGATATTGAATAGTACACACTTTTTGAACTAGATACCTATATCCTATTTTCACTTTGTAAACTGAAAACCTCCTTGCCTAGCTATTTCTGCACCTTCTGATCGACCTGAACAACAAATACGGATCCCCTCCACCCCCGCTTATTTTTAGACTAGCTGGATTGCTAGAATTGAAAGACCCCTTGGCTTGGTCCAAACCGTGCTCTGATACCACCGATTCAATCTATCTTGATGGGATTTTTGCTTCTGTTGAGTGGTATAGAAGGGATTCCTCTAGTAGGTAGCGACAAGACTAGTAGTATCGACAAGAGGCTACATCGATCTTGCTTATTCAAGAGGATCACATGTTTTGCAGGAAATTGGTTAAGGGTAAACAATATTTAATCATAAGATAGTACATAACTCAAATGATTATTGCGGTAGGAAGAAATTAAAAATCAATGGGGTGATTACTCCCACTAAACATTAAAAAAACATCATCATTAAAGCTTATGAACAAACCCTAACCCTGATCAGAGATGCACAAACGATCATGCTCTAATGACTGTGTTCCTATTCTAAAAATTCGGAAGTCGCATCTCCAATATTTGGTAACACATAAGTTCGTTAATGGTGCGTTTGGATGACAGAATTATGAATCTGCGTATTTTGAGTCCTTCAGATTCATGATTCCACGGATTCATGAATCCAAGTAATATTATTTGATTTGTTTGGGCGTTTGGCAACTAATAAGAATCCTATGATTTATTATTATTTGAGTATTTTTAAATACATTTTTTTACAAAATATTGAAGAAACATTGTTCTCGAAACTTGTTTTTTCAAATATCATTTCACTCGAGAACCATCTGTTTTCTTCATAATTTTTTTTAGTGAACCGTTTTTCTAAATTTTTTGTAAACTGATTTTTTTTCTCTAAAATAATTTTCCTCGAAAACCCTTTTTCCCGAAAAAAAAACTTTTTGCCCGAGATGATTTTTTTTTGAAAACCACTTTTGTCGGTAACCGAGATTTCATGAAACATTTTTTTCACAAAAATCGTTTTTTTTTTTTCCGAAAACCGTTTTATCCTTGAAAAAAACAATTCGGGAGAAATGGTCTTCATGAAGTAAAAAAGTTTTCAGGAAATTTCAGTTATCTAAAAAAACGATTTTTCGGTAAAACCGGGTTTGGAGAAGAAAAAATATGTTTTCGGGAAAAAAATCGGATTTCAAGAAAAAAAAGTTATTTAGGGAAGAATCGATTTTCGGAAAAAATGATATTTGAGAAAAAAAATATAATTTTAAAATAACTATTTTGTAGAAGAAAATATTTTTTTTGTTGATTTTAATTTTGATATCTAGGTTTATTAATCTAAAATCCTAGCAAATCCTAAAGGTTAGGGTAGGATTTTAGTCCAATAAAAATTTTGGAATTATGAATCTTTAGGATTCAAGAGTCTTAAGATTCTTGGTAGCCAAATAAATCAAAGATTCTTACAAAATTCCTCTTTTAATAGAAATCTTACTTAGAAATCCTGCAACTAAACACACCGTAAAGTAATTTTTTATGGTAGTTAATTTTATTTTAATTTATAATAGATATTGTATTCCTCTAATCTGGTAAAAAGAAAACAGAATCAAGATTTTTGTGGTATTTCATTTGCTTTACTTTATCAAAATTTAAATAATTGTTGTGCAAAAGAAATTTGATTATTTTTATTTTATCACAATCTTTTGAGTAAAGGAACTCTCTATATTGTCAATGAAAATTTTCTCAATATATGCAGGGGTACCCACATTTATAGTATCCAAAGATTCTAACAATACTAATCAGGTTTAGGGCCATTAATGGACTCAATCTTAAAATATTCATCATTTATGTTTTAATATTGTCGGTGATCAAACAATTTAATCATCCATAACTCAATAGATTTAGGGCCATTAATGTACCCAATCTTAAAACATTTTATCAATCAAAACGATCTAGCTCAAAATCCGGACTCCACCATTTCTCATTAACTCCATTTCATTACCAGCTTGCTGTCCGCCGTATATGACGCTTTAAATTACCATTTTACGATAATAATTACGTCATCCACACCTCTTTTACCGGCACGTGTACTTCTTCGTCGGTAGATACAATCTCAACCGGTCATGAAATTTGACAAACGTGTCTAAATTCCACTTCTCGAAACTCAAGTAACCCATATATCTCCTTCACTTTAAACATCAACTTTCTCTCTCTAACCACAACCACACTTTCTCTTTCTCTCTCTATCAACTCATAAACTATTTCACCCACCGTTTTCTCCGGCAAAGTTCGCCGGAGATTATTATTTTGTAATGCTTCCGAAATCTAATTCATTGTTACTTGAATTAGACTCTCCCCATGTTATCAAAAACCCTAAAACCCCAGATTATTCTGATCGAAAAAACACTCTGATTTCAATTCGAAATTTTATTTCAACTCATCCTAGAGTATGGGTTCTTCTCTGTTTTCTCTCTCTACAAATAATTCTTTTGTTTGGGGTTCGTTCTCTTCCTGTTTCTTTCTCTTTCCGCCATCTCCCACCTTCTAACAGTCCCCCAATCACCCAATCCAGTATTGATCAAACCAATATCACAAAACATGAAATTGAAGAAAAAAATGTTTGTGATTTGGGTAGGGTTTATGTTTATGAACTTCCAGAAATGTTCAATAAAGAATTAGTTGAAAAATGTGGTGAATTGAATCCATGGCATTCTCGATGTGAAGCACTTTCAAATAGTGGGTTAGGTCAGAAAGCTGAAGCAATGACCGGAGTTGTACCGGAAAATCTGACACGAGCTTGGTATTGGACAGATCAATTTGCTTCTGAAATCATCTTTCATAATCGGATTCTAGGGCATCAATGTCGAACCCTAGATCCTGAATCTGCTTCAGCTTTTTATCTTCCTTTTTATGCTGGTCTTGCTGTTGGTAAATATCTATGGTCGGATAATTACAATTCATCTCATCGAGATTACCACTCTAAGATGTTATTAGAGTGGGTTACTAATCAAGTTTATTGGAAAAGATCTAACGGTTGGGATCATTTCATCATGCTTGGTAGAATCACTTGGGATTTTCGACGGTCAAAAATTAATGATTGGGGTTCAAGTTTTATTTATATGCCTCAGATGAAAAACATCACACGGCTCTTAATTGAACGGAACCCATGGGATTATTTCGATATCGGTGTACCGTATCCTACTGGGTTCCACCCAACGACCGATTCCGATTTAACTCAGTGGCAAGATTTTGTCCGTACTCGTAACCGCACGATTCTATTTTCGTTTGCTGGTGGTACACGTGGCGCATTCAAGAATGATTTCAGAGGTGTACTCTTGGAACAGTGTAATACCGATTCAGACTCGTGCCGAGTTGTTGACTGTAGTGTGACTCGGTGTTCTAACGGTAGCACAGCGATTCTTGAAACGTTCTTGAGTTCCGATTTTTGTTTACAACCAAGAGGTGATAGTTTTACTAGACGGTCCACATTTGATTGTATGATAGCCGGTTCAATTCCAGTTTTTTTCTGGCACCGAACCGCTTATTATCAATACGAGTGGTTTTTACCGGGTGAACCAAAGAGTTATTCTGTTTTCATAGACCGGAAAGATGTTATTAATGGGACATCTATCAAAGGGGTACTCGAAAAGTTTAGTAGAGAAGAAGTTAGAAGGATGAGAGAGAAAGTGATTGATTATATACCCAAATTTGTGTATGCAGAACCACAAGGAGGGTTAGAGACTATAAAAGATGCTTTTGATATAGCAATTGATGGGGTTTTGAGGAGGTTTAAAACCCATAAAAAGATGAAGGAGAAAGATGGAATTTTTAGAAAATTAAAATGAGAATAGAGACAAGAAAGGTAAGCCGAAGTAAGGGAATATCCTTTAAATTCTGCAGTGCTAGTAAGTTGATCATACGACAAATATTATACAAGGTATCGGTTAAAATCATTTCAAGCCCAATGAGATTTCTACAAATATTATAGATCAAGTAAATTAGTCTAGATGCAGGAAATTGATTCGTATCACCACAATTATAGACAACTTAAGTTAGTGTGGAAAGAACTTAAATAAGGGAAGAGAGAAGTATCGAAAGAAAAGTTTAATGTGTAAAATCTATATCGATTATTTATTTATTTATTTATTTTTCATTTCTGGAGAGGTTGGTGAATTTACTTTTTTTTTTTTAATTTATAAAAGGAATGGAGGGATTGTATATAAAAATATAATTGAATTGAGTATTTTATGGAGGACTTTTATTTTGAAGTGTCTTGAAAGGTAGGTTAAGTTGTTTTGTGGTATTTCAACAAAAAAAGGTTGTTTTGTGGTGGGAAATAATTGGGTTTAAGCATTCGATTCTCTCAATACCTTTTTAGCCTAAGTTTGGTATATTTTAGGGGCTTGTTTGGTGTATGGAATATGCAACACTTTGATGATTTTTTTTATTTTTTTTTTTTGATGAAGGAACACTTTGATGATTGGTGATGGAAGTGGTAGGGTTAGATTCTCTGAAGTGGATTTTAGTTTTCCCTTCTCTTTCCAAGAAAGAATCTAATATTCTGCTGATGGTACCTGAGAAAAAGTTTTTTATTTGTCTCTTCTAACAGTTAGTATTAATGTACATTTTGCTATGTCGATTTACTATTGCACAAATTGTGGATGTTTATAAATACTGTGATGGTCTAGAAATTTTAATTTTGGTGAAAAGAATTTGACAATTACATCATTTTGGGTAAACTTTAAACCACTTCGAGTTATTTATGTTCTTATAGCGCTTCAATTGCTCAAACGATTATACAGTGACAAATAAGTAATAATGGAGGTTCTAGGAATTGGAACTTTGATTTTCCCTTCCCCAGATGTCGAGATTCCTTTACTCATTGATCCATTGTGTCTACTGGACGACCCACCTAATCTTGGTCTAAAATTGAAGCGAAGAAAAGATTTTCAGTAAACTCGACTTATTATCTTGTGCAGAGAGTTGATTAGATAAACAAAGTTGTGGTCATCCCTTGTACTCTAATAAAGAAAAGGAGAGATGGGGAGGGTTAAAGTCTCGAGGATAAGGATAATGACATAGCTATCTAGCGTTAGACGTCCCTTATCATCTAGATTTTCAGCCAATTGAAAATGTCATAGTATTTGCTTACGAAGTATGGGCAAAATTTTCACCAAAATGTAAATTGGGACCACTTCTTTCTAATAAGAGTGACACAAATAGCGTATTTGAATTTGACATAAATCACTTTACTATGTAAAAATATAGAAGGATTGCTACTTTCTAATTTCTATCACTATGTTTAAAACTATAGCTAATTGGTATTCTTCCCAACAACATTCAATTTCTAATCCACACAAATATAACATAAATGTTGATAGATTGGTTGATAGTAACTCAAGTATTATGTTATTAGGCTTTTACTAGTAAAGAACGATCTTTCGTCAACAACCGATCTCTATATCGTCACTAACTTGTAGTCGTAGTATCTGATATGTCTATAGATCCTGTAACCTTAGGTTTTGAAGAAAAAAATATACAAGACGAGGCATACGCATGGACTTAGATGTAGTCCTCTATGACTATGGGTATCATTAATAAGGTTTGAGGTCCTTAATTGAGATCCACAATAATTGAAACTTCAACGTGACATTTATCACACTGACTGATATCAATTTTTTTTTTTATTTGAAAGGATTGATATCAACTTGACCTAACATTTCAAACCTTTTTTATGTGTCTAAGTTCAAACTCAATATGTTAATTTGTTTATCTATTTTGTCTGACCTAGAGAAAGTCTTCTACTTCTGTTTTATTTTATACCTGCAAACTCAAAGATTAAATGAGTCACCAGATTCCTTCTCTCACTGTATAAGCACATGTCTTTGAGACATGAATCGAGTGAGCAGGTGTTAAGACCAAGTTATATATAAGATTGGAGAAAATGAATGTGTGAGTTGGGGTTTTTAGTGACTACCTTATTGGATTTTAATGTCCCACTAGGCTCTTCAGTTAAGATTTATAAAATTTTATTTAGTGTTTAGTGAATTTAATTAGATAGTAGCTAAACTCTAAGAACATCTCTGATTCTCCAATGCAACACTCAAACTTTAAATCTTACAGCGTCACGTAAGATTTTTCACAGTTTCTTTTTAAAATCTATCTCCAACGCAAAACTCAACATGAATCTCTAAAATGATGCGTTAAGATCTATTTTAGAAATCCTTATAAGAAGACTTTAAATTTAGAGTGTCAACTTGAAGATCTTTAAGTGTCACATAAGCAAATCAATTAATTTTATACCAAAATAAAAGTTTATAGAGTTCTCTTGAGAGTTGCATTGGAGAAGGCTTTTCGATAGAGTATCTCTAAATGGCTAAATAAGAAAGAAATGATTTAGAGATCCACTTTTCACACTTGACACATCAAATTTTTAAAGTTTTCTTGAGTCTTGCATTGGAGATGCTTTAAGTTAGACAAAATTTGAATCTTACGACTGATAGACCAATTTACATAAACTCTAAATCTAAATCTCTTGAAAATTACTCACATAAGGTCCAATAACATACTAAATCTTCTTCAAAAGTCAAATGTGATACCTCTATAATTTTGAAATTTGTATCAACACTATGAACCACTTGAACAACCAAGTATTAACTTAGTTGCGCCTTGCATTAAATAAATTTTGTAGTGGACATGCATTAGACTAGAGTAACACCTAGTGTCAAACTTTATGCTTCCAAGAATACTGTATTGAAGAAAATATATTATATCACCAAAACATAAATCTGATACTTTTTCTATTTTTCCAAGGTCAAAAGCTAGAAATAATTTATGTTCTAGTTCTAGAAAAAAGCAAAATTAGACAATATAAAACTATGTTTGTTTCTTGGTTCGAAAACTTAAAAAAGACATCTTACGAAGAGTTTTAGAAAAGCGACAAAACATAATAAATAAACAAATAAAATAGAGAATGTTATAAGATGGTGGAGACCAGCTTTCTGAGCTGCCAGTGATATCGTTTGCTTTGACACACCTTGGCCTCATGGTTTTAAAAGACCTCACTAGGGAAGGGTTCTTAACTTCTTAAGAGGAACACCACACTCTGTCTCTCCACCGCTGTGGGATTGCTTTACAACAAATAAAGGGATATAACTTATAATAAAATTGCAACGATGTATTATTGACTTTCTGCATGAGCTTCTTTCACAAATCATATATTTATCATATCAAATGTTATTGTATTGTTACCTTGTACACTTATATTACTGGTTAAAGTTTGTGCAATTCTTACAAAAAAAAAAAAAAAAATACACATACTAGTTGTAGTTTTTCTAAGAGAAGTCAATACTTGGTTGTCATTACCATAACATTTGATATAATGTTTCTTTTCAAGTGACTATGAAAGTCATTACCATAACATTTGATATAAGAAAAAAGATTATAATAAAAACTATTATTTTTATATCTAGAAGTACTTCAGAATCATGAAAGAAGTTGCTGACCTTAAGTTGTATTTGATCCCAAATTAGATAACCCAAAATTTGTTCCTCAATAGTCAGTCAATAAAATAGAGAGAACAGAGAAATTCAGTTTATTGATTTTGACTTTGCGGGCACGCACTTAGTATTTGACTGGCAAAAGAAAGAAAGGTAAGGGTCTCGTGTGTGGGTGGACCTTTGAACAAAAGTGGAGGTGCCTGCCTTCTTAAGTGAAACGGTCCTAAACCTAACTCATCATATCACTTATTGTTCTTTTCTGTACAAAATCCAAAAACCACTCTATTTTTTATTCTTCGGAGTTGTCAAAACAATCGTGACCTATGCCACATAACTCTTTTATCTCATAGGGGCAGTCCTTGCCACAACACAGAAAGTTTTTTTTTTTAAACTGTAAACATCGTATTATTTATATATAACGTACAGTTTACAGAAAGAGAAGACAAGGCACAATGTCAGAGTGAAAAGATAACAAAAAACAAATTTAAACACACACTCTCATTTGTAGCTCTCGCGTCTAAAGGAAAAGCCGCAATATAGATCTTCTCAGAACTTCGTTGCCGAACACGAACCACAAGTAGGGCTTCCGAAAATAACGAGCATAAGTGGAATGCACTGTAAGCACACACGTAACCAACCATGTGATATCTCTTGACTGTCAAATCTCTTACCAAACTGTCAAAACTCAATGTTCCTTAGAGACAAAGAGTGATAGAGAGATTATCCCCCAGACGTCTCAATAAAGAGACTATAAATTTTCGAGATCCTGATAGCAAGATCAAAGAGTTACGCCTAGACTTGGGATAGTGTCAACCCTTGAAGTACGAACTTCAAAGCTGACACATAAGTATCGCACCGAAGGAACGATAGAAAGGCTAGGGATCGCATCAACAGTTGAAGTAAAAATTTCAAAGCTGACACAAAACCGCATGATGGAAAAATAGAGAGATATTACTGGCAAGAGAATAACGTAGTAGGTATAGTTGTGCTGACAAGCCCGATTGACTACTCCTGGATGGAACTGTTGACCCAAATAGTAATAAAGACAATTCCAACTATAAAAGGTGGATTTGGCCCACCAAATCACTGCACGGCCCACTAAAAAGAACAACCCATGAATTGAAATAGAAGGTTCACACGTGTAGCCCTCCAGACTAGACATGTCATTTTGATCGGACACGGGCACGATCTGCTTCCATCAAGCTGTGGATTACTCCGTCTTCGGAGATGATGAACTCGACGACGATCAAATCATGGTAGTGGAAATCAAATAGGTGAAGAAAATATGGTTGTTCCATGTTGTGGGTACAAAGACCAGAGAAGAGAGAAAGAAAACTAAGAGTGAGTTCACAACGAAGGAGTGGAAGATAAGGATTTACAAAAGGTTAGGATGTACAAGAACAACCAGTTGTAGTCTTGTAGATAGAAAAAGGAGATTTAGACGAAAAGGAAACAGATCAGTTTGGAGTAAGTGAGGAACAGAAAGGAGTGATTGAAAATTACTAAAAGGCTAGGGAAGCTTCCACCTACGCGTTTTCACTGATGATGAAGCTTCCTTTTAGTTTCCTAAACCCTATATTTTTACTTCTTCAGTCCGGTGTGTGAGAATGGAGGATTCTCCTTTGAGGGTAGAAAGAGAAAGCTTGTGCAAAGAAATAGAAAGCATTAGAGATGAAATATTGAAGATTAGAAAGGAAGTGAGGATGAAAAACAAAGTTACTAGTACTAGTACAAAAAATCAAGAAGTGATCAAAAACAAGGGCGGAGGCATGAGTAGACTACCCCTGGCTGCAGTCAGGGGTAGTTTCGTTATAATCTGAAAGAGCTAGGCTATTTTTGTAATTGCAGCCAGGGGATGTTTTTCCTTGATTGAACACAGTTCGACTAGAGAGAGAGAGAGAGAGAGAGAGCCGTGATCTTCATCTTTCGAGAGTTCCGACCGAGAGGAATCCCAGAGAGAGAGCCTTGAATCCTTCATATTTGATCGGTTTCGTCCATCATCTCTCTCTAATCTCTATCAATCTATTATAAAAGTGCAATCCTTCTCAATTTCTGAGCTTTTCTAACATGAAAGAGTCAAAGTGAAATCTTACATAGGGTTCTTCTTCTGCTAAAATAGTTATATAGATTGAAGATTTAATGTTTCCAGGTAACAATGTTTATTCCCTCTTCTATGTTATTCTTGCTAAAGCTTCTATTACTTCAATTTTTTTCTTATTAAATCTCTACTACTTCAATATTAATGTTAGGGTTACTGATTTTTTTTTTTCCATAATAGGGTTACTGATTTTGATAGATTGAGGCTTTGAGCTAGTAATTTAGGTTATTTTTTTAATTGATTTTTGATTAATTCATTGTCTATGGCTATTGCTTCTATGTTAGGGTTACTAATTTTGATAGTTTGAAATACTAATTTAGACTATTTTGGTGATAATTGTCCATTACTTCATTATCAGGGTTATTGATTTTCATCAACTGAGCTACTAATTTAGATTAATTTGGTGATTGATTTTGATTGTGGGAATACCTAATTTTGAAAGTTTAGATTGTTAGTAACTTGATCTAGTGCTAGTTAACTTAGTTAGAAACCAAGAAGCTGTTAAGCATAAAACTACTGTTTGAGTAATCACGGTATAGTTGCTCAAAATGGTATAGAAAACTGGATCTATGTTGAGGCGTATATACGGTTAGTAACATCAACTACTTTCAGCTCAATATGATATGTTTGTGGTTTATTCGATCACAACATGCTGCAAAATTGTACTTTGACACCAAAAATTGCCTTTACATGTTACCATAAGAAAAATTTTAATTATAAAATTTTTAGGCTAGTCCTGTGTAGTTTCAAGTCCTGGCTCCGCCCTTGATCAAAAAGATAGTAGTAGAAAATAAAGAAGAGAAAATTGATATAGTAATTGATGATGGATTAGCATTAACACAACCACAAGAAGAGAATCCTCCTCCTCCTCCTAAGTTCAAGAATTTCGATATAATTAAAGCACAAGTTGATGATGAAGGTTACGAGATATCAATTAAGGATCATTATTACTATAACTACTATGCTGCTAAAGATACAAAATACTACTATACCAACCCAACTAAAACAAGAATAATGGAAGAAAAAATGATTCTAGAAAAAAGTCTCCCACCCGATTCAAATATCTATATCAAAGCTTATGAAGCTAGAATCGGTCTCCTTAGAGCAGTCATTATCGGTCCATCAGGTACCCCTTACCAAGACGGTCTTTTCTTTTTTGACATCTATTTCCCACCCGATTACCCTAATCTTCCACCAATGTTTTACTACCATTCTTTTGGTTTCAACTTGAATCCAAATCTACACCCTAATGATGGGGGAGAGGTTTGTATTAGCCTTTTGAACATTTCTGATCAAGGAGCTCAAAATAATGAAAAATATTGGAACCCCTCCCAATCCAACCTACTCCAAGTTCTTCTGTTTATTCAAGCTTTTGTTCTAAACGATAAACCATATTTTAACAACACCCCCAGAGCCAGTATTACTATTAAAAGTGGGGGACGACGACGAGAAGAAGAAGAACAAATTATCTTTAGATTATAACAGAGAAGTATTTCATTTAAGTTGCAAAACAATGTTGAGTGTTTTAGCTACTCCACCAAATCATTTCGAAGAATTTGTTTCTCACCATTTCAAGTGTCGTGCTAAAACAATTTTAACTAGTTATAAAGCTTATAGAGAGGATTACCCATCCTCTAAGGCAATCAAAGCAACCACCATCTATATGTTTATTACTTTGACTTATTTGAAGCTTCATCTGGTGTTTATGAAGAATGGATGGGATTTACTAAAGAAGACAAGAACGGTGATTGGAATTTCGGTGACGTCTTTGATTATTACCCTCGGCAAAGTAGAGACTTCGAAATATGTATCGGTAGTTTAGGTTGTTGTATATTTCTTCTTTGCTTTTTCCTTCTCCCGATCATTGACATTGTATTGCACAAGAATTCTACTCACCAATAATTGCTTGTACTAGTTTCTTCTTTTATCATATAAAATCTGTCAATTTCTCACATTACCCTTATTTTCTATACTACACATTTATACTCAATAACTCTCTTTGTATTTGTTGGATTATTTACGGTAACAATCCAATTCGCAAGAAAAAATATCATCAAAAAAAAATTTAATCTATGTAAGTGGAAGAAAAAATATTTGAATTTTTTAAAAGGAATTTACGTGTGCTTTTAGCAGTTCATGTAGATAGAAATGGCACCTACAATGGGCACCACCTACACCAGCCTTCTACATGTATATTTAGAATCCGAACCGGCCAAACCAATCTGATCTAAACAGATTGAGGCGGTTTGGGGGCCGAGACAATGGTTATCCGGATTGGTTCAGATAATAAAAATTCAAAACGGAGGGGTTTAGTTCGGTTTATGGATTTGTATGACGGATAACCGAGAAAATCGAACCATTTCTTATTATCTTTTATGTATTTTATATGTAATATATGAATGGCCATGATGGATGACCACATAACTGAAAGGAAACTTCCACCTAAATTTTCGATTTTTAACACTCATTAGTGAGAATGAACTAGAAAAAAGTGCGAAAAAACAGAAGCATTCATCCCAGAACTCATATAAAATTATTCAAACACCAAATTATATCAGCGGAAACAAAAAACTATCCACGAATCAACAAAAACATCACATAACATTCATTTCATTGATATTTTCGAGATATAACACATCGATCGATCAGTTTGAGGAAATATAAGTTGTTCTAAAGAAGTTAGTATTCTCTGTATACAAGCGAGATATTAGAATATATCGAAGGACACCAACTAGTCTAAAATTCAGTATTCAAGATCTGAAGATTTAGCTCTAAGATTGATCTAAGCTATACCCTAGTCGTCAAACTTACTATGAACATACAACAAAAGTAAAGTTTCAAATGCAGAAGCAACGAAAAATATGGCTACACAAAAAAGTACTTCGAATTATATTAAGTGCAAGCACTAGACGGGTCTGCATTCTTGATAATCCAAGGATGATCCATTATCTTTGCAAGTGGAAGTCTTTTCAAAGGATCCTTCATCAGAAGCTGCATAATTCGAAGTTTATCATCAAATTTAACCTACCTATATTATATATATACATATCTTGTTGCAAATTGAAGTGGGGATACTTTTAAAGCGAACTTACCATGCTAATGAGATTTTTCCCTTCTGCAGAGACATAAGGGGTCGGAGGGAAGTTATAATCCACCTTCATTATCCTGCTCAACAAGAAGAAGCTTGTCAATTTATACTAACATAAGTCTAAGTAGTTGGGCTCAAGGAGGTCCTCCGAGGGGACCGAGCTTGACCCAGATGGAGTCTCTTGAGAGTCAATAGGGAGAGAAATCGGCCTATTGAGTATAAATTTTATACATGTAAGCTTCTTTGTTATCTAAGGAGGAGGAAACTGAGACTAGGGCTATACCCAAGTTCGAACTCCAAAGTCAGAGTACACAGCTATAAAGCCCATAACATAGTCAAGAATTCATATAATTGAGCAAAGAACTTTCTCAACCTTCTAAATGTATCGACCTGAGTCTCCGTTTCAAATGGCGGAGCCCCATAAAGGAACTCGTAACAGAGAACACCCACGGTCCAATTATCAACAGAGCAATCATGACCTTTATTCTCCACCATTTCCGGTGCCAGGTAATCTAAAGTCCCACACATTGTCTTTCTTTTATCTGTTGCCATAATAGACCATCCAAAGTCTGCAACTTTCAGTCGACCCTATTAAAAGCATTAGATAAATCAGACAACAATGTCAGTAGATTTGCATTCCTATATGAGAAACCATTCGACAACACAATGAACCCAACCCTAAAAGAAAGTAATATGATGAGATATAACTTAGCCGATCACGAAGATAATGAATAAGGAATTGAATGACTATTTGGTTGGAGTTTTTTCACGGAGATGATCATGTGAGAATAGTCCCAAATGGACAAAGGTAATTGGTTTGATCACCAAGAATGTAACATCTATCTCCTCTCCATTACCAAATGGTTTTGAATTGGATGAACACAAACTTAACAAATTGAAAGGACTAATTCTCTCAATCGGCATCATCCTCCTAGATGGGTCAAATGTGGGTACTCACTTATATACAGATAATGGCCATAACAAATGCTTACCGGATCAAATGCTAATAAAGTTGTCTCTTCATTTCAAACCCTAATAAAGTTGTGGTACCTTATGATCAAGCAACAAATTCTCTGGTTTTATGTCTCGATGAATCACATTTTTCTCATGGCAATAAGTTAGGGCCTTAGCAAGACTAGCAATGTACTGCATTTAGCCAACAATAAAAGTTTCAGAAGGAAGTAAATCAAAACCCTAAATTGGGCGGGAAAAATAAATTCAAAATGTTGATTTCAGTTTTATCTTACTGTTGCTGTTTGCTTCTCAGTGAGATTTCCACGGCTGAGTAATTTATAAAGCTCCCCTTTATGGGCGTACTCAAGAATCATGAATATACGTTCATCATCACAAAACCAACCATATAAACGAAGAACATTAGGGTGGTTGAGATTGCTTTGAATTTCCATTTCTCTCTGAAGTTGATGACGAAGATTGTATTTTTCAATCTGTTTTTTGAATATTACTTTTAGGGCAACAATGTAGTTGCTCTGAAACAAAACCCAGATAAGAAAAACACAGAGATTGATCATAATAAATTAGAACTAAAAGAGAAAGAGAGACTAAAAACTGATACCTTTTTTTCTTTGGCTAAATAGACTCTACCAAATTTCCCCTTACCAAGAGGTTTAGCAATGTCGAAATCTTGAAGTGACCAGTTTTTGAGAAGTGGGTTTGTTTCTTTCTTGTGATTTGGTTCTTGAGCTTCGGAACCCATTTTATGGAATTAGGGTTTTGAACTTTTCGCGCGAGTTATTTGCCTGTGTTTTTTTCTTCTCCAGAGTCGAGACTCGACCAAGGAAGGTGGAGTTATTTCCCGATTGACTCCCTAAAGTATGATTATCTACCCGCATAAGCCCCTAAATATGTATAAATACCAAGATGACCCCTTTTTTGAAATTTCCGAGTTCATTTGATAGTTAGATAAGAGTTAGTCAGATTTGACTGTTTTGTTTTCTTTTCTCTCTCCTTTATTTCAAACGTCATTATTATTCATCTTCATCGCCTTCTTCTTCTTCTTCCTCTCACCCCCACAACTGACACTACATGCACCACAATCACTATCATTTCTTCTAATTCTATGTAAAAAAAACTTCACATTTGAAGCTCAACAAAAACTTCAATAGACGCTTCAATTAAAAATTCAAATCAAAGCAATTGATTCTTCGATTTGGTGATTGTCTTGGAGAGAGAGAGAGAGAGAGAGAGGGATGGTGGGCATTGATTGTTTCTTGTGGTGCTAAGGAGGTGGTAGTGGTGGTGATGATGGTTGTCCGGGTGAGAGGAAGAAAGGGGACGAAGATGAAGAAGGAGAGAGAAACAGCTGAGAGAGAGAATTAAAAGAGAAGTCAAATATAACATCTTGCCTAAAGATCAAATGCACAAAAGCATTCAAAAGAGGACTATCTCAGCATTTCAGCTTGTTTAGAGGGGCACAAAGGAAAGCTGGACATACTTTCCAAAACTCTTTTATTTGAATTTTAAAGGTGCTAACTGGTGTGTCTCTGTTGAGATCATAGTAAAAAACTGCTGGTAAGTGCTAATAGGTAGGTGTGTTTTATAGATAGGAGATTACAGTCTAAACTTCCAGATTCCAATACAAATGGGGAGCCGGCAGTTGGATTCAAGTCACTAGTAGTGTTTACCACTATTTTTAATTTTCTAGTAAACATAAAGAACGCGCACAATGCGTGATCGAACAAATAACTTACTTTTCTCATTCTTTTTATGTACAAGTAATTAGGAATTCAAAGTATGACAGTATGTATTCAATTAGACCCGAATTGTCATTTGCCATCTTTACATGGTAGATCTCATCGCCCATCTTTCATACTTCGAATGTGTGTGTATTCAATTAGACCCAAACTCCTTATTCCACTTTTTGAGCTCTTCCCACTTGTGTTTCTGTAAGCTAGGCCTAATTACAGCCATTGCTTTCTTAAAGTCTCCGAACTTCAGAGGCCGTACCTATCAAAATATTTACAGATCGCACATACCAAAAGACATTAAATATAGCAAACACAAGCTTAAACGACTGACACGATATTGATCGACCAAAAGGAAAAGTTAAATGGATAATAATTGGATAATAATTGTAGTCGTTCACAATTATATTTTCTTAACAAAGTAGCATCTGCATATGCTCTTGTGCTTTATTTTAAGAAGAAGGACATTAAAAAATAGGTATAACACGATGGATGTTGTAGTTGAGATATGTATACTTAAAAATGTATCAAAACATACGAGGTAATTATGGAAAGCGAATCAATTTCATTATTTCAGCATCTAGTTCTTTTCATGTTTTTATTTTGTTTCAAACATTTGTAGAAAGAAGTAAATCGAGTTCAAATATGCTTGCCTGATTTGCCTTCACAGTGAGAATGCTCGATCCAAGTTCTCTAATTGGCATCATTGCAGCTTCTTCACAAAGAGCTTGTAGATCACTTCCAGAATAACCTGAGTATTCGGTAGCAACATATAGAAGTCCTGAATTTGAGAAATTGGACACATCGATTTAAAAATTTTTTTTGCCTAAATATATCTTACCTTCTGTCTCTTTGACAAGTCGTTCCAAATCTCCACCTGTTAACAGTAAAAAATCCATTATTTTCTTGATATTTTCTTGATATCTTCTTGTTGTCAATATCTCTCAATTATGAATATGATAATGTAGGAGAACTTAAGACCACGGAGCTAGTTGGTTACAGGTATGACTTCACGTTAGCACTTACTTAGCTCACCTGAATTCCCGTACTAGCATGTAAAGAAGGTCAAAGAACAACCTAACCTAGAACAATGGAACCTATATGCAGAAGTACCAATAATCTCTTGAGGAAGAAGAACCTGGAAGTATTCAAACATCTTTGTATTTTCCGTTCTAGAGGATGCGAGTACATCTTCATAATATGGGAGTCCGTAAGTTGGTGCTAACGTTTTACAGGATGAATAAGATGATGATCTGTCTCTTTATCCTTTGATGGTAGTGGATCAGTTGGTCCCCAAACGACTTTAAACTCGGTTTGATAGGTCACGACTCGCTGAGCTAGTCGGTCTTTGACTGTTCCAACTCGGCCAAAAGTAACTCAGGCAACCCTCGAGCCTCAGCTAATTAGCTACTCGCCAGACCAACTACTTAGATGGAATAGCATATATATATTATATATATTTATCGTGATTTACTTCTCTCCCCATATCCCGATAGTAAAGTTCTTACACCAGAGCTCGCCAGGTGTTTAAAAAAAATAACCTCGGCAAAAGGTTTGACATGGTGTACATTTGGGATTTCAAAAGTTTATACTTTACCAAATGGAATGTAAATTGTAGGAATATAGCCATTAAAAGAATGAGTAGACTGATCATGCTAAAAAGAAGTGCTTGACATTTCACAATTTTTTTTTTTTGAAATAGGACCTTATCCGAACTCCCTACAAGCACTTCAATTATTTATTCAGAGATGAACAGTCTTACCTGGTAAAGAAAATGCTTGACCTTTGAGTTTATTTCTCAGAAGAAGTCTCCTCACATTTTCATCAGGTAAAGGTACATATATTCTTTTCACCTATTCAACATTTAATTTAAATTAATGAATATCATTTTTAGTAAATATAATTGTTTTGAAATATTTCATTTGTCTGAAAGGAAAAGAAAGTGGTGGTTGAGTACTAACCAATCTTCGAAGAACTGCATCATCTAATTCTTGCGGCTTATTAGTAGCACCTGCGGTAACACGAAAAGATCGTTAGATGGTTGGCCAGTTAGCTAAATTTAATCACAATAAAATGTGGATCATAAAACAGACACTAGAGCAACCAGAAATAGCTAATAATGATTGTCCTGGCTATTTTTACTAAACCACTAATGTCTAAGAGAGGATGCATAGTAGATGTGTTCAAGAGCCAATAGCAGTCGCCCCAGGGGTTGTACACATGTAGTTGCAAACTAGTACAAAATGGTTACGAGAGGATTACTCCGGATGTGTCAAAGATAGCTGGATCTAGAGTCTAGCTCCACTACACTAATCAACGATCTTACAAAGCGATCACCAGTATGCAGCCTAGCTTACCAATTACAATAACTAGATCATCAGGATTAGAGGTAACCCCATCAAACTGGATTAGGAATTCAGACTTCAGCCTTCTACTAGCATCACTCTCATTCTCCAACCTGGTTGACATAATGCTATCAATCTGCAGCACAGCAAACCAAATAAAATTTTGAATATAAAGTTGTAACTACGAAAATGACATGCAAATGGAAGAGACTAGAATAGGGTCATCCATTTGATTGAGACATAATTAGAGTAGGCACATGACAAGGATAAAGCCAAATGGAGAATCGGATATTAATCATAGCTGAAGAACAAGAAATCTATAGTACCGGAAGTCCATTACAGGAAGTACATGTGTTCTTTCTTGTAACTATATTAATGAAGTATTACATCACATACGATATATGAATTAAAAGGATAACCACCCAACTTGATACTAAGAACAAGTATAGAACATAACACAATTAATGGCAGAGATCATTCCTGGGGGAGTTTATTTTATAGACTAAGGGGATTACTTCGTCCATGAAGATTACAGATGGCTGTCTGGAAATAGCAACCATGAACAATGTCCGTACAAGCTTTTCAGCCTCTCCGACCTGTTTCACCACAAAAAAGTACTCATGAGATCAGTTCTATATTGATATGAGGAACATTATTCCAAGAACTAGGAGGAACGAAACGGGAGTTTGTGCGTGCGACATACCCACTTTGATGTTAGAGAAGAGGCGGAAACATTAAAAAATGTAGCTGCTGACTCTGAAGCAACAGCTTTAGCAAGCATGGTCTTCCCATTACCAGGTGGACCAAATAGAAGAAGACCTGAAAATCAAATAAAGAAAGCACAGATAAGACAAGGTCAGTACAATAACTCATCCGCATATTCTTTTCTTCAAAGAATTACCTCTCGCAGGCCTCCTGAGACCAGTGAAAAGATCCTTTCTCTTTGTAGGCAGAATAACCATTTCCAGTAAAGATTGCTTTGCCTTCTCAAGACCAGCTGCATACAAAAAATGAATTCATAGCTTAATATTGAGGCAACAGGTTAACTAATGATACATTTGTACAGAAAAAGAAATAAAACTATAATTCCTTACCGACATCTTCCCACTTAACAGAAGGACTTCTATCCACAATTGCAGTGTTTATCATCTCTACCAGTTTTGCATCGTAACTGCTATTAGATTCTTGATCAGGCTTCGGTCTCGCGGGCTTATATGCCTGATTCCCCACAACTGGATTGTTTCTACCAGAAATTGCAGTTGAACGTGTGACATTTTTTAGAGTAGAAGATACTGTTGATGAAGTTGCTGGACGGGTTACAACAGTCTGCAGAGCAATACGAAAAAAGTAGCTTAGGAAAAAAAAATAGAAACACAACAAATCAGGAGGCAGAATCTAACTGTATGAGAAGACATATTTAACAACAACCAAGTGAATCTAATCTCTGATAGAAATTTAAGGGATTGAGGGAATGCTTCAATAGGAACTAGTAGAGGAAACAAGGTTGGCTCTCAAAATTGTGATACATATAAGATCGCCCTCGATACCCAAGTCAAACATCCTGTCATTAGAATTAATGTACTTCACTGCAAATCATAAAACTCCCCCCAGTTATCTTTATTAAAACAGTATGAAATTGAAGGCTGAGATACTGATTTACATACTTCACATAGTAGGTGAACATCTAAGTACTGCATTAGGTGTCTATGTAGTTGGTCTCGGCCGAGACGGCCGAGAATCTCGGGTCTCGTCTCGGTCTCGGCCCTTTCCCGAGACGAGACTCGGCCGAGACCCCGAGTTAGGGCTTGGCCGAGTTTCTCGGCCGAGGCAACCCGAGACCGAGACGAGACCCGAGACCGAGACAGCAACTTCCAAATATTTAGATTTTTTTTTTTTGGAAAACTCTTTGACCTAAATTAAGTACTACTATTTATTATATTCTCAAATCTTAACTACTTATTATATTCCCAATGTATCTAATATAAACAACATTAATACTATATAAAATATTTAGGGTTTATGCCTTAGAGAGAAACTAATAAATTCTTTAGAAACTTTCAAAAGTTTAGTAGATTGGGATTTCATTATACAGAAATTTCTATATTATATTCCCAATGTAGCTAACTTCTATGTTATATTCCCAATGTAGCAAAAATCTATATGTACAGAAATTTCTATATTATAAACAGCAATAATACTTATTATATTCCCAATGTAGCTAATTTCTATATTTGCTGTCTCACCGAGAATCTCGGCCTGTCTCGGTCTCGTCTCGGTCTCGGCCTTCGGCCGGACCGGGACCGAGACCGAGACCAACTACATAGTTAGGTGTCTAGCTCTTAATACCCACTTTGAGTTTACAACAAGCACGATACTTCACATAGTAGGTGAACATCTAAGTACTGCATTAGGTGTCTAGCTCTCAATACCCACTTTGAGTTTACAACAAGCACGAACTAAAGTTCATGTTGTTCACCTATTTCTTAACCTCAAAATGTGCCAGAAGACTTGCTCACCATACTACATGATGGGTTTACAAGTACAAGATCTACTTACTTTGGTTCTTATCATATTTAACTCTAAAACTGCCTAAATTAGTTGGTGCTAGCAGCTAGAAATTTATGACATTTTCTCAATGTTTCATATGTAACTTCTCAAACAGAGTTGAGTTATGAAGCAAGATTCATGTCATTTACCTGCAACATAAGCTAAAATAATATGACCATTAGCTAGACCCACGACGTGACTGGGCGTCTTGGCGTATGGGGTATCTCCCAGTTTTTCTCTTCTACAAGTATTTGTTTGTCGATTAATGGAAAAACATCTTCCCATTAAATGGTGTGAGTATGAGCGTGAAATCATGTCACTAAAGCTATTTCCTAAATAATCTTGTATTTTGGCGAACAAGGTCCAACTATATATTTGCTATTGGAAACAGAAAAAGAAAACACACAAACTTACAGTTTAAGGTCCATACCTTGCTAGTAGATGGCGCACCAGCTGAAACATGAATTCAACAAACAAAAAACAACAAAGAGAAATCAAACCACCACATAAACTCCCATAACTAATATCAGAATTTCACTAATTTATACTAAAAAGGAAGAAAATCACGAACCAGTTCGTCTACTTAAGACTTGCAATCTCTCTGATACTTGACCATGCCATTTCGAAATCTTCTGATGGTAAGAATTTACCTTCTCTTTTTCACTGTTCCAAACAACAAAGAACATTTCTTAGCTAATCTCAGAGAAATGGGGATACTTAATTTAGTCAATTTTATAAGTATATATTTTTCACTATTTAAGGATCAAAATTGAAACTTTTCACTAAACCTTGACAAAAAAACAAATATTAGGTTTCTGTAAATCACAATTATTAGTAAAGTTGGCAAATTTTTCTTAAGGGGAAGTAGATATTCAGAATGATGACCTAATTTAATGAATTGAATATGTTTTCAGAATGATTACCTAGAAGAGATATAAGAAGGGGGTCTGGTATTTTTAGCTTCAAGAAGAACACGATGAGCGTTGTTATAGTGAGAAATAGCTTCATCAATTAAACCCCATTCTTCAGCCCTAACTGCTTTAGCGATCTCTTCTTTAGCCAATTCGAAGTAATTTTTAAGCTTGAATGCAGTTCTTTCGTTCGAACCAGGAATTGAGGAAGATATGTTGGTTTCCATATTACGATCGATTCCTCCTTCTAGGGTTTTTTTAGGTGGTGTTGAGTTATTAGGATCATCGACGGGGCGAAGACCGGAGAAGATTTCACTTACAGATTCAACCAGATTCTTGAACGCGTTCATCCTCCCCTGTCTGAAGATTTGAGAGACTTAATTTGGGAAATGTTAAATACACTCCCTATTTTTATTATGTATAGTCACATATAAGTAGGGGTCGGATTCCGTCGGAATATGTCCGCACGGGTTGTCCGCGCGACTAAACTTCCCGAGCCGGTCTTGGTCGGGAACCTAAATTTTGTGTCTATTACTCTATTCAATTATTCGGTTCGATCTTAAGGATCTCTTTTCTTGGCTTTAACGGTCTTTTGTTTGAGTCTGTGTCTTGTCAATTTCTGTCCCTTCATGAGGCACTTTACATTCGAAAGTTCTATGAACTTATCTCATGTAACTCTCATGAAGTTGAGGAGAGAAATAACATTAACTATCTATCATGTAACTTCTTGATTGTTATCTCTTATGAACGAAAGTATGGTTTTATTCAAAACAAAAATAAAAATTTATTTGGTTCGATCTGTCAAAATTAAAAATCTTTCTCCCTTATTCTCCGTCCACCACCAACACCACCATTCTCTCTATCTCTCTCTCCTAAATCTCTCTCATTCTCTCTCTAGTCCCGTTGTTTCGGCGAATCAAAAGGTTTCCTTCCCCAAAACTGCCTTCATTTTAGGCAAAGAAAAGGTTCTCAAACGAAATCTAGAACCCTTGAGGAGAGCTTCATCGGAAACCCTCATGACTTGCGAATGAGTCTTTGATAGAACCAACAAAGGTGAGGACCCAAAGGAGCTCTGCCACCCTGAGCCCTAAAAAGGGAGGTTGACAAGAGTCTCCTAGACACCTAGAAACTTGTCATGACCCAAGGGGCAAACGAAAGGATGAATCCGAGTAAGCTCTGCCACTTAAGCCCTCGAACGAGATGTCTGCAGATGTGAGTTCGACACCATGAGCTCTCTCTGTCTGGAAAAAAATAACGATTGTGCGGAAGGTTAGACAGCATTGAATATTCACCTTCCACATCAGAAGATACGATCATACAACCATGATAAGAACAATTTCATTAACGGTCCTGCAACGTGGCTTTAATCAAGCCGATGACTGACCACCGCATGGCAATCCTTTATAAAAGACACAAGTTTGTCCTGAAAGGAATCCAATCCCTAACCTTTGAGATATGTAGGAAGCCACATTCCGTCATCATCACTTTAGTCTTCATCAATCAAATTCGAAATTCTTTGTTTTCTAATTTTCAAACTTATTTTCGTGTTATAGACTCGTCTTTGGCCCTTGCAGTTATTTTATTTTAAAATACAAATTTGAATTAGCCTATTACATATGCATCATTTGCAATTAGTGCAATCAGTTGGTTTGAAAGAAACCTTCTCACCTTTGATATCATACTCAACAATGAAGTCCCTCTGTGGTACATTCCCAAAGATGGACAACTTTGAAGACTGACTGAAAGCTAAACATGAAACACCATCTTCCTTGAACTCAAGAAAAGCATTAACATATCTCAGAGCGATTTTGGCACCCGTAAAATGAGCTTTAATGGTTGGAATCTTAGTAAGATCTTTAAGAGAATAACAAAGTTTAAGATGATCACGACTTGGACTGGAAACAGGTTCAAGATGAATAGCATTTCTCACTGCCAATTCAAATTTCTCAAGAACTTTCTTTGGAAGAAAATTTAGTGTTGTTCCTGAATCAATTATAATGTTACCCACTTCTTTCTTACTACCCACTGATCTGTTTCTCACAGGAATTATTTTTCTATTCACACTAAGAGCTTCAAGTGTGAGGTAATACAAACTAGGGTTTTTCGTTTTCCTCACTAGAGGAGTAGAAACAACTCCTTCGCCACCTGAAATTTCAGCTACACCACCAAATGTGAACTTAATTGTTTCGTTTTTCGATACAGAGGTGGAAGGAGGAGTCAAACAATAAGAGAATTTGTTATCAACATAAGTACCTAACTGAGAAACCATTGACATAGGACCTCGACCGAGACCTACTATACCTAAATTAGTACTTTCTTCACCAAGAGTTACTCGATTGTCATGAAAGCAACCGAATACAATGCCATGAAGATTGACGGGCTGACCATTCGTGGAGTTGAGCTTTAGCGTGTCGGCAGCAACATTACAAATAGTTTGTTTAGAATCATCAATATAAGTACAAGTAGTGTACTTACAAGTTAAATCACAATAAGCTGCACCACCTAATGCCTCACATAAACGCGAAGAACACGATATATCTTCGTAAGTTGAAGAGTTTGAAGGATCAAATATAGGAGCTATTTGTTGGTAACAATTTTTACAAGGTAAACATTGAGTCCAAGTAAAATTACTACCTGTATCAGCAATTCCTAGTATTTCATGTGATGGTATTCCAAGTTGATACTTCATTAGATAGTCACCATTGGTATCATTAGAGATGGGTAAAGGATGCTTTAAGTAGTTGACACGGTTTATCGATCGTTGAATGGCTTTTTGGACTCGTTCGGACGACTTTTCTTTGGGGTTGTAGAATGGAGAAAGAGGAGAGTCGCGGTGAATGAGTTCAACGCTGAATGCACCAGGATTATCTGCTGAGATGGAAGATATTGTTAAAAGCAAAATACAGCAACTTATAAGAACAAAAAGAAAGGAGAACTCTGTTCCCATGGTTACGGAGGGAGGGAGGGAGGGAGGGAGGGAGGGAGAGAGAGAGAGAGAGAGAGAGAGAGAGAGAGATCCAAAGGAAGGAAGCTAGAAAGATATTAGTCCACCTTTAATTTTCCAACTACAATGAGATTGTTTTCCTTACTAATCTCAAGTGTTTTTGGAACAAAATTAATTAGTCTTCTTTCCTTACTAATCAATGATTTTAGCCATTTGAAATCTTCTAAAATTAGTTTGTTAGTTAAAAATGGAAAGAGTTTATATCATATTATGTATTCACGTGCCTTAAATTCATGGACTGTTGTAATTCAATGCCACATTGGTGGTGAGATGGAGTGTGGATCTCCTCTGAAGAGGTTAAGCACCCTTCCATAGTGAGGCCTTTTAAAAATGTGAGGCCCAGATATGCCAAAGCGGGCAATACCACTAGCAGTCCAGAAGGCTGGTCCGCACGATTCGCTCTACTATGATGTGTTATTGGGAGGTGTGTTGTAAGTCAATCCCACATTGGTGGTGAGATGGAGTGTGGTGCTCCTCTTCAGAGGTTAAACACCCTTCCCTAATGAGACCTTTTAAAACCGTGAGGTCCAGGTGTGCCAAAGCGGGCACTAGCAGCCTAGAAGGCTGGTTCGTACCATCCTATAACATGGACATATTTTAGGAAATACATTAACGTTTGGGTTTGTAATCAAGTTTTGGAGAAGGCAAATTTTGCTAAATGGACAAATTTTTATGTCTTCTTTTCTCATTTGAGTTACTTTGCAAAAGAGACACGAATAAACATTTCTTATAGAACATGGGCAACATGAAAAACTGATTTTTTTTTAATTTAGAGGGTCATATCAGAAAGAGAAATGCTAAATGGCCCGAAAATTGGGGTAGGCTACAGATCGAATGGTGATGTGGCCGACACCAAGTGGTTAGCCCCGCCCTTTCTCTCTCCCCATAGCTTAACCAAATAGAATCTGCCACATCACTACTCGTCATGTAGTCGACCCCAATTTTTTCACCAGTTAACAATTTTCTATGAGAAGAGAAAGACTAAATAGTGGTCTAGAATTGGAACTAAATAGTGATGTGGTCGGCTCTAATTGATCAGACCCTTCCTCTCTCCCAATTGAAATCTATCTCTGGTCGACCCAATATTCGGGCCATTTAACATGTACCCGATACAAATAGTGGAAAATCGATCTTCTCGTGAAATCGATTTTCCCAGTCTGTTTTTGACGTATCAAACGGACCCTAAAAGGAAAAGGGGAAGGGGAAATTGAACACTCCCCACCTTCAACCTCCGGCTTTTCTCTCCCAGTGAACTTATCGCCGTCATCTCTCTCTCTCTCAGTTAAGTCAGGTTCTCTCCCTCTGGCTCTCTCTTTTATATTTCCAGAAATAGCTTGTAACGATGATAATCAATGATTTTAATTTCCATTAAGTGTGTTCCATAAACTATGGTGTATAAAACTTAAATTAGGACAAATTCCTTGTTTCATTTAGTACACTAACATTTGGTTGGTCATATTTTAGGGTTTTAAGTTGTTAATTAGGGTTTGTTTGTAATTCAACCAAATTGATTGTTTTGGTTTGCTACTTCCTTTCTCTCATAGAGTTATTCAACAAATTTCAGTGTTAGAACTAATAGCATTGCTCTCTCTCTTATAATTTAATTTAACAAACTTTAAGCTTAGGACTGATTCATTTTCCTACTTCTGTAAATGGGGCTTTATCAAATTTGTTCTCTTATGATTATGATTGTAATTTCAGATTTTTTTGATTTTTTAAGTGATTTTATTTCTTAAATCTTCTTTTGCTCTTAAATTCTTTGCTAGTTCCAGGGTAGTAGAAATCAACTAGAAAGAAAATAACTTTTCTTGTTCTTACAATTTCCTCGCCCATTAACGAAATCATATCATCTTGCTTGCTTTAATTAGATTATGGATTCGAAGATTGAACATGAAAACTACAATCGCTCGAGGATAATAGTTCATGAGAACTCTGATACCCATATACTTCAGTCATATCTTATTATCTTAATAGGCTATAGCCATTTATTGTTGATTCTGTTCTTGGTCGGAGAACTTGATCAAACACTACTAGATAGTAGAATCATAGATACCGTAAAGATAAAATGTTTGGGATACCTGAAACCTGTTTATTCATATCACGCTCTAGATGATATCGATCGTACCAAAAATTAATTTCAGACTTCCAGTAGCTTGTGTCATATCTTTTATTATGAGCAATCGTATTAGTGGCTTTTGTACATTTAGTGAGGCAGTGATTTGATAAGATTGGACTTTTAAGTTACATACCGACTCTATCCAAACCCATTTGACCAATATGATCGGCTCGAAAGACACCGAAGAAAAGAAAGTGTCCTGCCCAAGTCATGCACATGTTTTCTTCCAGCTTAAAATAGTATAGAATTGGTAACTACTGTTACTCTGATTTATGATCATAGTTTTCATTTTCTCAGGTAAAGATGGTAATTCCTCCTCCTGTGAGAGCACCAAGAGTTACAAAATTTCTTAAACCTTATGTCTTGAAGATGCACTTCACAAACAAATTTGTCAGTGCCCAAGTAGTCCACTCACCAACTGCTACAGTAGCCTCATCTGCGAGCTCACAGGAGAAAGTCTTGAGGCCAAACATGGAAAATACTCGGGATGTTGCAGCAGCAGCAAAGATCGGGAAGATACTGGGCGAGAGACTCCTGCTGAAGGAAATCCCTGCTGTTTCTGTGTTCTTGAAGAGAGAACAGAAGTATCATGGCAAGGTTAGGGCTGTCATTGATTCATTGAGGGAAGCGGGTGTTAAGCTGCTCTGATCGAGGTTATATTTTCGGGTTTAGATTGACATTTTTGTGTTCGTCTGAGAAAGAAACTGGCTCTTCATTAGTATAACTCTGGGTTTTTTTGTTTGTTAAAAAGGAATTGTCCTGAAATTCCACTGCAGATAATAAATTAGAAGAACTTTTCATGAGAAAGATCATCAGATAGCCAAGTTGATTAATTGGATTCTTTATGTTCTTGAGAATTCAATTCTCTCAGACCTTGGTGGCCAAGTACGTGATTAAAAGTCAGCTGTTTTAAGAATTATCTTGCTGAATAGTATTATCAGAACTATCTTCCAAAGGTTGCCCTTCCTTTTGGTCTAGGAAATATTAAACGCTAAAAATTTGGTACATTCGTCACGGTTCATGCGTGTGTTTCGCTCCGGAAAACAAAACTCATGGGAGCTAATTAATGGGTATTTGACGGAAGGACAGGGTGTGTGGTTCTAATATCACTAAATATTTGGGCGTCAATGTCAAAATATAAATATCCCTAATTTATCTATTTTTCGTGTTTTACAAGGCAACTCATTGGTGGAAGCTTATCAAACCTGAGTTGCAACTTACCGTTGTACAAGGTACTTGAGTAACAGGGAAATAAGAGTATATGATATAAGTTCATAATATTTAAATAAAACTAGCTTGCAACGGTCTCAGATCGTCGAGTATGTTCCTTTGCCATTGACAGTCATTGACAACACTGACTGCGCCCGAAGGTCGATGGCTATGATCAATACAATTTCCAAAAAAAAAAAAACATGTAGCTACACTCAAGAGTTCTTTGCCCTACCCTAGTTTAGGACACGCTGTCCACAAGCTGAAAAGTTTGAACAGATCATAACGAGTACTTACCGAGCCATGAGGGCCACTTTGGTGGAGTTTAACACCGCAAGTACTTACGACATATAGCAGGCTCTGAGCACAAATGGTTAACTACGACAAACAATTAGTTCGGAAGAGTTTTTACCTTTTGGTTCTCTTATTTCTATTTTAAAACCTTGAAGGATAAAATACAGTAAGAATATTACAACAATCAAGCATCCACATCGGAAGTAAAAACTGTGTTCTAAGCTAATAGCAAGTATGTGATTGAGTTTTGATATAATCATAATGTCATCAGACCTTACTAGGAGTAAAACTAGTGTTACTTGATTCCCATATTGTAGTACCATCACAAGTGCACAGCTTTTTGTAGTTCTCACCAACTCCGGCACTTCTAGCAATCACTGCAGCAGCAACGCCTGAGTCTGATTTATCTGCAGTTTCGTAAACTGAAATGGATCGGCCGATGAGATCAACAACTCTTAGCATCTTCTTAGCACCGGAGAAGAAGGCTTCACCCTTCTCATCAGCGTCTAATGTTCCCAGGTCACCAATTGGCTAATCAAGACAAAGAAATTAAATTAAGAAAATTGCTATTATTGTACCATGAGAAGAGAATTAGAATAATGAAAAATGGGGTTTGGTCAAAAAGAGAAAGTGGAAATTAATCCCAAGTACACAGATAAAGAAAAATATTTTTCTTTTCTTTTTTATATAAAATGGTGGACTAAGCCCCCAGCTCAACCCTTTTACCATTGTTTCTTTAGACTGGAGAACTTGTCTCTGTCTGATTTATCGGACACTGTCTCGTTGACATCTGATTACTTGTATGACAATTAAAACTTATTCCGAGTAAAAAAATTTACCCCAATCAAGATTTCAAAATCTAACTGAGCAAATAGCTAAGAATAATTCAGCAAGTCAGGAAGTGGAAAAGAAAAAGACAGATTAAAATCTGCCTGGTTAAGTCAAACCTTGTCACCTTGAGATAGATTTTAGACCTCGAATTATTTAAGAACACTACAGAAGTAAAGAATTATGAGAAAATGACGAAGGGTAATCAAGTTTGTTTGCCTTCTCAACAATCAAGAGAACTTATCAAGTAAGACATAAGCTCCAAGCAAATAAGTGTTTTCTAACTACAATTTCTAATCTGATGTCGTACACATTCATATTCTATTATACCTAGATGGTTTTTTTTGAAGTGCTACGAGATAAATCAGTCTAGTTAGCCTATACGAATTTGGCAAAATAGAGTAAAATTGTAATCTTCAACATAGCTACAGCCTATAGAAGTTCATGCCTTATTCCGAAAAATTCATGTGGGCTGACTAGAAACTGGTTCATATGATAACACCTCAAAAAAACACCAAGTAGGCACAAATGAGATGTGAATTTCTGCAAAAGTTCCTCTAATGCTCAGTGGGGCATTAATGATTTAAAATGCGAGTCAATTAACTATAAATTCACTGAATTTGGTAAGAAAATCCAAGAAAATGCAATAGGGAATTGGAAAACCTGTTCAGTAACTTCTGTTGGATTAAACACTTCTCCTGTGCTTGCCACTCCTCTTGTTAGATCTCCAAACTCATTTATGGACCAACCATGTTTTCCTGGTGACAAACCACTGAAGGTTGCTTCAATTATTGCCAATTCCATACTCACTTGGGCCAAGCGTACAACACCGAAAACATCAGGACCTTTAAACTCAGCAACAGCAGCTGAGACTAAAAAATCTGCAGAGACACAACCAATTGCGTAGGTTGAGACAAAGATATTCATACGTCAAGGTAGAGTTATCATAATGGAATTGGCCTGAATACCCTTTATGTGGATATCACACCCATATACATTGGAATAACCACGAAAGCTTCATATTGAGAAAAATAGAGTAGAAAGAGAACCCACGTCTTAAGTGTTTAACAAACAAAATATACAAATAGATACTGCAATAAAGAGATGTGTTTGAAGAAGAAAAAAATTCAAATAGAATGAAAAAAGCTAACCTTCGGGAACCCCTTGCCCGATTAACCGAGCTTTCCTGCCTGTCTGTTCCAAAGCATCAGTCATTACCTTCACAGGGGAAGAACCAAGAACCCTCACAACTTGATTACTCAAATCCACATCAACGCCTTTAACTCCTGAGAGAAAAAAAAACAGACAAATAAACAAGCTCGTTCGACCATAAACAAATTCGATCAAAACAAGATGCATAATTTCCCTTAATCTACTTACCATCAACTGCAAGTAACTTATTCTTAACTGCATTAACGCAACCATCACATTTCATATCCACCATGAATTCTGTCTGATAACAAACTAAAATCATAACTTCAGAAAATCAAGTATAAATCACATGACCTAATAATAACTTTCAAACTGTTTCCATCAACACTCAAACAATTTGCTTTGACCAGGCAAAAATAATGTCATTTAACCAAGATCTAATATTAAGAACACAATAACCAATCAAATTCAAATTGAAGCTAAGTTTAGAATTGATAAACCAATCAAACTCACCATTAATTCCGGTAAAATGACATCTTTCTGCAATAACGAAGCAGGAAAAAGCACAAATACAAATTATTACTTGTCATATATAGAGAGTATAATTCAGATCAAACAGAGAGAGAGATGAGGAGACGAATACCTGAGTTGTGGTAGAGATTGAATCCATTTGAAGAGAGGAAGATAGAGAAGAGAAGTTGTTGGAGAAGGCAAAACGATTAGGTTTGAGGATGGATGAAGAAGAGAGGAAAGGAAAGATTAGGGTTTTAGAGAGAGAAAGGGATTTAGAGTGAGAATTAGATGATGATGATGAAGAAGAAGAGAGAGAAGCGATGGCGAAAGCGGTAGGTAGAATAATAACAGTAGAAGCTGATGATCTCAATAGATAAGAAGCAGCCATCTCTCTTTCTTTTCTTTTCTTTTCTTTCAGAAGGTCTCTGATTTTTCTAATAATTATCTCTACTCAAGTCACTCCTTGTCAGATTTCAGATTTTAGATTTCAGATGAAAACAATTTCATTTCTAATGTTTCTTCTATTTTATTTTATTTTGTTATTCAAGACAATCTAAACCATAATTTAGTACTTCTAGTCTTGGTCTAGCCACAGCCCACAGTGCATCCACTTCAAATACTCATAGGTCAGTAATCGAAAATACAGAGGTGGAATATGTATTCGTTTTGGATTATCAGTGTACAAATAAGATTAAGCCAATTCGTTTCAGTTATGAAGAATTTATTCTTATCATGTATTCAAGTCAATTGATGCAGGGACGGATCTACATGCAGGCCAAAGGAGGCCATGGCCCCCCTTGACTTGTCGTAAATTGTTTTAGAAATGTTGATTGCTTTCTGATTTATCGCATAAATAAAGTTCGAGTCATATGAATAACATATATTTAGCGTGGTGAGATGGTAGAGGTCCGAGTTTTGGACGTGAGAGACCTGGGTTCGAGCACATACACTTAGATTTTTCACTTTTTTTTTTGGTTCGGCCCCCCTTGACTACTACTCCTAGTTCCGTCCCTGAATTGATGTATAATTTATACTGTACTAGTGTAATTATTGTTTGGAAAAAAAAAACTATAGAACATGTCTATAGAGCCCCAATGAAATCTGATAAGATAATAGGAATCAAATTTTAGAATGGTGTTTGGTACACTGGAATGCATCATTAAATCAAATTTTAGAAATGGTTGCTACTATAAATCACATCACCTGCTATTCCTAGTTACCCAATTGTTTTCCACGTGCCAAACATGACTCTTAGTACATGTGGCACAGGAAACGTTTCGAGGAATAGCAATCACATAATAGGATTTCTAATAATAATAGATTTGTATTACCTTCTGTAAAAAAAGAAATGGTTTGATCAGGTATAATGATGTAGAGGAATTGACCGAGAAATACATGGATTAGATCGAAGCGGCCAAATACAAGGGTGACAAACTAAAACGGCCAAAATCGAAGCTACGGGTGTCGGAATTGGACGAAATTTTGAGAGATGGTGCGAAATAGCGTTCCGGTCATTCGTTGCAGCTTCGCCACAACGGACCCACTTTGAGGGGGCAAATTCCATCGTTTAGGACCTCAAAACAGACTTTTACTAGTTTTTTTTTTGGTAATTATTTTTAGTTTAGGATTACTAATATTCTAATATTTTATTTTTTTTGAGTTTCTATTGGAGTTTGACCAAGATTAAGAAACCCTAAGTCTATATAATGGAGGCTTAGAAGTTGTTTCGGTCATTCATTCAATCAACAAAATTCAGTATTTTAATATTCTTGTTATCAATTTCGGTTCAATAGTCTTTAGACGGAGTTCTAAGACTTTTATCAGTTTTTCCGCTGCGTCATATAAGATTGATCGCTGGACCGTATTGATCATCAATTAGGAGTGCAATTCTTCCTAACCACAGATAACAGATGTCCTTGTAGAGTTATATTTTTCTGAATTTCATTTCCCAATGGGGACTGAACTGAAGTAAAAAAACCATTTCTTTTTTAATTTAAAGCTACAGAGTTAATTTTTAACACACAGATAACATCTTCAAGCCATATTAAAACTTAATTTTCAGTAGAATCAAAATCTAACTCAAAAATGTAAACATGATTTCCAGAGAACCAAATCCTCCAAACTTCGCTCATAATAACATGGGACAAAAATGAAGTTTTGGTCGATACAACTTAAAAGTGGATCGTTCATAACAATGTATATATAAGTTCAGTAAAACACATAAAACCTAATGAACCAAAGCACAGCATTTGTTCATCAACAAATGTTTCTCAAGTTTACAAACTTTGAGAAGATTAAACAAAACCAGTAACATGCAATTGATATGTGCAGATATAAATTCGAATGTGGAAGTATCATGGAGTAATTCTGAGAGGGTCACGAGGGAAAAGCGAGGTTTTCCTAATGTTGTTTAGGGCACAGAAAAGCATCACCACACGCTCCAAACCAACTCCAAATCCACCGTGTGGGGGTGCACCGTACCTGTGTCATAATACACCAATCAAGCTATAGTAACGATCTTCTATACACAATCCCATTAACAACTGTTTTTCTCTTTTACGGGTTCTGATCTAGAATCTGACTCGAGATTTGAATTGGTTGAAGCTGTGGGCGACCACCAACTATCCCATGGGAGAGGGATGTATGTCAACCAACCGTAAATAAGATGATATTTATCGTTAACTATTTGGTATATGATTTTCTTATTTCATGCTCATGCAATGTGACATAATTTTCATTTTGCCTATACACGTCTCACTAAACCATACTAATGTAAGGTGGGGTCATTACTCATAAGAATGATAGTTGCTTTCTTCCACAGATTTAACCAGAATAGACGTGCAGTGATGAATATCATTTTGGAGGAAGACTAAGAAATTAAGAGAAGGGTAATCGATAAGAGATACAATGAAGATACCTAAATGCATCAATATACGTTGATATGGTCTTGACATCAATCCCACATGCCTCTGCCCTGGTAGCCAAGAATTCGGGTACATGTATACGCTGAGCTCCAGAAATAATCTCCTCACCTAAAAAAGAGGTAAATATTTGAAAAGAATAAGTGTCTGGGCAAGAGATATATAAGCATTGCGCCAAAGAATAACCATGTACTGAAGTTCTAAGAATCTGCACATGGGAGGTTTCATTATGGCTTTGTGAGAGCCCGATCCACTGAGTAAGTTGTCGAATGGATGGGGATCAAGGATTGGCCCCTGTCCAACCTGCCCTCAACTGCTTAGTTATGAGCACACAAACTCGAGCATGGTGTGAAAAGCACAAAAAGAATGCAACACTAAGAGGATTGTAGTGTGAACACCAAAAGTGACTTAATTTCAATTTACCTCGAATAAAAACATCAAACGAATTACTGTAAGCTGGGTTATCGTAACATGGCATTGTGTAGAATGGTCTGACAGCGAGTGGATATCGGTGAAGTATATAAAACTCAGTGCCGTATCTGTTCACAATCAAAATTTGAATTAGTCATGTTACCATACCAAAGTGAACATACAAAAGTCCGAACTCTGAAATACTGAAAAGGAGAAGTTCAAAAACATATACTCACTTCTCAAGAACGAGCTGGCCTAATTTTCTCTCAGATTCTGTGTTTAGATCTCCTAGAGGATCAACTTCTACCCCAGCTTCCTACAAAACAAGCAATAACATTTTTCGGAACAAAATGAATATAGAGGAGTTATATTTCATGATAAATTATTGAAAACGCATACTATCAGAGGGTTTAGGAGCATCTATAACAAATCTCTACAATTAAAATTCTTAAGTTTCTTCTTAGTAACAGTAAAGCATGCCAGCACCAACCGGAGGCCACGTCGACATGAAACCTCATTCGACAGAGCCATTAAACTTGAGCTTAACTATTCAAGTCTCCAGAATGAGTTCTGGAAACGCGTGACTAGCGCTATACTCTCCTTTGGTTCCTTATGGTACTATGCTAGTTAGTATAGTACATGTCAGCAGGATAAAAAGTTTATCTTTCTATACCTTGAGCATTTGGATACCTTCTTCGAAAGTAAGACGCAAAGTCCTCCTCAAATACTGCCATGTCCAACAATAATAATAATCAGGGTCATGAAAATTGAAAATGTACATATAATCAGTTAAGCATTGGCATTTGCTATTTAAGTACATAATTATGAGATACTCTAGAATGATATTTTTTTAATAGATAATCCAAATATTTCACCTTTAAGGGTTCAAAAGGATACTGCTTCCTGATAGCTTCAAGTTCCTTACTGCAGTTCTGATTCAAACTGTCAAAAATTGTAACAAATAAGCGATCCACGATGTCCATCACCTGCATAAACAAACTCAAAATTCAGCTTAATGTATATATGTTTTTTGTAAGCGTATCGGGAAGAAAAACCGGTACCTCGGAGTAATGCTCCTTAATCTCCATTTCTGCATCAAGACCAATAAATTCACAGAGATGCCTGTGCGTAAATGAGTCCTCTGCTCTGAAAACATGACCTATCTCAAAAACACGTCCAAAATCACCACAAATCGCCATTTGTTTGTGAAGCTGCGGTGATTGTGCAAGACATGCAGGGTGGCCTTTGTAGTCCAGCCTGAAAACGGCTGAACCGCCTTCACTTGAGCCTGCTATCAACTTTGGTGTGTGGATTCCAACAAACCCCTCAGACAGCAAGAACTGCCTAAATATCTGCACAAGTATCCAGTCGCATTCAGATAAATAGCTAAACATAACGCTGGATCTATGTACAAATTTTAAGTATTGTTTTACGAATTTTATCTCATTTTTTCAGGCTTTTCGACATCTATGTTTTCACAAATTTGGATTTTCCTTGACGGGGAACTATAAGGAACAGCTTAAACGGCACCAGAGAGGCCAAGCCTCAAAGCTGCAAAGAGAAAGCGCACAAGATAAATGCAGCACAAGAATTAAAGCGGTAGAGATTGATAAATACAAGTTAGTTGTTAGACATAAGCTCTCCCCACTTGTAGATAATGTGAGGAAAGATTATTTGTTTCAATATTATAAAGACTCGCCTGCCTCATGAATCAAACGCTCTGTTCTAACCTAATTTAAAACATACAGTTGACACTGCATATTGTAATTCCACTTAGAACCTATTTTTTATATCGAATTACTATTTATGAATTATGGATCAAAGAGAAAAGATTGCAGTATCGCACAGCATATTAAATTATTAACAATGAAAAATCAACAGCAATTTCTGCTACAACAGTAAGAACACCTTTGATATCATTATATGTCTATAATCTATATATTAGAACTTGATTCTGAATATAAAATGTTTGTACTTACTATACATATGAGTATTTCTCTTGTTCATACAGAATCCAAAAAATTTACTTCTATTATGAGGTAACACTGCACTTACATTTTCAACTTGACACTGTACGCGAAAGGTCGCTTGGTTCGCAGGTGTGCGAATGTCAAGAACCCTAAAGTTTAGACGTGTGTCCTGGTTAACACGAACAAGTTGTTCTCCCGCCTGCACCAAGAGAAACAGCATGATTATTCACATAACGAACAAGGCTATACAACTCATGGTTCATAAACCCTTGGTATCAATTCAATAAAACTCATTGAACATATTCAGATTGACAACAATAAGATTTCATTGAATTCCAAATGATCAATTAATTATACCTGAAGAGCATTCTCAATATCTGCTTCACTTCTAGCAGCATCTTCAATACTGATTGGTAAATTGGGAACTGCCCTACTAATACAATATATTTTTCTGACTTGAATTTCCACCTACAAAATTTAAAAATAATCACTTCAATTCTTGAAAACCCTAGAAAACCCCCATCAAGGCATCAACCCTAAAATGAAAATAAAGATTACCTGCTGTGAAGCGCCCTTGATCGGTTCCTGAGGAACTGATACAATTCCTTCAATATCAACATGAGACTCTCTACTCAAACTCATAGCAAACTTCACCATTTGTCTACTAACGAGATTCTCAGCCACAGTCAAAACACATTGAATAGTGAAACCTTTCTCTCTCAACACCAAAAATCCAATATTCTTTCCAACAGGACGAGTTGTTTGAGCTCGACCGCGGATCAGAACTTCTTTACCCTTAAATTCTTCATCTACTGATCCAATTTCAGTCCAAACTCTACCACTAACACATTTAGATTGCAATTCTAGTAGAGGAACATCACCGTAATTTGCAGATAAAGGATCGGATTCTGTAGAAGCAGATGCAGCAACAGTAGCGGCGGCAGCAGCGGCGGCTTCTTGTTGACGTTTCAATTTCTCTAATTTCATTGCTTCCTTCTTAGCTGCCTTTTTGCTCAGACTTTTTCCTTCTTCTTCATTCTTCTCTTCTGAAGTTGTTATTGAAAGCTTCTCGAGTTCTGATGATGATGACGACGACATTGAAGAAATTTCTGTCAATCGAAAATGAAGGTTTGTTTCTGATGATGGTGATATTGTAAAGAAAATGAAACAGCTTTAAAACCCTCGAATTGTTTTGGGCTTTTTCTTTGGTAAAACAATGGGTTATTTCCCGTTCGGTCACCTTGTTTATGACCTTTCCTGGCTGGCCACCTGATTTGAGATACCCAGCTATTTCCGTCAAAAGTCCGTTAACTCAAATTTTGACATCCCAAATTACCCTTCTCTTTTATATATTTTTCTTTGGGCGCCTCTATAGGCGCCTCCCGAATTGCTGTAGGGGCCTCCCTCTGTTGGCGCCTCCCTTGCCGTGCCAAAAGGCTCCTCCCACTCCAACAATGCTTCTTCTTCTTTCTTCTTTCATATTTTCTTTCTCTCTCTACTTCAAGAAATGGGAGATTCATCTAAAATGCTTACTGTTCTTGAAAGAAATATTAATCAAATTTGAGGTTAGTGGTTTGGTTAGATCAGAATAAGCAATTGATCCATCCTTTGTTATTAATTGGTGATATTTCAAATCCTAAAACCCTAGAACCAGCTATGGAAAAAATTGATGCTTTGATAATTTTTACAAGTGCTTCTTGGATTTGTTCACACACTAACAAAATCACGACCATGGAAGAACGATTACTGACTAGAGAGAAAGAGAGTTTTAGAGAGAGAGAGAGAATAAACTAAATTCTTCTTTCTAGTGATCTATCTAACAAGAAAGCTTAAAGAGACAAATCAATGAAATTAGTAGTATTAGATTGTTGTTGCTACCTTTACCAAGGAGAATTGGTACTCCACTAAAAATTTAATGACACAGACTTCCCCCATGAACGCCCAGTACTTCATGCCTTCAAGCTTCAAGATTCACGGAATGGCTAATCATTAGCTTCCGGACTGTTCCAGTCCGTGGGTCAAAGCAAAGGCTCGAACTAGCCCAGTCCGAGACAAATCGGACTGGGTAGTCCGAATGATCTCGGGCTGGGCCATTTCGAGAACATACTTTGGGCCTCGGACTAATCAGTCCGAGTGGGAGGCGCCTAAAGTGGTCGGACGGTCAACTCCTTTTGAGAGGCCCCAATAGCAATTTGGGGAGGCGCCTATAGAGGCACCCTTTTTCTTTCTCTTGTCATCTATCTTATTTCCTTTTAAACATTCTCACTCTTTGATCTTCATCACTTTCATTCCTAGTCTCCCAGAACAAAATTGAAAAAAAGTTTATTTAAATAACTTCTTTTATCTAGATTCTCCATCATCTTATAACAAAGAAGGAAAACAGATGATTTTAATTTTCTCCCCCATATTAAATCCCAAAATATTTTCTCGTATCTCTCGTCTTTAGGATTTAGCAAGTATTCAACTTGGATGACAAATCCTTTCACGGACTCATCCACGGTTGGATTTAAGGGACTCAAAACATTGAAAGTTCGATGAGGGATTTAAGCGATTAACCTATGATAATCCCACGAGGAATTAACGACAATACTGAGATAAAAGGATTTGATACCCACTGAATTTCAACAAGGATTTACATGGGGAATTCATCCCTTGAATTCCATGCGAGAAATTAAGGATTTGGTTTTCCCTCGCTAATTAATCAATATTCGTGCTTACGGCTAAAAACTTATGTTGCCTTCGACCCTGATAAAATTATAATTAAAAATATTGGTTATTGGTCTTAAATCTGAATCATTTGTTGTTAGATTGCACCTTGAGTTTTGAAGCCTTTCCCAGTTCAAGGCATGGGTTTGATTGTTATTAGTAACTAATAATTTTGTACACGCAACAGGTTCGTCTAATTTGTCTTAGATTTGAGATAAAAGGGTTGTTCTTCGTGATGAAGAGGTGTTGTGTTGTTGGGTGAAAATATTTATGAGTTAATAGGGTATAATAAGAGAGGATCCATGAGAGGAAAAAATGGATAAAGAGATAAAGGAGAGAAGATAGGGGTTAAAGATAGAGAGATGAAAGGATGGAAGAACACAAGACAAAAAAAATACTTTGCTATTAAAATTTTTGAAAATATTATTTGAATAGAACGTTTGATGAAAATAATAGGGATTCAGACGGTGGCGAGAAAACACATAGTTAGAAAGGGGGGCATATTCAAAAAATCATATTTTAATGTAAGAGTCAATAGAAATCGATCATAAACTAAGAGACCGTATAATAGAAAATAACTTTAAAAAGTTGTTTAAGTTTCTTTAATGGGAAGACGAATAGGCAACTATCCAAACTAATGACTGAGTTCAACAAAAAAAAAAACCAAACTAATGACTGAGTTGGTATTGTGGATAAAACGTCACGAATAAGGATTCTTTCTTGAGCCTCAATTCTCTCTTTGATCTATCTCAACCACTCCATTGCCAATATTCTATGTCCTCTTTTTTTAGGTTTATCTGTGTATGTGGTGTCCTCCTCCCCGCATAAAAGCAAGGGTTATTACTTTTTTTTTTGTTGAACTAGCAAGGGTTATTACTTAACCCAAGTAGTAGCTATATTGGAAATTTATTTTTATAATATCTTGAGATTTATCTTTGTTTTTTTATTTTTATGTTTTTATTTTTTTTTTTAGCAACAAAAGTTAGACTAATTCTTTTGGGATAGAAATAGTCAATCAAATCCTACATTAAAGTCCATATCCAAAAATGTTGGTTATTTCTAGCATAGAGGGAACGTTCTTAAACCATCCAATTGTATGAATGGCCATTGAATTCTCCAAATCACACAACTTCCAAAAGATAAAAACAAATAAAACCTAAGAGCAGAGCTGAAAATATCAACTATCTATCACAATCAATTTTTGTGTCAAACACATTATTAGAAAATGCAGGCATTCAGAACAGATGATGAATTGAAAGAAAAACCAACAATATCGAGTTACGAACAAGACCCGAAAGAAAAAAACAATGATGGATCCATGAAAGCATCATCCACGTGTCCTTATGATATTATGAAAATCGCCTCCAACCCGGATGGCACGTTAACTCGACTAAGTTGTCTCCCTATTGTCCCACCTACAGGCGATAATCCAATTCACGGTGAGTCTGTTGTCACCAAAGACATAACTTTAAATAAAGATAAGAAAACCTGGGTTAGGATTTACAGACCCACAAAGTTACCTTCAAATGATACAGATGTGGCTAGATTACCTATCATACTTTTCTTTCATTCTGGGTCAATGGTCATGTTTAGCGTGGATACTGTCTTAGATAACGAGCCATGTGCACGTTTTGCTAGTGAATTACTCACGATCGTTGTGTCAGTTGAATATCGTCTTGCACCCGAAAATAAACTTCCAGCAGCATACGAAGACGGCGAAGAAGCCATCACTTGGATCAAGAAACAAGCAGATGAAGCAAATGGTGAACAATGGCTAAAAGATTATGCAGATTTTTCTAGGGTTTATATTATGGGTTCTAGCACTGGTGCTACAATTGCTTATTACACTGCATTACGTGCACTAAATTTGGATACAGAACCGGTTAAGCTATCCGGATTAATTCTAAACCAACCCTTTTTCACTGGAACCAAAGAAACCCAGTCAGAAACAAATTTGATAAATGATTCAGTACTTCCAAGTTCAGTAATTGATTTAACAGTAGAGTTAGCATTACCCGTTGGATCAGATCGTGATCATGAGTATTTTAATCCAATGGTGAATGGAGCTGATTATATGAATGTGAAAAAATTACCTAGGTGTTTGGTTAGAGGGTTCGAAGGGGACCCATTATTAGATCGTCAGATGGAATTTGTGAGAATGTTGATTACAAATGGAGTTCAAGTAACTGCTCATTTTAGTGATTATGGTTTTCATTTGGTTGATTATATTGATCCTAAGAGACATTTGGCTATGTTGGGATATATGAAAGATTTCATCATTTGATATTCTTTACCAAAATTTCTCCATGGATTTCTACTATCCTCAAATTGTGTGTATCTACTTGAAGCAAAAATTACTTAAAATTTGTAATTTATTGTCTACTTTGTGGTTCGATTTGTTTTTTATTTGTTTGTACATAGTATTTCGATTAGTCTATAATCCACAAATCTTTATAAATATCAAGATCTTACTTACCTTTTAATGAGTTTTACCAATCTACCATATAGATAATCTCTAATTAGCTAGCTAATTTAAGTGTGACAAAGTTATGATCTGATGTTATTGTGTGAGAAACGTTTTTATCTTACAAATATTTGTTTAGTATCAGGACACATCTTCTTTCAACAAAAATAAATAAATCAGGACGCATATTATTTATGGCTAAGCTGTGTTATTTACCATGTATGACAAAAACATAACAAAATTTTCGTCTTTTTTTTTTGTTAAAGAAACAAAATTTTCACTTGAACACGTAAACATAACAAAATATAATGTAAATATTTGTTATCTTGTAGCCCACTAATTTTTTTTTTTTGTTGAACATGTAGCCCACTAATTGAAAAAACACAATTGGAAAAGAAGCTTCTTTTCACAAAATTACAAGAAGAAAAAAAAAATTCTTGTATTAGATGGTTAATTACTTAATTCCTTTTTATTGTTGAAGAATTTCTTACTTGTTGAGGTAATAATAATAAAAATATCAATGAGTTATTTTTTTTTTTGTTGAACTACAAAAAAGTTTTCCGTTGCCGGGACTTGAACCCGGGTCTCTCGGGTGAGAGCCAAGTATCCTGACCAACTAGACTACAACGGATTTGTGATAAAAAAATTGTATATATGACACTAAACCTATTTCACTATAATCCTTTTGTCAATAAGCTATGGGCGGGACTTGGGAGAAAAGGAAGACACCAGGCCACCAACTCTCTGTGTACAGCTAGGCCTCACGCTTCCAACTACTACCTCTAGTTCAAACTTCAAAGGGTATTTTTTTTTTTTTTTTTTGTTGAAAACTTCAAAGGGTATTTGATTTTGAAAAATATTACTCCTTGGATCCAAAAATGGGGCCGAACATACACCAAATGTTGATGTGGACAATTTCTATAATGACCATACGGAAAGAAGTATGACCCATTTGATGAGAGTCGTCCACATCACCATTCATTATGGGGCTGGTCCTATTATTAGAGACAAATAACCCATAACATTTTCAAATGATTTCTTTCCTTCCCAAAATATATCCAGACCTTTATCTCACACCAAAAATGTCCTTGCTAGGGACGCCCAAAATCCATTGAGCTAGGGGGCTACAAGGATGTTTGTTTTGGGTTATACTGGAAAACCAAAGTACAAAAAGTGTGTTGAGAAGTCGAAGAATTTTCTAGTTTATTCTAGTTTCTTTTTCTTTGTTGCTGATTGTAAGTAGATATTTTCTTAAATAATTCACAAATTTACAATACTGTTAATTTTTAGGGTCCATAGATTTTAGGCCCAAAATTAAATTTAAAAAGATTTACGGTCCAATTTTCTCAGTATTTTTTTTACTCCTTTTTTCTTTTGGACCCTATTACCCACATATAGAAGAAACATTGTTGATACATAATGTATTATGTATAACACATATAAAAAATGAAATGAAATATGAAACTTTAACAATAAATTATGCGTTATTTATGAAATAAAACAAGAATTAATAAACAGAAAAACGTTGTAACATTGACATCTAGACATACCTTAACTATACTAAATGTGTTTTGTTGTATCAAAATATACATAATTTATACTAAATAACGTGTGTATTACGAAACGAATAGTAAGCTTGAATTCAATCGAAAAAAATCTAAATAAAATAGGCCAGCGCTTTGGGGAAAGCTAAAAAGTTTCCGGGGTGTGAAGACTTGGTCAAAAATTGGTCAATTTTGTTTGACAATTTTATTTAGGGGGAAAGCAAAATACTTCTCCACCTCACCTCGATCTCTCTCCACCTCACCTCTATCTTCACCGATTAGGTCGCCGGCCGGAAAATTTTCCGGCCGGCGACCATTAAAAAAAAAAAAAAAAAAAAATTTTTCACTCTCTCTCTCTCTAGAAACTCCGGCGAAGGGAAACCCCTTCGCCGGAGTTTCTAGAGAGAGAGAGTGTGAAATTTTTTTTTTTTTTTAATGGTCGCCGGCCGGAAAATTTTTCGGCCGGCGACCAAATCGGAGAAGACAATGAGGTGAGGTGGAGAGAGAGTGAGGTGAGGTGGAGATAGAGTGAGGTGAGGTGGAGAGAGAGTGAGGTGAGGTGGAGATAGATTAAGGTGAGGTGGAGTGCTTTTTTTTATTTCCCCTTAAAATTTATTTCCCCGGAAAATCTCTAAAATTCTACATATTCCCTTTAAAATTTCACACCCCGGAAACTATTTAGCTTTCCCCAAAGCGCTGGCCATAAAATAATATAGAAATATTGGTGGAGAAACGAGGGTGGTTTTCGATGGTGGTTGTTGTCTTCACTATTCGGTCATGGAGGAAAGTTTCTCCATTCGGTTATGGAAGGGGGTTTTTAGTTTCGGGAGTGCTACATGTACAAAGTCCTTGACAAAATTCTTGACTTAATGACTCATTTTCACTAAAAGACAAAAGTTGATCAAAGTTTGACTTTGATCGGAACCGTTCACTTAGCATTTTGTTAAGAATCTTGTCAAAGATTTTTTTTTTACATTTAGGATTTCCCTTTTACTTTTAGAGAGACAGAAAGAGGGTGATGGTTATGGGATAGAAGATTGGAGACAGAAAATTTGAGAAATAAAAGGAAAGGGATCTTTGGGGATTGGTTTTCAAAAGTGAGTTTTTTCTTATATAAAAGTTTATAATAGGTATTATGATTAAATAGAAATCACAGAGATCTGTTTTTTCTAATAGAGATGGGGTATATTTGCACAAGATATCTATTATAATTATTATCTTGACTTAAAACCCTATATTAATATTAGTGTGGACTAAATATGTATTTAGGTGTAGATTTTTAGACTAAGAACTAAAAAATTATAATTTTTATATATATCTCAAAATCATAAATGCAAATATTTTTGTTGAATACCTTTTGGATTTTATTTTTGTTGAAAAACACTTTTTCGATGAGGCATGATTAGGAAACCAAACCACGGTTCAACAACTGATCTTTCATCCTTAATATTTATATATTGTCTAGTTATTGCCACTAAAAAAAGATTTTTTGTTATATTCATAGAATCAAAGAATATTTTTCATAAATTACTTTCTTATTTTTATTTTCTTCTAGCCACATGATAAAGTTGTACCTTAATAAATTACAACATCTATGACAAAAATAATGTAAAATATGAATATTATTAGGTTATTTTGTTCCCATAGGAAACATCTAATTATTTACATTGCTACCAATTTTACCACATTGGCACATAAAATGTTGACTATTAATTTTCAAAATAGAAAGTAAAAAAACTAATCAATTCTAAATCCTAAATAATTATAACAAACAAAATCAAATTTCTGATTTCCTTTTAGAAAACAAATCCTTCTTTAACAAGAAATCGGTTTTAGTACTTGTGAACAACTCGGTTTATATGGAGTAGTATATTCTTTAGAAAATAGGAATCGGTTTAGTACTTTACACCCTTTCTGCAGGTCTTCACCACTTCTGAACTTCTCCCAACCAACTTCGATTCTCTCTCAATCAACAACCACCATGAGCGGCGGCGGAGGAGGAGGACAAGAAGGTCCTCCACCACCGTCTGCAAATTCCGGCGGTCAATTTCTCCTTCAATTACTTCAAAAACCCCACCAATCTCAAACTGCACCTTCAGAAAACCCTACCTTTCTTCTCCATAGTCACCAGAATCATCTTGATCCTGCTGTTGCTGTTGTTGGCCCTAGCGTTCACTTCCCGCCATGGCAATCTAATGGTCAAGATTCACATCCGCCTCTTCCTCAATGGTTATCTAATCAAACTAGTAATAATCATAATCATTCTCATCTGCACCCTGGGTTTCCTCCAAATCCGTGGACTTTACCTGGTTTATCACCACCTCCTACTTCAGATTTTCCTGGTAAGCATCCCATCCTCCCTGATGAACTGTACCGATTAGGGCTTTTAGGTAATCCATCGATTACTGGTAATTCTAGTCATCAGCATCAACAACATCTCCACCAGCTTCATCAGCAGCAGCGACAGCAGCAGCAGCAGCAAGAGGAGAAGAGTATGATGATGTTTGGATCTTTGCCTTGTGATCTTAGAAATCGCGAGGGTTTACAGAATCAGAATCCGTCAGTTGATAGGCTAAGTCTGGACAGTCAATTATGGCTTCAAAGGGATCGGGAAGTGTTTGGATTAAATGGAAGACCTAATTTTGATGAAATCCGACCTAATTTTTCACAAAACCGGGAACTTGATCACCAGTTGATGAATTCCCAGAGTCATCAAGGAAACAATAGCTTGTTTCATGATCAAGGAAGAGGAGTTGGAAGTGGAAATGGGTATGGAAGACAACAACATTTTGAGAGATCACATCCAGTGCTTGAACCAAGGAGAGATCCACCTGGTTTTGCTAAGAAGGAAGGTAGAGTTAATGGGGAGTTAAATAACGGCCGACCTTATCAGGTTCATGAAGATGGAGATGGGATTTTGAGGAGACAATCAAATGGGAATGTTGGAATTCAAGGTGGTCTTAGCAGACAAGTTGATCATCCTGGTCCTCCTCAAGGAAGTAAACTGCACTCAGTTCCAGCTTCGGACATTGAAGAATCTCTAGCGAAATTGCACCGTGGAGTTGTAGAAGACTATGGAAATTCTGGGTTAGTGAGGCAGGAGAATAAGAGAAGAGATCAGCGGATTGGTGGGCGAGAAGAGAACGATTTGGCTGAGAAGTTCATGGGTTCTTTGGCACTTAAAGACAGATATGAGAAAAAGAACGATATGAGACGACAAGATAATAACTCTAATGATAAGGTAAACTTTTGGTCTTTGAGTTGCAGTACCTTTCAAGTTATATGATTGATGCTTCATTTAAGAACTTTTATTCTAAAGATATATGTTTTTTTGTGTAGTGAGTAATTAATACTTTATCTGCGAACTTACATGGCCCGCTCCCGCTATTTTGTTAAGTCAGGTCGAAGTTATATATTTCTAATTAGGTCTGTTTGAACTTTGAGTAGGGTTTCAATATAAACCACGTTGTTTGTAGTGGCTATGTCTTGAATATACTACGGGAATGATAAATTGGGAAGCTTGTTCATGTTCAGTGTATTGATTAGTTCGTAGAAGTTTAAAGAAGTCGGAAACTAGTATGCTGTAGAAAAGAAAATGAAGTAAGGTACCTAATATCATATTCATCATTTTAATTATCACTCTGAGAGTTGTAACATGAATTGCTTTGGATTGTCACTTCATAATGGAATTTCACATCTGAATTCAGAACAATATCCTCATTTTTGTTTCGTAATGGTGCAAATATAAGTACATGACACCATTAGCTTCGTAAAAACAAAACTAAGGGGAGAATCTACTGTTCAAAGAAACCTAATAATGAGCACAAAGATGTGAGTGAAGCATGAAACTACTAAATACTTACATCATAGCCAACTTAACCGATCATGAAAATTGGTAAGTGTACAAAAGATCTTGACTTAATTTATAACATGATGGCTCACTCAGGTAAAAGAACGGTCCAGATTGTAGTCAAACTTTGAATATTTTTGTCTTTTAGTGAAGGTGAGTCATCAAGTCATAAATTAATATTTCTGGAAGTTACCAAATAAACCCTAATATACGCTTTTATTGTACTAATTGATATTAACTACAACTATTGTCCCATTTGTTGTGGAATTAATGTTTCTTGATTCCTAACAGACTAAGAGCCACTAAATTGTCTGCATGTTCTGGTGCTTTTACGTAGATAAGAACTATAACACCATTTATATGTAATCTAGAAGTGTGGATGTGTAGGTTATCCTCTTTATGTTCTAATGCATAATAAATATGCTCACAGTTCTTATCTTTGGCTACTTTAAAGTTTTGAAGGAAGAACTGATCTTTGTAAACCATCTTCCCCACATGTTCTAGGGCTCCTTCCACTGATAGTGTCGTTGAGATATGCTTTCTCACGCTGCTGCACATTGTTTATGCTCGATCTTTTAGCAATCAAATTTGTCTAAAGATTTTTCGTAGCATTGATTGAGTGGAGTTATTTTCGGGCTTATTGTGTACTTTATTAAAATACATTTGTTAAGAATTTAACTTAAGTAAAAGAAGTCTGGTCAATTAGAGAAGGACCTAGGTGCCTAAGATTCTAAGAAATAATTGCATCTCCTTTATGCTATCCATTTAATATATGTATATCAAGCAAATATATTACCGGGAACTGTTATTTGTCTTCTCATTGTTGTGCACTTTGAATGCATTCTTTTGTTGAACATGTCAACTGGCATTTAATAAGATAGACCCATTTACGTTTATGAGAAAGCATTAATTCCTTAACCCTTTAGTTGCTCTACGGACTGCAAAAATAATGGTTGCTATTTTTAATTTCATAAATGAGAAATTGAAATGTTGAAAAAAATTATAACAAGGTTATTGGTTTAACTTCTGTGACGAAGTTTCCATAAACATCTTCTTTACCCTCTAATGGTCCCTAGTGGGGATTTAGAAACAGTTTGTTACTCTATATATGAATAGGAGTAAATTAGGATCCATATCTATTATCTGTATTCTATAGACTATATGTTTATCCTATCAAAATATGAGTAAAAGGATCTCAGCTTCTGGTGCGTAACTTTGATAAACATTATATTATATGCTTGATCTGCTTAACCCTTTCTATTTGTTTCCGAGAAAGAAAATGTATGGTTGGTATGCATGTTTTCCTTTGTGCACAATATAGTGGACCGTAATATAAATTCAAATTTTCAAAAAAAAATAAAAAATATAGTGGACCGTGGTCTTGTAGTTAATTATATATTTGTACAATTATGAAATTAGTTTTATATTTTATATATGTGTTTGACATTTCTTAGTTTTTCTCTTACTTATTTTGGTTGTTATTTTTATTCACCAGCAATCTAGAGGCCTATGGGTACCTCCTCAGCGAATGAGAAATAATAGGAAAGAGATCGAATGTCGCAATGATATAAATAGACTGAATTCTCCTCTCCTTGATATTTTTGAATCTCTAGTACCACCCGAGGAAGAAAAGGCCAAGCAGAAGCAGCTATTGACGTCACTTGAGAAATTAGTTGTCAAAGAATGGCCTAGAGCACAGTTGTATCTTTATGGTTCATGTGCTAATCAATTTGGAGTTCTAAAAAGTGATATTGATGTGTGTCTTGCAATCGAGGATAATGATATTAACAAGTCCGAGCTTTTGCTTAAGTTGGCAGAAATTTTGGAATCTGATAACCTCCAAAATGTGCAGGTTAGTCTTCTCTTTGTGGTAATGAGATTCTTAATATATTTCAAATATAATTTTTTGAAATATTCAATTGCAAACACGCCTTCCTAAATTGTGTTCCGAAACAAGGAATATTTCAGATTCCATTCTTTGAGTAGTGTTCAAAGAAACTTATCTGAATTTTTTCAACAAGGATAAAGAGTTACATGATCCGTAATCAGGAAATCATGTATTAATTCCTTAATACCATATATACCTTATTGCTTTATTTTGTGCTTTTATCAATCATTTTTCTTTTTAACTGTCACAGGCACTGACACGTGCAAGAGTTCCCATTGTTAAGCTTATGGATCCTGTAACTGGACTCTCATGTGACATATGCGTGAATAATGTTCTGGCTGTTGTCAACACAAAACTCCTAAGGGATTACGCACAGATAGATGGTAGACTTCGACAATTAGCTTTTATTGTGAAGCACTGGGCCAAGTCACGAGGAGTCAATGAAACTTACAGAGGAACCCTATCTAGCTATGCGTGAGTTTGGGACTTGCATATGATTTACTCCATTCTCCTAAATTTGATTTAGAATCATTAATTTGCTTCTACGTTCTTGACAATTGACTGTTCTAAATTCTTTGTTTCAGCTATGTTCTTATGTGCATCCACTTTTTACAACAGCGAAAGCCTGCTATACTCCCATGCTTACAGGTATGCAGTGTTCTTGTACTTGCCTTATAAAAGCTCAATTAATTGGTTTTATCTGAATGTGTTCTTTTTCCCCATGCCAACTTTGCGGGTTATATTGTCGAATACCCATTTATAAAATTATAAGGTTGTTGTTCTAAATATAATTACGACATTATCCTGGTATCATAACGTCATCTTATCTTGATATGCTTGCTTATAGACGTATGAGTAGGCTGAAACACATTTGGTCCAACAGCAGTATTGCTTTGATGTTTGTTGTACCGTTGCAGACGCTCCTTTTTATCCTCAAACAATTTTTTTTGTTGAAAATGTGCAATCAAAACTTACAAGTTACTTCTTTTTACACCTTGTATAAAGTACTCGGTAAACTTGGTTTATAAGATTCTTGTGATAATTAATAGTTGTAGCAAACGATCTAGCTAATTGTTGTTTACTTTATGAATGAGACATTTTTTTTACTTTTCCTTATTAACTTGTGCATTTTACGGCTTGACCCTTGGTCCATGGCCTTATCGAAGTAAAATGCCTTGAGGCTCACCATTTTTTAGACTCGGGGATGAGCTTTAGTTGGTTTACACTTTTTGTAAGCACATTTAACTTTCAGCGTGCAAATTTGGGTTTGTTTGTGTTTAGAAGTTGCAGTCAAAAGCTTAACTGGTTTTGAGAGCAGAAGTTATATTGTGCTGAGCAATATAATATGGAACATAGAACGCTTGTGCAAATACAAATATATGAATTTTAGTTCTTTGGGTTGATCAATAGTTTTTGTGACTTGTGTGCTTAATGTAATTGTTTACTATAAAGCACTTGCTGCGTACAGAAGATCTTCTTAACCAGTCGGCTTGTGGGGGTAGTCATCCAGAAAGACCATGACAGCTCTGGGGACACCCAGGATCCTAGCTGAATCAGTTGTAGTGTTCAGGCTACCTCCTGCATTTTAGGGTTTTAGGCTTTCTTATTAACACTTTCACAAGGAGGTGTCTCGCTCCTATGCTGTGGATCGTCCTATATCACATTGATGTGCCTTTTTTGCTGTTTGGTTATGTCTCTTATTCATTTCACTTTTAGCGGAACATACACTAATTAACATCTATTAAATTTGAGGCTCGTGTAGAATACCACCTCTAATAATGGGTACCCGTTATAAGACGTCATAAGTTCACTATGTTCTGTTTGTGTTTAGCTTCGTGCAACTGACTAAATAGACATTTGCCTAACTTTTTCCAGGAAATGGACACAACTTATTCTGTCACCGTTGATGATATTCAATGTGCTTACTTCGATAAAGTTGAGAACCTTCGTGAATTTGGAGCAGGGAACAAAGAAACTATAGCTCAACTAGTCTGGGGATTCTTTGATTATTGGGCTCATCGTCATGATTATATGAATGCCGTCATATCTGTTCGAACTGGGAGTATACTAAGGTGAGTGTTCACTTAAAGCTATACATTTGACTTCACATTAGTAGATTCTACATACATATTCACTGCCTGCACCTTAGACAGCGTCAGATATAAGTTGGAATTCATCATACCCGTCACTTGTATTATTTCATGAAGTTTGAAATTATACGCGATATTTATCTTGTTCTGAAAACAAGCCCAGATAACAATTTAAACCCTTCTTGATTACTTTTCAACTTACCCAAATCCATCTTGGTAGTCATATCTGCTGCCATAGGTGTTTTATTTATTCAACTCTAAATGTTTCTGCAGTATCCAAGCAACATAACTCAAATAGTTTCTTTTGTATTTTGTTCCATTTCTTCACTTTATTAGCTACTAAATTCACTTTTTCTCTCTTAACTACAGCAAGCGGGCAAAGGATTGGACAAGGCGAATCGGAAATGACCGTCATCTAATATGCATAGAGGATCCCTTTGAGACATCCCATGATCTTGGTCGAGTTGTAGACAAGTTCACAATAAAAACTCTGAGGGAAGAGTTCGAGCGAGCGGCTCATATTATGCAATATGATCCTAATCCTTGTGTTACCCTTTTCGAGGAGTATGTGCCTAATTGATCATATCTTATCCTCAGTTATTATTTCATGTCTTAATCAGATTTTGTAAAGTTTAAGCAGATAGTTCAACTAGTCTCTTAACTTTTTCTTATTTCCTTTTCATATAATATTATATCAATGGTGCGGTAGTATGCTTACTGCTTCCCCTTCGAATTTAGAGAGAGAAAGACAGGGAAATTTCTGTACGCTGTTTCTAGTATCTATTATTCAAATTATTATATGTTTTTTTTTTGAGATAATTATTATATGTTTTAGTATTTGCTTTCTCTGGTTTAAATTGTTGCGTTTTCTTTGATATTTTTATTGTCATTTTCATTTCCACCATTGTGGTTGATAGTTGAGGCTCTATGGTAGTATTTACTCAACAATGTTCAACTAAGAGCATCTAGAATGCAAGACTCAATTTGAAAAGTTCAAAGTTATACTTCAAATTTTCTAGAGTTTTAATAAAATTTATTTTTCTTGCAAAATTCAATTTGGGTCAATAGATCAATAATTCAGAATATTATTTGAGAACTTCGATTGCCTTCAACATTTAAATAATCACCCATCTAAGAAATGTCATTCAATAAAGCTTTTGGAGTGTGAAACTGGACTCAATGGTGTCCTCTTGGAAGTTGGAAGAAAATTCCAATTGAGACATGACATGATTTAAATACGTCAGGTGAGTACTGCGAAATTTTGTCTTCATATCTCGTGTCTATTTCTTCTTGAGATGTATATTGCCACATCAATTGGGAGATTTCTTCTCAGGATGTATACTGCCACATCAACTAGGAGAGTGAATGTAATTGAAGGTAGTAGCGCGCTCTAAAGTTTGGAGTATGTAACGACTTCTCCTTATGGGATTTTAGTTTCTTTTTCTTAGGAACAAATTCTCATACTCATTGAATTTGGACAGGCGAGCAAGAACATAGAGGTAAAACAAAATAGTAAAAGGGAAGAAGTTACCCTTACACGCAAATCTCAGGTTTCTCATAGAGGAAAAAATAGAGAGAACGAGAGAGATAGAGGGCCTCAGAGAAAGATAAAAGTTTGAGAGACTCATCAAGGATTTAGAGTATGATTGATTGAAAGAGGCTGAAAAGGTTTTTCAGAAAAGCAAATTGGTCAAAACTCCCTAGGTTAGCCTTCGTTTTCCCAACACGATCCATGAAAAGTTTTGTGAGAGGTTTTTTAACTAGTGACTGCGATCAAGGCTTGTACAAATAAGTTCAAATACATACATAACTTGCACATTTTGGGCCGATTTACATATGTTTGGGCATGGAGTCAAAACCTACAAAATATTGGAAGGCCAAGCACCTACAAATTATATCTATGGCAATTCTTGAGTCAAGGGTTAAGATAGCTTTATGTGGAGTTAACATAACACTATCCAATGGTGCTCATTCATTGGGCTATGAGACCTTGTGCGACCAATAATGGAATTCCCTACCTGAGTGACATTACCTCATCCTCCACCTTAAAATATCCAAATACTTAGTTTTATTGGATCTTCAATCTTTTACCAATAATAACTACTAAAACTAGCCACAATTAGGTTTACCCACCCACATGCTTAATATACTTACTAAATTAATTAAACAAATGAAATCTCTCTTGAGCTTGACTTTCATTCCTTCCACTCACAAGCACTCACTTCCCAAGTTGAAGAAGAAGAAGAAGAAGACTCATTACCCACTGACCAGAAGGAATTCAACAAAATCAATAATGGCAGAACTCAATCACTTACCCAAAGTTCTCATTCTCAGACCATTCCCATTACTTCCTTCATTCCAAGAATCATTTTCTAAGAAATTTGAATCTTTAAAAGCATGGGATTTGTCTATTCCTTTGATTCAATTCTTAAATACCAATCATACCCAGATTCAATCCATTAAAGCCTTAATTTGTGCAGGTGGGGGTGTTAGAATCTCCTCAGAAATTCTCAACTTTTTGCCAAATCTTGGTTGTGTTTTAACTACCAGTGTTGGTCTTGATCATATTGACTTGTCTGAGTGTCGCCGGAGAGGGATTGTCGTCGGTAATGCTGGTAATTTGTACTCTGAGGAAGTTGCTGATTTTGCTGTGGGTTTATTGATTGATGTTCTCAGAGGTATCTCGTCCGGCAACCGGTATATTCGCGATGAACTTTGGCCTCTCAAGAAAAAGATTCCTCTTGGTTCTAAGGTTCTCTCCCTCACTCTCTCTGTTAGATCAAACTAGTACTACTACTTGATGTTATTAGGAATGGATCCAATTGTGTTATTCACTTGCTTGTTTCATATTCCATTATACAAGTTCAATGCTCATTATACTTGATCAAGGTTTGGGTTTTCTAATCTATGGAAATGACATCTTAAATGCTTTTAGGTGAGTGGCAAGCGGGTCGGAATCGTTGGACTTGGTGGTATCGGCTCCGAAGTGGCGAAAAGACTTGAGGGATTTGGTTGCATTATCTCATACAACTCAAGGAAGAAGAAACCATCTTTTTCATACCCTTTTCATTCAAATGTCATTGATCTTGCAGAAAACAACGATATCCTCATAATTTGTTGTGATCTAAACAAAGAAACCTTCCACATTATAAACAAGGATGTATTATCGGCATTGGGCAAGAATGGAGTTATAATAAATGTAGGTAGAGGAGCTCTTATCGACGAGAAAGAATTAGTTCGGTGTTTAGTAGCAGGAGAGATTGCAGGTGCTGGTCTTGATGTATTCGAGAATGAACCTCATGTTCCGAAAGAGCTATTTGAGTTGGATAATGTTGTGTTAACTCCGCATAAAGCTATCTTAACTCTTGACTCAAGAATTGCCATAGATGATTTGATAACAGCAAATTTGGATGCTTTCTTCTCAAATAAACCTTTAGTTTCTTTAGTCAAGAATGATTTATGAGACTCTATGTTTTAATCTAGGATTTATTTGTAGTTGTTGCTCTCTTTGATTTGTTAATTTTTCTATCGAATCGAAGTTCTGGTTATGAATGGTTCCTTATGTTTCACATTTTCTACTTTATTTTCTTTCATCTGCACTGAAAAATCACGTCGAAGTTACTCCTATGACATCCTTATCCTCCACAAATTGAATCAAATGATAATAGAAACCATAGGTAGCCTATACACATTACTATCACTTGGAGTTGGCCCGATGATAGCGGCAAAATGTCAGGTTCAAGCTTTAATGAATCAATTTTGTACACATCTATCAGGATCCACGAGCAAAGAGTTGAGGATTTGGTTTGTAAATCGTTTCTTGATGTTTTTTCATTCTTTAACTAGGATAACTTTTACTTAGAACTCCAGATTCAAGCCAGACAGAATGCAAAATTTTAAGATTTTTAATGCACAAAACTTGGTTGATGGCCTGAATATAAGAATGAAAGTCTATCAAATTGATAAGATACTCGAAGTGGTGCTTGTTCACTGCAAGGAAGTTTTTCGTCTAAGATCACCTTGTCTGAAGTAACGTTCACCAAAAAACAAACTAATACTTTGGTAGAACAAAATAAACAACGTATTCGTTCATTATCCAAGAAAGCAAACAAATTTACAACGTGCCTTTTTCAGCCAATATATCCATAGTGAACAATGCATCATTTTTTTAGCCAATCCGACCAGTTGGAGGATTATTTTTTTTTAAAATAAACAAGCTGAACCCCCAAAATGGGCGAGGGGCTGCCTACGTACCAATGAATTAGAACATGAAATCCTCTAATTCAAAGGATCAAGCCTTCACGTAGTTCTCTCTCGTCCCTTTATTACCCATTAATGTTACTTCCCTTCATAAACTCATATCCTGAATCCTGATTATGCTGCTGCTGTGGTTCTTCTTGCAATCCCTCCTGATGAGGTCTGGACAGCTCCGCTGGTTGTACTCCGTTATTGTTCAAGGAGTCATTGTGTTCAATGCCCAACAATGATGACAATTCTTTCATTAATTCATCAACTGATTCTATATCATTCTTGTTCTTCAAGTCGGCGAAGTCCATGGGGATCGTTTGATAATCAGAAACCATACCTTCCCAGAAAGACGGATCATTACCAACTTCATTATTTACATCATCAGCGGGTTCTTGTGCTACTACATTAGTATTGTTCAAGTAGTCATAGTCCATGGGGATTTCGTAAGCAGTGTCCGTCATGTCCTCAATTACTATTGCTGTTGCATATGTTAAGCCAACTTGGTTATCTTCATTATTGTTCAAGTACTGCTGCTGGTGTTCTTCTGGCAATCCATCTTGATGTTGTAGCTGCTGCTGGGCTTCTTCTTGCAATCCATCCTCATGAGGTCTGAGCAGCTCTTCTGATTGTACTCTATTATTGTTCATGTACTGATTTTGTTCAATGCTCAACAATCCATTCATAAATTCATCATCTGATTCTTTTGCTACTACATTATTATTGTTGTTCAAGTCGATAAAGTCCATGGGGATCATCATTTGATAATCAGAAACCATACCTTCCCAAACAGACGGATCTTCATCATATACATTATCAGGGGGTTCTTCTGCTACTACATTAGTATTGTCCAAGTAGTCAAAGTCCATGGGGATCATTTCATAACCAGTGTTAGTCACGTCCTCGATTACTATTCCCGCTGCATCTATTAAGTCGACTTGGTTATCTTGAATAGGCTGCTGATATGCACTTATTACTTCTTCTAGCGGTGATGTCGTCATGTCCTCGATTACTAACCCCGGTGCATCTGTTAAGCCGACTTGGTTATCTTGAATAGGCTGCTGATATGATACTTCTTCTACCGGTGATGTCGTCAACTCTGTTCCTCCTCTTGCAGTGTTGCTGCTGCTGCTACTACTACTAATACCACCATCGCAAACTTTCCTTCGTATTTTACAAAGGACATACCCATTGTTGTTGGGGAATGTATCAGTCAAAGAGTACTCATGCATAATCCAACTAATATTTGTTTTTCTTCTTTTGGAGTCAGGTTTTGATGAATTTTTATTAGTCTCTTCAAGTGAGAAGCTCTTCTTGATACCGATTTTCATATTTTTGTCGTCGAGAATTGGTTTACCTTTACCCTGGCCTTTCCAAGTACATGTACCGACTTGTCTTGATGATCTGACAGACTTATCGGATTTCTTCTTTAGTTTTGTGAAGAAATATCGTATCTCTCCACAGTTTTCATCGTTATTATGATTACCGTTACCATGTTTGCTAGTATCTAGATTGTAGTTTATATGGCCATCATGGGTTAACTTTGCAAATAAGTCCCATGGTTCGGTTTCGTAAACATCTCTTTCGAAGATAAAAAATTCAGTAAAAGGTGATAAGTTTTCTCCCAATACCTTCTTCTTTAGAAAGTCTTCGATAAGTTCTTCGTCATTTGGGCAAAATCTACACCATTTAGGAAGAATTCCTTCGAGTGTTTGTACTTCCATTGTTGTCGCACTACTGCTGAAGGAGAGCAAGTATATTTATAATGCGGCAGGTTATATATATATATATGGTGGTAAGTCGGCCTTGAAATCACGAAATCAGGTAGTTACACACATATTTAGGAGTCTTCTAACAGTCAATCTTAGAAAGTTTCTAATTATTACTACTAGAGATTCTTAACAGAATAAGAGGCAGTAAATTATCTGTTGGGGAAGTGTGGACGTGTAGGCGGTTAGTTATGTTGTTTATGTCGGCATCTCTTTTTGACTTTTGAATATGTTGTTTTTTTTTTGAAACAGTATTGCCATTAAACAAATAAAGTTACAACTTAGTCCGAAAGTACATAGAAACTCTTACACAATAAGACTAAAATATAACTATAGTTAACCATAAAGGACTAAAAATTCAACTTGGACTTAATTGGGTGAACACCGAGGCAGCGAGTAAATGAGCGTCCTTGTTGTTACGTCGGTTACAATAACTCAATTCTACTTGGCGCTGGTTGACCCTCAATCTTAGTCCGTCGATCTCAGCAATCAACCGCCACGGTACTTCCGCATCTACGGTTGAAATTAGATGTAGGAGGACCATTGCATCCCCTTCTACTATAAATACACCTAACCCTAATTCTTCACTCAGATTCAACGCCATTTCAAACCCTAACATTTCACTATACAAAGCCGATTTGGGTGAAATCTCGTTCTTCTTCGATCCCAAAATCAAACCCTCCGAATCCCTAGCGATTACTGCACATGAAGCTCTATCCTCTCTATAAGATCCATCAAAATTTATCTTGACTTTTGAATATGTTGTTACATCATAAAATACTACTAATATTTGGATGGATATATATAGGCCAGCGCTTTGGGGAAAGCTAAATAGTTTCCGGGGTGTGAAGACTTGGTAAAAAATTAGTCAATTTTGTTTGACAATTTTATTTAGGGGGAAAACAAAATACTTCTCCACCTCAACTCACTCTCTCTTCACCTCACCTCTATCTTCTCCGATAAGGTCGCCGGCCGGAAAATTTTCCGGCAGGCGACCATTAAAAAAAAAAAAAAAAAAAATTTCACTCTCTCTCTCTCTAGAAACTCTGGCGAAGGGGTTTCCCTTCGCCGGAGTTCCGGTCTGTTCTTCAACAGACCAGATCTGGCCTATTGAAGAACACACCGGACTGGTCTGTTCTTCAACAGACCACTTCCGGTCTATTGAAGAACATACCGATCTGGTCTGTTCTTCAACAGACCCGATCTGGTCTGTTGAAGAACAGACCGGAACTCCGGCGAAGGAAAACCCCTTCGCCGGAGTTTCTAGAGAGAGAGAGAGTGAAAATTTTTTTTTTCTTCATGGTCGCCGACCGGAAAATTTTCTGGCCGGCGACCAAATCGGAGAAGACAAAGAGGTGAGGTGGAGAGAGAGTGAGGTGAGGTGGAGAGAGAGTGAGGTGAGGTGGAGATAGATTGAGGTGAGGTGGAGTGTTTTTTTTTATTTCCTCTTAAAATTTATTTCTCCGGAAACTCTAAAATTTTACATATTCCCTTTAAAATTTCACACCCCGGAAACTATTTAGCTTTCCCCTAAGCGCTGGCCTATATATATGCATATGGCTGTATGTGTAATAATTAAGGAAATTTAGATATACTAGTAAGTAGTAACTAACTTAACCCCTTCTCCACCTTCATCTTATTCCTCTTCTCCTCCTCCCACTGCCACCACCACCACCGACAATGATGTTGATTTAAGTGTATTGGTGAAGGGTTGTCCTTTCGATTTCATCTACAGTTTCGGATGTTATTCCAGTGACAATGGAAATCTCTTAGAAGAACAAATACTATCCGCCATTGCTAGTCGTGGACATGTAGACGGTGTTAATCCACAGTCTCATTATCATCTCCAGCGAAGCTCCGATGGTCTACTCACCCTAGACATAATTATATAGGGTGAGTAGAACCCGTTAAGGGACAAATAATATTTTGGCTAATGCATTATATAGGTTCTTAACAACATAATTATATATGTTGTCAACATTTTATAATAAAACAAATTTATTTTTTTTGAGAATTCGACTACAATTTTGTTTATTGTCATAAGAGACCTAAAATCTGACAAATTATTACATTATTTATAGCCTAAATTATAAGGGATAAGTCTTGATGTCAAACTGCTTCCACCGAGACTCGATTCCACGACCTCATGAACTTGAGAGAGGTGTCCAACCACTGCACCAAAGAGGTGTCCAACATATATAACAAAATAATTATATATGTTGTACAAAGGAAAAAATGGAATTATGAAAAATATTGTTGTCTTTTTTTTTTTGAGCAAGGGCTGTCTCGTTAACTAGATAATTAAGTATATAGTCAAAATTTTGAAAAGTGTTAGAAAAATAGAATTTTTTTTTTTGCGTTAATTTTTTTTAAGAGTTTTTCTTTCCTAGACCTAGATTTTTGGTTTTTGATGCATTCTTTCAAGGATATATCTGAGATCCTCTACCCTTTCTAGACAGTCAAGTTAAACAGTCTTATTATATGCAAGTCTCCATCACAAAATTTTGGCAAGGAAAAAAAAAACAAGTTCAAACTTAAAGCAATTGGAAAATAAATTGCCATTTCTTATGATAAACTCCATTTAACTACACTAGTTAGTTACTCAGATAGCTAAATGATACATTATGTGCAAGAAGAAAGAAGAACGATAATCAATGAGACATTTCTTTTTGGCATTGTAGGTTCTTACTTATATTTGTGGTTAATACATAGTTTCCTATAATTCGTGATTTCAACAGGATACAAGACAAGACAATAGTCAAAGTTATTTCATGTAAGATAATTGAAATTTTAAATTCTCCTGTTTTTTTTCTCGTTATATAAGATCGGTAATTCATTATCGTGCAAGAACCTTTAAAACAAGGAAATTCAAGTATATATTCTAAATATCCCAACATTTCACCTAGATCACGCAGGAAGAAGTGTTCATTATTTTATTTGTGCACGTAATAGAGGTAGGTCATTCTGAAACAAAATTGAACAGAAAAAAACATTGAGAGGGCGACAGAATAATGTAAAAGCTTTTCTATAAACCTAAATAGATAAATACTTCATGACTTGTGAGAAATAGACCTATCAAGTGATAACCGTCGGCTTTTCTCTTCCTGTGAATTCCTTTAGCTTTGAAACCGATAATGCCAAATCTACAAGGAAAAATATTTAAGACAATCAATCTAAATCTCGCATGTATATATACAAAGTAAGATGATTTTGCTATCTATGAAAAACAATTTCGATAACTGGCCTTATAAGACTAGGGCAACAAAGAAGTAAATGGTGGGTCAAACAATTGAGCTGGTGGCTTCACCCCTGAACCCCAAAAAGGAAATGGTGGGATAATTCCCACCCATTGCCGAAAAATGGTTTCCCAGGCCACACTTCAGGGTCACACATCAGGTTTCAGATCGTTTAATGCCAAGACTCTTTTTCAAGCATGAATATATACATACACACACTCTGTAACTATTGCAAATAGAAGTGACCTAACCTATCAACGGTTTGAGTGCAACTTGGGCATCCACATCGTGTTTCGAAACATCAGGTTCGAATTGTTCGATATAGATTCGAACAGTTGCACCAGCGGAACCAGTTCCCTGTGAATCAAGTATGTGTAAGAATTCAGACAAACTTAGGTGTATTAAATATATAAAAACTGAGAGACTCACCGATAAACGAAAAATAATTCTTGATCCATCTGCGAAAACAAATCGGATTCCTTGTTTGGATGCTACACTACCGTCAATCTGGAGTGTTGAAAATAATGAGTTTATGATGGTTTGAACGTCTAGAATGGAGAAACAAACAAACACACGACTTACTGGATCAGTGTAGGTAAAGTCATCAGCGAATTGGAGGGTGTAGCTCCCTGTAATTGGTATAGGTTGTCAGTCCTCATAACATAATTAGGTTAAAAATCTTGGACTGATTACAGATATGAAGAAGTGATATTTACCATATTTATCACCAGCTTTACTTTTGGAAATCAAATCTCTAAGATATTCCACCATTTTATTCGCTCCTAGAGATTCACATTCCTGAAAGAAACATTTGTTCAGATAAGACTTTGTACCAGTCAACTTACAATAGATTTGTCTAGTAATACATCAAGACAATAGAGATTGTGATGATTACCTCATAGTCGTATCTAGAAAAGAAATTCCTTCCATATGTTGCCCAATACTCTTTGACAACATCAGAAACAGAAACTAATTTCTCGCCAACCTTCTTGTCCTTGTTTCTGTATGCGATGATGGAAAGCCAAGCTAATACAGCCCTGTGAAACACAGTATCACCTCAATATGTTGATAATGAGCTCAAGGTTGCAAACAAGAAAAATTTAAGGCAAGTTAACTCATGACTTCTTTTCTATGTAATATGGGTAACCTCAGTTTTTATATTTATGCCATATCAGGTAGGACACTCATATCCTATACTTGCATACACATAGTCTCTTCAATGGTTATAACTTACATTTGTTTGATGCATCTTCTCTCCATAAACACCACTCATCAATTGTGCATACTCTAACAATAGTTTATCCAAAAGCAAGAGAACTGGAGTACAAAAAGCGAACCTAAGAAAACTGAGATAGTAGCGTACATGGTTATATACACACACGTTAATGACTATGTTTTGTGATTCTTTATCACCATGTGAAGCATCTCGTACTGGTTTCAGATACCCATAGACCCTTGTTATATAGGTTTCTCTGGATGCTTATCGTTCAGTTTAGTTTTAAGGATGGTATATATAACAGTGAAGATGAAGTTCGATATTGTGTTTTACCAGATACCATCTTTCTCACGGATGTGGTCAGAACCTGTTCCAAAACTTTCTTCACCACAGATTGACAACTTGTCAGCATCCATAAGATTCCCAAAGAATTTCCAACCAGTGGGAACCTGAAAATCCAGGAACACTCATTTAGGTCGACTTTCGAAAGAGAGATACAAAGTGTCCCATAAAATGTTTCCATCAGCACAAGAGAACATCAATTCCATAAATAGTTAAGATGTGTATGACAAATAACACCAACAATTTTTCACACCTCAAAGAATGGGAGTTTGAGTTTTTCGGCCACGCGATCGAGAGCTCCACTTGTTGGCATAGATCGAGCTAGACCCTAAAAGAAAGATATGTTCAAAGCAGAAGCCCATAGCCAACATTGGATGTTCAGGAAAAAATAGATGCAAGAAAATGGTATGAAGGATCCTACCTTGGGTCCGCTCTTAAAATATGGAATCGCATCTTGAGCATTAGCTGCAATTATAGCAACAGAGTCTGAAGGTGTGACAAAAAAACTTGTACCAAGAATCATGTTACGGTCACCATCACCTGAATAACAAAAGTATAAGAACAGTGCCTCAACAAAGATACACCCGACAGTCCAGATCTTTGACATCAAATTCAACCCAGAGACACACTTAACAAAGCAAAGGATATGGTCCAGTTAGTAATTGTTGGTGCTTTGACTAATAATAGAGTCATAGAGAAGATTGAATGATGCAAATAATAATTCCTTAGTAATTAAAAGAATAGTAATTCTACTAAAAATCTGATTAATAAGGGATTTGACATATTTTAAGAATGGTGCATGAAGTAATATTAAAGCTTATAAACAGTAACATTGTATCCACTCCCGTAACTCAAGAACTGCTAAGCAGGGTTAGGATAAAATGGAGAAGTATGATGATATCATGATAGTTGCATACCAGAAAGAGAGTGTTTTATTGAATATGCAACTCGCAGTAACCAATATCTCGGAGTGATACCCAACTCATGACAACAGTAAACATGAGTCGGGGATGAAAGGGAAAAATTGGAGAGGAAGCAAAAGAAAAAAAGAAGCAAGTATAAATGCTAGAACTTAGGACTCCTGAAATATGGGACATCGTCAAAACATTAGAAATTGGCAGTTTATGAGAACCATCAAAACAGAAGTTCTATTCTAATCATCTTACCATCACTTGCAGCACCAAAATCAGGAGCACTCTCTCCGTACATTATATCTACCAAATCCTTCGCATACCTATTTCATTCAGGCAAAATGTAAAAAATCTATAACGAAGGAAAGAACTTCATACAGCAGGTGTTACTTTCTTACGTAAGGTTGGGGTCAGGATGCCCATGCCCGAAATCTTCCAACGGTACGCCATTTGTAATGGAGTCCTACATGACAGTCTAATAGTTAAAGTCAACAATTTCATTAATATTTTGGATAGTTATTTTATATAGATGTAGGGATGCAAATATTACTGGTTTGGCTCCAAGAGTTTCCACAAAGATAGGTTTTGCATAAGCTCCTGTTACTGCATGCATGGCATCAAATGTAAACCTGAAAGTTACGGTAGTAGTAAGCAACGATAGATCCTACTAATAAAAGAAGCTATTATTAAGCACAATAAAGAAATCTATGAGAAAAACTCAAATCATTTATACTTATGGTAAGAATACTTTTGAGACTGATGCAGCAAGATAAACCACCAAGAAGGTCCATCATTAAACGGGACATAAACTCTGCATGGTATACAGCAGATGCTTGCGGATATTCACTGCCCAAGTTACCCATTATATGATGTCTATTCAGGCGTGGTATTCTAGTTAGCATACCTGAATATAATTAAAAAGGTATGTGCATGGATATTTGTACTTTAAATCCTTTTGATGGTTTCGAGTTTTCATACTATTTTTGGTAAAACTCATGTGGACCAATTATAACTTTCGTCCACATAATTATAATCTAAGAAGTTAGGGTAAGCATGCCCTGGGCCAATGATATTTGCAAAAATTAACAGTGTAAAATTCAGAGTGGTAATTCCAACCAGAACCCTAAGTTTTTAAGGTAAGCAAGCAAAATGATAGGCAACCAAATACAAATTCACAAGCATGAATAAGACAGAGAAAGCCGAGATAGCTACATTGAAAACAATAAAAATATTTAAGAACAATTTTGATCCTTCATTGAAGTATCACGAATCTATGACCATAATTCAAAGGCAAGGACTCCAAATTGATTAACCGAACTCCAACAAGCTTCAAGAATAACTGATAACTTTGGAAAGGGTTTCCTGAGTTTTCGCCAAGTAAAATGAGCTACATTAACTCCTAGATGAGGTTCAGAACTTCTGATGGTGATATGTCCAGTTCATAGTGAATAGAAAATGGATATATTAGTGACCATCTCACAAGGAACCCAAAAGTGTTGGCTTTACTGTATTCCATATGACAACATACTCTGACGATTACAGATGAAATCAAATTGGAAATTCTTTCCTTATATAAACATTTCTACATCCCTAAATTTATTAGAAGAAAAATGACAACATGAGGAGAGGAGGAGAGAAACACCATGATGGAATTTTATCATCATTGGCAAATAGTCAAATACATCAGAAACAAGTTTTTGCATTTGGCATACCTAAAGTCTGGCCGGCAGAGAAGGCGTCTAATAAGCGGGAAATCAAAGACCTCCTGCAAATACAGAAGGTAATCAAGCTCCAAGTTTAGTAGAACATATGTCGGTAAGACAGTAACCAATATAAAACATAATGACTAACAATTTTGTTTAGTTACCTCCATTAGCTCCTTGTAGTCAGAAACAGGATCTATTACTTCCACACTGAAACTTCCATGTTCTGTAATTCCTAGACGCGAGAGATCAACATCTGGAATGACTGCGGTCTTGATTTCAGAGATCTACAGATAGGATTATAAGCTAGCATTTCATAAATGGAAATATAAATTCACATCGCAATTGACACAACACTGGAAGGGGGAGAACACACAGTAGAAACGATGCAGAAATCATACGTGCAACAAAATTTATAAACCTAGAAGTATATCATATTAGTGGTAGCTCCATACCCACCCACCCCCAAACTAAAACTAGAGATTGCGGTTTCAACCCTCTCTAGTTGTCTAAATAGGTCTCTCTAAATCCAGCTTTAATCAGGGAGAACAAGGAATCCAGTTACATGGCATTACACACTATAATGTTTTTCATACAATATAAGTACAAAATCAAATAGAGGTGAAAATAATAGAGAACCACAAACATATTTGTGAATCTTTATAAATAAAAACGAAAATACAAATGCCAAGAATTATTAGTTATATACACAAATTAAGAAGGATAGATACATACTGAAAGAGTGTTTCCATAGATTTTATCCGTGATTGATTCAGGTGCAGGCTGACCACTACTGTAGTTGAACTGAAACAGATACAAGTTGCAACTTAAGCAGAAAATCAGTGAGTTGAAGAAGAGTCGTACAAAATCAAAAAAATTGTGCGACTAGTCAAATACAAGGAGTAAAAAGTCCATGCTTGCAAGAAGAGCTATACAGATTGTTGGTCTTGAAACCAGATGTATTATGAACCGATTAAGGCATGGAGGATGATTGATGGAGATCCTACGATATCGATAATATTAGAGCTGATGAGTTGTTCACCTTGATACCCCAATCATATTCAGGTCCACCAGGGTTATGACTTGCACTCATAATAAAACCACCATTAGCCTGTCTACAAGCAAACAGAGTAAGAGAAATGAATGAGCTAGCTTTACACAAGACAGCAGAAGCTGACTGCATGATTTGAGTTGAAAAAGTTATCTTGCCTTCTGCTTCCGAATGACCGCTGAAACAGCTGGTGTTGATAAAATACCATCCCTGCCAAGATAAAATTCGATACTCATTTTCCAAGACAGTGATTCATCAAGTATCAACAAGACTAAACTGAACAGTCCCTCCACTGTGGCTTGTTGGTACAGGTTACCACATATCTGAACCTAAGGTTCAATATAGGGCTCTAATCTAGATTCCGATGCTAAAGCATAAAAGTATCCAACTTAAATCAAATTTCTGTATTACTTAGATTACGAAGCCAAACTATGATTCCACTAAAAGAAAGCCTTACCGTCTCTACGACCCACTAGTTAGGCATTCTTTAAGAGATTAAACTTCGTTACATGATATAGAAATTGGCAGGAAGTTCAGTAAGGAGAAGCAAGAAAATTCTTACTCCAAGATACGTATGAAACACATAAAACATTTATAGGACCAACCAAATGAATTACAATTACTAACCTGCCAACTAGAATTTTTCCAACACCATTCCCTGCTGCAATTTTGATAATTATCTACAATTTTGTAAATGCATATACATTAATCTTGAAGAAACATAGGGGAAAAAAACAAATATAAATGTGACTTATTTAGCGGCCCGAAATTGAACCTGGGCAGCTTCCTTATTGAAGTATCGACCATCACCTCCTAACACCAACAAACCATCCTTGAAATCTTGGGGAGGCAAAGAATTAAACAATGCCTAGATAAAAAAAAAAAACAATGTTACATATAATGCAGAAACCCCAAAATCGAAACCCGAAAAATAAAAGCCAATACCTGGATCCAATTAGCAAGGTAGTTCTCTTGCTGAAAAACTTTAACCTGAGAATTCAAAACCAGAAATTTCATTTTTTTATCAGTGATAAATATCAAAGCAGCATTTTGCATGCCGAATACTAAAAACAAAATCAATTCTAACTGATCATAAGTTCCAAAGGAAATCCGCGAAAGGAATCGGAAGTATGAAACTAGAAAAACCTTTTTGCGGAGTCCACTCGTTCCGGTTTTTTGTCCTTCAATCGGTTTCGTCGGTACTGAATTGATCTAAACAATGCACATAAGAAATCAAAATAGTTAGAGCGACCTAAAATCAAACAAATTTAGAGAGAGAGAGAGAGAGAGAGAGAGGGAGAAAGAGAAAGACCTTGATTCCTTCAGGTTCAGCAACAGCAGTAGAAGAAAGTGATGAAGATGAAGAAGCCTTAACAAGAACAGAGGAATACTTCAATGATTTTCTGCTGCCGACTTTTGATTTAGAAAATGTAACTCTTCGAAGTTGAGAAGTAGAGAGAGAAAGAAGTGAAGTTGTTGTTGTTGTTGATGATGATGATGATAGAGTGAGCTTATTAAACGAAGAAGAGAAGATATGATCCAGTCTCATTGTACTAGAAGTCATGGCTTCCTTTTCACTTTCTCTCTCTAAAACCTCTCTCTCTCTCTCTCTCTCTCTCTCTAAAGGAACAGTTTCGAGGAGGAGTGATAAATGTTATAGTAGTTAAAGTGATGTTGTGAAGAAGAAGGTAGAGAGGAGAAAGATCCGTGATTCTGCGGATGACTGGGGGTTTGAGGAACTTTTCATGACTGCCACATGTTCCCAAAGCCGGATCTTGTCTATCCTTTTATTCCTTGGGAATTTGAATTTCTTATGAGAAAATCTATACTGTTTTGACTTGTTAGTCGATTGCCTTTGACCAGGTTTTATTTGGTTTCCGATCAATGACTAACTACCAACCTGAAATAGTCTTTCACGACGACCAACTAATGGCGGGTGAGCTGGTGACTGGCTTCACAAAAAAAAAATTGCTCTTTTTCTTCCTCCTCTCTCCACCTTCCACCACCCCGTTTAGTCGGGTGTCGCCTTCACAAAAAAATTGCTCCTTTTCTTCCTCCTCTCTTCCCCTTCCACCAGCACCACCACCCCCACCATCAACTTCAATTTACCCTGAACAATGGATACCCAAACAACACTTTTTGCCAAGTGAAAACGTACAAAACACATGTGACTATGTGAGCCTTTGACAAGGAAAATAATAAGTAATAGCTCTTCATAAGTTGCAAATGAATGGTGGACAAAAATCTCCAAAAAAAAAAGAAGTTTTGACAAGATGTTTAACAATAGGTCCTCTGAACACAAAAGGAATCACAATTTCAATGAAATACTGAACAATTTCGACTTACAATTTCAGTTCCCTCTTCATGATTCAGTTTCAAACTCAACCTCGTACAACCAAATAGAGAAATAGAATGAGTCTTCTTGCATGTCAGTAAGACAAAGAAATACATACAGCTTTTCCCAAGATCAGGGTGATTATAAAAGATGAACTCCCAAATTGTAAAATGAATCAAAATGAATTAACGTAGGAAGAATATATCGACCAATTGTTGAAGGATCTCACTGAAAACAGCAGCAACGAATCGAGCTCCACTTACCAATTCTCCAATCAGTACAGGTGGTATATTGGTTTCACGTTACAAAAGCCCATTCCAAAATCTTCGTGAAAAGCTCATCTCGTATCTTCTTTGTTATGTTCATTCGCTTAGGTTGCAATTTCTAAGATAAGGATGATTGTACTTGATATACTTGGTCCAGATTGGCTTGTACTTGGTCATTGCGATCTCCAACCATGGTTTCATGTTCCCATTGTAATGGACAACAGCTGCATTATCTATATCGGCCCGATCAATGCTTGGGTTGTATCCCAACCCGAGCACATGCCAGGATTTCTCCAGTGGATGTGTGAGTCCGTAAAATGTGATCAGTCCAGGAGGTAAAGTTCCAAGTTTCCAGAGTGTCCTCTCTTCATTCTGTATAATTTGCCAAAACAAAGACAAAGAAAAAAAAAATATCAGGAAACCATATCGGTTAGTTCAAGTGCAAATACTTTGTAGCATGAATCCACATTATAAAGCATTGGTTACCATGTTCTGCCACTTGTGGTAGATTCCTGTTATGTCCTTTTTCTTCCACACTTTGAGATCAAACATATTCATACCATATGCCCACCCACAAGCATTTGGATCGAAGTTCCTAGAGATTTGTGGGTTAGAGAAATTCAGATACTTGTCGAACCGGTGGAAGCTTTCCCCACATGTCTCGACTGCACCATTAACTTTCCCGTGAAGATTAACTGCCCACAATCCAGTCAAGTCCTTCTGGACCACAATGTCGTCATCAAGAAACAAGATCTTATTTAACTTGGGATATACCTGTGGGAGATAGAACCTCAGATGGTTCAACATGGACAGATATTTAGGGTTCCTGTATTTCAAATTGGAAGAACCGGTTGTGGATTGATCTGCCTTGAAATAATACTCTTTCATAGCAGCAGACTCAAGTTGCCTCAGAACTGGGCAGTAAGATGAGTTTAGCCATTTGAATTCATCGACATTCTCAACATGTATGGTGGCTTTTCCGGGTGGATTCAACAAAAACCACATATTCATGGCTCCAAAGTTCAATTTATCAGTAACAAGATGGAACACATGTTTTTCTGGCTCCTGAAATTCAGTCCGGTAAATTTTATCATGTCAGATCACAATACAATATTTAAAATAGAGGATTTCTAATAACTCGGACATGCTACAAATTTATCTCAAAGCTAGATTAAGAAGTGGTGGACGACAGTGAGAGAAGATATGAGTCACTTGTTCACCTTGGCATTCCTGATGGTTGAGTTGACCACGACCGATGCGGCCAATACATTATCAGAAAAAAGGGCATAGTGGTAAAGATCAGGATTTTCCAAATTCTCACTCCTGGGAAATTTTCTTTTCTCCTGAGGAAGAAGGTAGTAGCCTATTGTCAAGCGCATTGATAGACAGTGAATCCCATTTGGAAGAGTCTTTGCTGCTAACTGGCTGAGAAATGTGCTTTGCTTCTTCAAGCTCCTCACTTGTTCATCTGCTGATTGAAGCATTGCTCTGAGCTTCCTAGTTACCAACTTGCAGTCATAGAGTTCTTCTCTTGATTTTGATAGAGCTTGACCCATAGCTTTGATTTTCTCAGGTGCACTAGAATCATGGGCATTCGATGAAGTACAAAATGAAGAACGGTCAACCAAAATACGCAAATAAAAATGCATAGCTCATAATTGCATATTATAGGAAAAAGCTGACTAAAAGAGTAATTTAGAGTAAACCTATGAGGTAAGTCCACATCAGTAGTCACATCTCCAAGTGCACGTTGACTTTCTTTTAGCCTAGCCATAAGTTCATTGTATAGCTCAAGCTTGTTCTTCATCTTTGCAATGCCTGAATACACCCTAGCCATTATCATTTGATCCCGCATCAAACGTACAGTTGTATCAGAGTTTTCATTCTCATTATCTTTCCTCCAAATGCTATACTTCCCTAAAACTGCAGAATCAACAGCTTTGGAGCGTTCTATAGCTGCATTTTCTAATTTAATGATAGCTTCATCATCTTGCTGGACCAACTGGTTTGCCCTCTCTTCACGCCTTTTCTCTCTCAATTGCTACGTGAAGCATGAAATAATGGATAAACAAACTTTTCCAATGTGAAGCCAAAAATTGAACCCAGGAAAGCATTGTTTCATTTTTCAAATTTTTTCTGAAGGGTCAAATTTGGACAAGTATTCTTATTTCATAGTAAAATTCTAGGAGAAAAAAGTTACCCGTCGAAATTGTTTTGCTGGTGTATCAACAAATGGAGGACGATCCTCTGCATTGTAAAAGAAATTGGAACGTCTTATCAATATAAGAAAATAAATGATAACGATGCACAAAGAACATAAAGAGGCCTCCACTAAAAAGACTTACCAGGTTTAACAACATTTTCCTTGACCTTTTCAGAGGTTACTTGAGCCACATCTAAAACTGTCTCTTTTGCCTTCATCAGGGATCAAAAGAATAAAAGGTAAATGTCTAGGTGATATGAGATATCATATCAACACATGAACACAAAAGCAATACTAATATATTGTCATACCAACCTCATCAAAATCGGTGTTACTCTGATCAGAACTGTCAGAACCAACAATTTTCCAAGAAGAAGAGGAGTTCTTTCTAATATTATCAAGACTCCATGGTCCTAAGTCACGTGTGTTTGCAGTAATGGTGTCAATGACCTATAACACACGGTTGCATAGTTTTAGTAAGTCAACATAAATGACCGTAGATAACATACTATCAAATACTATAACGCATCTATCTATATCAAGAGCAAAAACATTTGCAAAACAAACTTGATTGGTTTCATTTCCGTCTACTTCCACTTGCCTCCTTTGAAAAAAGGCTTTTTAAGTGTTGCACGGCTAGTCGCTCCCTCCAATCTACAATCTGCACCAAACTCAAGAGAATTTGACTATGTGAGTATTCAATAAAAGAAACATGCTAAACCCAGAAGCATACAGAAAAGTACGTCAACTGAATACCTGACTATCAGTTGTGACATCTTTTTCATCTGCATAGAGAATTAAAGCAACCATCAAATCCAATATAAATCGAACAAACTAAAACCATAAAAAGGGAACATCACCATGATGCTTGCTACCAAAATCCAATATTGGGGCTACAACATGGATCATATAGTGAGCTCTTTTATTTTAACAAAGAATCAACGTAACAAGCTCAAACCATTCGTCTCTAACCTTCCACTCCTAATACAAGACGAGGTTGTCATTTTATAAGGACATAGTAAAACTCGAACCCTCACCCTCGTCCCCATAGTGAAAGACAACCATGTTACTATCCAACTAAAGTGAGATTCATGGTTGTCAATTTTTTTTCCATCACCAAGATGCGTCTTTTAGAGTTTAGGACAACAAATGCTGAAACAGAGGCATTACAGAAACCACTACTAGAAATTACATATAATTACAACCTTAAGGTCATTTTTTGGATTATATAAAAGATGGAATTGATATCAAAAGCTTAAAAACCAGAAAAGCACTTTTACATAAGTCAGGTGTTAATTCTGATTAATAGCCTAACAAAATTAACAATTTGAGCACTAATATATATTTGATACAAGTACAACTAAAGATCTGAATAGTAGTATAAAAGACTAACCAATAATCCAGATTTTAACAAAACAAAGAATTTAGTTAGATTTACAAACCGGTGGAAGAACTCAAATGAAGACCTCGCCCAGTGAGGAAAATCAAAGGGGCAAGCACTGCGAAGAATAGAAGACCAATGAAAGGCAGACGGCATCCACAAAAACCCCCATTTTTCTTCTGAACGCCTGCCGCATTGGAGCCGCGCTTCAATGCCATTGCGAAACAAAACCTAGAGAGAGAAATTTCGTGAAGAGAAAGTTGATTTTAACAGATCTAATGCTAGTGACAAGAATTGTTCGATTACAATCATGAAATTACATAATGAAACGATCAGAAATTTGAGGAATTGGATGAGATCGAAGTCTGTAAGAAAGGGAAAAATGAGAGGAAGATGAGAATGTTATGAGTGAGAAGAATCGAGTGGAAGTAAGAAAGGGAAAATTGAAAAGAAAGTAGTAGAGAAGAGTAGTTTGGAATTAATTAGATCTGAGAGTGGGGGGAAATTGAAGTAATTTTGGGTGCTCTCTAGACTTCTCTCTCGTGTGTTTTGAGTTACCCCTCCCTTTTTTTTTGTTGCAACGAATTACCTACGGGTGGGAATTGGGCGGGTATAGGCGTCCATGCGCATTTGAAGCATCGGGTCGGCACGGGTCAGGCACCAAATTTAACTGGCTATTAGGGTAAGCGGGTTAAATTGGGCGGACAATTTTGAAATTCGCCTTGCCATTAAGAAGCTCGGGTAATTCAGGTATGGACGAGTGGTAGCGGGTAAGCTCATAACTTGAAAAATTACACTTTTTCTTCTCCTTCTATAAAGCTCCAAACACCTTTCCTAATTCTAAAGAGACAAATTGTGATTAAAACTAACATTATTTGTGTTGTTCCTTTTAGGAATTAAATCTCCCATTAATATGAAGAATTCTCATGAGATATAATATAAACTTATCCCACTTCTTTCTCCTTCAAAGCCAAACATTACTTCAGTAATCTCCTAGGAATTCTCTTGGGTCATTGCAAAACAATGCATTGGGTTCGTATGATTGTCCTTCAACATATTGTTTACCATCTTAACTAGGCGTAGCAACATGGACGGTTGGGCTTCGTCAATCTAAAAAGTTGGTGTAATTTGGTTGGTTATCATAGGGTGATGTTAAGTGGGTGCGGACATAGGCGGGTGCGCGGGTAAAGATTTTAATCCATGTCCGTCCACCAAGACTTGACGGGCTGGGCGGGTTGTGTCTGAGATGGGCGCGGGCGTCCATGGTCCTCATTGGGCTCGGGTGCCCGTGGACGGGTGCGCGTTCATGAGCAGAATTCCTACCCCTAGAGTTACCCCTCTTGGCAAATTAAACTTACTCCCTAGGGTGTATAATTTCGAGTTCAAAACCATCTTCTCTTTTCTTCGCATTAATCACTCGATCAAATTAAACGTACTCCCTTTTTAATGTTTAATTAGAAAAAGGGAGTGTAATTTCAGTTGTTTCATTTTTTTCAATCTGTTATCTTTCAAGATGTTTACCTAATCTTACATTGAGTGGTTTCCTTGCATATGTTGTTCGAGATTTCAGTTTTGAATTTTAAATGCACTTAAGAAGTTAATCTTTTTTATGAACTTAAATGACTGTTTGAAAGAAATTATGGGAGTTTTCACGGAATTTCCAAAATTTATCTTGATTGTAGTTGTTTTAACATCATATGATGTTTTGTGAATTCATATCATTAATATTTGTTTGTTGCGGGAATTTTTATTATTGTTTACATGAAGGTGATGAATTGGAAAACAAGGTGTGATGCAACAAATGGTGGCCATGATGGTTGTGGTGGTAGGGGGTGAAGATAAAGATGATGACAGTGGTTATGGCGGTAGAAGAAGATGAAGAAGATGGTGGTGGTTCTCATTGAAAATGGAGTTGGCACAATTGTTGTAAATGACGGTGTAAAGAAGGAAACCGTCTTTAGCTGGAGAAATAAAAATGTAAAGAACAGTATTTTTGTCCTGATTTACATTTATGATTCACACACATACTGAACTGAGGGTTAACGTTTTCCGTCTACTTGGGGTGTATATATTCGTTGTTTACAAAAATAGGGGGTTTCCATATAAAACTAGGGGTCAATGTCAAAAAATCTCTCACATGCAAAATGCGGCATGTACGGGACGTTTCACGTTCGTCGTTGGGAGTTGGGACAAACTATATAAATACGTCAAATTCTAAAGGGTAATTTTGACATACACTATAAGCGCGCGTCGGCAGGAAGAAGAACTGGAAAAAGAAATCATAAATCGAAGAGTTGAGTAGTGGGGAAGATTAGGCCGATTTCACGATCCATTTTGTCCGATCTGATAAATGATGAAGAAGAGATGGATTAGGAATTGAATTGGATCTGATTCGAAAAAGAAAAATCCCTAATTTCTCAATTCCAGAATTCTAAATCCAATCTCAAAAGAAGAAGAAGAAGAAGAAGAATGGCGAATAATAGTAATCCGTCTTTTCTACCTGAAATCGGACCAGATGGTATCGCAAGAGAATCCCCTGTCATTGCTTATACCGAAAAGGTTTCTCTCTCTACTTTCTCCCTCTTCTATTTGTAAAATTGCTCCATGAAGATTGAAGAAATGTAGAGTTCAAGAACTCTATTTCTGGTTTTAACTTTCTTTGTTTTGATTTCAGATAATAGCAGCGGAACAGCTTCAACTTAGAAAGTATGATTTATTCTCTTTGATCATTTCCTTTTTCTTAACCTCTTGAATCCGAATTTATCCTTTTATCTGCTATCAATTAATCTCTTCAATTCCTGAGTTCGATTCAGAAATACCTTGATTTGTAGTTTCTTAATATACACCTGGATGAATGAATTTGAACTTATCGATTCAAGTTTGTGATAGAATTAGGGTTTATGTTTTTGATTTGTATGCTTATAACATTTGATTCTTTAAATGTGATTAACATTCAATGCAGTTTTAGAGATCATCAATTTAGTAAAGTTTAACATGGAGTAGTACTTAATCTTTAATCTGCCTCTTAATGTAATATTAATTGCCCAATCTAGCTGCATTATTATACTTAAATCTCGATGAATTAGTAATGTGAGTTTTTCAAGAAAGAACTTTTTTTGATGGCTCAGATATATAGAAGAAAATTATTCTAAAATACGCGATGTTGAACGAGAGCTATCGAACCTTAATTTGGAGTTGAAACTCACAGCTGGTCCAAAGAAAGCAGGTTTCGTAGTTTCTTGGATATTTTGGTTCTTGTTTCTTCCGTTTGACTTTTGAATCTTTCTTTTTGGAAAATTTAATCTATAGTATTCTATTTGCGTAAACTGATTGTTACTTTCTTTAATATGGCATGATCTGTAAGCTCTCGAACACATGCGCAAGAAAATAGAAATTTCAACAGAGAGAATACGTCTTGCTAAGATAAAGGAAGAACAAGCTCGAAAGGTTCGTTTTGTTTTCTGTTGCTCTTTTAGATGTGTTTGATGGAGATGATTACTCTTTATATAATTTTCATCTTACAACTCCTTCTTCCCTAAATGGCAATTTTACATTCGACTAACTTAATTTTCTATAAGGAGCACTTTCGTGGTTGTTCTAAACTAGTTAGGTAAATAATGTTTTTTAAAATAATCCCGTTGTTTCATTTCTGTTCATGATGGCTAATGGAGTCTTTACACTGGATAACAAAATACGTATCTGAGTTTCGAAGGGAAATAACCTATAATAAATAATAGATAATAAATCAGCACATTTGAACTGGCAGTACGTGTCTCCTGCATGAAGGAATTTACATCAGTAGACCGAAGGTTCCTACTTTGATTGGTAGGGAGTGCATTGTAAATGATACTGAGAGGATAGACGTAAGGGTGTGCGATCCGATCTTATAGCGTTCATTTACGCCCTATTTGATGATAATGATCCATTTGAAGAATTTGAAGCTCTCATGTGAACATTTATGTCTTTCTTCGTCACTATCTGATACATATCGTATATCATACATCATTCGTTGGATACATTCTCTTTTTTATTCTTTATATTTTTAGTAACTAATTTTTAGGATCTCTAGTGCATTTCAGGCATGGGAAGAAGCATCAAAAGTTGTGAAAGAGGAGGAAGCACTTAAGCAGAAGCTTTGTGATGATCTAAATCAACTGGTATGTTATTATATTTGTAGTTCTTGCATCGGTTAGATTTTTGAGGTTAGTTGTTTGTTTGCTAAGTCATGTTATATTCCATTCCTTGGGTAGGTCCAAGAAAGCAGTAAAACCCAATATTCTAGGCTGGAGGAATTGAAAAGACGACTTGAAGCTATGAACCCAAACAGGGCTTCTAGCTCTGACTCATCTGTAAGTTGTCATTTTTTTTTTAATTATCGTGCCCCATATCTTCCAAGCTATTCATATGGCACATGAGCAGATGGCAATTGTCAGCATCACACTTTTCCATTGTAGGCACCCAACATGTATCAAACAAACGTGGGAATGCTATAAACCCCAACTCTTTTAATGGTTAATTTGGTTTAGATTCATCATATATCCACATTATAGATTTTTTTCAGCTTAGAGCCTTAGACTTCAGTCAACCTTCGTTTGTAAGCTGACATCAACAAATTTTAGAGATTTTATCCGTAGATTTTGACCAAATGTTGTTGGTGTCAGTTAATGCTACCATACTGCATTCTTACTTTCATCGGTTCTTTAAACATATAGGATGTGAAAGTAGTACAACAGAACAGCACAACAAATCCAGATGTTCAGTCCAAATCTCAAATGGCAGAACCATCAAATGGTCCAGTGCCTGAAAATGCACACAGACAAGGAAATGGACCCGCAGTAGTTAACGGACACAATCAACAGGCATCTACCGAGGGAGAAGGAAGAGGAAAGAAGAAGCTTGTAAATCCAGGAAGAGGAGGAAAAAGCGGGTTTGTGCTCAAGGGTAGAGGAGCTCCAGGGTCAGGATGGACAGGTGCTGGTTTTGATGTCGATGGTAGTACTTGATCTAGTGGAGTTCTTAACCTAGAATCTCCTATATGTGCTGAAGTTGATCAATTAGCGGTGAAATTCCAGTCTCTTATAGTTTCCGTGGTTTCTTTTTGCAATCTATGTTCTTTCTGCAGATATAACCATAGATTACTGAACTCAAAACTGGGTAAATCTTCTTTTCTTCTGCTGCTTTAGATGTCCAAACCATATGAAACTCTCGATAACCTAATCTGTTCTCCTTTTGCGTCTTATTGATGCATCTTTTTTTTTTTTTTTTTGTTAACAACTTAGATGCATCTTTTTTAGTTTATGTGAAATCTAATTCAGACTCAAAACTAGCACAATATAAGATATTCTGTTTTCCTATTGATGAATCTAATTTGTTTTTAGTCAATAGAAAGATGATGTTTCTTGTTGTTTCAAATAATGATGTCTTAATCCTCGACTCATTTTTATGTATGATATAAATGGACATCAAAATCTTTTGAGTCAGTTATTTAGATGAATAAGAGACAAGAGTCGGAAATCTTGTAAGAAAAAGACATTCTAAAACTAAAACACTATCCCTGTGTATACAATCCTATGCCATACTTAGAGAATCAAATGAACGTCAGACGATAAATCTTAGTCATTTTCACATAAGTTCTATTATAATCGTGTACACCTAGCCAACACATGAAGCAACGAAAAAACAGATACATAATCAGGTTTGTATTTAGGTTAGGATTACAGTAGAAATATCAATATTACCTGCATCCTCTAACAAATTATATAGATGACTATTTACATTTTGCACAGCATTTACTTTGAAAGAATTGAATTCCATCTGGAGCATATAAGCACATAAGTAAGATGTTTCACTCTCATCAACAAGGGTTACTGTTGTTGTAAACCTTCATGAGTCCCGGTCGAATCTAGGTTTGGATCAGGGAAGTCTTGAGACCATGGGATCAAACTAGTTGGAGGAAAACAACATGTGCAATCTTCAACACATGGTTCGGGTCTAACCGGATCCTCTTGGTAATGGGTAGGCCCAAAATCTTCATGGGCCGATGCAGATGCATCTCTTAATGGGCCCCAACATTCCACCCTATTGAATTCAGGAATACTTGAATGAAAATATACCCAAACTAGTGCTTCTTCTAGCTCTGGATAGTTCTGAAATAAATTCCCATCTCCATGTACAAAAGCTTTTAGTACCTGTTCATATTTTGATTTAAGGTCAATCAAGGTCCCAATTGAGTGATTTTTTTAAAGAGAGAAAGTGTTAGAGAGAGAGAGAGATACCACAGGAAGTTCTTTTCTGAAGATATAGAGTCTAAGCTTAGCAAAGAGATCCAAAAGAAAGTGACCACCACTAATATGACAATGAACATGAAGAGACATTTTTCCTTTTACTTTCTTCCATTCTGCTACTACTTCATCTCTCTGAAACTTATTATACCATCCTTGTAACTGATTCAATCAAAGTCAATTCAATAATTAAGTTAACTAATTAACCATAAAAAATGATTAATTATCTGTTACAAGGAATTTCTAAACCTGGGTTTTTGTTGAATTTCGCTTTTAATCACCCATTCTTATGAATTAAAAATTGGGATTTCTGATCAATATGAATAAAGATCTGATTTTTCTTTTTAAGGGATTTTTTGTTTATTACCATTAAAATAAAAGATTTGAAAACTCTGGGGGGTAATTAAGAGAATTGAGTTTTATTACCTGAGATCCATCAATTGTTTGAGAAATAGCAAGAGTGAGTTTAGAAGTAATATCACTGTGGGTAAGTGTATAAGTTCTTGGTAGATTACCAGGGTGTTTCTTTTCATCTACACCCAAAAACAATACTTTCAGCTTTGATGCTTCAAAGATAGCTGGTCCAAATAATCTAGCAACCTAATTCAATCAAAACCCACAATTCAAAACCCATAATCTAGAGAGAGAAAGTAATATCTACAGAGAGAAAGTAAAAGTCACTTACAGGAACAATAGATCGGTTGATCTTCTTAAAGGAAGGATTTTTATGGATGAAAAAAGAGGTATTTTTATTAAGATCATGAGAAAAAGGTTTGATTTGTTTTGGGAGAAGAAACAGAGTAGCAGTAAGAGCCATCTCTGATTTCTCTCTCTTTCTTCTATTCTCTCTCCCCAAAAGAGATAAAACTATAATTCTTAACCTGAAATTCTTCACTATTTTAGGTCAAAATAAGGTCCCAAATTTGAAGGAGAAGAAGAAGAAGAGAAATGATTAAATTAAGGTGAATCTTCTACTCCATAATAAGGTTAAGTTGCTTATTAGGTGATTTTTGATGGAGTTTTCGTATAGGGTTAGAGTTTCTTGAATTGGTGTAGACGGAGAAAGAAGTAGAAGAAAATAGAAGCGTGTTTGAAAAGAAGTTAAATCAGAGGGTGACTTTTAAGTTGAGTACTCCTACAAGTTTGGTAGACGTTTAATCACTTTACTTGAGACACGTTGCTTTTTAGGTTCTTGCCTTTGTTATCATTGACATCCCCCTAAATAAACTCAACGGTTTTAATAAGTTTCAAGTATAATAATTCAATGGCAGGTGATTTGGGGCATATACACAAAATCTAGGGACTTCAAGATTTAGGGTCACCTTAGGGGGGTAGTGGAGCAAGACTTTCGCGGACTCTTGAGAGTCCGCGAAAGTCTGAGGCATTCAAATCCAGACATTTGAGAGTCCACGAAAGTCTGAGGCATTCAAATCCAGACATTTGAGAGTCCACGAAAGTCTGAGGCATTCAAATCCAGACATTTGAGAGTCTATGAAAGTCCGAGGCATTCGATTGTAGACAAAATATGTCCCAGACTTTGGTGGACTTCATAGTTTGATGAATTTGTGAAGGATTTGGGACAAATTTGGAAGCCAAAATGTCTTTCAAAAAACAAGAGACATTTGAAGTTCATTATGTGATCAAACAACAATAATAATATTAAAATAATAAATGTCTACCAAATGTCCATTCAATGTCCACAAATATTCACAGATGTTTACGAAAGTCGAAAAATATATTTTTGAAATGTTAGTATAAATATATTATTTCATGTGATTAAACAATAATAATAATATTAAAATAATAAATGTCTACCAAATGTCCATCAATGTCCACCAATATTCACAGATGTCTACGAAAGTCGAAAAATATATTTTTGAAATGTTAGTATAAACATATTATTTCATGTGATTAAACAATAATAATAATATTAAAATAGTAAATGTCCATCAATGTCCACAATATTTACAGATGTCTACGAAAGTCGAAAAATATATTTTTGAAATGTTAGTATAAATATATTATTTCATGTAATTAAAAAATAATAATAATATTAAAATAATAAATATCTACCAAATGTCCATCAATGTCCACAAATATGCACAGATGTTTACGAAAGTCGAAAAATATATTTTTGAAATGTTAGTATTAATATATTATTTCATGTGATTAAATAATAATAATAATATTAAAATAATAAATGTCTACCAAATGTCCATCAATGTCCACAAATATTCACAGATGTCTACAAAAGTCGAAAAATATATTTTTGATTAGCACAAATATAATATGCATTACACATTTTGTCAATGGACTCAAGATCTTAAAATGTCCCCAGGACATTTTGTCTATGGATCAAATGTCTTGAAATGTCTATAAAGACATTTTGTCTACAAACTCTCAATGTCTTGAAAATGTCTATGAACACATATTGTCTACAATAACTCATCCGAAATGTCTTGAAATGTCTACGGGACATTTTGTCTATGAAAGTCCCGCTCCACTCCCCCCCCCCCCCCCCCCCCCCCCCCCTCCCCCCTTAGTTTGATCCAATTGAGTAACTTATTTGGTTAATTTGGTTTTTGCCTCCAATATGTAACTTACTTGCTATTTGATATATATATATACTAGGCATAATCCCCGCCCTACGGGCGGGGAAATGCCTTTTAAGCCAAATATAGAAGCGATATTTGAATATTTAACTTTGCTCTTTTTCTCCGCGTATAATATTTTCTCATTGTAATTTTTAACTTTTCAGATCGTCTAAATATATGTGTAGTATTCTAGAAGTATAAGACGTAATTATCTTAAGGTATTTAAGGTTTAATTTGAGCCTACAAAACCATTTGACGTTCTTAAATCTGTTAAGAAAATATATTTCTCGCTACCGTGATGCTCATTACAACATAAATGATGAAATTTTTCCATACCATTGCTTAACGAACATACTTGATTTACCACGTGCATCTGAATTAACATCAGCCGTGTCCTATCAATCCACCATATACAAGAAAATCACGAAACTGTATCAAACTTATTCAAAAATATGAACAACAATTTACATCGAAGTAAATAGAAATGTTCATTTTGATCAGATTATCTTGTTTGACATATATTGATATAAGTATGTTAGGATTCTGATTAAAAATTTAAAGATCAAAATACCTGAAATCGAATAACATTTATCCATTTGTTACCTGTGGAGTATTTTTTTTTTACTAAAAGGGAAAGATAAAATAAGTTTTTCAGCATAAAAGATCGAGTTAACGCAAGATGCTAATTAAATGAAGTTCTTAGACCGATGTTGTTAGTCCTATTTATCCACCCTATAGATGAAAATCACAAATTTTGATCTAATATACGCAAACTAAGATGCACAACCATGACGATCAAAGTAAACAAAACTATTTGTTGTGTTAAATTATCTTGTTTGACATATATACGCAAACTAATATGAACAACCATGACGATCGAATAAAAACCTAAATCTAATTGTTACTTAATTAGGTTGAACTCCTGAAAGTGTCATATGTTCAACATAAAACAAAACACCAACAACATTTATAGTAGCTTCATTTAACGTTGTTCATGATTCAAAATCTCTTTGTGGTATTTCAACACACAGTTCGTGACATTTACCCATTCACCACAAAATGAGTAAAGATTGAAGATAGAATGTTGAATATAAATACTATCATTAAAAATAACCAATTTACGAACATGGGTTTGAATATATTGCACTTGTTTAATACATCTAAAACAACAAAAGGGAATGTATAATTATTAGGAAAAACTGAGTTTTTAAGTATATGGATGTAAATGGTTTTAAGATAATTAGAGTGAGAGAAAGATCGAAAGAAAGAGTTACAAATAAAAACAAGGATAGAACATGAGAAAGATATAAACTACAAATGGAATTATGCAAGAAAGACTTATGAGAAAATATATTTACCTGGTAAGTTGGTTTATCATGAATAAGCTCTATGTAAACCAAAATTACAGTCAACGGTCTAAAGAATGAACAAACTAATTTGTATGTAACATTTAATCAAGGAAATTCCAACCATAAGTTCAAACAAATGGCTAAAAATTGAAGAAGAACACGTACTGAACTTAATTTGTGACAACTCCATAACTAAACTAATTAATTTCTTAGGAGGGGATGATAATAAGTGAGAGTTTCAGATAAACGAAAAGTAATGAAGAAGCTTGCAGGGAAAGAAAGAAAAAGGTTGCGAAAGGCGATGAATTGAGAAATTACACTGCGGGAGAACCTTGTAGGGGTGTCTTTTAATTTCTTCGCAAGAGATGCACACTCTTGATTAAAGAACAAATGATATATCTAGTGATCCTCCTATAACAGATGGCTTACCCAGTTTTAGTTTCTACCTTTTACTTGGCAAGCTCCTAATTTTTAAAGTTTCAAGGAATCTAGTGCTTGCAACATTTTCAACTTTAACAAGTTAATAGGTCTTGTCAAGATAATTTTGAATGTTTCCGTATTTGTTGCTCATTTTGCCAAGGTAATTTTGAATGTTTCCGTATTTGGTGTTTTTTTTGCCTAGACTATATTGCAAAACAAAATGGTCTAAAACAACAAGAAGAAAAAGCTTAGTATAAGAAATTTTAGTTGCGTTTGTTGTACATAACAATTTCGCTAAACAAAGAGTCTCACTCACACGGTAAGATGGGTTTAAGATACGACTACCAACCTGGATAATCCTGCAGCGATAGGAAAACAATGTTTAGTATAAGGAATTTAAAGTGCAAAAAAAAAAAAAAAAAAAAAAGATCATATCTTCTTTATGCGGCGGCTAAGTTCACCTCTACAAAATTTCAAGTAACTGGCCACACACTCTATCGTCTTCCCGTTGTACATCTTAGTAATTGAATCCTTCTCTACGAGTTAAAGTGGTAAGCCTAGTAGCGGAGGATATTAACAAACATATTTAATCTTTAAGCTAAAAAAATGATAACTCAATTCGAATTGAAAATCTTGATATGTACTTCACTGATAGGATCTCTATTTTTCTTATCTGCATACTTCAACTGTAACAAAACAAGAAGCTGAAGGATTTGGTGGCAAGAAATTCGAAGAAAAAATTGTCATGCATGCAATGAATCAAAGACCAATTTATTTCACGGGAGAAAGGAGAAATAGAAATTGTTCACTTGTTCGTAATTTTTTGTCATTCTAAATTGGCGATGAAGAAAGTTTTGTTAGTGTGACTTTGAATACTTGAAAATTGTGTTTAATTTTGAGGAGAAATGGAGTTGGGTTCCGAACTCTCGGATTTACAGATTTGGGATTCATGAGAGAAAAAAAAGGAGGAAAAACCAAAAAATAATGACAACATGGGAATTTGATTTGTGAGAAATAAAAATTGTTCACCTGTTGGTCATTTTTTGTCATTATAAACTGGTGATGACGACAGTTTTGTAAGTGTAACTTTGACTACTTGAAAATTATGTTTGATTTTGAGGAGAAATAGAGTTGGGTTTCAAACTGGGATCTACAGATTTGAGATTCATGACGGAGGAGAAGAGGAAAAGATAAAAAACCAAAGAGTTGTGACAACGTGGGAATTTAATTTGTGAGAAGTGGGACATTTGAGAGAAATGAAGGACCTATACGGTTGGATTTTACTCGAGGTGGCGTATTATATGGTATGATTTATGAAAGTGGGAAAATAGAGACATTAGTCTCGCACCATAAGAGTTAACTTGATCAAACATATATAATTTTTTAAGATTTTTAGTTCATATCATGTTATACATGGAAATCAATTATTATTTCAAGGTTCTTACGAGTTAATTAGTATTAATTGTACGACAACCTCTTAGTATTCTCCTGTAGAATTTTTCACATGAGTTGGAAGCCTTGACCCTATTATCATTATTTGTCCATGCACCAACAATGAAATTTGTAATTCATCGATTAAAAATTCATCTAGATCTTTTGACTCTTCAATATAGCATTCGACATAACAGGGATTTGGAGTTATTGATATAATAACTATCCATCAGAACATATTTAATTTTTTCACTTCGAAATTTTCCCAAGCAGACTGTGCAAAGATAGAAAGATGTAGTGAGAAATTTCGAATGAAGTTTTATATATGAGAAATTTCATATGAAGTTTTATATATTCTAAAATCCAAAGAAACTAAAATGGCCGGTGTTTCAAGATTTAAAAAACTAAGGGAGAAATAGACAAATTAGAATAAAATTTGATATATGTGGGAGGAGTAAGTAGATATTAAAATGAGAAATAATTACAGTGAAATTAAACTAAGGGAGAAATAGACAAATTAGGATAAAAATTTGATATAATGTGGGAGGAGTAAGTAGATATTAAAATAAAAAATAATGGAAGAGGGAGAGATAAAGATGGGGGGATAACAATTATTAAGAAATTAAAAGTAATTTAATTCATGTCCTAATCACATAATCACATATCATAGGTCCAATCATATTAATTTTGTCCTAATCACATATCCTAGTCACATTCTTTTGTATTAATTGTGTCCCAGTCACAAGGATCTGTTTTGTATAATAGATATATATATATTTTTTGTAAATATTTAGTCTCAGTAAGTGTCCTACCGTTCATTTTAGTTCGGACAAAAAGAGACGAAGATGTAATTAAGGATTTTTGAGTCAACAGTCCAAAATCTGGGGGGTAAACCCAAAAAAAATTCACTCTTGTCCAAAAATTAGTTGTAGGTCCAAATGTCAGTTTTTTTTATTCCCCTCTTGCCCTTGGACGGGACATGCTGACGTTTCCTGGAAAAAAAAACTGACTGGTAAATAAAATAATTTACCAGTACACGAAAAATTCAAAGTTTCAAAATATTTTGAAATTTTGAAACGAAATTTCAAATTCCCGCCCAGCAAACCATCTCTTCCCGGTAAATAAAATAATCTCCCGTACACAAAAAATTCCAATTTTTCAATTTTTTTTGAAATTTTCAAACGAAACCTTTTTTTCGAAATTTTGAAATTTTCGAAATTTTGAAATTTTCGAATTTTCAAATTCCCGGGAAAATTTTCCAATTTTTTTGAAAATTTTAAATTCCCGCCCAGCAAAAGTGTCTAGTACAGAAAAAAATTTCCAGTAAATAAAATAATTTACCGGTCACAAATTTTTTTTTTCAAAGTTTTGAAATTTTCAAACGAAATTTCAAATTCCCGCCCAAATTTTCAAATTTTTTTACGAAATTTCAAATTCCCGCCCAAAATTTCAAATTTCCGTAATTTTCTGAACAGTACAGATTCTGATGGACGGGTTGTCAGATTATTTTTCAGAAAAAAAATCGTTTCCCGAGAATTTTCGATGGCATGAACGGTAAATGCTTTATTTTCTAAGGGCCCTTTACGTAATTTTGACCCCCAAACTGACACATTGGACCTCCCTTTCATTTTTAGGCAACTTTGGGTGGGATTTTCATTTTGGCCCCCTTTTTGGACCAATGGCCCAACCCCTCTGTAATTAATCTAAACAAATGTTAGTAAAACATTATTTCTTTTTCATCTCTCCTTCTCTCTTCCACTTCATCTTCGTCTCTCATCCACTTTATCTCTTCCTCTCTCTATACCTCACTATTCTTCCTTCATTTCTTCCTCTTTGTACCTCACTATTCTTCTATGGTAGAAAGTCGTCAGTCGACAACCTCCGACTGGCGATCCTCAACCCAAAAAATAATAATTCCATTTTCTCTCCTATTTGTAACCGATCGGCTCGATTTCACTCACGATTGTGTTCGAGAGTTTGATTTGGCCCTCCAATTGAATCAGAGACTTTGATTTGGTCTCCAAATTTTGTCTAGTCTTCATACTCTTATGATATTTTTGCAATTTTAATTTATCTTTTATTTGTCCAACTCATTTATTTCCCATTCACCCCATCTTCTCTTTCCTCCACCACACCTTCAACCGAAATGTAGCCGGCAGAAAATCACAAGCGAGCTGGCCCTTCATTTTTTTTTCAGCTCCATCATCTTCCACCGTCTCCACCAAGCCACCTCTTCATATTCTCCTTCACCATCAACCATCTTCTCCTTCACTATGAACCCCCATTATGTTTATCTTCTCCATCGACCACCACCATATTCTCCTTCACTATATTCATCTTTTCCATCAACCACACTTGTATTCTCCTTCACTATCTTCATATTCTCCATCCATTACATTTCTATTTATTCTCTTTTTTTCTATTCTCATAAACGAAGATGAAAAAGTGAAGGAATGGAAAATGACAAAAAAATTCTTTCCCTCCCACGCAAAAAAAAAAATGAAAATGGTAGAACTGAAAAATGAAGAAAAAAACGTCTCTTTTGTTATGTAGTCAAAATTAGAGCTCATCAACATATGGTGGGGGTCAAAAAGGCAAATTGATCACAATAGAGAGATCAAATTTGAACTAACCCTTTTTATAAAGGCAGAAAGTAATAACATTCTCAACAGTCAGTCATCTTCTGATTAAAGCAATTTTAGGTCCCCAAAATGAAAAAAAAAGAAAGAAAAGGAAAACGTGACCAAATTTGAACACCAGTAACAACATGCCAAATCCTCCCACACAAATCTTGCCTTCCTTTTATGATTACACTGTTAAAAAATTTTGAAGTTAATAAAACATTTTTAGGTTTTTTTTTTGGTAAAATTCTGCAGTGCTAAAGAAACTTAACTGCGTAGATTCCTTACAAACAACAATTACATGAAAATAAATAAACCATTTGATCTCTCTAAAACTCACTCTGTGTTTTCAACCTATTTTCTTATTACACAACAGTCTCTACTAATCTTCCATCATCTGTTTCTGTTAGAACTTTTAGTGTTAACCCCGATGAGAAGATTGCTATCAATAGTGGATTCTTTCTTAAGCAGTTTATGAAATCATCTTTCTTCAGTCTTCCTTCTTCGTCGGCTTTAAACAAATTGAACAGTGAATCCACCTATCAAAAAAGAACAAGAGAATGTAAGCAAAAGGAACAAATTCGAAGAGTTTCTAGTTTATCTGTTGGAGTATTTGTTTATGGATTAGGACTTAGAAGTTGATAAACTAGTAATTTTCACTGAGTCAAATATTCATCCATGACTTCGAACACGTCTGAAAACAGCCATGAATCAGATGTCATCCACAAATCATTTTCAACGAGTCTAAAAATGAAGAAAACGCTTCGAAAGACAGCTCTTTATTTTTCTGTCAGATCAAGATTAGCATTGATTTATGCTCGGTTGTGATCGAGTTGTTCTAGTAGCTAACTACCCAGTGGTGGTAACCAGAGCTCTTTGATTGGCCACCTCAATTAAAACTAACTCATTCTTCGACACAAACCATGACAATCATAAATTGCCGGCTTTGTTCACTCAGTTCAAGCAACAAAAGAGGTAGAATGTAGTGGTTTATTTAATAATAACCTGTTCATCGTTCATGTCTGGAATAGCTGCCCGAACAGAATCACCCAACTGTGACAAGAAAATTTGGAAGAAACGGCAAAAAATGTTAGGACATTACAAAATCTATTAGGACTAAAATGACAAAAGAAAATGAAAAAGGCTTAAGAGTCCCAACAACTTGCCTGTTGTTTTGTGATATACCCAGATCCTCTGGAATCACATATTTCGAAAGCTGACTCACAGGTTCTCCAGAATAACGGCTGCTTCATGACAAGAGCTACTCCGTATAAGAACTGCACTTGATCACAATTCAATGAAAAAATTATTCATGGTGAAGGTGAAGATATAATGAAGGATCAAATGAAAGCAAAGATGAAAAGACCAACAAGGTTCTGACCGCGCTAACCTACATTAAGGTTTCTCTTATCCTACCCACGGATGAATCTTACTTGTCTAACTTTGATAAATATATATATGTATATATATATATATACACATATATATATATATATATATATATGATTAATCTAATTTATAATCATCCACATTTAACTCATTTCTCAAGAATAAGAAAGTAAATTTAGCCGAGTTGGATATTTATCCTCAATTCAGTCTTGAAATTACTCTAACTGTGACAGGTCATGGATGGCTCAGTATCAAAGTCTAGACAAGTTTCGACTAATCAGAAATTGAATAGAATATGTCAAAAATATTTCTTGAATCGAGTTAGATCCCAAATACAATGGCGGATCTGAAATACACTACCATATCTAGCTTCCTTAGCTGTTATAATATCTAGCTTACACATTTACCAAACACCGGGTTCCTCGATTATGATTTTTATACTTCCAACAAGTACTCCAAAGGTTATATGTTTGCAGTTCATTCGTTATACAGGATAACATCACCTACTTTATAGATGTTGAGGGTAACCAGAACGAAGCAAATCTTTAAGTATCTTCCTAGAAACACAGTACAACAAATAGCATAAAGAACCATCAGATTAACCTGTCTAAATGTTATCATGCCACGCTTGTCCACATCGATGAACGAGAAGATCTGAAACGGAGAAGTTACAAAGAAGGTAAATAATACAGAAACTATGTAAGAAAAGTCCAAGATTTGGGCCCAAATACGAAAAAAAAAAACCACTTTTTAAACTGTTGGCAACACTTTTGAAACTGTTACAACACTTCTGAAACTGTGACAACATATATAATTATGTTCTTAATTATGTGTGAACAAAAACAAATTTGTTCATACATTTACAGAATTGTTGAGAGCAAATACAAAATTGTTGAGAGCAAACTGTGTTTTGTTCCGAAATTTTCATAAATGTTTTGTAATTTCAAATTTTGGGTTTTTTTTTTGCATTCTTATTCCAGGTTGGGCTTCATTTGATATTTTGACCCGAATTTTGGGCCTTACAATTTTCCTCTCTATCATGTCGTTGAAACTTGAACGAAGCAACTAACCTTCTCAGCAAGAGGACAGTATGGCAGCCGTGTAACCCTCAAAAAGTCATGAATTTTAACTTGGCCCCTGTGAACAGAGTGACAAAGTTTGTCAGATACTCTTTCTTACCACTAGGTATATAGCAGACAAAGATGAAGCTAACCAGCGAAAAAAAAGGCATTTTGAAGATTATATGTATTACTCAACACTACGACTGATGCATGTGTATACTGTAAAACATAAGAATATGCTCAAAAAGTAGGATCGCTTCATAATCCCAGAATAGGGTGAAATTACAAAGTGGAATGTTATACGGAGCCTGAAAGCTTGGAGATATGTAGTGCATTCCCCATATCAGGTAGTTCAATAAAACAAAACACAATTACTTATGGTCTAACTAAGGCCTAATTTTAGTTTTCACGTGCTTAGTATAAAAATCTATATGCCATTTATTGAACCTGCAAACTGTTAGAAGAAATACACCATGTACCGCTTCAAAACCCATACAATAATAGTCTAATATGTAACGTGTGTGTACATTATAAGTTTATATTTAATCAATTGGTGTATCAAACTGCAGAAAATATGGTAATAAAGAATAAGTTTGAAATGATTTGACATTACCTAGAGTCCGGATTCATCAAAAGAAATTTATCCAAAAACTCAAGAGCTTCCAACGTGCTCATGTTAAGTGACTGCAGAAAACAAATTCTCCTCTTAGTTCAGATTAGCAAGTAATAGAGAAGTATAACATCGCAGGAAACACTTTACCAACTTTTCTATTCACTATTGAAACAGGATTAGACTTTCAGTAACCAAGACTTACAGTCTAATCCAATGTCTAAAAACGGCTTTTATGATAACGGAAATAACAGCTGCTTTTATGGCTAAGGACCCCCACTGTTACAGTGATTTTCCTTTATTTTAAAATCCTCTTTCCCAAGTAGACGTTAGGATATCCAATTATACCGTTGTAACCATTTTCTAAAGTTTTCAAGACCAACCATATTGACGAAAACAACTTTATACCACCCATTTCAGCATATACCGTTTTTCAAACATCGGCATAATTTATATCAAGGGGTTTCAGAAAATAATCCAAATAAGTACATTTCAAGTTAAAACTCACAGAATCCGTTCTAGTAGCCAGTTCCACCAAATAGTTTGAGGCCTTCTGCAGAAGATAATCACAGTACCACAAAAATGATCAATGATGACAAAGGAAGATAAAAATTACCAATGTACCAAATAAGTCAAGTAATTTGACTGTATATACTTATGGCCATAATCTTATTGACTACAATTTAGACTCTAATCTTTCAATTTGGAGACTCAGTGATTTATATAAGACCTGAAGTACGGATGTAAGGCCTAGGTCTTCAGATTTAGGATACATTAATAAGAAACAACGAATAAATCTGTGTAGAAGAACAAGGTGCAATAGAGATACCATATGATATAAAACTTAATACCTGCTTCGCTTCAGCTGCCCTTGTGACTAGCATCATGTCCCCATAAGAATGAGATGTTGGTGTGACGTTAAGTGCGCTTGCCATAGCGTAGCTAGTCTGCAAGTCATAGTAACAGATAATGAATTGCACATCATAAACTTAACAGTGAAAGATCTAGCGCAACCATAGAATAAGTTACAGAATTGTTTCCTTCACCAAATGAGATATGAACGCAAAAGATGGCAGATAGTTCAAGTTAGACAGTGATACGAGAATCCACGTCAAACACAAGGTTGATTATGAGTTTTTCTTAGATTAGACTATTATAAGTTCATTCTCTACTCGCGCTCAAATAATTAGTCACCCTCAGCAATATCATCCTTCGAGTTGCTTATCATGTAAATAAGCCACATCCAAACTCATTTTCTTCTTTCATATTTTATACATTTTTTGTCTTTCTATAAATCTTGTAGATACAATGAGAACTAGTGATGGGCAAATCAGTCTCTTTTCTGCTCTTCCTTTGATTATTATGAAAATCAAATGAAACAACAATCAACATTCCCACCTCATATTAAAAACAAAAATGCAACACATGTATAATGTTTTTTGCATCTTAAAAGATTGTTTTCAAAAGCACACAAACATTTCACATGATACCAAATAAAAACATGACCAGAAGAAACAACTCACCCTCTCAGCAAATTGTGCAGCAGTTTCTCTTTTATGTTCGAGTGGCATAACAACCGGAAGGTATTCCACCTGTTAATGCCAGAGTAAGAGTGGTATATCAAAGATTTCATAGCAGTATCAGGAAAAATCATTCAAAACATCTAAATTTGACTCTAATATGTTGTTTTCATATCAAAATCCAGAAAGTGAGTGTTTTAAAGGAATAGGGTCTCTGACAGAACTTGGGGCATTTGAAACCTCACAAGGAGGACCATCGCTTTGTGGCCTATTTTGTTTGTCAATGGCATACGTACAACTAATCAGAAACCCAAATTACTATCCTTTACACCACTCAACTCGTTCCTTTCTATGTGATTTGAAGAGGGTTTCTGTTGCTACTGTAATAAAAGACATGTGTATGACATAAGGACAAACTACTAAGTGGTATATATGAAAATGATTATTCATCTGGATTAATATTTGGCATGGTGAAGCTTCTGTTATACATTTCTACTTAGTCTCTATGAGTTCCTCTCAAGATAGGAGAACATAAGAACGGCTTCCCGATGGAGGAGATACGATTGAGAAGAATCTCGAATTTCAACGCCAAACAGAGTACGAAAGTGAATCACGGATACGAGTGTCCTCCTAAGTAAATTATTTTTGAAACAAACAATGTGCAACTGTAGCAATAGCCTATTTATAAAATTTTAAGGTGTTATCATACCCGGAAAAAAAAAGGTTAGAAAAAGATGGAAGCTAAAGATAAATGTGCATCACAGGACATAAAAGAAACTGTACCTCCATGAAATTGTGAAATTGGAAGAACATTCTGAACATGAGCTTCATCAAAGAAATGCTTCCCCTAAACCACATGCAAACTAGTGAAATAAGGTTTTTGAGATATTAGTCGAAACAAAAGTAAACGAATTTCCATAGAAGATAACAATCTTACCAAGATTGATCAAAGTGTATATGGGGATAGCGAATCACCACTGGCTGGACGGGATAACAGGGAATGAATGCTCCAAGTTGAAACGAAATTAGCACTCTCCCGTTCGTAGTAGTACCCTCAGGAAACAATAGCACTCGAGGAAATCTATCGGATGAAGCCTTTCTCTGTATTAAAATCCTTGGAAGTACATTACTGTATCAAATAGCTAAAAGACTATCCTTGCATAAATACTCGTGAAAAAATGAACCTAAGATGCTATTGGAAATCTTTGTTAGTTCCCCATCAGTAAGTAAACGTTGATCCCAATATCATCGATTATGCATTTAAATAAGATTAGCATGCCTTGATACAAGATGTTCTTTAAATAGAATTAATTGGTGAAACAAGATTGATGCTGCCAACCCGAAAATGGGACAAGGCATTAAACATAAAGATATCCTTTGATATAAACACTGAGAAAGAAGAAGATGTAAACAATCTTCTTTCACATATAAAGAACAAGGGCAGAATAGCGAAACTTTTAACTTATTGCCTCAAGTTCTACAATTTCTTTCTCTTCTATATTTTCTAGAATTTCTTTCTCTTCTATTTTTCTTTCTATTTGCCTCTTATATCACATTAACCTTTCTATAAATCATTTATTAAATCAACTGATGAATTAGTTCCGTAAAGATAATCGGTAAACAATTAGTAAAAGAGCTAAAGAGTTTCAAGAGACTCCCCAGATAACCACAACTTTAGTAAAACAATCCTAGATTAAGTTGTTAATAAGAAATTTTAATGAAAGTTTACACACAAACCATGAGAAAACTTAAACAATTAATACATAACTAATTCAAAACTAGTGAAGGATTACTTCTTTTTAATTTTGATAGAAAAGTTATACCTTTATTTCATTAACAGCATTCTTCCTTGATGTTGCATCAAACCTATTCACATAAATCACCTAAAATACACAAATTTCAGACACTAATCTCAACATAAATTTCAAATTACATGAAATCAGATTCAAATGAACAAATTACCTGCATTGATCTGATAATTTTACCAACAAATGGTAGAGAATCATGGGATTCTGATGCAACAATAGTTGGGAATAATTCATAGAAAAAGAAAATTGGATCAATATAAGATACATGATTAGATACAACAATTGGTGCTATCTCTCTTGGAGCTGGTTTCCCTTTTCTCTTAATCCAATGATATCTACAAAATTAAACACAAATCAACTTAAAATTAACCCTAATCCTAAAAACTCAAATCATACCAATTCAAAGGAACTCAACAAAAAAAAGAAACTTACCCAAAACTAAAGAGAATACAACGAGAACAAAATCGAGTAACACTTAAAACCCTAATCCTCCATTTAGGCATAGGTTTTTGTTTATCTTTCCAACCATGAAGAGCAAATAAAGTGAAAATAAAACCAATAGCAATAGAAAGACCAAAGAAGATTAAACGAATAAGAGCAATAGGAATACAGATTATCATCTTTAAACATTCATAAAGACCTGAAATATTTGGAGTTTGATTTCTAAATGGATCAATTGGTGATGGTTTTGGAATAACCAATGAATCAATTCCAATGAAACCAAATGGGTTTTGTTCATATTGAGGATCTGAAAGAGGAAGGGGAGATTGATTGTGTTCACCACCATTAGATTGAATATCTATGATGACAGATTGTTCAAGTGATCCATTCAGAAGATGATCTGGTTGTAAAAGAGGGGAATTTAGATCTTCTTCTCCTGCCATTTTTTTTTTAGAGAGAGAAAGTATTGCTGGCAGGATGGAAGAAGATGGAGAGAGTTGAAAGTTGAAGGAGGCAAAATGGAACCTTTTATTGTGTTTTAAAACTCATAAAGTGGGTCCCAATTTATGAAAAGTATTTGGGCTGATTTCATTTTCACTACAAATTTGTGACTAAGAGGAGACTTTGGTACCCAGATTTGTCTGACTGGCAAATTTGGCCTCCTAGCTGACCTTTTGATCAGTTAACTTTAACTTATCATTTTATTTATTTTCTCTTTTACCCTTTCTTTTCATACTCTTTTCTCTCATCTTTTTTTGTATTTTCGGGTAACCATTTGCATGGCTAAAATTGCAAGTAGAGATGGTCGACAATTTGTTTGTGAGTTTGTCTCACACTTTCCTTTCATTATTATTTTCTTTTACTCCCCTTGTTTCCGTCTTTACTGTCTCTGAGTCTGTCTCAGTCCTTTTGTCTCTTTCTCTCTACAAAAGGATTTTCTTCAAATTCTATTTGACTAGAGATGGTACAAAGAGTTAAATTTAGATTATATTTGACTAAAGGATTACGCGTCAATGTATTTTTGTCCCAGAAACAATTGTTCGTTCTGATACATAATTCCATTGTATGTAACTACGTAACATATTCCCCCCTTGTACATCAACATAATATTAAATGCATTGTGCCTTCGACATTATGCGTCTTATGAATTCAATATTATGTGTTTTGCATTGTACACAAGGCAACTTCACATTTTGGTTGCAAAGACACTTTTATTGTGCATAAGAGAGGATGCACACTGCATAAAATTAGATGCACAAAATAGTCTCTACGTCATTTGTTATTTTATACACTTGACAAACTATGTGCGGTTGACATAAATCAACGTGCACGTGATGTAACTTATCTTTTTAACCACCTCAAATGTGACATCACATTTGAACACAAATCACTCGGCAACATGACTTTCTAGATAGATTTCAAGAAAAATAAACTTCGAAGTGGACTTTTTTAGAATTAGGGGGTCTTTGGGATTTATTTATAAATTTGGGGAATTTAAATGGTCCACTTCAATGTGTCCTATCAGACTCATCGTTTAGGTACTGACTAATGAGTAGGGGCGTTGAAAAATCCGTGTGTTCTTAGCATTAAATTCAGGTTTTTCTTGATCTTATTTCAAATATTAAAACCAATGAAAAATGCATATTTCAACAAAAATGAAAAAAAAGCATATGTTAGCAAATAAGTATAGATAACTATGGAAGTTTTTTTTTTTTTTTTTTTCTTTTGTTGAAACTACTATCGAAGTTCAGTATTAACTTATGAGTATACCCTTCAACAAAAAGAAAACATATGAGCATGCCATAGAAAATGTGTTTCTTCATGTGAAAGACTATAGGACTATGAATTCCTGCATGGGCCGTGAATTTATTGCCAATACTATGAATATCCTCCCCTATAGAATTACTTTTGATGTATCTTTCCCCTTTTGAGATACTCCACATTTAATGTGTTATAGTTGGATGTTTCCACTTGGAAGCTATAATTAGGCCAGTTCGGTTGTCATGATTAACGGGTTCGTCTCCCCATTTTTGTCCAATATTTGCATATAGGCTATAGCCACCAAAATGATATTTTCATTAGTAAAATAAAAGTAAATTACCATCTCTTTCAAAAGTATTCACCTCATTATCATGTTTCTATTTCCATGTTCTTCAGAACTAATTGTCGACAAAAAACTAACCAACAATCATGACTTAAAGAAGAAAATTTCATCTCTCTTTTCACCACAAGCATCTCCTCCACCACAATCACCACCTTTTATTCAACCTAGACAAACGAAAAAGATTTCATGTAGAAGGTCACTGACATTAGTCGTCGGACTAGATGTTTGTCTTGGAGACTAGTTCCGACAAGTGATGGGATCACGTGCTAGGAGCCAAGTTGATTGTGACTTAGGGGTCGACTGGGAGGAAAAAACCGTCTCTCTCTCTCGAAAAAAAATAACCGTCTCTCCCTCTCTTCAACCGTACTTAGATCTACGTCTCTTTCCTCTGGCGAAGGGTTCTCCCTCGCCAGAACCCTTTTATGTTTCTTTTGTAGTTTGTTCTCCATCAATAAATAGTTTTTAGGGTTGTTTTCCTTCTGAGATTGAGTTTCGAGGGATTGTTTTCTAGACTCACCACACATCAATTCTTTCAATTTGTTAAAGGATTCGAAAGATTTAGTAACAGATTGATGGAGTGAGAGAGGAAGAAATGAAAAGAGATTTGAGATTTCTAGAGTTCAACAGGAATTGAAACAACAACATTTAGCTGTTTGAAGCTTCTTGAATCTTTGGATCTATCAAGTAACAAGCCTAAACAGAAGGACTCAAAGACTTGTTCGGCAGTGATGGTGGTGGTTGGCCTTGCGATTTGCACTCATTGGCGGTGGTGGTTCTCTCGGTTGGAGGAAGTTTAGTATTAATTCTATATTTTTTATCGACCTTTAGGGTCTTTTGTTTGAGTCTGTGTCTGGTCAATTTCTTTCCCTTCACGAGACACTTTACATTTGAAAGTTCAATGAACTTATCGTATGTAACTCTCATGTAGTTCTCAAAAAAATAAAAATTATCATCCATGTAACTTGTGATTGAATTACTTATGAATGAAATATGGTTTCACTTGATTTCAAAAAAGAAAAAAAAAACTTATGGGTCAACTATTCCTACTTGATTTTGGGAGTCAAATTTCTAGTTGCTCCCAAATTGGGGGTAGAAAAATGAAATTAACTTAAAATCATAAATTACCTTACAATTTTGAATCAAGGATCAGTGATGGGAGCATGTGCCTCACGTGCTCTAAATTCTTTTTTAATCTAATACTCAAAGTTGATTACATTAACTTTAGCCGTTTGTGTATTTTTTTATTTGAATATATCAATATACATTGTAATTTAAGGTGATTACTAATGGGAAAACATTTTCCGTATGTGAAAGGGAAAAAAGAAAGAAATGAAAAGGACTTTTTTTGTTGAAAGAAGAAATGAAAAGGACTAATCACCAAAGTTTGAATCCAAATTTTATAAAGAAACTAATATCTAAGAGTTTCAATTCTACTCCATTATGCCAGGACTAATCCCAGAGTTTCACCATTAATTTCGACAAATATCCCACTTTTCCTTAAGAAAATAAATATAATTATCTTAAGATAACAAGTGATATGAGATATTAGGCGAAGAAGAAAACTATATTTTTATACATTTAATTTATGATGTAATATATTTATGATGTACCCATATCAATGATGTAATGAATCTCAAGTCCATATGAAAAAACATACTGTATTTGTTTTTCTCCACTACCCAAATATAATTTAGTGTTTGACTTTGTTTTTTCTAGGTATTTGTTTTCTACCTAATTCATAAATTAAATCTAATTCAAGATCCAATTCGACTTGAGTCACTAAGCAATGAAATTTTTTGTATCAATGGAGATTCTTTAGTTTGGCCATGACTTATACCTATGACAAGTATAAATAGTTGACACAAATTGATCTCTTTTACAATTTTTTTCTTTAATTAGAAAGAATAACTGCACATTGTTTTGAAGTAACCTAAAATATTGTATTCAAACAAGTTATCATGATCTTATAGATCAAATTGAGATACAGTAAGTTCATACTAGTCATGCTTAAATATTAAAAAAATCACACCTTAGTTTTCAGAACGCATAAGATTATATGAAGAACATTCTAAGATTACCCTTCGTAAAGCAAGACATGTAACTTCCATTCTAGTCTCTTTTTAATTTCCCCTTCTTAGTTCAAACTCGGTCTATCTTTTTAAAATTAAAAACCAAGTCTTGAATAACCGTTAAGATTGCAAAAATCTATACTTATATGGTGGTAGGTCATCTTTATTTCCCCTTTACCAAACATGTATCATGTATATTTCAATATTATGCTCTTGGGCGCATTCCTTTTCACATTTACTTTCTCTTTTCTCTCAAGAGATGCAACTTTTTTTTTCTAAGGTATGCCATTAACTTTTTAAGAGTAGCATCTTAAATCCCCGTTACAAATCTTTTGTTTACTTATTGCATCAAAGAAGAAATGAAATAGTAGATGCAAATACTCATAAGTTCATAACTAATTAGACGGTATATACTCAACGTTTTCGTGCAAACTTCTACCTTAGGCTTGAAACTTTGAAGCCTCATATCCTTTTATCTTTGGAGGGGTGAGGGGAGGTGAGAGTTTGCTATTCAATTTCGAGGGTGCTTCTAGTACTATCTAAATGGGCCAAACCTACACTGAAGCTTTGATGTGTCAATCGGGTCAGGAGCTAGTGGGCTGGCCTGAACTACTCAATGGGATGTAGCATCTTTACATTCAAGACCCATCTTTATCTACTTGAACTCCAAATCGCCCTAGCCCTGCCATGTTGGGCTCATTATGTATATCCCAATTGAAACCTATTCATGATTACTAGACGGTCTTATCATCACTTCATGAACAATGTTAAGTGAAAAGGTTGGTTGTACCGAGCTAATGTTGATTAGCTTTCGTGGATCCTGATTAATCGTCAGTACAAGAGTCGGTAGGATCTCCGTAATCTTGAAAGTACTTGAAATAATTTCATTGAAGGAGTAATCCTAGACAAAACTTTCTAAGCTAAGACGATAAACTTGCTGGTGGGTTAGCTTGATATGTAGCTCAAGCTAGCTAGTTAACTAGCTAACTAATCGTTACAACTAGCTTGCTAACTAACTAACTTCATATTCCGTCCGTGATAAAATAATTCCACTTTCGCCCTTCTTACATACTAACAATGACAAAGTGAACATTTTTTTTTTTTTGATGAAAATAGGCCATTGCCTGTTTTGACAAAGTGAACATATTAGGAAGAGAATATAGCTTTGACATTTCTAATTTATTACTATACTAGTATTAACTCTTTCACTCAAAGAACCAATAACTAAGAAATGGTTCTATTTCTTTCTTATTTTAATACTGGAACTGAAACTATTTGGAACTAGAACCCGAGTATTTTTTTTGTTGGTGAGGATTGAGAACAATATAATTAACAGCTTGGACTACTTTTCAAGCAATATATTAGGATCTGATTAAGACCCGGTCAACAGTATTACTATTACTATATCAAACGGGTCGGGTTGAACCCGCTTATGTCAAAATCGACCCATTTACCCTTTCCCTATTTGGAAAATTTGACCATTCAACACTCTCCTCCTTGATATTTGGGATTTGGCTTCAACAAACACTTAAATGACTTAAACACCCTTTTACAACTACAATAGATATAGGAGTTGTGAGATGAGGGAAGATATAGTAAATACTCAAAAGGAGAGGGTATTAATGTCCATTAAAGTTAGCTTATGAAGTAATACAAGACTTGTGGAAATATAATAACTTGACTTTTAATTTTAGATTCTCAATATGATAGTGAAATAAATCCTAATTCTTTCATGCATGAGAAAAATATTTTAAAACTCTAATGGTGGTAATTTAAACGATCTAATATGACCTCTTAGTGTCACTCAAATAAGAACCCATCAAACCATACATGTATAATAAAATTACGAATATTTACATTTTACAGTACTTTATGTGGATCGATACGATACAAAATTTTTGGGGGTGTCGGCTTGTGGGCTTTGCCTCCGCTGTCGTCGTTTTCGCCTTTCGGCTCGTACATTCCTTTCCCTCTTCCTCTTAATTCGATCACCTTATTCAAAAAAAAAATACGATACAAAATTTTACACTGTAATCTTTACTCGTTACGTAAGAATAATAGGGAGATGAAATATTTGGTTTTCTTTATGGGTTTATATCAATAACCCTAATTAGATATGCAACAATTAAAAAATGGTATACTTTCTACCACAAGTCTTATCACTTCCACTCACTATTTATATAGAACAACCCCACACCACATTAGAGAATAGAGAGAGATAGAGAGTTAGAATTATAGAGAAAAAGAAAGAGAAATATTATACCAACAATATTAGAGAGATAGAGAGAGTGAGAGTTTAACATGACAACTAAAGATGAATCTATACAAGTTTTGGGTTTGAATGGTCGTGTTGTTATTCTTCTTCTTCTCCAGATCATTTTAATAATCAGTACTTCTGTAAATGGAGATCAAAAAAGGGTTTATTAACTAACCTAATTTAAACCATCTTCATTAAATAACTTGTTCTTCTTAATATTATACTTAAATGTAAAAGTTTAATTATTGATTTTTGTAGGATTTCTATATTGTTTATATGGGTGATTCTCCACTTCTTAAGCATAACATTGCTGATTCTCACATTAATCTTCTCTCTAATATCTTTGGAAGGTAGGTATATACATATAATCTTTCTCTCTCTATCTTTTTTTCTCTCTCTCTCTCTCTCTCTCATGGATTGAAATATGATGGATAGTGTTGGAGCTGGCAAGGACTCCATTGTGTATAGCTATACAAATAGTTTCAATGCATTTGCTGCAAAATTAACTCCCCATGAAGCTACAAAGTTAGAAAGTATGTTTATAAATTTATCTTGATTAGTTAAATATTTATATTAGATTTTTTTATTGCTTTAGTTTAAGTTTGAATCTGATTAAGGAATGTTTTTTTGTGTATTAGGTTCGTCGGGTGTGATTTCGGTGTTTCCTAATCGATATCTCAAACTTCATACGACGAAAACATGGGATTTCCTTGGATTTACACAAAATGTAAAGAGGAAATTGAAACTTGAAAGCAATATAGTAGTGGGTTTATTAGATACAGGTACTTATTTCATTTATTAGTATAACTAATGTTTATATGGTTGTGTTTGCTCAATCTTTTCGCTAATATATTTTCTGCTTTGGCACTTCTAAAACGAGTCGCCATATAAAATTGCATACTTTATATTTTTATAAGAAGCATCATTCTTCAGAGTTGGATGACCATAAAGTTAACAACGTCCAAAATATAAATTTACGGGACAATTACTAATTTACTACATAATTTTATTTTAAGAATATCATAGATTATCGTGTTGATCATAACATTTAATATAGTTGTGTTATAGCTAAGCCTTTGGTGTGCTGATAGAGATAATGTCTAGTCGCTTTAGTAGTTTTTGTCATCTTCGCCTCAAGACTTTAGTACGAGTCACTAGAAAATGGTACTTTAATCTCTTATAAAGGGTACCACACTTCTGGGAGTGGCAAAATATTATTTATATGGGTTGACTTAATCACAGGGATTACGCCAGAATCTGAGAGCTTCAATGATAAAGGACTTGGTCCTCCACCTGCAAAATGGAAAGGAACTTGTGGACCTTTTGCTAACTTCTCTGGATGCAACAAGTAAATTATTTAATATGTCTCAAGCTTCCATTTTTTTTAGCCTTCTAATGATATTTGCTTAGCCACTTCATTTGTGTGGTAATATATGTATATCTCTCTTTTATTTTTGTTGAAATGAAGCAAAATAGTGGGAGCAAGATATTTCAAGTTAGACGGCTTTCCCGACACGGGTGACGTGATGTCGCCTACAGACGTCGAAGGGCATGGAACCCATACATCATCTACAATAGCGGGTACTCCGGTAAACGGTGCAAATCTCTTTGGACTAGCAAAAGGAACAGCGAGAGGAGCAGTACCATCAGCAAGAATAGCAGCATATAAAGTGTGTTGGGAAACCTCAGGTTGTTCAGATATGGATATATTAGCTGGTTATGAAGCAGCAATTGAAGATGGTGTAGATATAATATCAATATCTGTAGGTGGTAATCCTGATAGTTATTTAAGAGATTCAATAGCAATTGGAGCATTTCATGCTATGAAGAAAGGGATATTGACAGTTGCTTCGGCTGGAAATCAAGGTCCATCTTTGAGCTCAATTTCGAATCACGCTCCTTGGATTTTAACAGTTGCTGCTACTGGTATCGATAGACAGTTTAGAAGTAAAGTTATGTTGGGCAATGGCCACTTACTGTCTGTAAGTCATTCCCTAATCTTCTCTTTTCATATAAACCAACAAATACGCGCGAGATTCCTGTTACACTCTCCCTCCACACAGGGCTAAAGTTACAAAGTCTCGACCTATCTCTGAAATATTAGCTCTAGTACCATGTTAGAGAACCGGCCCATCGGGTCTTGCTCTGCTTGAAAACCAATTTGATAGAAAATGATGCGTAAAACTTATTTAGTTTCGCTTTCGTTGTGGTTGGTGCAGGGAATTGGAATCAATGCATTTGCACCAAAGCAAAAACTTTATCCTCTCATTAGCGGGGTTGATGCAGGTTTTAATTCCACAACCGATCCCTCACAAGGAAGGTATGAATTTCTAAATGTCTATAATCACGCATCAACTATACAATTATAAAATTTCAATATTGTATATTATCTCTTGTTCCAAATTAGCACTCTCTTGAAGTTTTCGCAAAAAAAATGGAAAACTCAATTTTTTTGCGCTAAGCTACTATAGTCCTAGGGTTAAGTCGAACATATAAGATTCATTCATTTTTATTTGGTTTACGTCTAAAGAAAACAAGAGGCCAAATTCGGGCCTCCACTTAAGATTGCGACCGACTTTTTTGAACAAACTATCATTTTCTTCATGTTCAAATATGAGAGAAACAATGACTCATGTTTATTAGGTTATAATATACGTAAATATATTACAAAGTTTGAAAATAAAATTAAATGTTAGTTTTGTGAATGATTATATATAGTGCATATTGTGTGGAGGACTCATTAGACCCAAAGAAGGTGAAAGGAAAGTTGGTACATTGTCAATTGCAACAATGGGGAGTAGATTCTGTTGTTAAAAGGAGTGGAGGAGTTGGAACCCTTCTAGAATCTTCTGTCAGTCTTGATACTGCACAAATTTATATGGCACCATCAACAATGATCAACTATACTGATGCTAAAATCGTCACTGACTACATTCATTCCACAAGGTAAAATTTTCTATTCGATTTTTATATCGAGAGATTCTTATCGTTCTTGGATTACACATTCGTATATGTATATGAGAAGGATGATATTGTTTATATATACAGGTCACCTTCGGCAGTGATTTACAAGACTGAAGAGGTTAGTGTATCGGCCCCGTTCGTGGCATCATTTTCGTCGCGTGGACCAAGTACAGGTTCCCCTCATGTACTCAAAGTAAGTAAAACTCTCACAATTGTTAGTCTCAGACTGATTATATTCTTCCCTAAGTTTTGCTCTTCATTCAGCCAGTATCGGGGACTAATAACAATGGTTTTTCAAGAAATGTTGTCTATTTCTTTGATATATCGTTTCTGACTAATAACAACGGTTTCGTAAGAAGTGTTGTCTATACTTCCATCTACAACTTATTATTTAGTTTAGAGCAATAGTTCAACAATCTCAAACTTTATCAATCATAGTCTAAGTCAGAGTTAACATATCGTAGATTTTCACCTGATATGGTCAAATGCTCTGAAGTCTAGCTAGTTAAAACACGTAAAAATCTATTGTCATTAACTATTTTGAATTCAACAGTACGAATTCAATCTCATTAATTCACTTTTTGTATACTTATTTGGTGTTAAAATCTTTGTATAACAAATCAGCCTGACATTGCTGCACCTGGAATTGATGTATTGGCTGCATTTACGCCTTTGAGAACGCTTACGAAGTTACAAGGTGATACCCAATATTCGAAATATACGATAATGTCAGGCACATCAATGGCGTGCCCACACGTAGCTGGTGTAGCTGCGTATGTGAAGTCATTCCACCCGGGCTGGTCTCCTGCAGCCATTAAATCCGCCATTATCACCACTGGTATGTAAATCTTGAAACTCCCTCCTTCCTTGCATCTTACAGACAAGGACTTATTGACTAAATTTTGATCAACAGCCACCCCGATGAGTTCGGACATAAATGTGGGAGCCGAATTCTCATACGGAGCAGGTCAGTTAAACCCGTTACAAGCTGTCCATCCGGGCTTGGTCTACGATATGGATCAACTATCATACATTCAATTCTTATGTAATGAAGGTTACAAAAATGGGCCTATTAGAGTCATAGTTGGTTCTAAGACAGTGAACTGTTCAGAATTGCCTCCACCAAAAGGAAGTGATGCCCTAAATTATCCAACAATGCAATTAAGTATGAGAACTAGTGATAAAAAACCAGGAATTGCTGTTTTTAGAAGAAGAGTTACAAATGTGGGTCCTCCTAAATCAATATACAATGTCACCATTAATGGGCCTAAAGATGTTGAGATTACGGTAAGGCCCACCCAGTTGATCTTCACTAAAAAGTTGGAGAAGAAAAGCTTTACAGTTGTGGTGAAAGCAAAGAAAAAAGTAAAGCAAGATGAAGAAATTCAATCTGGTTCACTTGTTTGGAGAAGTGATATTCATTCTGTTAGAAGTCCCATTGTTATATATACTTCTGAATACTTTTAATAGATTTCATTTCGATTGGAATTTGGTTATTAACAATGTACGATGGTATTTATTAACGTCAGTGACTAAATAGCTAAAACACCGAAATGTCGATTTTGGAATCAAATTTGAAATAAAGATTGTGAATGGAATTGAATTAAGATGATTCATAAAAAGCAAAGTAATACTTATTTTCTCATTGTTTATACACATTAATGTGAATCTTATCCATTTGTATACCAGTATTTAAACATTGTTGTCTTGGTTAATTTTTCATAGTTAGCTATAAGATACCCCCATGTCAGAGACGAGTCATTCTTGGTTCTTATACCACCTATGACGATCCAAGCCCAACTGTTATCGATATTATCTGTGTTTTCTAAACTCATGTTCAATCCCCCTGGCGAAGATTTCACTAGTCCACCTATAAAGACTCGAAAATTATTAAATTTGAGCTCACATCTATACCTATGCTCTCCAAATAGACTTTATAGGTTGGTCTATATTTTCATGATGCCATTCACTGAGCGAGGTCATTCCTCCTAGTGAACTTATCCATCTATCAGCCATAACATTAGCTTACGTATTCATAGAAAATAACACAATACTAGTATCAAAAGATGCACATTGTTGTCGAATTTGATGTATTGCTCCAACACAGATTCAGTGAGCATAGTTTATCTTCTCCCATTGCCTCTACGGCTCTATCGATAATGACATTCTTGGAGTCTCCTTCAACAAAAAGTTTTTTTGTATCCCAGAGCATTGGCCCAAAACAATAGGTTCCGGCATGGTCAATGCTTCTCCCTCACTTCCTGTCGTGCCGTTGATGATCTTTGCCATACACATACCAAAGAATCATGAATATCAAGGGCAATGGTAGACATAGTTTTGGATGACTTAAATGAGACATCAAAGTTGCATTTGAGAAATGGCACCCTTATACCCCTCTCCTACGTACTATGTGTCGTACGTGGATAATAACGCGAGAGGTGTGCAAAGATGAAAATGTCTTTGGAAGAGTGTAAAAAGACGATATTGTCTCTTATCTCTTTGAATAAGAGAGCCAAATGGGCGTCTTGTATCATAGTTGTTCTTGGTGTTACTTCTACACCACATGGAGTCATTATCTGTCTTCACTTTCCAAACTAACAAAATTGCTTCATTATCCAGCTCCTCGAGTCAGCTGAAATATCTGAATAAGAACCGAATTGGTTTGATACCACCACCAAGGTCTAGTAGTAGCTTGAGCCTCAAAGAGAAAAAATGGGCGAAAGAGAAGAAGAAAGCTAAATGGCCCAAGATCAAACCTAAAAAGGATCTTCGAATTAATCGTCTCAAAGATACCCATCTCTTTACGGTAATCCCCTTTCTCTCTCAATTTGTAATAATAGAGTTCTTCCATGGCTGCTTTTTTAGAGAAATGATTCAAATATGCTTACAAATGTCAGAAACAAGTTTATTGATTTGAACACGGAAATGGGTATTCAGTATTATCCTCCTAAAAAATGATCAATTTTGAATCCTGGAAAGGGGATTTTATTAGGGTTTTAATGATGGCCAATTTGATCAAATTTTCAGGTACCCAATTTCTTCACATCTGTTGAATCAAAAGGGTTTGTTAAAGTTGGAGAATTGATGGGTTTTGCTCATCAAGGGAGTCTTGGCCCAACTAAAGGAGAGGCTTTTAGAGATAATGATCGAATTTCTGTAAATGATCCAGTTCTTGCAGAAACTATTTGGGAATCTGGGCTTAATAAATTCTTTTCTGATATTACAATTAGGGGAAGAGCTGCTGTTGGATTGAATCCTAATATCAGATTCTACAGGTAAATTTATGAGTCTTATCTTTAGTTTTTCATACTAATTAGGGTCGAATGAGTTGATGGATAATAATACCTGCAAGTTTCAGAACCACCACAAATGGTATCTTCTGAGGAATCTAGGTTTAGGTTGCACGAACATCGGGTATGTTATGAACCGAAACCGTAGGTTAGAACTTTCACTTGAATACCAATCTCATTAGGAAGAAATGGGATACACTTTACGCACATATTATTATTATTATCTGACCATGTTTCAAAAACTATCACCTAGAGATGGCGACTTAATCGGCACTGGCCTGAGGATAGCTCATTCCTCCCAGGCGGCTCAGCTCAACTTCTGGCATTTGATATGACAACCCATTACATAAACATAACGACAATGCACCTTAGGTTTCACCCACTTATGAGATACCCTTGATGTGGAGGTTGTAGTTTTAACTTGTATACTGATGAACTTAAGTATGGAACTTGTCTTTGAGAACCAGTTCCAAAAGAGAGTCGTACTAATAGATTAACCACGGTGAACCACCTTCGTACTTGGGGACGCGGGTTTAGCCGAGATACAAAATGGACAACTATAGAATAAAATTGTATTTCCACTCGAACAGGGTCTTAGTTATTTGAACCAGTACGAGTCTTAGACATGTTTTTTTAATATCTAATTTCTTATTAGTATTTCAGGTATAAGGTTGGACAGCGATTTGGACGTCATATTGATGAAAGTGTTGATATGGGAGATGGAAAACGTACGTATTATACCTTGTTAATATATCTAAGTGGTGGAGTGACACAAAAAACAAAAGCTGATGTAAGTAGTCAGAAGGATTCTCTAGTAGACTCTCTTGTTGGTGGAGAAACAGTTTTTTATGATTCTAGGAGGGGTGTTGTTGCTGAGGTAACTTGATTAACTTAGCTAGAATTTCCCTCATATATTTAATCAAAGTCTCCAATAAAAATATTTTGCTAGAATTATGTTTAAGAAAAGACGGTTTCTATTTATCAATCACTTTCTAAGCTACGACGTGCGTCAATTGTTTCTATAGGTGGCACCTGTAGAAGGGATGGCTCTTCTTCATCTCCACGGAGATAAGTGTATGTTACATGAAGCCCGAAATGTGGCAAAGGGTGTCAAGTATGTTTTCCGTTCGGATGTAATCTTTGCTTGAAGGACATAGTGAAACAACCTTTATGTAAGTTAACTCCTTTGAATTTCCTTCATAGTTTTATCTCTCTAGTTAAAAGTAGCAGTTTTGTAAGGTCTCAATGGACTTAGGGTTATGTAGTTGGGATCTCAAGTTACTCTTGTGACAATCAAGTCGCGAGACGAGTCATTCTACGGTTTCTTATTGCAGATTAGTATTAAAAATCACAAAAAATAATTTTTCGTCTAAGATCACCTTGTCTGCAGTATCCAAGCAACATAATTCAAATGGTTTCGCATCTTCTACTTTATTTTCTTTCATCCCCAATGAAAAATCACGTCGAAGTTACTCCTAGGACATCCTTATCCTCCACAAATTGAATACATTTTTGATGTACTAAGTATATCAAATGATAATAGAAACCATAAGTAGCCTATACACATTACTATCACTTGGAGTTGGCCCGCGGCGAAATGTCAGGTTCAAGCTTTAACGAATCCATTTTGTACACATCTAGCAGAATCCAAAGGCAAAGAGTTGAGGAGTTGGCTCGTAAATCGTTTTTTGATGTTTTGACATTCTTTAACTAGGATAGCGTTAACTTAGAACTCCAAATTCTAGCTAGACATAATACAAAAAATTTAAGATTCATAATGCATAAAACTTGGTTGATGGCCAGAATATAAAGAACTGATGGCTCCAGCAGCTGCCTGCCTCGAAACCTTAACATTAATTTGGATAGGAAGTCATTGTTCTTTGAGCAATAAGAATGAAAGTCTATCAAATTGATAAGATACTCGAAGTGGTGCTTGTTCACTGCAAGGAAGTTTTTCGTCTAAGATCACCTTGTCTGAAGTAACGTTCACCAAAAAACAAAATAATACTTTGGTAGAACAAAATAAACAACGTATTCATTATCCAAGAAAGCAAACAAATTTACAACGTGCCTTTTTTCAGCCAATATATCCTTAGTGCACAATGCATCATTTTTTTAGCCAATCCGACCAGTTGGAGAATTATTTTTTTTTAAAATAAAGAAGCTGAACCCCCAAAATGGGCGAGGGGCTGCCTACGTACCAATGAATTAGAACATGAAATCCTCTAATTCAAAGGATCAAGCCTTCACGTAGTTCTCTCTCGTCCCTTTATTACCCATTAATGTTCCTTCTCTTCTTAAACTTGTATCCTGAATCCTGATTATGCTGCTGCTGCTGCTGTGGTTCTTCTTGCAATCCATCTTGATTTTGTTGCTGCTGCTGGGCTTCTTCTTGCAATCCATACTGATGAGGTCTAGACGGCTCCCCTGATTGTACTCCATTATAGTTCAAGTACTGATTGTGTTCAATGCCCAACAATGCTGACAATTCATTCATCAATTCATCATCAGCGGGTTCTTGTGCTACTACATTAGTATTGTTCAAGTAGTCATAGTCCATGGGGATTTCGTAAGCAGTGTCCGTCATGTCCTCGATTACTATTGCTGTTGCATATGTTAAGCCAACTTGGTTATCTTCATTATTGTTCAAGTACTGCTGCTGGTGTTCTTCTGGCAATCCATCTTGATGTTGTAGCTGCTGCTGGGCATCTTCTTGCAATCCATCCTCATGAGGTCTTAGCAGCTCCTCTGATTGTACTGCATTATTGTTCAAGTACTGCTGCTGCTGGGGTTCTTCTAGCAATCCATCTTGATGTTGTAGCTGCTGCTGGGTTTCTTCTTGCAATCCATCCTCATGAGGTCTGAGCAGCTCATCTGATTGTACTCCATTATCGTTCATGTACTGATTGTGTTCAATGCTCAATAATCCATTTATAAGTTCATCATCTGATTCTTTTGCTACTACGTTATTATTGTTGTTCAAGTCGATAAAGTCCATGGGGATCATCATTTGATAATCAGAAACCATACCTTCCCAAACAGACGGATCTTCATTATATACATTATCAGGGGGTTCTTCTGCTACTACATTAGTATTGTCCAAGTAGTCAAAGTCCATGGGGATCATTTCATAACCAGTGTTAGTCATGTCCTCGATTACTATTCCCGCTGCATCTATTAAGTCGACTTGGTTATCTTGAATAGGCTGCTGATATGCACTTATTACTTCTTCTACCGGTGATGTCGTCATGTCCTGGATTACTAATCCTGGTGCATCTGTTAAGCCGACTTTGTTCTTTTGAATAGGCTGCTGATATGCACTTGATACTTCTTCTGCCGGTGATGTCGTTATGTCCTGGATTACTAACCCTGGTGCATCTGTTAAGCCGACTTGGTTATCTTGAATAGGCTGCTGATATGCACTCAATACTACTTCTACCGGTGATAGCGTCAACTCTGTTCCTCCTCTTGCAGTGTTGCTGCTGCTGCTACTACTAATACCACCATCGCTAACTTTCTTTCGGATTTTACACAATACATAGCCATTGTTGTTGGGGAATGTATCAGGCAATGTGTACTCATGCATAATCCATCTAATATTTGTTCTTCTTCTTTTGGAGTCAGGTTGTGATGAATTTTTATTTGTCTCTTCAAGTGAGAAGCTCTTCTTGATACCGATTTCCATATTGTTATCGTTGAAAATCAATTTACCTTTACTCTGGCCTTTCCATGTACATGTACCGACGGTTCTTGATGATCTGACAGACTTATTGGATATCTTCTTAAGCTTTGTAAAGAAATACCGAACCTCGCCATAGTTTTCATCAGTATGATTACCCTGACCGTATTTGCTAGTATCTAGATTATAGTTTATGTGGCCATCTTGAGTTAACTTGTCAAATATGTGCCAAGGTTCGGTAACATAAACATCTCTGTCATGGATAAAAATTTCAGTAAAAGGTAATAAATTTTCTCCCAATACCTTCTTCTTTAGATAGTCTTCGATGAGTTCTCCATCAGTTGGGCAAAATCTACACCCTTTAAGTAGTATTCCTTCCACTTCCATTGTTCTTCTTCTTCTTCTTCCTCGAACTTGCTAATGAATTTTTCTTCACTTGATTCTTTCTTTCTCTTGGCGGCTGACCTTGAAGATTTTGTCTTTCTCTTGGCGGCTGACCTTGAAAAGTATTAGCTAGGACAAAGGTTATTATATATAGTGGTAAGGTGGGCTTGTAATTAGATTGGTAATCATGAAATCAGGTAGTTAGAGACAATTCCTCAAATAGACAAAATTATAGAAAGTTTCTAATTGTCTTATTAGGTCTTACTCTTAACACTTTTTGTCTTATTAGGTCGTACTACTCTAACACTTTTTGTCTTTTGAAATTATTATTATTATTATTTTAATGCTTGGAAGTCAAGTACTCGGCAGTTATCCTCCCATGAGTTGGATTTGGAAGTCAACAACTTTCTATTTTTAAATAAACTTCTATTTTTTATCATCACTAACCTAATTCACTATTTTCCACGTATATATATTGGGTGGCAGCCAATATTGTATAGTTTGTGGCAGCCAGCCAATACAGTACGTCCGAAATTCGTTTGTGTTAAAGGTACATAGCTACTTCATCGACGCTATCTTTTCTATTTTTACTGCTAACTATTTCTTTATTGAAGTAATCTCTTGGGTTTCTCGATAAGTTGCATTCTTTTTCGTACACGCATTTTATATTGTAGTGCCCTATACTTTTCTACACAGTCAGAATTTCTATTGTTCTTATGATTATAGCAGTTGAGGCATTGACGGAACTAGAGCGTTGGCTTCTCTACTTCCTTTTTCCTCCTTACAGGTCTTGGGGCTCGATTTATTCATTAGAGACGAGGAGGTGTTGCCTTATGCAATTAAGAGAAAAATCCTAATATCTTGGAAGGTTCACTTCTTCTGTCGGAGCCCCAGACAACTGGTAAACTCTCGTCTTTCTCCTTCATATAATCTTGAGGTGTTTGTCAGCTAGTCAGCGGCAGCATCTCCATTAGGCTTGGGCATGACATTACGTCGGAGAAATCTGAGAGTTCGTGAGTCAGATCTAACTTGCTCCTTTTGACATTTATAAATTTATGTTTAAATTACATGAAGATTAGTTTGTTGAGTCCTTAAATTGAATCAAGAGAATAAAAGAAGAAAAAGAGAACCAGATCACTTCACCATTGATAAGAACATGTTAGGGCATGTGGGTTGATTAGTACTAGAGTTGTCATTTATTCTCCAATAATATGATCAATTATGTTTTAGTTTTGAGTTCTTAAGTTGTTTCATGTAGTCATTTATTCCTTATGATGTCTTAATTTGAATCATGATTTTGAAAACTGAGATCAAGATTCTTCCTCTTCTGCATTGTATTCGTATAACTATAGTAATTAATGCCTTTGCATTCATCTTTCTCTCTCAAACCTCCAAATATAATTCAAACCCACTAGAAGTTCAGTAATATCTCTGCCCCTGTCTTCGGTTGATTCGCAAAATATAATGTCTGTAAAAGAAGAACATCATTATTTTGATTATTCAAATTTTGTTGTTCAAAGCTTCTTTCATTTTTGCCATTTGATCATATATATTATGAGCTAATGGTGATAACCAACTTAAAATCTTCATTAAAACCTTCTCTCCATTCACCTGCAAGTGCCTAATCACTTGCCGAAAATCCAATTCCTTTTAGTCTTTTCCTTGATGAAACCCTAATACTAGTTGGCAGCATACTATAGAGATCATCTCTTGCATCAATACCTACTACTAAATGTGGTGATTTTATCATCTTTTCTATCACTATAATCAAATTACCATAATGTAGAGCTAATCCCACTGCTCCTGATGTACTTGGTAGAGGTTTTAGTAGATTCGAATTTGACTCGAAGAACCCTAGTTCTAGATCATCTTTCTTCTCCGTTTATGGACTTGACATCAACTTACCTTCACAAGTATTGGACTTAACTTCTGGCATTTGATATGACAATCCATTACATAAACATAACGTTAATGCACCTTAGGTTTCACACACTTATGAGATACCCTTGATGTGGAGGTTGTAGTTTTCACTTGTATACTTGATGAACTTAAGTATGGAACTTGTCGGATTCAAAAAAAGTATGGAACTTGTCTTTGAGAACCAGTTCCAAAAGAGAGTCGTACTAATAGATTAACTACCTTTGTACTTGAGGGATTTGGGTTTAGCCGAGATACAAAAATTGACAACTATAGAATAAAATTTTATTTCCACTCGAACGGGGTCAGCAGTTGGAGTAGAGAGTTATTTCTATTTATGAGTGAAGGAATCCTCACAAATAGAAAAAAAAAAATACAATTATCGTTATCGTCACGCCAAAGAACCCCCATGGAACATTGATGAAGATTTGAAATACAAAACCCCAAAACAATTTCAACTCATTGAACTCCAAAATACAAATCACATGTAGAACTAATATTGAACAATCACACTAGGCTACAATTTGTTATACTTATTTAACAACAAATTGAGGGTAACTGTCTTGAAGCAAAGTTAAGGCAAGATCTCTATAAAATACCATCGGACTAGTTTCGGACTCGAACCGATTCATTTAATGTCTCGAACTGAGCAGTTTGAGACCTAAAGCAATGTGTCGGACTGCGTTAGTCCCAGACCTCTCGGATTTGTTCGAATCCGAGTCTTTGTTTGGCTCTCGGATGGGTAGATCCGTGTTTGAGTGTCAATAAGTGTTCGGGACCAAAGACAAAGTTAACTAACATCGACAGTGTAAAGAAAAAAACTGATTTAAACTTTTAAGTACTAAAACCGATATTGGTTACGAAAACGGAGGACAATTTAAAAACTCAAAATTTGGGGGATAATAGGAACCATGCCCGATTTGGAATAATATTTGAAAAAAAAAAACATTTCGTAAAATTACAACTTTACTCCCGAAATCAACGTGAAAAAACATTTTTGAAATTTTCTGAACAAATCTTAGTGTGCTCTCAACAATTATGTAAATTTCTAAACAAATTCGGTTTTGCTCAAAAATTGTTTTACAAAATGTTTTGTATTTTGTCTTTTGCGTTCGACAAACATAGACCAACACTAACATTTTGGCTAAACGATTCCTCTTGGTTCTAAGGTTCTCTCTCCCCCTCTGCTAGATCAAAATAGTACTACTACTTGATGTCATGAGGAATGGATCCAATTGTGTTAAGACTTGCTGGTTTCATATTCTATTATACAAGTTCAATGGTCATTATACTTGATAAAGGTTTGGGTTTTCTCATCTATGGAAATGACATCTTAATTCTTTTAGGTGAGTGGCAAACGGGTCGGAATTGTTGGGCTTGGAGGTCTCGGCTCAGAAGTGGCAAGAGACTTGAGGGATTTGGTTGCATTATCTCATACAACTCAAGGAAGAAGAAACCATCTTTTTCATACCCTTTTCATTCAAATGTCATTGATCTTGCAGAAAACAACGAAATCCTCATAATGTGTTGTGATTTAAACAAAGAAACCTTCCAAATTATAAACAAGGACGTATTATCGGCATTGGGCAAGAACGGAGTTATAATAAATATAGGTAGAGGAGTTCTTATCGACGAGAAGGAATTAGTTCGGTGTTTAGTAGAAGGAGATATGGCAGGTGCTGGGCTCGATGTATTCGAGGACGAACCTCATGTTCCGAAAGAGCTATTTGAGTTGGAGACTGTTGTGTTAACTCCGCCAATTTGGATGCTTTCTTCCTAAACAAACCTTTAGTTTCTTTAGCCAAGAATGATTTATAAGACTCTTATGTTTTAATCTACGATTTATTTGTAGTTGTTGCTCTCTTTTGATTTGTTAATTTTTCTATCGAATCGAAGCTCTAGTTATGAATGATTCCTTATGTTTCACACAAAAGTTACGCAGAAGTTATTCCATTGGCATACTTCTCCTCAATAAATTGACTACATTTTTGATGTAGCAAGAACTTTATCAAATGATAATAGAAACCATAGGTAGCCTACACAGTAGCATCACTTGGAGTTGGGCCATGACACTGGTAATGTTAGGTTCAAACTTTGATGAACCAATTTTGTACACATCTAGCAGGATTCAATCGCAAAGAGTTAGGAGACATTGAGAAGAAAGAGAGGGAGAAGAGAGAGAAGAAAGAGAAAGAGAAGAAAGAGAAAGAGAAGAGAGAGAAAGAGAAGAGAGAGAGAAGATGATGAAGTCGTCGGCAACATCCGGCCGACGACTTTTTTCTGGCGACATTAGAGAGGTGTTCAGTTTAATTTTTTTTTTTTGTTTTCCACCGTCTTCCCCGAAAACTTTAATGATTTCCCCAAAACAGTGGCTATATGAAAAAGATAAGAAAGAGTCTAATAACTAAGACAAGAAACTTTGGAAAGCCAGACATCTTATGTTGATATTTGATTGTTTTGTTTGGTCGGCGAACATGTTTGAATGCTCTTAATTTATATGTTTTTTTTTTCGGAAAATGATTTCTAGCTCTTTGCACAATCAGATAGTCGGGTCTTTCTAAGTTTATATACAAATAATATCCTCACGGTCTATTAATTTCAAGACAAGATTCTAAAATGTGATAGTGTTTATGGGTTGCCGGGCGGCTCAAAAATCTACTGCCATGGCGTAGACACTCCAAACCACAAGAGGTAACAATATTCTATACCCTGTAATTCTTATGTGATTTGGATATCACTAAGCCACCATTCCGGGAGGTACCATCCTGATCTGCCAAATTTAAAAGTAAATTTGTATTATTAAGCCATGGTGCACCATATTCCATTTTAATCTAGAATGCTTGAACCATAACAAACATAACTCAAAACTTAGCTTAAGATGAAAAACGTAGAAACTATGTCTATGAATGCTTATTTATTGTATATCATATATTTTCATGTCTTCAGCAAGATGATATAGCTAGATACAGGGGCAGATCCATGGGGGTGCGAGGGGGTGCGGCCGCACCCCCGGGATCCACCCGAAAAAAATATATAATAGTAGTAAAATTTCTGTATACATATAAGTATATAAATTATATATATTCTAATGTGTTATAATGACACAAAGATGACTTAGCTCAGCGGAGTGCTGAACGGATTGTGGTTCCAACCTGGAGGTGTGAGTTTGAAACCCAGGACAAGCATTCTAATTTCTTTTACCTATACTTGTCCATAGGTACTGTATTTCTTTTATGTATACTTGTCTATACCCATATATACACAATATAGTTGACATCCAGGGCTTGGCCTAATGGTTAAGGAGTAGAGTTGTGGGAGAGTGGAGCCTGACATTTGAGTTCGAGTCCCTCTATACTTTAAAATTAGATTTTTTTATTTCTCCGAAACAACCAAATCCTTTTCAGCTTCTTCTTCCTTTCTCCGGAGACAATTTTTTTTTTTTTATTCTCCTCTCCATCTCCGGCGAAGGGGAAGAGCCCCTTCGCCGGAGGTCTGGTTTCCAGACGAGTCTGGTCTCGTCTGGTTGTTCAAACCAGACGAGCCTCTTCGCCGGAGACATTGGAAAGAAAGAGATAACAAGAGAAGAGAGAGGAAAAAGAGAGAAGAGAGGGAGAAGAGAGAGAAAGAGAAGAGAGAGAAAGAGAAGAGAGAGTCGCCGACAACATCCGACCGACGACTTTTTTCCGGCGACATTAAAGAGGTCTTTGGTTTAACTTTTTTTGTTTTCCACCGTCTTCCCCGAAAACTTTAATGCTTTCCCCAAAACAGTGGCCTTTAAAATTAGGGACTTAAAATTATTCAATTCATCTATAAATCTTATAAACTTCAATTCATCTACCATAAATCTCTATAAACTTCAATTCATTTACCATAAATCTTATAAAATTCAATTTATCTACCCTAAACTCTATAAAATTCAATTCGTCCACCCTAAACCCTATAAACTTCAACGCATTTACTATAAATTTCAAAATAAAATTTTCTTCGGATTCATCAAGTTCAACACCAAAAGTTCCAGACTCGACTCCAACATAATTTTTCATTCCAACAACGGGACCATATCTAATTTATCATCTTTGCCAATTTATTCTAGACTTAGACTACCAATTTGAAGTTATGAATCCAAATATAGAGGTGAAATTCGTAGATACTATTTTCAACGTGGTCCATTTCAACTAAAGGACCGTAATTTTTTCAAAGAAGTTTTTAGTGAAATTGAACTCTCGTAGAGGTCAACCGCGTTTGTAATCGTTGATGTAATAATATAATTAATGAATATAAATATTTTGTTAATTACTGTGTCTGAAAAAAATTTATTTAAGGATACAAATCCGCACCCCCTAAGTGGAAATCCTGGATTTGTCCCTGGCTAGATAGGTACTAATTTTGGAATCTTTGTCTTCGTGATATCCTCATTCAGTTGAGGTACAAACCATCTATAAAACCATTACTGTGGTTGTTCTTCATGTTACTTCTGGATTAAAAAAAATTTCATGCATTAGTTTTATTGTTTTAAGTACTTAATTTTGTGTAAAGTACTAGACTTGAATGACATAGATATTGTAGTAACCGTAATTGAATCTTGCTTTGATAATTTCTCGATAATTTCTCCTGCTATGTTTTTAATTCAACACATTTCCTTTAAACAAAACTATTACGAGGACAAATGGGTTTGGAAACAATAGCAGATTGCGAGGAGGAATGACACAATGAAAGCAGAAAAAAGCCGAAATGTGTGGGAACAATGTGTGCAGACAACTATCCCATGGTTGTAATTCAAGTATCCGTCCTCCGGCACGGGTTATACCTAGTAGTAATAACACAAAGTGGGCCTATGCTGGGTGCCTTCAGGTATATGATATCCTATAAATCATTTGAAAAATAAAAGTTTAAGAGCATCTCCAATGCAACACCCAGTATTAGAAACTCCGAGTGCCACGTAGGATTTTTAGAGTTTTTTCTTAAAAATCATCTCCAATGCAACACTCTATTTGGATCTCAAAGATGACGTGTCGAGGGTGGAATAGAGATATCTCAAGAGGACACTCTATTTCTAGAGTGTCCTCTTGAGATATCTCTAATTGTCCAACTCATCAATATTTGATTTTCAACCAATAGAAATCAAGTCTTCTATATTTTCTAAAATAACTAATTATTTATTTACAAAAATAACTATGCGACATAAGTAAATAAGATAAGTTTAGAATTTTGCATTGGAGACAAAAAAAATTGTGGATCTCTATTAACGCCACGTAAGAGTGAGAATCTTAATTGGAACTTGACACATATGATGAATAGAGATTCTTTTGAATTTTGCATTGGAGAAGCTCTAAGTTGAGTATGGAGGGTTTCGAACTCAAGACTTCTTGTGCGTTCAACTAACTTCTAACCATCTGAGATGCCGACCTTATTTGCATATGATGCCAAACCGCGATTTATTAATTTTCTTTAACATTATCAAAATGGGGCTTTGGATGGAGAGGGGCGCGGTACGACGGCACCGGTTGCACCCCCTCTCCCACGCCCCTGAGTGTAACAGTAATAATAGGTTACACTAGCTCGTTAATTTGAAGTGTTTTTTTTTGTATAAATGTAACTTTACATCAATTCTCCCTATCAATTAAGAGTAAAATCTCTAGGGTTTTTTTTTGGAGACAATTACTTGTTTTAATTGTTTTTTTTCTTATAGGGGTTTGTCCATGACTTATTATTTCAAAAATGCTATTTATCCCTCCATTTTGGTCTCTCCTCCAACCCTCTGCTGATGTGGCGACATAGCACTGGAGTATATTGTCTCACCATCCTCTCTCCAATTGCTTCATACTCAAGTGATATGTCTCTACATCGACAAAGGGTTGGGGGAAGGCCCAAAATGGAGGGATGAAATAGAATTTCTCTAATGATTCAGCAATTCAACCTTTTTTTGGGATAACGCATATGCAAGTGACATGAGTGAATTTTTTTTTCTTATTTAATTTTTAGGCCCCAGACTGCTTTGAATAGATAGCTAAAGCTTGAAGAATGGTACAAAATTTTCCATACATCCGAGTTAACTTTTCGACCAAGACTTGAAATTAATCACTAAACAACACCTCCATTCATCTTTAGGGGACCTCATTCTCCTCCTTTGTGTGCACAGGAAGGTGAAAGTTTATCTAGAATGGTTTTAGGTTTTGATCCTCTATCACTCTTTCTCAATGTTTACCTTTGTCGCGAAACAAGTTAAACAATTTTGAATCTCCTGCTGTTATTATTCGCAAGTCCCTCTTAAATGAAAAAAATGATGGATATTACTCAAGTGAAAGGGTCGAGAAGGGGGATTTCGTCAAGCAAGTGAAGATACTAGTTAAGCCCTGCTCGAGCGAAATAAGCGAGTGGACAATAGACGATGATTTCTATATAGCGCATTAGTTTTGGACATAAACTAAAATATGTAAAGCTTGAAGGAGTAAAACTAAAACAATCCTTTTAGCATTTTATTTACATGGAGTCTCATTCATATTTTGCCCAGCTGTTATTATAGTTGGTGCATGACAAATTGATAACTAAATGAATCATAAGAAAAGTTCAGTTTTTCCCCCAAAATTTGTCGGTCTCCCATTTCAATGCTTTATAAGATAATCTAGGTTTTTGTTAAATTTAATTGAAATGTTTGATACAACAAAGAATCGCAACTGCCTAACTGTTTATGTGTATCTAATTTTATTAATTATATTAGTTTTCTGATTTTCAGATATTTAGGATGAAAAGTAGTAGAGTTGAGATGTTGGAGGAATCTGAATTGAATTTATTGAAAAAAAAGTAAAGATGTTTATCTAATCATTCCTAAACTTTCTAAATCATCTCTTCACTCTTTCATTCGTCAATGGCTTCTTCTGTATAGATGTCCAACACCTTGTGTGATAGACACGAAAGAGAAAAACACTTCTTCGCATGGTTCAATACCATAAACATCTCGGTTAACTATTTGGAAATTAAGTTACTCTTAGGGTTGTCCTCATAAGTTAAAGTATGTATTTATAATGACTTAAACCCATGGGATTAGTAGTTAGTTATTTAATGCTTGGAACTCAAGGAAGTAGTATCTTATGAGTTGAAAACACTCAAAGTCAAAGAACCCTCTTTCTAAATTAAACAAAACTTCTATTTCTATCTTCTTGCTCGTGTTAGTGGCGCTTCCACCTTCATCTTATCCACTTCTCCTCCTCCCACTGCCACCACCACCACCGACGATGATGTTGATTTAATTGTATTGGTGAAGGGCTGTCCTTTCGATTTAGTTGAAAACACTCAAAGTCAAAGGTTATGGAAATCTCTTAGAAGAACAAATACTATCCGCCATTGCTAGTCGTGGACATGTAGATGATGTTAATCCACATTCTCATCATCATCTCCACCGAAACTCCGATGGTCTACTACTCTACTAACCCTAGACTACTTGTGTAGGAGGAAGTTTCCAAAACTAGTAAGAAGCGGTTTAGGATGGTTTCTTAGATTGGCGGTTTAAGGCAGTTTCCAAATATGACATTGGCGGTTTAGATGCATTGGCGGTTTAGTGCCAATTCAATTTGGTTTCAATTTTGGTTTCTAAATTTCCTGGTTATGTCGGCTTATAACATATTTAAATAGGGATTGAGTGCTTGACTAAACCACATCAACAAACACATCAACAACTCTTCTTTAGAGAGCTAGAGAGAGAGCAAGAGTGAGAAATTTTTCATAGTTTTTTGAGCGGTGTTAAATTTCTCGGTCGTCGAAGATTTAGTATAGAAGTTAATTTCCATACGGTACCATCTTGGGACGAACTTGCGGGTTGTGTTAGTCGTCTTCATCTATCCTTCAATAAAGATTTCTTGTTCGCCCGAGGACGTAGGCTTTAAAGCCGAACCTCGTTAAATTCTGTTCGCATATTTGATTTTGGCTTAGTTTTTCGATAATCTTCATAATCGGATCAATTTCGGATAGGTTCGATAGCTTCCGCGACTTTTAGTTCTAACAACTTGGCCTCTGCTTTTCATCTACCATCACCAAAACCATATCTAAAGAGTAAAGAAGAAAGACTTGAAATTCAACTACGGGGCTAACTTCGCGGTTGATGGAGCAACTACACTTGAAGCTCACATTATCAAAGACAGATTAGAGATTAACATGCCATGGTCTACCGCCAACTCTTCTCTCAATGTTCAAGTCGACTGGTTCATGACCCAACTCAACTTCTATATGTAATTCCAACCTTCTATATGTAAAACCATATGCTTGAAAGGGCTATGTTCTTGGTGGGAGACATCGGCACCGACTTCTACTTTACCTTCTATATGTAAAACCATATGCTTTATTAAAATGATGTTTGTCCCAGTCATCGTTTTCCCTTCTGTTTTATATGATAGACTAGACATAACCCGTGCCTTCGGCACGAACTATATTGTTTAAGATGTGATACATTATGAATTGGTTGAGAACCATAATGAAGTTAAATGATATTTTTTTCCGCGAAGATAGACCTTTTTGTTATTTCATTTAATAGATTTGCTACTAATACACCCCACTAAATTTCTCATACGAATGAGTGAAGGAAGATAAAATTATTTTTGTTATCTCATTTAATAGATTTGTAACTAATACACCCCACTAAATTTCTCATACGAATAAGTGAAAGAAGATAAAATTAATTTACCGTGAAAAGAGACAGAATCGTGAGCCCCAAAACAATAAAACCAACAATCATAGTCAGGTTATCAACCATCAAGACTCAAGAGTATTTGTAAAAGAGCTCTATTGCAAGGTCATTCAGACCATTCGTTTCACTCCCACTGCCAACACCTCCAACTACAGTAAGCTTTAAGAAACAAGTGTAAGTCCTTAGCCTTTGATCATTTTCTCACCATTGCAAATCTAAAATTTCACCAAGGTTCATAACTTTAGTTTTTGTTATCTACCGTCACCTAAAGAGAAACATATGAAAAGCCATGGTGAGAACACAAAGTACTTGTAAAGTTAATCTCCATATATAAATGTATGGTGTACATCAGGAAAAGTGAAGGGGCATATATTTAGTGAGAAGAAAAGATTTTTGGCCGTTGCACTGGTTTGGTATAGACTGTTAGATGTTAATTATATCTAAAAGAGGTATGACAAAACTAAGTTGGTAAGATTTATGCGGTTCTAAGGCCATACTTGTATGATGATGATTAGCATGGATGAAATAAATGATAAGAGTAACAAATCTATTAAACGTTATGCTAAAGTCCAAATATGTATCATCGGGGATTTAAATAGATTCTTTCACATTAACACTTTGTCATCCATGTCGGTTCAGATACACCAAGGAACAAATATAGGGCAGTACCACACAAATTTAAAGATGTAGACGTTTTAGCATAAATCGACATAAGTATAGAACAACCAAGCAGACATGTCAAATTCTCCAAAAGAAATGATATAGAATAGAAGCTAAAAAAAATACAAAATGATCACTTACAACCAAACGATTGGACTTCTTAGAAGCGTCTCCGAGGGAAACGAAGGTAGACTCTGCCGCAACAAAGTTAGACTTTGGTCCAACTGTGGTAGACTCTGGTGCAATCGAGGTAGACTTGGCGCAATTGAGGTAGCCTTTGGTACAACACCGCGTCTACTGTTTCCTCTTCAACATCAACTTCTTCTGATGGAGTGAGTATTGTAACCATCACAATAATATATTTCAATTAATAAAATAAGAAGATGCAATTATCAATAACAAATAGTAACTACATAAAAGACGACCATACCCTGTTGGCCTGTTGTTCCAAAACTGGAAGAACAACCACCCCCCTTTGCCATATTTTCTATTATATTACAAAGTTCATCAGGGTATCAAAATATATCATTCAAAACTAAATAGCCCTCCTTTTGAGAGGCTAGGAAGAAAGAGTGAGCATAATTTTCATTCCATTTTTTCTTTTTAAGTAAAACACACTATCACAAGAACAATAATTCCTTCTTTCAAAAAATCTCGAGCATCAATTGTTTTCATCTCTGCCTTACGTTTGTCATAGTCGACAAATTCCATAAATATATATTTACCTATTTCTTTTCAATAATCTAGGAATATGAAATGTACTAAAGATAAAAAAAACTAACGTTCAAGATCTAAGACAATAAAAATTGAAGAAATGATGGTGAGGTTCTTAGTCCTCTTTTAAAACCACAATGACCATCAGAAAATCAGAAGAAATTTGACAATACATGAATGTAGGGAAAGGAAGGTAAAAGAATAAATTGAATGGTAAAACTGAGGTTTGTGTCGGTGAATCGTAAAACTGAGCTTAAGACTTCCACAAATTGAGGAAGATGAACATCTATGCACAACCATAAATACAATTTGGTTTAGTTATGAGATAAAAGACCTAAGAGTATGAAATTTGTTGATTTCGAGTCTTTAAGGTACAAATGGAGAGGAAGTAGGTACAACAAACATATACAACACCCTATATTACATACTGTCAAACACCTTAGGTAGAACAAACATATACAACGCCCTACATTCCATATTGTCAAACACATTATGACATTTACCATGAAATGAGTCAAATTCAACTAAATATATGAAGAAAGAAACTAAGGATTCATGGAAGGAACAACACTAATAGAATAATAACAGTAAGGAAAGAAAAACAGTAAACTTTAGAGCAAGAAAATACCATATTTAAGCAAGGAATAACCGAAAAGGGCGAACATGATCCAGAGAGAGTTTTGGGCAGAATTGAGAGCAACTGAAACACAAAAGGATAAAGATTTCATAGCCAAGGGGTTTGTATCCATTAATTTATGAAGATGATAATTGATTTCGTATTTCCTTGAAAACTAATAACAAACTATTACAGCTCTTTATAGAGAGTTAAGAGAGAAAATGAGTCAAGTAAAAGTTAGTTACAAGTTTGTTATAAGTGGTTGGTTTGTTAGAAACTGAAAATAACAACTAAAGGTTATGATACTGTGCATCTCTTCTTGATCCTGTACTTCGCAGCTAGATATGCTCTATTACCCTCCCTCAAACTGAAGTTGTTTTGGAGAGAACTTGCAGTTTGTTGCGAAGGAAACCAAACCTTGGACCAGGTAAAGCTTTAGTAAAAACATCAGCAGCTTGAAGGTGTGTTGAGATATAACGAAGACATAGTTGTTTTGAGGATACTAACTCCCTTATGAAATGAAAATCCAAAGCTAAGTGTTTGATTTTCGAATGGAAAACTGGATTGGATGCCAAAGATAGAGCTGAGACATTGTCACACCATATATGTGGTGGAGTGGGAAGACAAATGTGAAGATCCTTTAGTAAAGAGCAAATCCAAATAGCTTCAGCAGCAGATTGTGCTAAGGCTCTATATTCAGCCTCTGTGGATGAGCGAGAAACAATTGGTTGTTTCTTAGCCGACCAACTAACTGGATTACCAGCAAGATAAATTACATAACCACCTGTACTCCTACTGTCAGAGGGACTCCCAGCCCAATCAGCATCAGTGAACACATCCAGATTGAAAGTAGAAGACTTAGAGAGGTGAATACCAAATTGAATAGTACCCTTAAGATACCTTAAAATTCTCTTAGCTGCCTGATAATGAGCATTTGTTGGTTTGTGCATAAATTGACAAACCTGACTAACAGCAAAGCTGATATCAGGTCTAGTCCATGTAAGGTATTGTAAGGCACCTACTAAACTTCGATAGGGAGAGGGATCAGTAAGCAAATCATCATCATTTGGATACAATTTGGAGCTAACAGCAAGTGGGGAGGAGCATGGTTTAGCACCATCCATCTTGGTCTTTTGAAGAAGATCAATAATATACTTTGATTGAGTTAAAGTGAGACCAGACTTATCACGAGATACTTCTAAACCCAAGAAATAATGTAGGGAACCCAAATCTTTCATAGAGAATTTGGTGTGGAGTTGTTGAATTATCTCTTGACACACGGAAGTGGAGCTGCCAGTGATAAGAATGTCATCAACATAGACCAAGATATACACCAAATTACCTTGATGAGAGTATACAAACAAAGAAGAGTCAGAACAGGACTTTGAGAACCCAATTTCAAGTAGACAGTCCACTAATTCCTCATACCAAGCTCGAGGGGCTTGTTTGAGGCCATAGAGAGACCTATGAAGTTTACAAACATAATTGGGTTTGGTAGAATCTTGAAACCCAGGTGGTTGAGTCATAAACACAGTCTCCTTTAAATGACCATGAAGAAATGCATTACTCACATCAAGTTGTCTGATGTCCCAATCATTTTGAACTGCTAGGGAGAGAAGTACTCGAATGGTAGTTGGTTTAGCCACTGGACTGAAAGTCTCAGTGAAATCCACCCCTTCTCTCTGATGAAAGCCCTTGGCAACTAGTCGAGCCTTGTATCTCTCAATGATGCCATCAGATGGTTGTTTAATCTTAAACACCCATTTGCAACCCACTAAGTTTTGATCAGGTGAGGAAGGAACTAAAGACCAAGTACCTGATTTCTCAAGAGCAGCAAATTCATCACACATAGCTGCACGCCATTTTGGGTCTTTGTTGGCTTGTGTGAAACAAGTGGGAGTGGGAGGCAAAGTGGTGGCCAACAGTATAGGAGAGATAGGATGAAGAGTAGAGATAGTATAAGTTTTAGGCTTAAAAATGCCTGATTTAGATCTTGTCTGCATGGGGTGAGTAGACATATTAGGAACATTTGGTACAGGTGGGTCAATGGGAGCAGTAGGAATGACTGGCTCAATGGGAGCAATAGGTATATTAGTATCATTTGGTAGAGGTTGGTTCAATGAGATAGGTTTAATAGGAGTATGGGGTTCAATTGGTTCAACAGGAGTATGGGGAATAAGTGGTGTAATAGGAGTTGTAGAAATAAGTGTTGTAGAAGGAACAATTGGTACTGTAGGCTTGGGAGGAGCAAGATAAGCATACGGAAATGATAATTCATTAAACACTACATGTCTCGACACAAAGACCCTGCCAGAATGAGGATCAAGACATCTATATCCTTTTTGAGCATCACAGTAGCCAAGAAACACACACTCCTTACTTCTGGGAGCTAATTTATTAGGAGAATAAGGTCTCAGCCAAGGGAAACAAGCACAGCCAAACACTTTGAGAGAATGATAGTCTGGAGGGACATGAAATAGTTTTTCAAATGGGGAACTAAACTTAATAGACTTGGTTGGGAGTCTATTAATCAGATAATTGGCTGTTTTAAGGGCTTCCAACCAAAAAGATTCAGGAAGAGATGATTGAATAAGAAGAGTTCGAGTGACATCTAACAAGTGGTTGTGTTTAGATTCAGCCATCCCATTTTGTTCAGGAGTGTGAGGGCAGGACATTTGATGAGTAATACCAGCCTCTTGAAGAAAAAGTTGAAAAGCATGATGAAGAAATTCTCCACCACCATCAGTTCGAATGGTTTTTATTTTCAAACCAAGACTATTCTCAATATTAGTTTTGAATGTAATGAATGTGTGTCTGAAATCAGACTTAGCAAATAAGGGAAACACCCAACAAAACTTCGACCAATCATCTATGATATTAACATAATATTTGTATCCACTAACAGAAGGTACATGAGCAGGGCCCCAAAGATCAAGATGCAACAATTCTAATGGAGTATGTGAATGAGTAAGAGAAGGTGTAAAAGGAAGTTTCTTACTCCTGCCTAAACAACAATTGGTACAAAATATAGGTTGCATAGACTTATTAGCAGAAAATAAAGTGTCTTTCAATCTTTGAAGTGCTTGAAATGAGGGATGACCCAGCCTTTGATGCCACAGAGTCTCATCATCTTTCTGAGCACTAAGAGCTTTATTAGGAGAGTTAAACTGAGAGGATAAGTCTATAGGATAGAGACCAGCTTCAGTTGGCCCTTGAACAAGTCCTTCACATAAAACCCAAAAGGATCAAATGTTAAAGAGCATTGATTATCTGTTGTGAATTTGTGCACAGATAGTAGGTTGTGAGAGGCTTTAGGTACTCTAAGGACATTAAATAGTTGAAACTTATGATTATTTTTAACAAAATATGTATGACCAGTGTGAGTAATAGACATACCTTGGCCATTAGCAGTGGCTATCTTCTCTTGACCATTAAACTCAGTAGGATTATTGAGTTGATTAATGTCAGGAGTAATATGATTGGTAGCTCCAGAATCAGCATACCACGGATTGTGGCCAAACACATCAGCAGTTGCAAGCATTGCTGCTAGATTAGATGGAGGAGATCTTCCTTGATAGGAGAAGTTGATTCGATGATAATACTCAATAGCAGTATGACCAACTTTGTGACATATTTGGCAAGTTGGACGATCATTTGATGAAGAAGGACCAAACTTGTTAGAATTGTGGTGAGAATTATGTCAGCCATTGTGTCTTCCTCTTCCATAATTCTGACCTCTTCCATAATTCTGACCTCTTCCATAATTTGATTGATTAGGAGAATAAGGTTTACCATAACCTTGACCTCTTCCTAAATAACCTTGATTTTGAACTAACATAGCATGATTGTTGATCACCTGATTTCTCTTAAGTCTTTCATTAATCATAATCTCTTCACTGGTAAGAAGATTATGAAGTTCTGCTATTGTGACAGGAGGATTCCTAATTCGAATAGCAGATGCAAAAGAATCATATTCAGAAGGAAGTCCCCTTAGAATTGTGACTATTACCTCATTAACACTAGCAGGACTACCAGAGGCTGCTAATTTATCACAGATCAGTTTGATTTGACCAAGAAACTCAGGAATGGTGAGGTTGTTCTTCTTACATTCTCTGAGTTGATCTTGGAGTTGAATGATGTGAGCAGTTGAGGAGGTGGAAAAGGAATCTTCAAGACTTTTCCATAATTCTTCAGATGTTGTATTACCAACCACATATGGTACTACTGAGTCTGAGAGTGTTGAATTAATCCAGATCAAAAGTGTCTGATCTTCTTCTACCCAATTGATATAATCTTGGTTGATGACATTGTTGATTCTGTCATCTTCATTGCTAAATTTTAATGGACAAGGCCTAGTACCATCTACTAAATCTAGTACCTTGTATTTACGCAGAATTGGGAGAAACATAGCTTTCCAAGTCAGATAGTTATCTGCTTGTAGCTTAATTGGGATTGCATTTCCCATAGAATTAATAGAAAGAGACGTAATTTTAGGTGTTTCCATCTTGAATTTTCAGAGAATTCAAGTTTTCGAAAAGAAGAAGTTATGAAGCTGAGTAAAGGTTGAAGATGAAGATGAAGAAAGATTGAAAGATTGAAGATGAAGATGAATAAATGTTGAAGATGAAGAAAGGTTGAAGATGAAGAAAGATTGAAGATGAAGATGAATAAATGTTGAAGATGAGGAAAGGTTGAAGATGAAGAAAGGTTGAAGATGAAGAAGAAGTTGTTAATGGCTTTTAGAGAGAGAAAGGAAAATGAGAGAACCTAGCTCTGATACCATAATTGATTTCGTATTTCCTTGAAAACTAATAACAAACTATTACAGCTCTTTATAGAGAGTTAAGAGAGAAAATGAGTCAAGTAAAAGTTAGTTACAAGTTTGTTATAAGTGGTTGGTTTGTTAGAAACTGAAAATAACAACTAAAGGTTATGATACTGTGCATCTCTTCTTGATCCTGTACTTCGCAGCTAGATATGCTCTATTAGATGAAATGGTACAGTGAATGAAGGAGCTTGATGGAAGAGGGAGAGGCTTAGGGCAATGAAGAGAGTTACGAGATAGGAATCGATCGTGATTGAGAGAAAGACATTGAAACAGTCTTTCATTCCATTTAGCCGTTGATTCGATTAAAGAGTTTCGGTTACATGTGAGATTCCTTTGGACGGCTGAGATTATATGCATGTGTGTCTTTCCAAGTCATGATCCAACTCACCATCTAAGAACATTTATTTTGTCCTAGTCACAACATTTCTGTTTTGTAATATAGATATTATGGTTTTACTCAGGAAAAAAATGGATACTTTCTTCTCAAACAAACCTTGAGTTTCTTTCGTCAAGAATGATTTATGAGACTCTGTGTTTTAATCTAGGATTTATTTGTAGTTGTTGCTCTCTTTGATTTTTTTAATTTTTCTATCGAATCGAAGCTCTAGTTATGAATGATTCCTTATGTTTCAAATTTTCTACTTTATTTTCTTTCGTCCGCACTGAAAAATTACGTCGAAGTTACTCTTATGACATCCTTATCCTCCAAAAATTGAATACATTTTTGATGTAGTAAGTACTTTATCAAATGATAATAGAAACCATAAGTAGCCTATACACATCAGTATCACTTGGAGTTGGCCCGATGACAGCGGCAAAATGTCAGGTTCAAGCTTTGATGAATCTGCTTCATAAAAAAAAAAGCTTTGATGAATCCATTTTGTACACATCTAACTGTTAAGTTTGTGGTCATCCAACTCAAAACCAATTGGCAATGAGTGGAGAGGACCTATACTTTATATTCTTGATTGCTAGTTACCCATTCTCCCATGTGGGACTATTCTCACACGCCCCCTCACGTGTGGGGTTCTTTGAGCCTAACACGTGAGTTTTTTTCTTTACGGGTGACGTGGAGCACGTGTGGCTTTTAAGCCTATCACGTGTGGGCCTAGCTCTGATACCATGTTAAGTTTGTGGTCATCCAACTCAAAACCAATTGGCAATGAGTGGAGAGGACCTATACTTTATATTATTGATTGCTAGTTACCCATTCTCCCATGTGGGACTATTCTCACACTAACAGGATCCACAGGCAAAGAGTTGAGGAGTTGACTCGTAAATCTTATCTTGAAGTTTTTTCATTCTTTAACTAGGATAACGTTGACTTAGAACTCCAAATTCCAGCTAGACAGAATACAAAAAATTAAGATTTTTAATGCATAAAACTTGGTTGATGGCATGAATATAAAGAACTGATGTCTCCAACAGCTGCCTGTCTCGAAACCTTAACATTTGAATAGAAAGTCATTGTTCTTTGAGCAATAAGAATGAAAGTCTATCAAATCGATAAGATATTCGGTGTAGTGCTTGTTCACTACAAGGAAATTTTTCGTCTAAGATCATCTTGTCTGAAGTAACTATCACCTGAAACAAAATAATACTTTAGAAGGACAAAAAAACAACGTATTTTGATGTCGTTGCTGAATCCTGATGTTGCTGCTGCTGCTTCTGGGGGTTCTTCTGGCAATCCATTTTGATGTCGTTGCTGCTGCTGGGATTCTTCTTGCAATGCATCCTCATGAGGTCTGAGCAGCTCCCCTGATTGTACTCCATTATTGTTCAAGTACCGATTGTGTTCAATGCTCAACAATGCATTTATAAATTCATAATCTGATTCTTGTGCTACTACATTATTATTGTTGTTCAAGTCGGTAAAGTCCATGGCGGTCATTTCATAACCAGCGTGCGTCATGTCCTCGATTACTATTTTTTACAAAAATTAAAATATGTAAAGCTTGAAGGAGTAAAAGTAAAACAATCCTTTAAACATTTTATTTTCCTGGAGTATCATTCATATCTTGCCCACCTATTGTTTTAGTTGGTGCATGACAATTAAATGAATCATAAGAAAAGTTCAGTTTTCCCCCTAACTTGTCCTACTTCCATTTTTAGAGAAGGGTTTACTTAAATTGAATTGAAAGGTTTGATACAACAAAGAATAACTTACACCTGCCTAGCTAAATTTTTATGTGTTTCTAATTTATTTAATATATAAAATTATATTAGTTTTCTGATTTTCAAATATCTAAGAGGAAAAGGAGAAGAGTTGAGATGTTGGAGGTATCTAAGTTGTAGTTTTTGTAAACATCATGAGTTAACTTGGCAAAAATGTCCCATTGTTTAGTAACATAAACATCTCTTTCAACAATTAAAAATTCAGTAAAAGGGAGTATATCTTCAACAATTAAAAATTCTCTCTTTCTTTTGGTTGACCTTGAAAAATACTAGGACAAAGGTTATGTAATGGTGGCATTGTAAATTAGATATATGGGTGTGTAATAAGGAAATCTGGTAGTTACAGATCTTTAGGAGTCCTCTTACTAGAGATACTTACTAAATTATATGGAGTTTATAACTACCCAAACACAGAGTACGGGTATAAGTTAAGCACTCTTATTATATGCAACTCTCGGTCACAAGATTTTGGCAAGGAGAAAAGGTAAGTTCGAACTTAGCGCAATTTGAAAATAAATTGCCAATTGATATCATTTCTTATCAACGAGTTAGTTGCTCCGATAGTTAAATGATACATTATGTGCTAGAGATGGCGACTCAATCCGCACTCGCCTGAGGATAGCTCATTCCTCCCAGGCGGCTCCGCTCGCCTTCTAGCATTTGATATGACAACCCATGAAGCCCGAAATGTGGCAAAGTGTGTCAAGTATGTTTTCCTTGAAGGACATAGTGAAACAACCTTTATGTAAGTTAACTCATTTGAATTTCCTTCATAGGTTTATCTCTCTAGTTTTTTTTTTTTGATGAGATGTTTTATCTCTCTAGTTAAAAGTAGAAGTTTTGTAAGGTCTCAATGGACTTAGGGTTATGTAGTTGGGCTCTCGAGTTACTCTTGTGACAATCAAGTTCTGAGACGAGTCATTCTACCGGTTACTTAATGCAGATTAGTATTAAAAATCACAGAAATAGTTGCTTGTTTATTCTTCTATTTTCTCATCCTTTGGTTATTATAATTGGTGATAGCAATGGTTTTCAAGAAATTGTTGTCTAATTCTTTGATACATCTTTTCTGACTAATAAGAACGGTTTTTTAAGAAGTGTTGTCTATACTTCCATCGACAACTTATTATTTAGTTTAGAGCAATAGTTCAATAATCTCAAACTTTATCAATCATAGTCTAAGTTTAGAGTTAATATATTGTAGACTTTCACCTGATATGGTCAAATGCTCTGAAGTCTAGCTAGTTAAAACACGTAAAAACCTATTGTCATTAACTACTTTGAAATTTGAATTCAACAGTATGAATTCGATCTCATTAGTTCACTTTTTCTATACTTATTTGGTGTTAAAATCGTTGTATAACAAATCAGCTTGACATTGCTGCACCTGGAATTGATGTATTGGCTGCATTTACGCCTTCGAGAACGCTTACAAAGTTGCAAGGTGATACCCAATATTTGAAGTATATGATAATGTCAGGCACATCAATGGCGTGCCCACACGTAGCTGGTGTAGCTGCGTATGTGAAGTCATTCCACTGGGGTTGGTCTCCTGCAGCCATTAAATCCGCCATTATCACCACTGGTATGTAAATCTTGAATCTCCCTCCTTCCTTGCATCTCACAAACAAGGACTCATTGAACTTTTAACTAAATTTTGATCAACAGCCACCCCAATGAGTTCATACGTAAATGTGGGAGCCGAATTCTCATACGGAGCAGGTCAGTTAAACCCATTACAAGCTGTCCATCCGGGTTTAGTCTACGATATGGATCAACTATCATACATTCAATTCTTATGTAATGAAGGTTACAAAAATGGGTGTAAGAGGCGGTTTCCAAATTGGATTTAAGAGGCAGTTTCTAAAACTCTTGAAGAGGCGGTTTATTGGCACCATATAGGTGGTTTCTAAATTTTGGCACCAAAGTAATTTAGAAACCAAAGTTCCTTTTTATGGGGCTTGATATCTATATAAATAGGGGTCTTGAGTCTTTGTAAAACACACCAACACAAGCAACAACAACTCTTCTTTAGAGAGAGCTAAAGAGAGAGAGCAAGTGAGAGAGAAATTTTTTGTTCATAGTTTTGAGCGGTGTTAAATTTCTCGGTCGTCGAAGATTTAGTATAGAAGGTTATTACTATACGGTACCATCTTGGGACGAACTTGCGGGTTGTGTTAGTCGTCTTCATCTATCCTTCAATAAAGATTTCTTGTTCGCCCGAGGACGTAGGCTTTAAAGCCGAACCTCGTTAAGTTCTGTTCGCATTTTGATTTTGACTTAACTTTTCGATTAATCTTCATAATCGGATCAATTTCTAGGATAGGTTCGATAGCTTCCGCGACTTTTAGTTATAACAATTGGTACCAGAGCCTTGTTGAAATTGAACGAAGAGAAGATGGGATCGAGAAGTGGTACGGTCAAATCAGGGAAACTTTAACGAATCGGGTCTACTTAAAATCCAAATTATTCACATGTAGAATGGAAGAGGGTTCTTCTATTCAGGAATATGTGAATAGGTTTGACAGGATTATCTCAGATTTGAAGGATATTGATGTTAAGGTTGAGGATGAGGACCAAGCCCTGATATTATTACTTTCATTGCCTAAATCCTATGAGAACCTTGTTCAAACTTTGATGCTTGTTGGTGATAGTCTAAGCATGGAAGAGACGAGAAAGTCGTTATTAGCGGATGACCTTCGTAAGGTTGCTACTAACAGTATGGCGTCGGGTGGAGTAGACAAGGATCAAGCACAAGGGTTGTTTGTAACGAGGGGGAGGAGTAATGAAAGGGGAAAGGGAAAGGGCGGGAAATCTAGATCCAAATCTAGAGGCTCTTTCAAGAAAACGTGCTTTAGTTGTGGTGAGCTTGGCCACTTTAAAGCGGCTTGTCCAAAGAGAAAGTTGAAGCAAAAGAACGAAGGCTACAAGGAGAAACAAGAGATGCAAGAGGCGGGATATGTGTCAGAAGAAGCGGACGAATGTTTCTCGGTGACAGAGGTGTCTGAGAAGATCTTCGATAAGTGGATGCTTGATTCAGGGGCGTCACACCATATGTGCCCAAATAGGGAGTGGTTTACTACCTATAGGAGTATAGATGGTGGTACAGTTATACTGGGTGATGATAGTATATGTAAAACTGTGGGACTCGGAACAATACGGATCAAGATGCACGATGGAGTGGTGAGAACATTGACGGACGTAAGACACATACCCGATTTGCGGAAAAATCTAATTTCCCTTGGTGTGTTGGAGCGGAACGGCTGTAAGATAATTATAGAGAATGGCTCCATAAAAGTCGTTAAGGGTTCTTTGGTGGTAATGAGAGGTACTCGTTACGGTAATTTATACAAACTTTTAGGGACAACAATTACGGGAGATGTAGCAGTAGGAATCAGTGGAAGGGATCCAACGGCTAGTACGAGGCTTTGGCATATGCGCCTTGGGCATATGTCAGAAAAGGGTCTATCTTTGATGTGCGGGAAAGGGTTGTTGAAGGACATGAAGAAGCCTTGCATGGAGTTTTGTGAGCATTGTGTGTTCGGGAAGGCACACAGGGTGACGTTCTCTACAAGCAAGCACAGGAGCAAAGAGGTATTAGACTACGTACATACCGATGTCTGGGGACCGGCAAAGTTACCTTCCAAGGGTGGTTCCAGGTATTTTGTTACATTCGTTGATGATCATTCGAGATTTGTCTGGCTTTATTTTCTGAAGCATAAGAATGAGGTATTCAACACTTTCCTGGTGTGGAAAGCAATGGTTGAGAACAAAACTGGTCGAAAGCTGAAGACGTTAAGGTCGGATAATGGGACCGAGTACACGGATGGGGCATTCAAGGAGTTTTGTAATCAGGAAGGCATTGTGAGGCACTGGACAGTAGTAAACACACCTCAACAAAATGGAGTCGCAGAGAGATTGAACCGTACACTACTTGAGAAGGCTAGATGTATGCGCTCCAATTCGGGACTAGGCGTAGAATGGTGGGCAGAATCTGTTGCGACAGCTTGTTATATTGTGAACAGGTCTCCACATTCTTCTTTAGATGGCGGCATACCTTACGAGGTGTGGTCAGGTGAACATGCAGATTACGGGAGACTTAAGGTTTTCGGTTGTACGGCCTATTACCATGTTAAAGGTAACAAACTTGACAATAGAGCAAAGAAGGCAATTTTCTTAGGATATGCTACAGGAGTCAAGGGTTATCGGCTATGGTGTACGGAAGACAAAAAGTTTGTAATCAGCAGAGATGTGGTGTTTGATGAGTCATCTATTGTAGCTATGGCGAAAGCTACGGTGCCTAGTTGTGGTGATGTTGGGTCTACGAAAGCTCAAGTAGTGGAAGTAGAAGCCGAAGACCAACGGGTTTCTAGGAATCATGATCAGGTGGAGCATCAGGATAATACTCAGGATGAGGAAATTGATGAACCCGATCATGAGGAGGTTCAAGGGGAAGGTACACAAGTTTTACAACAACAACAGCAGGATGTTTCGGTACACACTAGGCCGAAACGGTTATATAAGCCGGTACAGAGGTTAGGGTCAGACAAACCTCTTAGGCATTACGGGCAGGCAAATCTGGTTGAATATGCACTCTCGGTGGAAGACGACGAGCCGGTCACCTTCAAACAAGCTATTACCGCGGCGGAAAGAGAGAGTTGGTTGGTTGCTATGCAAGAAGAGATGGAGTCTCTTCACAAGAACCAGACGTGGGAGGTTGTCCCATTGCCCGAAGGTAAGTCTGTTATTGGTTGTAAATGGGTGTACAAGAAGAAAGAGGATTCTTCCGAAATCAAGGGTACAAGGTATAAGGCAAGACTAGTGGCCAAGGGTTATGCACAGAAAGAAGGGGTCGACTACAATGAGATTTTCTCACCGGTCGTGAAACATACTTCTATTCGGGTGCTATTGAGTATTGTTGCTCATAGTGATCTTGAGCTAGAACAACTCGATGTTAAAACCGCCTTCTTGCACGGAGATTTGGAAGAAGAAATTTATATGGCTCAACCTGAGGGATACAAGGTTGAGGGCAAAGAAAATCAAGTATGTCGTTTGAGGAAATCTCTTTACGGATTGAAACAATCCCCTCGCCAATGGTACAAACGATTTGATTTTTTCATGCTAAAGCATGGTTTTCGCAGAAGTGACTATGATTGTTGTGTATACATCAAGAAGCTTCGCGAAGGTGACTTTATTTATCTCCTTTTGTATGTGGATGACATGCTTATTGCCTCTAGAAGCATGGTGGAGATAGATAAGTTGAAATCTCAACTCAGTCAAGAGTTTGAGATGAAAGACATGGGCGCTGCAAAGAAGATACTGGGAATGGAGATTAAAAGAGAGCGGTCAAGTAAGAAACTGTACTTGAGTCAGAAAGGTTACATCGAACGAGTAGTTTCTCGGTTCGGGATGCAGGATGCGAAGGCGGTGTCAACACCTTTGGCACCACACTTCAGGCTCTCGGGAAAACAATCTCCCACTACTACGGTGGAGAAGGATCATATGGATCGTGTACCGTATGCTAGTGCAGTTGGCAGTTTGATGTACGCTATGGTGTGTACTCGTCCTGATATTTCACAAGCGGCCAGTGTGGTTAGTAGGTTTATGGCATATCCGGGGAAGACACATTGGGAAGCTGTGAAGTGGGTCTTGAGGTACTTGAAGGGTACCGTTGATACGGGTTTGTGCTTTGGTGGAGACACATGTCAGGTAAGCGGTTATGTTGACTCGGATTATGCTGGCGATCTAGATAGAAGACGATCTACTACTGGTTATGTATTTAGGGTACATGGTGCTCCAGTTAGTTGGCGATCGATGTTACAATCTACAGTTGCGTTATCTACTACGGAGGCCGAGTATATGGCTATGACCGAGGGTGTGAAGGAAGCATTGTGGTTGTGGGGTCTTCTGGATGATCTAGGGATTAAGCAGGAGTGCGTGGATGTATGGTGTGATAGTCAAAGTGCGATCCACTTGGCGAAGAATCAGGTCCATCATGCTCGTACTAAGCATATCGATGTCAGGTATCACTTTGTACGAGATGTCATAGAGGAAGGTAATGTTTCTCTCATGAAGGTACACACAGATGAGAATCCCGCGGACATGTTGACTAAAGTGGTGACATGTAGCAAGTTTCAGCATTGCCTGGAATTGCTACAAATCGGCTCATGTTAAGTTGCTCGAAAGGGCGTAATGGCGACAAGGTAATCTTTATGTGAAGGGTTGGTAGAACTACGGTAGGCTTGATCCTGTAAAAGGGTACGTAGGCAACCATGGTCATATGGTGCAGTCGGATGAAGTTACAAGAAGCAGATATATCTTACAAGGAGTATCCTGGTGTTCGTCCAAAATTTGAAGGGTATCAAATTGTGTACGAGGTGGAGAATTGTAAGAGGCGGTTTCCAAATTGGATTTAAGAGGCAGTTTCTAAAACTCTTGAAGAGGCGGTTTATTGGCACCATATAGGTGGTTTCTAAATTTTGGCACCAAAGTAATTTAGAAACCAAAGTTCCTTTTTATGGGGCTTGATATCTATATAAATAGGGGTCTTGAGTCTTTGTAAAACACACCAACACAAGCAACAACAACTCTTCTTTAGAGAGAGCTAAAGAGAGAGAGCAAGTGAGAGAGAAATTTTTTGTTCATAGTTTTGAGCGGTGTTAAATTTCTCGGTCGTCGAAGATTTAGTATAGAAGGTTATTACTATACGGTACCATCTTGGGACGAACTTGCGGGTTGTGTTAGTCGTCTTCATCTATCCTTCAATAAAGATTTCTTGTTCGCCCGAGGACGTAGGCTTTAAAGCCGAACCTCGTTAAGTTCTGTTCGCATTTTGATTTTGACTTAACTTTTCGATTAATCTTCATAATCGGATCAATTTCTAGGATAGGTTCGATAGCTTCCGCGACTTTTAGTTATAACAATGGGCCTATTAGAGTCATAGTTGGTTCTAAGACAGTGAACTGTTCAGAATTGCCTCCACCAAAAGGAAGTGATGCCCTAAATTATCCAACAATGCAATTAAGTATGAGAACTAGTGATAAAAAACCAGGAATTGCTGTTTTTAGAAGAAGAGTTACAAATGTGGGTCCTCCTAAATCAATATACAATGTCACCATTAATGGGCCTAAAGATGTTGAGATTACGGTAAGGCCCACACAGTTGATCTTCACTAAAAAGTTGGAGAAGAAAAGCTTTACAGTTGTGGTGAAAGCAAAGAAAAAAGTAAAGCAAGATGAAGAAATTCAATCTGGTTCACTTGTTTGGAGAAGTGATATTCATTCTGTTAGAAGTCCCATTGTTATATATACTTCCGAATACTTTTAATAGATTTCATTTCGATTGGAATTTGGTTGTTAACAATGTACGATGGTATTTATTAACGTCCGTAACTAAATAGTTTAAAACACCGAAATTTCGATTTTGGAATCAAATTTGAAATAAGGATTGTGAAAGGAATTGAATTAATGGTGTGTTTGGTTGCAGGATTTCTAAGTAAGATTCCTATCAAAAGTGGAATTTGGTAGGAATCATGAATCCTTGGTCTGTTTGGCTACCAAGAATCCTAGGACTCTTGAATCCTAAGGATTCCTAATTCCAAAATTTGTATTGGACCAAAATCTCACCCTACCCCATAGGATTTGCTAGGATTTTGGATTAATGAACCTAAATTTCAAACTTAAAATCAACAAAAAAATATTTCCTTCTACAAAATCATTATTTTTTTTCAAAATTATTATTTTTTTCAAAAATCATATTTTTTTCTAAAGACGTTTAAAAATACTCAAATAATAATAAATCATAGGATTCTTAGTTGCCAAACAAGCCAAAAAATATTACTTGGATTCATGAAAACGTGGAATCATAAATCCCAAGGACTCATGAATCCGCGGATTCATGATTCCGCCATCCAAACACACCATAAGATGATTCATAAAAGGCAAAGTAATACTTATTTTCTCATTGTTTATACACATTAATGTGAATCTTATCCATTTGTATACTAGTGTTTAAACATTGTTGTCTTGGTTAATTTTTCATATTAGCTATAAGATACCCTCATGTAAGAGACGAGTCGTTCTTGGTTCTTATACCACCTATGACGATCCAAGCCCAACTGTTATCGATATTATCTCTGTTTTCTAAACTCATGTTCAATCCCCCTGGCGAAGATTTCACTAGTCCACCTATAAAGACTCGAAAATTATTAAATTTGAGCTCACATCTATACCTATATATGCTCTCCAAATAGACTTTATAGGTTGGTCTATATTTTCATGATGCCATTCACGAGCGAGGTCATTCCTCCTAGTGAACTTATCCATCTATCAGCCATAACATTAGCTTACGTATTCATAGAAAATAAGACAATACTAGTATCAAAAGATGCACACTGTTGTCGAATTTAATGTATTGCTCCAACACAGATTCAGTGAGCAAAGTTTATCTTCTCCCATTGCCTCATGTCGTGCCGTTGATGATCTTTGCCATACACATACCAAAGAATCATGAATATCAAGGGCAATGGTAGACATAGTTTTGGATGACTTAAATGAGACATCAAAGTTGCATTTGAGAAACGGCACCCTTATACCCCTCTCCGACTATCTGTAAAGATGAAAATGTAAAAAAGATGAAAATGTCTTTGGAAGAGTGTAAAAAAGACGATATTGTCTCTTATCTGATATTGCCTCTTATCTTATTCAAAGCAGGGGAAAAGAGAGCCAAATGAAATGGGCAGTACTTGTATCATAGTTGTTCTTGGTGTTACTTCCACACACACCACATGGAGTCATTATCTGTCTTCAGCTTCCAAACTAACAAAATTGCTTCATTGTCCAGCTCCTCGAGTCAGCTGAAATATCTGAATAAGAACCGAATTGGTTTGATACCACCAGCACCAAGGTCTAGTAGTAGCTTGAGAAAAGAACCTTTAAGAGAAAAAATGGGCGAAAGAGAAGAAGATTTGAAGAAAGCTAAATGGCCCAAGATCAAACCTAAAAAGGATCTTCAAATTAATCGTCTCAAAGATACCCATCTCTTTACGGTAATCCCCTTTTTTCTCTCAATTTGTAATAATAGAGTTCTTCCATGGCTGCTTTTTTAGAGAAATTATTCAAATATGCTTACAAATTGTCAGAAACAAGTTTATTGATTTGAATACTGAAATGGGTATTCAGTATTATCCTATAAAATGATCAATTTTGAATCCTGGAAAGGGGATTTTATTAGGGTTTTAATGATGGCCAATTTGATCAAATTTTCAGGTACCCAATTTCTTCACATCCGTTGAATCCAAAGGGTTTGTTAAAGTTGGAGAATTGATGGGTTTTGCTCATCAAGGGAGTCTTGGCCCAACTAAAGGAGAGGCTTTTAGAGATAATGATCGAATTTCTGTAAATGATCCAGTTCTTGCAGAAACTATTTGGGAATCTGGGCTTAATAAATTCTTTTCTGATATTACAATTAGGGGAAGAGCTGCTGTTGGATTGAATCCTAATATCAGATTCTACAGGTAAATTTATGAGTCTTATCTTTAGTTTTTCATACTAATTAGGGTCGAATGAGTTGATGGATAATAATACCTGCAAGTTTCAGAACCACCACAAATGGTATCTTCTGAGGAATCTAGGTTTAGGTTGCACGAACATCGGGTATGTTATGAACCGAAACCGTAGGTTAGAACTTTCACTTGAATACCAATCTCATTAGGAAGAAATGGGATACACTTTACGCACATATTATTATTATTATCTGACCATGTTTCAAAAACTATCACCTAGAGATGGCGACTTAATCGGCACTGGCCTGAGGATAGCTCATTCCTCCCAGGCGGCTCAGCTCAACTTCTGGCATTTGATATGACAACCCATTACATAAACATAACGACAATGCACCTTAGGTTTCACCCACTTATGAGATACCCTTGATGTGGAGGTTGTAGTTTTAACTTGTATACTGATGAACTTAAGTATGGAACTTGTCTTTGAGAACCTGTTCCAAAAGAGAATCGTACTAATAGATTAACCACGGTGAACCACCTTCGTACTTGGGGACGCGGGTTTAGCCGAGATACAAAATGGACAACTATAGAATAAAATTGTATTTCCACTCGAACAGGGTCTTAGTTATTTGAACCAGTACGAGTCTTAGACATGTTTTTTTAATATCTAATTTCTTATTAGTATTTCAGGTATAAGGTTGGACAGCGATTTGGACGTCATATTGATGAAAGTGTTGATATGGGAGATGGAAAACGTACGTATTATACCTTGTTAATATATCTAAGTGGTGGAGTGACACAAAAAACAAAAGCTGATGTAAGTAGTCAGAAGGATTCTCTAGTAGACTCTCTTGTTGGTGGAGAAACAGTTTTTTATGATTCTAGGAGGGGTGTTGTTGCTGAGGTAACTTGATTAACTTAGCTAGAATTTCCCTCATATATTTAATCAAAGTCTCCAATAAAAATATTTTGCTAGAATTATGTTTAAGAAAAGACGGTTTCTATTTATCAATCATTTCTAAGCTACGACGTGCGTCAATTGTTTCTATAGGTGGCACCTGTAGAAGGGATGGCTCTTCTTCATCTCCACGGAGATAAGTGTATGTTACATGAAGCCCGAAATGTGGCAAAGGGTGTCAAGTATGTTTTCCGTTCGGATGTAATCTTTGCTTGAAGGACATAGTGAAACAACCTGTATGTAAGTTAACTCCTTTGAATTTCCTTCATAGTTTTATCTCTCTAGTTAAAAGTAGCAGTTTTGTAAGGTCTCAATGGACTTAGGGTTATGTAGTTGGGATCTCAAGTTACTCTTGTGACAATCAAGTCGCGAGACGAGTCATTCTACGGTTTCTTATTGCAGATTAGTATTAAAAATCACAAAAAATAATTTTTCGTCTAAGATCACCTTGTCTGCAGTATCCAAGCAACATAATTCAAATGGTTTCGCATCTTCTACTTTATTTTCTTTCATCCCCAATGAAAAATCACGTCGAAGTTACTCCTAGGACATCCTTATCCTCCACAAATTGAATACATTTTTGATGTACTAAGTATATCAAATGATAATAGAAACCATAAGTAGCCTATACACATTACTATCACTTGGAGTTGGCCCGCGGCGAAATGTCAGGTTCAAGCTTTAACGAATCCATTTTGTACACATCTAGCAGAATCCAAAGGCAAAGAGTTGAGGAGTTGGCTCGTAAATCGTTTTTTGATGTTTTGACATTCTTTAACTAGGATAGCGTTAACTTAGAACTCCAAATTCTAGCTAGACATAATACAAAAAATTTAAGATTCTTAATGCATAAAACTTGGTTGATGGCCAGAATATAAAGAACTGATGGCTCCAGCAGCTGCCTGCCTCGAAACCTTAACATTAATTTGGATAGGAAGTCATTGTTCTTTGAGCAATAAGATTGAAAGTCTATCAAATTGATAAGATACTCGAAGTGGTGCTTGTTCACTGCAAGGAAGTTTTTCGTCTAAGATCACCTTGTCTGAAGTAACGTTCACCAAAAAACAAAATAATACTTTGGTAGAACAAAATAAACAACGTATTCATTATCCAAGAAAGCAAACAAATTTACAACGTGCCTTTTTTCAGCCAATATATCCTTAGTGAACAATGCATCATTTTTTTAGCCAATCCGACCAGTTGGAGAATTATTTTTTTTTTAAATAAAGAAGCTGAACCCCCAAAATGGGCGAGGGGCTGCCTACGTACCAATGAATTAGAACATGAAATCCTCTAATTCAAAGGATCAAGCCTTCACGTAGTTCTCTCTCGTCCCTTTATTACCCATTAATGTTCCTTCTCTTCTTAAACTTGTATCCTGAATCCTGATTATGCTGCTGCTGCTGTGGTTCTTCTTGCAATCCATCTTGATTTTGTTGCTGCTGCTGGGCTTCTTCTTGCAATCCATACTGATGAGGTCTAGACAGCTCCCCTGATTGTACTCCATTATAGTTCAAGTACTGATTGTGTTCAATGCCCAACAATGCTGACAATTCATTCATCAATTCATCATCAGCGGGTTCTTGTGCTACTACATTAGTATTGTTCAAGTAGTCATAGTCCATGGGGATTTCGTAAGCAGTGTCCGTCATGTCCTCGATTACTATTGCTGTTGCATATGTTAAGCCAACTTGGTTATCTTCATTATTGTTCAAGTACTGCTGCTGGTGTTCTTCTGGCAATCCATCTTGATGTTGTAGCTGCTGCTGGGCTTCTTCTTGCAATCCATCCTCATGAGGTCTGAGCAGCTCCTCTGATTGTACTGCATTATTGTTCAAGTACTGCTGCTGCTGGGGTTCTTCTAGCAATCCATCTTGATGTTGTAGCTGCTGCTGGGTTTCTTCTTGCAATCCATCCTCATGAGGTCTGAGCAGCTCATCTGATTGTACTCCATTATCGTTCATGTACTGATTGTGTTCAATTCTCAATAATCCATTTATAAGTTCATCATCTGATTCTTTTGCTACTACATTATTATTGTTGTTCAAGTCGATAAAGTCCATGGGGATCATCATTTGATAATCAGAAACCATACCTTCCCAAACAGACGGATCTTCATTATATACATTATCAGCTTGTTCTTGTGCTACTACTACATTAGTATTGTCCAAGTAGTCAAAGTCCATGGGGATCATTTCATAACCAGTGTTAGTCACGTCCTCGATTACTATTCCCGCTGCATCTATTAAGTCGACTTGGTTATCTTGAATAGGCTGCTGATATGCACTTATTACTTCTTCTACCGGTGATGTCGTCATGTCCTGGATTACTAATCCCGGTGCATCTGTTAAGCCGACTTTGTTCTTTTGAATAGGCTGCTGATATGCACTTGATACTTCTTCTGCCGGTGATGTCGTTATGTCCTGGATTACTAACCCTGGTGCATCTGTTAAGCCGACTTGGTTATCTTGAATAGGCTGCTGATATGCACTCAATACTACTTCTACCGGTGATATCGTCAACTCTGTTCCTCCTCTTGCAGTGTTGCTGCTGCTGCTGCTACTACTAATACCACCATCGCTAACTTTCTTTCGGATTTTACACAATACATAGCCATTGTTGTTGGGGAATGTATCAGGCAATGTGTACTCGTGCATAATCCATCTAATATTTGTTCTTCTTCTTTTGGAGTCAGGTTGTGATGATGATGAATTTTTATTTGTCTCTTCAAGTGAGAAGCTCTTCTTGATACCGATTTCCATATTGTTATCGTTGAAAATCAATTTGCCTTTACTCTGGCCTTTCCATGTACATGTACCGACGGTTCTTGATGATCTGACAGACTTATTGGATATCTTCTTAAGCTTTGTAAAGAAATAGCGAACCTCGCCATAGTTTTCATCAGTATGATTACCCTGACCGTATTTGCTAGTATCTAGATTATAGTTTATGTAGCCATCTTGAGTTAACTTTTCAAATATGTGCCAAGGTTCGGTAACATAAACATCTCTGTCATGGATAAAAATTTCAGTAAAAGGTAATAAATTTTCTCCCAATACCTTCTTCTTTAGATAGTCTTCGATGAGTTCTCCATCAGTTGGGCAAAATCTACACCCTTTAAGTAGTATTCCTTCCACTTCCATTGTTCTTCTTCTTCTTCTTCTTCCTCGAACCTGCTAATGAAATTTTCTTCACTTGATTCTTTCTTTCTCTTGACGGCTGACCTTGAAGATTTTGTCTTTCTCTTGGCGGCTGACCTTGAAAACTACTATTAGCTAGGACAAAGGTTATTATATATAGTGGTCAGGTGGGCTAGTAATTAGATTGGTAATCATGAAATCAGGTAGTTAGAGACAATTCCTCAAATAGACAAAATTATAGAAAGTTTCTAATTGTCTTATTAGGTCGTACTACTCTAACACTTTTTGTCTTATTAGGTCGTACTACTCTAACACTTTTTGTCTTTTGAAATTATTATTATTATTATTATTTTAATGCTTGGAAGTCAAGTACTCGGCAGTTATCCTCCAATGAGTTGGAAGTCAACAACTTTCTATTTTTTAAAAAAACTTCTATTTTTTATCATCACTAACCTAATTCACTATTTTCCACATATATATTGGGTGGCAGCCAATATTGTATAGTTTGTGGCAGCCAGCCAATACAGTACGTCCGAAATTGGTTTGTGTTAAAGGTACATAGCTAGTTCATCGACGCTATCTTTTCTATTTTTACTGCTAACTATTTCTTTATTGAAGTAATCTCTTGGGTTTCTCGATAAGTTGCATTCTTTTTCGTACACGCATTTTATCTCGGACTGAGCAGTTTGAGACCTAAAGCAATGGGTCGGACTGCGTTAGTCCCAGACCTCTCGGATTTGTTTGAATCCGAGTCTTTGTTTGGCTCTCGGATGGGTAGATCCGTGTTTGAATGCCAATAAGTGTTCGGGGCCAAAGACAAAGTTAACTAACGTCGACAGTGTAAAGAAAAAAACTGATTTAAACTTTTAAGTACTAAAACCGATATTGGTTACGAAAAGTGAGGACAATTTAAAAACTTAAAATTTTGGGGATAATAGGAACCATGCCCGATTTGGAATAATATTTGAAAAAAAAAACATTTCGTAAAATTACAACTTTACTCCCGAAATCAACGTGAAAAAACATTTTTGAAATTTTCTGAACAAATCTTAGTGTGCTCTCAACAATTATGTAAATTTCTAAACAAATTCGGTTTTGCTCAAAAATTGTTTTACAAAATGTTTTGTATTTTGTCTTTTGCGTTCGACAAACATAGACCAACACTAACATTTTGGCTAAACGATTCCTCTTGGTTCTAAGGTTCTCTCTCCCCCTCTGCTAGATCAAAATAGTACTACTACTTGATGTCATGAGGAATGGATCCAATTGTGTTAAGACTTGCTGGTTTCATATTCTATTATACAAGTTCAATGGTCATTATACTTGATAAAGGTTTGGGATTTCTCATCTATGGAAATGACATCTTAATTCTTTTAGGTGAGTGGCGAACGGGTCGGAATTGTTGGGCTTGGAGGTATCGGCTCGGAAGTGGCAAAGAGACTTGAGGGATTTGGTTGCATTATCTCATACAACTCAAGGAAGAAGAAACCATCTTCTTCATACCCTTCTCATTCAAATGTCATTGATCTTGCAGAAAACAACTATAGCCTCATAATGTGTTGTGATTTAAACAAAGAAACCTTTCACATTATAAGCAAGGACGTATTATCGGCATTGGGCAAGAAAGGAGTTATAATAAATGTAGGTAGAGGAGCTCTTATCGACGAGAAGGAATTAGTTCGGTGTTTAGTAGAAGGAGATATGGCAGGTGCTGGGCTCGATGTATTCGAGGACGAACCTCATGTTCCGAAAGAGCTATTTGAGTTGGAGAATGTTGTGTTAACTCCGCCAATTTGGATGCTTTCTTCCTAAACAAACCTTTAGTTTGTTTCTTTAGCCAAGAATGATTTATAAGACTCTTATGTTTTAATCTACGATTTATTTGTAGTTGTTGCTCTCTTTTGATTTGTTAATTTTTCTATCGAATCGAAGCTCTAGTTATGAATGATTCCTTATGTTTCACAGAAAAGCTACGCCGAAGTTATTCCATTGGCATACTTCTCCTCAATAAATTGACTACATTTTTGATGTAGCAAGAAGTTTATCAAATGATAATAGAAACCATAGGTAGCCTATACACATTAACATCACTTGGAGTTGGGCCATGACACTGGTAAAATGTTAGGTTCAAACTTTGATGAACCAATTTTGTAAACATCTAGCAGGATTCAATCGCAAAGAGTTGAGGATTTGGCTCGTAAATCGTGTTTCTTGACACTTTCTCATTCTTTAACTAGGATAACTACCAAGTTAGAACACCGCGTTCTAGCTAGACAGTATACAACAGTTTAAGAATTTTAATGCATAAAACCTGGTTGATGGCCTGAATATAAAGAAGTGTAGGCTCCAACAGCTGCCTGTCTCGAAAATCATTGTTCTTTGATACGGTATTTAGAATAATGCGTGTCCACAACAAGGAACTTTTTCGTCTAAGATCACCTTGTCTGAAATAACTATCACCAAAAACAAAATAGGGTTATTTCTCAAATAGCCCCCAACTTTGTGACCAGTTTCCTGCCTAGCCCCTTACTATATCAAAAATACCTAGACGACCCCCTTTTTAAGATTCCGTTATAACACCTTTAACTAGTCATCATTTCTCTCTCCTCCATCTCATAACCTCTCTCTGCCACCTCATCTTCTCGCCACCTCATCGTCTTCACCGGCGACCTCCAAACCGAAAAAAAAACCTCTAACTCTAATTTTTTTTTCTTTCCTCTCTCTCCAGAACAGATCTAGAGAGAGGAGGTTTGGTCATCACGAACAGACCAGATCTGGTATGTTCGTGTTCTGCTCATCACGAACAGACCAAAATCTGGTCTGTTTGTGTTATGTTCATCAGGAACAGACCAAGATTTGGTCTGTTCGTGTTATGTTCGTGAACAGACCTCCTCTCTCTAGATCTGTTCTAGAGAGAGAGAGGAAAGAAAAAATTAAAAAAGATTTAGAGAGAGAGGATTTTTTTTTTAGGTTTGAAGGTCGTCGACCGGAAAATTGACCGGCCGACGACTTTCGCCGGTGAAGACGATGAGGTGGCAATAAGACGAGGTGGCAGAGAGAGGTTATGAGATGGAAGAGAGAGAAATGATGACTAGCTAACGGTGTTATAACGGAATCTCAAAAAGGGGACCATCTAGATATTTTTGATAAAGTAGGGGGCTTGGCAGAAAACCGGTCACAAAGTTTGGGGCTATTTGGGAAATAATCCAACGAGATAATACTTTGGAAGAACCAAATAAACAAGGTACTCATTATCCAAGAAAACAAACAAGGTTACAACATGTCGTTTCAATCCTTGGTGAACAACACATCATTTTTTTAAGCCAATCCTGCCATTTGGAGGATTATTTTTCTGAACAACACATCATTTTTTTTAAGCCAATCCTGCCATTTGGAGGATTATTTTGTTGAACAACGCATCAAATGAAAACGTTGTTAATGATCGATGATTCAGGTGAAAGCAAGAGAAGAAGAACATTAACAAATGGAATTGTGTTGTTTGCAGTGAAAAGCAATCAATCTGTAAGGTTTTCTTTGAAGGGTTTCTTACTAAAGACGTTTCGTAAATTTATTTAGATTTCAACATGTCTAGGAAGTTTGTTGACGAAAACGGTAAAGAAACAATAATTTCATCATTCGGAGAAGATATTGGAGATCGTACTTCTCCAGATGAAAACGGATATCAGAGAAAGGGAAGAAACGATGTTTGATGTTCAAGTAACTACAGGCTGGAAAAGAGAAACAATTTGATTGATTTTAGAGAGAGGGGGAGAGACAGAGTTGTTTAATTGATTTTAGTGAGAGAAACAATTTGGGGAAGATGAAGAAGAGAGAGAAACACTTTGATTCATGTGAAGTAATGAAAATAAGAGTATTTATGGAAATCCAAAAAGAAGTTAACAATAGACGATGAATGTAAGGCCAATATCATTGTCCTATTTTTAGCACTTGATTAGAATACTATAATCTAATTTTAAAAAAATAAATACATCAAGGTAACAGATTTTGGAACTCCATTTTGAGTAGAGAATTCAAAGTATCTAAGTTGATGGAATGTTCACAAGCTTAGCACGGCGAGTATTCTTGTCCACCTCTACTCGAAGCCCTAACCCAGTAAGTTCCGGCACTTCAACAGACCCTTGAACCTCCAACTCCCCTACCTGACGCTGATTCTCTTCATTTCCTTCGAGCAAATTTCTAACTGACCATATTCCCCATTCCCTCAAAAACGGATTATCTTCCTCCGTTACACATTGTTGCATTAACAGAAGAACACCATTCTTCCTTCTAATTTCATCTTGTACATGCTTCCTTTTGAACAAGCAATTCCCAATGACAGCAACAATATCCCTCCTAAATCCTTTGTAAGGACAAACCTTCATTCCTGAAGAACTGTTATCATGTGAAATACATTTCTTGATTATAGCTGGAGGTTCAAGTTCGCGAAGTAAATCTAAGAGAAGATCAAGAAGTCCTGATGATAGTAAAGAATCAACATTAGAAACCGTATTTTCAGCTTCTGAGGTTCTCTTATCCACTTGTGCACAAATGTCCCTCAGAATGGTGATCGAATACCCTAAAACGTCAATTGTTGGAGAACCAGTCGGAAGACCAGATTTACATCTTGATGTAAAATCAACTATTTCGATTACTTTCTTCAGAATTCCAAGGACAGCGAGTCCAAAATTGTCAGAAACAACAATTTCGTAAATTTGTTGGTTCAAACTCTCTGAGAGGATACTCATCAGAAATACAGTCTCAGGTGTGAAAATGTTGTCTGTGTACTTAAATTCATCACCGCCATCTATAACACCAGCGGAGTTCAACTCAGAAAGTAATGGAGAAAAATAAGATTCTTCGAGGCAGATTTTCACAAGAAGCTTCGTCAACCAATATTCTCTAAGACCATCGGCTAGTAAAGGAATGTAAACAAATTGAATTAGGAAAAACACAAATTATTTATCCAGGAAAGCATAAGTAACCCGAACAGAGAATATAAAAGATTGGTGAGTTACCTTTTGAAGCAGTTTTTATTATTTGCACAACAATGTGTAAGCCGCTAACACCACAAAGTTGTCTCAGTCTTTCATGACTTTCAGCACAACAAGTGTATAAAACCATCGATAATATGTCATAGATTTCCAATTTCTGGACTCTAGCAATATCAGCAAATACGACAGGAAAGAATTGAGCCCAAATAGCAGTTTGATGTTCTATTCCTGCCAAAGAAACGTTGCCTAGAAGCTGCAATCCAATTCGGGCGACTTCGTAAGAGGAATCCGAACCAAAAATCAGGGAACCGAAAACACTTGAAATGATGTTGACCCCATTTTCCTTTAAGAAGGAATTTTGATTCAAGATCTCTCCTGCACAGAGGTTTCTAAGAAGTTTCAAAGAGGAAAAAAGAAGATTATGGGCTGGAGAGGATATGAGAGATTTTGTGAGCTCAAGGACTACATGGAGAACTTTCTTGGAAGCAAGGTTAGACCGCCCATCCGCCGTTTTAGAAGTTTCGATGAGGATTTCTAGAGATTCTTCTAAGGTGGAGGAATTAGCAAAGGCAAGTAATGTTTTGAAAATATGTTCGGGAACAACTAACATATCGTTCATTTTTACTAGAGAATGTCAAATAACACAAAATGGAGAGTTTAAGGCTATTGGGCCGAGATATCACGCTACTAGTTGAAAGTCACCTACCTGAAACACCAAAAGACTAGAACTCGTTAAAATTTTAAAAAAGATTTATTCATGTACTAAAGGTAAAAATACTAATTCAAGAAGAAGCATCCCATAATGAATCAACAAGTTTCAAAGTGAATCAACTACAGAACCTACGACTTAATATTTCAATTGAACCTAAATAAATCTTGTTCGCTAAACCTAGATTTTAGTAATGGTTTTCAACGGGATAATATGTTGCAATGAGCAAGAAAAATTTCAGAAAAAAGAAGAAAAACAGATAAAATTTGGCTCCAATATATTTTTTTTAGAAAGGTAATATAGTATCCTTTCTCGAACCTGAGACCTAGAGGGTGGAAACCACCTTGGTAACCACCAGGGGCGGAGCCAGGATTTCAACTTGACCAAGGCTAAGCTTTAATTTTATGGTAGCCAAAATGTTTAACTAAAAGTCACTATAAGTAGGTTTATACCTAGGATACATGTAAAAGTGTTATTTAAAGGCAATTTCTAGTGACAACAATAACGAGCACCTCACATTTATGTAAATTTTCTGAAAAAGAAAATTAAATAGTTCACAATAGATAAAATTTAGTAATACCTGATCGCGAAAATGATCGTTTTTCCCTTCCCGTATCTGCGAAATAACTTGGCCTTCCAATCTGGTACCTGACAAAATATAATGTTTCATGGAAAAGTTTGAGACTAGAAATGAATTGATTCATTAAAATATTCGTATACTAATATAAAACTTTAAGTAACATTTACATTGACCAATGTGTACCTATTTAAAAGATTTGCTATATATCTCATGAAATATGATAAAATACGTACAAAAGAAAGGTGGAAACATAAGACTACCAAAAGATACAAAAAACCACTAAGATGAAATATTATCCGGCCATCAAAAGAACGCCACTTGAGATATATAATTGTGTTACTTGAGTTGAGCCCTACGATCTTTCAAAGAATAGAATTCAAACTAATGAACTAAAGCTAACTATGAATCAATTAACAATGTCAATGGATGAGTATTTAGACATCAAGTCACCAACTAATGAATTAGTTTCAAACTTCTCTAAGATTTATAACTTATAAAGTAATAGGAATTTCATCAATCCTCCACCTCCAATTGTCCCTAAAACATTGGAATTGCATTGATTTAGGCTATGGTTTGTCTAATATCTCATATAATATCTAAGTTACAAAATAGAAGACTATAATTTCAAGCTAGAATGGGAAACTTGGAAAGCCCTAAAATTAAAACATCTAACAAAATTAGAGACTCTAATTTCATACTGGAATTGCATTGATTTAGACTATGGTATGCCTAATATCTCATATAATATCTAAGTACCTAACTTATATAATAGGAGACTATAGTTTCAAGCAAGAATAGGAGAATACTAAAATGGGAAACCCCTAAAATTGAAACATCTAACAAAATTAGAGACTCTAATTTCATACTAGAATTGCATTGATTTAGACTATGGTATGTCTAATATCTCATATAATACCTAAGTATCTAACTTATATAATAGGAGACTATAATTTCAAGCCAGAATAGGAGAATACTAGAATGGGAAACTTAGAAAACCCCTAAAATTTAAACATCTAACAAAATTAGAGACTCTAACTTCATGCTAGAATTGAAACATCAAACATGAGTGAAATTGTTATAATTAATAAATTAAAGTACTATCCCTAATCCTTGAGAGAGAAAGTGAACATTTGAGATCAAATAAAAAACCTAGTTGGCTAGTTTCTTACAACTCAGAAACTTGGCTCCTTGATGTCTTCACAAAATATCCTTAAGAGAGCAAGTAAAGATTGGATATGAAGTGAATCAAGTGATGAACTGAACATGAAAACCCTAGAGCTTAGAAGTACTCTCGGTTCCTTCTTTCTTTCGGTTTGGGAAGTTTCCCCTTCCCCTTTCCCTTTCCCTTTCCCGTGAATGAGGAAAGAGAAAAAAAATAAATAAATAAATTTCACCCGACTAAACCCTAAATTACCCTTACTTTGTTGCTTAAATTACCGATACGACCCGGGCTATAGCCTGGTTCGGTCTTCATGTACCTCCGCCCCTGGTGGAAACCACCTCGGTAACCACTCCGACCAAGGGTTGTTGACTTTTTGCCTCTAATATAAGAAAATTTGTCAAATTTCATGGTACGAAAACGCTTCCATGACGACAAGGGATACTCCTCTCGCCAGATTGACGGAACTAGTCTATTGCCAGCCTTTTTCTCTTTCATTCAAAATTCTACTGTTCGAAACTTTCTAGGACTCGTGAAATATTCTCGCAAAATCCCTTAGACCAATTTGGAAACCAAGATGACATTTTTCAGCAAAAAAAGTAGTAAAGCTACTTCGTCAAAGCATTTTATCAAACACGTTGAACACAACTCTTACTGCATAATCTGTTCATTCAGTTAAACTATTAACTGAGCTTTGATCTTATTTTATTTTTTCTAATGTTCAAATTTTCAAGACTAGAAAGTTTTTTAACTTCAAAATTAGAACCAACAAACAGAAAACAACATATTAATTACTGCAAAGGAAGAAATAAACTACCCCCAACTACATTAGGGTTTTAAGAACCCCCAAAGAGAGAGACCTCGGTGATTCGTCAATGAGGACTATCCACTTCAGGGATTAAGAACCTCTGACTTGAAATTAGCAGATTTTTTGCCTAAAACGTAACTATACAAATCAATAATATATATAGTGGACCAAACCCTAAAAAATAAAATAAAACCTTCAAAATATGGTTCAGATAGTGTAAAACCTAGGTTATATTTTCAGCCAAAACACTAACCTTCAATTGTAGTTGAATAACAAACGATAAACCACCGTCTATCTTCAAACAACTCCCATAAGTCTAAACCCTAAAAATTGGGAACGGACATGAAAGAGCAGGAGTTGTTATTGAGCTTGAATTGGGGTACCGTTGTTTTGTGGGGCCAACAAACTTGCCTAGGGGTTAATAAAAAAGAAAAGAAACTTTCCTAGGGGCCAAAAAAACACCATCCCGATCACGTGACAAGAAGAGGGTGGGGTGGGCCCCCCACAGTCAAACAATTTCTCACAGTTCACGAGTTTTAACTTTTACTGTTCATGTGAACTCCACACCCCCAAAACAACAACATTTTCACACGTGCGAATAACACGAACAGGCAATAATATTAGTAGTAATAAACAAAAGTGAAGCTTTCATTGTTTCAGTAATGGCGGATTGAAGAGAAACAAGAACTTAGAGCCTTTGCTCTGAAGAATCATGGGAAACAAAATTTGCCCTTTTTAATACTGAATTCAAAAAAGTTAAGCAAAATTTTCTTCAGCGCCGAGGATCTAAATCTTGAAATTTCCCCAATTATGTGCTTTCATTCATGATTTTTCTCTTGTTTCTCTGATTTCAACTTACCCATGAATTGAATTTCCTTTTTCTCATAAGCTTCCGAAGAAAAATCTGAAAGAGTATGTATTCCAGTAGCTGTAGTAGTAGTAGTAGCAGCAGAAAGATGAGTAGTTGTTATTGAGCTCGAATTGGATACCATTGTTGAAGTTACAGAAGGAGCATTTGTTGTTGTTGTTGTTGTTGTTGTTGTTGAAGCAATAGAAGTAATGGGTCTTGCAGAAAGATTAACCAGAGGTGATGCTGATGAAAATGCCCATAGCTGAGGTTGAATTTGATTTGAAGGTCCAGCAATGGCGTTTGTTGTTGTTTGTGGAATCATCCAGAATATTCCATTAGGAAAACTTGATGGTATTACGCTTGCTCCGCCACTAAAAGCTGCCCACATTGAACCACCGTCATTTCCACCACCGCCCCAGCCGGCAGGCATAGTAGCAGGACTAGTCCCAATTGGGGCTAAACCAGAAGAAATTGAAACCCCATTACCAGATTCATTGATCTGACCAGAAGCAGGTCGTTTCCTCTTGTTCTTCTTCTTGGTATTTTCACCATTTCCGCTACCACCGATGCCAGCACCACCACTGACTTCGGTAGCTACCGGAGATTCTGTAGGAATTTTCAAGGTGCCATCGACGGATATAGCAATAGCAGGAACAGTACCAGTTCCAGTTGCAGAGATAACAGCAGACTCGGCATGTTCTAAGAGCCATTGAATCGTTTCACCATCCGATCTGTGACCTAGTTCTCTGGTTAGTTGAAAAACCCTAGCCGCACAAGCTGCAGGCAAGCGAATCCTTCTTCCTCGACCTTCAATTTTAGTATGACGATCCTTCCCTGAAACCTTTCTTGCTGGTGTTTCTCCTGTGGTCTCCCCCTCCATAGTTTCCGGCACCGGCGCCGGTATAGGTATCACCGGTGAAACTTCAATTGGTCTTTGTGTTGGTTCCTCCAACGGCAGGTTCAGTTCGGCCGGTTCCTTTTTTGGAGAAAGAAACACCATTGCTGTTCCTGGTTGGGTGTTGTTCGACTGATCAATGATATTCCGATCAACCCTTTCTTCTTCTCTTTCAACCAAAGTTGTTCGATTCAAATTTCCTCCCTCCTCTTCTTGTCCTTGACTCAAATCCCTCATCTCGAACCCCTGATAGTACGTATACCCAAAATAAAGAGAAATTTGGAGTTTTTTAGAGAGAGAAAAACTGAAAGATTGGGTAGAACACTAGAAACAGAGGTGTTTTTACTGATGTAGTAGAATCTTTAAACCCCAAGAAAAAGGGTTCTTGAAATTCTATTTCCTGATTTCTTCTATAAGTGTTACTATTTAGTAAGATAAGAAATTGAAAAGAATGGAACAGTAAAAGAAAGGGGGAAGAAGATAACAAATGTTACAAACAAACCTTCTTTTGTCCTTCAAATCCAGACATCCCGACTTCCATCCAAAGACAGACAGAGAGAGAGAGAGATTTTAGAGAGAGAAAGTTTTACACTGTACACCACGAAGGCCCACAGCAACTTATTTATAAGTAGATCAACGGTAAGATTACCACACAAAACTCCCAAGACTCACAGGATGATGACACGTACTCTCACCAAACATCATTAATAAAATATTTACTTTCCATTTCCGTGTAAATCCCGTTCTTACTAATATTCATAATCTAAAGTGCGGCACAGATGAGCCTCGAGATCAGGAGGAAAGGGAAGTAGAAATTTATGACTGTTAGACTGGAAAGGCGGGATTGAAACGGTACGAATATACGGTGTCAATAAGTTTCTACCTAACTAGTTAGGAAAATGACTCACCTTGGGATGGGCCCTAGAGTTATTCTGTATTTTCATTTATGTTGGTTCTCCTTTTAGGTTTTTCTGCTCCAAACTTGGTGGAAGTTTATGGGACTTTCCATACACTCTGGAAATCATAGTGTTTTTCCTAAATTGAAAATATTCTTTCTATTTTATGTGGCCACTAACTTTAATCTTAAGTTGTCTAATTTGATCTGATTTCCGATTAAACACGGGTCACAATAGAATTGTTAGAGTATAAAGATCGAGATGAATCGAGATCCGTAGATATCCGTATCAACCGTCCAAGATATATGAAGATATTATTTATACTTATCCTAGATAGAGTCCTAGGAAAATAAGATACCCGAATCACTCTATAAATAGAAGTGACCTCTATGTATTTTACATTGAATTGAGTTGCATTGAGTCTTCGAGTCTTGGACTTAATATCGTCAACAAGCTAAAATAAAGAACACAATGGTTTACGTGGTTCGGTCGGAGGATCACGACCTACATCCACGGAGAAAGCCATGAATGGCTGGATTATATTATTTCCACAATTGTGGGATTGATTGGTTACAGACTCGAAGACTCAATGCAACTCAATTCAATGTAAAATACATAGAGGTCACTTCTATTTATAGAGTGATTCGGGTATCTTATTTTCCTAGGACTCTATCTAGGATAAGTATAAATAATATCTTCATATATCTTGGACGGTTGATACGGATATCTACGGATCTCGATTCATCTCGATCTTTATACTCTAACACTCCCCCTCAAGTTGGAAGCGGAACTTGTGGAGTTTCCAACTTGAAAATTGAACTTGAAAAAGATGGATGTTGCTCGCATACGATATGATTCAAACTTGAACTTGAACTTGAACTTGTACTTGAACTTGAACTTGAACTTGAACTTGAACTTGAATTTTAATTTTTTGTTTAACGTCGAACAATTGTCAATGGTGCTAAATTTTTTGTTTGCAACTTGAACTTGTAATCAAACATAAACTTGATATAATAATATCGTCTTTCTTAAGCTTGAATCTCATTCTTTTCTTCTTTGCTTTATTTCTTTCTCCAACTTAAATAAAAATTTGATGAGAGGGAGGTGAGCTTCAAATTTATCAACAAACTAAGGAGGAACAGATACCATATGTAGTTGATGATGGAAGAGAGGAACCGGTGGATCCACGAAGAGGATGATGAAGACATAGTGTCACAAAAAGAAGAGATAGGTGACAGAAAGATAGCGTCTAGAAACCATGTGAAATTTCACACTCACGTGAGAGAAACCATGAGGGAGAGAGATTTAGTCGAGAGAGAGGGTTATGGCCGAGAGAGAGAGATTACACCATGGGAATTATCGATCTTGAATGATCAGGAGAGAGATATATTCGTCGGATCACAAACCGAGAGGAAGAGGGATGATTACTCACAAAACTGGAAAAAAAAATCAGTGGTGGCTAATAAGGTGATGTCCAAATAGATGAAGGATTTCGATTGGTCGAAGGAAAAGCCGCGAAAGTCGATCGGCCAAAAAAAGGAAGTTCGCAATCCAATTTCTGGTGAGCTGGACAGACGGAGTTCGAAAAACCAAAATTCAATTAGTTTTGAAAAAAAAAATCACAACATTGAATACATCAAACAACGTTGGAGGCGAGAGATTGAATACGATGAATATCGAGATGAAGCAAAAATTGTAGTAGTATATCCTACTAAATATGATTTGAAGGTGGTGTAATTGGTGAGATTAGAGAGTGACCTCCAATGATGTGTGGAAATTTGCGACTCTTCATTAACAAATCCACGACAGTGATGATTGGACGATAAATACAACAAAGAAATTGTTGGAACTTGGGGAAACTTAATCCGGATGCAAAAGAAACGATTCAGCAAAGACCGTTTTGAGAAGAGAGGGAATGATGGATTAAGGTGAACACATCGCAGCCGATGGAACGACAATATTAAGGCGAGTAAAAAGATATTGGAAAGTTGTGGAATCTGGAATACGGATTGCTTGAAGCACATCGAATATTAGAATGATTACACAAGATGATCTTGGATATGATTTCTTCTTGAAAATCCATAAGAAGATGATCGATTGATAACGAAATCACAACGATTGGAAAAAACGTCGGGAAACTTCTCGTTCTAAAAACAAGTACATTGAACGGGATTTAGTCTCTTCTGGAGTAAATAAAATTAAAAAGTAGTAACCTTAGATTTGAAGAAGATGACCAAATATCTCTCCAGGAACAAAAATAAAAGGAGAGACTGCTAAAACACATAGAATCAAAATCAAAGGGAGCTTCACCATTGTCAATGGGAAGAGAGAGAAAGAGATTGAGATTTTTGTAAACCCATCCAGGAGATTTCTATACTTACTAGAGAATCAATTAAATAAACTAGGCTTTGTTTTGAAAAAAAAACAAGAACTCACGGATGAAATAGCCTTCAATGCACGTGGGATTTGTTCTTCATATCTCATGATGATTGAAGCACGAGAACTCAAATAAGACTTTGTAATAGTCCATCAATTAATCTCTTTTCTTGGCTTCAAGAAGAGTAATAATCAACAGAAAATTTTGGAAGAGTCCAACAACTCGACGAAGTGACCCAAAGGTAGAATCACGACGAAAGAAAATCGTCGAAAATAGCGGAAGCAAAAGAAATTGATGAAACAGGATTGATGAATTTAATCGATAAAAAAAATCGAGAATTTACGAAAGTTTGATCAGGATTGCCTAACCTGCTCTTGATACCAGGTTAAGTTTGTGGCCATCCAACTCAAAACCAATTGGCAATGAGTGGAGAGGACCTATACTTTATATTCTTGGTTGCTAGTTACCCATTCTCCTATGTGGGACTATTCTCACACGCCCCCTCACGTGTGGCGTTCTTTGAGCCTAACACGTGTGTTTTTTTTCTTTACGGGTGACGTGGAACACGTGTGGCTTTTAAGCCTATCACGTGTGGGCCTAGCTCTGATACCATGTGAAAAGGTAAAACCTCGATGAATAGAACAACACAAACTAAAATAAAGAACACAATGGTTTACGTGGTTCGGTCGGAGGATCACGACCTACATCCACGGAGAAAGCCATGAATGGCTGGATTATATTATTTCCACAATTGTGGGATTGATTGGTTACAGACTCGAAGACTCAATGCAACTCAATTCAATGTAAAATACATAGAGGTCACTTCTATTTATAGAGTGATTCGGGTATCTTATTTTCCTAGGACTCTATCTAGGATAAGTATAAATAATATCTTCATATATCTTGGACGGTTGATACGGATATCTACGGATCTCGATTCATCTCGATCTTTATACTCTAACAAGAATGCAAGACTTTAAAACTTTTAGTAAGAATCAAATAATACTTCAAATTTGAGGCATTATTTATTTAGAAAAATGTATGAACGATTAAAAATTAGGATAAAAAAATAAGGTCTTGTGTAATATTTTACTTGAGGTTATAGTTGAATATTACTGATTGCCATAGTACTCGACCTTGCCATAACTTAATGATCTTAATTCCCGCTTCCTTTATCTAAGAAAATCTCATTTGTTTGATTTAATTTGTAGCTAAAAATGAATCCCCATAGGAGACAAGAATTGGTTGCTCTCATCTAATTCTCAAATATAGTTTTTAATGGTCTAACTTTATTGTTTATGATCAAGTCATAAACCCGGTTAGAAGTAGGGAACGGCATTTTAACCTAAAAGGCTACAGGTACTTTCAACAAAATAAAAGGGTATAAGTAAACAAACGCACTTGTTACCATGTTTACTGCAACTCTGCTATGTTTGAATATTACTAACCTGCCAAGTTCTACACCCTAACTTTTGAGTAGTGATCCCAATCCTAACTAGCTAGATTTGGTTGTGGCTAAACAAGGGAGGATAGGAGTTGCCCAAAACTTAAGAACAAGGCAGCTCATTGAACGTGGGCGCTTTCTTAGTTACGGGATGGGCCTGGATTAAAACACTTGAGTACTTGACTGGTAGAATTTCTTATAGACGCTCTTGCAAATGTGGTGGCCCAAAGCGAGCATTTTGGTTAGGAGAATAATCTAAAATACAGTAAGAGGTGCTCGAGCAAAACTACATGTACATATGGCCCCATTAATTGGATTTATTTTGAATTACATCCAGGACTTTACGGAAGGAGTTGACATTTCTCTCTATTCAATGTGTTTTACGATTATCGACATAATCAATTCCTTAATTTCACAATGTGGAGTAACTCCAAACCCATCTCCATATTGATACAAACGTTGAGCAGTTCAAATACTGTTCTGGAGATAATCTATGAAAGATTGAGGGTAAGTTGAACGGGCTGCATTCCCGTTCTTGTTTATCTTCTTCCACAAAACTTTGATCTGATTTTCTGTGTATTTGCAGGCATCATTTTCTGATACACCAGTTTCATGCATGTAACATTGGATTGTTTTTTGAACGTCTTAAGTCAAGAATTTTGTCAAGGACTTTGTACATGTAGCACACCCGTTCTTTTTTAATGGTAAAACTGTGTGTAAACTTGTAAAAGTTGCAATTTGACTTGTGTGCTTTTTTTATCTATGGGTGAATGAGATAAAATTTTAGTGTGCCCTTAACGCTCCCTTTCTTTTTCTTCTTGTTGAAAGGTTGAACTATTTTCTTTAATCTCTGCTAACCAATAAATCACAAGCTCATCAAATCTTATGTTTAGAAAATCAGAACATCAACTTATTATCATTGTTTTTAACTTGAATGAATACGCCAAGCTTCGACCTCTTAGTACTATCGTGCAAGAAGGCCTCACCTCCCTCTCCCGCGCCACCACCAACACCTTCGCCACAATTGTTTCTGTGAGAGTTTAAGAAGAGAAGAATCAAGAAGATTTTTGTCGAACGCCTCTTTCCCAAGATCCACGAAGCTCGGCAGGCTGCCATTTCACGGAGCCGAAAACTTGGTAACATTTTCGAACATTGGCTAATAATTTAAAAATGAAAAACTCCCTAAGATTGAGAAACTGCTGAAATTTATTGATCGAACTAAACACCTAAAACTTGTAGAGGATTCCATTTTTATAATATTAAGATTTTCTAATCCTAAGCAATTCTGGCGAAACGAAATTGAAGAAACTCTGAAAAATAGGACACCAACTAAAAAGTAGAAATTGTTATAAAATATGCCGTTGTGATGGTCTAAACGGTGTAATTTGGCTCAAAAGTGATCATACCATGGCGCAAGCGACCACTTTCGAGAGAAACATTGTTTTACATCCACCGTTCGAATTTTGCTTGATTTCTTCAGTTTTGACAGTTTTGGGACTTTTGTCATTGTTTTACCTGACCCGATCCACCTGATGAAATATGTGCTCTTTCAGTTGGACAGCTAGACCGACCCGAACCCAGCTAAGTAAGTACCCGAGCCGGAAAGGCTATGCCCCATTACCAGCCCTATCAGCCATAGAGATGCAAACAAATGTTGGAAACTATTAGAAGCCAATGACTTTGATTTGTATTAAGCCAATGGCTTCAGAGTTGAAACTTCATCCAAATAGCTAGGGTTTTCAAAAACCTCCACATCTAAGTTCAAAATTCAACTTCCAATTCGGGTAAATTTGCTCTATTCTCTCAACATTTCAAATTCCTAGGTTTTGATAATACTTTGCATGTTTATTTTCAAGGAATTGAGGCATTGTACTAATGAACATTTACGGATCCTAATATATACTCCTTAGCATTTTACAAAGACCTATATTTTCATGTAAATCTCTCAACTTTTCATCTCTTTTAGATTTTAGTGAATTTGTGTTGTGTTTAGTTTGCCATTATATTTAGTCATTCTACCATTTGTGTTTAGTTATAACTTTTTTTTTTGAAATTAGATCAAACATTGATACATAAAGTACACAAGATGTAAATTAACCTACCTAGAGTTACCGAATTACACACGCGATGTAGATACGAACTCTTACATTATTATGCGGAAGCAAGCGGAACGTTCAAACTTTCACGAATCTCATGAAACAGAAAATACTTCGGTCATTACGAGTATAAAATAGGCATATAGTAAATAGAGTTTTCTTTGTACTCCCCACACAAAGGGCTACATTGGATTCTATTCAATCCCTTTCCTCTTTTCTTATTACTATAATTTTGCACCATTCTGCGTAATGTGTAATTCTTTCTCTTCTACTTTGTCGTTATTTTAGGATGCTGATAATTTCCCGATGCAGTAGTGAACTCGAACTTCTTTACAAATCAGTGAATAACCGCAATGATGATATTCATCAAGTCAAAGAAGAAAAGGTGGTTCCCTAAGCAAAAGTTACTTCAACCTCCCTCACTCTCTCTCCAAAATTTAGCTTAGACACTTTCTGTTTTTGGTGTTTTTCTCAGTTGACAATGTTGGCTGTCCTGGTTCGGTCTAATCTGATCAAAGGGAAACCTGAAATGTTCATGAAAGGAGATAATGTGTAAGTTTTGGCAGCAAACGATATCCTCGCTGTATTGGCTGGACACTTTTACATTACATTCCTACTAGTTGTTTCTATGTTCGTTTCTATCTTTGTTGACATGGTTGGACTTTGTGGTCTAGGGCTTAGGATCTAGGGTACGGCTCTAGTCCTTATAAAGGCTGTGGGAATGAAGTGGGCAGCATGATACATTATTGGAAGACAAAGACACAGTAGTATTTATCTCGACTTCATATAACGGATACTATGAATGATCTTAATGTCGTATGCTCATACTTAGGGATAACTTGTGAAAACCCTCAAGTGTGATAGTGATAGATTAGATACAATCCGTGGTCTTCATTATGATACTTAGTCTGTTTAATGGGATATGAAGCCAAGTTTTGTTTGCGTGAACATCAAGTCATATTCTTGTTGCACAAACGAGTTTCCTTCCGGTTTTTCTTGACATTTTAAGGTAGTTAACATAACCATGTACTATTTTTCCAATTCCATAAATTACCTAACTTATACTTCATTTGGAAAATGACTTCAGTTATCTATTAGTAGTATTTATCTATGGTTGGTGGAGCTTTGTACCCTGCCTTCCTCCTTCCATCTCCTGCTCTTTCCCTGTTTTGACCTCTTGTTCTCAAAAAACGTCAAGGGATAAGAAATGATGTTTGGGAAGGTGTCACACACACAGACCAAAAAAAACTATAGAGAAGAGTCGATTGGATGTGTACTATTCGATCAAAAATGTTTCTTTTTGTGGAGATATCTTATATTAACTTACTGGACTTTGTTGATCAATTTTCTTTTAGTTTATTTTGCTTGTTGCTTGTATCAATCAATTTAACATATTTTTTCATGAACATTTTATAAAAAAAACATGAGATCAAAGGTTTAGTTCTTCATATAATTATTATTGAGTACCCACCCACATTTGAGAAGAAATAATAAATGAATATACTGTTTGTTTATACTTGGATAATTTTCTGATCAAGTGCGGTATATCTCCATCGTTCTTTCTCAACAAAATCTGCATCAAGAAACTGCGCAACAAATGCCCAAAGTCTATAAGTATCTTCGAAGTTAGTCAATAACCCAAGTGAAACTGTAACAACGGTAATACCCTCCCGAGCTTTCTCTCTTCTCTTGTATCCGAAACTTTCTTTCACTATTTCGTCGCTTTTGGTTTCCAAGACTAATTTCTTCTCTTGTTCATATTTTTCGGAGAAGTATATATTCTGCAAGTATCCATAGCTAAGAGAAATATTGTTTCTGTCGGCAAGTTTTTGTACCAGAAGAGGTTTAACCTTTTCTCCTTTCCAATCAAACACATTGAATGCTAATGAAAATCCTCGATCAAATTTTATCTTTGGTCCATAAATTCTGATCAAAGAAATACCTTTCTCAGAATAAGAATGTTGAAGCTTCATTAATGCAGTTACCAACCAATTAATCAAACATCTTGATCTATTATTAATAAGAATCAGCCCCAAAGAATCTGCATGATCTAAACCTTTGCATTTGATAATTGTTTTCTCTTTAGTTTCTCTAATGGTGGTTTCTTCATATTCTGCAGGACTCTGTAATTCAACAATTTCAGACGAAATTGGTTCTTTTTGTTTTGGATTGGTTTCGGTTGAGGTTTCTCCATTTTGGGTTTCTTCTGATTGCTTTCTTCTTGCTGAACTTGAATTTCTTCTACTCATAGCCTGAACTGATATTGGACCAGAGAATGAACTTGAAGAATCATTCATTAGTTGATCATCAGTTTCTTTTACAGGGACAAGACTTACGATCCCAATGCTTCTAGTCATGGTCGACGATTCCAAGATTTCTGCAGTTGATTTCTTTACAAAAAGGCACCCAAATCCGGACGGATTTTCACCGAAAACTTTATAGAAAGAGCTTATTAAGAAGTCAGGCTTAAATAGAGAGAGACCCAAAGTGTCCATATCTTTGGGTCCAAGTGCGCAAGCATCAAGAACAACATGCCATCCATTTTCTTGTGCTAGATTCATCCACTGGTAAGAATATCTAGTTCCTGTTATTCTAGATTGAAGTGGGAAAACAAATAGTCCTCTTTTCCTCTTTTTCTTTTTGCTAGATACCATTTTTTTAAGTTTAGCTGAGTGAATTCTCATCCTTGGCCATAAAAATTCGGCCGACATAACTCGAGCTCCCCGTTTCTTGGATTTCTCAATCATTGCTTCCACAGCTTCACTTTCATAATCATAAACTGTTAGAAGCTTCTTATTAGATTGGAAAGGATAAGATTCAGCTAAAAGTCTAAAAGCAGATGCACGATTCGCAGTGAAAACCATATGATACTCAGTTTCCGATACATTAAGGAAACCCATGATTCTTTTTCTGATTTCTGATTCCAATTCTGATTCTTTATCTCCATAAAGTATCTGAGAATTCAAACTTGTAGCTTTATATGAGATTTCAAATGATGGGAACTCTGACCTTTCAGGTGGTGGTGGTGGTGGTGGTGGTGGAGGAGAAGAAGTAGAAGCAGTCATGGCTAGTGAGGATGATGTGAGTTCTTGCTGTGAGTGGCTGAAGAGACCCAGACCAATATAGTCAAGGCAAACATGGTTAGAGAGAGATAGGTACTTATATTCTTCTGCTCGAATTCGATCAGCTTTTTCGGTGTTGATATATTGTGGGTAAACTTCAGTGAATTGTGAGAAGGAATCTGTAATAGAAGGGAGAGATTCATGATTTGAGAATTGGGTATTTGGAAAGAGAGAGGATGTTGTCGAAGAAGCGAAATCGACTCGAGAAGCTGCAACTGTGGTGGTGAATTTGGATTTAGACTTGTTGGGGTTTGAACAAGGTTCCGCAGGTAAACCGAGTAAAGGAGTTAAGCAGCAGCCATGAATGCAAGCTTGTGAAGCTTCTCCCATACAGGTGGGTGACTGCATATCTATTTGCCTCCTCTGTCTCTCTCACTCTCTTGTTGAAGTATATCTTCTCTTTCTCTCTATATTCACCTCTCAAAAGTGATTATATTGTGACCATTTATTGTTGCAGGAAAAAGCTATAAGACTAATTTTGTTGAGAAAAATAATTGTAATTCCTTGACTTTTAAGTCTTTATGGTCCACTCATTTAAGTAAGTATTCAAAAAAAGCAGGAAAGATTGACAAGGACCAAACAAACAAGCACAACAAGAAGGGAAAGATATTTTTGTTATTCACAATGTGTGTTTTGCTATTAGAATATCTTTTTTGACTCTTTTTTTTTTTTTTTTATTTGTTGAAAATGATATATTAAATTAAGCTAAAATTCCATTACAATAAAGCTTAGATAAAAAGTAAGGAACATGCTTCCACTTCATCTCACGGTTCTTCCGCCTAGCCAACTTGGCGAGAAGGTCGGCCTGGGAGTTTTGGGATCTCTTCGTATGATGGAATATAATGCTGTCGAGCTTTGTAATCATCTTTCGAATGTTGTGGACATGGATTCTGGATTGCCATTTAATAGCTTGACGATGATCTTGGATATGCTTAATGATGCTATGGTTGTCGCTGACCTTTTAATATTTTCGATCTATCGCCCATCTGATACCGTTGAGGCCTTTTTTGACTCTTGATAAGGAAGACTCCACTTATATAAGAACATGGTAAGACTTGAGATAAGGTAAAAAAGTGTTAATTGTTCTTTTAAAGAACACAAAGGTGGAAGTCTTCTAAGATCTTAGGTGGTTGAAAATGGTTATGAGCTAGAAAGAATCAACTACCAAATACCAAAATCTTTGGTGGTTGAAAATGGTTATGAGCTTGACGATTCAACTTCCTAATGGTTTCGTTCTAAAGCTATATGATTTCATCATAAAAATAAACGATTTCCAAACAATTTATACTGCCTGATCTTTTGAATCAACCAGTGCTCACGCCTGCCAAATCCAAAGTAGTGAAAAAAAAAACTATAAATTTGGCTTCGCCCGGGTTCGAACCGGAGACCTTCAGTGTGTTAGACTGACGTGATAACCAACTACACCACGAAACCAAGCTGATAAGTAAACTAAGTTAGTGATTCGTGAATGACTAGTATGTTCAAACTTAAAAAAGGCATCCGAGTCATTTGCACTTTATCATGTATAGCACTTAGCTACACAAATTTTCAGATCTACTTGTGGAGTTCGAGAGCTATTTCTGTTTGAAAATTGAGTTCTTTCTTCGTATAAGCAAGCATACTCAGCATACTTTTAAGGAGTAAGCATCTATCTGTGCAATGAAACAAGCTTTGAAGGAAGTTTACAAATAAGATCACATGGTAAGACTTAAAAGATATGGTAAATGACTAAATATATAAATGTTCTAAAAAGAATAGTGATAAAGACACCGAATTTGTATCCATCTTCGGAGAGAATCTCAAATCAATGCCTAGAATTTTCTCTAAGTGTCGACCACAAATCAAGAGGAAGTTCATGAAACAAAACCATCCGTTGATATGAGATTCCCTCCTAAATCTTCCCGTAAATTCGACATCATTTTTCAATCTAAAAGAACACAAAATTGTAAGTATTCTAATATCTTAGAGCATCTCCAATGCAACACTCAAACTCTAAATCTTAGAGTGTCTCATAGGATTTTTTTTGAGTTTTTCTCTAAAATCCATCTCCAATGCAAAACTCAACATGAATCTCTAAAGTGATGTGTCAAGATTCATTTTAGAGATCTTTAAGAGGACGCTCGTTTCTCTAAGTGCCACATAAGCAAATCAATTAGTTTCAAACTAAAATATAGGTTTTTAGAGTTTCTCTTGAGTGTTGCATTGGATCTGATTTTGAAATAGAGTGTCTCTAAATGGCTAAATAGGAAAGAGACCCTTTAGAGATCCATTTTTCACACTTGACACGTAAGATTTTTAGAGTTTTTCGTGAGTCTTGCATTGGAGATGCTTAAAAGTATTTAAGTAGTTGGTTGAAAATGTTTATTTATTTTGAGTAAAACTAGAATAAATGGGTTGGTGACCCTGTGCAAAAACCAGGACTCCATATTGGATGATCATACAAAATATAAGGGGATATAGACCTATCATCTGAAAAGGGTTGTTGAAGTCACAACTAAATCTGAAACAGATAGGCTTTCGGGTCCTAGGATGGACCCTAAGGTGCTGTTTGTTTTTTTTTTTATGTCTGAATCTGAATCGGCTGAATCTGAATTGGCTGAACTGAATTGGCTGAATCTGAATTGAATGAATTTAGATGTTTGTTTTGTACATCTGAATTATAAAGTCTGAAAAAACTAAAATTACATGTATACCCTTGATTAATATAAAAAATTCATTTCTTTTTGTTTTTTAACCTGTCGGGCCAATAGAAATAAAAGAACTAAAACCCTAAGAACTCTAAAAACCTAGGGTTATATTCTCTTTCAACATCAAAACCAGAAAACTCAGATCTCTTTGCCGCAAGCGTCGCCGGATCTCTTTGTCGCAAGCGTCGCCGGATTTCTCTCTCTCTCTCTCTATCTCTCTAACTGAAGTTGCACAAAATGGGTGTTGACCCTCGTTATTTCTCTCTCTCGATCTATCTCTTTGTCTCTTGATTCACTTTTTTGTACTAAAGAGACATAGATCTGTTAGATTTGGGTGTGAATTTGATGATGATAAAGTAAAAGGGATCTGAAATTAGAGATGATGATTCACATTGGTGATTCGGACAAGAGAATGAGATCACGAATAAAGAGTAAGGAATAATAATCTGCCATGGATCTTATGAAAGAGATTAAACAAAGATATTCATCCTGACTCTTCTAGGGTTTCTAGATGAAGAAAACAAAGAAGAAGACGACGACGAAGAGAGAGAGCTCGAATCTGTATCAGGAGGAGAGAGAAAATGAGAAAGAAACGGTGGTGAATCTGTATAAGGTGGTTCTGCCTGTGGTGGTGGTGGTGGTGGTGGTGGTGGTTCTGCCTGTGGTGGTGGTGATTCTGCCTGTGGTGGTGATGGTGGTTTACTGGTTTTGGTGATAGGGAGACATTTTTCTAAAAGTACAGGGGCATATATGTCATTTGGTAGATTTCAGAAATTGGCCCCATATTTCAGACTTGTTTTGAAGTCTGAAATATTTGGGCTCTTTTTCAGCCAATTCAGACTTTGGCCCAATTCAGATAAATTTTCAGAATTTCTTAATTAAAAAACAAACATCTGAAATCTGAATTGGATTCCAATTCAGATTTCAGATCTGAAAATATTAAAAAACAAACAGCACCTAAGTGTCTTTAGATAGCCTTTAAGATCCAAGATTGCCAGTTATAGTGCTTATCGTAATCTCAAGCTCGAAGATTTAACTAGTTTACATAATGAGCATAAAAGGGCAATTTTTAAGTCTAATCAAGTTAACCAAAAGGCATATTTCAGCGCCTATTCTCAGAAGAGATGTCCCTCTCTCTCTTTCTTTCTCTACCAAATTGTGGGCTCAACAATGTGGTCAACCAAAGTTAGATGGCGCCTTCAAGATTCATCATTCTTGTGAGAAAAAAAGAAGAATGGCTTCGCCCGGGTTCGAACCGGAGACCTTCAGTGTGTTAGACTGACGTGATAACCAACTACACCACGAAACCTCTGTGACAAATGTCGGTTAAAGGCATTATTGGTAGTTTAATACTTTTTATCAACAATGGATTATGGGACAGTTCATTCCTTTTTTAGTCTCTGTTTAATTCCCCACTAACAAATACCATACATTTTTCTTGGCAAATAAGTTTATTGAACCAATCAAGAGATGAATAGAACAAGCAAAAGAAAAATAAGAAGCGAAAAATAGATGAACCAAATTCCAATTCGAAGGCAAGTTTAAGAACACAAGTGTTCACATTTGTTAACTAGGGAAGGAGAACAAAACTGACTAAACTATTATAAGAGGAACAACTAGATGGAGGAAAGGAAGAAACTACATTAGCTAGTGGGAGTGGACTTATCTTAAAAACAAGAGAAAATGAAGAAGAAAATCAATAGAGGGAGTTGTAGGTAAAGAAAGTGGCAACGATGGAGGCAACACAGATTAGGAGCGAGGGAAGTAAGGTGACATTTAAGAGCTTGCTCTTTCCTAAGTACCCAGCCAGTGTTATTGTACCATCTGCTACCACCCGAGCTAATGTTCCCGCCTCTGTAGAAAGTAACCCGCCATTATAGGTTCCATTAGCTAGCCGTGACGACATCACCCGTGACAGAAGCGATAGGTTTACACCTGTATTCCCCAACAAATTGTGGTGGTAAGAAGGGCAAAAGAGATAATGTAGTTATACAATTAATATACAACAAAAATTCCATTTCTATAGACAACTGGGATCATAAAATTTGAACCCTTTTTTTTTAATTAGGGTACATATAAATAGTTTTACTCTTTATCGGTAGTTAAAGTTGAACATTTGAGTGGGTTGTGCCATTTGTTTCCTACCTATGACCAAAATTTAGTTCGTGCTTGGTTTAATTGTTAAAGTGATGATCAGCTCGAGTTGGTTTTGATTTATTGAACCCAAGTACGTTCAGTCTATCTTATGTCGGCTACGTGTTGAGACCCAACTGGTATCATAAAAGGCCAAACCAAAAGTGCAGAATTCACTGTGAATCAGAAAATTACCTTCAAGAACTTCAGAAGACACGAATGTGATAAGAGCAGAACCGACATATTGAGCAACAGAGTAATGGCTTGTTATTTTGAAGCTTAGCAATATACCTATGCATATCATAACTTCGGATGCCAATAATATTTGCCTGCAAAAAAGTCGAAAAAAATTGATCTTGGTAGTTTCGGTTGTTATAAATCTTACGTGTCCAATAATAGTATTAACAATACATAGACTTGACCCAAAGCCTTGGGTCCTCGCTTTGTAAGCGGAGGCTTTACCCGTGTCTTAACTTTCGAGCCTCCAAACAAGGTAGGATGAAAAAATTATAACTCCGATCATAGAAAATGAAAGATAAGAACAAATTGGTGAAGTCTTGTGTTAAAAATCTTACCTATCCTCAAACATGTTGCTGATGTAACTTCCAACAATTATGTTTACTGGGACGACTGTTAACCCAAGACATGCAAGGAAGACTGCCACCGTACTTGTTGACCATCTAAAATAATACCGGCTAATGACGCTAGACTCGGAGAGTAAAATTTCCATTGCGTATTTTAACATGAAGTAGATGAGCAATTGAACCTGAAAATGGTTGGAACAACTAAAGTGAGATAAAGAATCCCACATTGCACAAGCACATTGTGTTTGAAAGGCCACATAAGATTAATGGGGCTCATTATATTTAGAAACAAGATATTATTTCGACGAATTTAACACCCGTAAGAGTAGTAAACGCTTGAATAAATCAATAAACTTGATATCACAAAATGCTGAAAGATAACTAACATACAAAAAAATTCAGACCTTCACGGAAGTTGTAAGTAATCTATATGCTTCAGCGATTGAAGTAGCAGGTAAATGTGACTCTTCAGCACCTTCTTCATCATCATCATCACATTCTTGATCATCATCGTCTTCTTCTTCTTTCTCTGCTGAACTTAAGAGTAAAGGAGTCGAAAGACCATTTTCTAATGCATGATTCTCTATTCTTCCTGGTACAGATAAGCACAAAATAAGGTTCAACAGACATCATGATCATGTTAACAATCATCTAAGGAAATACTTGAAATGAAGGAAACTTGACTTGTACGGAAACTAGAACAGAAGTATATTATCTATGTAAAGAGATTACTCCTTATATTTTGTGTCACACGGATATTTGTATCTGGTACTCGCAGTCACTTCTATGGGTAATTACACAATATGACAATATCGTGTTAGGTACATACAAAACCACTCAGGGTTAATCTCGTATGCAGACCTCGTCCAATGACCGAATATTGATACTGTTCGCTAAGTTACTCAGAGTTTTATTAACACACCTCGTCATAGCATTGGGGAATCAATAGAATTCTCGAACTGAATTAGTTTGTCGTACTAAGTAAGTTTTAAAGTCCGAATCTGACTTACCATTACCAGCTTCCTGTGAAACAGGGTTTGCTTGCGTCTCATGAGCAGGTTCTTTAAATGAAATCATCAACCATACTAAGTAAATTAACCATGCCAAAGCCATAAACCATCCTGGTAAAGTATTTTCATTAAACGTTAACTTAAAAAGCTTAAAATTTGTTTGCAGTAAGCCAGCAAGAGCAGGACCACATGCCATCCCAAGAGCACCGGCACTAACAAATCCTGCAGAAGCCTGTGTTCGTATTCTAAGAGGCACGATATCACTGATATAGCGCCTGTTAACAGCTCTGGCCGAACCAAGGCTGCAATACAAGATAAACCTAATCAGATACAGGTATATCAATTGATTTATAAATATAGCCCAAACTACCATGAAATTAGAATCTGGGTGTGTGACTTCTTTTTCTACATTTAAGGAATTTTAACCTATAATTGTGCAGCCTTTTCTTTTAGAGAACCCTTACATAACATACACCAATTAAGTGCACGACAACTATTTAAGCTCAACTACGTGGTATGCTAGAGCCTCGGGATATACCTCACCCATACGCTATTCTGGGTTGCGGTGGGTTTTGGCATGTTCTCCTAGCCAATATATTTTATGTGATGCGTGTAAAATAGATACACTAGAGTATCTTGTAGTTAATTGCTTAAGTAATTAATCTGTTCGATTTTTACAAGGTTAATAAAGGTTGAAGATCTCAGTTCGCCAAATTTGAAGTTTTGGATAGCTGAAGTACCCAAATTGGTATAGGGAATCTGGTACACGATGAACGTGGGGATAGAGTATATGGTAACATTGGACCAGGCCCGTTCAGAAATTTTCAGGTGGGTTTTTCTCTGACCACAAACAGAATTTGTGCAACTAGACCTGAGAGGGATTTCGGTATATAAATGCTAGTTCTCCTTCTGATAAGAAACTCAAACAGGAATAAAGCAACACCTACTATAGATATAACTCTTGGCAGGAGACTTATAGTCTGCAAGCGAACGGACTGCCGAATTTAAAATCTCTCTCAGGTGACAAAGGTCCTATGCCACGACATCATGAAGGTTCATTTGGAAAACCAAGCCATACTGGTTTGTATAGAGCATTCTATAGATCTAGTAGTTGACCCAGGCTAATTAGTATAAAGTCAGAATCGAATCGTACCTACTCGGGCTTCTAAAGCAATCCACAAGTAGACTAGCCAGGGTTATGGCTCGGCTACCCCGTATAAAGTTGATATTAGCATTCAGTGTTATATAAGTTAACAGAGATAGGCAGATAGAACTATGATACATACAATCTGGAAGAAGTTGAAAAGGAAAGTTTAACTAAAATACCAAGAGAAAGAAGGAAAAGTTACCCGCATAAAACACGACCAACCAGAAGAACTGCAATCGAGTTTAAGTCATATGCCAATGCATATAAAACATTTCCGAGAAAAAGAACAATACTGCTAAACACAAGAGGTCTGAAATATGATCTGTTTGACCATGCACTGAAATAGACCGAAGAAAACACCTGTGCAACAGCCATCGCCCCAATCACAATTCCGCAAACTGTTGCTGCTGCTCCGAGGCTCATGGAATAATCATCAGCTGTCGGGACAATAATATATGTATTGACCATATAAAGAAACGTGTTTACCAAGTTTAAGAGAAGAGACATGAAATGATATCTCTTGTCATCAACTTCTTCATCAGATGGCATTGGTAACTCCTCTTCCACGATAAGAGCATGTTGTCCTAAAAAGCGGAGGAAGTTTGTCGAATGACTTAACCTGTCGACGGCTTTTCGTATCGAACCAATAACAGGATCCTGGAAATAAGCTAATTGAATATGATGACTGCATTATTAACCAAATCCTCAAGAAAAGAAAAGCAAAATAACAAAGCAATGGTCATAAACTTGTAATTTAAACGGAATTAAGTACCTGAAATGCAATAGTTGGGTGATCATAAATTGATAAATAGCTTCCCTCGTGATCTTGAAGATCCGCAAGATTGCGAGATACAGCTCCAACAACAGCCCCAACACCCTGTAATTTACCATTATAAACAATAGAAATCTCTTTGATATAAAGATTCATATTTAGTAAGAATTTCTTTACATTATGAAGAAGAGAGAGCTCAATTATCAAATGGGAGAGTTACCACATGCTTGAACACTTGCTTGAGCTGAGAATAAGGATGATTTGCACGAGAAGTTACATAATAATCAGTGAATCTATAGCCAATTCGTTTATCAAACTTCTTCAGTATTTTACGTATTCCAATTGCATTCATCTCAACAAAAAAGAGAAGCTTTAGAAGATCTTGACCCACTTCTCTATATGCTTCTCGTAATTCAGACCGTTGGGATATATCCGGCTGTTGTACAAGTTCTTCATGCCTGTGTCCGAGCTTGGATATTCTCCGTGCGAGTAAGCCTTGTTGTTCTAAAAGGAATAGAACAATCTTTTCGATCTGAAAAAAATGAACCATTAAAGACATGCATAGATTCTCTCTTAAGACTTGGAATTTATACCACTACAAGATTTAATTCTAGAACACGAACGGTACAAACCACAATAGGATAAACTTTAGGAGATTTTAACACTTCAAAAGCCGAATGATAATAAATAAGAAAATTATAGTTTCAAATATGTCTTGAACTACCTGGTTATCAAGCATCCTGGAGAACTCTTTGAACACATAACGGCGATCTTGAGCTCCAACTGCAAGTTGTTGAGCAAATTGCTTTACTTTCTTCTTCATTAACTTGTAGTTAATGTAATATCTGAAAATACCCAAACCATTAACATTTAAACACTTTTTTTGTTTTGCCCCACCTATGGGAACAATAAATGGTAAGTACAAAACAAAGGAAAAAGAAACTAAATCTTAATGAATTCCTTAACGAAAGACGATTAATTATGTTTAAGACGGCTAATGATGTTCATTTCTTTCTCATAATGTATCAATGAAATCCAAATTTGAGTGGATATTAAAGAAGGGTAAAATGACACATACCCTTGCCATTCTTGAATCTGTCTTTCCTTCAATTTTTTCCCAAAAGCAACCATCTTTGAGTGAGCTTAGAAGAACTATAAACCTAACAGAATCAAAAGAACATATATAGACAACATTTACACCATCAATAACATAAAAACCGAAAATAACCCGCGAAAATCGAATAAATGTGATTCTTTGATCATTAATATCCCTTAAAAGTCATTATAAATGGATTTTACTCCTTTAGAACTTGTTCCACACTTTTGTATCACCTTACTATAAAAAGAAGTCTGATGCTTCACCTTACTATCTATTTGGTCATAAAAACCCTATATATATATATATATATATATATATATGCCTAACAAGGAAAACAAAAAGGTGATTGAGCACCAATTTATGCTAATAAATGATGTTTTCACAGGCAGTTAGTATCAACTCATAGTGAACCCCATATGAAAACTAATAGTTTAGAGAGAAAAGAAAGAGCAGATTAAAAACCTTAGGTTCTTCCTGTTGTTGATAACTTCAAATCTGCAAAATAGCAATTAAGTACTTTGATTTGTTGGATAAAATACTATAATCACATTCAAAACATTGTCTTTCAGTTAGAATCATACAAAATGAAGATTATAGGTTTGGGAATGAAATCAGTAACTAAAACTTATTGTGAGTTTGGGTTTTCTTCTTGAATTCATACTATTAGATAGATAAGAATGAGTGGGAAATTGATGAAATAAAACTACAAAGTTTTTTAGTTTGGGAACTGTTTTTTTTTTTTCTTTCACACCGTCTATTTTAACCTATAACAAAACTCTAACCATATTTTCTTTTCTAATTCATTTTGTGACGGTGTACATTCTTTTACACTTACAATTGTCTTTTTCTCATCATGTGTGGTGGCAGTAATTGCTTAGGACACAGTTTCATCTTGTTATACAACAATTTCAGTTTTGGTGTTGTAGAATGAAGTGTGGTGTGTTTTCTGAGAATTTAAATATTTTTAGAATTGTAAGTTTCAATAATATCATTTCTCGTAAAAAAAAAAAAAAAGATTCAATAATATCGTGGTGGAAAATACTAACAACATGAAAAGATGTAGTTGTGGGAATGTATGTCGTCAAGTAATCTCAAGTTAACAGAAGTAGGGAAATGCTAATGTACAAAAAAAATTTGACAAAATTCTTGAAACGATGAGTCACACGGGTAAAAGAACGGTTCAGATCAAAGTCAAATTTTAAACTTTTTTGTCTTTTAATGAAAATGACTCATCATGTCAAAGAGTTTGTCATTGTAGCACTAACCCTCTGTAAAAATTTAACGGGTCAAGTAATCTTAACATTCAAACATATTGGGGTGAGATTTAAAAGAAAAACATATGGGGGTGGAAAATACTAACAACATGACAAGATGTAGTCGTAATTTGTTGTCAAATAATCTCACATTTCCTCATAAAAAAAAAAGTAATCTCTCATTAATAGAAGATGAAGTATCTAGTTCAAAATAATAATAATAATAATAATAATAATAATAATAATAATAATAATAATAATAGAAGATGAAGTATTTGGCCCTCCCATAAACATTTAAACACAATATTTTATTACCCTTGAGAACCCCACTAAAATGTCAAAACAATAGATGACACAACAAATCCCAATTGCTGGTCTAAAGAATCCTGCCCCCTACTTTATCGAAAATATCCAGATGACCTTATTTTTCAGTAGCCATTATAACAACGTTAACTAGTCATCACCTTCTCTCCTCCATCTCATCATCTCTCTCTGTCACCTCACCTTCTCGCCACTTCATCGCCTACTCCGGAAAGGGTCGCCGGTCAGCCAATTTTCCGGCCGGCGTCCTTCAAACATTAAAAAAAAAAATCTCTCTTCCTCTCTCTCTCTCTCTATCACTCATGCGACCCTTCGCCTGAGGGTTGGTCTGTCCGTGAACAGACCTTCAAGGTCTGTCCGTGAACGGACCTTCAAGGTCTATTCACGAACAAACCTTCAAGGTCTGTCCGTGAACGGACCTTCAAGGTCTATTCACGAACAAACCTTGAAGGTCCATTCACGAACATACCTTGAAAGTCTGTCCACGAACATACCTTGAAGGTCTGTCCATAAACAGAACAGACCAGACCTCCGATGAAGGTCTCCTTTCGTCGGAGTGTTAGAGAGACAGAGGAAGAGAGAAAAAAAGTATTTTTTTTTGTTAGAAGGTCGCCGACCGGAAAATTGGCCGGTCGGCAACCTTCGCCAGTGAAGACGATGATGTGGCGAGAAGGTAAGGTGACAGAGAGAGATGATGAGATGGATGAGAGAAAGTGGTGACTAGTTAACGGTAACTGGAAAAGGAGGTCATCTGGGTATTTTTGATAAATAGGGGGCTAGGCAGGAAAGCGGTCATAAAGTTGGGGGCTGTTTGGGAAATAACCCTTATTATTAAAGGGTATTTTGAGCTTACACCCCCAACATTAATTAGTATTTGAGTTTACTCCCTTCAGTAATTGGTAATTGAACTTACTTCCTTGAATTTAGAATTTTTGTCAAAATTACTAAAGACATGTCTAACTTGTGATAATAAAAGGGTCCCATAATAAAATTATAAATTAAGTAATATACAAACAAAATAAGTCTTTACTAATTATAGTTGCGACCAAATCAAACAAATAAAGTGAGGTGGAATAACTACTAGGATTCATATTGAAGAATAATTGCTCTAGCTACTCAGAAGTATTTCACGTACACCAAACACAATCTTTGTGTTTTTGTCAAAAATAGTGAAATTAAGGGGATAAACTCAATTACCCATCATTAAGGTGGGTAAACTCAAATACCAATTAGTGACGAGGGGATAAACTCAAAAAACCCTATTATTAACCCCAAACTGTGACCAAATGCGAAGGGAAAATCCCAATAAAGCATCTAACACAAGAAGAGGTTGAGGGCAAACTTGAACAATATCAACGGGGTCATATTTTTTTTTTTTTAAGAAAACACATACATAAATACAAAGAGTCCCACACAACGGAGTACCACTAAGAAAAGTACACAGTTCAACAAAAAAAAAAAGTACACACTAACAGCCAAAAGTAAAACAATAAGTATGTGAAAGAACGTACATACGGAAGTAATATATAACGAACTTATTAGTTTGGTTCTGACACTAAATCTCATATCAGAGTTAATTGTTGTCATATCAAACGAACTTATTAATAATTCATTCACACGAAATCAGATTCAGCCAACTTTAGACCTAAATTCACTCGACAAGAAGAATCCAACTACCAAACCAGTTGTTTCTTTAACTAGATAATACTGTTTCTAATAGGTCATACAGAAATAAACTCCTTTTTTGAATGGAAATTTTAATTTTATTACGTCAGATTCACGTCACATGATTTCGATTACGTCGGAAATATACAAAATAAAAATATAATGTGATGACGAAGAGAGCACTTCCACCGATCCACCACCATAACATAGATATACTGATCACTAAAGGACATAACAAGACCTTGCAAGATTTGTAATTTATCTACGAGTTAATTGCAAGATTTGTAATTTATATACTACGTACTATACTAGAGGTTCAACAAAAAAAAAGTTCTATACTAGAGAATAAAGTGAGACGGCGTGCCACAGAGACAAGGTCGTGAAAAAAAATTTGATATGATGAGCTCATCGTTGACTTTTTCATCCTTGTCAATGACAAAACCCTTTTTCATGTATTTCTTGGTTACCTAAAATGGTAAATGAGAGCAAGATAATAGGGGATGGTCCCAAATGTGGGCCGTTCAAATCGAACGTCTCCTATTAAAAGAAACACTTGATACAACACGTTTTACAACACGTGATTTCTAGTTGCGTTGGCAAATCTGGGCGGTTTAAATGTGCGGTCACATTACACCAAATGAAAACCCAACATACAGTTATTATGATTTTTGTTAAAACAATTTCTTTAAACACTCGATTACAAAAAAAAAATTTGTATTAATGGTTGTGGGATCTGATTTACCCTTTTCAATCCTCCCCATTTTTTTCAAATCAGATAAAATAATGAAGTTTCTTTTAAGATACTAAATAATGTAACAAATTTGTCGTACCGAATGTGATCTTATATACGAAGAAACCCTCTCCCGAAATTGAAAATAGTTTCAAATTTAGAATTAAGAAGGGTAGTAATGACATTTACTTGAAAATAGGGGGTCATATTTGAATTTACGAAAAAAAATGGTCATAAAGAAAGCTGGTCACAAAGTAGGGGGCCATATAAGAATTAACTCTAAAAAAAAAAATTCAATAATATCATAGTGGAAAATACTAACAACATGAAAAGATGTAGTTGTGGCCTTGTGGGAATGTATGTCGTCAAGTAATCTCACGTTAATAGAAGTAGGGAAATGCTAATGTACAAAAAATCTTTGACAAGATTCATGACACGATGAGCCACACGGGTAAAAGAACGGTTCAGATCAAAGACAAACTTTGAAAAAAAAAATGTCTTTTAGTGAAAATGACTCATCATGTCAAGGATTTTGTTATTGTAGCACTGCCGATAGAAGTATTTGACCCCCTCTAAAAATTTAACGGGTTATTTCCCGAATGGCCCCACAAATATGACCAGATTTCCGCGTGGCCCCCTAAAGTATCCAAAATGCCGAGATGCCCTCTTTTGTGTTTTTCAATGCATTGACTGAAAAGTCAACTTTTCACTTTCCTATTATACCCTTTTGTCTTTTTTTCCTTCTTAATTTCTCCTTTAATCCCCCTACCTTTCTCCCTTTCTAACTTTTCATCTTCACCTTCTTCTCTTTTTCCTTCTCTCTCTCTAAAAAGAACCTCCATTGATGAATGCCCTCTAACACTTATTTCTGCTGATGAAATCTTCGTTAATGGTCAGATCAGAGGTTTGTGATTTATGATTTCTCTAGTCACATTCTCATCAATGGAAGTTCTTTTTAGGGGGAGAAGGAGAAAAAGAAGATGAAAAGTTAGAAAGATTAAGGACTCAAGAAGAAATTAGGAAGGAAAAGGACAAATGGGTACAATAGGAAAGTTAAAAGCTGACTTTTCACTTGAAAAACACAAAAGGGCCATCTCGGCATTTTAGATATTTAGGAGGTCACGGGGGTATCTGCTCATACTTTTGAGGGCCAATCGGAAAATAACTCAAATTTAAACACACCTTTCATTACCCGGGGGACCCCACTGAAATGTCAAAACATACTATAAGGCAACACATCCGAATTGCTGGTCTAAAGAATACTACTAATTGTTATGTACTTTTAGTCAATTTATAGAGATTTCTCCTATTTGAGTTAATTTGTTATTATCCCCAACCTATGACCAAATGCCAAGGGGAAGTCCCGGATGAAGCTTCCATCTGTCTGAAAGAAGAAGAAGTCGAGTGCAAATTTGGGCAATATCAATGGGGTCATGTTTTTTTTTAGGAAACCATAAATAGATACAGTCTCACAGAGTCCAGTAGCTCTAAGGAGAGTACATATCAACGACCAAAAGTAAAACAATAAGTATGTGAAAGAGCGTATATAAGTAATATGTATGATATATCTTAGATGTGGTTGTGACTCTAAATCCCATATTGGAGTTAATTGTTGTCATATCAAACGAACTTGGTAATAACTCATTCACACAAATCGGATTCGGACAACTTTAAGCCTAAATTCACTCCACAAGAATCCAACTACCAGACCAGCTACTTTTTAATTAGGTACCGGTTCGAACAGGTCATACAGAAATTAACTCATTTTTTGAATAGAAGTTTTAATTTTATTACATGGGATTCACGTCACATGACTTTGATTACATCAGGAGTATACACAATAAAAATATAACAAAACCCAACAACTCTCGAAGATTTGTAGTTTATTTATAATTTGAATTACAAAAATGGTGTACTCGTGGGTATGCATCAATCCTCTAGAATCGAACTGAAATCAGTAATCTCTCCGGTTTTAGAGGTGTACCATACTAATTCAACAAAAAAGAAAAGGTGTACCATACTAGAGAATATAGGGAGAAACTGTTGTCATTGACAAGGATGAAAAGTCACAAATGAGTTTTCAGATATGATGCAATATCAATTTTTTTCACGACCATGTGGCACTTTTCTTTTGGTTGCACGACCATGTGGCACTTTTTTTTTTTTGTTGAAAGGACCATGTGGCACTTTGTCCAACAACAGTATCTCCCTACATTCTCTAGTATGTACACCTCTTTTTCTTGTTGTGTAAAATCGTAAACGAGAGCAAGATAGTGAATGCTCCCAAATCTGAGCCGTTCAAATCGAACGTCTCAGATTAAAAGAAACACTTGATGCATCACGTTTTACCACACGTGATTTTGAGTTGCGATTGCATATCTGGGCGGTTTAGATGTGGAGTCTGATTTCCCTTTTCAACCCTCCACATTTTTTTCAAATCAGACAAAACAATGAAGTTTTTTAAGCTACTCATAAATGTAACAATAATATTGAGAAAAACAGTAAATTTCAACTGATTTGAAGATACTAATTAATGTAACAACATCAAAAAAAAAAATAATGTAACAAATTTGTCACACCCACCTTAACAAAAAAAAAAAAAATTTGTCACACCCAATGTGATCTTAAATCTGTTTCATCTTCTCCTATTCACCCATTTTTTCCAAACTAACAAAATAATGGAAGATACGAAGAAACCTTCACCCAAAATTGTAAATGCTAAATAATGCACCATATTTGTGTTTAATGATGATTTAGAATCATCTTCCCTATTTCCCCAAATCAAACAAAATATAACGGAAAAATTTGGGGGTTGGAATTTTTTTTTTGTTGAGGTTGGGGGTTGGATTTTGAAAACAACTTCTTTTTTGTTTCTTATATTTTTTCGAAAAGCAACCATCTTTCGGTGAGCCTAAATGAACTAAAAATCTAACATAATCAAAAGATGAAGGGCAATTTGATTTAATATCATACCAACTAAACTAAGCATCAAGAGTAGTGTGGCTTTACTTCAATCATTTGATCACTACGTATTTCTTATTCTACTTTCCAATAAAATTGGAATGAATCACTCAATAGAATATACATGAACAACATTTACACCTTTTTTTTTTTTTCTATGAAGCATTTACACCATTAATAACCTAAAAAACTAGGCGGATGTGGGTGAAATGTCATTAATGTCCACAGTCATAACATTGATGGAGTGATAGTTTGTGCCATGCATTAATGTATGTATGTATGTATGTATATACGCATGATGGGGTGATTACCTAGTTGTGGAAAGAAAATGATACTAACTAGAAATAGAGTGGTGGAAAGAATCTGTGCACACAGTGGGACCCAGCTGAATGAAAAAAAATTCTCTTACAACAAACAGAAACAAATAACGGCTTTTATTCTTAGTGGGCCCTCCTTCTTCTTCTGAGTAACAAACTTGAGCTATCATCTTCTTGAGTGGCTGGTTCCTACTCTCTGTCTCACCTTTTCATTTCTCAAACTTTTGAAGAAAGAGAAATGGATAATAGCGCTATGGAGCCGACTATGAGGTACTAACTCATTTTTCTTCTTCTTCCCCAAGAGAATGTAGTAATGCAATTCATCAAGAAGAATAATAATGATCTCAATATGTTTTTCTTTGTATAGTGTTATTGGATTAGATTTGAAGTACCTGTTCTTATAATTAAGAGAATGTAGTAATGGAATCCATCAAGAAAATGTAGTAATGCAATTCATCAAGAAGAATAATAATAGTACAGATGAAATTCTTAGATATTCAAGTAGTCCTGAAGCAAAATCAATGGTTTTAGTTGGTTGTTCAAGATGTCTTATGTATGTTATGTTATTTGAAGAAGATCTTAAATGCCCTAAATGCAAAAGTACTGTTTTGCTTGATTTCCTCCATGATAATACCACCAAGAAAACCAGGAAGAACAATTAGCTAAACACATCCATCAATTACTACTCTCTCTCTCTCTCTCTCTCTACTTTTTGTTATGGGTTTTAGTTGAAAACCTTTCTTTTTGGGATTTTGGGTTAGGGGAGAACTTTTATGTGTTTTCTTAATTTTTCTGTTTAAGTTCTAATGATCTACTTCTCTGTTTCACTTTATCTCTATTACAAATATATTATATAGTATTAGGTTTTATTTTAAAACAAAAGGAAGAAGAAAGGAAATGAAGAAATAATAAAACAGGATCATGTGAAATGTTGAATGGAGTACATGGGTATTGGGTCAATGCAAGTCATCAAGAAGAATAAATATGTTTTTTCTCAATATGTTCTATGTTTTTCTTTGTATAGTGATATTGGGTTATATTATACATGGATATTTAATTTTATAGACATATACAATTGTGATTCAGTACACAAGTTATACTAAAATATCGAATCACTAAGTTCTTTTTGGTCTTAATTGTGATCCAGTGAACAAAAACAGGATATTCATTTACCAGGGAATGAGGCAATTTTATATTTCAGCCCCTATTTTATTGTGGTAACTTCTTTTTGATTTGTTTTTCACACATATGTTAAAGCTTATTAGTTTATTTTAAAATCTGCTTAACACTATCTCTATTTCAATTCAGACAGCGATGCTACTTGTATGGGGAGTAAATTTACAAATCTTTGCTGCACTCGGAGTTAACTATAGGGAATTACTCCATGTCAATCACGACCATTTCGCAATTTATCGAGTGAGAATTTCTTTATATTTGTTTTTAAACTACAACTACTCATTATGTGAGTTTGATTTGCCCATCCCTCCGGCCTTAACTAGGCCTAGTGTCACAAAGCCTTAGATAGACCCAACATAACTCGAAACTACACAGACTTTTCCCTGTTGATTGTTGGGTTGGTTCAATGTCACTTACATAAGCAAATAGAGTTGTATTACAGACTTTGGGTTTACTTCTATGGATCTTTTTTTATTACAAAGCCTTTAGATAGACCCATCTCTTAGATAGACCCATCTGAGATCCTTGTCCTGTTAAACCTAAAGCTTAAACCCTTTAACCCCATCTTGGCCCAATGATCTATAAGCTCATACATGTCATCCTAGAACAATGTCACAACATAAGATTTTTTATGCAGGATAGTATAAATGACCAAATGATGCATATCCAAGATCAATCACACATTACATGAAAAACTAAAAATCAAAACAATGATTTTATGCATAACCATTTAATGTATCACAAGATATTTTACATGATTCGAAGTCATTACAATGATAGCTTAAAGGTTTTGTTTATGTTTCCAGCGTGCAGGGGTGATAACTTTGGTTTGGGCAGTGTGCTTGATCCTATACATCAGTCATGCAAATTATGAACCATGGGCTTCAACCATTCCTGTTTAGTACCTTTTTCTCCTTTTTCACATTTCAACAATAAAATTCTCAAGTCAAATGACTACATTTAATTTACAATATATTTTTGGTTTACTCTTGCAGATTTTTATATGTCCTGCCATAATATGCTGCTATTTGTACACACGGGAAATATTGTTTGATTTTATCATACGACTCAGACGTGTACTACTTCCCTTTGGGGTAAGTTTCTCTTCACATTATATTTTCTATTGGAAATAGCAAGCATACAAAAGGAAACAATATTTGATTATTGTCTTGTTGATTGATCTACTATCAATACAACATCCTCCACGATCCGTCTTTTTTTGGTGTTAACAATGCTGGGACAACACAAGGACTCATTGATTCCCTAGTAACTCCTTTGTGAAGCATCTTTCCAGCTTCTGATACATCTCTTCAACTTGTTGATTAAATTTATTTTGTTTTTAGGCAAAAATAGAGTTTGCTGACTATTTCCTTGGGGACATCTTAAGTTCAACAGCAAAGGTATGAATTTTATCTAAAAGAAGATGTAAACAAACAAGACTACATGTCTTTAACTCTGTTCATGTTTTTAAATATCATTTCAGGTTATATCCGATTATTCATGTTCGGTCTATCGAGTCTTCAATCCTAAGGTTAGTTTTAAACGTTGTTAAATTTGTGTTTCAATCTAAAGTCTCTCCAAATGATAGAACTTATGGGCTCAAAGCTAAAAAAACGTAATACATCAAACGAATGATTTCTGATGAGGATATCTTCAAGTTCAGCTAATTACATTTTACTTTATAAAAACTATGAAGGGTGCGAAAAATAGTGTGGCCTGCTGGGATGTTTTCCTCCCGGTCCCGGTCGCTCAAGCTTTACCCTACTTGGGTTTTCTGCTCAGATACATTTTCAAGGAACGTTATAGTCTTGCCAACTGTTTGTCAGGTAAGATCTTTTATGCTATTTTTATTAATTTACTTATTTTATTATTGTTTTGTTATTTTCATTTCGTTTTAATTAATTTAAGTTTCGGGTTATTTCAGCTTGGAAATACGTACTAGCACTTTCTCCTATTGTCTATTCGTTTGTGCAACATTACAAGGGCACTCCAGAATGCATCTCTTGGATTCTTACAGCAGCATATTCATTGTGTTCATCGATATGGGAGTGGTACGACTGGAGATTATTCCAAAGGTGATGACTCTATTTTCATTATAAATCTAAAAGTAGGAGCTAATCATTTAATTAAACATTTTGCTTAGTAAACTCGTTGATACCTGAATCTTCTAGTTCATGTATAACCTAGTTAATGTATTTAGGTAATGAGTCATTATGTAAAAGTCTAAGAGTTCTGCATACAGAGAGGCAAATAGGATAATTCATAATAGAATAATAACTTATAGTAGAATCTTGAGAAACAATAAAAAATCTACTATAAATATAATATTTCAAGTTAAGGTACTAATAATTTAGGAGAAGAAACAACAAAGGGCTAAAATAATTTTGAGAGAAACAATTATGAATCTAGATTTTGTATGAGGGTTTCTTTATCAAATTTCATATTAGAACAATTTAAAGAGAGAAACAATAAAAATCCTAAAACAATCTAAGATAGAATTTATAAGCTATAGCAATTTTGAATCTGTTGCACAAGTCTAATTCTTCAAAGATTAATCTAAAATAATTAGTTAGAGGAAGAACAGCAAAATCATTATGTGTACCTTCAAAGTGGTACAGCATCTAAAGCCATATAATTCTGAAGGGAAGAATAAGGGAACCTTTGATAATTGGACAATTCGTACGAATACGTTGTTCCGATCGGAACATGCATGGGATGTTGTAGAGATACGCTATGTTGGATGATTTGTTAGAAACACGAAAAAAGGACCAACAGACATTCAAGCTAACACATTAATGTTTCGTGAACGTAGCAAACACAACCACCTTAAAGGTAACGCAGGAGATCCTTCAAACTTCTCCACAAAGGTCTTACAAATACGAAGAAGATTCATCTTAGGACCTTGAGAGGTGTATTCAAAGCACTTGCATGAAGAATTTTAGTTTATTTATGATTATTTTTATAAAAAGTGTTGGTTGTTGTCAACCAAATGACAAGGAATTGTGGAGATGTTACTGATTCTTGTATCGTCGAGGAGATTTTCAATCACTAGAGTCGAAATTTAAGCAAAGTACTGTTGTGGCCATTGAAGAATCTAAAGTTTGGAATTCAAACCACTCGACAATAGTTTACTCTGATTCTGGAAGAGGATGGGGAAGACAACGAAGAAATTTTGATTCAAGAAATAATGGAAGAGATTTGAAAGTTACCAGTGGAGTGCTATAATTGATATTAGTATGGGTGTCAAATGAATGTCATAGTGAAGAGGCTAACCTTGTTAAAGAGGAAAAAGAAGATGCAAAACCAGTTTTATAAATGACACATTGATAATGGTGCACTAAGATCAGTGGGATCAGCTGAGTGTGGATTAGCTCGAGCTCGGCCGCTCGGGTAGAGCCCAAACCGATCCTTAGCCGAAACCCCCGAGCCAAGGGTTCGGCGAGTTACTCGGTGAACTTGGCTGAGCCTATCTCGACACATAGTGGTTACCATATAAAAGGTGTGAGAACCGATAGACGTGGTGAGTTTTTGTGTGACAGATTGTCAGATTGAATTCATTCTATAACTCAACTGGGGTAATTAAGAACTCTGGTCTTTCTGGCTAGTTATCCAGTATTGAACCTGTGAATTTTGAAGAAGTTTATCTTGAGAGGAAATGGAGAGATACAATAGATTATGAGATCAAAGCCACTGAGAGAAATGAGATTGGAGCTTACATTTCTTCCAAAAGGAAAACAAGTAACTGGAATGAGATGGGCAAAATAACGAATGAATGCAGAAGGGAAAGCTCATAAATACAAGACAAGATTGGTCGTGAAGGATTAAAACAATATGTGGAACTTGACTGGTGAAATTTTTGCAGTAGCTTGATTAGAGACCATTCCACAATCAAATTAGAGACCATTCCTAAATGGATATGAAGTTTGCTTTCCTTAAAGAATATCTCAAATATGAAGTTTATGCCGCCCAACCAAATTAGTATTTTGTGACGGGGCACGAAGATAAAGTACTCATATTACATCTTAAAACAAGAAACAAAAGCATGAAGTTAAAGATACGACAAATAACAAACTTGAGATAACAAACGTTGCACTTATGACTTTTTATCTTGGCATTGAGATAAAGCAAACAACTAAATGAGCTATTACTTCTCAAGATCATTATGCGAAAGAGGTTTCAAATGGAGAAGTGCCAGTCTGTGAGCAACTCTATGGTATATATGTAGAGTCTTGTAGTCAAAGTTTGATGACGGGAGATGGTAAATCAAACTCTGTTCGAAAGATGAGTTGGAAGTCTTAGGTACTTTAGCGTGCACAAGACCTAACATTCTTTATAATAGTGGAGTAATTAGTTGTCTTATGGAGGTCCCAATAATGACTCGCTGGAAATCTGCAAAGATGGTATCCCGTTATATCAAATGTAATCTTGAAAATGAATTCTATTTCAGTATTCTCATGATTTTCAATTATTGAAATTGTGATAGCGATTGGGTTGGTTACTCTGACGATCGAAAGAGTACAACAAGGTTCTCTTTTTCGCGGAAAATACTGCTTTTACATGAGTTTGGAGAAGCAACTTCTGGTGACTTTATCCACTTGTGAAGCTGAATATGAAGTATCTACTTCTCGTGGTTGCCATGTTATATGGTCGACAGGTCGAGGAAGATACTTCAACTCTATTACTCATCCAAAAGGAAGCTACAAATAATCTGGTTGGCAACAAATCAACATTGTCCTTGTATTCATGGTCGAAGTAAACACATGAATACAAAGGTATGCACCATAACGGAGGAGGTGAAACTCAAATTTGGGAAGTCAAATAATCAAATTGTGGATATATTTACCAAACCACTCAAAAGAGATGTTTCAAAAAGATAAGAACATTGTCTAGAGTTACGAAGTATAATGGTTAAGAAACTGTTCTAAGTAAAACCGATAAGTTAATCGTTGCATAAGTCTGTGTGGTTCAGGTTAACTAGTTCATGTGTGGAAGTCCAAGTTTAGGTGTTAAGTACAAAAGGAGTTGAAAATGCCAAGATGTGTGGTCTTTGTATGTGAAATCCAAGGTTGGGAATTAGGAATCTGGAAGGAGTCTCTTTTAGCCTATAATATCTACTATGTTACAGGTCAATACTTAAGTTTTGTATTTCTATAGAAAAAGGTTTTTGTTATAATAATAAATGCTTCTCCTACCAATTTACATATCATTTCTCTGGTTTACTTAATTTTGTAGGTGGAGTGACCCGGATCTACGAAGAAATAAACATTGGCTGATAGTAAAATTGGTAAGCAAGATTGAAATATGGTCTTAAGTTAACTATTACTTGATTTCAGTGAACTGCTTTTATTTACTTTTTTTTTTCGTTTGGCTTGAGTTTCTATTAGAAAGTTAGGTCAAATTTTGATTAGCTGATATAGTTCTTTACTTGTATAAGCATAACACCATGAAAAACGATGAAGATATAAACAAAAAGTAGTATCTTTTTGTAAATTTGGGTGAAAATGTGATTAGCTGATATAGTTCTTACTTGCATAAGTATAACATTAGAAAGTTAGGTCAAATTTAATTAGCTTCATCCTTTTTGGAGGCAAAAAACTAGCAATGACATAGTTAAGCTATTGGTGTTAGCACTATAACAAGATAATTTACTAGCTTAGTGGTTAACCAATTCCATCTACACACTAAAGTCATGGTTGGTGTGCAGAAATAGAAGACTTACCATAGTCCATAAATCACATTTCATAATGGTGTTTCAAACATGAGACTGCATCATGACAATTTTATCTCTATTTTACTTCATTTTTTTCATTGCATCTGCAAGACACTAGGGTTTTCTCAGTACAAGTCATCAAGATCCATATGTTTCTTAACAAATAAAAAAGATATATCTAGAAACAAACTTACTGAACGAAAATTATACACAAGTATGTTCTTATTCCTCTATATCTTTCTCCTTCCTTTCTACTTATTACTTAATTTGAACATTTGTAATTTATTTCATAATTTGGGCCAAAATCTTGCAAGGAAACACATGTATGTCTAAATATATTTGGAGAAGCTTTAAGTATCTTATTTCTGTGCAGATGATTTATATGGCACTTCCTCTATTTGACCTGATTCTACGCTTTACCTGGTTATCTTCATTCTTACTTCGGAAATGGATAAACCATCCCGTTACCATGGTGGTGCTTGCATTACTAGAGGTACTTCGACGGGGATGGTGGATATATTTCCAAGTCGAAGGCCAATCAAGCATTTTGCCTACAGTTCCAGCCACCCTTCCATTACATCGAAGGCGGTATTCCCGGATGATCCGAAATCTCCGGGGAAGGCAGCGTTTGCATGAGCATGAGCTACTACCGGTGATCCCGTCGGGCCAGTCTGACCAGGATGTGCATATACCACAGATTCAGTCGGGCCAGCCACCCCAGCGCGAGTCAGAGGACGACCAGAGCTCGTCACAGGACGACCGGAGCTCGTCAGAGGACGACCGGCGCGAGTCAGAGGACGACCGGCGCGAGTCAGAGGACGACCGGCGCGAGTCAGAGGACGACCGGCGCGAGTCAGAGGACGACCGGCGTGAGTCAGAGGACGACTGGAGCGAGTCAGAGGACGACCGGAGCGAGTCAGAGGACGACTAGGTAGCCGTGTGGTGTAGTTGCGGGTGTTGCATCGTCTTGATGTAGTTGCGGGTGTTGCGTCGTCTAGTTCACGACGAGGGCGAGTGACTTTCGACCCAATATATCTTTTCTATTTGTGGACATGTGATGTTCTTCTAATGATTAGTGCGTGCTGGACTGCTGGGCCTTTCACCAGCTGAACATTTATAACTTTGAGTTCTAGTTATTTCCTGATTGTACTTTTATATGTCTTTATTGGCGTATACTGTTCATTCACAATTCTCTGTTGTGTTTTTGTGTGTGAACGTTTACTTTATGTGTGTTCATTAAGAATTTCAAGAACTAACAGTCTTCTGAAGGATTCAGTAAGGATTTCTTGTCGTCTATATAGCTTCAATAACAATGTTTTAGATATTAATTGAGTTGTAGTTTGTTAAGAAATCTTGATTCTCTTGGGTGTTTTTTTTTTGTCTCTCACATTGAAGATCAAGAGTTGGTGATCCTGCACAAACTCATTCTAACCATTGATAAATTTGTGGCTGGTGTCAAAGGATCAGCTATAATTGTTTAATTTGAAGTTTTAAGAAATTCCAAGTCTTTAAATCTGCTATGTTTAGCTTTCGTCAATACTCTAATAAATGGCTGATACACATATACTCCCAAAAGTAGCAGTAGCAGAAGTAGACATATTGTGAAGTGCTAACTGATACTTGAGGAGTTAACCTCTGTGAACTCCGTTTCTCATCTGAATTGGCCATCTGCCATCACTATGAAAAAGGCACTTTAGTGAGGATTTTTTGTAGTCTGTCGGTACCAAGGAATAAAACTTCGGTTTCGGTAGAAACTTCGGTGATCCCGAAAGTGGAAATGTTTCGTGGAAACGTTTCGGTCTATGTAGAAACTTTACAAATTTGTGTAAATGTTAGTATCGTTATTAACGTCTCTTTAGAATTAAAAGTTAGAGGCCTAATATGCATTAAAGTAGTTAATTTAGGGTTTAAATTAATTTATTTACATATAATAACCTTAAAACACTTACGTTAGGAGCTAATTTGCAATAAAATAGTTAGTTTAGGGGGTCAATTTTCTGCTAGGTTGAGTGAGGGGCTATATTTACTTAAGAATTAATTATTTAGGGGTTAAGTAAAAAGATGATTTTTAAGTATACTACGAGTTCATGAAGGCGCCCCTCCAAATTGTTTCTAGCACCCCTTCAAGACATTGGACAACCAATTGTTGACTGGACAGCGTAGTTTTAGGTAATACACAACAAAAGTCGTAAAACAAAAACCCTCGTCTTCTTCCCATGTCGAACCTTTTGGAAAATTTTACTGATCAATATACCCAAAAAGTGGTCGAACAGAAACCCTCGTCTTCATCCTGAACAACATTCATTTGGTTCCTTCTTACATGAATGGCGGAGGGTAAAGGATTCACTCTCTCTGATCCTGCCTTCCCAGGTATTCACTTATTATTGCTGATTTTGGTTCTCACTGGTAGTCTTATCATCTTTAACTGAACTAGTAATTCTATTTTATAGTTCAACCCAGATTTATGGATCCTTCAAAGGATTTGGCTGCTTATGGTTATGGAAGTGTTGCTTGGAAAGAGAGAGAGAGAGAGAGAGAGTGAGGAGAGGTGGGAACAAAAGCAAGAGAAGTTACAGGTGATGAAGAATGAGAATGGCGGTAAAAATTGGGACGATAGTGGCGACTGGGCAGATCTACATTTGTAAGTAGACAATAATCTTCTCCAGGTTTCTTGATTTTATATTCCTGTGTTCAACTCTAAATCGAATAACATTGATATGTGTATGAATATTGATATCCAACAGTGGTATCTGGTTTAGGACCATATGAGTGGAAAAAACACCAAAAAGGAATGCGACCATACACGAATAATATTTTCGTCTTCCAATATCCAGTATTTCTTCTCTGTTCAATTGCTCATGCTTTTATCTAATTTGCCTTCTAAGTATTGTAATTTATTGTATATAATAGGTAATTGTGGAGATAATAGGAGAAAAGCTACATGGAGATCGATCTCGTTTCCACAAGTCTTACCTTTAAATTCGACGAAATCAAAGAGGTGATTTTTCCTCTTTTTCATATGGACTGCTGTTATTTCTTGAACTTCCGTATAGTTATTTATCAGAAATCGCAACTCTTTTTCCATATGGGACTGCAGAGGCTCTGGTGCCTCCTGATTGGCTGGGAGAGAGAGCCCTTTCTCACTCGATCTTGAGAAACGAAATAAACGCTCCCGACTCCGCCCCAGCCGGTAAACCAATATTCGCGTGAAAGCCCGCTAGGAGGGCCTTCACAGCAAATACAATAGTTGAGGCCAGAGCCCCCGAGCAGCCCCGTTGGACTAAGAAGAAAGATAGGGCTAGTTCTAAATGTTTTTCGGAGATTTCGATTATCATTTTTGGGATTTTGGGGAAAGTCGATTCCTTTTTATAGAAATGCTATTAAATTTACAGTATTTACTATTAGATTTGGATTATCATTTGTCGTTGTGGTGCTGCTGTTGCTGCTACTACAGCTTGGCGGTATTGCTGCTATAGCAGCAGCTTAGTGCTCCTGGTGCTATAGCAGCTGCTTGGTAACTAGTATTTAAGATGCCTTTAAAAATACACTAGTTACTCAAAACTCTTTTCTTTCGTGCTGTCACTGATTTCTGTTTTGGGGCATATTTTGTTTAAACAGTTGTCTTTCAAGATGGATAGGTGTCTTATTAATACTGATGCCCATGTAATTAGTCGATCTGAGGATGGGTTCACTTACATTTGGGATCCAGTTGATGCAACTGTAGTTTCAAGTTCTCGAACACACTGCCTCTGTGGTAAAGTTTATTCTCTTGATCTTCATGTATAGTAGCCATTTCTTACAGCAAATCATATTCTTGACCGTCCTGTATGGATCTATACTATGTTTCATTTGAATTAGTTTACAACAATGATGCATGAATACCATTAAAACTCATGAACTATTATGGGTGTTTCAGTGTTTGCATGTTTCTCATTTCTGAACTATATAACTTAACAATTGATTTATTCATTAAATTCATGATCCCATCCCTAGTTTCAATTTTTACATAGGCCCCAAACACCCGTACGAAAAAAGTCATGAGATTGCAATTGTTGCAAACTAAATTGCTTGATCTGTGTACAAAACGATAATTCTGTCCAACTTCCACCTTTGAGCATGCTCCAAGTAGATGATAGATAGTCTCTATGTCATCCTCTGCACATAATAAACAGTTTTGATTGATATTTGGTACTCTCTGGCCCAAGTTTCCTAAGGTTGCTAAGCCATTATGAAAGATTATCCAAATAAAGAGCTGAATCTCTTGTTCCATCTGAGTTTTCTTCCAAAAACGAGGCCACGGATCACTACTAACTTCATTATCTAGAACTGGGCTTGTAATGATAGAAGAGTAATAAGATTTTTTTGTGAAGGTTCCTGTAGCAGTCTTTGTCCAGACTCCAGATTGGGTTATCTCTGTGCATTGTAGAAGGTAAGCTGAGATTTGTTATTGCTGTGGTAGTTTCTTGATCGAAATATGAGGATAAGGTTTGCATATCCCACTCATTTGTTTGATGATTTATGAGATCTGCTACACACAAAAAATCTGATGGTAGATCTTGAATTAATTTTGGTCTGTACCCTTCCATTTCAGGTAGCCAGTTGTCATGCAGTATTCTAATATCTGATCCATCGCGTGTTGTTTCTCATGGTATTCCTTGTTTGTAAAAGAGATTTCCAAAATGGGGAGGAAGGTTTGTTGCTATTCACTGTCCAAAAATCATCTTTTGTGAGATATTTAGCCTTTAATAACTTGACCCATATTGCTTGGTTGTTGCCTGTTGGTGAGGAACCTCCATGACATTTTTGCTATTAGTGATTCATTGGTGTCACCTAAGGTACGGATACCTAATCCACCATTTTTCTTTGGGCTGCTTATAATTTTCCAATTGATAAAGTGAAGTCTTTTTTTCATCTATGCCGGGCCCCCACCAGAAGCTTCTCTGTTCTTTCCCAAGCTTCTTTATTACTGTTTTTGGGGTCATCTGGTAACTAAAGGGGTAAGTACAGAATGGCCCAAAAACATACTTTATGAGCATTGTTCGACCAACCTGTGATATCAATTTTTGCTTCCATCCGACCAACGATTTTGTAAATTTGTCCATTAACCAGTTGTAGCTTTGTATTCTATTACCTGGTTTGAGTATTAATGACCCCAGATATTTAGCTTGGTCTCTCATTAGTGGAGCTTGAAGGACTGATTTAAATTTTTCTATAATTGCAGGAGGAACACCCGTGCTGAAGAAGATAGAGATTTGTTGTAGTTGACTACCTGTCCTGAGAAGCTAGCATGCAGATATATAAATTCTATAATAGCATTTAGATTTTCTATGGGAGCTTTGCCGAATATAATCGGCAAATAAGAGGTGAGAGATTGAGGGTCCTTTATTGTTTATCATGTATCCTGTAAAAGGACACTGAGCCTCATACTGTGATGTAAGTAGTGATAGTGCCTGTGATGTTTGGATAAAAAGGTATCGTGATAAAGCACACCCTTACCTGAGACCCCTCGAACCCTGGAAATTGCCATATAGACGCGGATATTGAACTTAGTGGTTTTAACGCAAATTAATATAAGGACCATAAGTCGGACAGAGAGGCCAGTAGCATTGAACACCAGCTCAAGAAATGACCAATAAACTCTATCTTAGCTTTGACCAGCCGTGGTTTATTAAATGGGAGATAATCAGTTAAAATTTTAGGTGTCTAATTCGTTTCAGTCACACGACTTCTTTCTCCTCTTCCCCTCCCTCTCCCCAAAACCCTAACGCTTATCTTCCTAATCTTCTTTCAGTTACTAATCCTCACATTAATCTCTTCTTGACTGATAATTCACCCTCTAACAATATGCAGAATAAGGATTTCAAATTTCTTCATATTCTTGAACTGATAATTAATCTTCCTCTTTTTTAAAGCATCTGTGTTGAAACTGACTGTTCTTCTTCTCCCATCTCTCTTGATCGAGCAATTTTATCTTGTAAGTAGAGATTCGGTTTTTAACTTTATCACATTATGATGATGAATAATGTGCATGTTCAAAAAGTTAAATAACTTTGTTCATTGGTTCACTGGAAGCATTTGTTGTGAGGCTAAATGTTCTTCTAATCTTTCTATGACAGGCAAAGCATTTGTTATAGAAAGATTAACAAAAAATCTCGTGCAGGTATGTTATCTTTTTTGTTGCAATCTATTCAATTCACGTTAGGGTTGATTTTCGTGATATTTGAATCTCTAAACTCCCGTTTCTCACAAATTCCATTTCAATTAATTTTATTTTCACTCTCAGAAATTCATGTTCTTATATATAGATTGGGATGTGATAATTCAAGGTTGTGTCCGCCTCTTGCTCCGCAGAGGTAAGAAAATTCCCATTGGATCTCATTTTGTTATGTACAAATCTACAATTCTAATAGTTGTTCTCGAGTGCTCAATGATTCTGATTATTCTGTTGGAGAATTTTCTCTTTTTTTGGTAATGGAAATGCTTAATAATTAGGTCAATGAGATTTTCTTATGGTGTACTCCGCTGGTTATGTTTTTGTTGCACGGAAAACTTATCAATTTATCACACTTGCAGAAAAACTGCAAACTATTACCAAGAAATACAATTACACAAATTGATGAGATGTCAAAAGTGCCAAAAACGGTTCACTCTCCTCGCCAACTCTTCTTTGTTTCTTCCCCTCCTCGATATCCAATCCAGTTCAGGAGACTCATCATCAGATGTTAATGTAACTCAAGAATAGTATGCCTTAAATGCTCGTATGGATTCTGATTTTCGAGTAATTTATTAATGTCTTCAATAGTGTTAAGATAATATGGCATTTGGATCACAGGTTTTGTCAGACTTTTGGCTTTGCTTCCTCTTTGGAAGGTAATCTTTCAACCCCGAATTTGAATGACATTTGATTATTGTGAGTTCAAATTCTGCTTTTTGTTCGTGATGTGATTGATTATAATTTGAGTCAATAACGTCAAAACCTATTAGGCCAAAAATTTCGCGTTTGTTGTTCAGTTTTACTAGCTAATTTCAACTTTTTTTTATTCAAATTCTTAGTTCTTATGATGAGTTTCTCGATCCATTTTCATGTTTAATTAGTCCGGGATCTGATTTTTCCTTGTGAGAATGAATTTTCTCTTGCAGATTGAGACTAATTTCTAACGAACCACAGTTCTTATTAATGTTTTATATACACCTTTCTGTGTATAGAAAACATGATAATAGATTACAAATCTAAACGGGCCAACAGCACTGGAACGGCAGTTCTCATTAATGTTTTTTATACACCTGTAGGAGATTAAATGACCAAATACTTTACTGTTTCCTGTAGGTGTCTTCGACGAATTCATATATTGAATTTGCTTTGAGTAGTAAAATATCTTAGTTACTTTTGCAGAAGACACGCCCATGGATTTGCGAAGTTCTTTTGGATAAGTTTATTATGGGGTTTCTATCGATGGTTCTACTCTGAAAGAGAACAATGTGGAGTCAGGAGTCTCACAGTGCCCTGATTTTTGGTTGAAAGCTTCGAAACAATTGTTCGCATTTCTTGTCATTACCATTAATTCTGCTTATGGTAGATTTTTTCTTAAAAGATTGTGTTCTGATTCCTTCAATTTTCACAGTTTTCTTTAGCTTGACTTATTCTGGATCCAGGATGCTTTTTTCCCATATTGGCATCTTCTGTACTTGTCTCTTTTTTGTTCAGAGCTGTGCTCTCATGGGTAAAATAATATGCCATTGATACATGGGCAAAAAGTTAAATGATACCCTGCAAAGTTATTGAATGACAACCTGAAGAGCTTGAGGTTGCAAGGTTTGTGATTGTTTTCTATTCCGATTTTAATATCGAAGTGTATATACATGACCTGGTAGTTGTTAATCATCGTCTATGCAATTTCACCGTTTCCTCATCCTAGGAGTTGCCATGTATTTATCTCCATTTTCCTCATCCTAGGAGTTGACCTGGTAGTTGTTAATCATTGTCCGTAACCGCTTATCCATCTGATCAGTTGACATGTATTTATCTCCATTTTCCTCATCTTAGGAGTTGGACAAACTTTTCAAGATTATCTTTTACATCGGTCCAAGTATTCATTCCAAAATCAAAGACAAACGCCTCACTGCAGTTAAAATAGTCAGTAGATATGTTTGTTAAATCATCACAGAAAGATTTAATATGTTGACCTTACTTTTCTTTTTTTGCATTAACATGGACCTTACTTCAGATTAGGCTGATCTAGATCTCAAAAAGTAAAGAAAGTCAGTTACGCTGGTCCTTTAGTTATGCTACAGAAATCCACAAAATGCAAAACATTCCAGCACCTAGCTTCGACCCATATGGCTATTTGAGCAATTTGCATATGGATCCAAAATATAATCTTAAACTGGAGTTCGACCTAGGTTCTTCACCAATGGCCTTGCGTCACCTGCTTGACAACTATACGGAGTTTAGTCCTATGACTTTTTAAGACTGTCAATCTCATGGAGATTTTCACCGAAGTTTCAATCCTTTGGAAGGAGGAGAAGCTTGCAAAGGAGGAAAGAATTCAATCGAAGGAGCTACATCTAAACAAGTATCTTCTCTTAAATCATAGCTCTCTTATAACACTGAATTACTGAAATAATCGATTCATCGTGTGTTGCCCCCACGAGTCCATCAGTTACGACCACCATACCTGCTTCAAGCGGAGAACTAAGTTATTATAAAAAGGTAATTTGATGTTAAAATGTGATTTTTTTGTTAAAATCTAAATTGAAGGGGGTAAGCTCAATTACCAATTACTCAGGGGGTAAACTCAATTATCAATTAATTTTGAGGGGGTAAGCTCAAAAAACCCTAAATTATTAGTATGCTAATATACATTCCGTCTGTGAATCATGTATGACTTCATTTAGAAATTTGACATTCTAGGGTAACAGAAATTCGATCTTCGAAATTACAGAACCATGTAAGTTTTGTATCTTTTGTTTTCAGTTATAATGAATCCCAGTCGAGTTATAAAAATGTATGCTTCTACTGTTTATATATTCATTGAGATTTGACAATCAAGATTTCCAAAATGCAGGTTACTGAGCTCAACTTGTTAATTGACAGACTAAAGAAGGAGATTTGACTATCAAAATTTCCAAAATTCTCATGTCAATTGATAGACTCAAGAACGAGATTTTGTCCTTGGCGAAGTTGAGGGATATTGAGAATTTATGTCAGACCCCTAAACTAGAGAACTCAATTGTATTGTCACCTGCCTCCATTCTTTCACAATTTTCATGGTTGCACAAATAAAGAAGAAAACTTATGGTCTTTTAATTTTTGTTTGTTGAGTAATAGGCACGAGCTATTCCTTAGTATTCAATAAGGCCAGCGTTTGGGCTTTGGGGGAAAGTTAAATAGTTTTCGGAGTGTGAAGACTTGCTCAAAAATTGGTCAATTTTGTTTGACGATTTTATTTAGGGGAAAGCAAAATACTTCTCTACCTCAGCTCTATCTCTCCACCTCACCTCACTCTCTCTCCACCTCACCTCACTCTCTCTCCACTTCACCTCACTCTCTCTCCACCTCACCTCTTTATCTTCTCCGATAAGGTAATTTTCTGGCCGGCGACCATGAAAAAAAAAAAAAGAAATTTCTCTCTCTAGAAACTCCGGCGAATTCGTCGGAGTTTCTAGAGAGAGAGAGAGAGAGACAAGGAGGTGAGGTGGAGAGAGAGTGAGGTGAGGTGGAGTGTTTTTTTATTTTCACTTAAAATTTATTTCTCCGCCTTCAATAAAACCCGACAAATAGATGTTAAACCGTATGGCATGATGTGTAAGCATCTTAGTGAGTTTGGCTAGTTTGAATTGAAGTCCCAACTAACCCTATATGAAAGGAATTCAGTAGGGTGGTTATAGTGGTAAATTCGGATGGAGTAGGGTTAACTTCGAGAGGGATGGATGGATGACTCCGGTAAAAAAGTCTATATTAACGGGTAAACTAGGATCCCAGATAATAAGGAAATGGTTGTTTTTAATAATAAGAATAGGATCCCAAACCCTATATGAAAGGAATTCAGTAAACCAGAATCTCCTCGAATAATAAGGAAAGGGTTGTTTCTAATCTAGAGATATATATAAATATATAGATGGGCAATTGAAAAGAAAGCGAACCTATTAACGAAGCGAGGAGAATGGGTGGTACATTGAGTACAGAACAAGTGAAGATGATGGATGAAGCAAGGAGCTTAAGAGATGAAATAGTGAGTATTAGAAAAGAAGCTAGAAAAGGAAATAAATTGATCAAGAGGGTAATTGAAGATGAAAAAATCACAATTGTCATTGATAAAGGAGCACCACCAACTGAGAATTACAAATTCAAGCACTTCGATATTATCGAAGCTACAGACGATGAAAAATCAATTGAGGATCATTATTATTATGACTATCGTAAGGAAAGAGAGTACAGTAACAAAACCACAAAAAGAATAATGAAAGAATGGAAGATTCTAGAAGAAAGTCTTCCCCACACAATCTATGTCAAAGCTTACGAAGCAAGGCTCGATCTCCTTAGAGCAGTCATCATTGGTCTACCAGGTACTCCTTACCGAGACGGTCTATTTTTTTTCGACATTCATCTCCCCTTCGATTACCCCTATCAACCACCATTGTTTTACTATCATTCATTTGGTTTTTGGTTGAATCCCCATTTTTCCCCTACGGGGGGAGGGATTTGTTCCAGTCTTTTAAACACCTCCTCAGAAGGACAAGTCAAGGAGGGATGGAATCCGTGGGAGTCAACTATTCTCCAAGTTCTTGTGTCTATTCAAACATTAATTCTCAACGACAATCCTTTTTTTGACTACCCCGATTTTAGGAATGGGGACGGGGAGAATGAAATGAATTGGGATTATAACTTAGAAGTATTCCCTTTGGCTTGTGAAACAATGTTGAGAGTTTTAGCTAGCCCACCAAACCACTTCCAAGAATTTGTAACTTATCACTTCCGTTGTCGTGCTAAATCTATTTTAGACACTTATAAAACTTATAAGAAAGCATGGCCATCCTCAAGAATCATAAGATTTACCACAATATATCAATCTATTGGTATTATATATTTAAGGCTTCATATGGCGTTCATAAGGAACGGATGGAACTTTTTAAGAGAAGACAAGAAGGATTCAAATTTCTTAGGTGATGACGTCCTCGATACTTTCCCCGGGGATTTTAGAGAGATAAGAATAATTGCATATATTTTTTGTGTCTGGACTATTTTTATACTGTTTATTTTCCCCTTCCCAATGGTTTTGCACGAGTTCTATGTGAGTACCTTCTCTTAACTTCGTTTGTGTTGAAATTTCTCATAACTTGAACAAATTGATTTTTGAATTTAATTATTTCGTTTATTATCTTTTTTCTTCCCTTATTGTGTTTCAATTACTTTTACTATCATTACAAAATTTATGATGAAAAAAGAACATGTTGGAGTTTGCACTTGGACATTAGAAAGATGGCGGCCGTGAAAATAAAGATTAGAATAGAAGGTAAAAATATAAGGTAAGGTGGCTAATACATGGACAACTAATTTTTATATGGACATTTTAGATGAACAGTTAAAAAAATTAAAATATTTATATGGACAACCATTTTTAAGTGCACATCTTTTTATTATTTTCACTCTTGTCCTCTAAGAACCAGAGGTTTTATTTTAAGTCACCTCTCTTTTCTTCCATAAATCCTAGACTTATCTTACTTCTTCTTCTTCGTCACCTACAAATTTGTAGAGAAAAAAACTTTGGAGAGACAGTATTTTGGATCATAATCTACTTTTCTTTTCTTCCAAATCTATTCTTCTTCGTGAACCCTAAACCCCTTGAAATAAAAAAAACCTAGAAAATTATAATTTTGGATCAAACAACAAGCGGATATGCTTGTGTTTCTTGAAAAACCCACGAAAGATGAGCAGAAACTGCTTGTGTTCGGCTGGTATTCACCATAGTCATGAGTTTGAAGTTCCAAAAACTAATACCATCCTTGGATTAAGTCAGACTGCCGTTGGGGTCACTTTTTAGGCTCCATGTTCTGGCTTATATTTGAACTACTTTTTTTTTCCTGTTGAACTATATTCGAACTACTTGGAATCACCCAAATAAATTGGTGGATGCATGAACTATCAAGAGAGTTGGGTGCAATGTCTGATGGAGTTAAATCTGTAGAAATTCATAGAGAACTTAGGAGGAGGCTTTCTTTACTCAATTCTGACACGAAGCCAAGAAGAGTTTATAGTGATGGACAGCTCGTGATGAAGAGGATTTTGGTGCTTTATGTTTCCTCCAAATGAGTTTGTTGATTGGGAACAATACAGGGTATTTGCTACAAATTAGGTTATGTGATCTTTATTGTTGTAGTAGAAGATCAAAAACGAGTGATGGTGAATGAAATTGGCTCCTTCTCGAAAAAAAAAAGAAAACATAAATCCTCACATGACCTTCTGGGAGACTTTCCCAATTAGACGATCTCTTCTTCATTCCACACCACCATATCTTCTCCGTTAAACTAGTTATATTGTTTTAGAATTGACGCTAGTTTAGAGAAAGATGGGTAACGGTTGTTTATGGAAGAATAAGAAATTAATCTAGGATTTTCTATTTTTAATTATTGTTTTTGTTAATGGTCCACAAATTAATAATGGTTAATATTTAAAGCCTTATGAAGTTGTCTCCTTATTAAATCAAAGTCAACTAAGTCAAACATAATTGATTTGAACATAATTGATTTGAACCGGATCCAAAAATAGTAGTCCATATAAGAAAACTGATTGTCCATGTATTGGCCACCAAATATAAACATTTAATTTTAGGGTGAAAATTAAGTTTCAGTCTATTTCACCTCTCAAACAATTTATGTTCATAAAAACAAACAAATTACTAGTCCATATTTTCAGACTTCTAAATTTGGTTTAACTTTCATTCTTATGTTACGAAGTACTAATAAATCATAAGATGTTTTGTTTGAGAATTAATGGAGATGAAAGATGAAAGAAGTGAAAGTGGCACAGAAGATTACGATAGAAAAAGTTATCATGAGAAATTAATTAGCTCGAGAAGTACGACATTTGACTTATCATATTCAATCAAAGTGTCAAAGGGTGCGGCTAAAGGCATCCTCCCAAACTGTTTTTTTTTTGGAATCTGATAACTTCATTGATTAGGCAAAGCCAAGATGGATTACAATAAGAAGAACAAAGCATAAAAATGTAACCCTATGCCCACTACTTATGAAGAAGGAGGCATTTTAGTTTCTATGTGATTTTAGTGGTTCCCCCACTATCATGAGTACATGACCCATTACCACCATATGGTTCCTTTGGTTGAGTAACTAACTACGAGTGGGTCAAAGTTTGTAACCGTTTCCCCACCGCGGACTGGAGTGATTGGAGAACTTCCATCGGCCGTCGGTCGGGATCCTTCTCCCATTTTCAGTCCAACATCTTCCTCCATGAAGGCAGAAATTTGAGTTTGAACATGATGAGTTTGAACATGAACAAAGAATCATACCGAATCAAAATCATGTTCAATTGGAGATTTGTCTGCTTCACATCTTTCGACCAAGATTGTATCATCCCTTAAGATCCATGGGACTTTACGTGTGACTAAATCCATTTCTCCTGAGGTTTCTAGGTTTGCAAGGAATTGAATATATGCGACCTCTGTAAATGTATATGGATATGGGAGATTCAGCACACCTTTGTAAATGAAGAGAGTTGTGAGTTGTTGAAGAAGCATCAAATAGGTGTCCATGACCAAACACTTGAACCGGAAGAAATACGAAAGCAACAAAAATAGATCCTATAGATCAGCAAAAACATGCCCTAAAGACCAACAAAGATAATAACTATTTATTAGAACAAAAAAAGAAAGAGATCCGGCGAAAGGAGGACTCTTCGCCGGAGAAGCAACAAAGATCGGAAGATTTAGTACAAAACGGTTACAAATTTTATAGAGAGAGAGAGACATAACAATGTATAAACAGTGAAGTTCGAGTCCCCTCCCAAACTGTTGTAAACACTCAGTCAAAGCACAAATCCGGAGATGTCCACGTGCAATCCGGTGCCTACAAAACTTCGAGGGCGGGTGCTTTTAGCCCCTATCTGTAACACAAAAAAAAGGTCGAGTGAGAATTTGGGCAATATCAATGGGGTCATATAGGAAATAATTCCTTTTGATAAATGAAAATTTTAGTTTTCTTACGTGGGAATCACACCAGGAGTATAGAAAATAAAAATATGGCATGATGATTAAGAGAGCAAACCCACAGTCATAACATTGATAATTTGATTTTTCAAGGATATAACAAGACCCTGCAAGATTTGTATTTTGTTTATGACTTAAATTACAAAAATTGTTTACTTGTGAGTATGCACCAACCCTCAAGAATGGAACCCATAATCTCTCCCGATTCAGAGGTGTACCATAAAAGAGAATACATGGAGAAACCATTTTCGATGACTAGTCACATGGTCGCGAAAAAATTTGATATTGCATCATATCTTGGAACTCGTAGGTGACTCGTCATCTTTGTTTGTGATAGATACTTTCTACAACCCTTTGTTATGTCCAATAATCTTTGGAGTCTGTTTCAACAAAAAAAAAAAAAAAAATCTTTGGAGTCTTTAGAATTTGAGAAAAAAGAATTTTAGATATATGGGTGTTATTAAATTTTCTTCCAAAATAAAATCCTTGTTCTTTTGATAGGAATAGAACAAACTTTTCAATCCGAAAAGGAACAAAGTATCAAAGACTCGCCTTAATTTCCTTAAGAATTGGTATTTATAATATTATACCACTGCAAGGTTTAATACTAGAAAAAACACTTGATTTTTCTAATGTGCCATATTACTCCAACTCAAAACAAATTAGTCTACAAGAATAGATTGACCATATGGCACGATGTGTAATGAGTTTGGCTTGTTTTAATTGACGACCCACCTTATCCTTATTTACACGAATTAGGGCGGTTACAGAGGTAAAATCGGATAGTAAAATAAGAATCTCAAATAATAAGAGCATCTCCAATGCAAGACTCAATCTTAAAATCTTAAGTGCCACCTAGGACTTTAGAATTTTTTTTGAGAAAGAATCTCAATTGAGACTCAACACATAAGTCAAATAGAATTTTTTTTAAAGTTTTGCTTTGGAGATGCTCCAAGGAAATGGTTGTTTCTAATCTTTCAGTTATGAGAAATATATACAGTGTAAATATATAGATGAGCAATTGAAAAGAAAGCAACCTCTATTAACTAAGCGAGAATGGATGGTATATTGACAACAGAACAAGGGAAGATGATGGATAAAGCACGTAGCTTAAGAGATGAAATAGCGAGTATTAGACAAGAAGCGAGAAGAGGAAATAAATTGATCCAGAGAGTAATTGAAGATGAGAAAATCACCATCATCATTGATAAAGGAGGAAAAATTGAGTATTGTAAATTCAAACAGTTCGATATTACCGACGGAGAAGGTGAAGATAATGAAAAATCAATTAAGGATCATTATTACTATGATGACTATGCTAAGGAAAGAGCTTATAGTAACAAAACCACAAAAAGAATAATGAAAGAATGGAAGAATTTAGAAGAAAGTCTTCCAGATACAATCTATGTCAAAGCTTACGGAGCAAGGATCGATCTCCTTAGAGCAGTTATTATTGGTCCATCAGGTACTCCTTACCAAGACGGTCTTTTCTTTTTTGACATCTATTTCCCACCCGATTACCCTTATCAACCACCATTGTTTTACTACCATTCGGTTCGTTTTTGGTTGAATCCCCATTTTTCCCCTACTGGGGGAGGGATTTGTTCCAATCTTTTGAACACCTCCGCCGAAGGACAAGAAACTGAACGGTGGAATCCCTCGGAGTCAACTATTCTCCAAGTTCTTGTGTCTATTCAAACCTTAATTTTCAACAACAATCCTTATGGTGGGCCGAACGAAAAATCTTCGGATTATAACAGAGAAGTATTCCCTTTGACTTGCCAAACAATGTTGAGAGTTTTAGCTAGCCCACCAAACCACTTTCAAGATTTTGTAACTTATCACTTCCGGTTTCTTGCTAAATCTATTTTAGATAGGTATAAAACTTACAAGAAAGACTGGCCATCCTCAAACGTAAGAACTACCACGGTATATCAATCTATTGGTCTTATATATCTAGGGCATCTTGATACATCGGCACGGTTTTGTATCAAGATGTTACTTTGATACAAATCTTCAGTGTCAAATGACAATCATATGCTTCACAAAGCTATTTGCTAAACACAACTAATTCTTTTTTATTGTCTTAAATTGCTAAACCCAACGCTACAAGAAAAAAAAATCAAATATAACCGAACTACTTTTTTTTGAGAAAATAATCCTAACTCTTATGACTTAGTCAAGCTTGGTTTAAACCTTAATAGTGTATATTTCATTAAATAAAACGGCTATATGACTTTTTTTTTGTTGAAGAGAGTACTATGACTTAGTCAAGTTTGGTTTAACCTTAAAATAAATTCTATTTTTATTTGATAATTTAATAAAAAAGAAGTTATGTCTAGTAAATAATTTTGGCCAGTTAAAACAAAGTTGTATTTAGCAATTTAAGATTCAAAATAATACTTTGCTAAATAAAACCAATAAACTAATTTTGATGTTGTTTAGCAATTTAATAAAAAAGAAATAGTGAAAAGGGAACTTGTTTTTTTTATGAAACGGGAACTTTAAGAACTAATTTTCTTTTACAAAATAACCACCTAGAGAGAGAAAGAGAGAGATTTCTTGCGCTTTACAGATCTTGAAACTCTCAAGAGTCTACGGGCACTCGAAACCTGAAGGCGGGTTCAGCCCGACCGACTCGGTGAACTAAATGAGTCAAACTCAAATTTTAAAGTGTTATCAGCCTTTCTCCCGAGCCCGACCAATTAATATTTGCGGGACGTAAGACGCTTAGTAATTCCCTCAATATACCCAATAATACCTATGCGGAGTGTGTGTGTTTGTATGTATCATGTATCGATACTCATATATATATATATATATATATATACATTTGCCAAGATCCAAGCAAATTTCAAAATGGTTATCTACTTCTTCTTTCTTTGTTGAAAGAAATGGTGATCTACTTACAGTAAATTTAAGAACAAATTAGCGGAAGAATTTTTTCTTATGTTGAACTACCATCAGTTCAAAGGTTGAAATTTCAGATGTATAAATTTTTCAAATTAGTTTATAACTAGAATAGTTCGTTACCCAATTTAAATTAATACCCTAGAAAAACTTAATCAAAGTTACAAAGCTCCACTAAGCATAGATAAATACTACTAATAGATAACTGATGTCATTTTTCTAATGAAAGATTTTTCTGGATGAAATTTCCAATTTAAAGATAACTTAGGTAATTTATGTAATTGAAAGAAGAAAAAAATAACTCTACTCAGCCCGCCATTTAAAACCCCCACAACGGCCCAGTACTAGGAGTAGAACGCCTGTGCAATTCTTGACGAAGACCTAGTGCAAGGAGAAGGCAAAAGCAGACAAACAAAATACAACCTGAACTACCCATACATATAATCGAGTCTCTAATATACCGAGGGTAATAATCAAAGATGTCATCGCGCATGAAATTCCAATCATCCTTGTCTTCTGCTATGAAATCCCATCCGTTCATTATAAACGCCCGATGAAGCTTCAAATAAGTCAAAGTAATAAACATATAGATGGTGGTTGCTTTGATTGCTTTAGAGGATGGGTAATTCTTTCTGTAAGCTTTATAACTAGTTAAAATAGTATTAGCACGACACCTAAAATGGTGAGAAACAAATTCTTCGAAATGATTTGGTGGAGTAGCTAAAACACTCAACATTGTTTTGCAACTTAAATGAAACACCTCTCTGTTATAATCTAAAGATAATTTGTCCTTCTTCTTCTCGTCGTCGTCGTCCCCAGTAGTTTTAATAGTAATACTGGGTCTGGGTCTGGGTCTGGGGCTGTTGTTAAAATAAGGTTTATCGTTTAGAACGAAAGCTTGAATAAACAGAAGAACTTGGAGTAGGTTGGATTGGGAGGGGTTCCAATATTTTTCATTATTTTGAGCTCCTTGATCAGAAATGTTCAAAAGGCTAATACAAACCTCTCCCCCATTATTATTAGTGTGTAGATTTGGATTCAAGTTAAAACCAAAAGAGTGGTAGTAAAACATTGGTGGAAGATTAGGGTAATCGGGTGGGAAATAGATGTCAAAAAAGAAAAGACCGTCTTGGTAAGGGGTACCTGATGGACCGATAATGACTGCTCTAAGGAGACCGATTCTAGCTTCATAAGCTTTGACATAGATATTTGAATCGGGTGGGAGACTTTTTTCTAGAATCTTTTTTTCTTCCATTATTCTTGTTTTAGTTGGGTTGGTATAGTATTTTGTATCTTTAGCATAGTAGTCATAGTAATAATGATCCTTAATTGATATCTCGTAACCTTCATCATCAACTTGTGCTTTAATTATATCAAAATTCTTGAACTTAGGAGGAGGAGGAGGAGGAGGAGGATTCTCTTCTTGTGGTTGTGTTAATGCTAATCCATCGTCAATTACTATATCAATCTTTTTTATCACTTCTTGATCTTTTGTACTAGTACTAGTAACTTTGTTTTTCATCCTCACTTTCCTTTTTATCTTCAATATTTCATCTCTTATGCTTTTTATTTCATTGCGCAACCTTTCTCTTTCTACCCTCAAAGAAGAATCCTCCATTCTCACGCTTGCTTTACTGCTTTCTTCTTCTATCTACTGCCCACCCACCCACCACAATATATATATATATATATATATTTGTGATAAGGTAGAGATTCTAATTTATAGGGACTTCTATTCACGTTCTTTGTGTTGATGTAGGATTAGGTTCAATTAACTTCAAACCCACGGAAGGGTTTGGGTTTTAGTGTTTTACTTACTAAAACCATCCATATAAAAACTTGCAACTATTTTTTTAAGGAGTTTCTAAAATAAAAACAAGGGCACCCAAATTTATATTAGTTTAAATTACAAAACTGTCATTAGTTTAGGGTTTGGTGATAGAGCTTCCGTAAAAAAAAAAAAAAAAAAACAACGTGAACTAGATTATCTCGAAGGGTTAAGCACATAATGTTTTTGATTAATAACATCCACTCGGACTTAATTACAGGCACTTGTTCTCTTTTTTACAGAAAAGAAAAACAAAAGGATATAACTCTGAATTAGACATGGGATAATACTATTTAATCAAACAAAAGGCGACGCCTTACCGACTTAGATAAATTTGAATTTGACGAATTTGTCCTCTTATTTGACAACCCTTTTGTTTGATCATCTGAATCTTTACTTGTTTCTTCTGTCTGTTTTCCTTGAACTGATACTTTAGTTGACCGATAAAATTCAGTGATACTGAGTTGAACTCCACTCGATTTTGGACTTTCTGGTGTTTTCTGGTCGTCTTTAAATATCACACTAGATTTCCCTTTTCGTGATCTTGATTCTTTCTTTCCCTGCAGTAGAGTAAAAGAAAAGAAAAAATGAAATGAAGGTTTATAACCCATTAAAAGGACTAATGAGCACTGAGTCTCCACATAAAAGAAACAATATAAGGTGTGAACCTAGTTTTCTTTGATAAAAACTAGCTAGAGATAATTAGTCGATGTGGGCTTTCATAACCAAAAATAAAATCACTTCGTGAATCCATGATTGATTATGGTTCTCTCTATCCGCTTTCCTTTTTGTGCATTATTATCTCATAACCCAGGTTTCACTATAAATTTTGGTCTCGCTAAAGCGTAAGATATTTTGTTCAGGTACATAGACGTATTCTTTCGTTGAAATATTTTGTTATTGGAGTCATCCAGGTGGAAAATTCTTTTGTTGGAGAGGTCATTTTATAAACTATGTCGATAGTTAGTATTTAGTACCAAGCAAATCAGATCTTAGATGAAGATGTAATGCCATACCTTTTCCTGTAGAAATCTGTTAACCTCCTCCGGAAAAGCGGTCTGAACAAGTTCCATATTTTCGTCGGTCAACAAAAACAAGCATCCGTGATCAACACGAATCTCAGGGACATCATCATCATCCAAAATATCCACGATTTCGCTAACCCCCAAGATATCTTCTTCTTGAACATCTTCAGTTTCGGTCTGGACTGTGTAACTAGCATTATCCACAGCAGCAACTTTCTTCCAAATGACCAAGTAAAATGGGTGACCGCATCTTATCTTCTCTCTCTGTATTGAATGAAACTCGTATTGTTCATGCAATAATAAACATTTTGTTGGATTTGAAGTCATCTCTCTCAAGAGATTAGTAGACAAAATAGGAAGCAATCTCTGTCGAACATAAGAAGGGTCCCAACTCTGATGGTAACCTAGGAAGTCAATCAGTTCATCGACCTTTGGTTCTTTCCACACTAGAGAAATGCTCTCTTTTCCTGCCCAAGAATAACAACATTACACCATTTATATTTTTAAATATAAAACACGAGTAAAAGTAAGGTCTTTTGTTCATTTGACGATCTAGGGAAGTGACAAATATTGGGTTATCGAGTGCACATTATTCATGATGATCGTGAGAGAGTATTTAACTAGGAAAAAAGTAAAACCATTTTACCAATACCATATCACAGTTTCTATGTCGTCTCGCTAAAATGTTTAAAAGTGAATTTCAGCATAAAACTGTAGATTATAATCAGATATACCTCTTATATTTCCATGATTCTGGCTTAAATACATGTTAACGATCTCCATGTTAGGAAAATTCTGCTCCATTGCGATTCTACTGCATGTGTTAATTAGCCAATTCTTCTGCTTCTTCTGTTCTTTTTCTTTCCTATCCTACCATAGAAAGATCATAAAAACTTATATCTACTAAAGAGATGAATAGATATGTTAAATTAATCACACCATAGGCGTATCAATCAACCCGAGCGGCACGAGCAGCCCGAGCCTGGACTGGCCCTGGGCCCTAACCCAATTAATAAGGCCCAGCCTAGCCTCTTGGCCGGAATACCATAATATAGCATATTAGAGAAATCGAATACCATGATGCAAGGGGAGCATTCACATTTAAATCCTAATGGCTTTTGGATACAACTCTCGTTATAATTAATCATGCAATACTGGCATGGGAGATCAACATGAGCTCTCTTGCTGCCAGGATGTCCACAATGAGAACAGTGAGGAGACTTTGTCTTCGATGAACTCTCGTTTGAATCACATTTATCACGATCAATAAAAGGTTCAATATTGATCTGAGATAGTGGAATATCTCCCTTGCCAACTTCCTTTAACCTGCAAAAGTTTCGTTGATAACATGACAATGATTTAAACTGGTAGAATAATATATCAACATACACACACAATACGTTCAAATTCGTATATGTAATATGAGATGTGTAATCAATTCAAATTACGTACCTGCTTAAGATCTCATCTTCGGGAAACATCCGAACAAAGCGGAGAGCTTTCTCAATCCCGATTCCAGCCACCCCGCTTAGATCGTGGTCATTTCCAACTAACAGAGAGATCGCAATCAAGTGCGTCCTCTTCAGTCCAAGACCAGCTTCAATATCTGACATATAGTAGCACTCAAAAGGTTCCTGCATAAAATGCGATGATAATGTGTCCTAGAGAGATGAGAACTTCTCCACGGCAACTCAATTTGTTAACCACTAAATAACAATGGAGTAAAAACAAAAATTGATCTAATTTTTCTTCTTTCAGCTTCAAAATACCACAAACTTTAAAACTCAAAAGAAACAGATCATATGTGAATCTTTCATATTTTATGATCCATACGATTATCCAAGAAAGAAGGGTCTTGCAAATAGACTAACACAAGAATTAGTGACAAAAAATTGTGTCAGAACTTACTTTAGAAGTTGGTTGAAGGCATTTAATCACACATTTGGCTCCAAAGAGGAAAGCATCACTATCAGCTGTAATACAAGCATCAACATGACCTTCGCTGTTTAACTGAACGCAAAGTGCTTCGGCTTCAGATCTTGCTTTTAATACGGGCATCCCGAGGATCTCAAGCAATTCCTAGCATTCCAAATTTAGTGCATTAGTAAAATAAACGCTCCAAAAGCGCACAAAAGAAAAACAAGTAATATGTAAACGTTTGGAAGTGATGAAAACAACTTCTAAGGTCAATCAATTAGATTTGAAGTTGTTTCTTTTCGTGCATTGGGATAACGATGACTTCAAATCTTTAGATAACGGAAAAATAACAAAAAATCATGGGTGAAACAATTAAGGAACTATTTTGATCATAAACCAAAAGAACTCTTTTTTGCTTAATTGAACTGTTTGTCCAATTAAGTGACTAAAATTTATGTTTCTCACATACAGTAAACAAAAACCAAAAGAACTCTTTTTGTCTGGCAAAGAGTTGAAAACTAAAGGTCTTCTATGAGAACTTAAAAACAAGGGTTAGGTTTTAGAATCAACAGCAACAAAAATCAAATGCTAGAACCTCATTCTGATACCTCTTCCGAGAGAGCTTAAACCCGAGAATAATGTGCCACTAAGCTAGAACTCTTCTCCACATGGCTTAATATATTCCAAACGTTCCATACTCAAGGGTCTTAAGTGTTCCTATAGTTTCTCATACCTGGCGAGGCAGATATACGAGACTAGTTTCCTTTAACATCAGAGTGATTTGTTTGCATTCACAACAACCAAGACATACAAGTAAATGATGTCGTCTGTGACTACATGGAATGTCAAGGGACTAGAGAAATTCACCACCAACATGCACAATGCATCGAAGGATGGAATAGATACATAAGTACCACAGAATATCATTACATAGTATGGCATTGATATACTAAGATGATAGAATAAGCTCATAAACCGTCGTTTAAACAACATTATCGACCTTAAAGGGCGAGGCCATGGAAAATATGTACTCTGTTTATACCTATAGTTACATGGAACAATATATGAGGAAAACCCGGCCTACCAAACATTGATCCTTGACACCTTGGATTTTGGAGCAGTGCGCATCTACTAAATTCTAACCCCGTGTGCTTTACAATATCTAAATTGGTCTCTGAACTCCTAGAGAGAGAAATAATATTTTTAATTCATATTTCATACCATAATATCAACTTTATTAAAACCTATAGCTCAACAGACAGAGCAAACCGTAGATCCGTTATATTTGATGAACTTAAAAAAAAACAGTCTTATTTAGTGAATATTTGTTGTGTACAACTTCGATATAACAATATATTAAGTAATTAAAACAAAGAATCTAGAAATATATATATATATAACTTATGCTGCAAATTTTCATCATTCAACAATTAATGGTTAATATCGATAGCTTCCACACGCCTCCCTCAAGCTAAGCAGGTTTTTATACTTATTTAGCTTGCCACATAAATTACGCTCCTTGTGCCTACTATTGATCGCCAAAGACACTAGTCTACTACTTGGAAAATATCCTCTAATCTTGAGATATTTTTTTACTTTCTAGTGAATATCTTTGTAAACAAAATGGTAATAATGAAAAGATATCTAACTAGGCACTAGATAGATATCCAATAAGAAATATATGCCATGCCCTCTTTAGTTTATCAAAATCTGCATTATTATTAGTGTCCAAAATTTAAATTCTACAAAGAACCAAAAGGAAAAGCTTTTTACTACTACTTCTTTCTCATTTTATGTTCCTTATGAATCAAATCAAAATTTTTCCAATTGAATGATTAAAAGAGAACTCACCACGCATTCTTGAACACATTTAGTAAAAGCTCCATTTCTTTCTACAGAAACACCATCTTCCACATTGGGCAAATTCGATAAATCAATACCCGAAAAACGAAAAAACCTTTCAATTCTTGCCCTAGACTTTAACGGAGAAGGAACCCCATCGATTACAAATAATGGAAAAGCTCCAAGCTGCAATTTTTATACAAGAGAAAGAAAAAAAAAAACAGAAAATTTTCATGGATCATGTCAGTTAAAAAAAGGAATGTTTTTTTTAAAAAAAAAAAAAGGGGGGTACCTTGGAGAAGAGATTGATGGTTCTGAAGAAAGTAAGACGGAGGTGGGGATTTCTTGCTTTGTTTTTTAGGGCAGTTTCATGTTGAACAATCCAGAATGATAGATCAACTGCTACTTTCTTGTTTCTAAGGAAATTTAAAGTAAGTTCAATTTCTACTAACTACCATCAGCTTCAGAGGTTGTTCAACAAAACAAAAAAAAAAACTTCAGAGGTTGAAATTTCACATGTATAAAACCAGATAACCAGGGACATGAGGGGCCATGGCCCCCTGACCCTTAGTCTTTCCACCCTACTTCCATATTAAAAGAACAAAAATTTCTTCTTTAAACTGTATAGCCCCCCAAATCCAACCAAACCTATGCCCAAATCCCAATCCAATACTTAACTCAAGCCCACTGCCCACTTAAATTCATATCCACAAAGACCTAACCTAAATTACCATTCATTAACAAAAAAAATAAAAACCTAAACTACCATTACCAACTTCCACAGCCTAGAGTCCTCATCAAGCATTAGCAATGACCTAGTTTGAATGATCGTTACCCAACTTAAATTACTACGCTTTCATAAAAAAAAAAAAAAAGAACTCAAATTACTACTCTACAAAAACTTAATCGAAGTTACAAAGCTCCACCAACCATATAGATAAATACTACTGGGTTGTTCAACAAAAAAAAAAATCTAACTGGGCATACTTGAGGGTTTTTCACAAGTTATCTACATTAAAATCATTTGCAGTATCCCTTGCGCAAGGTTGAGATAGCAGCACCCTAGACCACAATCCACAAAGTCCAACCATGTCAACAAAGATAAGAACGTAGAAACAATTAAGAGGAATGTAATATACAAGTTCGGGGTCCACTATTCCGAGTCGACCCTGAGAGGCAAGCGAGAAAATCGTAACTTTAGATCTCCAGAACCAGAGGCAAATTTGACATTGGAAATGTTTAAAGTGTGAGAATAGTCCCACATGAGAGAATGAGTATCTAGCAATCAAGAATATAAGATCTTGGTCCTCTTCACTCATTGCGAATTGGTCTTGAGTTGGATGGCCACAAACTTAACATGGTATTAGACCTAGGCCCAGCGCGTGATAGGCTTAAAAGCAACCAAGAATATAAGATCTAAATTTCAGTTTTTATGCAAAGCTCTAAATTATCTCCATCTCTCGAATTACTTGAGACAACATAAACGTTTTACAACCTATCAATTTAGTGTACCAATTAGACAAATCACTATTTAAAACATTATAGTTAAGATCAAGACTGGGGTTGTACATTGGTTCGGTATCCGACTTTTGAGTCCTATCCACAAATCAATCTGAAGGGTTCTATTTTTTGAAAGCTCAATCTTAACCAATTCGCTTACGGTTTGGTTCGGTTACCAAAAAGAAGAGATAGAGAAATTGATGTCGTAAAAAAAATTAGTTAAAGAAGAAGAAGAAAAAGAAGAAGAGTAGCAGCTAGCCGTGAGAAAGAAGACTACGGAGGACTGAAAGGAGGAAGGAAAAAAAATTAGGGTTTGTTTAAATCTCCACCGTCTTCATGTCCATCATATATTTTTTCCATATATAATGTATAAAAGACAGTGATACATAGTTTGGTTTGGGTTGGTTCCGTTTGTTTAGTTATCTATCAAACAAATCCATGCACCAAACCAAACTCTTGGGTTGTGGACTTTTAGCATCCGAACCAATACAGATAACTCTTGGTTTGGTCTCCAAACCGCCTGAATTTGTCTGGATTGAATTGGTTTGACCATTTGGTGCATGGATTTGTTTGATAGATAACTAAACAAACCGAACCAATACAGATAACTCTTGGTTTGGTCTCCAAACCGCCTAAACCCAAACCGCCTAAACCCAAACCGCCTAAATTTGTCTGGATTGAATTGGTTTGACCAGTTCAGATACTAAATGTACACCTCTGATCTAGAGAAATCGTTTTGTAATCATTCAAAACAAGCCGATTGATCTAAATTTATTAAGATTGTATTATAATAACAAAGGATGGTGAAGATCTGTTTGACATCCAATTGAAAATATCTTCCACTAATAGAAAAATGCATCTAAGTAATTGAGGCTCAACTTTAACTTCTTAAAATGAAATTATTGAGAAGTTATAAAGGCGACTCCCATAAGTGTCATATGCCTCTTCTCCCTTCACAAACGCCCACTTGAGTTTGCCTTGAGGAAGGCTCATATAACATTTATAGCGGAGTTTTTAAAATTTCTCAATGGAGAATGACTTAATACTTTTTCTTTTTTGTTGCAAAATGACTTAATACTTACAACATCCTTGAACATTGAATTTTTTTATCCGAATTAATAAAAGAAGCTTCTCCATTATCAAAGATCATGCATATAAATCAATTTCTGAAAGGGAGATGCTAGAGAGCCCAAATTTTTTGGGCATTCTAATGTTATATCCCTTAAAAAGGACCATATTGGAAGGGAAAAGAGAGTGAAGTATGACCGGAATTTGTAATCTTTAATATTTGAAATAACTGTAAAGAGTGTAGTGGCCAGATCCACATAGATTTTGTCTACGTAATAGTCACACACACATATTGTGGTACACTCAGATGACACCTATCATCATCATCATGTATGATTTCTTATGAGAATGAGTACATCATGCAGTGTAGATAACAATCTTCGCCGACAACTCCACTGTAGTAGGCATCTTCCCACTCATTAGTCTATCAGGCCGCGAAGAGAATGATGTAGGTGGTTCAAGGAATTGAATGATAGTTGTGTTCATTTTGTGCGTACAGTAATTTATATGAGTGAAATAAAACGACTATGTCAGGAGATTAAAATTGTACACTCACATATGCATTTATGCAAAGTACGTTTTTTTTAAAGTAATATTTTGGGGTGATATTGAGAATGGCTTTGCAAGAGAAAGGGTCAAGACAAGTCCAGTGCATGCCTATTATTGCATTGTGTTCATTCTGATTTTGTGTGTTGGCCGAAGTCACAAATTCACAATAGTCGGGTTGAACACTCTGAAGATGTTATCTCAAAATGATTTTCCAGTTCAGAGGAGAATTCGCGAAACTCCGTTTCATATCGAGAATTTAATGGAGTTTTCCCATATATATATGTATATATATATATATATCGTGGGAATATATATAAAAGATGAGGAAATCCTAAATGAATAATAACTAGACGTAGCCGTTTTATTTTTTTGACACGTGTGGTCTGGATCAAATTTTACATTAAGGTGTGAAGCACTTCTGCTTTAATAAAATTAAAAGATATCAAAAATATATTTGACAAAATAGTTACTTATAAGTAAAAAAGTAAAAAATATCAACAACCCTCGGCTCAAGTGGTAAGAGGTAAGTCTTCCAACTTAAACGTCAAGGGTTCGAGGCACACGCTTACCTATTCAAAAAAAAAGTCAAAAAGTCAAAAAATTAGTTTCGCAACATAATTTACTTTACTTCATCAAAAAAAAAACATAATTTACTTTCCTATTATTTTTTTCATAGACATAATTTATTTTTAAGGTTTCCTTAAAGGATTTTATGATCACTATTGTGACAAAAGTGGTGGTCGTTGAAATAAGGTGATGACAATAGTGGTAATGGTGCATGGTGGTAGTAGTGCAAATTTGTATTGTGCTGGAACGGAAGTAGACAAGAAAAATATAGTCAAGTAACATTTATGTACGGGTTGGACATAAGTAACTTAACTTTGAATTTATATTTAAAAAATTTGAACTTCAAATAAAAGTCAAATTTTAACTTATAAAGAAAAACCAAAATTCCTATCTTCATTTTGGGACAAAAGAGAAATCTAAATTGGACCTACCTATGCTCGAAATACCAAACCTTTATCATCTCCATATACAATTACATTACAATAATAATAAAATAAAGATGGTTGACAATGAATTACGACAAGCGAATGGCATTTCGTAACTATATTTCTTTTCAGATTAACGTAAGAGTGGGAACACGGCTCAAATCCGTTTGGGTCCGCCCTAGTGCTGAATCGTGACAACCCAATACCTGTCACGGGAATACCAGAACCAGCCAACAGGTATTTAACGAGCGGAAAGTAGTCAGAGGGTCTTAACTGGATGATCGTCCCGTTTAACTCGATAGACACATCACACGACCAAATGAAACCGACCGACCTCACGATACTGCTACCCTATAGGTACGATCCTTAGTTTTAAAATGTGAACTCTACACTTTTGTAATTCGGTATCACTTTAGTTTGTGATTGATTAACCTTTTTAATAGAGTTTACCTGTGTTTGTATCTTACATTTGGGGATTTAGGGTTGTTTTTCTACATGATGGATTAGATTCAGAATCAAAAAGTTGAAGAAGAAGAAAAAGATAAAACTTTATTAAATCAACATCTAAATCACCAATCCGAAGAATGAGAAAAGGTTTTGCCGATGGAGATGTCGGTGGTAACATAAACAACAATATTAAAAAGGACTTCAACCGAGGATCCTGTTGAAGATCGACAGATCAGGCAAAGATCTTGATTACATATATTTATGTATAATAAGTTAATGACTTTTATGGTCCTCTCATTTGTGATCTTTAAGATCTTTAATCTGTGACCTCTAGGGTTTTTAATTTTAGTTTTTTACAATCTTGTACTTTTTTTCTCATGTTGTCTTTACTTTTGTGAGATTCATATTGTAATTTTTTTTTGATAAATCTATGTTGTACTCAAAGGAGTCAAAAACATCAAAAATATGTAATTTGTTGAATTGAAAACCTCTATATTTAATAGGTTGGTGGTTAGAACGAGAAACTGGCCCCATATCAAAAAGGCACGTCAGGTCAGCTAGTCACAAACGGACGATTTATGACTGGGACAGACGCGAGAAATTTTATCCCAGTAGCGATTCGAACACACGAGTTCCCACCCCTCATTAACCTAACTTTTTAGAGAACATGATCCCTTGATAGGTCAAAAAGTGGGGTAAAATTAAACTTAATCCAATTTTTAATGGGTATATTGTCGTGGGAGAATTAAATTTTTTTTTTTCGTTAACAGAGGGAGATCTCAATGAATCCGTTTTTGCACTATGTAAAATGAGTATAACATGATAACTTGAAGAAGAAACCTTTCCACGTTTCTTTTTATGTACTATGTTTATGTGGGTCCAGGCGTCCAACTTAATGAATCCGCAGCTTTTGTCTAAAAAATAAACGTTCTGTTTTTCCGTTTTTACAGGACAGAGTGCGGTACGTCTGTGCGTATGCCTTTTGTTTTGGTTTTTGGGGGTCGGAGTGGGGACCACGAAGGATAATGTGTGTCATTGTGTGTCGCGGTGGGGACCACGAAGGATAATGTGTGTAATTGTGTATGTTTTGGAAATTTTGATCAAACACGTTGGGGCATCATCAACAAAAAAACACGTTGGGCAAAAAGTTCTTGGAATTTTGTACACAACTATAGGTGTCCCCATTTCCAAAAAACTAAAAGTAAATAATTAAATAAAATGTAAAACACTTACGATATTTTAGGATTTGAGGTTATGGTTTTCTAGTACAGTGTTACTTAATCTTGGGATTTGTTTTTTAGAAGTCGACTAGGGTATACCGCCGTCTACGTATGTCGTTCCAGTTGGCATTGATACATCAAGGATGTGATAAGCTCGATAACCGTCCACTCAAACTATAACAGAATCGGGCCTATAGCCAACTAAACAATAGCCTAAATCCCAACTACATTATTTATACCCTAATAATCTCAATTCAAATAACCAACGATTCTACTTTCTCTAGGATTCGGACCTGGAACTTCCAAGACTTTCTGGAGTGTATGTCAACCATTGGAACCACTTGGTCTATCGACTGTTGACAATATTGAGAAATTTATATTATTTGTTTTCAATCATAAAACTATGAAAAAGAAAAGTTTGACTCATCTAGCAATAGTCAACTATATTAACTAGATAAAATATTTTTCGACCTTTAGGATTTTTTCTTTGAGTTAGTATCTTGTCAATTTTTTTTCTTTCATGACCCACTTTACATTAGAAAGTTACGTGAACTTTACTTATCTAACTCTCATGTAGTTTTAAGAAGAATAAGAATTATCTACCATGTAATCTTGTGATTGTTATCACTTATGAATGGAATTATAGTTTAAGAGCATCTCCAATGCAAGACTCAATCTTAAAATCTTAAGCGCCACCTAGGATTTTAGAGTTTTTTTTTAGAAAAAACCTCTCCAATGCAAAACTCAAGAGGTCTCAAGATGACGTGGAAGCATTAAGTTTTAAGATGTCTCAGCTAGAAGCTCTATTTTTTAGATCTCTTTTGAGAGTCTTAAGTGTCCTAGTCATCAAATTTAATTTTTGGACCAACAGAAAGCTTTTATTTCCCAATCACTTTTTCATATTAAATGTATGTGTGACATGTGTATCTATTAGAATTTTTTAGAGTGTTGCATTGGAGACGGACTTAAATTAGAGACACTCAAGTTAGCCACATAGGAAACAGAATCTCAATTCAAACTCAACACATAAACTAATTAGAATTTTTTTCTGAATTTTGCATTGGAGATGCTCTAATAAAGGGAAAAAAAATTAAGTGAACTTTTTTACTTTCAAAACTTTTGTCACTAACATGACTTTTGAGTGCTGAAGTTTTTGTCTAAAGTCAAAATTGATTGTCAAAATTATAAGAAAGAATTCGATCGCGATCTTTGATCCATCCTCCACTGCCTTTAGGAATTTTTATATCCTGACCTCGAAGAAACTTTTAATAAACATGGGGACATAATTAAAGGAAATTTTATAACAAATTCTTTGAGCAAAGAAAAACATCCAAACTCTGCTCTTATACACAAAAAATAAAGGAGAAGCAAAAATGTATTTTTTTTTCTTTTATGTTTCCAGATTTTTTTTAAAGTTCTCCGGGGAATAAATTTTTATAGGGAATACAAAATACATTTTTTTGAAACTTCTCCTCCATCTCATCACCTCTCTCTGCCACCTAACCTTCTCGCCACCTCATCATCATCTTCTCCGACGAAGGTCGCCGGCCGGCCAATTTTCCGGCCGGCGACCTTCAAACATAAAAGAAAAATTTTTTTTTTATCTTTTTCCTCTCCTCTTTCTCTCTCTAATTTTTTTTTTTTTCTTCTTCTCACAATCACTCTTCTCTCTCTAGATCTGGTGAACCAGATCTGGTTCACCAGATCTAGAGAGAGAGAGAAGAGTGATTGTGAGGAAAAAAAAAAATGGAGAGAGAAAGAGGAGAGAGGATAAAGATAATTTTTTTTTTTTTTTTTAATGTTTCAAGGTCGCCGGCCGGAAAATTTGCCGGCCGGCGACCTTCGTCGGAGAAGATGATGATGAGGTGGCGAGAAGGTTAGGTGGCAGAGAGAGGTGATGAGATGGAGGAGCCTTTTTTATAGCATCTTCTAAAATTAGAAGCCCCTTAGCAATAAAAAGAAACATAAAAAGTCAATCTTATTACACTAGTTTTAAGAAAAATCTTTATTCCCCGGAGAATTTTCTTTATTCCCCAAAGCCGCGACGGCCTATTTTATTTAGGTAAATCTTAATTTGCTATTGATTAATTTTTATAATTGGCTCGATTTAACTTAATTTCATATGTCAGATAAAATTTACGGTTGGTAAAACCAGATCCAAAAAGTGTAATTTAAGAAAAGCTCACTGCTCCAGGACTAAAAATTCCCTCGACAGACAAACAAAAGTGCTGGAAAAACAAAGTGCTAAACATACCTCATCCATTGCTGTGATTTGTGATGCCGAATGTTATCTTATTTCAGTATGTAATTTTCAATTTGTGAGTATTCTAAAAATAAAAATAAAAAAAGTGTTCCGGGCAGCACCACAGGAGGACAAACTGAAGATTAATTTGATGCTTCAGTTCTCCATGGACGGACAGTGGGGGCAGCAATATGTCGAAATAATGATGGGGGTGTACGTAGTGGCTATGGTCCAAACCTGGCCGACGACTTCAACCATGGAAGCAGAAGCACGAGCTACAAGATTGGCGACATATTTGGCATTAAACCTCCCGGAGTATGAGTGCATAATAGAAGGTGAGGCGATGGCTGTGATTGATGCTTGCTCGATGAATTTGGAGTAGACTCCTTGGAAAATCAGACCTATTATTATGGAGAGTCAAAGCAATGTGGGTAACATTCGAAATATTGAATTCAGATTTTGTTCTCGCAAAGCTAATATGGTAGCACACCTACTAGCAAAAAACTTCTTTAATGTTGATTTGAAGCAAACTTTGGAGATATGTGATACTCCTGGATATATTGTAAGCCAATTGGCTATTGATGTAACTACAATGAATTATTGCTCTAGTAGCTAATAAATTAAGGCGTTTGACTAGTTTCATAAAAAAAAAAAGACAGACTCTGTTCAAATGTAAGTGGGTCTCATGCACGTTAGCATGCACTGTCGTAGATTACCACCGGTACTTCTTGCCTCTCATTTCATTAGGTCAAAAATTGTGAACTGTGGGAGAAATTAATTTTCGAAGAGCACATTGTCTTTAACTAACTTCGGTTATAGAGGGACTATATAAGATTTACAAGTTTTTAACAAATAAAAACATTGCCGGTAAATGTACCCCATATTTGTAAATTCAAATTTTCAAATTCCCGCCTAGCAAACCATCTCTTATCGGTAAATAAAATAATTTTCCGGACACAAGAAAATTCAAATTTTTAAATGTTTTTTGAAAATTTGAAATTTTCAAACGAAATTTCAAATTTCCGGTACAAAAGTGTCTAGTACAGAAGAAAATTTCCGGTAAATAAAATAATTTTCCGGTCACAAGTAAATTCCCGGTACAAAAGTGTCTAATACAGAAGAAAATTTCCAGTAAATAAAATAATTTCTCGTTGCGTCAGACAATTTTTCAAAAAAAATTTGTTTCCCGGGGATTTTTCGGTGGCAATTACGTAAATTGCTGAACATTACAGATTCTGATGGACGGGTTGTCAGATTCTTTTTCAGAAAAAAATTGTTTTCCGAGAAAATTTCGATGGTAATTTTGTAATTTTCGAGGGCATGAACCGTAAATACTTTGTTTTCTTATGACCATTTCGTCATTTTTTTCCCCAACCTGACTCTTTGGACTTGCCTTTCATTTTCTGACTACCTAGGACGGGAAACCTATTTCCTCCCTCATTCTGGATGGTTACTTCCATTGAAAAATTAGTGTTTACAACTTTTAATGAATGAATAGTTAGGTTCTCCCAACAAAATGACAAACACAGCTATTCTCAAAATAGAATGTTTTTTATGTTACTAAATGAAAACAAAAGGTACCTTTCTTTTTGGACACTATGTAATACTAGAATTCTTGTTGCTGATCGTCCCACTCGCCACTCCCACCGAATCAATTTGTAAGACCCACGCATAGAATCCCGAAAAGTTTCAGTTTCTTCAGGGACTCTCCACCTCGTTTCATGACTACGTCTTTATTTTCTAGCAGACTGTTTCTGGTACCTGGTTCTCTTTTTTTGTCTCTTACTTATTAGCCTTTTTTTTTTGACAATTCATTGAACAATTTTTCTAGTATAAATTATGATTACTCTCTCTCTCTCTAACTCTCTCTTCTACTCTCTCTCTCTCTAACTCTCTCTTCTCTATAACTCTCTCTATATAAAAAAAAACTCTCTCTATAAAAAAACTCTCTTGTCTCTCTCTCACCTTCATTGTTGTGAAAATGAAAACTACTAACTCTTTGGCAATGGCACCAAGTGAATCCCCTTTGGCTATGGCACCAAGTCCAAGTGGAATGAGGTAGTTATCTTATAGTGTTTCATTATTAATGTGGTTTTATCTTTCTTTGTTAGTATTAAGTGTTTTATCATATTATTAACCATCTTTCTTTATTTTTGTTTCTCAGGGCAGGAAACAAATATGAGAGAATGAATGAAATTATGTTATACTTTGGACTATATCTTATTTCGGTATGTTCTTTCTATATTTACTAGATTTAACATGGTTAGGGTTTTCTGTTAATCAAATTGAGTCTGATTTAGTGTTTTATTAGTGCTTGGTTTTCTTCAAAACTGCTCAATCAATTAGGGTTCTTTAATAATCAATACATTCTCTGTTAATCAATTGGTGTTTGTCCTTCAATCTCTTTCTGAAATTGTTTCTCTCTCTACTGTTTTTTTTTTTTGAAATGGTTTCTCTCTCTACTGTTTTTTTTTTTGAAATGGTTTCTCTCTCTACTGTTCAGACTTAGTATGTTTCATTAGGTTTTATATGTGAGGTATAATAGGTGGGAGAGAATAACAAATAGTAGTCAAGTACTTAGCTGGCGGGAAGAGATGATTTCTCTCTCTACTGTTTTTTTTGAAATGGTTTCTCTCTCTACTGTTCCGATGGAGTTATTTGATGAGATTAGTCATTATCTTTCCTTTGTTCTACAAAAAGTGAAGGATGATTACCTCTTTTGATTCTCTATAAAACTTTCCCTTTTGATTAATGAATTTCTCTTCCTTAAAAAAAAAGATTACCCTTTTGATTCTCTATAAAACTTTCCCTCTCTGGACTGTGGAAAAGTGATGAAAGTATTTTACTCCAATCAACACAGGTTGTCATGGTGTTTCTTTGGGGAGTTGACGTTCGCATCTTTGAGCGTTTAGAAGTGGAATACCATGGGATTCTCAACCTGAATGCGAACTTAAGATCATGTCATGTGTTTAAGGTAACAGTGGAACGTCATTTAACTCGATATAGGTGTTTAGACCTAGGTAAAAAGTTCAATTGGCGAACTATACTAACGGTGAATTTTTTACTTTGTAGCATTTATTATGGATGTCCATAATATCAGTAACCAACTTTGGGACATACATGATTTTCGTACATTTCGGCTTACAATGGGCTCCCGTGGTTCCGGTAAACCTCTTTTCCTTATTTGTACTTCATTTTCAGGCCCGGCCCTGGGCCCAAAGCGAGGCTTCCACCACCTGATAGGGGCCACATTTTAGTAACCGATTTTAAAGGCCCCCACATGTTATAACTCTTGTAGATAGACTTTAAGGGCCCCCAAAATTTTAAAAACAAGATGAGAGGGCCACATTTTAAAACAAGAGTTTAAAGGTCCTCACACCAGTCCAGCCCACACTTCTTGTTGACCCATTTATAACTTAACCCTAGTGTTAAGCTCCCACTCCTTTAGTTCCATACCTCTTCTCCCCAAATTTTTATCAACAGCCCACCGTGAAAGATACCAACAAGATCTACCCCGCAAGGCCACAATCATCCGTTGTCCAATCCACCAATGAACCACTCATCCACTCTTTCTCACTCCATCATCACTTCTCCGCATTTAATATATAGGACGTGTTTATTTATATTATTATATATTACAATATTAGATTTTTTTGCTGCAAACTTATAATATTAGTTAGTAGTATATTATATTGTAGAGTCGAAACAAAAGAAATATTAATCGTTTAGCTAACTCTTTTCTTTTTACCTCATTGCTAAGTTATTTCATTAATGTTCATTATTTTTATTGTTATAATGTAATAAGGATATGATAATTTGAATTCTACTTTATTAATTTTCGTCTTGTTGTTAAGACAAAATTAATTTAAGTTTCATTTTTTGGATGGTTTCTAATATCTTTTTTATGCTTTTAGTTATTTCTAATTAGAGTTGCCAATAAGCTAGGGTATTTTCAACCCTCCTAGATACTAAAATTTATTTAGAACAAATCAAATTCTTCTCAGAATAGGAGGTTCAGAATGTGGTGGCTGGTGGCAAAAAAACAATTTGATCTTTTCTCCGACATTATAAAGCGTAAAACAATGTTATATACATTATGTATTTGTCATCTGAATTAGATAAATTTTATTTTGCCTTCCATGAACCTAAATGACCATTATTGTTGGGAGACATCTACATCCGATCTAATATGAGATTTTGTAGACACGTAACTTTAAAATATGTTATGTAGCGATAGGTCTTGCGACCATATAATCAAGGTAATTTTGGAACTAAAATTACTTTTTTTGCTTCAAGTCATTGAACAAAGCCCTAAACTTTTCATGCTTCAAGCAAAGGGTGGGGAAAACCAAAAAAAAAAAAATGGACCAAATATCCCCTATCCCATTTTAGCATCACACAAGGTGAACCATGTCTCGCAGGCAAACTATTGATTAATCAATGGGAATGATGTTATATATGCATTTTCGACCGAAGTTTGGATAATGGGAAAGATGTTAAGTTTTTAATTATATTTTCATAGGATGGGTTTAGGGTCGACCTTAGGTTCGGAGAATTTAAGAGGAAATTTGAATTTGTGTATAATATAGAAGGCCCCAATTTTAGATTTCGCTTCGGGCCACCAGAAACTCAGGGCCGGCCCTTTTCATTTTATATCTTCTTTTTAGATATATAAGACTTATTAATTTTCTTTCTTATTTTCTTTTTTGCAGATGATCGTTTGCCCCGTAACGTTAATTCTTTATTTATATCAAGCAAATGTATTATTTGGATTCTTAAAAAGACTTTTGCGTGTAGTGCTTCCAATCCAGGTAGATTTTTTTAAAATATTGTTTTCGTGTTTTGTTTTTGTTTTTGCTATCATTCGTTAAGTAAAGATTTTGTCTTTTTTCAGGCCGAAATCGAATTCTATGATTATTATTTTGCCGACATTTTGAGTTCGCTCACTAAGGTATATCCAAAAAATAACTTTATTAATATAGTTTCTTTGTATCTTAATTTGTCTAAATCTTTTAAGCTGCAACGACAGGTTAGTTCAGACTATATATGTGCTCTTACGCGGCACGTAAACCCTGAGGTATTTCAACTAGCTTCTTAATCTTTTAACTTGTTCTCTGTGCTAAACCCAAAAACATATAATGACTTCATGAGTGTTAAAATACAACTTATAAAGGATATGTGTTTAGAAACAATAAATAACTTACTTCCACAGTTCCATCTAGGAGAAGCCACAAACCTAATACCAAATCACATTAGTGCTCATAGCAAATTAGTGTCAAAACAAATCAGAATGTAGTCTTATATTTTTTTGATATATGTTTTTCTCCCTGTGGTAGTGCTAAGATGTAACGCAACTGTTAAACAGGTGTCATTCGAAAAGAGTTGACATAAGACTCTAGGAAATGTGATGCTCCATAATACTTAAACTGGGCTTTCCGTAAGATATTATTTGGGATAACAAAATCGAACTTCAAACTATTGATTGGACTTTTTCAAACTAATTTTTGACACTGTATTTTGAGTTAATTTAACACTCTTATTGTGTATTTTACATAAAGCATGCCCACAACGATCAAATTTGTTGGGGATTCTACTACCCCATCCCACTGGCTCAAGCCCTCCCATTGTTTGGGTTATTTGTCAGATCAATCTACATGCTGTTTGTTTCTGGTAGCATATTCGAAGGTAATATTCTTGTCAATTCCCATATTGTTTATGTTGTAGTTATTTCATTTTTTATTATCATTGTGTTTTGATTTCTTTGGTTTTAAATTATTACAGTTTCCAAATACATAGTATCACTAGCACCGATCGTTGTTTCGGTGCTAGGAGTATATGTATGGCACGCGGCCCAGAAACGTTATTTTATTGCTGTATCCTTATACTGTGTATCTGCATGGTTATGGGAGATAACGAGAGATTGGAATTTGTATAAAAGGTAATAAATAATTACTTATTTATTTGTGTTTTAAATAAGTTGAATTACTTATTACGTGTTATACACAGTTCTTATCATCTATTTTATTTTGTAGGTGGAATGACTCGTCTCTTAGCAGAAATTTGTTGTGGTGGCCATACAAAATGGTAACTTTTTTTTACCTTTCCTCACTAATAATCTTGATTAATATCTAATAACTAGTTATTAAGAAGAATTCAAAAATGTAAAATAAGGGTCCGTTTGATAGGAGTAGGGGTGGGAATCGGGTGGGTATAGACGCCCACGGGTAGACTTGCATCGGGCTCGGGCGGATCGGGTAGATTAAGTGTTTCACTATTAGGGTAGTCGGGCGGGTACTTCCCTAACGCCCATACTCGTTAATTTGATCGGACTTAGCGGGTCCGGGTGAATCGGGCATCGGGTTTGTCAATGGCTTTAGTATTTGTGCTGTTGTGCACTCCTTAAAACACACGCATCTTGACAAACAAACTTACGTAAGTGGTGTTTGTGCACTCTTTAATGCACAACCATCTTAACAAAACCTACTGTGAGGATGGATAGTAGTCTCTTATCTTTTTATAAAGCTTTCAATCTCACCTTCACTTGCAAATGTCCAATGTAGGACTATTAAAACTTGGTCTACCATGAGTTTTGAGTTTTTCAAAGTTAATCCCACATTATAAATAAAGAGAAAACATTCTATGGAGTTATTGTTATAAGAACAACCACCCCGGGTTGACAAGATTCAGTCCACTTTAATGAGTAGGTTTATGAAGGTTTAAGAATTAATTGCCTTATTGGACTTACTTCTTCCAAGCCAATGAAGTAATTTGATCTATTACTACAGGCATCCGTCGGACATAATTAATCGGGCTCGGGTGTGGGCGGGAGTGCGGGTGAGCTTTTCCACCCGAGCCCGCCCATGATAATTCGTCGGGCTGGGCGGGTAATGCACGTGTCGGGCATGGGTGCCCACGGGCCAATTCGGACCCGGGTGCCCGTCATGGGTAACGGGCTCTCGGGTGAGATTCCCACCCCTAGATAAGGAGTGTGGGAAAACTAGGGGAGTGCCTTTAGAATTAGGATTTTAAGAGTGAGTTTCATAAATTTAGGGGTTCATTGGAAGTGCCTTTAGAATTTCGGTCATCATCTACCCTAAAAATGGAAGTGCCTTTAGAATTTTGGAGGTGCCTTTAGAATTTTATGGAGATGCCTCTAGAATTTAGTGCATTGTTACTTTTTAGAAGTGTCTTTAGAATTTCGGCCATCATCTTCCCATAAAATGGATGTGCCTTTAGAATTTTATGGAGGCTTTAGAATTTTGTGGAGGTGCCTTTAGAATTTAGTGCATTGTTATTTTTGGAGGTGCCTTTAGAATTTCGGTCATCATCTTTTCTGAAATGGAGGTGCCTTTAGAATTTTATGGAGAAGAGGTTGAGAAATCAGTTTTCCCACCTTTTAGGTGGGAAAAAAAATTAGACTATTTGCCCACTTTTTTTTTCTTAAGAAATCGATTTTTGCATGCAGTTGTTCTATGGTACACTTACCATGGTCGACATCGGTTTACGGGTAACATGGATGTATAACCTTATTTGGCCTTCACTTCAAAACTCAATTGGTGCAAGTTTGGGCTTTGCATTACTTGAAGCAATTAGACGATGCATCTGGATATACTTTAAAGTAGAGAGAAAGGCAAGCGAAACAAATCAAGCTCTTCCACTGTCTGGTGCAGCTTCTCCAACTCTATCTCTTCCGCAAGTAGCTCTACCACGTCTTTCTGATGCTCGAGCCCCCTTGTCGGCTACTCAAGCCCCTCCGTCTACACAGCCGATGCAATCACCATTGATTCAGTCGTCCTCGCTTATGTCGCCTACCACGTCTGGTGCAGCTTCTCCAACTCTATCTCTTCCGCAAGTAGCTCTACCACGTCTTTCTGATGCTCTAGCCCCCTTGTCGGCTACTCAAGCCCCTCCGTCTACACAGCCGATGCAATCACCATTGATTCAGTCGTCCTCGCTTATGTCGCCTGGCACCACCTCCAGTAGCTCTGGTACGCTACTTCACCACTTATATGGCACCCAACAACCTGCATCACAACCTCATCCCCCGTCACCCACTCTCTCTACCTCCACCTCCCCCGACTCTATAGCACCACTAGTTGCACCTGCACCCCCTTCTTCTACGTCCGCCTTCCCTTTGGCATCGACTTCGATATCCACCATAGCTCCTGATGAACCAACCTCCTCAACCACCCCCGACGTCCACCATAGTGCAGACCAGGTACATGAGTCGTGCAGTTGCGGGTGTTGCGTCCAGAGCTATCCAGAAGACCATAGCGGGTCAGACGACCATAGCGGGTCAGACGACCATAGCAGCGCATGCCAGGTAGACGAGTCGTGCAGTTGCGGGTGTTGCGTCTAAGTTCACGCAGATGGCGAGTGACTTTCCGCCCAATATATCTTTTGTATTGTGGACATCTGATGTTCTTGTAATGATTACTACGTGTTGGGCCTTTCACCAGCTGAACATTATAACCTTGAGCTCTAGTTATTTCCTGATTGTACTTTTATGTCTTTATTGGCGTATACTGTTCATTCACAATTCTCTGTTGTTTTTTGTGTGAACGTTTACTTTATGTGTGTTCATTAAGAATTTCAAGAACTAACAGTCTTCTGATGGATTCAGTGGGATTTTGGGGAAAGTTGATTCCTTTTTATAGAAATGCTATTAAATTTACTACTAGATTTGGATTATCATTTTTGGTCTGCTACTACAGCTTGGTGGTATTGTTGCTATAGCAGCAGCTTAGTGCTCCTGGTGCTATAGCAGCTGCTTGGTAACTAGTATTTAAGATGCCTTTGAAAATACAGTTACTCAAAACTCTTTTCTTTCGTGTTGTTACCGTCACTGATTTCTGTTTTGGGCTTATTTTGTTTAAAGTTTAAACAGTTGTCTTTCAAGATGGATTGATGTCTTATTAATACTGATGCCTATATATGTAATTAGTGGATCTGATCAGTTGGCATGGATTGGTGTCTTATTAATATCGAAATGTATATACATGACCTGGTAGTTGTTAATCATCGTCTATGCAATTTCACCTTAAACCCGTAAGTCCGTAACCGCTTATCCATCTGATCATTTGACATGTATTTATCTCCATTTTCCTCATCCTAGGAGTTGGACAATCTTGAAGATTATCTTTTACAACGGTCCAAGTATTCATTGCAAAATCAAAGACAAACGCCTCACTACAGTTAAAATAGTCAATATTTATGTTTGTTAAATCATCAAAGAAGACTTAATATGTCGACCTTACTTGGACCTTACCTTCTTTTTTTGCAATAACATGGACCTTAGTCATGGGAAATAGTCTAAATAAAAAATAAATTAGGTTTAAAGGCCAAACTTAATATAAAATAGATTAGAAATAGATTTTATGACTATATGCTTTTGCCGCGTACAAATGCACAAATGTATCACTAATATGTTGAGTAAAAGTTACTTATGTGATACATTTTAAAATTTGATTTTTTTTTTTTTTTTTTTTTGTACTTTTGACATATTTTGTGTTAAAGAAAATGGTATTTTGGGTACAAAAAATAGTACTATATCTTAATAACTAAAAAAGTCTAGATTTTATCTTGAAATTTCCAAATTATTATGTATAATAATAGGTAAAACTTAAAATAATATTTGTTATTACTATTCAGGTCATTTGCAAAAATTTTCCATTCTCAAAATAATTTTATCCCTAAAAGTCTAATATTAATTCTCTCTCTAAAAAGTACATAAATTTTAAAGATTTTTGTGTTCTTCTCTCTTAATCTTCCTGGTTCTTCTTCTTCTTCGCTTTTTCATTATTCATTACGAAATTTTATGTTTCTCCTTTTGATCTTCAAGTAGTTGTAACGTCAGGTTATTTCCACCATAAGACAAGACGAGCTCTGTCTATCTCACCTCATGGATTTTATTTTTGGTTGAAAACTCATAATTCTCTATCAAGGGAGAGTGTTCTATTAACACTTTGTGCTAAAGGCACGGGTTATTCCTTAGAGCATTTCCAATGCAAAATTCGAAAAAATCTCTATTCGTTTTATTTGTCGAGTTTCAATTGAATTTCTTGCTCATAGGTAGCGAAAACAGAGATTCTTAATTTTTATATATCACCGATGCAAAACTCAAATTTTTTTTTTTTACTTATGTGCCATAGTTATTTTTGTAAAAAAATAATTAGTTATTTTAGAAATATAAGAAGACTTGATTTTTATTGGTTGAAATTTAAATATTGATGAATTGGACAATTAGATATAGGGTGCTTCTAAAGGCATCGGGCCAAAAGGCTATTAGCATCCAGAAATTTCATTGACTTGGGTCAATGGCCACCTGAGTTCTCAATAAGCACCAGTTTTTAATGTGGGTGTCGTTCACCTTCGTTTGTTTCTTCCATCTTCTTTTTCCAAAACAAAAAGATTTCCAATTCAATTTATTTATTAGCTGAATATATCGGTTCAATCGAGATTATGAAATTGGAAAACGGAGGGGGCAAACTATTTTCGACGAAGAACATTGAACCTGGAACTTTGTTGTTTGTCACCAATGCCATTGCTACTGGCAGGGGCGGAACTAGGGGGTGGTTGGGGAGGGTAACGGCCCTCCCTGGAATTTGACTTCTAATAGTAATTTTGACTTCCACAAATTTTTTATGTATGATCTCTTCTATTAGATATCATCTTTGCCCTCCCTCACACTATTTTCTGGTTCCGCCCTGGTAGAGGGATATTACAGGAATCCGATGAAGATTCGAAAATGATTATGTGGAAGGACTTTGTTGATAAAGTTCATGATTCTGCATCAAAATGCAGAAAAACCCATGATTTGATTTGTATATTATCAACAGGAGAAGATGAGGAAAAGCTTGAAGTTCCTAAAATTAATCTTTTTAGGCCTGAAATTGAACAAGGAACTTCATTCTTGTCAAAAGAGAAAGACCCTGAAACTGAAATGGGCAAGATTTAAAACATTTTAGATGTGAATTCTCTAACTGAAGATGCAATTTCAGTCAAAGTTCTTGGTAAGGATAGTGATTATTATGGAGTTGGTTTATGGGTTTTGGCTTCTTTTATAAAGCATTATTGTGTCGGCGTCTTCATGTTAGAGAGAGAAAGTTTGAAATTGGAATTTCTAGTTGGTTTTGTTAGAGATGGACGAAGGGGTTAGAGTTAACAGAGAAGGGACGGTGCCTACATAGTTGGTTGGTGCTTATAGACAAATGAGCAGTTGGACTTGGTGCTAACATAGATGGATGCTAACAACCTTTTAATCCGGTGCCTTTAGAAGCACCCTTAGAGATATCTCAACAGTCATCTTGAGATATTTCTATTTCACCCTCGACATATCATCTTTGAGATCTTAGTTAAGTTTTGTATTGGAGATGATTTAAAAAAAAACTCATAAATTTATATGGCACTGTGTCTTCAGATATCTACGATTGAGTTATGCATGGGAGAACGTGAGATGCTCTTGGAATTCAATAAAACTCGACAAAAAGATGTTAAACCGTACAACCGTATGGCATGATGTGTAAGCATGTTAGTGAGTTTCTCAACAACAAAAAATAAAATAAAAAAAGCATGTTAGTGAGTTTGGATTGTTTTAATTGGGGACCCAAAAAACCCTTATTTACAGGGATTAGGGTGGTTATAGTGGTAAATTGGGATGGAGTAGGGTTAACTTTGGTCAAAAAGTCTAATTAACGGGTAAGGGAGATTTTAAAGGCAATGCTGAAAGCTGTTAGAGACAATGTGTTTTTCAAGCAAGACTTAATTGGTCTAAACAAGTTGACCTATTATGGTTAGAGGCAATACCCATCTCTGAAAAAAGAAACCCGAGAAGCTCAGCTGACAACTTTAACTCTGTTTTCTTCTTCTTCCCTCTTCCTTCTCTCTTTCTTTCTCTTTTTTTCGTTTGGATATAGGGTTATAGATCCAAATCCCAAGCAAAGAAACCCTTCGGTTGGGAGAGACTAACCACCGCACGGAAGGCTCGATATATAATAGAGCTTTGCCTTCAATAGAAAATTCAGTCACTTCATACTGAAGCAACAACTGAACTAGGAGAGATTGGACATGGAATCTCTCTCCATTGATTACTTCGTAATGTGAAGATCATACACTGAAATGGTGAAATTAGAAACCAACTTATATTCATTGTTAATAGAATCAAACCCAAAACAGAAAAGCTTGAATTGGTACTTTAGTTTTTTGGTATTTCAGAAATCATGGGAGTAGCCAAGTAGTACAAATGGTTCGGTTGGGTTTCTTAGAGAATGAAGAAAGTGGGAAGAAATGAATAGTGGGTTCTTGAAGATTAAATTAAACCAAAGTTTACAAATAAAACTGAGTCTAATTGTTGATTTAACTAAAAGTCTTGTGAACACTTCAACGACTAGGGCTTTTCTCTGCCATCTTCGGCGACTTTTTGCCGGAGAAGAGGAAGACGGGCATTGCCCTCAACACACTACATTACCTCTAACAATTTCTGAAATTGTCTTTATCTAGATTGCCTTTAATAACTTTGGACATTGCCTATAAAATTTCCCAACGGGTAAACTAGGACACCAAATAAGAAGGAAAGGATTGTTTTTAATAATATGAATAGGGTCCGAAACCCTATACGAAAGGAATTCAGTAAATCAAAATCTCAAATAATTAGGAAAGGGTTGTTTCTCTCTTTCTATATATATATATATGTAGATAGATGGGCAATTGAAAAGAAAGCAACCTATTAACAAGCGAGGAGGATGGGTGGTAAATTGAGTACAGAACAGGTGAAGATGATGGATGAAGTGCGGAGCTTAAGAGATGAAATAGTAAGTATTAGAAAAAGAAGCTAGAAGAGGAAATAAATTGATCAATAGAGTAATTGAAGATGAGGAAATCAGAATTGTCATTGATAAAGGAGCACCAATTGAGAATTATAAATTCAAGCAGTTCGATATTATCGAAGCTAAAGATAATGAAAAATCAATTGAGGATCATTATTATTATGACTATCGTAACAAAAGAGAGTATAGTAACAAAACCACAAAAAGAATAATGAAAGAATGGAAGATTCTATAAGAAAGTCTTCCCGATACAATCTATGTCAAAGCTTACGAAGCAAGGATCGATCTCCTTAGAGCGGTCATTATTGGTCCATCTGGTACCCCTTACCAAGACAGTCTTTTCTTTTTTGACATTCAATTCCCTCCGGATTACCCTTATCAACCGCCAATGTTTTACTATCATTCGTTTGGTTTTTGGTTGAATCCCCACTTTTCCCTTACGGGGGAAGGGATTTGTTCTAGTCTTTTGAGTACCACCGAAGGACAAGAAAGTGAGCGATGGAATGCGTCCGAGTCGACTATTCTGGAAGTTCTTGTTCAAACCTTAATTCTGAACGAGAATCCTTTTTTTGTTTACCCGGATTTTAAGATTGGGGATGGGGAGAATGAAAAATATTGGGATTATAACATAGTATTCCCTTTGACTTGTGAAACAATGTTGAGAGTTTTAACTAGCCCACCAAACCACTTCCAAGAATTTGTATCTTATCACTTTCGTTGTTGGGCTAAATCTATTTTAGATACTTACAAAACTTATAAGAAAGCCTGGCCATCCTCAGGAATCATAACAACTACCACGATATATCAATCTATTGGTAATAAAGAACAGATGAAATTTTCTAAGAGAAGACAAGAAGGATTCAAATTTCTTAGGGTGAGGACGTCCTCGATACTTACCCTGAGTCTTTTAGAGAGATGAACATAATTTTATATACTCTTTTCGTCTCTGAAATTTGTATATTCGTACTTTTTCCCCTGCGGTTATTTTTACACATGCTGAGTGTAAGTGTTTTAGAAGTGTGGTGGTGGAGGTGAAAATAAAAGAGTAGAAAGTAAAAAATACACAATACCTTTTTAGAGTGAAAATAAACATGATTCTAGTCTCTATTTTCAGTTCTTTTAAACTTGGTTTAGTTTTTCATTCTTATATTACATGGTTTTAATGTACAGTGAAATGCAATAAATTTGGTTTAGTTTTGCTCATTTTTTTTTAAATAGGTCATACGTTTATCTTAATTCAGACTATATCTACATCCGTCTGTTGTAAAAGTTGTGTAATCGTGGGTATGCATCAATCCTGGAATCAAACCCGTGATTTAGAGGTGCATCAATCCTAGAATCAAACATTACTGTTGTTTGTCGATGTGCCATATGGTCGTGAAAAAAATTGATATTGTATCATATCTGAAAACTCATCGATGACTTTTTCATCCTAGTCAATCATAAATTGTTTCTGCCACCCTTTTCTCTGTCCAAGAACCTCCTGACGTCTTAATTTGAGGAAAATAATTTTAGATATTTGTGTTTTTTTGCTTAATACTACTTGCCCCAAGAAATTGACATAATGATACCGTGATGCCTTACTTCACTACATAAAGGTTGATTTTTAGCTTACCCCCTCGTCACTAATTGGTAGTTGAGTTTACTCCCCTCAATAATGAGTAATTGAGTTTACTCCCTAGAATTTGTTATTAGTGACAAAAACACAAAAGTAATGTTTGTTTGGCGTACGTGAAATAATTGCGACTACCAAGAACAACTATTCTTTAATATGATTCTTAGTAGAGATTTTACCTCATTTTATTGTTTGATTTGGTCGGAAATATGATTAATAAAGAGTGATTTTATTTATATATTATTTACTTTATGATTTTATTATCACATACCAAACATATTCTTAATAATTGTGACAAAAAATCTAAATTCAAGGGGGTAAGCTCAATTACTAATTCCGGAAGGGGTTACCAATTAATATTGAGAGAGTAAACTCAAAAAACTCTTACTAAATGAGAACAAGATAGTGTTGGATGGCCCCAAATATGAACCGTTCAAAAACTCAGACTAAAAAAAGGCCAGCGCTTTGGGGAAAGCTAAATAGTTTCCGGGGTGTGAAGACTTGGTCAAAAATTGGTCAATTTTGTTTGACAAATTTATTTAGGGGGAAAGCAAAATAGATTCTCCACCTCAGCTCTCTCTCTCCACCTCACTTCTCTCCCTCCACCTCATCTTCTCTCTCTCTTCTCCGATAGGTCGCCAACCGGGAAATTTTCCGGCCGGCGACCATGAAAAAAAAAAAAAAAAAAATTTCTCACATCTCTCTCTCTTTAAACTCCGGCGAAGGGAAACCCCCTTCGCCGGAGTTTAAAGAGAGAGAGATGTGAGAGAAAAAAAAAAAATTCATGGTCGCCGCCCGGAAAATTCGACTTATCGGAGAAGAGAGAGAGAAGATGAGGTGGAGGGAGGTGAGGTGAGGTGGAGGGAGGTGAGGGGGAGAGTTTTTTTATTTTGAACCATATTCCCCATAAAATATGTTTCCCCGGAAATTTTTCAAAATTTTGCATATTCCCTTTAAAATTTCACACCCCCGAAACTATTTAACTTTCCCCAAAGCGCTGGCCTAAAAAAAACACTTCATGCATCAAGTTTTACGTAATTTCAAGTTGCATTGGCATAAGTCTGGTGGTTTAAAGGCGGGGCCAGGTTACACCGAATTAAAACCCAATATACAATCTTTATGAATTTTGTTAAACAATTTTTTTAAGATACTTAATTATGTAACAATTTTTTTACTAATGGTTGTGGAATCTGATTTACCCTTTTCAATCCTCCCCATTTTTTTCAAATCAGACAGATTAATGAAGTTTTTTAAGATACTCATAAATGTAAATAAAATTGAGAAAAATGGTAAGTTCAACTGAATGGAAGATACTAAATAATGTAACAAATTTGTCCTGCCGAATGTGATCTTAAACACGAAGAAACCCTCTCCCGAAATTGGAGATGATCGATAATGCAACATATTTGTGTTTACTAATTATCTTCCTTATTCCCCCAAATCAGACAAAATATAACGAAAAACTTGAACATTTAAAACTTTGGGGTTGGATTTTAAAAACAATTTTTTTTTCTTATGTTTTTCTTAAACATTACAAAATGGCGTATATTATTTGAACTACCACCACTATATATCAATCTATTGGTATTATATTTAAGGTTTCATATGGAGTTTACGAAGAATGGATGGAACTTTTTAAGAGAAGGCAAATAGAATTCAAAATTCAAAAAAATTCAAAATTCTTAGGTGATGTCGTCCTCGGTACTTACCCTGGGTCTTTGAGAGAGATTAGAATAATTGCGTATTTATTGGTGTCCATGCTATTTGTATACTGTTTCGTTTACCTGCGCCCTTAGTTTTACACGATCTTTACGTAAGTGCCTTCTCTTAACCAGGGGCGTGGGTGAGGGTAGGGGTGGGAATCGGTTCGGACGGGCGGGAAACGGACACTAAGTCAACCGGTCCGGGCGGAACGGGCATAAGTCTTAAGTGTCCATTCGGACATCCGGACAAAACGGGCGGGCATTTTGGATTTTTCTCTAACAAAGTGCCCGTCCGTGACCGTTTTGATAGTCAGGCAAACCGGGTATCGGTCGGTCGGGCACTGGTTACTAATGAACAAATAAAAAAAAATTATCCGAAATTAAAACTGTTTAGTAACTAAATACAACGTTCAAAACTCCCACTTTACAATTCCAAAAAGTACATGAATACAAAATTACTAGATAATCATTGAGATTTCCCATGGATTACGATCAGTTCTATTCTTCTTTACATGGATTACGATCGGTGCATTGTGGGCTCTACGGTGTATTGTGGGTTCAAGGGTTACCGATGAGATATTGAGATTTTGGAGGAGAGAGAGACTAGAGAAGTAGAGAGGTGAAGATAAGATTAAGAAAAGTAATTTCTAGGGTTATATATTTTTACTCTTGAAATCTAACGGTTGTAGCTAACCCTACAAATCTAAAGGCTTAAAATCAATCATATAGGCGGGCGGGTATAACGGGTAGGATAAACGAACGTGTATGGACGGATTCGGTCGGGCGGACAATATAAGCGGGTGGATTCGGTCGGACCACCGGGTAAGGACCTATGCCCGCGTCCGTCCGCTTAAGCTTTTTCGGTCGGGCGGGTACGGACCAATTCGGGCAACAGACGGTCACTGACGCTCCGGACTCGGGCGGTCGTGGGCGGATTCCGGGTTTCCGGACCAAAATCCCACCCCTAGGTGAGGGTGCCACAAGTGCGGTCCCACATGAGGGGTGCTATTTTCAGTAAGAGCAACATAAGCTAAATAGGTACGAGCGTTTTCATACCGCAAGTTGAGAAGGTGGCAAGTTGGCTTAGGGTTTGGTTCTGTGTAGCAGATGTCACGGGTTCGAATCCCATTGCCACATTTATTTTTTTACAGAGATCGTTGATAACTATTTAATGAAACTTATTGAGTGGGAAGAATTTAAACATATAATTATTTTACACTCAAACTTTTCTTTTAAATTATATATAGGTTTATTAATTTTCACCGCGAAGTATATATATTTCTGTATATGTATAATTTTCAAAATTCTTGTGGTTCATTATTAATTATATAATTATGACTGCCTATTGTAGCAGTCTAGAAGAGAATTACAATTTTGATACATTATTGCATTACAAAATTTTCAAGTAAATCAGTTATGCAAGTACGACATTCATGTGATGGGTTTTCTGTGCTATGTGGCGGAGCGATTGTGGTGGTGCCGCTTAGAAAAGTTTTCTCTTTCTTCTATTAGTCTTTGTTTTGTTAAACCCTCGCCAGATCTGGCGTGGGCTTCCTCTATTTTTCTTTCTTTCTCTCACTTTTATTGTTAATATGGTTTTGAGGTGTTGAGATTTGAGTATGGAACGATCTGATTGTAGTGACGAAGGTTTTGTGGTGGTGTTTAGTGTAGATGTCATCGTGGTGGTGTGGTGGTGGGGTATGAGAGTAGTGGTGAATGGTGGTGGTGGCGGGTTTAGTGGACGGATCTGGTTGTGGAGGGATGATTAGTGGCGGTGTTGGGATTATGATTGGTGGCAGTGTGGGATGATGGTGGTGTTGTTCATGGTGGTGGTGTTATGGAGTTTATGGTGGAAAGTGGGTTGTGATTATGGCGGTGGTGGTGGGTTTAGTGGTATTTATGGTGGTGGTGCGATATGTGGTGTCTTTCACTATATTTGGTACTACGGCGGCAGCGATTTTCCGGCGACGGTGACAGTTTTTCGGCGATGACTGCGGTTTTTCGGCGACGGTGACGGTTTTCCGGTGAAAGCGTCAGTTTTTAATTTTTCCAGTTATTTTGTCGACCTTTAGGGTCTTTTCATTCTCGACCTTTAAGGTCTTTTCATTCTCGATCTTTAGGATCTTTTCATCTTTCGACTTTTAGGGTCATTTTATTGTGTCGTGTCTAGTCAATTTCTTTCTCTTTATGAGACATTTTACATTTAAAGGTATGTAACTCTCATGAAGTTTTCAGATGAGAGAAATAAGAATTATCATCCATGTAACTTTGTGATATAGTCACTTATGAATGAAAATGGTTTCGCTTGGTTTAAAAAAAAAAGTTACATTCATGCATAAATTCTTGCATAATATTAATTTGTATGATGTCGTTAAAGATATAATGGTCAAACTGTTCCATAATTTTTTTTATATACTATGTGTTTCGAAAAGAATATTTGTCAAGGCTTCGATCAAAATTTCGCACTGATCCTCCAAAATCTAAGCCACACCACTGCTGTTAACTTCTTTTTTGTTGAAATTTCTCATAACTTGACCAGCTATTGATGAAGTGAATTTAACCATTTTGTTTAATAAGTATATTTTTCCTTGGGTCATTGTGTTAATGAGATTGAATGACTCTGATCAAAGGCATTCGAAATGACAAGATGAGGTGCCCCCCTCCCCCTTAGAGTTCCCACTTGGACAGTTAGACTACATTCAATTAAGAGAAAGATGGTGGAGGTGAAAATAAAGATTAGAAGGCAAAAATATAAACTGTGAGAATAATCCCACATGGGAGAATGGGTAACTAGCAACCAAGCCGGGGAAACATATTTTATGGGGAATATTTTCTAACACCTCATGTATTCGCCACCTCGTCGTCTTCACCGGTGAAGGTCGCCGGCCGGCCAATTTCCGACCGGCGATCTTCAACCATATTTTTTTTTTTCCTTCTTCTCTCTCTCTAGATCTGATCTAGAGAGAGAGAGAGAGGAGACCTCCATTAAAGGTCCGAGCAGAGAATGTGGTATCATTATTTCAAGTTTAGATCTTTCTTTAATTTAATATGAAATTTATGAATCAACTCACTGTACGAGGGTTTTGTAAATGTTAAAGAAGCTTGATTGGGGTGTTGCCGTATCGGATAGCCAATTGATGTTTATTTAGGCTGTTCACTTATTTTGTTGAAGATGACTTAAATTAGGGTTCTTTTACTGTTTTAGGGTTTAGTGTTGTTTGATTTTTTTAGGGTTTTGTAAATTAAAGAATTTTTGTTATGGATTGGAATGACTTGTGACTTATTTCTTTTACTTCCTTTTAGTTATGGAGACAGAGACTTACATAGAGGAAACCAAACACGATTTAGATACAACCCAGGAAACTTCATTCAATGAAAAGATTAAAGTAGTAGAAATTGTAGAAATTGTGCTACCAGAAGTAGCTGAGGGGAAGGTTACACTTGGGCCGATTACCCCCAATCCGGACAAAGAGAGTGTGGAAACACTTATTCATTGTATATCTCCGTTGACTTCAATTTCCTCAACACCAGTAGTAGTTTCTTCCTCCATTAAAGGTCCGAGCAGACCTTCAATGGGTTTGTTCGGACCTCCAATGGAGGTCTGCTCGGACCTCCAATGGAGGTCTCCTCCCTCTCTCTAGATCTGATCTAGAGAGAGAGAGGAGAAGGAAATTTTTTTTTTTTTTTATGGTTGAAGGTCGCCGGCCGGAAATTGGCCAGCCGGCGACCTTCACCGGTGAAGACGATGAGGTGGCGAATACATGAGGTGACAGAGAGAGAGAAGTGAGGTGGAGAGAGAGACCTGAGGTGAAGAAGCTATTTTGCTTTCCCCAAAGCGCTGGCCTTTTCTAATGTCCAACACTTTGGGGAAATCAAAATAGTTTCTGAGGAAATAGGTGAAAATCCAAAAAAACATAAACCAAACACACCTTAAGTGTCGCCGGCAAAATGTCGCCGACCGGAAGTGTCCGACGACGGCCGGCGACTTCTTATCTCTTCTCTCTATTTCTCTATTTCTCTCTTCTCTCTCTCTCTCCCTTCTCGCTCTCTGAATCCGGCGAAGGAGAAGAACTCCTTCGCCGGAACCCTAGTTTCCAAGAAAACAAAGTGGTGAAAATGAAAATAGCTGCTATTTTAGCTCTGTTCTTGACGATTCTTTCATTTCTTTCTCTCTCTAGTAAGTTTCTTTTACAAAATTAAAACATGGGTTTTATTTATTTTCAGTCAATCTCTAACCCCTTTTATTTACTTTTACAGATGCAAAGAACTCAATCAAGATTGGGGTTAATTATGGGCAGCTAGGGAATAATCTTCTATCACCAGCAACATCTGTTCAACTTCTCAAATCAATGAAAGTAGGTGGAGTCAAACTCTATGATGCAAATCCAGAAACCTTGAATGCTCTCTTAGGTACAGATATACAAGTAATAATCATGGTTCCTAATCAAATTATTTCCAACATTTCTTCAAATCAATCACTTTCTAATGATTGGGTAAGAAAAAATCTCTTCTCTTTTTACCCTAAAACCTTGGTTCGGTACTAGTTGGAAATGAAGTTCTCAACATGAGACCAACAGTAGCCATGGATGGTGCATTAGAATCATCTTTTGGTTTCCTGACGAAACCAGATCGGTTTCGTCTGAAAACTAGGGATTCGGCGAAGGGGTTGAGATACAGAGAGATGAGAAAGAGAGGAGAGAGAGGAGAGAGAAGAGATGGAGAAGTGATAAAGAAGAAGAAGTGTTGTAGGGTGAGTCTCGCCGGAATTTATGATGAAGGTCGCCGGAGTCCATGGTGAAAGTGGGAGAGGAAGAAGAGGGAAGAAGCTGAAAATAGAGTAACTGTTTGGAGAAAACAAAACATTTTTGTTTCCACCCAAAACTTATTGCCCCGAAAACTTCGCTTATTTCCCCAAAACAATGGCCTTTTCTAATGACCTTTTTTTGAATAATTTCTTACAAATTTACCCTCGTATATATACCGAAGTCTAGAATATCTAGACAAGAGATTTATCCCCAATTTCAGGGAAGAAAACGAGAAATCTCAAACGATTCCAACGCCAAACGCCTTTAACCTTTCCATCTTTTTCGATCTGTTCCAGCAAAATCAACCTAAAACCATTACAAATGATTTTTCCAACAAATCAAGTATAAGTGGATGCCAAAAAAATCAGGTTCAAACAATTCCATCCCTTCTCTCTTCTACAAAAGATTTTTGCTATTGTGCCTCTCTTCTTGATTTTAAAATATCCACCATGGATGATAAACAAGAAGAAATGATATTTCGTACTTTGATACTTGATTTACTTTTGTTTTACTAAGAAGTTGTATCAATGAAAATTAGGGCTTAGATATTTTTTGATGATGAACAAGAAAAATTAAGATTTTCCTCTCCACAGTACATTATTCTATCTTCTCAAACTTTTTTTGTAAAAATAAGAAGAAGGTTTTTAAGATTAAAACCCTAGATGGGAGATAAGTTTCAAGCCGGAGATGTAGGAACCCATCATATTTCGTTTTAGAGAGAGAGAGAGATTGATTTGCCAAGTTTTGTTTGGTTGTCTAGAAAATCTAGACTGTGGTTTATACTGAAGGGTAATATGAAAAGAAATGGTAAAAATGAAATCATTTGAACAAAATTAAAAACAGTGAGTCTAGGGAGCCCGCTGGGACTCCCTCCAACCTGTCTTCCCCATTTGAGTTAGAAGACAAACGCTAAACCACTTTCTCTCTCTAGAATTGTGTTTGTCTTTTAACCCAAATAGGGTAGACGGGTTGGAGGGAGTCCCAGTTTGGCGGACTCCCTACACTTATTGTTAATTCAGTAGGGTATACATAGTACTATTTTGTCTTATATACGAGTATTTTTTTTGCATGAGTGATGAAAAGGCAGGTTTTAATACTTTCAGCTTCAGTAAGAGAATGTTGACACGTCAGCATGCTTGTTAAAAAAAAGACCTACTTATTGAGGATCCGATCACCCAGATTCAAATCAATGGCCTTATTCCACATCTAGGTGTCCCGTAATATAAATTATAATGGCCAGCGCTTTGGGGAAAGCTAAATAGTTTCCGAGGTGTGAAGTTTTGGGTGGAAATAAATTGTTTTTGTTTCCTCCAAACATTACCCACTTCTTATGTTTTGATTTCTTCTTCCACCATCTTCCTTCTCACCAACATCAACTCTGACGGCCATTATTTCCGGCGACAACAACTCCGGTCATCTATCTCCCTCTCTCTCTCTCTCTTCATCCCTCTCTTTTATCTTCTCTCTCTTTCTTCTATCTTCTTTCTTTTTCCTCTCTTTTTTTTTCACAGTTCCGGCCAAAGGGAGTCTGTCGAGTTTGTCAATTTCCGAAAAAAATAGCAATTTTCATGTGCATATGTACTAAATGGTGTTGGAAACGTTTATGGATGATTCTCAAAGCAAGGTTAAATTTTGTGTTACACTGAGATATGGATTTCGAATAGTTTTTCTCTTATATTGGAGTGAGGTAAGGAGATATGTTTAGCCTTCAGTTTGTCGGTTTGTAGTTTGATAGGGATTAGATCTAATGGTGAGAGCTAACATAATTCCAACTGAGTTGAAGCTTGCAGTTCTTACCTGCCAAGTGCCAACAAAAACCCTAGTTTACCATACACGCCAAAGCAAAGGTTACAATACAATGTCTTATTTTCTGCAAAATTAGGTTTTGATAAACTAGAGAATCCATCTTATTCTGATTCAACATTAACTCGCTTTTTCATGTCAACCAAATTAAATACTAATTATAACTTTGAATTCTCTCTTGGTTCTTCCACTTAAAGCTTGTGTTTATAGTAGTTGCCGCCTCTTTCATTTCATCTGAGATCCTCACTGAGTTTTCCAAGAGAAAGTTCATAGTTAGAGACAGAGTGTGTGTGAGAAGAGAGACAGGCTGAAAAGAGAGATAGACTGAGAAGAGAGATAGACTGAGAAGAGAGATAGAGAAAGGAGAGAGAGAGAGCCGTCCGCGGCGGCCGGAGAAAGAGGATCGGCCAGAGAAGAGAGAGATAAGAGGATAAGGTGGGTTTGGTTTGAGTTTTTTGGGTTTTCCACCCGTCTTCCCCGAAAACTTTTCTGCTCTCCCCAAAACAGTGGCCATTATAATAAGTGACCTTTTTTCTAAAAAAACACAACCCAGAATTTTAGAGGGCCAGAGTGAACTTCATCAATGTGGCTCACATATATTTCATAAAAAATATGGTATATATAAAATCTATATTTTTTCATTACATTTATCGGTAGAGATTTAAATATAAAAGAAAATTCTTTATGGTGTACATCCTTTTCGGGTGATTCAACTGAACTCTTCGAATATTTGTCTGAACTCAGAAAAACATATAAATAGATTATTAGCAGAACCACTGGTTTAATAGTTCGCCGAGTGGATTGATAGATCTAGCCGAATCAATCAAATTGAGACTACTAAACCAAAATACTACCAACAAAACCGAAATAGGTAATGAAATTCAAGTTAATTTTCAATAAAAGCCCTTCAAATTAGTAGCCCAGAAAAACATATTATAATTGCTCAAGAAATATTTCATTCTATTTCACTTACGACGGCGAAAGAAGGAGCATTTGCGTTAAAGGTTGATATGGCAAAGGCTTACGATAGAATAGAATGGGATTTCTTAAGTGCAGTTTTGAAGAAGTATGGGATTATAGCGAACACATATAAGCTTATTATGAACTGTGTAACTACACCCTCTTTTTCGTTGTTATTGAATGGAAGACCTAAAGGGTTTTTCTTTAGTAAGAGAGGGCTTAGACAAGGATGCCCCTTAAGTCCATACTTATTTATACTTTGTTCTGAAACTCTCACTAGATTAGTGGTTCAGGCAGAAAGATGTGGGCTTTACAATGGGCTTAAGGTAAAAAGGTATGCGTCAAGTATTAGTCATCTCATGTTCAAAGATGACTTATTTTTCTTTGGGAAGGCATCAGATTACAATGTGGAGCAGTTGAAGAGTATTTTAGAAACCTATGCAGGGTGTTCGGGATAACTAATTAACTATCAGAAATCCTCAATACAATTTAGTGCAAATTGCAGTTCCGACAGAAGAGGTAGAATTCTGAAATTATTTGGAGTGAAGGAGATGAAGAAAGACGACATTTATCTGGGGAATTATTTATTGAAACCTAAACACAAAATTGCCTCATATGACTTTATTTTGAAGAAGATTGAAAATAAATTGATGGGATGGAAAAGAAATACTCTTTCACATGCAGGGAGGACGATATTATTAAAAAGTGAGCTTGCATCAATTCCTATTTATTTTCTTTCAACCAATATTGTTCCAAAAGCAGTAGTGGAGAAAATTGAGCAAATTCAGAGAAATTTTTGGTGGGGTCATAGTGGTGAGAAGGCGAAGATGCATTATTTGAGTTGGGATAAAATGCAAGCTAGTCAGAAAGATGGAGGATTGGGTATTAGAGATATGGGAGTTGTTAACTGCTCGTTAGTCGGAAAATTAACTTGGAGATTCCTTACGGAACCTAAAGCGTTGTGGGTTAAATTATTGAAGGCCAAATATCTCAAGAACGAAAATTTTTGGGACCATTTAGCAAAACCGGGTAACACATTTATTTGGAGAGGGATACTCGAGATGAGGAAGTTCGTGAAAGAAGGGGCGTGTTATTCTATTGGAGATGGAAATAGTACTCGTATATGGGTAGACCCATGGATACCTAATATAAGAGGTTTTAGACCAAGTAAGAAAAAGATTGATATGGAGGTTCCAGATGTGTTCTTGGTAAAAGACCTTATAGATATACATGGACAGTGGAAGAAGAGGGTTATAGATGATTTATTTGATGAAGTGTCGGCAAGAGCAATTGTTGAAATACCGTTATCCAGGAGTAATAATACCGATAGGTTGATTTGGGTACATACTTTGAAAGGAGAGTTTACTACAAAATCATTATATACCTCACTTATAAAAGAGAAACCATCTTCTTCACGAAGGGTGGAACTCTTTAATGGATTAAGTTGGAATGTGGTATGGAAGAAATTCAGATTAGCTCCAAGAGTTAAACTTTTCTTATGGAGGGTGTTAAATGAAGCTCTCCCTACTAAGACAAGAGCACTTAGATATAATACAAAAGTTTCAAAACTTTGTAGTGTGTGCAAGGAGGAAGTAGAAGATAGTGACCATTTGTTCCGAATGTGCAAGAAGGCAAGAGAAACTTGGTTGTGTTACCCTTTAAACCTAAGAGTTGAAGGTGAAGAGAATTTCAAACAATTATTATGTCGTTGGCTAGGAAGTAATGAGGAAGAAGGGGTAATTGAACTTCGGATTTATGTTATGTGGTTTCTGTGGAAAGCTAGAAATAATTGTGTTTTCGAAGGTATACTACCCGACGGGTATAAAATTATTAAAGAAGCTCAAGACATGCAAACTGAATTTCTCGAATAGAAATACCAATATGGAACATCATATGAATCGTCTGGTGGTGAAAGAAGTGGATTGTTGGAAGCCGCCTCCAAGGGGTTTATTAAAAATCAATTTCGATGGGGCGTATTGCAATAATATAGCGGGAGCAGCTGCAGTGTGTAGAAATGAAGAGGGGAACTTTGTAATGGCGTTATCGAGTAGAACAAACGCATCGTCGGCAATGGAGGCCGAAGCTATTGCAGCTCGATTGGCAGTTCACCTAGCGCTTAAGTTACCGGAATATGGTTATCTATTAGAGGGGGATGCAATGACTATTATAAAGGCTTGTTCGAAGGAGAAGGACAACATCCCGTGGAGAATCAGACCACTTATCATGGAGATTACAGAGGAAGCTTCGAGGCTACAAAATAATGACTTCTTTTTTTGTAATCGTGAAGCTAATAATGTAGCTCAAACTCTTGCTAAACGTGCTTACAATAGCGATCTAAATCAGACTACGAAAATCTATCAGATTCCGAATTATCTTGTAAGTCAGTTGGAAACAAATTTATCCAACATGAATTCAGGCTCTAATAGTTAATAAATTGAGGTATTAACCTCCTTTCACCAAAAAAAAAAAATATCATTACCAAAACTCCCATTCTTGTCGATATGGGGTATTTGCCAATAAGTTTGGTGTCTCTTTGTGATCCTATCCTTGTTCCCAACCCCGACAAAACCCAAACAGAGATTGCTATTAGTTTAAAGTTACTGCTTTTTTTTTCGGTACGAAAGAAGTAGGAGAAAGAAAATGAACAAGAAATGGTTGAACAACTTCTCTTTTCAACTCTCAATGTTCTCAAAAAAATATAACAAACTTTTCAATCTCAAAAGAAACAAAGTATCAAGGACTCCTTAATTCCCTTAAGAATTGGGATTTATAATATGAAACTTATAATATCATACCACTACAAGATTCAATACTAGAACAAAACAGAACAAATGTATCAACTTAAAGTCAAACAATAGTAAAAAAAACAAAAGACTTAAAGTCAAACGCTTGACTTTTGGAACGTACCATATTATTCCAGCTCTAAACAAATTAAAATCGTGTTTCTACAATGCCAATGATGGTATTCAACAAAAAAAAAAACAATGCCAAGGGTGGTAATCAAAGATGTCACTCTGGGTGAAATTCCAATCATTCTGGTCTTCTGCTATAAGTCCCACCCATTCACTATAATAGCCAGATTAAGCTTCAAATGAGTCAAAGTAATAAACATGTAGATGGTGGTTGCTTACTTGCTTTAGTAGCTTTTGAGGATGGGCAATCCTTTCCATAAAACTAGTTAAAATAGTTTTAGCACGTTGGTGGACATTGCAACCGTGATAGGTTACCTTCCCACCTCACTCCCTTGTATACCGTATTAGAATAACACAAAGGGGTATTTTTTCATTTTCACTCCTGCAAGTGTGAACTTTTAAAAATACCCCTACTTTTATCTACCACATAGACACGATCATGTATAAAGGAGTAAAGTAGGAGGTAACTTTGTCATTTTTCTAAACATTGTGACCCAAAGGGTTTTGACGTACTTTCTCTTGATCGTTTCTTCGTCGACTTTACAGTAGTAGAAATGTTGTTTGGGGCGAAATATCGAGCGAATATGTAGCGACCTAATTACACAGGGTCGTGTTTGGCCTAGTGCGGGTTGGACGCTAGCACTGGCCCCCCAACCAGTTAGGTCCCCAAAAATGTTTAGATTACCTTATTCGTACCGAGTAATTTCTTTTGTTCCTGGTCGGGAGAGATATTATCCTTTAACTAATGGGTCTATTTCGCTCTCTCACTTTCCAAAGTTGTAGGTGGAATGGGAAATTCTCTCCCAATTACGTGTAGCTACTTTAAATATCTTTAGTTTTGACAAATCACAACCAATCAAGCTCCTTCCTTTTTGATTCTTCTCTACTTTCCCTAAACTTAATTTGTTTCTAAAATATAGATGTGCTTATGACGCAGCGGAAAACTCCGAAAAGAATTAGAACTCCGTCTAAAACTTTAAAACCCAGAAAAGAGCCTTAGAACTCCGTCTAAAGATTATAAAACCGAAACTAAGAAGATATACTACTAAATACTGAATTTTATTGATAAACTTGAATTTTATTGTTGAACTGAATGAATAAAACAACTATTGAATCCCCTTTATATAGACATTAGAGTTTTCCTAAACCTAAACAGACTCTAATTAACAATTTCTAATAAATAAAATACTAGTTTCCTAAACCTAATCATATTCTAATAACAAGTTCTAAATAAATAAAATACTAGAATCTGAAACCTAGAAAGTTTCCTAAAAATATAAAACTACTAAAATTAACAATTCTCTACTAAAAAAAAGGAAACTACTAAAATAACCTATTTGATGATATATAAGATTTTCAGAAAATCTTCTGAAAATCTCCCTGCATCAGTCTCCTCCACTTCAAAGAAACTCGCCTCGAGTTTACTGATTGACTTGAATGTTATCTTGATTGATACTCCCTTGATATATCCTTCTCGTGAACTATGCATAGGAATTACCAAACTTTCAGATTTGACTGACGATTTTATTATGCCATAGAATATTTTCTGTCCATATTTGTAATGTGACCCAAACTCACTTTTCACCCCAAAAATAAACTTGTACAGATCATGAGTATAGTGATTGAAAATTATGAACTTCGATGAAGACTTTCGAATAAAATTACTTGTCAATCCATGTGAAACAATTTGAGATTCGCAAAATTCTGAGAATGGAACTTCATATGAAGGAATTTTAATTGGACTAAAGTCTAACTTGCGAAGTTCTTCTTTTGAATCAACTTCCCTTGGTTCCGCTTCTTGAACGACGTCTTTTGTCTCAATTTCCTGAACAACATCCATTGTCTCAATTTCCTGAACAACTTCTTTTGACTCAATTGGTTGAACCACTTCCTTTAACTCAATTTCCTGAATAATTTCTTCAGAAACAAATTCCTTACCGTGTAAATTGATATCAGGAGACTTATTTGTGAACACAATAATGTTAGATTTTGATTCGTGAGTAATATTACTTGAATTTTCTATGCTCACAATTTGTGGTGGTTCAACATTCTCTAAGGGAGCTGTTTTTACCTTTTTTATGTTTAAGCGAGGTTGTTCTTCCCTTCGAAATCCAAAGTTCCTATATTCCCGCTCCTGAGCTTCAAGTTTTAGGGCTAAGTTGTACGCAGCTTGAATAGTCCATACTGTAACTATCCCCACCCTTTCTCGCAGACTAAATTTTAATCCGCTTAGAAACCGATTTGCTACAACATCTTCATATTCTGCAATGTTTTCCATATTGTTTCTTTGCGCCAGTTTTGAAAACTCTTTGTAGTAATCACCCACCGAACGCAACCCTTGTCTACAGTTCTTGTAAGTCATAAACAAGTGTTGTTGATAATCAGGAGGTAAAAACCTATCTCTCAGGTTCTCTTTCATAGACGGCCAATTCTGGATGGGTGGCCTTCCTTGTCTCATTCTTTGATGTTGTAATTGATCCCACCAATCTGCGGCACCCCCTTTAAATCTACAAGCAATAATTTTAACCATCTTCTCATTGAGAATATTAGTTGACATATTTACTTGTCGTTCAACCTTCTCTAGCCAATCCAGGAACTCTTCAATAGTTAAATATCCATCGAAAATTGGTATCTCTTCGTTGATCTTATACTCATTGTACTCTCTACGTGGGTGCACTTGAACTAAAAAACTGTTACCATGATAATAATTCTCCATATTGACTGATTGATAACAAAATAGAGAATACTAATAATAATCTGATTCTTTTTTTTTTTTTTTTAAACTAACTTTAGATGCATCTTTGGCAAATCCATCGATGTGTTCTAAAGTGATCTTCGCGTAGATGATATCGAACCAAGCAAACCCTCGCTCTTGATGCCAACTGACGCAGCGGAAAACTCCGAAAAGAATTAGAACTCCGTCTAAAACTTTAAAACCCAGAAAAGAGCCTTAGAACTCCGTCTAAAGATTATAGAACCGAAACTAAGAAGATATACTACTAAATACTGAATTTTATTGATAAACTTGAATTTTATTGTTGAACTGAATGAATAAAACAACTATTGAATCCCCTTTATATAGACATTAGAGTTTTCCTAAACCTAAACAGACTCTAATTAACAATTTCTAATAAATAAAATACTAGTTTCCTAAACCTAATCATATTCTAATAACAAGTTCTAAATAAATAAAATACTAGAATCTGAAACCTAGAAAGTTTCCTAAAAATATAAAACTACTAAAATTAACAATTCTCTACTAAAAAAAAGGAAACTACTAAAATAACCTATTTGATGATATATAAGATTTTCAGAAAATCTTCTGAAAATCTCCCTGCATCAGCTTAGCTAATAAGCTTAACTCTCTAAATTATTTCTTTTTAAATTAAAAAAGTTAAATTATATACTATACAAAAATAATTTCTCTTCCATTTTCAGATTGAATGGTCTTTCAAGTCAATATTGTCATTTCAAATTGTGTTAAAAACACATTGTTATTTGATATATATATAATTTACTTTCGTTTTGATAATCAAATTATTTTGAATTTGTTTGTTATTTTAATTTTAAAATACAATTTTTTATGTTTGATTGTACCAGGGGCCGAACAAAAATTTGTCACCCGGCCCCTGAATCTTCAGCCACGACCCTGCAGTTACGTTTCTGTAAACTGTGACGCTTTTTCATTTTTCCATTGACTCCCACTCTGTTTTCTCTTCGATTTTTTCCTCTAAATCTTCACCATACTATTTTAATTTTAAAATACAATTTTTTATGTTTGATTGTACCAGGGGCCGAACAAAAATTTGTCACCCGGCCCCTGAATCTTCAGCCACGACCCTGCAGTTACGTTTCTGTAAACTGTGACGCTTTTTCATTTTTCCATTGACTCCCACTCTGTTTTCTCTTCGATTTTTTCCTCTAAATCTTCACTAAAACATCCTTTCGGAGGGTTTACCGTCTCTACTGCGTTTATTGGAAGAAAGAAACCTAAACAGCTTAAATGACCTTCATTTCTCCTTAAAATCAGAACTAAAAACCACAATTTCATATTGTTGATTTTTCTTTTTATTTGGGTTCAAGGCCGGCCTTGGGCCTAGGTAAACACTACTAATAGATAACTGATGTCATTTTTCTAATGAAAGATTTTTCTGGATGAAATTTCCAATTTAAAGATAACTTAGGTAATTTATGTAATTGAAAGAAGAAAAAAATAACTCTACTCAGCCCGCCATTTAAAACCCCCACAACGGCCCAGTACTAGGAGTAGAACGCCTGTGCAATTCTTGACGAAGACCTAGTGCAAGGAGAAGGCAAAAGCAGAGAAACAAAATACAACCTGAACTACCCATACATATAATCGAGTCTCTAATATACCGAGGGTAATAATCAAAGATGTCATTGCGCATGAAATTCCAATCATCCTTGTCTTCTGCTATGAAATCCCATCCGTTCATTATAAACGCCCGATGAAGCTTCAAATAAGTCAAAGTAATAAACATATAGATGGTGGTTGCTTTGATTGCTTTAGAGGATGGGTAATCCTTTCTGTAAGCTTTATAACTAGTTAAAATAGTATTAGCACGACACCTAAAATGGTGAGAAACAAATTCTTCGAAATGATTTGGTGGAGTAGCTAAAACACTCAACATTGTTTTGCAACTTAAATGAAATACCTCTCTGTTATAATCTAAAGATAATTTGTGCTTCTTCTTCTCGTCGTCGTCGTCCCCAGTAGTTTTAATAGTAATACTGGGTCTGGGGCTGTTGTTAAAATAAGGTTTATCGTTTAGAACGAAAGCTTGAATAAAGAGAAGAACTTGGAGTAGGTTGGATTGGGAGGGGTTCCAATATTTTTCATTATTTTGAGCTCCTTGATCAGAAATGTTCAAAAGGCTAATACAAACCTCTCCCCCATTATTAGTGTGTAGATTTGGATTCAAGTTAAAACCAAAAGAGTGGTAGTAAAACATTGGTGGAAGATTAGGGTAATCGGGTGGGAAATAGATGTCAAAAAAGAAAAGACCGTCTTGGTAAGGGGTACCTGATGGACCGATAATGACTGCTCTAAGGAGACCGATTCTAGCTTCATAAGCTTTGACATAGATATTTGAATCGGGTGGGAGACTTTTTTCTAGAATCTTTTTTTCTTCCATTATTCTTGTTTTAGTTGGATTGGTATAGTATTTTGTATCTTTAGCATAGTAGTCATAGTAATAATGATCCTTAATTGATATCTCGTAACCTTCATCATCAACTTGTGCTTTAATTATATCGAAATTCTTGAACTTAGGAGGAGGAGGATTCTCTTCTTGTGGTTGTGTTAATGCTAATCCACCATCAATTACTATATCAATCTTTTTGATCACTTCTTGATCTTTTGTACTACTAGTAACTTTGTTTTTCATCCTCACTTTCCTTTTTATCTTCAATATTTCATCTCTTATGCTTTTTATTTCATTGCGCAACCTTTCTCTTTCTACCCTCAAAGAAGAATCCTCCATTCTCACGCTTGCTTTACTGCTTTTTATTGGTCCATCAGGTACTCCTTACCAAGACGGTCTTTTCTTTTTTGACATCTATTTCCCACCCGATTACCCTTATCAACCACCATTGTTTTACTACCATTCGGTTCGTTTTTGGTTGAATCCCCATTTTTCCCCTACTGGGGGAGGGATTTGTTCCAGTCTTTTGAACACCTCCGCCGAAGGACAAGAAACTGAACGGTGGAATCCCTCGGAGTCAACTATTCTCCAAGTTTTTGTGTCTATTCAAACCTTAATTCTCAACAACAATCCTTATGGCGGGCCGAACGAAAAATCTTCGGATTATAACAGAGAAGTATTCCCTTTGACTTGCCAAACAATGTTGAGAGTTTTAGCTAGCCCACCAAACCACTTCCAAGATTTTGTAACTTATCACTTCCGGTTTCGTGCTAAATCTATTTTAGATAGGTATAAAACTTACAAGAAAGACTGGCCATCCTCAAACGTAAGAACTACCACGGTATATCAATCTATTGGTATTATATATCTAAGGCTTCATATGGCGTTTATAAAGAATGGATGGAACTTTTTAAGAGAAGACAAGAAGGATTCAAATTTCTGACATCTTAGATACTTTCCCTAGGGCATTTAGAGAGATTAGAGTATGGGAGATTTTAAAGGTAATGTCTGAAATTGTTATAGGCAATCTCCCTTAAGGCAATCTCTTGTTTGGTTAAAGACAATATGTGCTTAAGAGGCAATGCCTATATCTTGACGTTAAGTAGCAAACCGACAACGTCCGACCTAACTTCTTTTCTTCTATATCCTCTATCTCTTATTCTGTTTCCGTCAAAGGGGAGGAGCCCTTCGCCAGAAACGTCAGACGAACCAAACCTTCAAGGTTTAAACCAGAAACAAATCGACTAGGTGAGATTCGAATTGAAGGGAAAATCCATTTGCGCTGCAACAAAATCCAAACTCCAATCAGAAAGTTCGTTTGTGCAAAAACAAATGCCGCCAATACAAAAATCAACAGAGAATTGTAAGATGAGGTGAAATTCAAAGGATTTGAGAAGAAGTGAGAGAGTAACAATCCTTTTCTTTATCTTAAAAATACTTGTAATGCTTGAAGCTAATTTAACAGCCATAGTACAACCAGTGGTTTTTACAGTAGCTAGTCTTTACCCATTTTCATTGATTGATCGATTTCATTACTAACTCTCTTAAAGGTACGATCTTGAATGTTGAAGAAGAACTGGTTTTGAACCAGAGCATAGAGAAGAGAAGAAAAGAGAGATTTTTCTAGCTGGCGATCTTTGCGGGAGATGATAGAATTGGCATTGCCTCTAACAATCTGTGGTCAACTTGTTTTGACCAAGTATTTGGAGCAAAATACATTGTCTTTAACAAAAATACACATTGCCTTTAAAATTTCCCTTAGAGTATTTGCGTATATTATTGTTGTCTGTGCTATTTGTTTACTGGTTCTTTTCCCCCTACCGCTAATTTTACACGTTCTTGGTGTAAGTGGTTTCTGTTAATTTTCTTTTTGTTGAAATTTCTCTTTGACCTTTACCAACTATTGATGATTTGAATTTAATTATTTTGTTTTATCTTTTTTCTTCTCTCATTGTGTTTACACAACCTTTTACCATCATTAAGAAAAAGATGCGTGTTATGGCGAGATGCTTCCACATCACTTGGTCCTACTGTCGCAGAGAGCATAACACGGACGCACACAATTTGGCCACGTCAGCATTACAAGAGTAATAGAGTTTGCCTTTAGTCCCTGTTGTTAACATTATTACTAGGTAATCCCTGAAGGACATCAGGTTTTCTTTTCGTCTTTCTTGTACTACACTTGTATTATTTCGGTTTTATATATTTGCTTTCCCTCAAAAAAAAAAAAAAAAAGATGCTGGTGGTGAAATAAAGATTAGGAGACAAAAATATAAAAATTAATTTTGATATTTGAAAATTAAGTTTTAGTCTATTTTAACTCCCAAAGAGTTTATGTTCATAAAGACAAACAAAATACTAGACCATATTTTGTGTTTTATGATTATAAATTTGGTTTAATTTTTCGTTAAAACAAAATGAGAAGAAGGATTATTAATGTGCAATTCGTTAAAACAATATGATGGTTCATTTAAAGTGAAAGCTATACAAATGTTACTCCTATATCAGCTGTTGTTTCCACTGTTGGATGGACTATATTTCCAATAGCAAAAATTTCTCTTTGACGCTTAGTAATGCCCTCAATTTACCCTATAATACCTATGCGGAGTGTGTGTGTTTGTATGTATCATGTATGGATACTCATATATATACATTTGCCAAGATCCAAGCAAATTTCAAAATGGTGATCTACTTCTTCTTCTTTTTTTTTGTTGAAAGAAATGGTGATCTACTTACAGTAAATTTAAAAACAAATTAGCGGAAGAATTTTTTCTTTTGTTGAACTACCATCAGTTCAAAGGTTGAAATTTCAGATGTATAAATTTTTCAAATTAATTTATAACTAGAATAATTCGTTACCCAATTTAAAGTAATACCCTACAAAAACTTAATCAAAGTTACAAAGCTCCACTAAGCATAGATAAATACTACTAATAGATAACTGATGAAAGATTTTTCTAATGAAAGATTTTTCTGGATGAAATTTCCAATTTAAAGATAACTTAGGTAATTTATGTAATTGAAAGAAGAAAAAATAACTCTACTCAGCCCGCCATTTAAAACCCCCACAACGGCCCAGTACTAGGAGTAGAACGCCTGTGCAATTCTTGACGAAGACCTAGTGCAAGGAGAAGGCAAAAGCAGAGAAACAAAATACAACCTGAACTACCCATACATATAATCGAGTTTCTAATATACCGAGGGTAATAATCAAAGATGTCATTGCGCATGAAATTCCAATCATCCTTGTCTTCTGCTATGAAATCCCATCCGTTCATTATAAACGCCCGATGAAGCTTCAAATAAGTCAAAGTAATAAACATATAGATGGTGGTTGCTTTGATTGCTTTAGAGGATGGGTAATCCTTTCTGTAAGCTTTATAACTAGTTAAAATAGTATTAGCACGACACCTAAAATGGTGAGAAACAAATTCTTCGAAATGATTTGGTGGAGTAGCTAAAACACTCAACATTGTTTTGCAACTTAAATGAAATACCTCTCTGTTATAATCTAAAGATAATTTGTGCTTCTTCTTCTCGTCGTCGTCGTCCCCAGTAGTTTTAATAGTAATACTGGGTCTGGGGCTGTTGTTAAAATAAGGTTTATCGTTTAGAATGAAAGCTTGAATAAAGAGAAGAACTTGGAGTAGGTTGGATTGGGAGGGGTTCCAATATTTTTCATTATTTTGAGCTCCTTGATCAGAAATGTTCAAAAGGCTAATACAAACCTCTCCCCCATTATTAGTGTGTAGATTTGGATTCAAGTTAAAACCAAAAGAGTGGTAGTAAAACATTGGTGGAAGATTAGGGTAATCGGGTGGGAAATAGATGTCAAAAAAGAAAAGACCGTCTTGGTAAGGGGTACCTGATGGACCGATAATGACTGCTCTAAGGAGACCGATTCTAGCTTCATAAGCTTTGACATAGATATTTGAATCGGGTGGGAGACTTTTTTCTAGAATCTTTTTTTCTTCCATTATTCTTGTTTTAGTTGGATTGGTATAGTATTTTGTATCTTTAGCATAGTAGTCATAGTAATAATGATCCTTAATTGATATCTCGTAACCTTCATCATCAACTTGTGCTTTAATTATATCGAAATTCTTGAACTTAGGAGGAGGAGGATTCTCTTCTTGTGGTTGTGTTAATGCTAATCCACCATCAATTACTATATCAATCTTTTTGATCACTTCTTGATCTTTTGTACTACTAGTAACTTTGTTTTTCATCCTCACTTTCCTTTTTATCTTCAATATTTCATCTCTTATGCTTTTTATTTCATTGCGCAACCTTTCTCTTTCTACCCTCAAAGAAGAATCCTCCATTCTCACGCTTGCTTTACTGCTTTCTTCTTCTATCTACTCCCCACCCACCCATCCACCACAATATATATATATATATATTTGTGATAAGGTAGAGATTCTAATTTATAGGGACTTCTATTCACGTTCTTTGTGTTGATATAGGATTAGGTTCAATTAACTTGAAACCCACGGAAGGGTTTGGGTTTTTAGTGTTTTACTAAAACCATCCATATAAAAACTTGCAACTATTTTTTAAGGAGTTTCTAAAATAAAAACAAGGGCACCCCTATTTATATTAGTTTAAATTACAAAACTGCCATCAGTTTAGGGTTTGGTGATAGAGCTTCCGTAAAAAAAAACAACGTGAACTAGATTATCTCGAAGGGTTAAGCACATAATGTTTTTGATTAATAACATCCACTCGGACTTAATTACAGGCACTTGTTCTCTTTTTTACAGAAAAGAAAAAACAAAAGGATATAACTCTGAATTAGACATGGGATAATACTATTTAATCAAACAAAAGGCGACGCCTTACCGACTTAGATAAATTTGAATTTGACGAATTTGTCCTCTTATTTGACAACCCTTTTGTTTGATCATCTGAATCTTTACTTGTTTCTTCTGTCTGTTTTCCTTGAACTGATACTTTAGTTGACCGATAAAATTCGGTGATATTGAGTTGAACTCCACTCGATCTTGGACTTTCTGGTGTTTTCTGGTCGTCTTTAAATATCACACTAGATTTCCCTTTTCGTGATCTTGATTCTTTCTTTCCCTGCAGTAGAGTAAAAGAAAAGAAAAAAATGACAAATGAAGGTTTATAACCATTAAAAGGACTAATGAGCACTGAGTCTCCACATAAAAGAAACAATATAAGGTGTGAACCTAGTTTTCTTTGATAAAAAACTAGCTAGAGATAATTAGTCGATGTGGGCTTTCATAACCAAAAATAAAATCACTTTGTGAATCCATGATTGATTATGGCTCTCTCTATCCGCTTTCCTTTTTGTGCATTATTATCTCATAACCCAGGTTTCAGTATAAATTTTGGTCTCGCTAAAGCGTAAGATATTTTGTTCAGGTACATAGACGTATTCTTTCGTTGAAATATTTTGTTATTGGAGTCATCCAGGTGGAAATATTCTTTTGTTGGAGAGGTCATTTTATAAACTATGTCGATAGTTAGTATTTAGTACCAAGCAAATAAGATCTTAGATGAAGATGTAATGCCATACCTTTTCCTGTAGAAATCTGTTAACCTCCTCCGGAAAAGCGGTCTAAACAAGTTCCATATTTTCGTCGGTCAACAAAAACAAGCATCCGTGATCAACACGAATCTCAGGGACATCATCATCATCCAAAATATCCACGATTTCGCTAACCCCCAAGATATCTTCTTCTTGAACATCTTCAGTTTCGGTCTGGACTGTGTAACTAGCATTATCCACAGCAGCAACTTTCTTCCAAATGACCAAGTAAAATGGGTGACCGCATCTTATCTTCTCTCTCTGTATTGAATGAAACTCGTATTGTTCATGCAATAATAAACATTTTGTTGGATTTGAAGTCATCTCTCTCAAGAGATTAGTAGACAAAATAGGAAGCAATCTCTGTCGAACATAAGAAGGGTCCCAACTCTGATGGTAACCTAGGAAGTCAATCAGTTCATCGACCTTTGGTTCTTTCCACACTAGAGAAATGCTCTCTTTTCCTGCCCAAGAATAACAACATTACACCATTTATATTTTTAAATATAAAACACGAGTAAAAGTAAGGTCTTTTGTTCATTTGACGATCTAGGGAAGTGACAAATATTGGGTTATCGAGTGCACATTATTCATGATGATCGTGAGAGAGTATTTAACTAGGAAAAAAGTAAAACCATTTTACCAATACCATATCACAGTTTCTATGTCGTCTCGCTAAAATGTTTAAAAGTGAATTTCAGCATAAAACTGTAGATTATAATCAGATATACCTCTTATATTTCCATGATTCTGGCTTAAATACATGTTAACGATCTCCATGTTAGGAAAATTCTGCTCCATTGCGATTCTACTGCATGTGTTAATTAGCCAATTCTTCTGCTTCTTCTGTTCTTTTTCTTTCCTATCCTACCATAGAAAGATCATAATAACTTATATCTACTAAAGAGATGAATAGATATGTTAAATTAATCACACCATAGGCGTATCAATCAACCCGAGCGGCACGAGCAGCCCGAGCCTGGACTGGCCCTGGGCCCTAACCCAATTAATAAGGCCCAGCCTAGCCTCTTGGCCGGAATACCATAATATAGCATATTAGAGAAATCGAATACCATGATGCAAGAGGAGCATTCACATTTTGCGATTCTGGAGTTGTATAGCAGCTGCCAACTGGAAGCAAGAAAAGCAACAACAAACTTATGTCAATACTGAAGTACCATCTCTTCGCTGCTAATATTTGTACTTTGTAGCTTCAGTTTTGTTGCAACACTTTAGAATACATTATTGGTGGACATGGGAATCTAAAAAGATATGGGAATGATCAAAAAAATAATGATAAAGTGCAGCTCAAATACTCTGTTTGTGATGAATCTTCTCTTTCTCTCTAGATCTGTTCTAGAGAGAGAGAGAAAAAAAAAATTTAGTTTGAAGGTCGCCTGCCGGAAATTTGGCCATCCGGCAACCTCTGCCGGAGAAGGTGATGAGGTGGCGTAACAGATGATGTGGCGTGAGTTGGCAGAGAGAGAAAATATGATGGAGGAGAGAGAGTGACGGTGTTATACCGGAAGGGGGTCATATGGGTATTTCTTGTAAAGTAGAGGGCCAAGCGGGAAGCTGGTCACAAAGTTGGGGGTCATTAGGAAAATAATCTTTTTTTTGTTTGTTGTTGAAAACTGATAGAACTCTATAAGGGCTCTATAAAGGGAGAGTGCTCTACAAGCACTTTGTGCTAAAGGCACCGGTCATTCCTTAGTACTCCCTTCAATAAAAGCCGACAAAAAGACGTTAAACCGTATGGCACGATGTGTAAGCATGTAAACCTTATTTACAGTGATTAGGGTGGTTATAGTTGACAATAAAAAAAAAAAGGTGGTTATACTGGTAAATTCGGATGGATTAGGGTTTGCTTTGAGGGATGACTTTGGTAAAAAAGTCTATATTAACGGGTAAACTAGGATCCCAAACCCTATATGAAAGGAATTCAGTTAATCAAAATCTCAAATAATAAGGAAAGGGTTGTTTCTAATCTTTCAGTTATGAGAAATATATATATATATATATATATATATATATATATATATATGGGCAATTGAAGAGAAAGCAACCTCTATTAACAAGCGAGGAGGATGGGTGGTAGATTGAGTACAGAACAAGTGAAGATGATGGATGAAGCAAGGAGCTTAAGAGATGAAATAGTGAGTATTAGAAAAGAAGCTAGAAAAGGAAATAAATTGATCAATAGAGTAATTGAAGATGAAAAAATCACAATTGTCATTGATAAAGGAGCACCACCAACTGAGAATTATAATAAATTCAAGCAGTTCGATATTATCGAAGCTAAAGACAATGAAAAATCAATTGAGGATCATTATTATTATGATGACTATCGTAACGAAACAGCTTATAGTAACAAAACCACAAAAAGAATAATGAAAGAATGGAAGCTTCTAGAAGAAAGTCTCCCCGATTCAATCTATGTCAAAGCTTACGAAGCAAGGATCGATCTCCTTAGAGCAGTCATTATTGGTCCATCAGGTACTCCTTACCAAGACGGTCTTTTCTTTTTTGACATTCAATTCCCTCCCGATTACCCTTATCAACCACCATTGTTTTACTACCATTCGTTTGGTTTTTGGTTGAATCCTCGTTTGTACCCTATCGGGGGAGGGGTTTGTATCAGTCTTTTGAACACCTCCTCCGAAGGACAAGAAACTGAACGGTGGAATCCGTGGGAGTCAACTATTCTCCAAGTTCTCGTGTCTATTCAAACCTTAATTCTCAACAACAATCCTTATGGTGGGCAGAACGAAAAATCTTCGGATTATAACAGAGAAGTATTCCCTTTGACTTGTCAAACAATGTTGGGAGTTTTAGCTAGCCCACCAAACCACTTCCAAGAATTTGTATCTTATCACTTCCGGTGTCGTGCTAAATCTATTTTAGAGACTTATAAAACTTATAAGAAAAACTGGCCATCCTTGATCGTAAGAACTACCACGATATATCAATCTATTGGTATTATATATCTAAGGCTTCATATGGGGTTTATAAAGAACGGATGGAACTTTCTAAGAGAAGACAAGAAGGATTCAAATTTCTTAGGTGATGACGTCTTGGATACTTTCCCTGGGCAATTTAGACTGATTAGAGTATTTGCGTATGTTATTGCTGTCTGTGCTATTTTTGTATGGTTTATTTTCCCCGGCCCGGAGGTTTTACACGATCTCTATGTGCGTGACTTCTCTTAACTTTGTTTGTGTTGAAATTTCTCCTAACTTGAACAAATTGATGATTTGAATTACTTTTCTTCCGTTATTGTGTTTCAATTACTTTTACTATCATTATAAAATTTATGATGAAAAAAAAACCGTGTTTGAATTTGCACTTAGACCCTAAAAATATAAATATTTATTTTTAGGGTGAAAATTAAGTTGCAGTCTATTTCACCTCTCAAATAATTAATGTTCATAAAAACAAACAAATTACTAGTCCATTTTCAGACTTCTAAGTTTGGTTTAACTTTCATTCTTATATTACGATGTACTAATAAATCATAAGAAGTTGTGTTTGAGAATTAATGAAAGATGAAAGAAGTGAAAGTGGCATAGAAGATTTTTTTTGTTGTTGCAAAATGCAAAGGCATAGAAGATTATGATAGAAAACGTTATCATGAATTTTTTTTTTTTTTTTTTGATGAGGATCACATTTGACTTACCATATTCAATCAAAGTGTCAAAGGGTGCGGCTAAAGGCATCCTCTCAAACTGTTGTAAACACTCGGTCAAAGCACAAATCCGGGGATGTCCATGTGCAATCCGGCGCCTACAACACTTCGAGGGCAGGTGCTTGTAGCCCGCACTTTGAGGGCGGGTGCTTTTAGCCCCTATCTGTAACACAAAAAAAGAGGTCGAGTGAGAATTTGGGCAATATCAATGGGGTCATACAGGAAATAATTCCTTATGATAAATGAAAATTTTAATTTTGTTACGTAGGAATTACACCAGGAGTATAGAAAATAAAAATATGGCATGATGATTAAGAGAGCAAACCCACAGTCATAACATTGATAATTTGATTTTTCAAGGATATAACAAGACCCTGCAAGATTTGTAATTTGTTTATAACTTAAATTACAAAAATTGTTTACTTGTGACTATGCACCAACCCTCAAGAATGGAACCCATAATCTCTCCCGATTCAGAGGTGTACCATAAAACAGAATACATGGAGAAACCATTTTCCATGACGAGCCACATAGTCGCGAAAAAATTTGATATTGCATCATATCTTGGAACTTGTAGGTGACTCGTCATCTTTGTTTGTGATAGATACTTTCTACAACCCTTTGTTATGTCCAATAATCTTTAGTCTTTAAAATTTGAAAAAAAAAGAATTTTAGATATATGGGTGTTATTAAATTTTCTTCTAAAACAAAATCCTAGGTTGTGCACTACTACCGACATTCTTTGACAACCACATCGACACTTACCGGCGATCACTCAAATAAACAGAACCTTCAATTCGAGTGAGATATTCATCTTTCAACTGTGTTATATTATCTTTTTAAAGAAGTAAAGGTCCACTATCATCGATATTCTTAGATGCTCACTAACCGAACATATTTGTTTTAGTAATTGTGATTTAGAATCATCTTCCCTATTTTCCCCGAATCAAACAAAATATAACGAAAATTTGAACATGCAAAGGGTTGGATTTTGAAATGATGTCATGGCTCCAGTGGTTTGTTTTGAGAAAAAAATATTTTAGAGTGTGTAAATCGATTACCTAAAGAAACTGTTAAGTTTGTGGCCATCCAACTCAAAACCAATTGGCAATGGGTGGAGAGGACCTATACTTTACAAACTTAACATGGTATTAGAGCTCGGCCCACACGTGATAGGCTTAAAAGCCACACGTGTTCCACGTCACCCGTAAAGAAAAAGAGAAATGCTGTATAGAGCGACAGTGAAAAGCGAATTCAAAAGCGAGCGAATCCGTGAGCGACACGTGTCAAAAGCATTTGATTTCATGTGATTTCCAGAAGTTATGTAATATTTACAGTTACATCCTCAATTTTAACGTTGGCTTCTCCAACGGTCCAGATTATTTCCCTATTACATTGAAGACAACCCACCAGCAAGTCCATCCGCCCAAACACAACATCTCTCTTCTCTTTTTCGATTTTTCAGCTCTCTCTCCTTCTCTCTCTCAACACAACTTATTCAAATCGAAGTATTAAAATTTGGATCTTCCAATTGTTGTTACATCAAATTGTTCAGGCGGTCGAGAGTACTAATTTTGATGGACTGTATGGCATAACAATAGAAAGATATAAATTTAAATATTTATTCAAAAATTAATTACAAGGTAAGTCATGTTTTATCCGATGATGTCGAGATTAAGGTTCAAATCTTATTGTTTGACAGATTTAGCTCTGAAAAAACACAACGCGTAATTTGATTGACGAAGATAAAATAAAAATTCTATATATACATTCATAACTCATAAGAATACATCACAAAAGGAAAAAAGAAGAAACAGGATTAATGGTAGTTTTTTTTTTTTTTGTTAAAGGGTTAATGGTAGCTAAACTAGTACTAAAAAGGGCCATTTGAAATGGGTGGTCATCTCTTGATACTCTCAATATGGGTTGTTTCATAAACAGGTAAACCACTTGAATAAAGACCAAAATCATTGTTTTGTAATTCAAACAAATCAGAGCTTGAATCACTCTCTCCTCCATCTTCATCTTCATCTTCATCATTATCATCAACCCATATCTTATCTTTTTTAAACAACCCATTACAATTAGAGGATGACCCGATAAAACTTGTCATGTTCTGCCAGTCAAAATTTCTCTGTAAATAAAAGAATTAGTTATTGATAACTTCAAGCACAACATTAACATTCCCAATAAGATTCAAAACATACAACTTAGGATTAAATGTATATCCACCTTGACGATCGACCAAGTAAAAAACTCAATAAGGTAAACGTAAACTTGTGACGCCCCAAGCCTTAGCAGTTATCGATATTGTCCCTGAATTAGACACCTCAGGCACAAGCCCACGGGTACGGGGTTTTGTTTTTGGTGAAGGCTCCAGGAGCACACCCTAAAGGCCTCAACACTTACTAAGCTTGAGCATTCACTTGTAGCCCCAAGCTCCCGACACTCTCACGACAGCGAAGGCTCCAAATTTAAAATTCCAAATCCATAGTGCACAAAATTTGATCCACTTCTATGACAATAAGAATAATCTTTTCTAAACCTTCTCAAACAACATACTATATGTGATTTTTATCTAGCATTTGGCTTATTTCATACACAGAATTAGTGCTTCTTAATTAAGCTAATGAAAGAGTATAATGTTTGTACTCTTTCTAAACAGTCAAAAACCCATAAAAAATACCCATTTAAACAAACAAAAATTGTCATCACTCACTATTAAACGTTCTTGTTTGGTGAAAAAGGTGCATAAAAAACTCAAAATATATGCACATACTTTGTTTGTGAAAACCTGATTATGAGCATGAAAACCCAAAACACAAACTTTGTTTGTGAAACCCAGCTCTCTTTGAATAAGTTGTGTTGAGAGAGAGAAGGAGAGAGCTGAAAAATCAAAAGAGAGAAGGGAGTTGTTGTGTTTGGGCGGATGGACACTGGTGGGAACGGTCCAGATTAGATTTTTAGGCGGGACCTAAGTAGAAACACGCTAAAATTGAGGATGTAACTGTAAATATTATATAACTTCAGGAAATTACATGAAATCAAATGCTCTTGCCACGTCTCGCTCCCGGATTCGCTCGCTTTTGAATTCGCTTTTCACGGTCGCTCTATACGGCATTTCTGAAAGAAAAAACACGGCTCAAAGAACGCCACACGTGAGGGGGCGTGTGAGAATAGTCCCACATGAGAGAATGGGTAACTAGCAACCAAGAATATAAAGTATAGGTCCTCTCCACTCATTGTCAATTGGTTTTGAGTTGGATGGCCACAAACTTAACATAAACATCTTGATACATAAACGACGGTGTCACACAGCTCACGTAAATGCACTATGGAGGTTTGTTGTTGCCGGTAACCCATGGATAAGTGCTCCCAAAAACACTGTTAGAGTAACTTGATTTTGCGATTCTGGAGTTGTATAGGAGCTGCCAACTGGAAGCAAGAAAAGCAACAACAAACTTATGTCAATACTGAAGTACCATCTTTTCGCTGCTAATATTTGTACTTTGTAGCGTCAGTTTTGTTGCAACACTTTAGAATACATTATTGGTGGACATGGGAATCTAAAAAGATATGGGAATGATTAAAAATGAAGCGAAGCTAGGAGTTTTGACATTTTGAAACCGAATGAAGCACCTAGCTTTTGAATATAAGTTTTGAACATTTTAATGAAGTTATTGGGAGGGTTATTATATACCAATTTAGGAAGCTTTATTTGAATATTAAGCATATGATAGGGCAACACAATTTATTGGTTTAGCCCGGTAATAGCATACGGTGTTAACCTTGAGTTATGTTTTATGATCTATAGGTTACATAGTATTTAATGAACAGACCTGGTAATAGCATTGGGAGATCAAGCCACTTCTCGAACTGAATTAGGTTGTCATACTAGTAAGATATATAAGTCCGAGTTGGGCTTACCACTACCAGCTTCCTCTGAAACAGGGTTGGCTTCCGTCTCGTGAGTAGATTCTCTAAATGAAATCATAAACCATACAAACCATGAACCATGGTAGTAAAGTATTTTTAAATGTTAGCTTAAAATTTGTTTGTAGTTAGCCAACAAGGCAACAGGACCACATGCCATCCCAAGAGCACCGACACTAACAAATCCTACAAAAGCTTGTGTGTATTCTCAAAGGTATGATATCACCGATATCGCGCCTGTTAATAACTCTGACAGAACCAATGCTGCAATGCAAGATGAACCTAATCACATACAAGTATATCAAATGATATATGAATATAGCCTAAACTACCATGAAATTAGAGCCCGTGTGTATGACAGGATTTTTAATCTATAATTTTGCATCCATTTATTTATTTGAGAACACCCTTATATAACAAATAATGATAAACTGCAGCTCAAATACTCCCAAGTCCATTCAAGGATGGTGGTGGCTTGAGGCAGTGTTTTGGTGGTTTTCTAAGTTAGTATTTGACATTTAGAGTAATGGATAGAATGTGGAGTCTCATAGTGCCCTGATTTTTTGGTTGAAAGCTTCGAAACAATTGTTCGCATTTCTTGTCATTACCAATAATTCTGCTTATGGTAGATTTTTTTTCTTACAAGATTGTGTTCTGATTCCTTCAATTTTCACAGTTTTCTTTAGCTTGACTTATTCTGGATCCAGGATGCTTTTTTCCCATATTGGCATCTTCTGTACTCATCTTTTCTTTTTTGTTCAGAGCGGTGCTCTCGTGGGTAAACTAATATGCCATTGATAGATAGCCAAAAAGTAAAATGATGCCCTGCAAAGTTATTGAACGACAATCTGTAGAGCTTGAGGAGTTGCAAGGTTTGTGATTGTTTTCTTTTCCGATTTTAATATCGAAATGTATATACATGATCTGGTAGTTGTTAATCACCGTCTATGCAATTTCACCGTAAACCCGTAAGTCCGTAACCGCTTATCCATCTGGTCAGTTGGCATGTATTTATCTCCATTTTCCTCATTCTAGGAGTTGGACAAACTTTTCAAGATTATCTTTTACAACGGTCTAAGTATTCATTCTAAAATCAAAGACAAACGCCTCACTGCAGTTAAAATAGTCAATAGTTATGTTTGTTAAATCATCAAAGAAAGATATAATATCCTGACCTTACTTGGACCTTACTTTTTTTTTTTGCATTAACATGGACCTTACTTCAGAGTAGGCTGATATATATCTCAAAAAGTAAAGCAAGTCAGTGACGCCGCTCCTTTAGTTATGCTGCAGAAATCCACAAATGCAAAATATTCGAGCACCTTTAGCAATGAAAAATTCCTCACCTTTAAAGCCAACTAGCTTCGAACCATATGGCTATTTGAGCAATTTGCATATGGATCCAAAATATAATCTTAAACTGAAGTTCGACCTAGGTTCTTCACCAATGGCCTTGCGTCACCTGCTTGACAACAATAGGGAGTTTAGTCCTATGACTTTTTAAGACAGTCAATCTCATGGAGATATTCGCCGAAGTTTCAATCCTTTGGAAGCAAGAGAGGCGTATGGTTGGACTAATTAGTTTAGTTGTCCTTCTCGAATACACAATTCGATAATGATTCCGCTCGACAAATTATGGAAGCAAATAAGTAAAAGAATAAGTAATAGTTTTATGACCGAGTCGAGTATTGGATACTCTCTCCTTAAGACGTTATTCGTCCCGCAATGGTGCTAAGCCGGGTTGTATATACGAATCGTCTCCCAGGATAAAACAGTCTTACCTTCTTGAAGCGCAGCACTTCTTTCTTCAAGAAACTTCGAACCAAATAAGTAGAGAACTCTCTTAACTTCTTAGACTTCTAATGCAAACTCTAAACTCAGAAAACTAATTGATTTTTCTATATCTAAAATGAAATCTGGATTATGTATATATAGAGATGATTGTGACTATATGGAGAGACATCTATATGGAAAGACATGATCCTAGGGATGTGTCTCTTTTAATTTTAATTCAACCAAAGCAATGGTTGAACCAAGGCAATGGTTCAAATTGCCAACAATCCCCCACATGAATTAAAATTTATTCTATATGAAGACTATGCAAACTGACAATGCATACAAACTAAGAGAGTTCATATGGAAGTTGTTGCATCAGGAGAGGCGGCTTTTGGCTTTGAACCTTCCTTAGTGTATGACTACCGGACTTACTAATTGATTAGTGAACATGATGTCTTGAACTATTCAATTTTCGCAGTAAGTCGATACAATAGCCAACACACAACTTCTTCCGTACATATTTGATTCTTTGGTTGTGTCCTTTTCGGCCCTGGACAACTCCTGGATTCATGAGTGCTTTAGAGAATTCCGCCTTAAGACATTCTCATAGAACCGGCATCAGTTCTACACTCACATAGGTGATGTCCTATGAAGAGTACCCTGACGTACCCCACTTGTTTACACAAGAATATAGGCATCATTAAAAGCATCGCTTATCCTATCACCTGACAGGCAACACTGATACTTAGGAATGGGTAAGAGAATGACTCTTTCAGTGTTACTGGCGAGTATTTCACATTTATGTTGTCCCTTTTGAACCTAGATCTTGGGATCTCCAGTCAACTAGGTTGGGTTTCTATTGCGATCTACTCATTTACTTTAGGCTTTAAGCCCATTCCCCTTGATAACTTGTACATTTGCCCTTTCGATAACCCCTTTGTAAACGGATCCGCTAGGTTATCCTTTGATTTTATATAATCAATTGTTATAATTCCACTAGAGAGCAAATGTTTAACGGTATTGTGTCTTCGACGTATGTGTCGAGATTTTCCGTTATACATTTTATTATGTGCCTTGCCAATTGTCGATTTACTATCGCAATGTATTTTAATAGCAGACACCGGTTTTGGCCAAATTGGAATATCCTCTAGAAAATTACGAAGCCATTCAGCTTCTTCTCCAGCTTTGTCTAAAGCAATAAACTCTGACTCCATGGTTGATCTTGCTATGCAAGTTTGTTTTGAGGACTTCCATGAAACTGATGCACCACCAATAGTAAAAACATAACCGCTTGTGGATTTAGAATCGTTTGTATCTGAAATCCAATTTGCATCAGTATACCCTTCAAGAACTGCAGGGTATTTGGTAAAATGTAACCCATACTCCTTAGTATATCTTAAATATCTAAGAACTCTTATCAGAGCACTCCAATGACTTGTATTTGGATTGCTCGTAAACCTACTCAATTTACTTACTGAGTATGCAATATCGGGTCGTGTACAATTCATCAGATACATCAAACTACCAATTATCCGAGAATATTCTAATTGGTTAGTACTATGACCTGTATTCTTAGTTAGATGTAGACTAAGGTCTACTGGAGTTTTTACAACTTGATTATCATTTTTGTTGAATTTCTCTAAAATTTTCTCAATATAATGTGATTGAGATAAAACTATTCCATTAGAAGTTCGACATATCTTGATTCCAAGAATTAAGTCTGCTTGACCTAAATCTTTCATATCAAATACTTTTGATAGCATTTTCTTCATAGATTTGATCATATCTAAATTGCTACCCATTATTAACATGTCGTCTACATACAAACATAGAATTATAACTCCGTTGGTAGTAGATTTAGTGCAGACACATTTATCACACTCGTTAATACTAAAACCATTTGACAGCATGACCTTGTCGAATTTTTCGTGCCACTGTTTTGGTGCTTGTTTTAGCCCATACAATGACCTTACTAATTTACAAACTTTCTTTTCTTGACCAGATACTATAAACCCTTCTGGTTGTTCCATATAAATTTCTTCTTCTAATTCGCCATTCAAGAAAGCTGTTTTAACATCCATATGATGTATCTCTAAATTATATAGGGCTGCTATAGCAATTAGCACCCGAATTGATGTTATTCTCGTAACAGGAGAATATGTATCAAAATAGTCTAATCCTTCTTTTTGTTTAAATCCTTTTGCGACAAGTCTTGCTTTGTACTTGTCTATAGAACCATCCGTTTTTAATTTTCTCTTGAAAATCCATTTATAACCCAATGGTTTACACCCCGGTGGAAGATCTACTAACTCCCATGTATGGTTCTGAAGGATAGACTCAATTTCGTTATTTACGGCCTCTTTCCAAAATTGAGATTCAGGAGAAGACATTGCTTCTTTGTATGTTTGCGGTTCTTGTTCTAACAAATATGTGAGGAAATCAGGACCGTATGTTTTGGCAATTTTTTGTCGCTTGCCTCTTCGGAGTTCCTCTTTATTTTCTCCTGCTTGTGGTTCTTGAACCACATTTTCTTTATCATTTTGGTTTGTATTTTCATTGTTACTAATATTCTCAAATTTCCTCTTTTGAGCACTTTTCTCATTGTCTAATTACATGGAAATATGTCCTCAAAAAATGTAGCATTTCTTGATTCGATTATCGTATTAACATGTAAGTCTTGAATTTCAGATTTATGTATGAGAAATCTGTATGCACTACTATTATGTGCATATCCTATGAAAATACAATCGATAGTTTTTGGTCCAATTTTGACCTTCTTTGGTGTAGGAATCGCCACTTTTGCTAAACACCCCCACACTTTGAGGTATTTATAAGAAGGCTTTTTTCCTTTCCATAACTCATAAGGAGTTTTATCCTTTTTCTTATGAGGCAATTTGTTCAAAATATAGTTTGCTGAAAGCAAAGCTTCCCCCCACAAATTTTGGGGTAATCCTGAACTTATAAGTAATGCGTTCATCATTTCTTTTAAAGTTCGATTTTTTCTTTCAGCGACTCCATTTTGCTGAGGCGAATAAGGAGCCGTTGTTTGATGGATAATACCACTTTCAGCACAAATATCAGCAAATGGCGATTCATATTCACCACCTCTATCACTTCGTAAAGTTTTGATCTTTTTATCGAGTTGATTCTCAACTTCACTCTTATATATTTTAAATTTTTCTACGTCTTCATCTTTACTTCTTAATAAGTAAACATGACAATATCTGGTACTATCATCTATAAATGTGATGAAGTATTTTTTCCCACCTCTTGTCTGAACCGTTTTTAAGTCACATATATCACTATGTATTAGTTCTAACGGTTCTGTGTCTCTTTCAACTGAACGGAAAGACGACTTAGTCATTTTTTATTCGACACAAACTTCACATTTATGATTGGTATTTAAATCAAATTTAGGTATAAGGTCCATGTTAATTAATCTTCTTAAAGAATCATTATTAACATGTCCTAACCTCTCATGCCACTTTATACACGAATCAACAATATAAGCAGAATCATTAATTTTATTAATCTTAGGAATAATGGTCATTACATTCATCTTGAACAGACCTTCACTTAAATACCCCTTTCCCACGTACATCCCGTTCTTAGTAAGAATAAAATTATCAGATTCAAATACAAGTTTAAAACCATTCTTACTTAATAAAGAACTAGAAACTAAATTCTTTCGGATGTCGGGTACATGAAGCACATTTTTCAGAGTTACTTCCTTTCCAGGTGTGAATTTAAGTATGACTGTCCCGGTGCCTTCAACTTTGGATGTTGCCGAATTTCCCATAAATAAAGGTTCAGCGTTTTCTACCTTTTTATAAGATGAGAATACTCCTTTCTCTGAACACCATTCTCTTGGATTATTTACCAAGTTGACTTCAGAAATAACGGCACATAAATTAATCTCTTTGACACCATCAGACAAGTTATCTATCACTTTGTCTTCCATCTTTCTTTTCTTGAAATTTTTCTTCCAAGTTTTGGAGCGACAATCTTTGGCAAGATGTCCTTTCTTGTTGCAATTGTAACAAGTACCTTTGAACTTCTTAGAGTTCCCATGATATTTTTCTTTACCTCCACGAAACTTCTCAGGATTTTCTCCGTGAGTTGGAGGGACAGAAATGTTGTTTCCAATATCACTTCCCATTGTCTGTTGAATACAAAATTCACAGACGAATAAGAATATGGTAATAAACCGTATACCCTTCTTGGTTGTATACCTTCTTGAATATAAATAATAAATAATCAATTCAAATTTGAAATTACAGAATAAATGAAGCATCAACACTCACTAGCATAAACCAAAATCAATTTGATAATTGCTTCATACTCCAGAACAGACAATGAATATGTTCAATAAGAAAAAGTTATATTTCTATTTCATCTATTGTATCCAGTTCATATATTGTAAATCAATTAATATGACATAGCGAAGAGTCACAAAGAAGTGCACTAAAGTTTCTTTCCATGCAATAGTCACCCACGTCCAGTAGCCAGTGGGTATCTCGGTTATGAACAGGAATGTATACACTTAAATCACTTACACAGTAAAGAAGACAAAGTAACTTGGAATTTGACTGCCAATACTAGAACTAATTATTCATCAGGAAAGAAACCAAATACTAGTAAAAAGTGAATCGAGCAAGACGGTAAGTTTGACGTGGATCAATTGTGCCTACTTTTATGCCTCGGTATTAAGACAGTCTTCATGTGCAAAGTTAAGAGGATAAAAGGTGATTGAGTCTCCTGACTAAACTGGTTAGGTGGTCCTTTATAGTGTGATTTGAAATCAAAACATCTAAGGAGATTATTAATTCACATTATCTCTCCTGTAGAATTAAAGCCTACCAAGTATTGTTATTCTTTTTCTAATGAATAGGGGTCTCCAAATGGTTACTCTTCTTAACATGAAAAGTGTTCCTTTTCAATTGTATATAACTAACCGAAACCAAATTAGTGTAATTAATAGTCACATGCAAAGATAAGAACATCAAGGTCCAGGAGCATTCTTTGTCTTGTTATTACTTAATTAGGTTTGTCCTATTTTAATACTAACGGACACAAACTAATAGTATCAAATAAAATTGACGAGCGAAATTTGACAAACGGAATAACGTCTTAAGATTGTTGGACTAATTAGTTTAGTTGTCCTTCTCGAATACACAATTCGATAATGATTCCGCTCGACAAATTATGGAAGCAAATAAGTAAAAGAATAAGTAATAATTTTATGACCGAGTCGAGTATTGGATACTCTCTCCTTAAGACGTTATTCGTCCCGCAATGGTGCTAAGCCGGGTTGTATATACGAATCGTCTCCCAGGATAAAACAGTCTTACCTTCTTGAAGCGCAGCACTTCTTTCTTCAAGAAACTTCGAACCAAATAAGTAGAGAACTCTCTTAACTTCTTAGACTTCTAATGCAAACTCTAAACTCAGAAAACTAATTGATTTTTCTATATCTAAAATGAAATCTGGATTATGTATATATAGAGATGATTGTGACTATATGGAGAGACATCTATATGGAAAGACATGATCCTAGGGATGTGTCTCTTTTAATTTTAATTCAACCAAGGCAATGGTTGAACCAAGGCAATGGTTCAAATTGCCAACACGTATAACACTGAAATAATCGATTCATCGTGTGTCCAGCAGTTACGACCACCGTATCTGCTTCAAGCGGAGAACTAGGTTATTATAAAAAGGCAATTTGATGTTAAAATGTGATTTTTGTAAAAATGTTTCTATAACTAGCTAAAGAGGAGCTCTGAGAAACGAGATAAATTATTAGTATGCTAATATACCTTCCGTTTGTGAATCATGTATGACTTCATTCAGAAATTTGACATTCTAGGGTAACAGAAATTCGATCTTCGAAATTACACAACCATGTAAGTTTTGTATCTTTTGTTTCCGGTTATAATGAACCCCAGTCGAGTTATAAAAATGTATGCTTCTACTATTTATATATTCAGTGAGATTTGACGATCAAGATTTCCAAAATGCAGATTACTGAGCTCAACTTGTTAATTGATAGACTCAAGAAGGAGATTTGACTATCAAAATTTCCAAAATGATCATGTTAACTCAAGAAGGAGATTTGTCCTTGGCAAAGTTGAGGGATATTGAGAATTTATGTCAGACCCCTAAGCTAGAGAACTCAATTGTATTGCCACCTGCCTCCATTCTTTCACAATTTTCATGGTTGCACAAATAAAGAAGAAAACTTGTTGTGGTCTTTTAATTTTTGTTTGTTGAGTAATACGTAGTCACGAGCTATTCCTTACTTAGTATCCAATAAAACCCGACAAAAAGATGTTAAACCGTATGGCATGATGTGTAAGCATCTTAGGGAGTTTGGCTAGTTTTAATTGAAGACCCAACTAACTAACCCTTATTTACGGGAATTAGGGTGGTTATAGTGGTAAATTGCGGATGGAGTAGGGATGACTATTATGGTCAAAAAGTCTATATCAACCGGTAAACTAGGATCCCAAATAATAAGGAAATGGGTTGTTTTTAATACTAATAAGAATAGGATCTCAAATAACACAAGGAAAGGGTCGTTGTTTCTAATCTAGAGATATATATATATGGGAGATGCTAGAGAGCCCAAATTTTTTTAGGCATTTTAGTGCCCAGCTGATGTGGAATCACTAAAAGACAAGGTTTTTTCAAAGTTTGACTACGGTGGGAACCGCTTTTATTTCTAAATAAGGAAATATGTCACCCTCTAAGTACCAATTTCTAAGTCACTCTATCATTTCCCTATATATATTATATATAGATGGGCAATTGAAAAGAAAGAAGCGAGGAGAATGGGTGGTACATTGAGTACAGAACAAGTGAAGATGATGGATGAAGCAAGGAGCTTAAGAGATGAAATAGTGAGTATTAGAAAAGAAGCTAGAAGAGGAAATAAATTGATCAATAGAGTAATCGAAGATGAGAAAATCACAATTGTCATTGATAAAAGAGCACCACCAACTGGGAATTATAAAATCAAGCAGTTCAATATTATCGAAGCTACAGACGATGAAAAATCAATTCAGGATCATTATTATTATCACTATCGTAATGAAAGAGAGTACAGTAACAAAACCACAAAAAGAATAATGAAAGAATGGAAGATTCTAGAAGAAAGTCTTCCCCACACAATCTATGTCAAAGCTTACGAAGCAAGGATCGATCTCCTTAGAGCAGTCATCATTGGTCTACCAGGTACTCCTTACCGAGACGGTCTATTTTTTTTCGACATTCATCTCCCCTTCGATTACCCCTATCAACCACCATTGTTTTACTATCATTCATTTGGTTTTTGGTTGAATCCCCATTTTTCCCCTACGGGGGGAGGGATTTGTTCCAGTCTTTTAAACACCTCCTCCGAAGGACAAGAAAAGGAGGGATGGAATCCGTGGGAGTCAACTATTCTCCAAGTTCTTGTGTCTATTCAAACCTTAATTCTCAACGACAATCCTTTTTTTGACTACCCCGATTTTAGGAATGGGGACGGGGAGAATGAAATGAATTGGGATTATAACTTAGAAGTATTCCCTTTGGCTTGTGAAACAATGTTGAGAGTTTTAGCTAGCCCACCAAACCACTTCCAAGAATTTGTATCTTGTCACTTCCGTTGTCGTGCTAAATCTATTTTAGATACTTATAAAACTTATAAGAAAGCATGGCCATCCTCAAGAATCATAAGATTTACCACAATATATCAATCTATTGGTATTATATATTTAAGGCTTCATATGGCGTTCATAAGGAACGGATGGAACTTTTTAAGAGAAGACAAGAAGGATTCAAATTTCTTAGGTGATGACGTCCTCGATACTTTCCCCGGGGATTTTAGAGAGATAAGAATAATTGCATATATTTTTTGTGTCTGGACTATTTTTATACTGTTTATTTTCCCCTTGCCAATGGTTTTGCACGAGTTCTATGTGAGTACCTTCTCTTAACTTCGTTTGTGTTGAAATTTCTCATAACTTGAACAAATTGATTTTTGAATTTAATTATTTCGTTTAGTATCTTTTTTCTTCCCTTATTGTGTTTCAATTACTTTTACTATCATTACAAAATTTATGATGAAAAAAGAACATGTTGGAGTTTGCACTTGGACATTAGAAAGATGGCGGCCGTGAAAATAAAGATTAGAATAGAAGGTAAAAATATAAGGTAAGGTGGCTAATACATGGACAACTAATTTTTTTATATGGACATTTTAGATGAACAGTTAAAAAAATTAAAATATTTATATGGACAACCATTTTTAAGTGCACATCTTTTTATTATTTTCACTCTTGTCCTCTAAGAACCAGAGGTTTTATTTTAAGTCGCCTCTCTTTTCTTCCATAAATCCTAGACTTATCTTACTTCTTCTTCTTCGTCACCTACAAATTTGTAGAGAAAGAAACTTTGGAGAGACAGTATTTTGGATCATAATCTACTTTTCTTTTCTTCCAAATCTATTCTTCTTCGTGAACCCTAAACCCCTTGAAATAAAAAAAACCTAGAAAATTATAATTTTGGATCAAACAACAAGCGGATATGCTTGTGTTTCTTGAAAAACCCACGAAAGATGAGCAGAAACTGCTTGTGTTCGGCTGGTATTCACCATAGTCATGAGTTTGAAGTTCCAAAAACTAATACCATCCTTGGATTAAGTCAGACTGCCGTTGGGGTCACTTTTTAGGCTCTATGTTCTGGCTTATATTTGAACTACTTTTTTTTTCCTGTTGAACTATATTCGAACTACTTGGAATCACCCAAATAAATTGGTGGATGCATGAACTATCAAGAGAGTTGGGTGCAATGTCTGATGGAGTTAAATCTGTAGAAATTCATAGAGAACTTAGCAGGAGGCTTTCTTTACTCAATTCTGACACGAAGCCAAGAAGAGTTTATAGTGATGGACAGCTCGTGATGAAGAGGATTTTGGTGCTTTATGTTTCCTCCAAATGAGTTTGTTGATTGGGAACAATACAGGGTATTTGCTACAAATTAGGTTATGTGATCTTTATTGTTGTAGTAGAAGATCAAAAACGAGTGATGGTGAATGAAATTGGCTCCTTCTCGAAAAAAAAAGAAAACATAAATCCTCACATGACCTTCTGGGAGACTTTCCCAATTAGACGATCTCTTCTTCATTCCACACCACCATATCTTCTCCGTTAAACTAGTTATATTGTTTTAGAATTGACGCTAGTTTAGAGAGAGATGGGTAACGGTTGTTTATGGAAGAATAAGAAATTAGTCTAGGATTTTCTATTTTTAATTATTGTTTTTGTTAATGGTCCATAAATTAATAATGGTTAATATTTAAAGCCTTATGAAGTTGTCTCCTTATTAAATCAAAGTCAACTAAGTCAAACATAATTGATTTGAACATAATTGATTTGAACCGGATCTAAAAATAGTAGTCCATATAAGAAAACTGATTGTCCATGTATTGGCCACCAAATATAAACATTTAATTTTAGGGTGAAAATTAAGTTTCAGTCTATTTCACCTCTCAAACAATTTATGTTCATAAAAACAAACAAATTACTAGTCCATATTTTCAGACTTCTAAATTTGGTTTAACTTTCATTCTTATGTTACGAAGTACTAATAAATCATAAGATGTTTTGTTTGAGAATTAATGGAGATGAAAGATGAAAGAAGTGAAAGTGGCACAAAAGATTACGATAGAAAAAGTTATCATGAGAAATTAATTAGCTCGAGAAGTATGACATTTGACTTATCATATTCAATCAAAGTGTCAAAGGGTGCGGCTAAAGGCATCCTCCCAAACTGTTTTTTTTTTTTGGAATCTGATAACTTCATTGATTAGGCAAAGCCAAGATGGATTACAATAAGAAGAACAAAGCATAAAAATGTAACCCTATGCCCACTACTTATGAAGAAGGAGGCATTTTAGTTTCTATGTGATTTTAGTGGTTCCCCCACTATCATGAGTACATGACCCATTACCACCATATGGTTCCTTTGGTTGAGTAACTAACTACGAGTGGGTCAAAGTTTGTAACCGTTTCCCCACCGCGGACTGGAGTGATTGGAGAACTTCCATCGGCCGTCGGTCGGGATCCTTCTCCCATTTTCAGTCCAACATCTTCCTCCATGAAGGCAGAAATTTGAGTTTGAACATGATGAGTTTGAACATGAACAAAGAATCATACCGAATCAAAATCATGTTCAATCGGAGATTTGTCTGCTTCACATCTTTCGACCAAGATTGTATCATCCCTTAAGATCCATGGGACTTTACGTGTGACTAAATCCATTTCTCCTGAGGTTTCTAGGTTTGCAAGGAATTGAATATATGCGACCTCTGTAAATGTATATGGATATGGGAGATTCAGCACACCTTTGTAAATGAAGAGAGTTGTGAGTTGTTGAAGAAGCTTCAAATAGGTGTCCATGACCAAACACTTGAACCGGAAGAAATACGAAAGCAACAAAAATAGATCCTATAGATCAGCAAAAACATGCCCTAAAGACCAACAAAGATAATAACTATTTATTAGAACAAAAAAAGAAAGAGATCCGGCGAAAGGAGGACTCTTCGCCGGAGAAGCAACAAAGATCGGAAGATTTAGTACAAAACGATTACAAATTTTATAGAGAGAGAGACATAACAATGTATAAACAGTGAAGTTCGAGTCCCCTCCCAAACAGTTGTAAACACTCAGTCAAAGCACAAATCCAGAGATGTCCACGTGCAATCCGGTGCCTACAAAACTTCGAGGGCGGGTGCTTGTAGCCCGCACTTTGAGGGCGGGTGCTTTTAGCCCCTATCTGTAACACAAAAAAAAGGTCGAGTGAGAATTTGGGCAATATCAATGGGGTCATATAGGAATTAATTCCTTTTGATAAATGAAAATTTTAGTTTTCTTACGTGGGAATCACACCAGGAGTATAGAAAATAAAAATATGGCATGATGATTAAGAGAGCAAACCCACAGTCATAACATTGATAATTTGATTTTTCAAGGATATAACAAGACCCTGCAAGATTTGTATTTTGTTTATGACTTAAATTACAAAAATTGTTTACTTGTGAGTATGCACCAACCCTCAAGAATGGAACCCATAATCTCTCCCGATTCAGAGGTGTACCATAAAAGAGAATACATGGAGAAACCATTTTCGATGACTAGTCACATGGTCGCGAAAAAATTTGATATTGCATCATATCTTGGAACTCGTAGGTGACTCGTCATCTTTGTTTGTGATAGATACTTTCTACAACCCTTTGTTATGTCCAATAATCTTTGGAGTCTGTTTCAACAAAAAAAAATAAAAAATCTTTGGAGTCTTTAGAATTTGAGAAAAAAGAATTTTAGATATATGGGTGTTATTAAATTTTCTTCCAAAATAAAATCCTTGTTCTTTTGATAGGAATAGAACAAACTTTTCAATCCGAAAAGGAACAAAGTATCAAAGACTCGCCTTAATTTCCTTAAGAATTGGTATTTATAATATTATACCACTGCAAGGTTTAATACTAGAAAAAACACTTGATTTTTCTAATGTGCCATATTACTCCAACTCAAAACAAATTAGTCTACAAGAATAGATTGACCATATGGCACGATGTGTAATGAGTTTGGCTTGTTTTAATTGAGGACCCACCTTATCCTTATTTACACGAATTAGGGCGGTTACAGAGGTAAAATCGGATAGTAAAATAAGAATCTCAAATAATAAGAGCATCTCCAATGCAAGACTCAATCTTAAAATCTTAAGTGCCACCTAGGACTTTAGAATTTTTTTTGAGAAAGAATCTCAATTGAGACTCAACACATAAGTCAAATAGAATTTTTTTTAAAGTTTTGCATTGGAGATGCTCCAAGGAAATGGTTGTTTCTAATCTTTCAGTTATGAGAAATATATACAGTGTAAATATATAGATGAGCAATTGAAAAGAAAGCAACCTCTATTAACTAAGCGAGAATGGATGGTATATTGACAACAGAACAAGGGAAGATGATGGATAAAGCACGTAGCTTAAGAGATGAAATAGCGAGTATTAGACAAGAAGCGAGAAGAGGAAATAAATTGATCCAGAGAGTAATTGAAGATGAGAAAATCACCATCATCATTGATAAAGGAGGAAAAATTGAGTATTGTAAATTCAAACAGTTCGATATTACCGACGGAGAAGGTGAAGATAATGAAAAATCAATTAAGGATCATTATTACTATGATGACTATGTAAGGAAAGAGCTTATAGTAACAAAACCACAAAAAGAATAATGAAAGAATGGAAGAATTTAGAAGAAAGTCTTCCAGATACAATCTATGTCAAAGCTTACGGAGCAAGGATCGATCTCCTTAGAGCAGTTATTATTGGTCCATCAGGTACTCCTTACCAAGACGGTCTTTTCTTTTTTGACATCTATTTCCCACCCGATTACCCTTATCAACCACCACTGTTTTACTACCATTCGGTTCGTTTTTGGTTGAATCCCCAATTCCCCATTTTTCCCCTACTGGGGGAGGGATTTGTTCCAGTCTTTTGAACACCTCCACCGAAGGACAAGAAACTGAACGGTGGATCCCTGGGAGTCAACTATTCTCCAAGTTCTTGTGTCTATTCAAACCTTAATTCTCAACAACAATCCTTATGGCGGGCCGAACGAAAAATCTTCGGATTATAACAGAGAAGTATTCCCTTTGACTTGCCAAACAATGTTGAGAGTTTTAGCTAGCCCACCAAACCACTTTCAAGATTTTGTAACTTATCACTTCCGGTTTCGTGCTAAATCTATTTTAGATAGGTATAAAACTTACAAGAAAGACTGGCCATCCTCAAACGTAAGAACTACCACGGTATATCAATCTATTGGTCTTATATATCTAAGGCTTCATATGGCGTTTATAAAGAATGGATGGAACTTTTTAAGAGAAGACAAGAAGGATTCAAATTTCTGACGTCTTAGATACTTTCCCTAGGGTATTTAGAGAGATTAGAGTATGGGAGATCTTAAAGGTAATGTCTGAAATTGTTATAGGCAATCTCGCTAAAGGCAATCTCTTGTTTGGTTAAAGACAATGTGTGCTTAAGAGGCAATGCCTATACCTTGACGTTAAGTAGCAAACCAACAAAGTCCGATTAACTTCTTTTCTTCTATATCCTCTCTCTTATTCTGTTTCCGTCAAAGGGGAGGAGCCCCTTCGCCAGAAACGTCAGACGAACCAAACCTTCAAGGTTTGAACCAGAAACAAATCGACTAGGTGAGATTCGAATTGAAGGGAAAATCCATTTGCGCTGCAACAACATCCAAACTCCAATCAGAAAATTCGTTTGTGCAAAAACAAATGCCGCCAATACAGAAATCAACAGAGAATTGTAAGATGAGGTGAAATTCAAAGGATTTGAGAAGAAGTGATGAGAGAGTAACAACCCTTTTCTTTATCTTAAAAATACTTGTAATGCTTGAAGCTAATTTAACAGCCATAGTACAACCAGTGGTTTTTACAGTAGCTAGTCTTTACCCATTTTCATTGATTGATCGATTTCATTACTAACTCTCTTAAAGGTACGATCTTGAATGTTGAAGAAGAACTGGTTTTGAACCAGAGTATAGAGAAGAGAAGAAAAGAGAGATTTTTCTAGCCGGCGATCTTTGCGGGAGATGATAGAATTGGCATTGCCTCTAACAATTTGTGGTCAACTTGTTTTGACCAAGTATTTGGAGCAAAATACATTGTCTTTAACAAAAATACACATTGCCTTTAAAATTTCCCTTAGAGTATTTGCGTATATTATTGCTGTCTGTGCTATGTGCTATTTGTTTACTGGTTCTTTTCCCCCTACCGTTAATTTTACACGTTCTTGGTGTAAGTGGTTTCTGTTAATTTTCTTTTTGTTGAAATTTCTCTTTGACCTTTACCAACTATTGATGATTTGAATTTAATTATTTTGTTTTATCTTTTTTCTTTCTCACATTGTGTTTACACTACCTTTTACCGTCATTAAGAAAAAGATGCGTGTTATGAAGAGATGCTTCCACATCACTTGGTCCTACTGTCGCAGAGAGCATAACACGGACGCACACAATTTGGCCGCGTCAGCATTACAAGAGTAATAGAGTTTGCCTTTAATCCCTGTTGTTAACATTATTACTAGGTAGTCCCTGAAGGACATCAGGTTTTCTTTTCGTCTTTCTTGTACTACACTTGTATTATTTCGGTTTTATGTATTTGCTTTCCCTCGAAAAAAAAAAAAAAAAAGATGCTGGTGGTGAAATAAAGATTAGGAGACAAAAATATAAAAATTAATTTTGATGTTGAAAATTAAGTTTTAGTCTATTTTAACTCCCAAAGAGTTTATGTTCATAAAGACAAACAAAATGAGAAGAAGGATTATTAATGTGCAATTCGTTAAAACAATATGATGGTTCATTTAAAGTGAAAGCTATACAAATGTTACTCCTATATCAGCTGTTGTTCTCAAAATTCGTGGGCAATTCGTTACAAGTAACTAGTATAAAGAGAAGGCATAAGTAACATGAATGCTAAATGCGTTCCAAGTGTATCACAAAGAAAGTACCTTTACCCACTTCGGCACGGTTTTGTATCAAGATGTTACTTTGATACAAATCTTAGGTGTCAAATGACAATCATATGCTTCACAAAGCTATTTGCTAAACACAACTAATTCTTTTTTATTTGCTAAATCCAACGCTACAAGAAAAAAAAATCAAATATAACCGAACTACTTTTTTTTGAGAAAATAATCCTAACTCCTATGACTTAATCAAGCTTGATTTAAACCTTGATAGTGTATATTTCATTAAATAAAACGGCTATGTGACTTTTTTTTTTTGTTGAAGAGAGTACTATGACTTAGTCAAGCTTGGTTTAACCTTAAAATAAATTCTATTTTTATTTAATAATTTAATAAAAAAGAAGTTATGTCTAGTAAATAATTTTGGCGAGTTAAAACATAGTTGTATTTAGCAATTTAAGATTCAAAATAATACTTTGCTAAATAAAATCAATAAACTAATTTTGGTGTTGTTTAGCAATTTAATAAAAAAGAAATAGTGAAAAGGAAACTTGTTTTTTTTTTTTTTATGAAACGGGAACTTTGAGAACTAATTTTCTTTAACAAAATAACAGAGAGATTTCTTGCGGTTTACAGATCTTGAAACTCTCAAGAGTTTACGGGCACTCGAAACCTGAAGACGGGTTCATCCCGACCGACCCGGTGAAATAAATGAGTCAAACTCAAATTTTAAAGTGTTATCAGCATTTCGCCCGAGCCCGACCAATTAATATTTGCGGGACGTAAGACGCTTAGTAATGCCCTCAATTTACCCTATAATACCTATGCGGAGTGTGTGTTTGTATGTATCATGTATGGATACTCATATATATACATTTGCCAAGATCCAAGCAAATTTCAAAATGGTGATCTACTTCTTCTTCTTTTTTTTGTTGAAAGAAATGGTGATCTACTTACAGTAAATTTAAAAACAAATTAGCGGAAGAATTTTTTCTTTTGTTGAACTACCATCAGTTCAAAGGTTGAAATTTCAGATGTATAAATTTTTCAAATTAGTTTATAACTAGAATAGTTCGTTACCCAATTTAAATTAATACCCTACAAAAACTTAATCAAAGTTACAAAGCTCCACTAAGCATAGATAAATACTACTAATAGATAACTGATGTCATTTTTCTAATGAAAGATTTTTCTGGATGAAATTTCCAATTTAAAGATAACTTAGGTAATTTATGTAATTGAAAGAAGAAAAAATTATATCAAAAAAAGAAAGAAGAAAAAATAACTCTACTCAGCCCGCCATTTAAAACCCCCACAACGGCCCAGTACTAGGAGTAGAACGCCTGTGCAATTCTTGACGAAGACCTAGTGCAAGGAGAAGGCAAAAGCAGACAAACAAAATACAACCTGAACTACCCATACATATAATCGAGTCTCTAATATACCGAGGGTAATAATCAAAGATGTCATCGCGCATGAAATTCCAATCATCCTTGTCTTCTGCTATGAAATCCCATCCGTTCATTATAAACGCCCGATGAAGCTTCAAATAAGTCAAAGTAATAAACATATAGATGGTGGTTGCTTTGATTGCTTTAGAGGATGGGTAATTCTTTCTGTAAGCTTTATAACTAGTTAAAATAGTATTAGCACGACACCTAAAATGGTGAGAAACAAATTCTTCGAAATGATTTGGTGGAGTAGCTAAAACACTCAACATTGTTTTGCAACTTAAATGAAACACCTCTCTGTTATAATCTAAAGATAATTTGTCCTTCTTCTTCTCGTCGTCGTCGTCCCCAGTAGTTTTAATAGTAATACTGGGTCTGGGTCTGGGGGTGTTGTTAAAATAAGGTTTATCGTTTAGAACAAAAGCTTGAATAAACAGAAGAACTTGGAGCAGGTTGGATTGGGAGGGGTTCCAATATTTTTCATTATTTTGAGCTCCTTGATCAGAAATGTTCAAAAGGCTAATACAAACCTCTCCCCCATTATTAGTGTGTAGATTTGGATTCAAGTTAAAACCAAAAGAGTGGTAGTAAAACATTGGTGGAAGATTAGGGTAATCGGGTGGGAAATAGATGTCAAAAAAGAAAAGACCGTCTTGGTAAGGGGTACCTGATGGACCGATAATGACTGCTCTAAGGAGACCGATTCTAGCTTCATAAGCTTTGACATAGATATTTGAATCGGGTGGGAGACTTTTTTCTAGAATCTTTTTTTCTTCCATTATTCTTGTTTTAGTTGGGTTGGTATAGTATTTTGTATCTTTAGCATAGTAGTCATAGTAATAATGATCCTTAATTGATATCTCGTAACCTTCATCATCAACTTGTGCTTTAATTATATCAAAATTCTTGAACTTAGGAGGAGGAGGAGGAGGAGGAGGAGGATTCTCTTCTTGTGGTTGTGTTAATGCTAATCCATCGTCAATTACTATATCAATCTTTTTGATCACTTCTTGATCTTTTGTACTACTATTAACTTTGTTTTTCATCCTCACTTTCCTTTTTATCTTCAATATTTCATCTCTTATGCTTTGTATTTCATCCCGCAACCTTTCTCTTTCTACCCTCAAAGGAGAATCCTCCATTCTCACGCTTGCTTTACTGCTTTCTTCTTCTATCTACTGCCCACCCACCCACCACAATATATATATTTGTGATAAGGTAGAGATTCTAATTTATAGGGACTTCTATTCACGTTCTTTGTGTTGATATAGGATTAGTGTTTTACTAAAACCATCCATATAAAAACTTGCAACTATTTTTTTAAGGAGTTTCTAAAATAAAAACAAGGGCACCTGTATTTATATTAGTTTAAATTACAAAACTGTCATCAGTTTAGGGTTTGGTGATAGAGCTTCCGTAAAAAAAAAACAACGTGAACTAGATTATCTCCAAGGGTTAAGCACATAATGTTTTTGATTAATAACATCCACTCGGACTTAATTACAGGCACTTGTTCTCTTTTTTACAGAAAAGAAAAACAAAAGGATATAACTCTGAACTAGACATGGGATAATACTATTTAATCAAACAAAAGGCGACGCCTTACCGACTTAGATAAATTTGAATTTGACGAATTTGTCCTCTTATTTGACAACCCTTTTGTTTGATCATCTGAATCTTTACTTGTTTCTTCTGTCTGTTTTCCTTGAACTGATACTTTAGTTGACCGATAAAATTCGGTGATACTGAGTTGAACTCCACTCGATCTTGGACTTTCTGGTGTTTTCTGGTCGTCTTTAAATATCACACTAGATTTCCCTTTTCGTGACCTTGATTCTTTCTTTCCCTGCAGTAGAGTAAAAGAAAAGAAAAAATGACAAATGAAGGTTTATAACCATTAAAAGGACTAATGAGCACTGAGTCGATGTGGGCTTTCATAACCAAAAATAAAATCAATTCGTGAATCCATGATTGATTATGGCTCTCTCTATCCGCTTTCCTTTTTGTGCATTATTATCTCATAACCCAGGTTTCAGTATACATTTTGGTCTCGCTAAAGCGTAAGATATTTTGTTCAGGTACATAGACGTATTCTTTCGTTGAAATATTTTGTTATTGGAGTCATCCAGGTGGAAATATTCTTTTGTTGGAGAGGTCATTTTATAAACTATGTCGATAGTTAGTATTTAGTACCAAGCAAATAAGATCTTAGATGAAGATGTAATGCCATACCTTTTCCTGTAGAAATCTGTTAACCTCCTCCGGAAAAGCGGTCTGAACAAGTTCCATATTTTCGTCGGTCGACAAAAACAAGCATCCGTGATCAACACGAATCTCAGGGACATCATCATCATCCAAAATATCCACGATTTCGCTAACCCCCAAGATATCTTCTTCTTGAACATCTTCAGTTTCGGTCTGGACTGTGTAACTAGCATTATCCACAGCAGCAACTTTCTTCCAATTGACCAAGTAAAATGGGTGACCGCATCTTATCTTCTCTCTCTGTATTGAATGAAACTCGTATTGTTCATGCAATAATAAACATTTTGTTGGATTTGAAGTCATCTCTCTCAAGAGATTAGTAGACAAAATAGGAAGCAATCTCTGTCGAACATAAGAAGGGTCCCAACTCTGATGGTAACCTAGGAAGTCAATCAGTTCATCGACCTTTGGTTCTTTCCACACTAGAGAAATGCTCTCTTTTCCTGCCCAAGAATAACAACATTACACCATTTATATTTTTAAATATAAAACACGAGTAAAAGTAAGGTCTTTTGTTCATTTGACGATCTAGGAAAGTGAAAAATATTGGGTTATCGAGTGCACATTATTCATGATGATCGTGAGAGAGTATTTAACGAGGAAAAAAGTAAAACCATTTTACCAATACCATATCACAGTTTCTATGTCGTCTCGCTAAAATGTTTAAAAGTGAATTTCAGCATAAAACTGTAGATTATAATCAGATATACCTCTTATATTTCCATGATTCTGGCTTAAATACATGTTAACGATCTCCATGTTAGGAAAATTCTGCTCCATTGCGATTCTACTGCATGTGTTAATTAGCCAATTCTTCTGCTTCTTCTGTTCTTTTTCTTTCCTATCCTACCATAGAAAGATCATAAAAACTTATATCTACTAAAGAGATGAATAGATATGTTAAATTAATCACACCATAGGCGTATCAATCAACCCGAGCGGCACGAGCAGCCCGAGCCTGGACTGGCCCTGGGCCCTGACCCAATTAATAAGGCCCAGCCTAGCCTCTTGGCCGGAATACCATAATATAGCATATTAGGGAAATCGAATACCATGATGCAAGAGGAGCATTCACATTTAAATCCTAATGGCTTTTGGAGACAACTCTCGTTATAATTAATCATGCAATACTGGCATGGGAGATCAACATGAGCTCTCTTGCTGCCAGGGTGTCCACAATGAGAACAGTGAGGAGACTTTGTCTTCGATGAACTCTCATTTAAATAACATTTATCACGATCAATAAAAGGTTCAATATCCATCTGAGATAGCGGAATATCTCCCTTGCCAACTTCCTTTAACCTGCAAAAGTTTCGTTGATAACATGACAATGATTTAAACTGGTAGAATAATATATCAACATACACACACAATACATTCAAATTCGTATGTGTAATATGAGATGTGTAATCAATTCAAATAAGGTACCTGCTTAAGATCTCATCTTCGGGAAACATCCGAACAAAGCGGAGAGCTTTCTCAATCCCGATTCCAGCCACCCCGCTTAGATCGTGGTCATTTCCAACTAACAGAGAGATCGCAATCAAGTGCGTCCTCTTCAGTCCAAGACCAGCTTCAATATCTGACATATAGTAGCACTCAAAAGGTTCCTGCATAAAATGCGATGATCATGTGTCCTAGAGAGATGAGAACTCCTCCACGGCAACTCAATTTGTTAACCACTAAGTAACAATGGAGTAAAAACAAAAATTGATGTAATTTTTCTTCTTTCAGCTTCAAAATACCACAAACTTTAAAACTCAAAAGAAACAGATCATATGTGAATCTTTCATATTTTATGATCCATACGATTATCCAAGAAAGAAGGGTCTTCAGATATCTATTTTATCAAGTCTTGCAAATAGACTAACACAAGAAATAGTGACAAAAAATTGTGTCAGAACTTACTTTAGAAGTTCGTTGAAGGCATTTAATCACACATTTGGCTCCAAAGAGGAAAGCATCACTATCAGCTGTAATACAAGCATCAACATGACCTTCGCTGTTTAACTGAGCGCAAAGTGCTTCGGCTTCAGATCTTGCTTTTAATACGGGCATCCCGAGGATCTCAAGCAATTCCTGGCATTCCAAATTTAGTGCATTAGTAAAATAAACGTTCCAAAAGCGCACAAAAGAAAAACAAGTAATATGTAAACGTTGGGAAGTGATGAAAACAACTTCTAAGGTCAATCAATTAGATTTGAAGTTGTTTCTTTTCGTGCATTGGGATAACGATGACTTCAAATCTTTAGATAACGGAAAAATAACAAAAAATCATGGGTGAAACAATTAAGGAACTATTTTGATCATAAACCAAAAGAACTCTTTTTTGCTTAATTGAACTGTTTGTCCAATTTAGTGACTAAAATTTATGTTTCTTACATACAGTAAACAAAAACCAAAAGAACTCTTTTTGTCTGGCAAAGAGTTGAAAACTAAAGGTCTTCTATGAGAACTTAAAAACAAGGGTTAGGTTTTAGAATCAACAGCAACAAAAATCAAATGCTAGAACCTCATTCTGATACCTCTTCCGAGAGAGCTTAAACCCGAGAATAATGTGCCACTGAGCTAGAACTCTTCTCCACATGGCTTAATATATTCCAAACGTTCCATACTCAAGGGTCTTAAGTGTTCCTATAGTTGCTCATACCTGGCGAGGCAGATATACGAGACTAGTTTCCTTTAACATCAGAGTGATTTGTTTGCATTCACAACAACCAAGACATACAAGTAAATGATGTCGTCTGTGACTACATGGAATGTCAAGGGACTAGAGAAATTCACCACCAACATGCACAATGCATCGAAGGATGGAATAGATACATAAGTACCACAGAATATCATTACATAGTATGGCATTGATATACTAAGATGATAGAATAAGCTCATAAACCGTCGTTTAAACAACATTATCGACCTTAAAGGGCGAGGCCATGGAAAATATGTACTCTGTTTATACCTATAGTTACATGGAACAATGAATGAGCAAAACCCGGCCTACCAAATATTGATCCTTGACACCTTGGATTTTGGAGCAGTGCGCATCTACTAAATTCTAACCCCGTGTGCTTTACAATATCTAAATTGGTCTCTGGACTCCTAGAGAGAGAAAAGATATTTTTAATTAATATTTCATACCATAATATCAACTTTATTAAAACCTATAGCTCAACAGACAGAGCTAACCGTAGATCCGCTATATTTGATGAACTTAAAAAAAAAAAGTCTTATTTAGTGAATATTTGTTGTGTACGACTTCGACATAACAATATATTAAGTAATTAAAACAAAGAATCTAGAAATATATATATATATATATATATATATATATATATATATATAACTTATGCTGCAAATTTTCATCATTCAACAATTAATGGTTAATATCGATAGCTTCCACACGCCTCCCTCAAGCTAAGCAGGTTTTTATACTTATTTAGCTTGCCACATAAATTACGCTCCTTGTGCCTTCTATTGATCGCCTAAAACACTAGTTGACTACTTCGAAAATATCCTCTAATCTTGAGATATTTTTACTAATTGTGAATATCTTAGTAAACAAAATGGTAATAATGAAAAGATATCTAACTAGGAACTAGATAGATATCCAATAAGAAATATATGCCATCCCCTCTTTAGTTGATCAAAATCTGCATTATTAGTGTCCGAAATTTAAATTCTACAAAGAACTAATAGATGATTATCCAAATAAATCATTTTATGTTCCTTATGAATCAAATAAATCAAATTACAACTCCAATTGAATGATTAAAACAGAACTTACCACGCATTCTTGAACACATTTAGTAAAAGCTCCATTTCTTTCTACAGAAACACCATCTTCCACATTGGGCAAATTCGATAAATCAATACCCGAAAAACGAAAAAACCTTTCAATTCTTGCCCTAGACTTTAACGGAGAAGGAACCCCATCGATTACAAATACTGGAAAAGCTCCAAGCTGCAATTTTTATACAAGAGAAAGAAAAAAAAAACAGAAAATTTTCATGGATTCATGTCAGTTAAAAAAAGGAATGTTTTTTTTTAAAAAAAAAAAAGGGGGGTACCTTGGAGAAGAGATTGATGGTTCTGAAGAAAGTAAGACGGAGGTGGGGATTTCTTGCTTTGTTTTTTAGGGCAGTTTCATGTTGAACAATCCAGAATGATAGATCAATTGCTACTTTCTTGTTTCTAAGGAAATCAAAACCTTCGTTTTTCGCGTAGGGTTTTAGAAAATCCCAGAAATTACCCCCTACACCCATTATTGCTAACTTGCGTCTGATGGATTTGGACGAAGAAGAAGAAGAAGAAGACGAAGTGGTTTGTTCGTTCGTCGGAGTAGGGCAGTAACGGCTCCTTGGAGTTCAACAAGACTGGTTTCTGCTATCTTGCGCATTCAAGGGCAAAATACCAACACTGATGAGTTTGGATCTTTTTCGGATACGGATATGAACGTTAGACCCGGAACCGAATGTGTTTGGGTACACCGTATACCCGAAATTATTGAACCTATTGCGTGTTTGGTTTGGGACTTCGGGTAGAGATATAGTATAGACATTATTTTGCTTTATTTAAAATGACACTATGTCAGGTACATTTCTCAGTTGAATCCCAATCGGCTGATGTGTCGGGTATAGATCTAGAGAGAGAAAAATTAAAAAAAAATTCTCTCTCTAGATCTATGCCCGACACATCAGTCGGGAGACGTGTCGTGTCTATATCACGGTCGCGTGAATGAGATAAGATAATTCGCTTTTAGACTACCATTTATTGATAATATTCAAAATAATTACCGAGTACCAAAAGCATATATTTACATTCAAACTTACCAAAAATAGTCTAATGTTATGAAAAAATATGGTTTTTGGTGTAGGAAGGGCAAATTTTAGCAAAGGTAGTGCATTAGATAGGGAGAGCATTCCTTTTAGAACAAGGAGAGATAAACAATATTTTCTTAAATATCTCAACTTTAAACTTTGGTCCCTCCCCTCAAACTATTTTCGGCCAAAAGATAGAGAAGAGAGAAAAATCATGTTCGACCAAAAACCTGTTTGTCGAACAAAGTGACAGAATAGAGATAAACACCCTTAAAACATGTTCAACCAAAAGAGAGAAAAACTCTAAATATGTTCATTTCGATCAAAGAGAGAGGGAGAGAGAGAGATAAGGATGGAAACCTAAATCCAAGATGACTAACACAACACTCATCTCCATAGAGGGGCATTGCTTGATTTCTTCATAGATTTTTAGGGTTTTAACACTGATTAAAGTAAATTTTAAAGATTCATAAAAGAAACTTCATCTAGCATAAATAAAAATTCATGAATGAAATTAGTGAAAATTTTCACCCAGAACAACTGAAAATTTAAACAAATTTCGTCGAGAGCGGATGAAAAAACAGAACAATTCAACCGATTCGGCCGAAATTTATTATTTTTTTCAGCTAACCTGCCCGAAATTTGTTGTCTTTTTCAGCCATCCTGATTGAAATTTGTTGTCTTTTTCAGTCGTCCCGACCGAAAATCCTTTACGATACAAAAACGACCAAAAACCTTAAAACGTTTGTTCAACCATAGAGGAAGACAAGAAAATGATTTTTCTTTACCGGGACATATTATCTTCATTATATATGTCTTTGTTTACGTCGATATCTTCATTTAAGTCGATGATTTCGTTTAAGTCGGTGTCTTCGTTTAAGTCACATGACTTTTCTTTATTGATATAGGTTGCCTCCTTCATTAATGGTGGTTCCTCATCCATGAGATCTTGAGGCATCATTAAAAGTTTGAAACTAAAACTATATTAACGGTAAACTTTGCAAGATTTTAATACCAACGGTGGTGTTGATAGTAGCGACGATATTATGGTTGGGTTGTTTATGTGAGAGAAAACTACAAGTGAATAGAATATCAGATTTCTTATTGATTTTTATCGAAGTCCTTATATTTTAGCATTATTTATCAAATGATCTTTATAACGCTCTCCTTAAACTAATTTAGTAAAGGAAGAACAAATGCATAAATTGACCTTTCTAACACACTGCCTTTACTAAATACTGCTCTTCCTATACCAAAAGTCAAAAAATATAATCACCTATATCACAAAAGAATCTTCCAAATAAATTTGATTTAGAGGAGGATATCAAAGATACTACATAATATTTTATTTTTGGTAAAAGCACTTAAAAATAAACTAACTGCAAACATTACAAATATATAAAAAAGTTGATATGAAAGTCCCGTAATAGATCGTGTTGACAGACAACTACCAGGTGGTTTATTTTGGCTTTTGGAATAGGAAGAGCATTATTTAGTAAAAGCAGTGCGTTAGAAAGGTCAATTTATGTATTTGCTCTTCCTTTACCAAATTAGTTTAAAAAGGGCGTTATAAGGATCATTTAATAAATAGTGCCAAAATAGAAGGACTTAGATAAAAATTATTAATAAATCTAAAATTTTATTCACTTGTAGTTTCTCTCACATAAACAACCAAAACCCTAATATCGTCACTACTATCAACATCACTATTAGTATTAAAAAACTTGCAAAGTTTACTATCACTATAGTCTTAGTTTCGAGCTTTTAATGATGCCTCAAGATCTCATGGATGAGGAACCACTGTTATTGAAGGAGGCAACCTACATCAAGAAAGAATATTCCTTTGACTTAACGTAGACATCGACTTAAACGAAACCATCGACTTAAACAAGGACGGGGATTTAAACCAAGTTATTGACTTAAACAAAGACATTTATAATTAAGATAATATGCCTCAGGTAAAGAAATATCATTTTCTTGTCTTTTTTAGGGTTTTAGGTCGCTTTTTTTCGTAAAGAATTTTCGGTTGGATCAACTGAAAAAGACAACAAATTTCGATAGGGTCGACTGGAAAAGACAACAAATTCCGGTCGTAACAGCTGAAAAAGATGACAAATTTCGGTTGGGTCGATTGAACAAGATAACAAATTTTGGCTGGTCCCGCTGAAAATAGTAATAAATTTCGGCTGAGACGCCTGAAATTTGTCTGTTTTTTCAACCGCTCTGGCCGAATTTGTTTAAAATTTTCAGTTGGTATTCATGAATTTTTATTTATGCTAAATTTCTTTTATGTAAATGTCACTTATATATTTTTTTGGGTTACATCGTTGTTTGTATACTTCATTGCAATATTGATACTTGAAATCTTCAAAAGTTACTTAGTTAGTGTTAAAACCCAAAAAATCTATGGAGAAATCAAGCAATAACAAGAATTACAAACTCTCTATGGAGATGAGTGTTGTGTTAGTCATATAGGGTTAAGGTTTCTATCTCTATATCTCTCTTTTTGATAGAATCAAACAGATTTAGGGCTTTTCTCCTTTTCAGAATGTTTATCTCTCTTCTCTCTCTTTCATTTGATCGAAGGTTTTAGGTCGAACTGGATTCTCTCTTCTCTCTCGAAGGTTTTTAGTCGACCAGGAGGATACGCTCTCCTCTCTCTTTTTGTCCAAAATAGTTTGATGGGAGGGACCAAAGTATAAATTTGAGATATTTAAAAAAAATGTTTATCCCTCCCTATTCTAAAAAGAGTGGTCTCCATATCTAATGCACTGCTTTTGCTAAAAAGTGTTCTTCCTATACCAAAACCCTTTATCTTTTACACTTTGCCTATACCACTTAGTTTTAGACTACAAACTCATATTTGAAAGTGGAATGTGGAAGTAATAAAACCACTTCCAATACATCAAACCCCCTTGACTACTTTGAGACAAAGATTTGTTTTTTTTTTGACGAACAACAAAGATTTGGTTTTGAAAGCCAAATGATGTTCTTTATAAATTCAAAGTCTAACCCCCACTAGGCCACTACAGCCATTGCAAGACGACCTAATTTCAGGTCTAATTTGTACAATTCGCACTTTTCTGAATTCAGCCCCAAGAACTGTAAGGTGTCAATTTAGACAAAAATCACCCCTAACATCCCCAAACTGTAAGGCACGCCCAATATAAAAATGGATGAAAATTTGTTTCAAAGTTCTTCAAAACTTCACTTAACCCAAATCCTAAGTTAAAATAACACATAAAATTAGATACAGTGTTCATGAACTACACCTTGCTCATTCTCTTTGGTCAAGTCATCCTTCTTTACTTTTTGGGGCCTAACAATGTTTATGATAGCCAAACCCACCTTCACATATTTTGACATTTGAAGCTTAAATAAAGCAAGTCAACCCAATATTAGTTATACAGATGAGTCTTTTTACATTTTGGATCCATTTAAAAGCAAAGTAATTAAATATAAGTTTGTCGCATCTTTTCTCTTATTATATATCTGAAATCTTAGCAAAAGGTTTTTGATGCATTTTAACAAATCTAAAGAATTTTTGTAATTGGTAAATTATCAATATTCTATTATGATTGAGGCATTTAAGGTATGAGTTTTACACTTGCAAAAATCGAAGCAAATTCAAACTGCTGATCTACTTTAAGTAAATTTAGGAACAAATTAGCCGAAGATGTTGACCTACATTCACCTTCAAAAGTTGAAATTTCAAATTTATAAAATCAAATATTTATAATATTTGAAGAAATGTCGCATTCACTGTACGTGGTGGTAGTCTTTAACGTGCATACAGTTATGCGTGCATGTTAAATTGATAGAGACACAAGAGATATAACTAGCAAAGGTGATTTCATTGATAGACTTGGGTACATATTTATAGAGATTACAATAGGGTTTGTAGAGAAATAATAAATAAGGAAATATTACAAAGAGGAAACAATTAAAATTACAATTGCTATATTATGTATTTCTTTCTATCTTGGGGAGATATCTTCTAGATATCTTCCTTTTCTTCAATATACTTCAATACCCCCCCCCCCCCCCCCCCCGCAAGTTGGAGCAGGGGAAGGAATCTGAATCAAGCCCAACTTGGAGAGTAGCCGATGAAATGGATCTGAACCAAGTGGTTTCGTAAAGATGTCAGCTATCTGATCGGCAGAGCGAAGGTGAGTCGTCTTAATTAGACCAGATTCAATTTTCTCCCGAACGAAATGGCAATCGATCTCGATATGCTTTGTTCGTTCGTGAAAGACAGGATTGGCGGCAATGTGCATAGCCGCCATATTGTCACAGAAGACCTGAAAGGGTTCTGGAATTGAGACACGAAGGTCTTGAAACAAATATTTCAGCCACTGCAGTTCCGCAGTGAGTGTAGCTAGAGCCCGATATTCTGCCTCAGCCGAGGATCGGGAAACAGTCGGTTGTTTCTTGGACTTCCAAGACAACGGACTTGAACCAAGCATAGTGAAGTAGCCGGTGGTCGAGCGACGGGTGATGGGACAACTAGCCCAATCAGAGTCGGTAAAACCAGAAATAGTTAGAGTGCTGGACGAAGAGAGAAGGAGGCCATGATTCATGGTGCCTTTCAAATAACGAACAACTCGAGTAGCCGCATCCATATGATTGGAGTGGGGATTTTGCATGAATTGACTAAGGTAATTCACAGAAAATGAAATGTCAGGACGAGTCACCGTGACATATAAAAGTCGACCAATAAGACGCCGAAACGAAGTTGGATCGTCTAATGGCGTACCATCAGTAGGTAATAACTTTAAGTGTTGTTCCATAGGAAAAAGACTTGGTTTAGCTCCGAGGAGACCCGAGTCGCGAAGAATGTCCAACGTGTATTTGCGTTGACAAAGGAAAATGCCTTTTGGGGAACGAGATACTTCGATTCCAAGAAAGTATTGAAGTCGTCCAAGGTTTTTAAGAGAAAAACGTTTCTCGAGACGTAATTGAAGAGATGAAATTTCCGAGGCATTATTGCCGGTGATAATGATGTCATCTACGTAAACTAAGACGTAAATGGCAGTCGGACCATCAAAAAAACAAAACAGTGAATGATCAGAAGATGACTGTTTAAAACCTTCAGCTTGTAAGCCGGTAGAAAATTTGGCAAACCACTGTCGAGAAGCTTGTTTTAATCCGTAAAGGGATTTGTGCAAGCGACATACTTTGTTGTCACCAGTCCTGGAAAACCCAGGTGGAATAGTCATGTAGACTTCTTCATCCAAGTCACCTTGGAGAAAAGCATTATTCACATCCAACTGATGGAGGGGCCAATCTTTAATGGCAGCAACGGAAAGAAATGCACGAACAGTGACCAACTTGGCGACTGGGGCGAAAGTATCATGATAATCGACGCCTTCTACTTGGGTATAACCCTTGGCAACGAGTCGCGCTTTATGACGTTCAATTGATCCGTCAGAGCGGTATTTGATTTTGTACACCCATTTACAACCAATTGGTTTCTTTCCCGGGGGTAAGGGAGTTAATGACCAAGTTTGATTTTGTTCAAGAGCTTGAATTTCCTTATCCATTGCAGCACGCCATTCTGGAAAAGCCTTGGCGGCGGAATAGGATGTGGGTTCTTCCGTATTGACAACGGAAGTAAGAAATGCTCGATGGGAAGGGGTGAATTTTTCAAAACTGACATAGTCAGTTAAGGGATATTTGGTGGAAGTCGTAGGTGCAGTAGTACAAGAACAAAGATAGTCAGCCAGATGGGCAGGACGTCTCGTTGTACGGACTGGTCGAGAAGAAGGTAAAGGTTCTTCGGGAGAAGTAGCTGAAACCGGGGTGGTGTCAGAATTCGAAGGTGAAGATTCTTTCGAAGGAGAAGCACCTTGCAGAGGGGAAATACCTTGCGAGGGAATAACAGAGTCAGAAGGAAGCTCGGGAGATTCCTCCGAGGAAGAAGCAGCGGAAGAGGAGGAGTCTAACACAATAGGTGGGATGGGGGTCGCGTCAGTGGAAGAGTGTGAATGGTCGTCGACCAAAGACGGGAGAGTATACAAGTCCGGATGAGGCGAGTGGGTATCGTCGATGGGACTGAAGTAATAGGCGTCCGATGAAAGCGGAGTGAAGGAGGTAGGTTCAGAGAATGTCGATTGACGTTCAGCGAAAGGGAACTTATCCTAAAAAAAACGCACGTTCCGGGAATCATAGAGATTGTGTGTCTCTAAATCGTAAATGGTGTATCCTTTCTTCCCAGGCGGATAACCAACAAATATTCCAGGTTTAGCTCGATGATCGAACTTATTTTGGATGTTGGTATTGGTTGCAAAACATAAACAACCGAAAACTCGGAGAGCTAAGTAGTCCGGTGGAGAATCATATAACATTTCATAAGGAGATTTGTATGAAAGTATTGGAGTCGGCATTCTATTGATTAAATAGGTTGCCGTTTTTAAACATTCCCCCCAAAATTTTAAAGGGAGATGTGCTTGAAAACGCAAAGCGCGAGCAACATCGAGTAAATGACGATGTTTACGTTCGACGACACCATTTTGTTCGGGTGTGGAGACGCAACTGCGTTGATGGAGAATTCCATGAGAATGGAACCAAGTTTGGAGATCATTGGATAAGAACTCGGCTCCATTATCAGAACGAAATGTTTCAATCGGGTTTGAAAATGTATTTTCAGGACTCGAGGATATAGATTTAATCTTCTTATGATATTGTTTAGAAACAAACTGAAAAAAGAAGTTTAAATGTGTTTTAGTCTCAGACTTGGTTTCCATAAGGAATGTCCAAGTAAATCTGGAGAAGTCATCAACAAGTGTGAGGAAATAACGCTTGTTGGTTAAAGATAGAACTGGAAAGGGTCCCCAAATATCAGCATGAATAAGTTGAAAAGCAAAAGTACTAAAACTACTACTTTTATTAAAAACCAACTTAGATTGTTTTGCCATAGGGCATACAACGCATTCATGCGACTTATTAAAGGAAATAAACGGGAAACGTTCTGATAAAGTACGTAAACGGCCTAAATTAGGATGTCCAAGTCGACGGTGCCAGACGTCGATTGACTTATTCAAAGCAAGTGCAGTAAAATTCCTACGGAGAATGTAGAGTCCATCAATAGCATCAGCCCGACCAATCTCCTGATGATTTGAGATCGTCTGAAAAAGGCAATGAGTTGAATCAAAATAAATACCAGATTTCAAAGATTACAAGTCTGATTTACAGACATCAATTAAATTTGAAATTAGGAATGTAATAAACTTGGTCAATAGAGAGAGAGTCGGAAAAGACGACTCTGCCAATGTATTTGACTAAGTAAGTCGCTCCATCAGGAATTTGAACATAACAAGATGGTGGTGCTAAAGCATAAGAGCTAAAAGCATCTAGAGAGAAGCAAACATGGTTTGAAGCACCACTATCAACAATCCAAACAGAAGGGTGAGATAGGGAAGTACCTGACATCATAGCAGAACTGGAAGGAGTTTGTGCATTGATAACTGCCATAATGCGGTCATAGTCTTCTCTGGTAAGAGTTGGAGTTGGAGAAGAGCTGGAACCCTGAGAAGTGCTACGGGCACCACCTGGACGAGGGGGGCGACCATGAAGAAGATAACATCGTTCAACAGGGTGACCGAGACGTTTGCAATGAGTGCACATTACATCTCTGTTACAAGTGTCAGCAGTGTGTCCATGAAGGTTGCACTTAGTACAATAAGGACGAATTCGCTTATTTCTCGGGGGAGGTAAATCACTTTCTTTCAGCTTGTTAGCGGCCGTGATCTTGGCGTTGAAAGCGTGAAAGTCAAAGGGAGCATTGATCTTGTTTTTCTGCTCTTCTTGAATGACCAAATTATATACCTTAGCCAGAGAAGGTAACGGTTCCATTAGAAGGATGTTATTGCAAGTTGCAGAATAACGTGCATGAAGACCCATGAGAAACTCAATTGTACGCGAGGTAAGATGATATTCAATGGTTGTTTTGCCAACAGGGCAAGCACATGAAGTGGGTGGAATGATAGCATCCAATTCGTCCCAATAAGACTTCAACTGAGAGTAATAAGCTGAAATAGTCTGGTGCTCCTGTGTAAGGGCAGAAATCTTTTTCTTCAGTTGATAAATGTAGGTAGCGTTAGACGTAGCAAAACGCTCCTTCAAATTCTTCCAAAGATCAAAAGCAGAAGCCGAACGTCTCGTGCTACGTCGGATTTCCTCGCTGACAGAATTGGATATCCAAGCAGCCACCATGGTGTCACAACGGATCCATGCATGAAGTTGCGCAGGATCCGTCGGTTTAGGGAGCGACCCATCGATAAAACTTTGCTTATTTTTGATGATAAGAGCATCATGCATACTGCGAGCCCATTCAGCATAGTCTGGCCCGGTAAGCACGGGGTTAACACCAACAGAAGTTGCATTGTCCGAAGGATGCACATAATAAGCCTCACATATTTGTTGGAGAGGAGTTGAATCTGTCATCGGTGGACTGTCATCGGAATTCGAGTTCAGATCACTTATGTTGGCAGATTGTCCAGAAGTCATTGTTCTGTAAAGAATATAAGAAATAATGTCACAATATAAGCGACGGTGCAGAAAGTCACACTTAATATAAAAGTGGGAAAGATAAGCTGTCCCAAATATGGGAAAGTAAAAAAGGGACAGTAGATGCCGTCACAGATAAAAATTCCAAACAGGTGATAACTGTGGTAAAAAAAAAAACCGTCACAAAAGATCGTAGTGAGGTGCTGTCACAAATAAAAATTGGTCAGTCAAAGTCAGAAGACTGTGTTTCGGTCAAAGTGGGTAGACTTTGTCGGTCACGGGTTAAGACAACCGGGTAGGGTCACGGGTCAAGACAACCGGGTAGGGTCACGGGTCAAAGCAACCGGGTAGGGTCACGGGTCAAAGCAACCGGTTAGGGTCAGTCGATTTTCCCGACCAAATTTAGGGTTCCTGTTTGAAGCGCCGTCGCCGACCAAAATTAGGGTTCAGGCAGAGGGTTTATCAAATTAGGGTTTCTTCAAATATGATCGGTTTGGTGTAATTAACAAGGGGGAACTATCAATCGAAGAGGAAGTAGTTGAAATCGATTGATTTCGTCCACCAACAGTGAGTAAATATGGATAATTCGTAGAGAGAGAAAGCTCTCTGGAACTGCCGCTTTCGGCCAAATTTGTAATGGATTTGGTGGACGACCCTAGGTTGTCGTGGTTATTTTCCGACGAGAAGATGGTCCAGGTGTGGTGGTGTTTCCGACACGGGCAGATTTCCGACAGGAGATTCAAACTCTAGAGTTTGATCGCCGGAGAAGATGAAGTCGGGAACCAAAATAAGTTTTGGTTCCGATCTGGAACTGAATAGGTGTGTTTCCGGATTTAATATATCCTCTGGTATTGAAAAAAAACCAGGTTTAATTTGGTTCTGGTATCCTAATATACTAGGTTTATCTTTTTCGGATTTATATGGAACCGGATTATGTCTGTTCTGGTTTTGTGAAGAAAACCCAGAACGAAACAGAACTAGTTTTAACCTTAAATCGGAACAGAAACAATTCTAACCTAGAATTGGAACAGAATTATTAATTCTAACCTAAAAATTAGCAAAAAAATATCAAAAAAATATCAAAAAAATTCGAAAAAAATTCGAAAAAAATTGAATTTTTATGAAAACTGACCTTTGAAGATGGAGTTGGGATGATCAAAATATAACGATAATAAGAATCCGTAGAGCTCCTTGGAAGAATAAAACCGAAGTAACGAAGTAATTATTACCAACAAAAAATCCCGGAAATATTAATTTGGCTCTAATACCATGTTAAATTGATAGAGACACAAGAGATATAACTAGCAAAGGTGATTTCATTGATAGACTTGGGTACATATTTATAGAGATTACAATAGGGTTTGTAGAGAAATAATAAATAAGGAAATATTACAAAGAGGAAACAATTAAAATTACAATTGCTATATTATGTATTTCTTTCTATCTTGGAGAGATATCTTCTAGATATCTTCCTTTTCTTCAATATACTTCAATAGTGCAAGAGACCTTTGAGACTATGTAAAGGAACCTACAAAGTTTGCAAGTAACCTTGTGTGCAATCTCATGATTAACTCTGTGTTATAATCTTTTATATGATAGCTCTTCCTTGATATGTCTCTTGGAGCTATATCTACTTAATGTTTGTTATTGAGGAATAACAATCAAGTGCTTAGAGGGGTTTTGTGAAATTAAAAGTATTTTCTTCCTTGCACCCCGATTTTTACTCAAAGTAGAAAACACCACAAAGAAAAGAGAACCTAAGAAAGAAGGAAAGTTGTAAAGAACTTGGCTTCCATTTCAATCAAACTAATATACGAGGAGCAATCCCATTTAGACAGAAAAATGGATTGTATCACATGGCAAAAGGGTGATGTGGTTAAAACTCACTAGGCATGTATTTCTCTCTACATGAACGACCCCAACAGGGACCCACCAGTGTTTTTACCCTTCACTTGCATCTATAAGGGTTATTTTCCAAATGGTCCCCAACTATGTGACCAGCTTCCTGCCTAACCCCTTACTTTATCAATAATTCTCATATGACTCTTTTTTCCAGTTACCGTTAACTAGTCATATTCTCTCTCTCCTCCATCTCATCTCTCTACCACCTCATCTTCTTGGCACCCTATCATCTTCTCCGGCGATGGTCGTCGGCCAGCCAATTTTCCGGTCGGCGACCTTCAAACATAAAAAAAAAAAAAAATAATAATATTTTTTCTCTCTCTAATTTTTTCTTTCCTTGCTTCTCTCTTTATAACAGATCTAGAGAGAGGGCCTCTCAAAACTCCGTCGAAGGGGTTTCCCTTCGCCGGAGGGGCAGTTCAGCAGGTCTGTTCACGAACAGCTTTGTACGTGAACAGTCCCTTCGCCGGAGTTTTTAGAGAGAAAGAGAGAGAGAGAGAGGAGAGATTTACAAAAAAGAAATTAGAGAGAGGAGAGAGAAAATTAAAAAAGTTTTTTTTTATGTTTGAAGGCCGCCGGAGAAGATGATGAAGTGGCAAAGAGAAGAGATGAGATGGAAGAGAGAGAGAATATGACTAGTTAACGGTAACTGAAAAAGGGAGTCATATGAAAATTATTGATAAAGTAGGGGACTAGCATGAAGCTGGTCACAAAATTGGGGGTCCTTTGGAAAATAACCCTACCAATAAATATATAACCATATATCGTATTTCCTTCAACAAAAAAAAGACATATATCTTATTTGGTGTTAAATAATAAGAAAGAGTATCTTACAAACAATATATTGTCTTTGCAACAAAAAAATAAATAGAATATTACCCGAGAATTCGAGTTGATTAAGACCCGAACATACTTTTCTTTCACTTTCTCTCTCTTTAAAATACTTATAAAAATTTCAGTCGATCATACATAATCTTGGAGATCTAATCGAGACAAATTTCCGGGTCATATATCAATTATCACCACAGTCCATTTCTTTTTTGTGACAAAAATTTTAGTCGATCATAATTTATACATAATCTTGGTAAATGTGGGATCATACGTTAATTTTGGAGGCCACATGTTTTTAATGGTAAGTTTGTAACGCTCTCTCTCTCTCTCTCCCTTCTTCTCTTTAAATATCCACTCAAAACCTCAAGCGCCCAAAACTCTTCTCTCTCTCTCTCTCTAGACTACTTATGAATGAGAGAGTCCCCACCAAAAACGAGAAAAATATAATTGCATTTTAATCGACATGCACAAGTGAGAATTTCGTGCATTTTCAAAGGAGTTTCTCTTCTTTTCTTCAGACTTTCGATTTTCTTCCTTCTCTGTTTGATTCAAAAAATTTCCAAATTCTAGAGAGAGAAAGAGAAAAGAAGAAGATATGAAGAATGGAGAACAAGCTAGGTCTCTATTTGGGATTTCGATTACTAGTAAACCAATTTGGCAACAATTTCTTATTTGTTCCTCTGGTTTCTTCTTTGGTTACCTCGTTAATGGAATCTGTGAGGTTAGTATTCAAAATTTTCCATCTTTTCTTGTTCTTTAATCAAACATTGTTAGAAAAGATTCAAAACCCATTCATATTTTGATGATTTAATACCTTTTTAGGACTAACCCAATGAAATTTCATGATCATTTGCACTAATAATTAAGAAGATTGTGATTAAACCCATATAAGCTCTTGAAAAATTTACAAAAATTATAGTAGAATAAATTCCCAACCTCTATCAATTATTATGATTTCCTAATGTGGGATTGTAATTTTTTTAGCTAATTTTGAACATATTTCTATGTCTTAATTTGTTATAGGAATATGTATATAATCGACTTCAATTTAGGTAATACTATTTCTCTGTAAAATTCTCTAGGTTTCCTTCCACTTTGATTTCCGTTTTTTTTTTCTCTTGAATTTGATGTTTCTTTTTGGGTATTTACAGTTATGGTTGGTACTTCACCTTTGTTCAAGGTTTTGTATATTTAGTACTAATTTACTTGCAAGGTTTCACCACAAAACAAATGGTGAATCCATGGAAGACTTATTGGAAGCTTTCTGCTGTTCTTATGGGTTCCCATGGATTGACAAAAGGATCTTTAGCTTTCCTCAACTACCCAGCCCAACTTATGTTCAAATCAACTAAGGTACAAAATTCACATCACAATAGTAATTCTTGGATTTTTGTTTGTGTTGTTTGAGTGTTAGTTTATGTTTATGACATTTTTCGTATTCGAGGGTTGTGACATGATTTTGGGTTAGACTTTACCTTTTTTGTGTAAATGTTGACGGATGGCAAGTGATTTTCCTTCTGTATATCCTACACGTCTTGCTTTTACTGCTATATTGGTAGTTGCTCCACGTATTGCTTGACGTAAAATAGATAGTGGACTTGTTTTTGTCTTTTGTTGAATCTTTTTCAGGGCTCGATAGATAATTTGATAAGCCAATGATTTTTTTGTTCTTTCTCGCAAGGGTCAACATGGTTCTTAAAAGGAGCACAAACCTAACCACCAAGAGTCGAACCCCTCTTTCCACGATTGAGAGCAACACATGATACCTACCACCTGATGAAGTCGAGTTCCCTAGCTATCGATGATTTCCAAAAATCAACATGATAATCTTGAGAAATTTTACAAGTTTGCTGGTTGAATATTTATGTAAAATGTTTGTAGAAACTCCTCCGCCTAATTGCCTCTATGAACTGATCTTTGTTAGGCAAAAAGGGATTTTAACATATTAACATATTTTTAGGTGGCATTTGTTTTTTCCTCGTTCACCAAAATCTGAGTCGTTTGAATATGAATTTGAGTTGGCTAAATCAAATGGACCCCAACGGCCGAAATCAACCTAAAACAGCCATTCGAGCACAAGTCAAATAAAAACAAACAGTATGAAAAAAACGAAAACTACCTTAGTCTGTAAATATTTGGTTTTGTTAGTTGAATCTCCTTCAATGAAATCTTATAATCATCGTAGTTGACCTTCATCGAGTTTACTCTAAATTGTTTTTTTTATTGTGATTTAAACTACGTTCCTAATTCAGGTTTTGCCCGTTATGATAATGGGAGCTTTCATTCCGGGCTTAAGGCGAAAATACCCGCCTCATGAATATATATCTGCTATCCTCCTCGTCATTGGATTAATCCTTTTCACCTTAGCAGATGCTAATACATCTCCTAACTTCAGTATTATCGGTGTTGTGATGGTAACTGGAGCTCTCGTTATGGATGCATTTCTTGGTAATTTACAAGAAGCGATTTTTACCATGAACCCGGAAACAACTCAGGTAATTAGCACTTTTTTCCAAACCATTATGTGACTTCATACCTTTTACCGAGAAAGAAAGATCTCTTTCTGGTTAGTTACAAGAAGCAATTTTTATAATGAATCCTGAAACAACTCCTAGGACTATCATTTCTTCCATTACTTTTATGCTAATGCTAATTTAAATGCATAATCCTTACTTAATTTTTTGACCCATTAGGCCATTACTGCTAATAATATCTATCCCATTTATTTTTTTATCTGTGGGAATGTCAGTGTAGTTTGTAGAAGGACCCAGAATCTCACTAGCAAGGAAGAAACTTCGCTTTTGTCATTAGAGAGCAACACATTATAACAACTAACCAAGTTTGGCTTTTCTGATACCGTCATTTGATAACGTAATACCACTTAACCAAATTGGGCTTTTTCGGTATCACCATTAGATACCGGTACCCTGACAAGCCTAATCCAATAGTTTTTTGTTCCTTCCTTTTTTGGATCTCATTAACCTGTAAGTCGAAGGCCGCCTAATCAGAGGGATCAAGATTGAGCCTGTAGCAATAAATTTATTGACATTTTATACTAAGAAAGAAGGAATCTCTAACTTTTGAATCTACTTTTTAATTTCATTTTAACAGATGGAGATGTTATTCTGTTCAACTGTTGTTGGGTTACCTTTCTTGATCCCACCGATGCTTTTAACAGGGGAGCTCTTTAAAGCCTGGACTTCATGTTCTCAGGTAAATGAAAATCCTAAATACCAGACACCACTAACGACACCACCTAAGGGGGTTTGTAGCTGTAATCGTCCTACTACAGGTTCCCTTGGGAGACTAATAGATGCATTTCCTCAATGCAGCATCCATATGTATATGGGGTACTAGTTTTCGAAGCAATGGCAACCTTTGTTGGTCAAGTGTCCGTGTTGTCCCTCATCGCTATCTTCGGTGCTGCTACAACAGCCATGGTATGTTCCTCTCTCATTCACTCTCTTAACTAATTTTAACTTATCGAACATTTGCACAACAATTCATGGTTTATTATCATTATAATAAATAGAGAAAGGAGTAGTGATATTTTATTTTTATTTTTCTTGCTTCAAACGATTTATCGAAGAATAACATTAAAACAGTTGTAACAATAGAAATTGTTGTTATACAAATCTGTTTTTTATATTAAAATATAGAATGGTCTAATACCCCTGTTTTATCAACACTGAATTGTTCCATTTCCCTAATTTGACGATGAAATTCAAATCTAACCGAGTAAGGTTTTTATTTTCTTTTTTGTTTCTTATTAAAATTTTCAGATAACAACAGCAAGGAAGGCAGTGACATTACTCTTATCATACTTGATCTTTACAAAGCCATTAACAGAACAACATGGAACAGGTCTTCTGCTGATAACAATGGGGATCGTATTGAAGATGTTACCAGAAAACAAAATTCCGACAATATTACCATCTAAAAAGGTGATTTCGATTATGTCTCCTTATAAAGATGTCAAGAATCGGGGTGAAAATTTCGAAGAAGATGATGAAAGAGGTCCTTTGGTCTGAATTTAGATTGTTTTTAATTTTATTGTCCTTCAAAGAAATGGAGAAGGAAGATATATGAGGCATGAGTTAGTTTGTCTGTTGTAGCACGTGAATATGTAAAACTGGCCGTAAGATAAGATTACTAGAAAATTAGGATATGGAAATTGTGTTTCCCATTTCCCTCTTGAAGTATAACTTCTCTTCCAAGTTCCAAGGGAGAAAACTTAGGATAAAAATCATGTATTTACGGCGAAAGCTAGACAAAGATGTTCTACTTTGCCCAGGGCGAATCCACGTAGGGGCCGTGGGGACATGCGAATCTACGCAAGCTACCACACGCTCAAAAGTTAAATTGTTATTTCCAATAGAAATCACTAATCAGGTCTATAAAACAAAATAACACTTAATATCAAAGACCAAGGTTTGGTGTGGTCAAGTAATTGTCTACTTTATAGGTTCCAGGTTTACTTCCCTCACCTTTATTTTTAGCCAGCCTTTTGGTGAAACCAAAATATTTTTCGGGGTGGGAACAAATTTTAAGGGGTAACAAACATATCTTCTGCTTCATCATCATCTTCAACACCAGCCACCAACTCTGGCCACAATACCACCACCGCCATTTTTCTCTTTTCGTTTCTTCCTCCTCTCCTCACTCTCTCTCTCTCTTATAGTTTGTCTCTCTCAATTTCTCTCTCGATCTCTCTCTCTCTCTCGTACATAATTTCGTCTTCCTTCGCCGGAACAAAACTTCAAGGAGGGTTTCGTGGGTCAGTCGACCACGAATTCTGAAAGAAAACGAGAGTGAGACCGAGTATTATGATTTTGGTGATCGGGAAGAGAGAGATAGACAAACAGACAGAGAGACAGACAGACAGAGAGAGAAAGATGCAAATGTTGATGGTGGTGGCCAGATTTTGGTGATCGAAAAAATAGATATGAGAAGAAAGATTTGAAAAAAAATTAAGGTCGCCGACAATGACAGTTTACCGGTGATCCTTGCCGGAATGGAGAAGAAATACCCCCCTAACAATTAGAAAATATACTGGTCAATTTTGTTTTGACAAAGTCTTTCCACCACAAATATATATTCTGATTTCCCCAAAACGTAGGCCTTATTTTTTAGTTTTTATGGGTAAATTCCTTTACGTTCCTTTGCTTTGTAAAAGGAGCCAATATGAGTACTTGTGATGGCCTTATTTTGAATTCTTTTAAACTTGAGGCGCATACCGATGTATTTAACGAACCCTTAATGTTATAAATAATTACATGTTTGCCATTTTACCTCTTAACTTTCGTTTGACCTAAGAGCATATCCAATGCAACACTCAACTTACAAAACTCAATTTAACACATAGGAATACTTGAGTTTTTGACAAAAAACACTCTTCAATACAACACTCAACTAGAGTCTCAATATGATGTGGCAACAATAAATATTGAGATACTCAAAAGAGAACTCAATTGTTGAGTTTTCTTTGAGTAATTGAGTTCTCTTTTGAGTATCTCAACGTTTATTTTTGTATTTCAATTGGTTCACATCAACATTTTATATATTAATATAAGAACTAAAAGTACATCTAAAGTAAATGTTGAGTTTTTTTAGTGTTGCATTGGAGACGAATTTTGAATTGAGTATCTCAATAGTGCAACTGTAACACCCCAAGCCTTAGCAGTTGTCGATATTGTCCCCGCTTTAACCACCCAGGCCCAAGCCCACACGGGTACGGGGTTTTGTTCTTGGCGAAGGCACCACAAGCCCACCCAAAAGGCCTCGGTACTTACTAAGCTTGAGCATACACATATAGCCCAGTCTCTGGACACTCTTGTGAGCAATGTGGGACTATTACAATCCCCCACCCTCAGCGAAGAGCCGTCCTCGGCTCTGATACCACTTTGTAACGCTCCAAGCCTTAGCAGTTGCCGATATTGTCCCCGCTTTAACCACCCAGGCCCAAGCCCACACGGGTACGGGGTTTTGTTCTTAGCGAAGGCACCACAAGCCCACCCAAAAGGCCTCGGTACTTACTAAGCTTGAGCATACACATATAGCCCAGTCTCTGGACACTCTTGTGAGCAATGCGGGACTATTACAACAACCTAGCAAAGAGAAACTCAACTCATACTTGACACATTCGATTAATTGAGTTTTTGTTGAGTGTTGCATAGGAGATGCTCTAACTGAAAATCTAAGAAGGTTTATTAACAAATAATAAAAACTATCGATCTTCTTCCCGTGCGCGAACAAAAGAGGAGAGGAGCTTCATCTTCTTATACGGTCATTCTAATGCTAGAGAGTTAAAGTTGGAGGGGGTTTCTTGGAGTTTCTTTTCTTTATATTAGTCAGTGTTTTTCCCACATTTTCTTTGGTTTCCAGATCTTATAAAATCAAATCTAAAGTTCTGGTTCTTAGTTTTTAGCTCTTGAGACAGCAATGGAAAGGCTAAGTAATCTATCCAAATTTAACTTCTTTTGGTTTTTTAGGTGGATGCAGTAGCAGTATTTGATATTTTAGGTGGACATTACTTGTTTAATATTTAGATTCGCCAATGTTTATAAACAATAAGATGTATATATACGGGTGTTTTTCTTTTAAAAATCAATTTATATGTGAACGAGTGTATGATACAGTCAAATTTTATTGTTGTAAATTTTATGAAAGTTTGTGCAAGGAGTTAACGAATTTACATGAGCATGCAAGTGTTATGACAGACATCTAAATTTGAAAAATTAGTATTTGAGACATCAAAAGTTCGAAAAAACTAGTGGTTGGGCATTGAGGTAATTGCTAGAAAGGTCAAAATAATATTGAAAATGAGTAGAAAAACACAAAACATTTGAAAATTATTATTCAGGTCAAAAAGTGTGCAAATACCAAAATACCCCTTTTTGTCATTTTGTGTAACTAAATTCTTTCATTTTTCCTTAAACTTTAAATCGATATAACTTTTGTTTGAGATGTCGGATTTCTATAAAAATTGTATATTTAGAAATGATTTTTCATTAGCTTTCTAACAAGATCCACTTTCAATACTTTTTTTCAAAAAAAACACCCAGAAAAAAACGACGTTTTTTCCTTTACGTTTTTCTGCAAACGTGTTTGCAACAATCTGTTATGCAAACATATTTGCAAAAATCTGTTATGCAACTGTGTTTGCAACAATCTGTTATGCAAACGTGTTTGCAAAAATCTGTTCTGCAAACGTGTTTGCAACAATCTGTTATGCAAAAGTGTTTGCAACAATCTGGTTTACAAACAACTTTTGCAAACACGTATTCACAACAATCGGTTTTGCAAACAAGTGTTTGCAACACAAATTGTTGCAAACACGTGTTTGCATAATGTAAACTGCAAACCGTGTTTGCAAAATATAGATTGCAAACATGATTTGCAAGCTTGCATACCCTAATATAATCTTGAGCTGCATATCTTGCAAACTCGATTTGCAAATCGAAAATATAAACTAAAAGTACGTGTCTACGAAATCTTGAGTTCGGAATTGATTTCATCATTCATCATATAAAATTTATGAAGTCTATCATCACTCAAAAATACTTATATACCAACACAAAATAGTAGTTACATTTAGTTCCGTTTGGTTCATCATCCATCGGAATTAGTAGTATACCGCCACAGTCGCTACCATCACCACCACCTCCTCCTCCTCCTCCTCCTCCTCCTTCTCCTTTATCTGTTCTATCCCCATGCTTAGTGTCCCTTGCCTATCAGAATCAAAACTATAGTCTTCAACGTTGGGTGATCCTTGATTATTGGTTCTAACAAGAATTACCTCGTTGAAGCAACGATGAACGAGCCACTTGTCGACATAACCCTTAGTTTCAGACCCCCATTTGTGTAAAATGATTCAGGTATACTGCCATTATCCTCGAGCAAACCTTGAGTTCCTCCACCTTCAATTACAACTCTACAGTAATTTCCAGAATTAATTAATCCATCAAAGAGTAGTAGAGAAGAAGATAATGTTAACAACCAAATCAGTCCAATTTCAACAAGAAACTTTAATAAGCTTGAAGATAAGAAACTTCACTAAGCATTAAAAACTTCACTAAGCTGAATTGCATCTTGGGTTGTAAGAAGATAATTTGAATGGGAAGAATTCAAATGGAGTTATAAGACCACAGTAAAGTTGCATTCCAACAAAAAAAACTTCACTAAGCTGAAGTTCTTACCGAACTCCGAAATGTTAGTATATCACTAAGGTAGTTAACTTAAGCCGGAGTTCTAACGGTTATCTAACTATGGTGCCTTAGATTTTAATCTAACAACTATGTGAAAAAGAGATAGACAAATGAACTCCATCCATAAATATAACTAGTTTTAGCAAGCAAAGTGTAATCGTCTAAGCATGACTAATGCTTACTTGAACCAATATCCGGATTACACAAGGTGCCATGTTATCTCTTTAGCTGCACCCTTACTCTCCCTACTTGCATGTAATCACGCGGATACGCTTTATCCATCTGCAACAAGTGGACGTATTAAATCAACTACCGAGCCATGGAACATCGAAGACAATCACCAAGAAATAATACTATCAAGAAATAAGATAATAAGAGAGTCATCTCAATTTCATAATGAAGCTTAAGAGCGCTGCAACAATCACCAATCTCATCTCAATATAAGTTGGATTTTCCCAAGATTTACTTGCACTTATTTGTCGTCCTTGAGCTATCGTTTTCTTTGAATTAATATAAACAGGATAAATCACAACCCATTTCTTTATATTAGGCACAAAGCCGTCCATGGCTATACAAATAAACTCAAACTATGTCAATTGGGTTGAGAAAAGCAATTATTGAAGATTGAAATGGAAAACAAACTCTTCAATACTGGAGTTTATTAAAACAAAGCAATCTATAATGCAATAAGAAAGCAACCTTTAAGACTACCATCATTGTTGCCATCAATATAACCTTGAAATTTAAATCCACAGATCTGACCACCAAAACAAGAAATGATGGATTCTTCTTCTTATTCTTGAGATTAGGTTTGTTGTTCTTGATGGTGGTTGACATTGTTGTTGGTATTGCGCAGATGATTACAGAAAATGAGTAGATTGAAGTCGGTGACACCATGAGGAGAGAGAGAGGAGGGATTAATAAATTTCTGAAGTAAATGATTTAGGGTTTCAACATACTTATACCAAACTGAAAAATCTAAGATGATGATCAGAGATTCAAAGAGGTTCATGAAGAATAAAAAAGAACTGTTGATTGAAAGAGGTTCATGATGGAAACACGAACTCATAGAAGGAAGAAGAAGAACCATCGAGAAGAAGAAAAATATTCCTCAAATTTGTGGGTTTTGTGAGAGAAAGGAACTTTTAATGTATGAGGGTATTTTGGGAACCTAAATATTAAGAAATGACCTGATTAATAATTTGTGATATTATTTTAAACTTTATGTGTCAATACCCATTATATTTTGAACACTTCTAGTTAATATAAAAAATTACTTGCTTTTTTAGTTATTATAAATAATTTTTTGACCTTAACAACCATTTTCCCTTGGGCATTTCAAGGGATGCAACACGAAGTTATTAAGGATAACCGCCTTTAATTTCTGGAAAGTTAGTCCAATTTAAATCATGCCTCAAACTAAAAAAAAAAACTCAAAATTGTGTCTGGAACTCATCACCCTTACTTATGTTTGTCCATTTCTTAAAAGTGTGAAATTCAAGAAAACTCTAGCAGGATGGAAACAAAAATTGGTATCACAGGCAGGTAGGACAGTGCTCATAAAATCAGTATTAAGTCCTTTATGTGTGTACCCATTTAGCTATCAACTATTACCACAAGGTGTACTTAACAAATTAGAGAGAGAAGAAAGAGCATTTTGGTGGGGACATGGTATACAGGAAAGGAAGATGCATTTTATCAATTGGGACATAATAACAAGCTCTAAAAAGCATGGTGGCCTAGGCATAAGGTCTTTAAAAGAGGTCAATGAATCTCTTATAGCCAAAATGGCTTGGAGATTTCTTACTAACAAACAGGCAATATGGGTTAAATTACTTAGAGCTAAATATCTCCAGAAGGAAGACTATTGGAGTGTAGAAATGAATTCACCTGCATCACCATTTTGGAAATCACTACTCCAAGTTCGAACTACTCTACAACACAATACCATATGGATGATTGGAGATGGGTCTGATACAAGAATATTGGAGGATAGATGGATCCCTGAAATGAGAGATCATATTCCAACATTAATTCAGCAATTACCACAGAACATAACATGGGTTGCAGACTTGATAGATTCAAACTAAAAAACATGGAAAATTCATCTACTCCAACAATTTTTCACCACAGAATCAATCATTGCAATAACCAACATAACAATCTCAATAACAGGTGAAAGGGACAGACTAATTTGGAAGAATACAGAGCAAGGGCGATTCACAACTAAATCATATTATTCAACCATCAAAATTAACCCAACATTACCAATGGAAATAGGTGATTTCCCTTGGTCGAAATTTTGGAAAAAGAAAGAGATGGATCCGAAAGTCCAACTGTTTATATGGAGGTTAATCCATAATGGGATTGCAACAATATCAAATATGAATCATAGACCCCAACAGACAAACCAAAATTGCAAGATGTGTTCCGAGAATGCGATTGAATCACATACCCATCTATTTGGGACATGCAAGACATTCAAAACTTTTATTATTTCCTTGCAGGATGTCGATTTCCAGAATCTAACAGAGGATCCGATACAAAATCTAAAAGACATTCTTAACAAAGGGAAGGATTTGAATGAGTTTTGGTACAAATATACTTATCTGTTGTGGCATTGGTGGAAAGCCAGGAACGAGAAACACTTTCAAAACCAAGATTTTGATTTGAATCGAACTTGGCATAAAATCTCTCTTGATCTCAAAAGATTTCCTTCTTTATCTGTTTTCCCTTCTTTTTCGAACATTTTACAGGACAAAGCATGGAATCCACCACCACAAGGACGAATCAAGATCAATGTAGATGGAGCATTCAGGAGGGATAAAGCAGCAGCAGCAGCAATTGCAAAAGATTGGAGAGGGGAGACGATAGATTCAGAAGTGCATAACTTCCCACCAATTTCATCTCTCCACAGTGAACTAAGGGGAATGGAGCTAGGTTTCCAAGTAGCTGAGAGATTAGGGCTTAATAGTTTCGAGATAGAGACGGACTCTTTAGTCCTGGTAAACCTAATAACGGAAGGACGAGATGCATCCCCGTGGAGATTGATAAACGATCTGGACCGTCTACGTGGCTATCTAACGGGTAGAGATGTGGTAATCAGGCACTGTCCGAGAGAAGCCAACTTAGCCCCACATGAACTGGCGAAATCTCTTATGAATCCATAACTTTGTCTGTATGTTCTGTTTGACCCTTTTTGGGACTTATAAGCTTGTACTCATTGTATCCTTTGGATATTATCTATGAAATTAGCTTTTCCGTCAAAAAAAAAAAAAAATAATCCTCTACAAATTCAAATATTTACTAAATTTTAGAATATCTAAAATTTTCAAACTAAAATCACCCCACACATGAGGAGGGGGCCATTCTCGAAGCCCAAATCATAAAGGGAGAGGCTAAAGTCCCTCGGTCAAAGTGTTGTAAGCACCTGAATTGCCTGGATTAAGAGAGAGGCACAGATGAATAGATGATGGTGGAGGCCAATACGAATTTATCAACTCATTAATAGTTTTCTAAGGTTAAAAGATTCTTCATGTTTTTTGTACATTAGTTCCTCTCACTGATTAATAATTACGAAAACGACAGAGGTTGAAAATATCAGTCTAAATCACACCTACAAAAATTGATTAATATGAGGTCGGGAGTTAATTAGACTGTTAAAAACATTAGGGTTAAAAGTTTTCCTTGTGACATCATCCCATTAGGGAAAATTTTGAGGTAAGTGTAACTTCTTTGTTAGACATAATCTCTAATGAAATACCTTCTTTTGGAAGGATAAGTGAAATTGAAGTTTGAAAAGACATTATTATAGCAAATACATCATTATTAATCATTACCTGTATGGCTGTATAAACCGTGTATACATTTTAAATTATGCACTATAAGACACATGTTAATAAAATAATAATAATAATAGAAATTGTGAGATTCTATTTTGGATTGTGAGATATCTAAACCCGTACTAGACCATTAAACATCTTTAATTCTACACAGTTTAATTTTGGTGCTATTTGACCTACCATGGTGGACTTCACTGAACTTTCTCCCTCAAAAATTGGAGTTTTATAAGTTTGAAGTGGCCCTATATATTTTGTCCTACAAATCTTTTTCTCTTCTACCACACATGGACAGGCATGGCAGTCTTGTGGGAGTGACCCATTTCTCTCTCTCTCTCTCTTATATCATGTAATGGGACCTTATAATATTTAATGAACTGTCGACCCTACATGACTGACAGGTTACAATCTAGAAATGATACCATTTAAGCTTGGTTTTTTGTTTTTGAGATAACTTCCTTGGTTGCAACAACAAAATAAAGCTTCCTTTAGCTAATATGCCAAAATTATGAACAGTTTTTGTCCCGGTAGAAGTATTGTTCTAGTGTTCTTCCCGTGTGTGTTGGTTGAGGTGGTTACATTGTTCCGTTCAATTTATGATTCGTTTAATCATGTTAAGAGGACATAGATCAAATAACTTCTACATCCTGATCAGAGTACGCAGACAAACAAAGTTCATTTTTCTCTATCAACATAACTATGGTAACTTTGTTACTTAATTTGTTCAATGATAATATCTATTTGATACTATTATATTATACTGGGAAATATTTAGAATTCATATTATATATAATTATTATCATTTATCAGTAAAATTAACTAACCAATATTTTTGCGCCGGGCTCATTGTATTTGCCACGTAGATAACTCATTAACCTCGAAACATTTTCCAACTCACAAAAATAGCTGGCAAAGCCACTATAAGCAAAAGTCATTTAACTTATATGTGAGAGAGACTTGTATTAAAGTAAGGAAGTGGCTCAAGTGGGGTTAGATTTGATTGAACAAGAGAGCTCATTAACAAGGTTATTTGCCTAACCAACCATTTTTGTGGACCCAGCACAGAACTAAGAAACATGGACCCAAAAAGAAATTACACTCCTTATGTCAAACCATGAACCATATATCATGATCCACAAGGAAGTATGAGGTATGACAAACTGTGAGCAAATGGATTGACAAATCCACATGGCATCCCATGATTTTTCACCTTTGACATGCCAATTTTGTTCAAATATGTTTTATTGAGTCTTAGATTTCCAACCAGAGATTAATTAGTCAATTTCTAATTTGTCTGCAATATTTGTCACCATGCACATAATTATTTGCATTCATTTATAAAACCCTAATTAAATGCACACCATAACATTAAACACAATATTACTTCATATTCGTAATACAATTAGGGCAATTAAGCCAAATACATATATATTTAATCTTATCAATTCATGCATGAATGATGAATTAATAAAGTCAAACATAAAATATTTAGAAAAAAAAACCCTCATACTTTTGAGGGAAAAAAGAAAGTGAAGGGGTAGGGTAGGAAGGTTATAAATAGCTTGGTCTCACTCTCTAGATATAATTCAGCAAGAGTATACTATATAAGACCTAAGCTTCACACATCTTATCCAAAAACCCTAAAAATTAAAACACACCAATATAAACTAGCTCCCATGTCTTTCTCTTATATATGGGTAGCTACTTCTTTATTCTTTTTTTTTTTTTTTACTTACTTATATTTGATCATCCAGCCTTATTCTTAAGGATAATAGTTCCATAAGTTCTCCCCATCAGAATTATCGGGCGAGTCGTCAGAAGGGGGCTGGTTTCTTGGTGGACTAACTAACATTCCTTGAGCCATATCTGCCAATAAGTTAGGCATATCAAATATAGCTTCATCATCAATGAATTGGTTACTATATGCATTGCCTGTATTTGATGAGCTCCGACTAGACATTGATGGTGGCGGCACATTTCGTGGTCTAGTAGTAGGAGGAGGAGGAGGAGCAATAGCTTCAGCAGCAGCAGTGGCAGCTGCTCGAATATCATCGGGTGAAGAAGAAGCAGGAATTGGATAAGATGAGATAGAATGAGGGAAGTTTAAAACAGCATCAATTCCTCTAAGTGCTAAGGCAGCAACATCATAAGCAACTGCAGCCATTTCTGGTGTAGTAAATGTACCTAACCATATACGTCTTGTTTGACGTGGTTCGCGTATTTCCGATACCCATTTTCCACTTCGGCACCGAATTCCTCGATAAGTCGGGTGTTTTCCGTCTCTTGGTTGGTTAGAAGATGACCCACTACTACGACCACGACGACCTCCACCGCCAGCACTAGAGGAGGAGGAGGATGAGTGTCTGTTCATTGGATTAATGTTATTGATCACGTGGTGAATCGATTGAGAGAGAGTGAGCTGTGGGAAACTTGATCGAGTGAGGTTTGGTATTTATAGGAAGTGAAAGACGAGGGGACTTCGCGGATTTTAATAAAATGACACGTTGCCATGTGGGGGAAATGGGGTGGGGTCAGAATTCAGAAATTATTCTAGGTTGTTGTTGTTTATGAGTAGAGAAGGTTTAAAGTGAAACACATAGTTAACACGCTACCAACTAGAGCCCAGCCCTCAACAAAAAAAAAAAAAAAAAAAAACTAGAGCCCAGAGGGCAATTTAGTAAATTAGTTCTTGAAAAGATGATGTAGCTATCCAATTCCTACACAGATTTGGGGATGGAATTATAAATTGAACTGTTGAGATTAATTTATTAATTTCCTCTAGATGGGTGTTCTGGATTGGGGTTGATTTAGTAAGTGACTCTTTATCTTTGCAACAAAAAAAAAGTGCCTTTATGAGCTCTTACACCATTTGAGTTTTTTGTAGATCTCTATGACATGGGAAAATTGTTCCAGGACCAAAAAATATGATGGGTTGGGATTGGATGGGGAATTGGGAATGGGAGTGGAGTTGGCTACAATAAAAATTTTGTTTTAAATTTAGATTGAAATGGTAACATATAGGTAGAGAGACTAGAATTCTAAGTCTCATTCTTCCAAAAATGGAAGACAATTATAATTAATTCTTGTCCTCTAATATTTGGCTGACTTACATATTTAGGTTTCATATGTTCACCAGACTATCTGAAAAATAAAGATTATGCTGTTATGTCTCATCGTTAAGAAAAATGCTACTGTTATTTTGTAATTCAAATAGGAAATTGGGGCAAAATCTAATTTTGAATTTTTTAAATTAAAAAAGACATCTTCTTTTGGTTAAAAATCTAATTTTTTATTTGTTTTTTGTTAAAAACTCAAATATTTGTATTTTGTTTGGTTAAAATTCCAATATTTTTGCAAAGATGGTGCAATGCTTTCGCAGGGGTGTCGCAAAGCTATTACAAAATTGTCACAAGGTGTTGCAAAGCTATGGCAAAGTGTTGCAAAATTGTCCCAAATTGTTGTAAAATTGTTGCAAATTAAGCTGAAGACTAAATAAAATGGGTTGATCTTTTTCACCAAAGTAAAAAATTTATAGGGAATTTTGATTAAATTTCCCTAATTCAAATGCGTCATACATCATTATCGTTGTCTCCCTAAGAATTTTACTTTTCGAAAGTAGGAAAATAGGAAAGTAAAAAAAAAAGAAATGGAGAAAACATAGTTTCTTAACAAAAAAATCATTTTAGAAAAACTAATATAAAAGGAAAGATAGGAGGGAGATTCTTTTCTAAACTACTAAATATTCAAAAGAAGTAGAAAAAGACCTAAAGATAGACTATGGGCAGGCAGGCGACAGTTGGCTCTTTCCCTATCTTTTTCTCACCCTCAGCTCTTTCGCTATATTTTCCTATTTGGGTCGTAGAAGTAACAGATTGTCATCGTTAATCACTAAAACAAAGGTAGGGAGGGCTATACTATCCTAAGCCTCAACTCTTTCTTCAACCCTCTCTTTTCCGCTAATTTCTCTTTCGCCATTTTTTCTTTCAAACATTTTATTATTTTGTAGAAAACATTATAAAGAGAAAACCCCAACGGAACATTTCATTAAAGCGGCAAACTGTATACTTATAGACATATAGTGGGCAGGGAATAAGTCAAAAATTGGGGTAATTTGGAGACTACTAACTCATAATATAATTTCCTTAAGATTTACTATTGAATTTTTTGAAATAACATAATTACGTTTTGATTCATGGTTTTGAACTTTTGATACATCAAATACATCTATATGTTCATTATTTACATTACGACTTTAATAACCGAGCTATCAACAGTTGACTCTTGACATAATAGTAATGCATTTTGATGATTATCCCTAATCTCATTATTTTAATGTTGAAATTAACTTCTTCTTTTTTTTTTTTTTTTTGAAATGGTTGTGATTAACTCCAGCCTCATAAAGCAGTAAACCCCTTGACTCTTTATTTAGTAATGCCTATTTATGGAAAATGACAGTAATGGAAATAGCTGCTCACAATGTCAGCCGACTCATTCAAGAAATGTACATGAATTAGTATGAATCACATGTTTTCATTGATCCAAAAACGGTACAAGCTTGGACTACTAGCTTGGCCAAAAAGAAGCAAAATGAGAAAATATTATTCTGTTTATATTTTGTGTGGGGTCACATTTTTCCAAAAGAGAACTACCGGACATTGTTCAAAAAGCAGCTACCTATCTATCAGCTATGTGGAGGGAGGCTCGTTCATTTAAGGGTCATGTGGAAATTGACCTTCAATTATTTAGCAACACTACAAGGGTTGATTCCATTTTAGCCCCCTCAAACAATTAACTCACCAAAATGATCTCTTAAAGATGATCAGTTTCCAATTTAACCCCCATTATTATTTTTCAGTTATTTTTCTCGTGAGACGTTAGCGAGCTGGCTTTTCATTTCTAAATTGCCCCTTTGACAATATTTGATATCAACCTCAAATCTTAAGGTCCCAAGGCTCATTAATTAATGTAAAATCAAATAAACCGGATTAGATTTTTTTTAGCTCTTTCTTCTTCCCTCACCTCCTTTCTTTCTATATCTTCTCTTTCTGTCTCTTCACTAACAAGGGACGCCTCTATCTTTTTCAATTCTGGTTTCTTCATTTTCTGTTATGAATGGAATTCTACTGGTGATGTTATGTTGTTTGCAGACATCGAGAATTTTAGCCGGAAATGGTATCGATATTACTATACTTGAAAGACAAAGATCTCGGAAAAATTGGGAACAACAACATGAAAATCAAGAAATTCATAAGGAAACTTAACATCAAAGAACAGTATGAACAGAGAGAAGTAGAGAGATGAGTTCATTTTGATTCTCTCTCTAACTACTTTCTCTCTCTTAAATTTTATCAACTTTAGAATGATCAGTTGATATTATAATTGCTTCTTGCTCTTTACATAACTACAAAGTTACAAGTACCCACATGGAACTTTGGTCAAATGCCATTTCAAAAAAAGAATCTTAGGTCAAATGGGTATATATTTATTTTTCAATAATAAATGAGATGGTTTTTTATGATACATGAATACAACGCAAGAAGAAGACTCCTAAATTGGTAGGAATAATTAAAAAGAAGAAAGATCAATTAAGGGCGATAAATCATATACACTCTCTATTTATTGTAACTACTGAATTATCTTCCATTTTTGCCAAGACTGAGTACCTTAGGTATGACATTCTGATGAGTTTTAGAAATTTTCGGTGAGTATCGTGGTTGGAATGGAGAGAAGGAGGGTTCGGTGTCAGGATAAGTAGAACCAGTGGTGGAAATAATTATGAAAGCACAACCAAGAGAAAGTGAAACGATTGAAACCCACGTGTTTTCTGTTTACATCTTCATGATGGCGTGGACCAGCCTTTAAGAGATTAAACACCCCTCCCTAGTGAAGGCTTTTTAAAACCGTAAATTAACGGTAGAGATTGATTTATTAATTCCTCTAGACGGGTGTTCTGGATTGGGGTTGATTTGGGTTTCCATTCCAAGTCTATCTAAAAATTAAGTGGCTCTTTGTCTTTGGCTCTTTGCAACAAGAAAAAAAGTGGTTTTATCTCTACTCTACCCATTTGTAGCAAGCCACTTAAGTATTGATTGTATTTTGAGCTCTAACACCATTTGAGTGTTTTGTAGATCTCTATGACATGCGAAATGGTTCCAGGACCAAAAAATATGATGGGTTGGGATTGAATGGGGAATCTGAAATGAGAGTGGGGTTGGCTACAAAATAATTTTGTTTTAAATTTGGATTGAAATGGTAACATACAGGAGGAGAGACTAGAATTCTAAGTCTCACTCTTCGGAAAATGGAAGACAATGATTAATTCTTGTCATCTATTAGTTGAGTGACTTACATATTTTGATCAAGAGACTATCTGAAAAGCAAAGATTATGCAGTTTTTTCTCCCATTTTTAAGAAAAAAAAATGCTACTCATATTCTGTAATTCAAATAGAAAATTCGGATTAAGGTTCAATTTAAAAAAAAAAAAAGTTAAAATGACAAATTATATTTTTTAGTTAAAAATCTAAAAAATTTATTTAATTTTTAAAAAAATCTAAATTTTTATATTTTGTTTGGTTAAAACTCCAATATTTTTACAAAGGTGTTACAGCGCGTGACAAAGTTGTTGCAAAACTGTCACAAGGTGTTGCAGAGCTATCACAAAGTATTACAAAACTATCTTAAAATGTTGCAAAGTTGTCGAAAATTGTTGTAAAGTTGTTGCAAATTAAAAAAAAGTACTTAAGAAGTTGAAGACTAAAAAAATTGAGTCGATCTTTTTGCACCAAAGCAAAAATTTTTATTGGGAACTTTGACCAAATTTCGTAATTCAAATACATCATACATCATTACAGTTGTATCCTTAGGAATTGTAATTTTCGAAAATAGGAAAGTAGAAAAAAAGAAAAAAAAAGAAAGAAAGAAAGGGATAAAACATACTTTTCTAACCGAAAAAGTCATGTTAGAATAACTAATATAAAAAAAAAAGAGTTGAACTGTTAAAATTCAAAAGAATTGGAGAGAGCTGTAGTAGAGAGAAAAAGAACTAAAGATAGACGATGGGCAGACGACAGTTGGCTATTTCCCTATCTTTTTCTCACTCTCAGCTCTTTCGTTATATTTGTTTTCTCTGGATCGTAGAAGTAGCCGATTGTCATCGTTAATCACTAAAGCAAAGGTAGAGAGGGCTATATTATCGTTACCCTCCACTCTTTCTTCAAGCCCCTCTTGGCTATATTATTCTAGCCTTCCACTCTTTCTTCAAGCTCCTCTTTTTGGCTATTTTCTCTTTCGTCTTTTTTATATGTTCATCGAGTTAGAAGAGAGAGAAAATGGGAGAGAAAAAGAAGATGAATAAAAGAAAAAAAATTAAAGTTTGAAGGTTGCCGGCCGGAAAAATTGGTCGGCCGACGACCTATGCCGGTGAAGACGATGAGGTGGCGAGAAAATGAGGTGGCAGAGAGAGGTAATGAAATGGAGGAGAGAGAGATGATGACTGCTTAACAGAATTATAAGAGTAACTCAAAAAGAGGGTCATCTGGATATTTTTGATAAAGTAGGAGGTTAGACGAGAAGCTGATCACAAAGATAGAGACTATTTAGGAAATAACCCTACCCAGAAAATCCAAAGGAACATTTCATTACGGCGCCAAACTGTCGGCTTGTAAATATATTGTGGGGGGGAATAAGTCAAAAATTGAGGTCATTTGGGGACTACTAACTCATAATACAATTTCCTTGAGATTTATTATCAAACTTCTTGAAATAACACGATTACAGTTTGATTCATGATTTTGACACGTCAAATGATAGAATATGTTCATTATTTTCATTACGACTTCAATAAAGCTCCTAAAGGCCATATAACTAAAAGTCGTCCTTTCAGATTTTTAATATCGTAAGTTCATTAAACCATAAATTCACTTCAAAAATCGAGCTTGAGACTTCTAAGATTTTAGAATACATACACTACTAACTGAGCTATCAGTTGTTAGCTCTTGATATAATAGTAATGCATATCGATGATCAACCCCAATCTCATCTCATTATTTTAATGTAGAAATTATCATTATTATTATTATTATTATTTTATTTTTATTTTGTTTTTTTATTTTTATTTTGTTGAAAGGGTGGAAATTAACTCCAACCTCATTAAGTAGTAGACTCAGAAAAAAATATGAAATGTAGTACCATCTTTTGATTCAGCTTTAAATTTAGGATTCCATGTAAGAAGATTGTAGTTGGTTTATCTTAATATATCTCATAAAAAAAGAAAAAAAAAATAGCAGACAATGGCCCTTGACTCTTTATTTTATTTTTTTGTTGAAACCCTTGACTCTTTATTTAGCAATGGCTATATATGGAAAATGACAATAATGGATATAGGTACTCACAATGTCAGCCGACTCACTCAAGAAATGTACACGAATTAAAAGGGTACACGCTTGGACTAGCTTGGCCAGAAGAAGCAAAACGACAAAATATTATTCTATTTATATTTTTTGGTGGGGTCAAATTTTTCGGAAAGAAAACTACCGAACATTTTCAAAAGGCCAGCGCTTTGGGGAATAGCAAAATAATTTCCGGCGTGTGAAAACTTGGTCAAAAATTGGTCAATTTTGTTTGACTATTTTATTTAGGGGAAAGCAAAATAGCTTCTCCACCTCAGCTCTCTCTCTCTCCACCTCATCTTCTCTCTCCCCACAACTCTCTCTTCTCCGACAGGTCGCCGGCCGGAAAATTTTCCGGCCGGCGATCATTAAAAAAAAAAAATCACTCTCTCTCCCTCCTCTCTCTCTCTAAAAAACTTTTTCATTTTTTTTTTTTGCTTCTTCTCTCTCTCTCTAGAACAAATCTAGAGAGAGAGGACCTGTTGAAGGTCCTGTTCGGGACCTTCATCAGATCTGATGAAGGTCCCGAACAGGACCTTCAACAGCCTCTCTCTAGATTTGTTCTAGAGAGAGAGAGAAGAAGAAAAAAAAAAAGTTTTTTAGACAGAGAGAGGAGGGAGATAAAGTGAAAATACTTTTTTTTTTAATGGTCGCCGGTCGGAAAATTTTCCGGCCGGCGAGCTTGTGGGAGAAGAGAGAGTGAGGTGAGGTGGAGAGAGAGTGAGGTGGAGTGTTTTTTTTTATTTCCCCTTAAAATTTATTTCCCCGGAAAATTTCTAAAATTCTGCATATTCCCTTTAAAATTTCACACCCCGGAAATTATTTAGCTTTCCCCAAAGCGCTGGCCTTTTCAAAACGCAGCTACTGAGCTACCTATCTCTATACGGAGGGAGGGTCGTTCACTCATGGGTGAAGTTTTATAGGGTCACCCCAATTTTGTTAAACGACCTCCCAACCATTTCACTTGGTAAATTATTATTGAGGGAGTCCTTTTAACAAAAATGAAGGGACCCTATAAAATCTCTCATCTAAAAATTGACCTTTCATTATTCAGCGATAGTAAGACTGCACTTCCAAAGTAAGAATATATATGTGTTGATTCATATTTCATTTTCTATGTTTTCGTCAAATGTTAATTAAGTGGTTCATGTGCTAACTACATTCGTTCCTTATGACAAAAAATATTTAAATTTATTTAGACATTGATCTCCAGATATTAGTAATTTTAGGACTACACCCCAAAACAAAAATGTCTTGGATTGACTCTCATTCAGGAAAGTGAGTTGTTTGCCTACCACATGCATAAGTTTTTTATATTATAAGTAACAAGTCTAAAACTAACTAAGGACTAGACTTTGTATGTAACAATTATATACTTGAGACTTTTCCGAATCTCTCCAACTAATCAAACTTAGTACGTAGACGACCAAATACTCTGGTACCCTAATTTAAATGTTCATCGGTAGCCTATCTAATATATCTAGCCTGATGGGTCGAATCCGTCTAGGACTTCGGCTAGCCTATTTTCTTTACTATTTCTGGTTATTTGGATCGGGCTCTGGGACGAACTTTGAATTCTTGGACTAATCATTTTCTGTACATTATGCAATTTTGAGATCTTAGATTATGTTGTCAAATTAAGATGAAATTTTCATCATAAAAATCATCTTTGAAAACCTATGGAAATAAGAGGATTACGAATCCGCACGCGAACTACTTAATTGGTATTTGTCAAAAAAATCGAAAATGAGAAAAAATATTTATGTTTTGGAGGTGTAGTCCTAATATCAGTAAATAGTTGGGGGTCAATCTCTAAATAATCTAAATATTTCATGAAGGGTATTTTTTTCATTAGTCACACATGTGGTTTTTTTTTTTTTGATGAAGGTGTCACACATGTGGTTGGTACACGAACTTTAACGAAAAAAAATCGAAAATGGGAATCAACGTAATATATATTTTTATTTTAAGGGTGTAGTCCTACTATTGCTTAATAACTCGGGGTCAGTGTCTATATGGAAAGTATACATTTTATTTTAGGGTACTTTGGTTACGTGGAACGATGGAAAATTCTTGTTTTTTTTTTGTCTGTGAAATTGAGCTCAAAGTGTTTGGAATTGTGAATATCTGCACAAAGTGAAAGGACTTTATCTCGTGATTCTCAAGTGAAGACTTGCGAGTGGCACACTACTGCATGTAAGTAACTAACATTAAAAACTCAAGTTATAATGATTTAAACCATAATTTAAAAAAGAATCAACACATTTACACTGCCCAAAACAAATACAATTATATTAGAGCCCAATACATTCACCTATATATATAGTTATAATGAGTAGGGATAAGCTACCAACTAACTTATAGGGTGTTATGCCAGGTACATTTATTTTTGTGAGAATCCAAAAAGTTATTCAATAAGAAGAGACACATAATATATATATATATATATATATATGCCCTAGTTAACACAAACACTGTGCCCCTACTCAATGAGCTGCCACTGGCCATTGATGAGCTGCAGTAGGCCATTGCCTGTATGTGACGAACTCTCACTAGACATTGATGGTGGTGGTACATTTGGTGGTCGAGTAGTAGTATGAGGAGGAGGAGGAGGAGCAATAGCTTCAGCTGCAGCAGCGGCAGCTGCTCGAATGTCTTCCGTTGAAGAAGAAGCAGGAATGGGATAGGATGAGATAGAATTGGGGAAGTTTAAAACAGCATCAATTCCTTTAAGTGCTAGGGCAGCAACATCATAAGCAACTGCAGCCATTTCTGGTGTAGTAAATGTACCTAACCATATACGTCTTGTTTGACGTGGTTCGCGTATTTCCGATACCCATTTTCTTCTTCGACAACGAATACCTCGATAAATTGGGTGTTTTCCTTCTCTAGATTGGTTAGAAGATGATCTACCACCACGACTACTCCCACTTCCACCACCACTAGAGGAGGAGGAGGAATGTCTGGTCATTGGATCAGTGTTATTGATCAGGTGGTGAATTGATATGAGAATGAGATGAAAGAAACTACAGAGTAAGAGAGAGGGAGAGTTTGAAGGAGGTTTGATATTTAAAGGGAGGGAAATGGGGTGTATTAGTAAAATGACATGTGCCCGTGTGGAACTCACGAGAAACAAGGCATAAAGTGAACACGTAGTTAACACGCGAAGAACGGGAGCTGATTGGGCAAGTTTGTAATTGGAAAAGTGTCTTAGGTGGTCAGTAGGACTAGTAATAATTTTTATCTTTTCCGGCCATTTAAAAGCCATGTAAAACATGTGGTGCACTTGTATTGTTTTTTTTTTTTTTTGAAATAGTCGCAGCTAACGACGATGTATCCTAAAACGGGTTGCACAAATTAAAAAGTGTGGACTCGATTAGAAGAATTGACTAGAAGGAATATGACAAAAACAAGGATTGGATTCCAATTGGACAAAGAGTTGTCTAAAATAAGTCGGCTGGGAGTCGGACCCAAAGATGGCACTTGCTCGGGTACGTGGCCCGGGCCGAGGCCATGACCAGCCAAGCTTGTCCCACTGGCAATGGAGCTAGTGGACAACCACCATTAAAGGGAGTCATCTTTTAATAAGAATCCATATCAGAGTTTAAGTCTGATCAAATCCTAGATAAAATTTATTTCTAGTCATTTTGGAGATAAGGTAGTAATATATAACTAAATGTATCTAGTTAACCATAGATCATCTATTAGCTCAATTGGTATGGTTCGTGAGCTTCCAAACTAGTATATTAAAAAGAATCCTACCTTGTACAAATATATTATTTTATTTATGTCATTTTAAGTCAGTTATGTTCACTAAAAATCTTCATTCTGTCTTTGACCATGTTTTTTTTTTTAGAATTGTTCAGCGTGCCTCGAACTCTTGACCATGTTTGATAAGTTGCACATTAAACATTCAATATAATTTTATATTAAGATACTAAATGGTAGCACATCTACTCTGAAAATTTTGGAGGGCTCAAGTTCGATTCACAGTGGAGGCGGAATTCATGATTTATTGTACTCGGATTATTAAATGTATAAATAATGAATGTCCCATAAGATAGTCTGTATGATCTTAAAGCGTCATATCAAAATTATAAGTGTCATTTATGAGCATATTCCATCATTTGATGTATTAAAACCATGAAAAAATGTAACGGCGTTATTTAAAAAAAGAAAAGAGAAAACATTCCATGAAAATTTAAAAATAGAAATAGTTTTGCTCAAAGTGATAGTGGATTCTTAGAGTAGATTCCTTATAAAAATAAAAGTTTAAAAATTGAAATTTTTTTCTTCGACTACTTTTTCCACAAATACATTTGGATGCGTCATTTCGCTGATAAATGATCTTGCATTTTGTTATATTTTTGTCTGTAATCTTTTATGTTGCACGAAAGACCCGTAATGTAATTTTGTCTTAGTAAAAACCTCCAAAACAACCCTCTAATTTGGGTCCGTGGGTATATAACCCAAAATAATGTTCAAAAAGGATTTAGGGTCCAATCTTCCCAAAAAATGGATTTTTAGTCCTTTTGCTCTTGGGACTAAAAACCCTTAATATATATTACATAATTCCTTCCATGTCCCAGTCATTTTTTGCGGGATTTTAATATGTGGGGCCGGACAAAAATTTCAAATGGTTTAATGTACCTTGATTTTAGGATAAATTTAGGAAAAAACGGATAGATTCTCACGAAATTTTCTCTCTCTTCTATAATCTGTTTAGAAACAAAATCCAAACTTTTGCAAATCAATTATCTCTCTCTTCTTTACACATTTAATATGGAGATTTATTAGCCAAAAATATGGAGATTTATTAGAAACAAATGGATAGAAACAAATCATAATTTCTCTCTCCTCTAAACAGATTTGGAAATCAAATTTTCTATTTCCTATTATCCGAATCAATCAGAAACCAAAATCCTAACCAAAACCAAAACGTCATCACCACGAATATTTCCAAATCAATTTTCTCTCTCTTCTTTACAGATTTGGAAACCAAATCAATTTTCTTTATCTTACTATGTAAATTTTTTTTCGATTCAAAACAATTTTCTCTCACTTAACTTTCAGATTTGGAAATAGTATATAATCTAGGATCAATTTAGCGTGATTTGGGGGTTAATATACAAAACATATATGTCACTTTCTCTCACTTAACTTTTAGTTTTGGAAATAGAATATTTTTCTGGGAACATTAAAGCAGCATTTGTTTTCGTTTTTACTCATACATAAATACTCATCGAATACAAATTATGAAATAAATACGGAAATTATGTATTATTTATGACGAATAAACCATCATTTGTCAAGTATACAACGTAATTTAACAAATGTATTTGGGTATTGTTCAGTAAATTACACATAATTTCTTTTACATAACACATCGTTTACATTCTGTTACAAAAAAAAAAAAACGTACAAAATCTTCTCTGGTTCAATAATGGTGCCCATCCATGTTGCCCTATTGCTTGGAATGCTAATGGAGGGGGCCGAATATGAGGCTTTTCCAAGGAATCATGATCAAGATCCATTCAAGTGTGCATTTCTTATGAAATATTTCGAGGAGCCAATCAAAAAGTCAAGTAACAAGAACAAGGGTATTTCAAGTTTGATTTGCTTATTTTGATTTGATGATTCTGCCTGGAACTCCATCTGTGATAACAAATGGAGAGAGATTAATACATATAAATTATATAAAAAAGTATATTATTTACAATAAATTACATGAACATTTACGTAAATTATATGTAATTTATTTCAAAGTACACGGGATTTACATATATAAGCGAAGTTGTTATAATAATGAAACAAGTACTGTTTTTGAGATTAAAGCATAATTAATGTTCCATATAATATTCATGATATTCGTGATAAAGTATATATAATTTGTTAGAAAATACATATATCATGTTCTCATTTTGAAAAACATCGTACGGGAGATGTTTGCATAATTTACTATAAATTATGGTAATTTATGATAAAGTACATGTACTGTTAATTCTGTTATGAGGAACCGTACGAAAAAACCACGTTTCATAAATCCGTACGGATTGAAAACCAGATCTGAAGAAAAAGTACGAATATCATTAGGTTTAAACTACATATCTAAAGATATCTGATATGATGATTGATTGCAACAATAAGTATACTCGATTTATAGGAATTAGTAATGAAGGATTATCTCATCAATATCGAAATCATTAAAGAAACTTTTAGAGAGAGAAATACAATAATAACATACTCGATTTGAAACAGAACCATTAAAGAAGAATTTTGTTTACCTGATTAACAATTAAAAAACTGATTTTGAAAAACTCTAATGAATATGAAACAATTTCTTTGTTTTAATGGAAGATTTTCAGTAGATTAAGATGTAGAGAGAGAGAATCAACTACTATAAACTGAAACTTATAAATTGATTTATGTTTTACCTGATTAACTTGATATGAAGTGACATAAATAGAAATGGAGTTCTGAGCTTTGTTGGGTTTTGGTGTATCCTATACACTACCTAGTGTTGTAAGCGGAATCTCAAACATCTCATGTTTAACACTAGATTGCCCAGGACCTATATGCATAAACTAATCAATGAACTAGAGAGGGATAAATACCTTAACGCGTTTTTCCCTCGAACCATTCCAATCGCATGCAAAGATCGAGAGCTCCAACTGTAGCTCCTCTACTTGAGACACCGAGTGAATAGACTTGATCTCCCTTCCTTTCAGACTGCTAGGACTTAATAGAAGGTTGAGAAGAACTCTTCTTCTTGACTAGATTGATAGAATGGGAACTTTCTCTCTATATTCCTCTCTCTCCAATAGCTGTATATTCAGAGAGAGAGAGAGCTGTATATTTTTCCTTAGAGAAAAATCCACACCTTTTCTGTTCTCAACTGACCCAATATATAGACAAACCCTAATTAGAATCTCATTCAGATTAGGTTTTCTATTTTCTGGGTCACAGAAAAGATAATTACCAAAATACCCTTTTTGGGGTATTTTGATAATCCCCTTAAGTGTGGCCGGCCAGGGCAGCCCACCATGGGCCTTATGTGGCCGGCCCACTTACTCTGGTCGGCCATCTCATGGCCGGCCCAAAGAGCCTTCCTCTATCTTGTCCCGAATCTCCATTCGGACCCTTTCGGCCTTTCCAGTTGAATCCCATCCAACTTTAGCCAGTTCCCGTCTAGTCAAATCTCTCCGATCAAGTTACCACTCTTATGTGTAACCCGTTGTAGGATCCGGTCTATGTTAGCCTCGAATCAACTCCTTGATCCGATGATCGTAGTTGGCTTCTAGCAAAGCATTACGACCCCTAATTGGACCGGACTGGATGATCTTTACGTGTGGTCATCGTTATCCTAACTGACAAATTGATCGCATTGCCACCTTGGTCGAAGGACATCTCCTTCAGACCGAACGGATAAATCCTTCAAGCTTGTGTATTGGATTAGAAGACGAATGTTTGAAAAGCAATCTAATGAAGATGAAACAAGATTTCTGAGTTTAATGGAGGTTTTGTTATGTGAATCGGATTTAGAGAGAGAGAAAATAAAGAGGTTTCAGTTACTGGAAATAATGAATCACGTTTCTTTGTTTAGAAATGTGATTGGAGAGGGAATGTGGGAGATAAAAATGGAAGAAGATCTTTATGAATTTTGAAGATAAATCAGTTATAATATATATTACTTTGTTTAAAAACGTGATTGGAGAGAGAATGTGAGAGATAAAAATGGAAGAAGATCTTTATGGATTTTGAAGATAAATCAGTTATAATATATGAGGAAGGTTAGATTAGGAATTATGATTTATTTGGTATTATAGGGATTTGTGTTTTTTCTCTAGATGATACCAAACGGACTAGATATCCATTTATATTGTTTTTTTGGTTTTGAAACCCTTTATAGGATTAGAGAGGACTAAATGTCTTATTAGGACTCGTTTTTTGGGCTATAAACCCAAAAATTCCTCTAATTTTAGGGGCCCACAATTTTAATTCTTTTGGGCCGTCGATTTGGAAAAATAAGAAAATTTTAATAGAAAAAAAGAAATTAGTAACCGGGAAGAGTACTCTTAAAGAAGACTTTACTAATTGGGATAGTATCACTCTAGGTTTATCGCATATTTAACAAGCCCTGAAAACAAAAACTTCAATAAGATTGATGAAATATCAAGTTCATACAATGAATATTTAACATGTAAGCCCTGAAATATATGATGTTTCATTTTAAAAATAATTTTCAAAAATTTGGTTGTTGAAATCTTGTATTTTATAGGTTGTGTTTGGTAGGTGATTAAAGAAAAAAAAATTGTGTACTAATCCAGAAGTTCTGTCTATAGATCAATTAGTACGAAATATGAATACACATCCTCTAGTTATTAACATTTTTAGTAAATAATACAAGTGTTGGCAATTCTTTTCTTGCAAGCAGGTTTATTAAGAAAGCAAGGTTCAATAGGCTAACATGGTATGGAGCTAGTGTCACAAAGATGGATTGGATATTTGTACCATAGCTCACCGTATAGGAAGAGTGTCGAGTGACTCCAACCCTAACTATTAGAAGAGATACCTACATTGTTCGCCGACTCTCTCTCTACGTAGGAAAGAATTTTCTTCCATTGATTAATAGTCCAGATTAGGTACTCTATTTCTTTCATACTTTGTTGGTCCTTCAAGATAAGAGAGCATGTATATTGGTGGTCATAGGTGGACATACTTAATCTCAAAGTACATCAAAACTACTCCATTTCAGTCGGTTCTTTTATTTTTTCTTATCTAGAGTAACTTCAAAGAATACCAAGAGTATCTGTTTTTGGATACTATATCTATATATAAATCTAAAGTTTCATACATCTATCATCCATTCTTTTTATCTCTCTTGGTCTAACTAAATTAACCGTAATTTAATTTGTTAGTATGGGTTATTCTTCTTCTCTTGTTCTTCTTTTGTTGCTAGTAATTATTCCATTTTCATTCGCAACTCTCGATGTTCATTATTACGAAAAAACATGTCCTAGAGCTGAAAATATAATCTTAGATACTATACGTAATGCATCCATGTATGATCCTAAGGTTCCTGCACGAATTCTTCGTATGTTTTTCCACGACTGCTTCATTAGGGTATGGTTTATTTTTGTTCGTTTCATTTTCTTTTAGTGTTAAATGAGTATGTTTGAATCTTAATAATTTGGTTCAATTTGATATGTATTATTTGTAGGGTTGTGATGCATCTGTTTTGCTAGATTCAACACCAAGTAACCAAGCTGAGAAAGATGGTCCTCCAAATATTTCGTTACGATCGTTTTATGTAATTGAAGAAGCTAAAACTAAGTTGGAAAAAGAATGTCCAAAAACAGTTTCGTGTGCTGATATTCTAGCCATTGCGTCAAGAGACGTAGTAACTCAGGTAATTAACCATCTCCATTGTGGGATGTAATAAGATCGTCTTAGGGCATACGTACATATTTGACAATAGTTTTCGTCCATTCTTTATCTTTTGAAAGTAAAAAAGTAAGAAATGTTCGAGCAACACTGATATATGATATACGTCAACGTCCTAGACGAGCTGAGCCACCTCTCATGATTAGGACTAAAAATATGTTGTTAATTAGCATATTTCTTAATTACATATCTTAATCATCATTTTTCTTGATGTTTTTTAATTTATTTCAAAAGTCTGGAGGTCCACATTGGGATGTTCTAAAAGGAAGAAAAGATGGAAAAATATCAAAAGCATCAGAGACAATAAATTTACCAAACCCATCCATGAATGTCTCACAACTCATTCAAAGCTTCACAAAAAGAGGACTAGATATCAAAGACTTGGTTGCTTTATCTGGTGGTCATACTTTAGGGTTTTCACATTGTTCTTCGTTTCAATCTAGACTTCGTAGTTTCAGTTCTACGAACGATGTCGATCCCACAATGAACGACGAATTTGCAAACAAGTTAAGAAAGATTTGTAGTCAAAATAACAAGAATTCAAGTTCTGGCCAGTTTTTAGATTCAACTTCAGCAGTATTTGATAATGATTATTATAAACAAGTTATGACAGGAAAAGGTGTTTTTGGATCTGATCAAGCTTTGGTTAATGATTTTAGAACAAAATGGATTGTTGAATCTTTTGGTAGAAATGAGGGTTTGTTTTTTAAAGAATTTGTTTCTTCAATGGTTAAGCTAGGGAATGTTGGTGTTCTTAATAATGGAGATGGTGAAGTAAGGTTGAAATGTAATGTGGTGAATAATTGATCAAGATAGACACAGAAAGAGAGAGAGAGAGAGAGAGAGAGAGAGAGAAAGTTTGATATGTCCAATAAATGTTTAAGTGAGTTATGTTGTAAACTTGATCAATCTTAAGTTTTTTTTATAACAATAAATTAATAAAAGATTTATTTTATTGTAATCGACAATTAAACGCGAAATTGTGCATTTCTCTTTTGAAGGTTCGCATGGTTTTAACAGAAGATCAAGAATCTTGCTCAACTGTGATAGAAAGATCTCATGTTTTATATTATAGTTCATAAAATGTTATTTTGGCCATTTCTTATTTCAACAATATTACTTAGCCGGACAAAGGTGATCCGTAATAGCCCGACAAACGTGGCTCAAAGTGGGCGGACAAAACATATTTTGTAGAAATATCGACACAACGTAATGGAATTACTTTGTTCGGACCATTCTGGTCAAATAACATTTTCATTCTTATCTAGCGAGTTAAAGAAACATCAAAGTCCACCACAGGCTTAGTGGATGGACATTCACTCCGCAACACGGAAGTCCCTTGTTAGATCCCCTGAAAGTGCACAAAGTATCAATGTCTTGTAATGACTACCTTAAACCAGGGGCAAGAGACAGATAAAGTGGAGCGCCTTTAGAACTCACGGATTATACATGAAACCTCTCAGGGGCCTTTAGCCGATTTTGCGTTAGATTGGGTCATCCAGTTTACCATCAGAACAGTAATAGCTAAGACAACAGTCACAAGATGTACTTACTTATCTAAAACGTGGCCAAATCTTATTCGTTGATTCTGATGTCATCTAATACTACTATTAATGTCTTGAAGATATTTTCTGACCAACGGACCTCTTCCTGTTTCTCTCTTCCTGGGGTTTTAGGGTTTTCGAGAGTTTCAGCTATCTGGTGGTGTTCGAGACTTTCGGCTTGTGGTCTTTTTTAAGGTAAAGATTCGTAAACAATCTTCCTTTAATCATTTCACCTCGTAATCAAGATTTGACAGGTTTGATTTACCTTCAACTTGACCATAGATCAATCTGTTTCTCGCAGATCTATCCCTTAACTTAGATCTTAAACCCTAGATCTGTCTCTGCAATTGATATTTCGTTTATTAGGGTTTTATGTGTTTATTGAATCTTCTTGTCTCTCTATTACTGTAGATCTGCTTGTTCTCTTTCTGTACTCAAAACCTAGTTTTTTGTTGCAATAACTTCATCTTTAGCTCATACAAAGACACGTCTTGAGCTCAAAACCTAGTTTATTATATAAAGTATCTGACTTTTTCGAAGATACATGTTTAGATTTAGTCTTCTTGTAATTATGGTGTTTTCTTGCTTCGGTGATTAAATATTGTTATTTTGCTAAGTACATTGGGTTCTTTCTTATGCACATAGTTTGGTTATTTAACTGTTGTGGTGTGTCTATATTATAGGTGAAGAAGAGTTTGTTGGATCAATTGATCAGGAAAAATGAGGCCTATCTTCTGTGGGAATTTTGAGTATGAGACCCGACAGTCCGATCTTGAGCGACTTTTCAATAAATATGGAAAGGTTGAGAGGGTAGATATCAAGTCTGGTTAGTGAAATTTAATTTTTGTGCACTCCTCCATTTTGTATTATTTCTTTTTCGAATTTATGTTAGGGAATTTTCTTTATGTGATTCCACATTTCCACTTGTGTTATTCTTGGCTTGACATTTTCTTCATCCCTTTGCATCGGCTTGAAGGGATTTGAGTACCAGCAAACTGCAGGGTTAATTTTCAGTTTCTTTTGGGTATTACTAAAGCATAGTTGTTGCTCGCAGATCCAACTCTTGATTTCCTTATTAACCACGTGGGAAGAAATTTTTGAAGACAATTTATATTATCAAATATCTGTGTGCAGAATCTAGAATTATTTTTCTTGACCATCGAGCAAGGATTGATCAAAACTGGGAGTTACAATATATACATCTAATATATGGTGTTTACTGATAAATAATAAGTCAATTTTGTTTAATAGTTTAATGTCGTATTTCCAATGTGGCTACTGCCGTCAACAAGATATTTCATCAAGCTATGACCCTTTTCAATAAAGGTGGGTAGCTTGAATACACTGGTTCTTCAGTTGCAAGAGGCATTATCATCCAGACTTCATGACATGATGATGGTGGCGCTTCTCTTGGAATCCTTATCGGGGCGTCAAGATATTTTATGAAAAAGCAAATCTGTTTCTCAAAGTGTGCACCGCCATACTCAATAGTTTCTTTGGCGCAGGATTATCTTGGAAAATCCATGCTCTTCCTGGATGATGGATTGCTCATCTGCATTTCCTTTCATGCTCGCCTTTTCAGAATTCCCGATCTGATCCATCAGTGGCACAACCACCTTACATATACCTCAGACACAATTGCCTTTCATTCTTCATGACACCGTCGGTCACCATTTTCTGACATGCCCCCAAGATAGAACATGTGCCGTTCTCATGCCTAATGACAGCAGAATAGGACCGAGAAGACACACTTTTGTCCCTTGACATCATTTAATTCATCAAACAGGTCTGTTACTGTTTCTTTTGGTCAGTTAGTTTCTAGTGTTAGATAGAAGTCCATCTGTTTTGTGCGTTTCACTTCTGGTGGAAAGTGTAGGAGCAGCCACCGCGCATTTGTTATTGAAGAAAGCCTTCGAGGGAGGACGTTTTAAATCTTTAGCTGGTATTTCTGTGTCAAGATTTGCTATGTCCTGTTTCTGATAATTTGAACTATTAACGTTTATAGGATTTGCTTTCGTCTACATGGATGATGAGCGAGATGCTGAGGATGCAATTCGAGGACTAGACCGGGTAGAATTTGGTAGGCAAGGTCGTCGGCTTCGTGTTGAGTGGACAAAGGTAGTATTGGGCGCCTGATCTTATCCAATAGATTGTTCATCTTGCCTGCTCAATTTTGATTTATGTTGCTTCTCTATTATGTATTGTAGCAAGAACGAGGTATTCGGAGGCCTGAAGGTTCGAGGAGATCTTCAGCTAGTTCGAAGCCCACAAAAACATTATTCGTCATAAACTTTGACCCAGTTCACACTAGGACAAGGGACCTCGAGAGACACTTTGATCCATATGGGAAGATATCAAATATAAGAATCAGAAGGAATTTTGCTTTCATTCAGTTCGAAACGCAGGAAGATGCTACCAAAGCACTGGATGGGACCAACATGAGGTAACCTATTTTTCTTTGTCTATCTTTCTTTTAATATCATTTTAAAATGTCATACCATAAGTAGTTTTTGTGTTAGAGACGAAGCTTTCAACTTAATTAACTTAATTATCTAAACTTTTGTATTTTTTTGTGTAGTAAGTTGATGGATCGAGTTATTTCGGTAGAATATGCCATTCGAGATGATGACGAAAGAAAAACTGCTTACAGTCCTGACAGAAGAGGGCGGGATAGATCCCGTGAACGTGGGCGGTCCCCTAGTCCTTATCGAAAAGAAAGAGGTAGCCCTGATTATGGTCGTGCTCCTAGCCCCAACAGAAGGCATGAATCAAGGGAAAGAAGCCCTTATAGGAAAGAGAGGGCCAGCCCTGACTATGGTCGCGGTCCAAGCCCAGTACCAAATAGAAGGCACGAAGCAAGGGAGAGTCCTCGTCGTAGAGACCGTGCAAGTCCTGATCGGAGTAGAGACCGTGCTAGTCCTGAGCGTAGTAGAGATCGAGCTAGTCTTGGTCGAAGAGATCGAGTTAGTCCTGATTATGGTCGTGGCAGAAGCCCAAGCCCTGCCGCAACCAAAAGGAATGGAGCAAGGGAAAGCCCATATGAAAGAGAAAGAGAACGAGAGAAAAACAGCCCTGATTTTGGCGGTGATCGTAGCCCAAGTCCGATTCCAAACCGTAGGCATGAAGCAAAAGAGAGTCCCAACAATGACAGGCCTGAAAGTCCAGTCTACGAGAGAGAACGCAGGTAAGCATAGCTTTCCTTCAATGGCAATTCAACATTCTCTTATCCGATCCATCATGAACTATTCCCTTTCTCTTTCTAACTTGTTAAAGTTGCATATGGTTGTTTCAGTCGCTCGCCACCAGCCCGAGAAAGATCAACTTGATATCGAGCACAAGTTTGCAGAAGAACATGAAGGATGGAGAATGTGGACTATTGAACTGGTTAACTGGATGCTGAATTACCATTTTAAGGTTCAAAGTTGGTTTCGTGGAGGATTTTATCTAGTAGAGGGATAATTGTGATTGAGAAAGAAACACCATTAGGGTCTAAACTTTAAATATTTTCAAATTGTTGTACTGTTTTCTGGATATCTCATGTGTTTGAATGTTTTATTTACTCAAAATCAACTTAAAAATTTTGGCTGTTGTTTAGTCTTAATCTAGTCTACTTTCTATTCTCTTTTTCTGCTTCCATTTAGTTGGCGTTATTGTCCATGGAAACCAATCTCAACAGGAAAAATGATAGTAAATGGATATATGGGTTTTTAGCTGAAGTTTATGCCATAAACTCGTTATGAGGTACTTATGTTTGTTCGAAGGACGAAATAACTCTAAATATTAACCTAAGTTTGACTGAGCTAAACAGAAGTAGCTCTCTGTTTATGTAAAATAGCTCTCTACAAATAAGCCACCAAGGTTTCATATCCATTTGGACACCACAGCCAAAGTGGTCGCCAGGAAAACGTCTAATTGTTTCCCGCCAGAAATAATGGTCACTCTATCCAAGAGAAATTATGAGGTACTACGACCACCACCATACTAAACCAACACAACCTCCCGATTCATTAACATCATCTGCTAGGTCAAATACTGAATAACGTGACCGACCTTAAGTAGTGAGATATCAAACTTGATATTCATTTACAATAACAAAAACTTGATGTATGGGTGTTTAAATGAAATTTTGTTTGTTCTGTAAGGTTACCGCAATTCCTCTAACGAACCCTATCGAAATCCTCCTAACAAAACAAGAAGGATAGAGAGAAGACGGTGTGGTGTGGTCCGTGTGGACGTGTGGTGTGGTGTGGTATTCGAGGGAGAAAGAGGAGGAGAGAGAGAAAGTGGCACATCTCTCTATGAATCTTACTACTAACTGAAACATTCCATCTCTCTCCCTCTCCCTTATACCAAGACGAAAACTTCGTTTCATTTCCATCACCAAATTTTCTCACTTCTTCATCTCGATTTCTGCTTTCTAAAGGTATCAAATTAGGGTTATTATATGATCTGAACTTCAATTTATTTTAAAAGTTTGTTTAGTTTCCAACTGATTATGCGTTAATGAAAGCACGAAACAATTTCGTCTTTGAATTTGCTTTAAAAAATCATCTCTGATTAAGTTGCTGGTTTGTTATATTCCTGTTTACTGTTGATTTGTAAAAGAGCTTGATTTGAGTTTGTGTTTCTGAAAGTGACGTTTACTTGTTTAGATTTGTTGTACTTGTGATTATTATTAGGTTCATTGTTAATTAGATGTTATTTTCTTGTTTGATTTCAGTAATCTGAGTTTTTTTGCCTTGATATTTCAGCTCAAGTACATGAATCAGTTGAGATATTTGTGTATCAGATTGTTTGCTGATACTTGTTAAGCTGAATTGCTGTTTATTACCGAATAAGTATTTATGATTCAGATTTATAGTTTGATGTCATGAAGTATATGATACCTATTTAGAAAAGCAAGTTCCCCAATCAAATCAGCAAGATTTTTACTCAAAACGACATGTGGAAACAATATACAAACTTTAACCTTGGTTTCCGCCTACTACTACCCCCCCTCTTGTCAGAAACTATATAACTTCTAAGGAAATTTGTTAAACAAATTTCATTAATCTTAATCTAGTCTTTTTCACTGTTGTATATATTGGTGTTTTGTGTCTATACTCTTACCTACCTACTGGCTACTGTAGTACACAAAAGTTTTAAGAATCAATTTTTTGTCTTAGGGCTGTTCATTTTGATAACACGAAATTTGTTCTCGAGGTAGCACCGATGTACAAGCATCAAAAACTTAATAATATTCTACACATTAAGAACTCATTTCCTTGTGTTTCCTCAACTTTTTGTGTATTTGAGATGTTTAAACTTTTCAAAATGGTTAAAATGTTTGCGTTATATAACGACATAAATATTCTGTCTCATTCTAATGTACTCCCTGGAAAAAACTTTTTCTGTTTTAAGTTCTAACTGGATTTCTGCCATATAGATGTTCTTGAGTACTTTACCTGAAAGAACTGCTTTTATTTTCTATTATGTGGTCTCTGTAATTGATAGGTGGTCTGTTTGCTGAGCAGGTTAGTTTGGGAAAAAAAAATGAGTACACTAGATGCAACCAGGGCAGAGCTTGCTCTTGTGGTTTTGTACTTGAACAAAGCTGAAGCCAGGGATAAGATATGCAGGGCAATACAGTATGGTTCAAAATTCTTGAGCAACGGAGAGCCTGGTACAGCACAAAATGTTGACAAGAATACTAGCTTGGCTCGAAAAGTATTTCGTCTCTTTAAGGTTTGATGATGTACTTCTCTTGTGGTACTGATTTGAGATTGACTACCTGTTATCTTTCTTTTCCAAGCTTCTGGGTCTTCACCTTTTAATTACTGTTTGTGCTATATTATTTCTAACTTTGTTTTCTCTCTATCTCTTTAAATCTTCAGTTCGTCAATGACTTCCATGCGCTTATTAGTCCGGTTCCTGAAGGAACTCCTCTTCCCCTTATCGTACTTGGAAAGGTACAAGTTTGCTGTCCATTTAAGTCCATGTGAAGTTCTTCCTTTTTTTCCCCCCTATTTCTGTCCTTTATATATTTGATACTTTTATGCAGTCAAAGAATGCGTTACTATCTACTTTCTTGTTTCTCGATCAAATTGTCTGGCTCGGGAGATCGGGCATCTATAAGGTATTATTAGCTTTGAGTATTATCCAATTCTATTTCTTTGATAAGAAAATTATGACTTCAGACAAACTTATAAAGGTTATTGGAATTCCAGAACAAAGAGCGTGCAGATCTACTCGGAAGAATCTCTCTTTTCTGTTGGATGGGTTCCTCGGTTTGCACCAGCGCAGTTGAGGTTTGTGTTATCCCCTTCGAGGCTCTGTGAAATATTTCTCATCTCATGTTGGTTAAGATTAATTCGATGAGTTCTTGAACTCTCATTATAAGGTTTATACATAAATTGATTCTAATACTTATCCTACAACTTTTCCAATTTACCTCTTCTTTTTTCAAGCTTGCTGAACTTGGAAGGCTGTCGGCATCTATCAAGAAGTTAGAGAAAGACATGAAGGACTCTGAGAAATGTCCGGTACGTGTAAATTTTACTTCTTAATTGGACTTGTTGCAAGAGTCTTTTAACTGCAATATGTGATCTCGTCGACAGAGGTTCAGAATAGAAATCATATAGTAAACTCGAATGAGTAAAAACTGCCTAAAGGGAAGGTCCGGTCACATTTTCCCCGGCCAGTGGGTCTCAAATGGCTTTCTCCACTTCATGTCAAATTTCCTTCTTTTATGATTCTAATTGTTTTATACTTTTGTTTCAGAACGAACAACACTCTAACAAGCTCAAACAATCAAATGCAAGGAAATTGGCGTTTATTAAATCGTCTATCGACATAGTGGTTGCAGTTGGTCTGCTACAATTAGCACCGAACAAAGTAACTCCTCGGGTAACGGGAGGTCTTGGTTTTATTAGCTCACTCATCTCGTGTTACCAGGTTCGTTATTCTTCCTCTTCTTCACCGTGGATTTCTTTTTTAAAATTCTAAAATAACCTGATATTTTCTGTCCTTCCATTCTATGTGTCCGCGGTTTCTGCAGTTACTTCCTTCCCCACCGAAGTCGAAGACACCATGAAGATGGAAGTAAAAGTGGCTCATGAACCTTCATGCCATCAAATAATTCTTCAGATCGGTAAGGAATTAATTACCTGGTTTATGTTTTCTTACCGAGATACTCAGTTCGCTTACTCAACTTATGTCATATTGGTATAGTTGGTATATTGTTCCATCTTAGATACAATGTAATTGTTTACTTGTTGTTTTGATTGGTTTAGACCGATTGTTTTCTTATGAATTCCTCTGCTTGGGTTAGTGGTACTGGCTATGTTTGGCCAACTTCTTCTTGGGCCTGGTAAAGTTGGCCAACTTCATTTTGTGCCGAGTAAAGTTCATCCACTTAGGGGTCTGATTGGACCACTAATTCTCAGGTTGGAGTAAAATTGGTAGACTAGGACTTAATTTTGTTGCAAAATTGGGTTCAAGATCCACCAAATTCAACTCTGAATGTTCTGCACTTGAATAAGTGGATTTGCGTCGAATTACTATTATAACAAAATTTGGCATGAGTCTACTGATTTGAATTGTTTCCTTAATTTATTTCTTCTCCTTTTGATCTATTTGGAAGTTAATAGTACCCGCCATTGAATCCAACTAAATTGATTGATTTAGGGTCGGGATTAGTTACGTCTGTCATCTAAAACCTTTGAACTATCCTATAGAAATTGAAATAGCGTGCATAATGGGATGCCATTTTCATGAGATAGACTTCAAATTTCAATTGCCCACTAGTTTAAAATTTCATGTCGTGAAAACTACTCTTTTTTGTTTTAGGAATAATCAAAATTTGTCAAACTCAACCAAAACTGAGAGTCAAAATTAAGGACTTTAATTTTTAATTAATAAAAGTTGTAAAGATAAGCCGAATAACTCCAAGTTATCACAAAAAAAAAGTCTTAAATTAATGAAATGTCTTCAATTTGTAATTTTTAATTAGTTGAAATTTGTGATAAAAGTCAAAATGACATCTCTCAACAAAAAAAAAAAAAAAAGTCAAAATGACATGCAAAGAAACACCAAGAAATAGTAAGGTCAATATTGCTAACATCAACCAAATTAGGCTGCAAAAGTCTGTCTTCTCTAGACTTTTTTTTTTTTTTTTTTGAATCGGTAAGCGTGTGCCTCGTCTTCTCTTGACTTGTTCTTCAGAAAATTCAATATCAATGGACATTCATAGCCAGAGAGCTTCATTGCCAAAAAGTCATTTTAAGATATACCTTAAGGAGAATCACATATTTACTCATTTGATCAAATCGACTATCTACCTCTAAGTTTGACCAGTAGAATTTTTAGCCTTCTAACTATATGGGTTGTTCCTTGTTCGTCAACAGTTTTTTGTTCTTATGAATTTACCCTTCTCATCTTTTTTAGTTCTCTCATTTTTTTTCTTTCAATACATTCTAATATAACGAAAAGAGGAGAGCCAGGGTGCCGACCATTTCCTTTTCATGATAAGGTCAAATAGTTCAATGGTCAAAATATGGACGGTAAATGGAAATTACGCCTTACAGATAAGTCTGAATTTGGAAAGAAGACTTTGTTTTAAGATCTGAATTGATCAGAGAAGTAAACACATGCAAATACTCAGATTATATAAGTATACACATTATTCATTTCAGATTTCAGATTTCAGATTTAGATTCAATAAAAAACAAACAGTCTGGTCTATTTGAACATCGGAATCTAACTTAGGAAAGAACTAACACTATTTAAGAATGGTTTGGCCACTTACACCCATAACTTATACACTAACACTATCTACTCCTGGAATGTGGGACATATCTTCATTCTTTGCCTTGGGGACTCATTTTGAAATGGAGAACATTGTTTTTCCCATGTAGTTCTCTTTCGATTTCTATGTTACTATTTTCTTTTGTTTGTTCACTTCTCCTGCCTCCTTGGCATCTGATCACTACATTATCCTTTTCGAAAAAAACATTATATATATGGATTTCCAGAAAGGCAAAAAGAAATTATCAAAGAGGCATTTAAAAGAATAGAATTTATCAAAGTGATCATCTTGAATTTTGAGTTGTCCTATAAATCTTCCTCTCTTTAACTAATGTTAGAATTTGAAATCCTCAAGAGTCAATTCTCAAAATTCTTGTATATATGTAGGTGGTTACCCCATGTTAACACTCACTCCTCCCTAAACCTCTCAACTTTCAAATTTCAATCACTACTCCCTCTCTCTCTATCTCTCTCTCAAACTACATCATGGGTAAGCAATACTTTGTCTCCTTTGGTAAATGCAATACTAACATTTCAATTAATGATCAAGAACCCAACATTCACACCCATTTTATCCCCAAACCTCAATCACCTGAGCAACAAACACTAGTCCAAAACCCACCAAAATCCACTAAGACCCTAGTTGTTACAGAAGCAATCTCCACTGCAAACATAGCACTTCCAATGATTCTAACTGGTCTTCTACTCTACCCTCGCTCGATGATCTCAATGCTCTTCCTTGGGTACCTTGGTGAACTTCCCTTAGCTGGTGGTTCTCTTGCCATTGCCTTCGCCAATATCACAGGCTACTCGGTTCTTTCCGGACTAGCCATGGGAATGGAACCCATTTGTGGTCAAGCTTTTGGTGCTAAAAAACTTAAAATTCTTGGTCTTTCACTTCAAAAAACTATTCTTATGCTTCTCTTAACTTCAATCCCAATTGGGTTTCTTTGGTTAAACATGAAAAAAGTTTTGATCTTTTTTGGTCAAGATGAAGATATCTCAAATGAAGCTCAAAAGTACATTTTATATTCACTTCCTGATCTTTTCCTTCTTTCTTTACTTCACCCATTAAGAATTTATCTTCGAACACAATCGATAACTCTTCCATTAACATTTTGTGCTACTCTTGCTATCATTCTTCACTTACCCATAAACTATTTCTTTGTTTTCTATCTCAAGTTGGGTATTGAAGGTGTTGCTTTAAGTGGGATTTGGACAAATATGAATCTTGTTGGATCTTTGATCATTTATATTTACATCTCTGGTGTTTATGAGAAAACTTGGAATGGGTTATCTTCAGATTGTTTAAAAGATTGGAAATCACTACTAAATTTAGCAATCCCAAGTTGCATTTCGGTTTGTTTAGAATGGTGGTGGTATGAAATCATGATTTTACTATGTGGGTTGTTAGTAAATCCAAGAACAACTGTTTCTGCAATGGGTATTTTGATTCAAACAACTGCATTAATCTACATTTTCCCATCTTCATTAAGTTCCGCCTTGTCGACAAGAGTCGGTAATGAGTTGGGTGCAAATCAACCAAAAAATGCTAAAATTGCAGCAATAACAGGACTTAGTTTAAGCTTCTTTTTCGGATTATCTGCTCTATTTTTTGCTATACTGGTGAGAAAAGTTTGGGCAACTATGTTCACAAAAGATTTAGAGATAATCAAATTAACATCTATTGTCTTACCCATAATTGGATTATGTGAGCTTGGGAATTGCCCACAAACAACTTGTTGTGGGGTTTTAAGAGGAAGTGCTAGACCGAAAATCGGTGCGAATATTAACTTAGGATCATTTTATCTAGTTGGAATGCCTATTGCAGTTGCATTAGCATTCTTTTATGGGTTTGATTTTAAAGGTCTTTGGCTTGGAATGTTAGCTGCACAATTTTCATGTGTAGTTTTAATGGTAATAGTTTTAGGAACAACAAATTGGGAGTTACAAGCAAAGAGAGCTAGAGAATTGACACAAGCAACACAAGATGAAAATAATAACAACTACTACTTCGTGCCAGGGAACGAGCATAATGACTTTTCGACTTCTTTATTAGGAAATAAACTCGGTGAACCGCCAGTATAACCCTGAAATTTTCTCATTGTTTCGTTCGAAAATTTGTCTTCCTAGGGGTGTATTTATTCTTGGTCTTTATGTGTAGGGAGTTTTGGGTGTGAAGGAAGGTAAGAAGTTGTTTCCACTTCATTTTGATTGTATAGTTTTGTGCTATTTTGGGAGAATATAAATATGACATATCAGGGTCTGTTACTTAAAAAGAAAAAAACTTAATTTTTTTACACTTAAATAACAAGGCGCTACTTAGAGTTATCACTACACCAAAAAACTAAAGTTCAATTTATTAGTGAAAATTTCTATTACAAAGTTAGCCAATTTCTATTACAAAGTTAGCCAATTATATATAGAACATATGTATGATTAATCCATAACTGTAAATAACCAAGCGTCTGTAAATACATTTATATATAACTAGGTTTTTTATGACGAAATAAATAATAGTCCTTAAAAGAGCTATATAAGGGAGAGTAATTTAGAAACCTAAAATTTGAGATATAATAGGAGAGCCGTGGCTCAGAATTTGAGGGACCAGGGCCATACTTTACAAGAGGCATCTTGTATGATAAAAAAAGTAAAAAAAAAAAAAAAAAAATACTTCATATACCAATAAATAAAAGTTCAAAATTATTCAATAATATAAATATTAATTTTTTTTGTTAAACATAAATATTAAATTGTTGACGAAACAAAACTTGTTGTAAGAGGTCTCTAAATGATTGCTTCAATTGTTATTTACGTTTTTTGATATGCAAGTAGTATTGCAACTAAGTAGTTAGATTCATAAATGATCAAAGAAAACATAATGAATGTTAATAATAATAGTTGAAATATATTATGAATTAAATTTGTTAAATCAAAGTTAATTTGAGATATTTTTAATTTAAAATAAAAATTATAGCAAATTATAAGCCCCTAGAATTTTGATTTGCACTAGTTAAAAACAAGTTAATAGTTAAAAAAACATGGCAGTTGTGAAGGTCGAACCCGCAACATGTGATTCATGAGTCAAACACACTGCTGCTGGGTCATATATGCTCTATTTTTTCCATTGTTTGAATTAACTGTTTAAAATTATAAACATATTAGTATTTAAGTTGAAATGGACCCATTTGAGGTGGGGCCCAGGGTGGATGCCCTGGCTGCCCTCCCTCAAACACGGCTCTGTATAACAGGAAACTAGACTCAGATCTAAATAATATTTGAAAAGAAAACCTAACTTGTGAAAGTACAATTTTACCTCGAAATCACCGGTAAAAACCTTTTTGGAAATTTCTTAACGAATCTTAGCTTGTTCTCAACAATTTTGTAAATTTCTAAACAGAAACATTTTTGCTTAAAAATTATTTTGCAAAAATGTTTCACATACAGACTTACACTAATATTTTGGCTAAAACATTCTTTGATTTGTCTTGTAATAAAAAAAATTGTTCCCGCATTTTTTGTTTTGCTTCTGACAGAAACATTAGAACTAATGCATTTTTTTTATGTCTTTTGCAGGTGAGCCCCCACACCCCACCACCCATGTATGTAATGCCCTGTTAACTCTTCCTTCCCTCCTTTCTATTCGATCTTGTTTCTTCATTGGTTGTTGGTCGTTGTTGCTCGTTGTTCCTCACTTGTTGGTTGCTCGCTTGTTGCTTGTTGCTTATTCTTGTTTTCCAGTCTTACTACTTTGATCTCGTAAGAGTACAGTTTCCATTTCTCGAGTTGTCGAAGATGAGCGTAAAGAGCTTGTTATCTCCACTCTTGCTGCTTTGTTTGTTATTGCTTCTAATGGTTGAGGGATGAAGGGCGAGTACAGTCACTTGATCCTCTATAGCTTTTCCCAGGTCGGGGAAGGGCAACTACTGCTCGCCTTTGTTTGAGTACCAATACAAACTACAACTACACCAAAGTGGAAGGGCCACTATAGAAGCTAGAAGTAGCCAAAGCCTATAGTAGAGTAGTCGGCCTATGTAAGATAGGGCCAAAAAGTCGTATCTCGCAAGGCGATCTAATTTCGGTTTGTCGTGATAGGGCAGGCTCGTCACGACATAATCCAATTACCCTTTTGAATCTTAAGTAGGGGGCTTAGCCCGCCCGCCTACCAATTAAATAGGCTGAGAGTAAGCGTAAGCTCACCCGTAAGCTTGAAGAGCGCTAGAGAGAGTGGAGAAGGGGAAAAGCGACTCGTCATAGAAGCTTCGCTTCCGGAATGAAGCCAAGCTTAAAAGATCGACTTGGCGCAGGAGGCCAAGCATTCTGGGCTGGAAGGAGAAAATTAAAATGTTATGCATGTTATCCTTTGTATTTGACAAACCCATTAACAGACAAATAATATTTGGGCTAATGCATTGTATATGTTATTGACAACACAATTACGCATGTTGTCAACATTTTATAACAAGTCTGGACATTATCACATATGTTGTCAACAGTTTATAACAACACAATTATATATGTTACCAATAGTTTATAACAACATATTTATATATGTTGTCAACATATAAGGATAAAAATGAGATTATGAAAAAATATAATTGTCTTGTTAACAGCAGAATTATATATGTAAGGGGTGGAAATCGGGCGGGTATGTGCGCCTACGGGTAAAAGCACTTCGGGCTCGGACGGGTCGGGTAGATATTTTCTTTGGTTGTTAGGAAAGTCGGGTAGATCGTGCGGGTAATTTTTAATTTTCCAAAGCCCGCCCACACCCACTAAAGGAGTCGTGTTGTCGGGCGACGGGTGGCTCTGGTATCGGGCATAGTTCTACATCCAAGTCTGAATCATTTTTTATTTGTTTGTTTAGGGAATCAATTCATTTCTTCTTTCATATTTCAGTAGATTGTTAAGGTTATGTTTTATATTGATCAAATACTGATATATTTATATACATATGTGCTTGTATTTGGTCTTGGTAATAGATGTTAGAGATTCTTCATCTAACGACATACGGTTTCTCTGCCTTATTGAAGATTTGAAGTGGATTTCTTCGTTTAAGCTTCCTAATGACCACAAACGGGCGAATATATGGACACCCCTCGGACTTGCCCTATCGGACTCGGGTGTGGGCGGGAGGTCGGGCAAGGGTTTTAACCCGCGCCCACCCACCGAATTTCATCGGGTTGGACGGGATCCACCCTCAACGGATAACGGGTTCCCGTAGTCAATCATGGGCTCGGATACCCATGGATAGTTTTGGGCTCGCGTGCAACATTCCCACCACTAATAACTAGTAACTCAATATTATTTTTGGATGCATTATTTTTTCTAGTATTAGGGTCTAGATTTTCGGAATTCGAGCTCTTCACTCATTTATTTTCTTTATATATATTTATATATGTGTAACTAGTGACTCGAAATACTTGTTGGAAGCTAGAAGAAAATAGGATAGGAATGGCTAGCTCCCTTTCCCAGAGAGTGTGGACTTGGAAGGGGAGCTCGTCCGTCAAATCAAGAACTAAGACTGATGTCATTACCACAATATTTTATTATCCTATTACTATTACATCTTGTCTTTTACTTCACCACGTTTTTTCACTTTTTAATCCCCTTCAAGAGACATAGCAAAGTTTCTCTTTATATTATGGGTTGGGGTCTCCTATTTAAGTCAAATAGCCATGAATTATTTCCTCTTCTCCCTAAAATGACTCCAAACATATATATATATATATATATATATATATATATATCGACCCCCATATTCATATAGAGGTGCTCATGTTCAATTTTTTATATTACAACAGATTTACAACCAATTATTCGGATTAGATTGGTCTACTTAACATGTTGGTGGTCTAGGAGGGTGTGACGCCTAGGTACTAGCAAGGGTTCATCAGATAGGGGGCTAGCGAGCATCTGTCCGGTTTGTGGTGCAAATAATATGAAGCTTATATTTCGAGTAACATGACAAATCAGGCAAGACATTTTGCCAGAGCCCAGCCCGCTAATAACAGGTAGAGCAGCCAACCCACCTTCGACCGCCCACGGGATTATTCAGACTTGGCCTCCTTTGGAGGTACCAGGCTTTCAGGCTAGATTATCACTCCTTGATAATAATAAAACTAGAAAATTCAACTAAAAAACGAAATGAAACCTACTTCATTGATCATTAAGACAACAAAAAACGAAATGAAGTTACAACCGAAAAGTTCTTAATCAAGAGTTAAGTGGATACGTCGAAACATTATCGATAAATTTAGATCTTATCTAAATCAGAGAAAGCTTAACAGTTTCGACAATAGAACAGATGAAGAAACTACGAGCAAAGATGAAGCAAGACCAATTTGGTTGTGCTTGTTCATTAGAATTAACAACATAAATATGTGACTGGTCTCTAAACTTACTCTGCTTTTCTAGCTTTAGATCTTGCAGGCTTTGCTGGCTTGATAATGTTACCTAATAGGATCAACACAATTGGAAGGATGGTGCCAATATAATATACGCTCCCGTATGAAGCTATTGTCTCGTGCATACTCAACACCTTCACATTACAAACCAAAGATCATTTTCGGAGAGAGAAACCTTGTTAGAGTGATGTCCAATAAAATACTATGACAACTACCTAATCCACCACATTTTCAGACACAAGGTGGTTCAAATCAGTGTTTAAGTATCAGTGAAGTGGTTGCTGAATTATCTATATGTCCGATTGGTGATTAACAGAAAATTCATCTTTATAATATGTTTTTCATCAATACCACAAAGAGGAGTTTTCGACCATAGCCAAAAGAACGTAAGGTATTTCGGACAATAGCTATTTGTAAGACAGTTCTGCCATCCCCATGGACAGCCAACACCCGCCTGGCTATAGGCGGATCAGAAACATGCCCTTAAAAGGGACATGTCAGGCCGGGCATGGCCCGTTAAAGGGTTATTTGTGATGCTGTACGCAGAATTACAGGAAGAATGTAGTCATCGAAATTAAAACAAGGGTGGAACATACCATGAAGCCGACACAGGAATAACTCAGAACCAGTACTGTATATGCAAAGTTCATCAACACAAGTATCTGTTTAAATAGATTCTTATTCTGGGGAATAGCTTGTTGCCATCGGTAAATAACTGTTAACAATAAAAGATAATCAATTAATGGTTGTAGATGATGAGTCACAAGATGAATAGTTTCTTCAACAAAGTTAGATTCGGTGTACCTTTTGAACCAGCAATCATTAACGCTGATTGAACAAAGAATATGATGTACCCAGGGTACAATCCCTGTATTTCATGAAAAATATAATACCAAGTACGTTAATTATATATAACAAGGAAAGGGTCAAGTTATACTCGAGTAAGCTCTTATACGCAAAAAGTAGAAGTATTTGACCCATTATATAGTCAATTTTTTTCATTCAAATCTATCTAGATAACTAGATTATACCAATTAAATGAAGAAAAAGAAGTAATATTGCAGTGATACCCGAGTGTGTACCTAGCTAGTCGGGCTAGGGCTTAGCACCTGGCAGTAGGCAGTTGGGCTTGGGACTCTGGCTTTGCTCGGCCATGACTCAGCTCTGAGCTAGCCAAGATGTTGCAAACTACTGAGTTACTCGCCAAACTCCTAACTAAGGGGTTCGACCACATATCAGCCCAGGCTCTGCTCAGCCGAGCCAAACCAACTACATAGTGTCGTATTTACGGTCGGAAATAGAGTCAAACAAGTACGTGCATATAATATTAATTGCAACACTAAAGTGAGTTCCCAAATTAGATGAAGATTATACTTACATGCCAAACAGCACTAACTGTTTGTGTAGCCAGCAACTGAAAGAAACCAGGTTTTTTCCCCTTCTGGACGAGCCTCTCATAAACATCTAAAACACACAAATTAAAAGGATAATATTGTTAATTAATCAACAATTATTAAGAGTGAATTCATGGATGGAGGAGAATCAACCAAAACTTACAATAACGTAACCAAGTGCTAACTTGTATGTTCCAGTAAACTGGTAATTGAACAGCACTCTTTGCTAACTCAACTCCAAGAATATCAACATTTTTCGCACGATCCCATCGTGGTTTTGGAGGAGAAGAATCAGTCCAACCAGTGAAACCCAAACCAGAGATTATAATAGAAGCTTCAGAGATTGACCAGATAAAATAATATTTCCATCGTGCAGTAAACCCAGCCATAAACTGGTAACCTAGTCGCCTCAAGAAACCCCATTCTTGGTATATAGGATCAGTAAACCGAGACAAGGGAAAATGTGGTACCAGATACAAATACAAGCCCATGCAAAAAGCGCCTTGAATGAGAGCTCGGATTGTAGCACCAAAAGGTGATGGTGATTTCTCAGAACGTGCCCAAACCTGTTGGAGGACACCAAGGAAAATAAGCGGTTAGACTTGATCAAGTTAACCAAACTGTAACACAACAGGGAAATGAACGGAAACCTACTCCTTTCCTTTCTGACCATTCCAAATAATCCTTCATTTCATAGACTGGCCCAGCAAAGTGACTCCCACAGCAGAGGCAAAAGCCGATGTACTCAATTATGGAAGGCAATTTTACCAGACGGTATTTCTTTTGTGCTTCACGGAGACCTTCTTCTTCTTTCAACAATCCGTCGTTGTAATTAATTGAACATGAGATGACCTTTAGTGTCAACACCATCAAGGCTCCTATATCGAGGGGCAGAAGAACAAAAGTTCATTATTGACCTAATTGTATCAAATTGATAACATACATACATACATGTCAATACAATTTTAGTTTAAACCTATTAAAAACTAGGCATCTCTGAAACGCAAGAGCATTGTTTGGGAACTTGAGATGTAAGCTTTAAGCCTAGTCGAACTTTTTTAGTAAAAAGTTCCATCCTATAGTTATAAGTATAAAAATATATAGGTCTCCTACAAGTGCTCATGGTCATTAATAGAATGTCAATAATACACTTAAAAGCTAAAACCAATCGCTCCATCGTTCATACATAATAGATAAATGAAAACAGTAAGGAAATCGGAGGAATCACGGGACCATCGAGAGGCAGGTCGAGTCAACCACACAACCCCAATTGAATATAAAACACCGAAAGGTTGCATATTTGCATAACTAATAACAATTCTTAGTTTCTTATCTATAACTGTCTATAAAACAGGTTCTAACATTTTGATAAAAATTCATTGAGAAAGCAGAAGAACACATTCATCAATGGCTAGATGGTCTGACCAAACTCAAATCCAAAATCCACATCCAAACTTCTAGTGAATAGCAAACCTACAAACATATTTGTGCGGACCAGAGCTTTTCCTTAACCCACTCTCCATTTCCAACCAAGCAAAAGGTCTTAGAGTGACATGAATGTTCGGAACCTCAAGTTTCTCATATCACAAAATAAAAAATAATATTCTTGTATAAACCATTTAAAGTTATAACTATAACCAATTTGCCTTACAATCTTTTAGGGATTCATCATCTATCTTTACTATGGACTAAATGATATTGCTTTCGTTTTCCCATTTCAGCCAAATCGAAGCTTTTTTCAGTTACCAAAAGATGGTGAAATACACGACTGGAAGTAGAAAGAACAATGATTTGGAGGTTGGACACATTAAAGTAGGCAAAACTAGATATGCAAAAGGTTCAAAACTGTGCATACCAGTTGCATCAATGCCTCCCTCCTTCCATGCATCCCCACTCATATAATATACATGGCTACACAAGTACAAAACTAGTTAGATACTCTGAAACAGAAATCAGAGCTTTAAAGTATTACTTAAACAATCAAATTGATTTAGAAAATCTTTTGTGATTATCTTCTTTTCTATAAAATTGTCTCTGGTTATCAAAACAAGTTTCAACTTATAATGTCAAAGATAATCCGTTTATTAACTTAAGAGTACCAATTCCTCCAATTCAACACCAGATATTAAACAAAATCGCATAAACAATCATAAATCTTTAGTTCTTAGAGCTCATACAGATATATATATATATATATATATATATATATACACCAAATAAAACTAACAACCGGTTAGATCTGGATCGGCATTAACACATAACAAGTAACAATTTGAAAATCGAAGAAGAAAATAGGGGAAATTGATGGACGTACGTACCAGCCGATGAGATATCCAAATCCGGTGAAGAAAGTTAGGAATCCAGAATAGCGACGGAAAAGAATCATGGAAGTGTATCCCATAAACATTGGGATCAAAAAGTGCAAATTTGATGAAAATCCAAAGGAAAGATAAGACAAAAAAGCACCAGAAAATGCAGAATAGAGATGTTTAGGTAAAGTTCCAGGAACGAATCGATGAAGAAAACTAACAGGTATAGTAGCGACAAAACAAAGAAGGAATCGAAGAACAGGAACTGATACTCCTATACTAGATGCCATGGAATCCATCTCGAGCTCCATGGCTCGTTTCTCTGTAAAACACACAGAACTACTCACTGAACCTCTCTCTCTCTCTCTCTCTTTCTCTCTCTAAATAATAGATCGAATCTCTGATTGGAGAAGCAGAAGAGAAGAAAGAAGAAGAAGACGAAAGATGAAGAAAGACCATCTCAGGTTTGTATTGATTCAAAATTACTTAAATAGCCTTTTACTCTTTTTGTGTTGTTGGGGAACTCCCTTGATTTTCCGTACTTGGATTGGATTTTTGTTTTGAGACTGTGTACAGGATTGTAAACGTGGATCTCGAGGTAAATACTCTTTCCTTGTTTTGTGGGGCTCTTAAATTCGCATTGGAAATAACGAAAGGGGTCTTTAAATGTGCACACCCACGTATTTATTTCAAGAAGATAGGAGATGTGACTCTTGGCCTAATGGATACTCGTTTAATGGTACTCTCGAGTCTTGGGTTTGGCAAGACCCACACAATATAACCTTATTTGGCAAGAATTTTATCTGCCCTAATTAATGATGATTTTAGATGACTTAGTTCGCAAATGTCAGCGATATTCAATCACAGACATTTTAAAGTTCACGATTGTATGTGACATTTAATTACGGACATTTCAAAATTTGTAATTGTCAGTGGTATTCAGACATTTCAGAGTCTGAAAATGTCATTAGCATCCGCAAATCTATGAATTTTAATAGACTTAGATTTTCATTGACATTTTGGTATACACAATATTTTGCTCACATAATAGTTATTGGTCTATTATGAGTGACAAGAAGTGAATGCACTAATTTTGCTTGCAAAACTATAATGGAGGTTCACACTTGTTGATTCAGTTGATAAACATTTTTTCAAGACATTGAGTATGTAGATAAGATATCATGAATGACAAACTTTGATGATAGAGGATATTCGAAATGTCTCTAAGCAATGCATTGAAAATTAGCTGACGTTTGAAGTATTTAAAAGATTTAAGCAATACGAGGGTCGCATTTTAAAGAGCGAGGTCATGAAATGCACGGAAAATATTGGCATGAGCTACGAGGCTAGTCTGCACAATCCTATAGTATGTTACCAGCACAATAATTTATGTTACGATGTGATCTTAGGAGGATGGGTCGTAGAGCAATCCTACACCAGTTAAATATGAAGTGTAATTCTCCTTAAAAAGATTTAAACATTATTGTCTTGTAACATTTTTTCCAAGTGTGTGGTCCTAATGTGGCAAAGAAACAATGTCATTTGTAGCTTTAAGCAATGGTTCACACAATCATGTAATTAAGCTCAAGGCCATGGTTAACAATTTAGAGAACTAATGTTAAACTTTATTCGATACTGTTCAAGCTGATGATATTCAATGTGCTTTTTGAATTTTAAGAAAAAGTTGAGTCTACAAATCTCGACCTCTTTGTGGCGCCTCTTAAAGGTTTTGAGAACTTTAATTTTCTACTGGCACATTTAATAGAGTGAAGTTCAAGTGTCTAGGCAGAAAACATCGCTAAAAGTATGAACGATGGTATGTACAAATCTTTAATATGTTACCAACACAATAGTTTGTGCTACGATGCGGTTTTTAGAAGGTGCATTATAGAACAATTCTACATTAGTGGGACACGAAATGTGATACCTTTTAAAAGTTTTAAAAGGATTTGAGCACCATTTCGTAATTATACTTTTCAGAGTACGTGGTTCCAAAGTAGCAAAGCGAACAACATCGTTAGTAGCCTCGAGGGATTGTTCCCACAATCATATACTAAAATTGATGATATTCGATGTCTTTTGTGACATTTAAGAAAAGGTTGACAATTTAACTGATTAATCTTAATTGTATATTTAATTCGATTGAACTTATCAACTAAAGCAAATTAAGTAGAATCGAACAAAACAAAACCTACCTAAATCACTCAAAAAATTTATTTTTTGGGCTCTATTCAGGCAAATGATGGACAATTGACTAATGCTCAGTACCTCAGTTCCTCACCATACCATGCCTATCATAGTTTCGCCACCCTCGATCTTCCTGTTCCAGAAAGGCCAGGGCTGGGCCAAAAGTAGGCTCATGCTGGGCCGTCTTGGTCATCATGTTTCCCTGATTAAGGGCAACCTGGATAACATGGGCCGTAACACGTTAGATTGTTCCAGAAAGGCCTAAAGTAGGGTTAAGCTGGGCTTTAGTGCCCACCATTCCCTGATTAAGGGCAGTCCTGGGTAGCATGGGCCATAACCAGTTACAGACAGGTTAGCCCACTCTAAAGCCCGTATTGTTTACTTTTTTACTTTTTGTTTAAGAGTACTTATAGTGGATCCTATTTGAGCAGAAATCACCCATCAAATATTCAAACATTTTATTTTTGAATATTGACTACAATAGTCATTACAAAGGCATCAACACATCGATGCGATGTGACAAGCAAGATAACTGCCGAATTAGTACTGGCCTAAAGTTCGACGAAATCAAATGGCCTAAAATTCACATAAACTATTTTATTTATACTTAAGTTCAATATTCCTGAATTTACATTTCTATGAGATCGAACCTGAGACCTCCGCATTGCGAAGTAGATGCACTTATCAACTGGGATACCAGTTGTTGACGCCGCTGGGTGAGACTCTGGGTGAGACTTTGAGTGAATGGCGGGATTGAGAATGTAGGGGTTTGGTGCGAAAATAAAAATTGAGACACTTAAATTAATAAGCTTAAAACATAATTTTTTTTTATTCTACATGTAATGTATTTACGAAAATGCTAAATGAACCAAATAAAACATATAAAAATATTACCTCAGATGAATCAAAGATGTGTATTTGCTCTCAAATATTTACAAGCAATATCAATACACATTGAATTACATTTCCTTTATAAAAAAACAAACTATAATGATTGAATTTCATAACAAATCTTTAGGCATACAAACTAAACTAATTTAATTGATTATACATATTGTTGTCACCAATAGTTCAAGATAACAATGAGTTGAGAAAATAATGAAAAATTAACTAAGGGGGTGATTGAAACTCATGACCTCATACTCGAGGTAAAAGGCCCAACTAACCTACAACTCTTATGATTGTTTGGTTTCTTTGAGAAAATTTTGTAATGGGATCTAGTGTGATCGCACCAGTCGCACTCCCTCAAACACACACCTGCTCTGGGTTGACGGCTTGTATTTTTCTTATTGTTTGTTTTTGGTCCGTATGGTTGATAGTTCTATATGGTTTGTACGTGCAACAACGATTGTTTGCTAATCATTAATAAAAGATTAACTTTAACAAAAAAGAAAACATTGAAATACAGGCAGCACAGTTTCTTTTACGTATAAATGATTAATACTTGTTTTGATTTTCTTGTCTCTTGTCAATGTGAGAATCCCAATTCCACAAGGAGTTTATATGTATTGCTTTTCTTGGACGAGAATACAATTCAATATTGGAGAGATTTTGTTATTTTTTCAAATCGAAATGACTTAAAGACTTGAATTAGCTTGAATCAGATTTCATAATATTAAGTTTTTTTTACTGAACTATTATTGTTGAAGAATTGTTTATACTGGTTCCTTAACTGATCACTTAAACAATGAGATCAATACTTGTAAGAACATTTCGATATAGAAAGAAATTTAAGATATTCGATATAGAAAGAAATTAGTTTGTAATAATCCGTTAAAGGAATTTTTTCAGTTTAGGAACCAAAACCTATTTTGATACCATGAAAGTACTTTAATTAGTAATTCAGTGTATCTCGAAAATTTACACCACTCTTGTACTTATAGTGAGTGCGATTCATCTCTAACCAGCTTAACAAACTTAACGACTAACTCACTCCTACGAACTTTTAAGCAAAAAAGAAAATACACTTCTCTTTACTACGCTCGGATTTGCTCGTTATTATCTTATAGGCTGATCAGAAAATACCTCTTCCGTTTTACCAATTTTGATGTGTCTCTCACAACATAACATTTTCCGGGATTAAGAGACCAATTATAACATTTCAACAACAAAAAAAAAAGACCAATTATAACAACGTGAAATTTGAAGGGCTGGTGTGCTCGGATAAATTAGTAATTTATTCACATTTTGTACAAATACTAATTTTCACATTAATTTCTACACATGTTTGTTGATTTAATTCAGTACAAAATAGCTTATTTTCTCAATAGAAGCAAGTAACTTAGCCAATCATGTAGAGTTAAATATCTTTCAACAAAAAAAAAAAATGTAGAGTTAAATATAGTAAATAATAGAGTGTAATATGTAAAATCCTAAACTAAACAATTTTGTAACTATATACCATAAAACATTACCCATTAGAATAATAATATGTGCAATAAAGTGAAGTTGTAGACTTTCATCAAAAAAAAAAAAAAAAGTGAAGTTGTAGTCTCCCCCTAAACTACACAGGTTACTCTGATTATTCAAAATGTCATTGTGGTGCATGCTTAAATTACTATATTACCTTTTGGCCTTATTGGAATATATTACAAAATTCTATGTTATACTTACATAATTGTTATATTAGGTTTTTTTTTGTTGCAAGATATTAGGTCTTGTAAGTTGGTAGTGATTCTCTTTCCCTTAACATTATGTCGACACACGAGTCATGACTGACAAAAAGCATCATTAGAAAATGAGTTTACATTTTACAACTACTTCATAAATCACCATTAAGATCATATTAGAGATGTCTTACAGGTTACCCTATTATAAGATTCTACAACTTTTTCTTTTTTTTTTGGAAAATCGACTACGATTTACGTATTACAAAACATTGATACATCATGAAGATGTGATGAACACAATACCCGCCTAAATTAAACCATAATCAAAGAGGCCTAAATCCTGACATATGAAAGAAGCCTAAAGTCCGACAAATTTATTACCATATTTACCTTGTATATTACTTATATTACATGAGACAAATCTTGATGGCAAAGTGCTTTCACCGAGTCTCGATCTCATAACCTTATGGACTTAAGAGGGGTGCCCAACCGTTACACCAAAGGATGGTGGACTACAACTATAATATAAATTCATTAAGTTTCAATGGAAATTTACGCGTGTTTATTCTCTACATAACTAAATTCTAAACTAAACTACAAGTTTCTATGATGATATCTTCCTAATCCTAATGGGTTTCTAGAAGACTAGAACTAGCTATTTCAGACAATAAAATAAAATACTAGAGGAAACAAAAAATAGAAACAAATGTATGAGAGAAGAAAGAAAGTTTGTAAACCCTAATTACTTCATAATAAGAAACAACAATTCTTTTCTCATGTGGTATAACTATTTAACTATATCCAACTCTCTCTCATTTTCAGTTGAATCCCCCTCCTTGATGATAGTGTGGTTTGCCAAAATGTTTTCCTATTAACGACGAATAAATTAAGAAGCGCAACCCTCGTCCCTCTGGATGATATTCCAGAATCCAGATAGATGTTTTATAGTATTTCTAACTTTGTTTTATGTAGATAATCAGTTTTCACATAAACAACTTATAAGAGATTACAGAAATTAGATTCCGTATAAATTGGTAAATTATATATAAGGTATCATACTTATTCGAACTGGACTAATTAACTTAGAATTTAGAAATCCAAACTAATTTATCAACTAGCTTTGCCTGTCTCAAAATATAACTAAAACGAATAAAAGAAAATAATATATTGCTTCATTTTAACATAAATAAACTCTGCCAGTATTTCTTACAAGAAAGATAACAAAATATACTGTTTAGATCATGCTCAAGCAACAACATGAAGCTGAAGCGCCATTCAAACAAGATTCAAGAAAATAATCAATGAATCTTAGTAACACTACTATACCGCTTTGAATATGATCTCCGTACTTGAAGTAAGCTTGATCCCACCTCGAGAAAACTAGTAGCCTCTTAAACTTACATAAAACGTAGAACCCGCAGTTGCACGTTCATGTCTTTCCAAAATGATCAGGTAAAATATCGAATGGCTCAGACAATTTGTTGGATCATATTCATTAGATCGCATTTTAAGAACGTGCACATAAATAACATATCTAAGTTATAACTGTGCTGAAATCTCATTACATTTTCGTATTACACAATTCCGTGATGCAGTATGACTACTATAACCAATACAACTATTAGATATTTATGATAATTGTATTTTCATTGTTACGTTCTTAATAACATAACTAAAAAATGTCTATCCAACAATCACTTCCCCAATCCTCGTCGTCAAATTTACCTACATTAATAGAAAGCTCAACATATCAACGGACAACTTAGCCAAATGGACTCGAACTCATAAAACAATAGAACTTTTACTATTATTCTTCAATTTCTGGCTCATCTTTATTGTAATAACTCTTTGATTCGTCTATCAACAAAAAAAAAACTCTTTGATTCGTTAATATTATTGCTCTTTCAAGAAAAAAAAAACTAAAAAAAAAACATTTTTCATAGTTTGAGTTGTCTTATTGTTTTAGATAGTAAATGACATGAACAATGACTCTATTACTTTAGACTTCTCTCATCTAACCCTTATATTATTATATAGTTTTACTAGTTCTGAGTCAGAGACCACAGTTTGAGTTCAAGTTGTGTTGTGTCTGTTGTTGTTCTTCAATGAATATGTAAGATCTTCTCACATCCAGCTCAACCAAATGAAGATAAAAGACTTATAATAATATTTTTCTAGATCTTATGTGCTTTCTAATAACTATCTATTTTAGATAAAAATAAATAAATAATAAAACAAATACCATGAAAAACATAACAAAAGAAGATAAAGAGAGAAAAAGAAAGTTGGTGTGAGAGAAAGGGGGAACCTCTAATCACATCAGACTGAGAAACACCAATATTTTTCTATGTCATACTATTTCATTATCCAAATCCGACTTTCTCTCATCTTCAAATGAATTCTCCTTGGTGATAATGTGGCTTGACAAAATGTTCTCCTATTAATGAACAAAGTAAGAAGCTGACCACTAGTACGAAATTTCCTTACTAGCAAATTAGTTATAAAATATCAAACTTATCCACACCTTAAATAGTATCAAATTTAGAAATTTTCCTTATTAGGGCTATGTCCGTCCAAATATACAACTAAAATGAATAGAAGAAAATCAAGTACTTCTTTGTTTTACTACTTCTTAAATCTTGCAAGAAGCTACTTCTCTGTTTATAATTCTTACATGAAAGATAACTAAGTAATGTTTAAATAAATCATGTTGAAGCAAGTATAGGAAGCTCATGCTCCACTCAAACAAAAATTAAGAAAATAACCAAAGATGTTGGGAACCCAACTATGGCTCCAAATATAATCGCCATGTGTTGAAGTGAACTTGATCATTCTTCAACAAATTACTAGCGTCATAAACTTAAATAAAAGTCGCAGCTTTGGGAATAAAGAAAAATCTCCACAACATAAAAACTTTCTCAATAAATATGGGCGTAGGGGTACATTCTTCTTTTAATTCAAAAATTAATTTGATCAAACATTGGCCTATAATCTTCGTCTTCTCCATCTTCTAGGCATCTCATAGGGTTTAGGCATCTCTTAGAAACCCTATGATGACTTTTACACTCTTTCTCTCTCTAACTTCGATACATACAATTGTACAAAAGTAAGAGTTTCTCCAAAACAGATCTAATTCAACTTCTAAGAACATCAACTCTTCCTCCTCTTCTTCAATTTCTATCAAATACCCACGTCTACTTCTCTCTTGAATTGTAGTCTGCCCAATTCTATCAAATAAAAACTCACGTTTTAAGTCTGCCCAAACCCTAATTATAGTCTAAAATGGAGAAAGAGACTGATATTCCTCCTGACTTTTTATGTCTAATCTCACTAGAAATCACGAGATCCATTTAAAGTTTTAACATGAATCACATATGATCGTGAAAACATAGAAAAGTGGTTCTTTAATGTTAAGAACAAACATGTCCAGTCACTAAACAAGTCTTTTTACAAACAAATCTAACACCAAATCATACCCTTGGATGTTTGACTCAAGCTTAGGGTCGACCCTGGGCTTAGGCGCCCTCGCCTAGGGCCCCCAAATTTAGAGGGCCCCCGATTCATGTTACAAAGAAGGTATTATTATATGTGTTATTTTATGCAGACGTATATCACTTTTGTTTGGATAGTAAAGTTGGTGGAGTGGTTTTTTCTTGAACCTAAGGTGATGGTTTCGATCCCCACGACCTGCATTATATTTTTGATAATTTTTTCCTACTAAAAACAACCTAATTATATGAAATTTAAGAGACAAGTCATAACATTTAAACTTAATCAAAAGAAAAAAAATCAATTTAAACACATATTCTTATAATTTAGTTTCTTCTCTAGTCTAATTTCTTTCAAACTCCAATGTAACATGTCAACTTTTATATTGTTTTCGACTTAAAGTGTAGGGGCCCATCGATACGTTCGCCTAGGGCCCCCCAAAAATCAGGGCCGGTACTGTTAATCAAGGTTGGTGTACTCTTAACGCTATCGAACGAATACCCACACCGTAACCGCCCGTCAATAAGGTTCAAATCTTGAAGCTTCCTAAGACACTAAAACAACTTAACGTCAAATGATATTGTTTCGAAGTTTAAGGTCAATCGCCTCGGAGAGTGATCGGAATAGAAGATGTATGAAGTATTCTAGTGCAATTGGGTCCTTGGCTTCAATTGTGAGTAATAGTATTGAGAATAGAACTAGTATTGTTTTAGATCAGTTTATTAGGGTCGGAATGGTGGTGGTGAGAAGTTGTGGTGGTGAAGATGATAGAGAAGATGAAGATTAAGGGATAATCTTGATCAATATAACTTTTGAGCTAAAAGAAAATATTCCCTCGAGAATTGACACAAAAATATAGATTCCCTAGAGAATCTAGTCTCCGGAGAACATTCTTTACGCCCCAAAGCCGCGGCCAAAATAAAAACCACAACCCTCCATATATTGTAGGTTTACGTCTTCGTAAAATAACAAGTTTAAATTGTTTAAAGATCACATTCATTAGATCGTGTTTTTTTTAGGAAGTATATATAAATAACATAGAAGTTAACAATAACGGAATCCCACCACAAATTCGCGTGAATTAAATTCTATTTTTGTATTACGATCACTAGCTATTACTGTTTTAGATAGTAAATTAGTTAATCAATTCTCTCATCAAAAAAAAAAAAAAAATTAGTTAATCAATTACTGTAACTTGTCAAATATGATTGAATTGTGTCGTTTTACCAATTTTGAATTAATCGTCATCAGTTGGAGTTCAAATCTTGTTGTATACTATCATACAACTATATCAAATGAAGATAAACAACTATTGGGTTAGATTAAATATTACTAGCTAGAAGATTATTGAATAGTTTTTCCTCTATACCTACCAAGATAGTGTCAAACTAGAGACCAATTTTATAGTGTCAAAGTGGTAAGTCTTTACTTTCTCTCTCCTACTATGCCCCTTCTTCTAACATATCTTTGGAAACAATAACTTTCCAATAATTCTCGGCCATCTGTTCACTTTATAAAACAACTCGATCGTGTCGCCACCTCAAGATCGTGTGGATCTTAGACACGTATCTAGATTTAATTACCGGCTACATTCGGTTAAAGTAGGGTTAAGTACCGATGCAGTCGGTCACTATCTCAGATGTAACTCCTACAACTTGTGTGTGTGTTAGTGTGTATATATAAAAGCTGAGGTTGAACTCAAGCGACAATGGCGGTTCTGAAGAAACTCAGTTGAAAACAGATTTACTTCACTTTTTTTATTTAGTATTTCTTTTTTTTCCAGCTTCATTTTCAAGGTCAGTATTTTTATTTATTTTTTATTCATTTTTTTTTTTTTTTACTTTTTGATTTTGTTTTTTGTTTGAATCAAAAACAAATCTTTCAACTTTAATTTTGTTTATATCCATTTTGTTCTAGATAATCATCACTTTGATCCTCTAAGATTTTGATTTTTTAATCTGAATCTTTATTTGTTTAGTGTTTATTGACTTCGATTAGGTGATGTTAGCCTCTAATTTAAATGTTTGATTTTGGGGATTTGATCTTGGTTTGGACATTCTCTCTTGGTAGATTAAGTTGCTGAATGTTAGAGTTGTTTTGATTTCATTATGTGAGTTTGTTTTTAGATCGTTGTTTTTGTTTGTGGGAGATTAGAATTTCAAGATTTGATTTTTTTTAGAATTAAAAAAGTTAGGGTTTTTGTTGGAGTTGTAATATGAGTCTAGTTGATGCATTACAAGGTATTAGCTTTAGGGTTGTTTTGATTTCTACTGTTCATGTTTCGATGGATTAATTTCAGTTTGTTGTTGTTTTATAATAATAATACTTGTTGTGCTACTTATATGTTATGATTATAAATAGAGTTGTAAATTCATACTTGGATTTTTATCTTTTGTTAATATCACAGATTCTACAACTTTCAGGAGATTTTATCAGATGGATATGGTAGATTCGTGTTGTACTATTTCTGCTTCAATGTTTATGTGATCTGGGAGAGTGGACTTAAATTAATTGTTTCTGAATCTTTAGATTCAAGTGGATGTTGTTAGTTTTCTAGGGTTTGACTTTGAGCTATGCTGAGCACATGGTTTTGTGAAGAAGGGTTTTTTTAGGGCTGGCACTGGATAGCCACTTGAATTCCAGCCATCAGTTGGCGGCGGCCCCTTTGGCACCGTCTCAGGTGGCTGGGGGCCTAGCTCATTCGTCTTCAAGCTCTGGTATTTTCTTCTCTGGAGATGGTCACCCCAAGTCAGTTGTTAAGACATACTTAAATTCATCTTTCGGGAACTCTATTTGCGGGAATGAACGTTCAACTTTGAGTGTGGCTTGTGATATGAACCGCACTGCAAACTCTGGACCGAGTATTGCTGCAAGCTCATTAGTCACTGACGGAAACTCATCTCTCGTTGGAGGACCTCACTTGCAGAGAAGTGCGAGCATCAATACTGATTCTCATGTCCGTTTACCTGCATCTCCAATGTCTTTTTCGTCAAATAACATAAGTATTTCAGGATCTTCCGTGATGGATGGAACTTCAATTCAGCAAAACCCTCATCAAGGAGGTTCAAGTGCTACATCCCAACCATCGTCAAGAGCAGGCCAAATTTCACAACTTTCGGTTCCTAATCCTCTATCCCAAGAACCAAACAATTATATGAACAAAAAACCCAAACTTGAAATCAAGCAAGAAGATATTATGCAGCAGCAGGTAATGCAACAATTGCTGCAAAGACAAGACCAGATCCAGTTGCAAGGACATAACCCACAACTACCAACTTTAGTTCAGCAACAGAGACTCTTGCAGAGGCAACAACAGCCACAACAGATATTGCAGTCAATGCCACAGATTCAGCGAACCCACTTACACCAGCAATTGCAGCAACAGCAAATAAGACAACAACAGGGCCTGCAACAAGTAACTGGGGTGAAACGTCCCTACGAAAGCGGTGTATGTGCTCGTCGGCTGATGCAATATATATATCATCAGCGTCATAGGCCACCCGTGAGTTTTACTTTTTATCTACTAAGTTTCATTGGTTCTCCTCAATTGGGTTCTTCATGAGTTATTGGTTGCAAAATCGGGCATCTTGTGTTACGCCTTATTGGGTTCATAATTTCAGCTTATCTTTTAAGTTATTCTTTCTAGGACAATACAATTATTTACTGGAGGAAATTTGTGGCGGAATATTTTGCTCCACGTGCTAAAAGAAGGTGGTGTTTGTCGCAATATGATAATGTTGGACATCATGCTCTAGGTGTTTTTGCTCAGGCAGCTATGGTTTGTATTGTTACCTCTTAATTAGATGCAATTTTTCGTCTTTACACGTCCACTCTCCTTCCCTTTGACTTTGAGTATACCCACTTTTGCCAATCTCACAAGGTGATTTAAATTTGTTCCATTTAGGATGCTTGGCAGTGCGACATTTGTGGTTGCAGATCAGGAAGGGGATTTGGTAAGTACATTTTTTTTCATTGGGTTCTGTATCCAGGAGGTGTTAAGCAAGTCCCAGATCTCATGTTCTTTTATTCTTTTGGCCATAAGCCCTTAAATGCTTCACTTTTTAACTTGCTGTCCTTATTAGAGATTTGCAATGTCTTTCATGTGATGTGAACTTGATTTAAATTTTGTATCTACCTCTTTTTAGCAATTTGCGTGTAGCACCAATTTGTCTTTCATTCAAAATACAACCGTATGGCTTCAATCTAGAGTTCCATTGATATCTTTGAAATTTTTTGAAACGAGGTAATCAGAGCATTTGCACACTAATGGAACTGTTAGACTCCTCCATCATAGGGAAAAACATTACATGACATTTAATTTGTGCTTCGCTTTTATTGCGTTTGTTCTTTGTTCTACTGTGCTATAATCCCACGATGCTGGAGTCCTCAAGTAATGACGAGTTATAAGTGTATGCGTGCATGAGAATTCTTCCATTTCTTTTTTATTAGTCTCACTAGAAAGTCATATGTACATTGTGTTACATTAATGTACCTTTTTGTTTTTGTTGCCGATACTCTTTCATGTATCTTCTTCTGCTACTCTGGTTTGTCTTGCGGACAAGATATCGTATTGCTTAATAGTCTCTTCTATATGTTATTGAACAGAGGCAACCTGTGAAGTACTCCCCAGGCTTAGTAAGATCAAATTTGACGGTGGGGTTATCGACGAGCTCTTGTTTGTAGACATGCCACGGGAATGTAGGTTCCCCTCAGGTATAATGATGTTGGAATATGGAAAAGCAGTGCAAGAAAGCGTTTACGATCAAGCTCGTGTTGCTCGTGAAGGTCAACTTCGTATAATATTCTCCTCCGATTTGAAGGTATGATTAGATGGGTGTGTACATCTGTAAGTTCCGTCATCAAAAGGAAATCGGGTCACGAGATAAAACAAGACTATTTTTTGTGCTTCTCCTTTGATAGCTTCCATGTTGAAGACCATGCCTTCAAGTACAGCACTTCTCTGATCCTTGGAATCAACTTCTATTAGTAATTAGTAAACAACCAATGTCTGACAGACGATGATCGGAACTTGAATTGCAAAAATGCAAAACAAAAAATAAATAATCTATAAGAAAGAATTTGAGCAATTTATATGAAGTTAATTGTGATGGAAGTAGCATTGTGTTCTTGACATGTGTATTCTTTTATTTGAGGGTGTTGGTTTCTTAGTTGTGATAGTGCATTTTTGATACCAATGGCATAAATGAACGTTATTTTCCATACAGATATTGTCTTGGGAGTTTTGTGCACGGAGGCACGAAGAACTTATGTCCCGTAGACTGTTGGCACCACAGGTAAAGCTGTTACTTTTTCTTGGATTGCATTAACTTGATTTTATGTGTTATGAGCTCTTGTTGAGATCATCTAATGATTTCTTTTGTCTTTGGTCATGTATTTTCTCATTTCTGTAAGAAAACTTATAGTTTCATAACTTTTTTCCCTATTACATGTTGTGGGTATCTTTGAAGATTCATGAAGGTCTACATGGCTACTGTAATTAAGTATATCATATTCCCTATGTGCACGCCCACTTCTTTCCTTTCTAAAACCAGATAATATATTGCATTAATAACATTTCTATACCTGCTACACCGTATGTTCTTGCGGTTTATTGGTTTAGAGTTCTTTCTTGACAGAACACTATTAATTCCCACTTCCCTAAATACAGAAAGCAGGAAACTAGAATGCTGCTTGAATTTTTGTGGAAGGAAATTAATGACATTAAGTTTACTTGCAAATAATAAATGAAGTATCTCGGTTACATGCATACTAAACCTTTTTTCAATTAGTTTCGGTTTCGTTCTTGAAGTTCTTTTGGAGCTTTTCTGTTTTAGTTTTCTAAATTGAGTACGCGTCTGCAGCCTCAGAAGTTCTAAGGGTGTCTTATAGTTTCGAAAGGTTGTCATGTGTTGATTATTTTTACCATTACTTGTACAAGGATATGGTGTTCTCTTGACTGAGGTAGTGTTTTTTTACCTCAAAGTTGGAAGTGGATCTGCCTTGAGGTCTGAGTTGACTTGAGTTAGTTTTCAGGTTGTCTATACCTTGGTGCCTCAAGTACTTCAGTTGATTCACTTGGCCTGCTCGTTTGAACTCTATTTTGTTTCCGCGTTGTGTGGGTCTATACCATATATTTCATGTACAGTTGTACTTGTAGCAATATGTTACTGAGTGTCTGAGGTGCATGCAATTCATCCTGGACTTATCTTGCCATACTAGATTTAGCCTGGTCATTAATCAAATGTGAGTAGGCTTTAGGTCTGATATGGTACTAGTTTCGAATTTATGATGTAGTTTCCATGGTAAGAAATTCTAACTAAGCCACTATCAGTTAGACGATATCGTTTCGAATTTATGACGTAGTTTCCATGGTTAGACATTCTAACTAAGCCACTATCAGTTAGACGATATCATGCTTAGAATGTCGCAGTAATTATGAGTATGACTGAGACCACATAAAATTCATTAGATTTTTGATGTATCTTTGTTATAGATGATCATTAAGAAAACATCTGGGATCTAATTGGTTGGTTACCTGATAAATGTTTTTTTCGGTTACAGGTGGGTCAATTGATGCAGGTTGCACAAAAATACCAAAATGCTGTTTCTGAAAGTGGGTCTGCAGGGCTTTCCCCTCAGGACTTGCAAGCAAACTGCAATGCGTAAGTCAAACAAGCACCTCTTTGTCGTACTTTCTTCTATGCAATGGTGTTTTCTTATTAGACCCATTTTTGTTGTTTATGATTTGAGGGGGGGAGTTCTGTTGTCCTTACAAGTTAAGCTCGTCAAGAAATTCCTCTCTCTGCCTTCAAGACATTCAAGTCATCTTTGCTGGCTATCTTAATAGAACCTAATTCTGGTAAAATGGACCTTGCTCTTGAATATTTTTTTCCTTAGGTTTGTAGCGGCCTGGCGTCAGCTTGCTAAAAGTGTGGAGTTGCAGTCGCTGAATGACTTGGGATTTTCCAAGCGATATGTTCGATGCTTGCAGGTATTTGAGCAGTTCATGTATTGTTTCGTTTAGCATTTCAATTGTGATGCATTAATGTGGGTAGTCTTTAGTTTGTTCTCTTCCTAATTATGTTGTCTATCCATTTTAACAGATATCAGAAGTTGTTAGTAGTATGAAAGATTTGATAGATTTCAGCCGGGAGCACAACATGGGACCTATTGGTATCTTGCTACTTTGAATTTTTTTATATTGATATGTATAGTCTGGGTTGCCATTCATCTGTTGGTTGTTTGAACCGAGCCTCTTCATGCTATGTTCGTAGTCTAAAACTTCAAATAGCAATTTCTGTCCTGAATTTTTCTTGTCACAGAGAGTAACTATTCCTATACCAATCTACCATGTCGGAAAGCATGTAATTCTTAGGTTCCTCTTTTAAGACTTAGCTAGTCTTGAAATACGTCTCTATTTTGCTAGTCCTGAAATATGTCTCTATTATCCTGAAAAAGTTCTACTAGTTCCCTTTGTTAGATATGGAGGAAATGTTGTTTCCTGTTTCATGATATATGTTTTTCGGTCTGTTGGTTTTGATGATTATGAGGTACTCTGAAAATGTAAGGAAAACATAGTCGTCTTCTGGATGCCATTTCAGTGGTTGGATGTTAAGCAACTGTTACACTTCTCTTATTATTCAGAAATTTGATGTTTACCTAAGAAGTTTTCTGGGGTGTGTGGCTGAACATATAACTGCAAGCAATCTATCATTTAGTCACTGATTCACCATATTTGAATAAACTTCGATTGTTTTTGTGTTCGATAATGAATAAAATAATTGATAAATGGTTTTAATTTTCTGTTCCTTCTGGTTTCTATTTAACACGGACACACCATTTGCAGAGAGCTTGAAGAGTTATCCTCGGCAGACAAATACATCCAAGTATCAGATGCAGAAGATGCAAGAGATGGAGCAATTAGCTAATGCACAAGGTTTGCCAACAGATGTCAGCACTTTGAACAAACTAATGGCAATGCAATCTAGCCTGAGCAACAACATGAACAACAACAACCACCTAATTGGAACTGGAGGAGTTTTGAACAACTCCACTCCATTGGCAGAGGCATCAAGTAATTACCAAAATTTGCCAAGACAGAACTCTATGGCCTCAAATCCTAATGTTTTTCAACAAGAGAATGCTTCTTTTGGTGGTTCCCAGCAGACGCGGCAGTCTTTGCCGTTTCAAGATCCCGCTTCCTCAACTCAAGGATCTCTTAAGAATATACACATTAGTAACTTGTCGAGTCCTCCCCATCACCAACAGCTGCAGCAGCAGCAGGGTAACTTACTTCAACAAAACCCTCCACCATCCTCTCAAGGAAATCAGAATTTACAACAGCACATGATCCACCAATTGCTGTCAGAAATGATCAATACCGGTGGCACTGGGGACGGAAGGATCCCCGAGCAACAGCAGAACTCCAGTAGTCAGAACCTGAACAGTAATATTTTCAATTCAGTAAATGCTGTTAGTACAGGTGGTGGTGGTACATTGACGGCGAGGCCTGCCGGAAGCACAGGTTCTGTAGGAATCCCTCCAGGTTTTGGAAACAACATGACTTCTGGGGGCCGGAGTATGGGTAGAAGTGACAGTTTCAAGGCAACCGCCAATAGCAGTAACTCCGCCATGATTGGTGGCGGTGTTGCAAACAGCAACCCCAGTATGGGTAGGAGTGAAAGTTTTAAGGGGACTGGCAACAGTAGTAACTCCGGAATGGTAGGAGGTGGTGCAAATAGTAACCCTGCAGTTATGGTTGGAGGTGGAAACCATAACCCAAATATGGCAAGGTGTGATAGTTTCAAGGGAACTGCCAGCACTAGTAACTCCCCCATGGGTGGTGGTGGTGGTGGTGATAACAGCAACTCCACCATGATTGGCGGTGGTGCAAACAATAACATCACCACGGTTGGTAGTGGTGGTGGTGGTGCAAACAGCTTCGACACAAAAGCGTCTGATCTTCACTACAATTTTTCAGATATGCCGGATCTATCTGAATTCCCTGATTGGGATCAGCTAGTGTGAGTCTATATATTGAGAGGGAATCTACAATTTCTCTGAAAATGACAACCTCTTCTTAGTTTTCTGTGTCTGTACAGAACCCTTTTTCATAAGAGCGAACTCTTAATAGTTTACTTCTGGTGATTATGATGACTAAATGTGAAAGAAAAGCAAGGAACAGTGGGTATTTTTAAATTATTGTGTTGTTGGCAGTTTTGAAAGGGTTTGCCATTCTCCTGTTTTTGTTTTAGTATTTCAATTGTAATTTTAGTCAGGCTTACAAGTCCAATCACCTTGGACCCAACATACCAATTATAATACACTATTATAGCTTTCAATCTTAATATTTCTCTCAGAATTTGCTTGCTTAGAGTTTTACTTTGAGGTTATTTTTGAGCATGTAAAAGGAAGGTTTTTCTTTGTTACCGAAGATGTCCGCTACTTTCTCTCCAACCGGGGGCTCCGGTTGACCTCCCTTCCTTTAGCTACTTTGCGAAGTTTGGAAACTCCAGAGAGCAAAGGCAGTCAACAGAGTTCAGAGTGTGTATCTCCTTGCAGCTTTCCTCCTCTGAAAGCGTCTAATACCCTCTCATCTATCTGATGCATTTTGCCTGATTCTGCAGGGTACGTTCATCAATTACCCTATCTCGACTATCAATGACTACATCCACAACTTATATTCTGAAAGCAAACATATTTTCAGACTCAGCCTTGAATGATTTTCATGTGATAACGCCCTGTTGCTACCAGCTAGTTGTAGTGTTGTAATTGTATATGCATTTAGCTAGTTATAGTGTACTTCAACATGTCCCACACTTCAACCATGATAATAACACAACAAACCAGAATAAGAATACTAAACAGTTTGAATTAAACAACACAATCAAGGATGGGAACCCGACCAGGCCGTGCAGTTGCGGTTAATTTTTCATTAGGCTGGGCGATCGACAATCTTACGGTTATCTGGTGGACTCGGTCGGGCAAGACTCCAATAAATTGGATGCTCAATTTCAAAAGGTCATTGTCAAAAGATCAACAATAACTCTCATATATTCAAAGCCAAAAAAGATTAGTACTAAATTGGGAAAGCTCTAGAGAATGGGTTGTTGATTTGTTCAAATCCATGTTTGTACAAAATACAATAATGGCCGGACCAAGAAGTTGAGACCACAATGTTGACAGGGTATTTCGTTGTACAATTATTTCAAGGTTAATTCCAATTCGGCCTCCAGTTCGTGACCAACACGAATATTAGGCTCTCATACTTGTTCAGCGTTTCAAAAATGACGGCAAAAACAATTTCCCCCAATTAACTTTAACTCCTCATGTACTTTTTTGTTTTTATCATTTCTTTTCAATTCGCTTACACTATTTCCCTTATGTTTCTTCTTTGTCTGAAACTGATGATCGACAGACAACTTCACTTATACGAGAGCAAGTTTTTTCAGTTGGTCACAAATTGGAGGTCAAGTAAGAAGGAAGTAATTATTGGTGTTGACATTTAAGTACACCGCTAAGTAGACCCAAGGCTGTCTGATTGGGTTCAAACCTGACCAACAGCTCCGAGCACCTTAGGTACTCTAGATCTAGGTTGGGCCTGTGTAGCCCGGCCGAGTTGACACCACTAGAACTCAATGTTGTAACCAAATACAACTAAGGAAAGTTTTGTAAGGCCCCTCATTCTTGTTAAAAGGATTCCTCTTCGTGAATTATGAGCCCTCCGAATTCACAAGAGAATATTAGAGCAGAAAATCAGTTGACCCCTCCAACAATACCTCTCTAGTAATCAAATCACCATTCATTCCTGAATAAAAAAATATTTGTGCTGAATCTGTGTGATTGGGTTGATCTATCTCTAAGAAGAAGAAGAAGAGAATAGATAGTTAGATAGATGAAGTTTTACTTTCTGTGTTGGAATCAAGAAGAAGAAGAACATAGATAGATAGATGAAGACATCTGAAGAGAAAATTGTACTACTACTACTACTCATTCTGCAATGCCAACCAAATTTCCCACAAATAAACTTGTAACAACAACAGGTAATGATGGGAGGTGGAGTTCAGATTACAAATCCAATATCAGACCTTGTCTAATCCATGGTTTGATTGATCTAACCTTGACAGGTAAACTGAAACAAGCTCTTCATTCTTTACACCTCCTCTCTCGCCAGGGTATTCGCTTAAACTCTACAACTCTTGCATTTCTTCTTCAACAATGTGGTAACTATAAATCTCTTAGACAAGGAAAATGGGTTCACCTTCATTTGAAGCTCACTGGTCTCAAACATCCCAATACCTACTTGTCCAACCATTTGATCATAATGTACTTTAAATGTGGTAACGATATCGAAGCTCGTAAAGTGTTTGATACAATGTCTATGAGAAATTTGTACTCTTGGAACAATATGTTATCTGGGTATGCTAAACTTGGAATGCTTAAACCAGCAAAGAAGCTGTTTGATAAGATGCCCGAAAGGGATGTTGTTTCGTGGAATACGATGGTTATTGCATTTGCTAAAAATGGGATGCACCGTGATGCTTTGAGGTTTTATGTTCAGATGCGTAGGTCGTCGATTGGGTTTAACCAGTTTAGTTTCGCTGGGGTTCTTATTACTTGTGTCAGGTTGGAAGATTTCGGTTTTACTCGTCAGGTCCATTGTCAAATTTTGGTTGCTGGGTTTTTGTCAAATTTGGTACTTTCGAGCTCTCTTGTTGATGCATATGCAAAATGTAAGATGATAGACGATGCCAGGAAATTGTTCAATGACATGGATGACAGAGATGTTCTTGCTTGGACTACCTTGGTTTCTGGGTACGCTAAATGCGGGGATCTGGAGTCTGCTCGTGAATTGTTCAACCAGATGCCTGAGCCAAATCCTGTTTCGTGGACAGTCTTGATAGGGGCATACGCTCGGAATGGCCAGGGACAAGAGGCACTTAAGCTCTTTGAAGAGATGACTTTGAGAAATCTCAGGCCAGATCAGTTCACTTTTAGTAGTAGTTTGTGTGCTTCTGCCAGCATTGCTTCACTTAAGCATGGTAAACAAATCCACGCTCGCCTAATACGGATGGGATTCGTGCCAAATACAATAGTCGTTAGCTCTCTCATTGATATGTATTCAAAATGTGGGTGTGTAGAAATTGCGAAACGAGTTTTTGACCTTATGGGTGAAAAGCGAGATATTGTGTTGTGGAATACGATGATATCAGTCCTAGCACAACATGGCCTTGGGGCAGAGGCCATAAGTATGTTTTCCGAGATGGTAAGAGCAGGAGCTAAACCTGATAGAATTACCTTGGTTGTTGTTCTTAGCGCTTGCAGTCACTCGGGGCTCGTGGATGAAGGGGTCAGACTTTTCGAGGTTATGACACGAGAACATAGCATTGTCGCCGACCAAGAACATTATGCGTGTTTAATTGATCTATTGGGTCGCGCTGGACAGTTTGAGAAGGTCATGTTTCATCTTGAAAAGATGCCATGTAAGCCTGACGGTAGAGTTTGGAATGCTGTGCTTGGTGCTTGTAGGCTTCATGGAAACGTAGAATTGGGAAGAAAAGCGGCGGAGCAGCTTATCGAGTTGGAGCCTGAAGAATCTGCAGCTTATGTATTGCTTTCAAATATATACGCAGCGGGTGGGAGGTGGGAGTCTGTCGAGAAGGTGAGGCACCTTATGAACAAGAGACAAGTGAAGAAAGAACGAGCGCTGAGTTGGTTGGAAGTAGAAAGGAAGGTGCACACGTTTACTGTCGCAGATCAATCTCATCCATCCAAGGATGAAGTATTCTTGGTGTTGGAACAGCTATCTACCCAAATAGAAGACGAACTGAACTGTAGGTGACACTACCCCGAATGGCTGTTAGCGACTTTGCGCAATGGAAACCATGAACAAACATGTAGAGCTATGTCTTTTTTCAGAAGCTCAAGTATCTGGGGTCGATTAATTCAATTCCCCTAGTAATGTACGAAGAAGGAAATCAACTTAATCAGGGAGAGTCCATAAGAGATATTTCATCTTGCCATATGACGCCGATAATTGAGATTTGTTACAAATAATGTTATAAGAAATTTTGTTTAGAAATGAATGAATGAACATGAATGTTTTGGTAGCTCCATTCAATATTTTGGACACAAACTGAGAATTAATATCATTTTCCAAAAACAACATTATATGGTGTTCCCTTGACTGAGGAAGTGTTTTTATACCTCAAAGTTTCAAGTGGATCTGCCTTGAGGTCTGAGTTAACTCGAGTCAGTTTTCAGATTGTTCTTTGTGGCTAATGCGTGATGTCTGACTTGTCTGAGTGTCTGATTTGAGCTACTTTTGGGTCCATTTGGTTGAGACGAGTCAGATTCAGGCAATGAAAAAAACACCACTCATTTACCGCAATAACCAATGTTTACTGTTTACGATAAGTCTACAACCATAACTTCTATTTGGAAAGAGAAAGGTCGCGAAATTGTCTATACTTTGGTGCCTCAAATACTTCAGTTGATTCACTTGGCCTGCTCGTTTGAACTCTATTTTGTTTCCGCGTTGTGTGGGTTAAATGTCTATAGCATATATTACATGTACAGTTGTACTTGTAGCAATATGTCACTGAGTGTCTGAGGTGCATGCAATCCATCTTGGACTTATCTTGCCATACTAGATTTAGCCTGGTCATTATTCAAATGTGAGAAGGCTTTATGTCTTATATGGTACTGCTTTCGAATTTATGATGTAGTTTCCATGGTAAGAAATGCTAATTAAGCCACTATCAGTTGGACAATATCATGCTTAGAATGTCGTAGTAATTATGAGTATGACTGAGACCAAATAAAATTCATTAGGTTGTTGAGGTATCTTTGTTATCGATGATCATTAAGAGAAAATCTGGGATATTAATAATAAACAACTAGGCACCGAAGTAGCCCTTGTAACTACACTCTGACTCATTGATCATCAGGTAATAATAGCAGGAAACCCCTCTCGTCCGTCTGCATCAACCTTGGGGATCTCAAGCGAGAAGCAAAATGCCTTCGTCCGTTACCATAACCCTTTTTTCTTTCAGAAGTATTGACACTTCCTTCCAAAGGGTTATTATACTTCAATTTACACCTTCCGGAGACATCAACAAACTCCACATCAAATGAGGATAGCGGCCATCCAACGACTTCAACATGTGCCACACTTCAACCATGACAATTACGACACAACAAACCAGAATAAGATCACTAAACAATTTGAATTAAACAACACAATCAAGGATGGGAATCCGACCAGGCCGTGCAGTTGCGGTTTAAGTTTTCATTAGGCCGGGCGATCGACAATCTTAGGGTTATCTGGTGGACTCGGTCGGGCAGACTCCTCCAATAAATTGGATGCTCAATTTCAAACGGTCACCGTCAAAAGATCAACAACATTTTAAAATGAATTAAACTTTTAGAGTAAAACTAACCATATGTAGAATAACTTATCCGCTTCCTGTATTTGATGCCTTCCCAACAACTCTACCTGCAGGATTCCACCAATACAAACCACTGGTTTTGGCAGCCGGAACTTCTGTAAATAATTTTCCTGTTTGATGATAAAATCGTTTGGAGTTGACGAAATATGAAACTAAATCAACAACTAAAAGAGTCACAAGGAACATCTGGTTACGCACCTGAACCATTGGAAAATCGGGTGAAATGTACGTCCATACTACGTACTCATCGATTGCCTCAAAACTTTCCATATCCTCATGGCCAATCTCTTTCTCTAGATTCAATACTTTCAAATGGCCCATCCGAAATCGTACGGCTTTTGCAGAATATATAGGGGAATTCTTCTGGAAATGTGCTGGGAAAAGTAATCTTTGCCATCAGTTAAAAGGAAAAAAGAACAGGATGGAGCTCTACTACATATGTATTCTATAGAATGTCATCAGAGAAAGTAACCTTGGAATGGATGGACATTGATTTCAGTAACAACACACAAATCGGAGCACAGCATATAAGTTAGCTTCTCCGACACTTCTAGGTCACTTTCTCCTTGACTTGACCAGTAAGTATCCCTCCGGTCGATCCTATCGTTAGATACCAATGTATTATGAATCCATTCCTCCGGATAGTTATCAGTACTGGATGCACATAACGCTTCTAAGATGCAATCGTAACTCAAAGTAGAAGTAAGACCTCGAGCTAGTAAAGTATAAAGTAGATGGTTTCTCTTCAAATTATCCGACCCAGCATCAACTGGCTCAATCATATTGTTTTCTTCAATGGAACGTGTAGCACTTGATATCTCCGGAAATAATCTTTGGCAATGCTTCTTAGTGAAACCATTTGCAATCACTAGAAAACATTTTAGAACACAAGTTATATAACATAATTAGATCTTTAATATCTATTATCGACAAGTGGAATTTTAGTACAAGCATTAATAATGCGTATTCCCGTATATTAGGAGAATAGACATTCTCAACATCGACACCAAAGTTATAACTGGATAGGTTGCATCTCATTTTCTCATGAGCTAAAAATGATTGTCTAGAGCTTCTTCCACAGTTGTATCTAATATAGCCTTTAAGATAACTCTCACTTATTCAAAGTTAAAACCAAAACACTAAATTGAGAAAGCTCTAGAGAACGAGTTGTTGATGTGTTCAAAATCAGGGTTTGTACAAAATATGATATTGGCCAGATCAAACAGTAGAGACAATAAAAGCAGGGAATTTCGATTATTTCAGGGTTAATTCCAGTACACGAGTACACGACATGATACCTTCGTGTTAACATTTAGAGTACAACGCTAACTCCTCGGGCCCTCTGTAGACCGGAGGCTGGCGGATTGGGCCCAAACCAGGCCAACATTTCCAGCCACCTTAGGCTGGCCGAAACTAGCCTATGTGGCTGGGCCAAGTTGACTCGACTCAAACTCAATGTTGTAGTGGATCATTGCGGAATAAAACTAAAAAGGCGTAAGTAGATAGTTTGATCTTACCGAATTCGTTCCAAGAACGTGAGACAGCACTAACACGAATAATATCGGCAAGATCATCCAAACATGAGAAAATAACCGAAGATAAGTCAGGGTCGAACAATTGCAGAAAATCAGTTGACTTCTCCATTATAAGATCAAGCGAAAAAAAATATCCTTTTGATAATTAACACCTGATTGACATTCACATATGTAGAATATTTAGATACCCATTACCCAACCAAGTAAAATTGCAAAAGCCCTCAACAAAAAAAAAAAAGTAAAATTGCAAAAGAATAGAGCTTTACCCTAATCAGCAAAACAAACAAACTAATAAGAACCCCAAATATTAACTAGCTGGCCATTAGAATACATAATATAATCAATTTAAAGCACATATGACGTGTTCTTTCAAAGTCCTTAAAAAAAAAAATTGTAAACTAATAACGCTAAACTTTTGAAGTTCTTTAAAAAAAAACCTGAATGAATAACATGATACTTTAAAGGTCTTAAATAAAAGTTTGAATCAATAATACAAAACTTAGAAGTTTTTAAAAAACAATAACCCTAAACTTGAATGGTCTTAAGAACTTTGAAGATCTGATAAAAGCTCCGAACTAATAATTACCTATATATATGATGGAGGACAGGAGAAGGATCTGATCTTTTTAGGACAGATGAACAAGGAAACCTTAAAAGAGAGAGAGAGAGAGAGAGAGAGAGAGAGAGAGAGAGAGAGAATAGAGATAATAGTCAATGTAGTCTGAAAATAAGATGTAAGATTTTAGAGAATTTATAAGAGTGGGGAATGAAACAGGAGAAATATATGGGTGCGTCTGCAGGCACACCGGTTTCTTGCCATTAGCACCCCCAAACACTCCTTGACTTAGTCCAGTCGTTTTGACTGGCGCCCTCTGTCGGCACTTTTCCCCAGACAGAATAGTTTGAGAGGGCAGGGCCCGCCCAATCGTTTCGGAGGCCCCAAACAATTTTAAAAGGCCAGCGCTTTGGGGAAAGCTAAATAGTTTCCGGGGTTTGAAATTTTAAAGGGAATATGCAAAATTTTGAAAAGTTTCTGGGGAAACATATTTTATGGGGAATATGGCTCAAAATAAAAAACTCTCCCCCTCACCTCCCTCCACCTCACCTCACCTCCCTCCACCTCATCCTCTCTCTCTCTTCTCCGATAGGTCGCCGGCCGGAAAATTTTCCGGCCGGCGACCATGAAATTTTTTTTTTTTCTCTCACATCTCTCTCTCTCTCTCTAAACTCCGGCGAAGGGAAACCCCTTCGCCGGAGTTTCTAGAGAGAGAGAGAGTGAGTAAAAAAATTTTTTTTTTTTTTTTTTTTGTTCATGGTCGCCGGCCGGAAAATTTTCCGGCCGGCGACCTAATCGGAGAAGAGAGAGAAGATGAGGTGGAGAGAGAAGATGAGGTGGAGGGAGAGAAGTGAGGTGGAGAAAGAGAGAGCTGAGGTGGAGAAGCTATTTTGCTTTCCCCCTAAATAAAATTGTCAAACAAAATTGACCACTTTTTGACCAAGTCTTCACACCCCGGAAACTATTTAGCTTTCCCCAAAGCGCTGGCCTTTTAAAAATGGGAACCTTTTACAGGGCATGTTGGAAAAAAAGTCTTTAATAATGTTTAGGGGAGGCTTTGAACTCTTGAACATGATATAAACTCTTAACGCTTAAATCATGTTACAAATCTAATTAGAACATATATATTATTTTCAACGTGACGTACAAAAAAAATGAAACTTTTTTTTTTTTTTTTTTTTGAAAGCACATAAATCCATTAATATCAAAGGTTTGATTACAAAAAAAATGAAACTTAAAGAAGCGCCCCAAGTCAATAACATTTGTTTATAAATAGAAGAATGATAGGTGGCATCCGTGACAAAATCAGATCAAAGCAAGCCAAACAATCCCAATGTGCTCTGCAAGGAAAAAAAAAAGAATAAAAAATGAGGTGGGTATAAAAAATGAAAATTAGCGGAGAATAAAGATTTGGATTTTTGAGTCAAAGGTCCAAAATCTGGGGGGTAAACCCAAAAAAAATCCACTCTTGCCCAAAAATTAGTTGCAGGTCCAAATGTCAGTTTTTTTTTTTATTCCCCTCTTACCCTTGGACGGGACATGCTGACGTTTTCCTGAAAAAAAAAATGTCTGGTAAATAAAATAATTTACCAGTACACGAAAAATTCAAAGTTTCAAAATTTTTTGAAAATTTTTCAAATTCCCGCCCAGCAAACCATCTCTTCCCGGTAAATAAAATAATTTCCTGTACACAAAAAATTCCAATTTTCAATTTTTTTTGAAATTTTCAAACGAAATCTTTTTTCGAAATTTTCAAACGAAATTTCAAATTCCCGGCCAAAATTTCAAATTTTTTTGAAAATTTTAAATTCCCGGGCAAATTTTGAAAATTTTAAATTCCCGCCCAGCAAAAGTGTCTAGTACAGAAAAAAATTTCCAGTAAATAAAATAATTTCCCGGTCACAAATTTTTTTTTTCGAAGTTTTGAAATTTTCAAACGAAAATTCAAATTCCCGCCCAAATTTTCAAATTTTTTACGAAATTTCAAATTCCCGCCCAGCAAAAATGTCTAGTACAGAAAAAAATTTCCAGTAAATAAAATAATTTACCAAAAAAAATTGCGTTTCCCGGGAATTTTTCGGTGGTTGTTCTGTAATTTTCTGAACAGTACACATTCTGATGGACGGGTTGTCAGATTATTTTTCAGAAAAAAAATCGTTTCCCGAGAATTTTCGATGGCAATTTTGTAATTTTCGATGGCATGAACTGTAAATACTTTATTTTCTAAGGGCCCTTTACGTAATTTTGACCCCCAAAACTGACACATTGGACCTCCTTTACATTTTTAGGCAACTTTGGGTGGGATTTTCATTTTGGCCCCCTTTTTGGACCAATGGCCCAACCCCTCTAAAGATTTTGAGTTAATTAGACTTTTTATTGTTGAGAGTCGAGTTAATAATATTTTGACCTAGAAGACATAATATTTTGACCTAGAAGACATAATATTTTGCGTTAACTAGAATTGACCTAGAAAACAATATTATTTTGAGTCTAAAATTTAGCTTGTTTGATTCTGCCTCCGATTTTCATTTCCCACGTCTGACCACCATCGACAACCTTCCCCAACCACCATTGCCATCTCTTTCTCTATTTCTCTTTTTTGTTTTCCTCCCTCTCTCTTGCTATCTCTCTCATATTCTCTCTCACCAGTCATGACACTGATGTTTTGATCGAATCAATCTTAAGGCTACGGCACTAACTTTTAGATTTCTGCCAGGGGGCTTAAGCTCGCCAATCATGACACTAATGCTTGGTTCGGATCGAGAGAGAGAGAGAGAGAGAGAGAGAGAGAGAGAGAGAGAGAGAGAGAGAGAGAGAGAGAGAGAGAGAGAGAGAGAGAGAGAGAGAGAGAGAGAGAGAGAGAGAGAGAGAGAGAGAGAGAGAGAGAGAGAGAGAGAGAGAGAGAGAGAGAGAGAGAGAGAGAGAGAGAGAGAGAGAGAGAGAACATGTTTTTCGGCTACCAATGTTTAACAGTATAATCTTTTAGAGCTACCAATGTTTTTCGGCTCCTCTTTCTGGTTTTACTTTGTTATAGCCATTAAAGTTATTTGAAAGGAAACCTCGTAAAGAAAATACAATCCTAGCTCTACCAACCAACAACAAACACTCTCTTGATATATTACATATATATACCAACGTAAGCCAAGCTGTCGGGTATATACCATTTATTGATCTCCATGGACAAGTACTCACATTTTCGACCAACGGTCATATATATTTCAATGTCCACTTTCCGGTGATCTCATTTAGCTTGACATCAAATGCTGGCGATAGTGGGCGTCCAACGACTTGAACATGAGATATACTTCAGCCATGCCAATGCAAAGACAGAACATGAATCAGTAACATTAACCAACTAATTATACATGATTAGAGCTAAACACATACGTGCAATTCACTTAGTCCCACATTGCATCTCGGGTTGGGAAGCGCGCGATGGTCTAGGAAGGCCCATGCCAAGAAAAAACCCTGTACCAGGTGTAACTAGACTCAATCAGGTCTTGTGGTGCCGGTGCATAAAACCCATGAACAGCGTGGCTGGTGCCGGTGCATAATCCATCAGGTTTTCTTCGGCTCCCTGTGTATATTTGCACAAGTTCGCACATAATATATAGGGTTTTCAGTTTGCACCATAACCTGCATAAGTTTTCACTAAAAATGCACAGGTTCGCATAGGGAGCACGAGCCTGAAAATATATTTGCATGTCTCTTAAACCATACCTAGCAGGATTTTAAAACTAAACATACTGGAAGTGGATGGTGCAATTTGCAAATTTAAGCAGAAGTTGACATAATATGTCAGAGTTCAGAGGTTTGGCCTTCCAATAGCCGGCCATGATGTGTATTAGACACTGATACTGAATTGAGAGGGAACTAGTAAAGAATAGCAAACCAACGTGAATCCGGGGAAGTAGCTAAAGAACTACTCGAAATGAAAGAATGAAAGAAAACTAACCATATGTAGTATAATCCGTCCACCACACAACTCTGAACCCTACCCAACAGCTCTATCTGCAAAATTCCACCTAAACAAAGAACAGGCTCCGGCAGCTTGAATTTCTGGAGGTGGTTTTCCTGATTTAGTTATCAAATTGATAGTTTACTAAAATATGAAGCCACAAGAACCCTAAACCCTGTTTAAAAATGGTTCTTATAATAGATATAGAGGTAATTTTTGACGACAGCCCCCCATCATCAACGTTTCTCCAAAAATCTTGTTCTTTGCAATGTTACTGTTACAAGGATAGTTGTTCTGTTGAAACTGTGTTTTGACGGTTAAATAGCACTTGTAATGAAAGATGGACCATTATAACTACCACTTCTACCATACTAACTGCTTTTCGATGCTTTTCTATCATCAACTGTTTTCTTAATTTCTTGTTTAGATGAAAAAAACGTTTTACCAGCATTTACTTGTTATGAACTTTTGACAGTAATGATAATGGCCAGTCTTTCGGGTAGAAAGGTCATGGATAGATATGAAACAGTTATTTAAACGTTGACTTTGAAGTAATGACTCAACAACAAAAGATCGAGTTTGGGCTTCTGCACGTGGAACTCATGGCAGTCAAGGTTAAAAAGAACGCTCGAGACATTACCTTTGAAGCTTGCCTCATGGAGAACTGTGGAAAACTGTTATTTTTTGACTTGGAGGATATACAAATTGGACTATTTTTGTTTGTCAAACACCTGAGACTTGTTCAAAGTAAAAAAAACTGTTTCATGTTTTCTTTATTTTTCGAGGAATATTATGTTGTTTACTTATGCCAAATTGATGTGCACCTTTCACTACCTGAGGCATACGCCTCAAAGCAACACTCAGCTTTATCATATCAATCTGCCTCGAACGTTTTATCACAGTACCACAATCTCAAAAAACAAGTTATCCTTCCCTACATAAGTTAAATATATATATATATATACATACAAATGTATATGTCCATCACAAGGCCAATTAGATACACACCTGAGCCATTGGAAATTCCGGTGAAACGTATGTCCATACCATGAAATCATCAACTGATCTACGATCCATCTCAAGCCTTGAGAGAAGATCTCTTCCCAGCTCCAATGACTTAACATGGCCCATTCGAAATCGCACAGTTTTGGCGGAACATATGGGGAAACCAACCTCCCAAAATACTGGGTACACAGAGAAGAAAAGTAATATTATTATCAGCTAAAGATAAAAACAGGACAGAACCAAACCACATATGCATCTAAAAGTTGGAAAAATAACCTTGAAAAGGTCGGATGTTGATTTCAGTTACAAAACACAAGTTGGAGCTCAATTTATAAGTTAGTGTCTCGGGCACTACAGGGTCACTTTCTCCTTCACTTGACCAATAACAACCTATGTCGCCAAATCTATCATAAGGATTCAATGTGTTGCGCATTCTTTCTTCAGGGTAATGATCAGTACTAGATGCACATATTGCTAACGAGATGCAATCTTTTCTTAAAGTAGGACTCAGACCTCGAGCTAGTTAGGCATAAACTTGATGGTTTATCTTCAAATTATCCGCTTCAACGTCATTGACGGGCCCACCTTCTACTGGCTCTAATTTATTATTTTCTTCAATTGCCCATGTAGCACAGGGTATAGTTTTAGGCATAGCTTCTTAGACAGGCCATTTACAATTACTGTGAACATTTTAGAACAAAAGTCAGAAGCTCTAAAAAAATTATTGCAGAAAAACAATTGATCGTATATGTTTCAATAATATAATCTTTGTTTTGAAAGAAGAAATCAAGATGCTGACCAGACTTTTCAATACCCTGATTCCCCAACTCCTAAGTTCCGTCCATCAATGACAGAATTAGGAAGAGAATTTCTTAAAAAATACACATTTTTGACATTTATTGCAGAAACTAGATCTGGGCAGTCATGTTTCTCTTGTGCTAACCAAGGAAAAGCACGACAGTCCAATGTAAACTAGAAGTTCAAGCATTCTTGCACCTTACATACTATCGACACAAACCGAACTACTTCTATAACGATCTGAGGATGGCTAATGGAACGCTCGTCTCAGCACCGACGGACAGTTGACCGGATCAAGTTTTGTCTCGATTGGATCAGGTCAAGTCTCGACCTTACCAGGGCACACACAGCTATGGTACAACCAGGTAATTTTGTGATAAACCCAAGGCATACTATCTCGACAAAGTAAGAAACTGGTACTGATTTTCCTCGGTAACCTGATAAACTCGGCCGAAGTATGCACGCTTAGTTATGAGTTATGAGTAAGTAATGACTAACTTGATACAAACAATGTAGTTCCTTTTGGCAAGAGTTCAAGTACTAGTATTCTAAAAGATGAATCTAATAACTAATTACAAATTTATTTCCTAAACAAAGATTAGTTTAATTAATAGCTATTCTAGATAACCAGATTCTGAAAATAGTAGTAGAACAATTATGGAAAAACAACAACAAAACAAAAAATATGTGGGGTTGATGAATTGAGGTTTTTTACCGAATTGGCGCCAAGAACGAGAAACAGCACTAACACGAATAATGGCAACTGGATCATCCAAATAAGAGAAAATAATTGATGACAAGTCGGGGTTGAGAAACTGTAGAAAATCAATTGATCGCAGCCCCATTCAAACTCAATTATAAGTAACTATCAATACCACAGAAGAATCTTATTGATAATTTAGCCCTAGATGAAATTCAAATACAATGATTAGACACCCAAAGTATCAATTCTCAGCAGAGAAGAAGAAAGCCCTGAGAGAGAGAGAGAGAAGGTAGAGATAGATTATGAGCAGTTGCTTCTGAAATCGATCAACTTGGAATGAAAAAGTCGCATGTTTGACAATATAAATGTGACCAGTACACATTTTGGCCCCTTATTTAACGACACTAACTACCATCTCTTGTCCACCAGCTTTTTGGTGAAGTGGTTTAGACACACATATCTTAACCTCATGAGGTAATGGGATCGCGTCTCCGCGTAACCAGTTTGCCATCAAGATTTATCCTATGTAATTTATGTCGGGCTTTGCCCTCTTTGTTGTTGGGTTTTAGGTCTCTTTCATTCTTGGTTTAAATTAGGCTATTATCGTGTTTATTACATCTTCATGATGTATTAATACCTTGTATCGACTACGTAAATCGTAGTCCAATTCTCAGAGAAAAAAAAAACTACCAAAAATAAAGAATGTTCTAGTCACCAAAAATATAATGTCTATATTATCTTCACTCCACAAATTAGTATTGAATTAGATGAACACAAACTTATCGACTAATCAAATATCACAATCTCCACTATTATGGAAATGTCAATGTAAAGGTAAAAGGGATTTCAAAAGTTTCTGCATCTTAGCAATCATACTGAAAGTTCAAACTACAATTCCTTTGACAAAACAAAACCTCTTCAAGTACTACATTAAACAGAGAAAACTAGAACAAGGATCAATATACAATATTTTACAAATTGTCCAGGAAAAACCCACACCTGAAAAAAACAGACTAACCTGGCAAACTTCTATTTTTATAATAATCCACACATTTCCTCACTATGACATTATCTAAGACCTAAAATAAGGTTAAAAACTCATACTCAAAAACCCTTAAATTTCTCCCTAAACTCTCTTGGGTATATTAAAACAGAATCTAAACTAAGTCCCCCTTTGGTGTGGGTGCAATCTATCTGAGTCATTGAGAACTTGACAATCGTCGGGGTATTTGGGTTATTAACCACGAAATCACCCACATGATGATGAACCCAGTTCCCGGGTTCATCCAAGAAACACTGAGATATTGCGTGTTGTCCATCTGATGTCGTTAATTGGAATCGAACGGGTTTTACATTCCATCCATGGACATGTTCAGAGTTGCATATTCTCCGGCCGAGTTTCTTGGCAGATTTTCCTAGTTGAAGTCTGAAGAATAAACTGTAGGTTCCTATTGGGAACCGAAGATTGACTTCACCATCAACTTCAAACCACCAAATTTGTTGCAGATAAGCAATTGAATGAAACCTAATAAACAGAAATTCTCAATCAGTTCATCACATCAAATGCAAGATAATATCTGTAACTTCAAAAACTACAAACCGAACTCTAAAATCATATAAACGACAATCATCTAACTATTTAGATCAACTCAACATATAGAAAATAGTGTATTTCTAACGAGCGGACTTGTCACTTCAAAAAAGTTCAGCGTCGGACTGAGTCAATCCAGTAGCCTTATAAACAACTCAGCATCTATGGAGATTCCCCACTTTTCCCATGTTCCGAATTGAGAGTTATCTTTTCAAATATAAAATAATTATGTCTAGCTCGGAGTTTAATAACTAGAAATGATTGGAGGGGCATTGGATCATATAATCCATTTTATGGGGTTGATATGGAAACGCTTAGGAACGATTGCTAAATGTGCAGTCCCTTTCAAGGAGGTTGCTTTTACTAGGTATCCCCACTATGGGGGCCAATCTATAGCCAGTTAGTCCAAATACCCTAGACCCACAACCGAAAAAATAAATACAAAGAAAAAAAAAGAAGGGATAAGAACGAACATATTCAATAAGGCCATGACTTCATAGTTTATTAGGGTCAATATTGAATTCCTATTGACAATTCAGAAGAGCCGGATAGTCACTACCACTTGTAACAAACCAAGCCCTCGAAAAACATGACTTAGAGATAAGCTAATAAGAATTGATCAAAACAAATTCAAACTTTGCTTTTTCATGTCAACTTTAGATATTTCACATTCAACAATTAGTTCACTTGAATGAGATATTTTAAATATCAAGGATATTAGTAGACAAATATCAATCAATAATCAATACCAACAGAAAGATTGGTTCTTGTTTTCATCTTTTCAACCTTTTTTAAAAGAATGGTTTACCCATCCCTATCTATTTCAACCAGAGAAGTCTAATACAAAGAAATTCAAGATATTTATCAGATCCTAAATAACCATTAAAACAAGTATGAGTTTTTTAATCAGATCATGATTAACCAATCTAAAAGCTCAAGTCTTGTATGATTTTAATGGAAAAGGATTACTAAATTGGAATACTCATTAATGATAAATCAACATCAATTCAAAAGCAAAAAAAAACCTAGGAGTTCATAAACAGCAGAAGGAAAAAAAAACTGATAAACAACAACCCAATTTGAATTGAAGAGAGATAATGAAAAAGATCAAATTTATACCTAGATTCCTCAGTTGGTATGTGGTTCCAGTATCTCCGATCATCAATTCCTGTTATTGTTAAGGCTTTTGCTGAAATTGATAAACAAACACGACCACTACTCTTCTCTAGCCAAATTGCCTAAAATGAAATCAAACAAAACCCATCAATCAATACATTTGCAGAAAGAAAGAAAACCCTAATAATCAATTCAATTTTAGAGAGAGAGAAAGAAAAAGAACTAACCTTAGCACCACCGTCAAAGAGATTAGGTCGACAAAGCCTAGAGTAAATCTCTTTCTTACTCAAATTAACAGGAACGTCATCGAACAATTTCTCAATAAGGTATTTGTAATTAGAAGGAAGTTTAGATTCCCAAATAAAATCAGCGGAAGAAGCACCACGAAAAGCTCGATTTAACCTAGCAAGTTTACCAATTTCTGGTGGATCAAGATACATAAAAATGGAAGCAACACAACTTTCAGGCATATCACCAAGACCCAAACTCATCGGATTAGAAGATCCTTTTTTATCAGTTTCAGTTGGAAAACTAGAAGTAGCAGCTCCCATCAGAATTGAAATCAGAAGAAAACCAACCCTAATTGAATAAGAAAATTGATGAGAAATGGATAAGAAGAAGATTGGGTTAGTGGGGGGTTTAGTTTAATGAGGAACGAAGAGGAAGAAAGAATCCGGCATTTACTCGCTCGATTGTTTATGAATGAATTTGTAGTAGTAGTATTTAATTGACCTTCATTTCTCCGTGTTTATTTTAGTTTTTTTTTTTTTTTTGTTGAAATGTTTATTTTAGTTATTTCCTTAAAACAAAAGTGGAAAAAGTTGGAGAGAGAAAAAAAGTTAGAGAGATGAAAAGAGTGTGGCACTGTGACAATGCCAAACACAAAACACTTGTCTTTTAGGAATCAAAAGAAAGAAATGAAAAGAAAAGAGAGGTCCAAGTGTCCAACAACTACTAAATTCGTTTCTCAACAAAAAAAAAAAAAAAAAAAAATGTAACGACAATATAGTCGGTTTTCAAAAAAAAAAAAGATAAATACTAAATTCGTTTTCGCTGTATGAAATATTTCTTACGTATTTAGGGTTATTTTCTGTTTGCCCCCTTTGACAATAATTTTCTGTCAAGCCCTCCAGTTTAGTAGAATTGTATAAATGCCTCAACGTATGAGTTGGAAAGAACCAATTCTTCTCCACCATTTGATCTTCTTAGATCCAGGATGGACTTTGGATCTAAAAGACTCCATAAGGTGGGTGTTTACGGCCGAGAATGAATGCGAAAGGAATGGCATGTGTCATATAAGCAATGATTCCAAGTGTAGGGTTATTGTAAGTTCATGACGTTGAATGTTGAAGATGGAAGATGAAATAGAGGATGATGATAAAGATAAATTTAAGAAAAATAAAAATAAAATGAGATAAAATGAAATTAAAGAAGGTTACAGTTGGAAATTTAAAAAAACAACAATTTGACTTAGTAGTCAATGCATTGACAATGCAATACAAGGTCCCATACGAAAATTTTGTACAAAATTAATAGCAGGGAAGAAGACTGGTTATAAAATAAGGGACCAAACCAAAAATAACTAATTATCTCAATTTAGTTGGAATCTTAGGTCAAAATACCTAATTACCCCTTAGTTATCTATGTTGCAAATAAGGGGGAACCGTGGAAGGTTGTTGCGTCTTCACAAGCAATAGGTCGATTTCTAAGGAAAGAGATTAATCTGAGTATAATAACAAGTAATTTTATGAACTTCTCATAAGTGAAATTGTATTTAAGAACATAAATGTGTCACATTTCAACAAAAAAAAATGTGTCTTGTATGATGCACCATTGTGTTACCGGCTTCACAATATAATTATTTTGTGTATGTTTTAAATAAGTTCTAATATCTTTTATTTATCTATATTTGTGTCATTGATGTTAGTGGCTTCGTTCAAAAATTATTTTGGTGCCAACCGATCAATTAACAAGTATGACACAATTTTGTGCCAAAAGAAGCATGACACGATTTGAGATGTTTCACATAGTTTGATATATTTGGGAGGACATAATTGTAAATGACATTATAATCGAGGACATTTCAGTGATTAAGATCACATAAATCATCAACTAACTAACAAACCTGAAACCTAATCCAACCAAGATGCCCTAAATCTTCCGTGCCGACCAATTTATATAAAATTGTCATCTTTCATAAACTAAACAAAAAAACTTCATTATTAGATTCTTGGAATAAATAATACTTTCTTTTTCTTTTTTAATTCTCCACCTTTTTTCTCTTGGTGAATTATTGAAGAAACGAAATGCACCCCTAAATCCGTCATTTTTTAAGTTTTAACCAATCAATTATCGAAGTAGTGCTAAGCACACGGGTATGAAATACAATTGTAGATTTCTAGGGACAACATTTATAGAATGTCATTTTTTAAGTTTGTAATACTATTTGGTTTAGTCAGGAATGGAGTGTCATTTCGTAGACAGATCATTTGATTGACCCACCCATATAAAATTGAGAATCAGGCAGGTCCGGTGAGCAAAGGTTACTCCCTCATTGGTCAGACTCTGGAATTTTATGGCCACTAGAGTTATTGGGTGGACTTGAATAGGTAATGTTAAGATTTAGTGTCCAAAATCCGTCTAAATTTGTCAAATCTTTTGGGTTTATCAGTCGTTACGTGCGCGAATTTACGCAAGATCCCATATTCAAGAGAGAGACACATTCAGACAGTGTCGACACGAACAGATCAATGTCTAAGTCCAGTAGGTCAAATGGTCAATCCAATTTTTATGTTATCTCTTTACGATGCACGATTAAATCCATTATGTCCATAGCATATTTGGGATTCTCGAGCTTTCACGTATCAAACACTATTTTGAGATGTGTCTCTTTATTCATTGCACTCCAATCGATTGCCCGACAGAGCCTAAGAGTATCAAGTTTTGTTTTCTCCGAAATTGATCAATCAAATTTTATTAACCCACAAAAGATAGTGAAATACGCGAGGAGAAAAAAAAATGAGACTGGGTTAATGAATGAAATACCAGTTTTAGTCATTGATAAGTTCTTTTTGACAATGTATCGTACATAAACTCTTCCCAGCTAATAAAGTTGATAATGTATCTTCACCGGAAAACTTGATAAGTCACAAATAACATTGGTGGAGTAACTATTATAAGAAGGTCTTGCAACAAAAAGAAAACCTATTAAAAGAAGGCACAAAATAATTCAAAAGGCAAAAGTGAAAATTAAACTAATTGAAGAAAGTTCTAAGACAGAATAAACTAAATGAATGGTGTACCAATTTCAAATAATCAAAGGCTCTAATTGGCATGGATATGATAAGCGAATGTGGATCCGAGTCAGCACCAAACATCCACTACCACACACAAAAGTACAACAAAATCCTTTCCCACGTTTGGAACCGTCACCATTTATGTGTCTCTTCTCTTTTATTGAATATACTAAGAGAGATGCAAGATAAATACCCAAAAATGATAGTACAATGTTATTTATGTTTTGATCTGATATAGTTATATGGTATTTCACTTTACAAGGGTGCGCATGACTCAAATATCAAAGATTAGTCAACAATTAGTTGCCCAAGTGGTCTAATGGGTTGACATAAATTTCAAAATCTTGAAGGTCCCAGGTTCGATTTCTAGAGGAGGTGGTTTCTATGGTTCATTGAATTTGGGTTATTAAGGTATAAATAATGTTGTAGGGCTTCAGGTCATAGTTTTGTTGGGCTATAGGCCTGTTCTTTGTAAGAGTTTGAATTCGACAGTTTCGTGCTTATCACGTCTTTGATGTATCAATGTCAATGTAATGACTATCTTAGGTCGTAGTCAACTTCCATAAAAAAGTATCAAAGATTTTCGTAGCACCGACTATTGAATCCTGATATTCTGGATTTTTTTTAAAGTTATGTAATTGATTTTTCTTTTATTTGGATGAAGGAATCATGAAATTCATTATTTATGAATCATAAGATTTTGCTCGGTCTATTTCATTATTTATGAATCATAAGATTTTGATTGGTCTATTTAGTGGCCCAAGTAGAATCCTAAGACTCGCGATTGTTTGATTTTTTTTACAATTTTTTTCTACATAGAGAAAATTTTGAAATTAGCGGCTAAAAAACATATAGAAAATTTATAGGCTATGATTTCAATCATACACAAAATTTGGAATTATAAATCCAAAGTTGGCAAACAAACAAAGGGATCAAGATTCTCACGAAGTACTACTTATAGCAGGAATCTTACTATGAACTTCCTACATGTTGTTCAACAAAAAGAAAAAAAAAATCTCTTACATGTTTGCATCCAAAGTTGTATTGAAAATGAAGAAAAAGACAAAAGAGAGTAATTTAAGAATAAACTTTCTAGTCAATGTATCGAAAATGACAAAGTGGACCATTTGAAAATTTTTGATAAATTAAGTGATTGGATGGAAATCTGGCATAATCTATGAACCATTTGGGAAACAACCCTTATAAATTTTAGAGTTTGAGTGGTGGCAGACGATCTATGAACAATGAGGAACATTGAGAACTCATCCATAATTGTGATCTGGTTCTTGGTCATTAATACAAATAACACCCATTGTTCTCCTAGGTAGTCATTTTCTTTGTTTTCTTTTCCTTGAGGGGACCAAATCCCAAGGAGTTGGAAATGGTCCGTTTTCAATTAATTAGACAAACACAGAAAAAAGAAGATACTCCTTATTACCATTTATTTATTTTTATTTTTTTGTTGAAAATTATTACCATTTATTTAGGTTATCTTTAAAATAAAGGGGCTATCCTATGAAGATCATGTCCTCATGTTTGAAATTTTATTTTATTTCCTCTTAAATTAAGTTCCACCTAGTTGACATAGACATGGGACTAATAGATGAAGATGTCTTTCTCCTGTGTTTCTCTTCTTGCTTTCAAATCTTTTTATTTCCATCATTTTCGTTTTCAGTTTTTTTCTTTTATTTTTGTTGATTTAGATTTTTAGTCATTTGTTTAGATATTTTAGTTTTATAGGAGAGCTAACTAGTTCCAATATGAGGGGAGGGTATGAAGGGACATTATCGTTGTATTACATGTAAAACATGTTTTACTCTGTAAAAAAGAATAGTCGATGTATTCCGGAGACATACATCTTAACTATTGGTACTATCAGAGAGGTGTAAAAATGTCTTAAAGAAGGAAAATATATACTCGCTCTGATTTTTTATTTTTTTATTCTTGCTGATTTAGATTTTTTTTAGTCATTTGTTTAGATATTTTAGTTTTCTAGGAGATCTAACTAGTTACAACATGAGAGGAGGATATGAGGAGACATTATCGTTGTATTTTATGTAAAACATGTTTTACTCTGTAAAAAAGAATAGTCGATGTATTCCGGAGACATACATCTTAACTGTCGGTACTATCAGAGAGGTGTAAAATGTCTTTAAAAAAATAGAATATATACTCGCTCTGACTAAACTCATATCCCTTGAACTTGGCTAAATCAGAAGAAGGTTTATTGATAGTAGGTATTCACTTATCGTCTACGATCTATCTCTCATAAGTTTGAGAAAAGAAATACTAACGTTTGAAATAAACCTAGAATCTGTTTACCTAATTTGGAGTGGTGTATGGAAAACTATATATTATATGAGATTAATGGTTTTTAAACTTGTGAAGTTCAACTTCTTGCTTACAACTTCAACAAAAAAACTTCTTCTTTACAAGAATATCTTAAAGTTACTAATAAAAAAACTCAAAAGTGTCTTCTGTTAATATTGTCATTGTGTTATTTTATCATGAAAATATATATATTGGATTTTTTGACATCTAAACACCCGACAAGAAAAAAAGGGAAATGCATTTGAAAAGACTCCCTTTTACTCTTTGTTTTTTTTTTGTTGCAAAAGACTCGCTTTCACCCTAAGCAATAAGCAACTTTAACACAACCATCTTGTTTTACTCATTTGAATGGATCGAGTTAACAATGCACCAACATATTAAAATTCATTTGATGAAAGGAAATCTAATGGGGCTGGGTTCATAAAAAGTATCCAATGAGAGAGAGAGAGAGAGAGAGAGAGAGCCGACTTGTTTTGTTGGATACTAACACAAAAGGATTTGAACCTATCCACAATATGGACCCTTAATATGTCCCACTAATACAGAAAATTTTCTAAAAAAAACTATCATTCAAAACACTAACAAAGTTTGAAATCTTGACATATATATGGCTATTCAAATGAGTGACTCTTTTCCCCTTATATTGTGAGTGTTGTTAATGTTGGGTCCTTCATGCACATTATTGTAAATTAATAATCAATTACAAGATTGAATGATTGATTTGCAATTGAAAGATTTGGTCTTTTCCTAACAAATCCATCTTATTTAATTACAAATCGCATTCTTATCTTTTCGTCTAGGGTGCCCCGTCTTTTTGTTGGTTGATTCTCCGTAGACTTTGGCCTGGTCCAAGTATATGTTGATCGAGTCCTTAGGTCTTCTTCTACTTATACTTCCTATTCATCCTTTTGGTCTTATCACCTCCTTCATCCTCACCTTGGGTATCCGAAAGAGTTTACGAGGGTATAATTAGCAATTTGGGAGGCCGCCTTTTGAACAAAAAGGCTTTTTCGGCGATAATGGTGGGCCGGGCGCTTTTTGAACTTCCCTGTGTTATAACTTCGTTCTACCAAGGTTTAACAAGGCTTCCGCATATAGGCACCCCCTCAAATGTTAAGGGAAAGCAGTTGCCTTTAAGCAAAATAGTAGCGCCTTTAGAAGGCCAATGTCCCTCTCTTTCAATTGATTTGTACAATGAAACACTTGAGAAATAAACACATAGAACTTAGAGAAGGTTAAAATTTTTAAAGCCCAAATATAATTGTTTTTTCCTTCATAAATACCCATCTTCGATCGGAATATAATCTTACCAAAGACGTGTTCATCTCCTACCTCCGAGAGATGACGCAATATGTCAAAACTATGACAGCGAAAAGGTTATTGGTCATAAATCAGGGAAATTATAATTTGGTCTTAACTTTTCTTTTATTAAAGTATGATTTATTTGGATATCCGATTATGAATGTGTCTTAACAGTATTACTTACCCAACCAAAATTTGAAACATTTAGGGTTTCCCGACCTTCTTTATACTCCCAACAAAAAACAGTACCAATTCATATAGAAAATTATTATGAATGGAAAGGTGGAAGATTATTCTCATATTATAATGAGTAATGTTAATGGAGCCAGCCTCGAACTGGTATCAAGCGGCTCGGTCACATATTTCAATAATTTGTGCGCCTTTGTGTTTCTGTATAATAAAAACATATTCTAATGTAATATCTGAATAATAAATTCTATCGATATCTGAGATTTATTGGTCTGGGACCTCCCCTCTAGACTTTAGGGTTTCAGACACAATTTCTCCATGACTATTCATTTCCAATTATTCAGACAAATTTATAAAGCAAAGAAAAATGTTAGATTATTATCTAGTTGACATTTTCTTTGTTTTCATTCACACCAAAGAGATCTTTAACAAAAAGAAAATGCACATGAGAGAGACACTGATTGACAATCTTGAACTCCAAAACTGTAGCCAAATTTGTTTTACTGTTTAATATTAGAAAAGAAATATGGTCTATTACAAATATGATAGCTTAGTTACACCTTCCCAAGTTTGGGACAAGAGAGGAATGAGTTCTAATGAAAATAATACTATTACTTTCAAACTAACAGCATCACTGCCCAATATAAAATTCATAATGGAATTAGGGCACAAACTTAGTCACAAATAGGTGAACCCATTACTGTTAATTTTTGTTTTGTTTTAATCTTTGTAGTGGGAGAGAGAGAAATCGGCGGTCGGTGGGTGCGTTTAATATTTCCCCACTCTCCACCACTATTTGATTTAGTGATTGAACACCCACTCAGCATATTGAGTGTCCCAAATTCGACTTCGTAGAAGTAGAAATAATTGATTTATCGAACTCAGGTGCAAATAATAAAGAAATAGATAAATGGACTCTCATACTACATGAGATGACCTAAAGGGTCTTTATATTGTCCTTTGGACTCAAGATGTCTTTGATACAAATATTGTTATTGAGCTTATCTGACTTATGATGTAATCAGAGGCGGAGCCAGGAATTGATGCAGGCCCAGGCTAATAGTTTAACGTCGATAAAAAGTAAATTTTTATATAAAGAATACACAAAAAACTTTTCACCATGTGAATCTTTAACTCGTTTCACACAATTCATGCGGTAATTACTATTATGTAAATGAGAAATTTGTACAATAGATCATTGATAGTTTGATATATTATGTTTAATTAGCTGAAAAGAAGTGAAGTCTAATACTATATACTTTGAAGATTTGAGACTCTTTTTAAGAATGAAGAACCAAACAGGCCCTGATGTTGTTAGTTTGTAAAGAAAAGACTAAAAAGTAAGGCCTGGGACTTAATTTGTGCCAATGAGGTGGACAACTAACCATCATACCACTACACCGACACATGCTTTTGTTAAAATGAATGACTACTTTGGTTAAATAATTAGTAGGCTAACCCGGGCCTCCACCCTTGGATGTAATATGTTCATAATGTATCCGTGTTGTGTAATGATGAGACCAAGTTACTATGATTTCCATTGCCCCCTTCGAATTGAACTTTTTTATTTTTTCTAATAAGTGATTAACACAAAAAGAATTTTCTTTCTTTTTTTACACATCCACCGAATTTGTCATCGTTTTTGAAAACGTTAAGAAGAAAAATACCTTCGTACATAAAATTTTGTAAGAAGGTAACTGTAGAAATCTATTCTTTGTTTGTTGATAATAGCTATAGAAATCTATGAAAATTGAGTTGTGTCTCACCAGGAGAATCGATATTTTACTACCAATCATCAGTTTCATGTTGGACACAATATGCATACAAAAAATTATGAAAAAAAAATTACTCTATCGATGGCGACTTACTACAAATTAACCATTTTTCAAATACAAGAAAAAGAATCCGGCCCTTCCAAACCCAAACCCAAACCCAAACCCAAATCCAAACCCAAACCCAAACCCAATAGCTGACCCAAACCCAATCGCAGCCCCAAACCCCACACTGTTTTGTCTCTTTTTCAACTCTCAAGTGTCTCTTCCAATTCCTTTACTTCATCTATCTACTCACAAGTCTTGACCAACTAGCACCACAACCCCCCCACAGGCCACAGCCCTTTCTCTCTCTCTCTATCTCTCTCTCTATATCCAAAATTTAAGTTGCTTCAATCCATAAAAAGATGTTTAAGAGAGATAGAAAGAAGATTGATCAAAGAATTATAGATTAAATTGTAGTAGTGGTTGTGATCCTCTTTAAGTAAGTCATCAACTATGGCAGGTCCAAATTTCCCACCATTTTCAACAATAACCAAACCCTTTTCTTCCTTCTTTAAGAACACAACTATTTACTCCTTAGCTTTTCTCACTCTTCTCTGTTCTCTCTCTTACTTTCTTGCTCTCTATCAAAACACAAGACCCACAGTTCCTATTGATAATCAAATCCCCTGTTATTCATCTTCTTCAATTTCAAACAAAACCCATGTTTCAAATCCTTCAAATCTTGATTTTTCAAGTCACCACAAAGCAGATAATCTCATCAAAACAACACCAGTTTTATCAAAACCTAAAAATTTCCCACCTTGTGAAATCACATATAGTGAGTACACCCCATGTGAAGGTACACAAAGAGCACTGAAATTTCCTAGAGAGAGATTGATTTATAGAGAGAGACACTGCCCTGAAAAGAATGAATTATTAAAGTGTAGAATTCCTGCACCTTTTGGTTACAAGAATCCATTTCAATGGCCAATTAGTAGAGATTATGCTTGGTTTGCTAATGTTCCTCATAAACATTTAACAGTTGAAAAAGCAGGTCAAAATTGGATTCGATTTGAAGGTAAAAAGTTTAGATTTCCTGGTGGTGGAACTATGTTTCCTAATGGTGCTGATGCTTATATTGATGATATTGGAAAATTGATTAATTTCAAAGATGGGTCTATCAGAACTGCCATTGATACTGGTTGTGGGGTAAGTTCTTTCTAAATCTTGAATTGTTGCTTCCATGAAATCTAAAATATTGACCGGTTCAATTAGTGAATCGGCCGGTTTAATGAGAATATATTTGAGGGAGAATATTGACTGATAAATTTTAGACTAATTTCATTATGAAATTTGGGTTACTCGGATTCTGGGAATCACCATTGATTCTCTTTCCCAAGTTTTGAAATGAAAATTATTACTAAATTTAGTAGTAATTATTTAGGAGAAAAAAAATTTAAAATGAAAATCTCAAAAAACAGGGGAATAAATGTTTGGGGGGTTCACTTTTAGTTTTGGCCACCATAATAGGTATGATTTTTTTGGGTGGTTTGATTTGTACAAAATTAGGGTTTCAATAAGGGCATTTACATGATTCAGTATTCCAGTCTGAGTAAATTTTACATTTATTTTTTGAGTCAGATGTCAGTTTTATGGAAAAATATTTAGATATTGTTTATCAATTTATTGTTCTGATGTTTAGGTAGGTAGGTGGGTGGGGTTGTCTTTTCAATTATTTTTAGTGCTCACTTAGGATGCATTGATGGTCAATCTCCAAAATTGTTTAACCCAACTTATTATTACACTCCTCTTCCACCCTCTTGAGGGTGGGACGCGGGAGAAGATGACTCGATTGTTGATTTTATGTGAGAATGATCTACTAATAAGCGTCGTTATAGTTTTCAGAAACATGTCATAGTTCTAAACTGAGAAATAATGGATGAGCATCGGTAGGTCATGGGTGCAGATCGTTTAGGTTTTACAGGCCCAAGCAACCAAGACTCAGTCCAAATAGGTTCAATTCGCTTCGGTTTAGTCTTGAAAGGAGAAATTTTGTGTTGGATTTCAACATGTCTATGTGGTTTTGGTATCGCAGGTAGCAAGTTGGGGAGCTTACCTAATGTCTAGAAACATCTTAACTGTGTCGTTCGCACCAAAAGACACTCATGAAGCCCAAGTACAATTTGCTCTTGAAAGAGGAGTGCCAGCATTAATTGGTATACTTGCTTCGAATCGGCTTCCTTACCCGTCTAGGGCATTTGATATGGCTCATTGCTCTAGATGTCTCATTCCATGGGGACAATATGGTACTATTTGGTTACCCTGAAAATCCTAAATATGTGTTTTCGTGAGTTTGTGGAATCTAATTGACAGTTTGTATGTGACACAGATGGACTCTACTTAATCGAAGTTGATAGAATGCTCCGGCCTGGTGGGTACTGGATTTTATCAGGTCCACCGATCAATTGGAAACGGCACTTCAAAGGTTGGGAAAAAACTAAAGAAGAACTAAATTTTGAACAATCTAAGATAGAAGAAGTTGCGAGTAGTCTTTGTTGGAAGAAGATAGTCGAAAAGAACGACATTGCAATTTGGCAGAAACCCACTAATCACCTTCACTGCAAAATGAACCGAAAAAACGCCAAAAAGCTACCGTCCTGCCAAGCTAAAGATTCTGATAGAGCCTGGTGAGTCGAAGTTAACATAAATTTATATGAAAAGCTCATATTTGATCTGTAATTTTTGCCAAATTTTTACAAGCGTTCTCCTTCTAGGTACACAAAAATGGAGACTTGTTTAACTCCTCTCCCTGAAGTATCAGACATAGAAAACGTCGCTGGGGGAAAATTACAGAACTGGCCTGATAGACTAACGGCAATTCCACCAAGAATTAGTAGTGGAAATGTTGAAGGAATAACAGAGAAAATGTTCAAAGAAGATACTGATCTTTGGAAGAAAAGAATAGCACATTACAAGAATGTAAATAGCCAATTAGGACAAAAGGGAAGATATCGAAATGTACTTGATATGAATGCACGTTTCGGGGGATTTGCTGCTTCACTCGTTGACTTGCCATTGTGGGTTATGAATGTTGTTCCTGTTGAAGCAAAAGCCAATACCCTAGGAGTCATTTACGAGCGGGGTTTGATCGGTACATACCAGAATTGGTACACTTCCTTTCCCCCCTCAAACTAGTACTAATTTGGTTCCAAATTTTTATTGATTAGTATTTACTCATTGATTTATCGATCTATCTATGTCTATACATATATTGATATCCACAGGTGCGAAGCGATGTCTACTTATCCAAGGACGTACGATCTTTTACACGCTGATTCAGTATTTAGTCTCTACAAAGACAGGTAACACTATTTTTATCAAAAACTTTTGTGGGTATCTTGTGTCCAGAAGCGACACAAGGATTCTCTATAGACCCGGACTGGCCTAGCCGAGTTAGGCTTAGAAAATTGAACTAATTACTCCCCTCTAAAGGAAATCATTACTCATTAGTTGACTAGCCCGGGTTAAGCCTAGGCTAGCCCACTAATGATCCGGCCCTGGGTATGTCGATTAGGCCCAAACCATGGATAGCAATTATTATTTTCGGGTACTTTCATAAACAATGAAACAGGAACCTAAAAATCGAAAAAGAGAAAATGGTAGGCGATAATGAATAACTTTTAACCTTTTCAGGTGCGAAATGGAAGATATTCTATTGGAAATGGATAGAATTTTACGACCAGAAGGAACGGTGATTATCAGAGACGATGTGGATATGATATTACAGATCAAGAGCATTACAGATTCATTGCAATGGGAGAGTCGAATTATAGATCATGAAGATAGTCCTCATAATAGGGAGAAGATCTTGTTCTCTGTTAAAATGTATTGGACTGCTCCAAAACAAGAATCTACTCCATCTTCTTAGTTTGTTTTTAGTCTTTTTTTTTTCGTTTAAAATTCTTTGAGAGATGATTCATTCATATACTCATTTTAGCTTTTAGAGTAGTTGTACATTATTGGTGTAACCACTATTCCGAAGAATGTGATTCTTGATTCATTCGCCTGTGCCAGAGCAATGCTATGTTTAGACCTATCTAATCTGAAATTGTTGGTAATCTCATTCCAGTCTCGCGAAACACAATTTAAGGTGAAGGTTGTAATAGTTTACTAGCTTGTTAAGTTCGCATTGTTCTCAAAAAAAAAAAAAAAGTTCGCATTGCAAAATAATAGACTATCGTGTAACTGTTTTATCGTTTTTAAGCCGTGAATGACTCAAAACACCAAATGAATGAAAAATAGTTAGTAATAACAACTAGTAGATATATCATGCAAAAGAACACTTGCAACTAAGTAAAACCCCACCTATAAATAGCTCCAATTAGATTAGGGAAATCATTGAGTTTTTCAAGAGTTAATTATTATTATTATTAATAGATTTTAGTGACAGTCATGGCAGCTAGTAAGAAATCAGGTATTTCAGTTCACCACTTAGCTGTGTTACTACTAATTTTGATGGTTGTAGGTAATGAAATAGGAATAGTTCGATCTCAAAACTGTCAAGCCGGTCTTACCAGCCTTGCCTCGTGTGCTCCGTACGTGCTACCTGGTCAAGCAGAGACAGCACCCAGTGCTGAATGTTGCGCGGCCTTGCAACGAATTGATCAAGGTTGTATTTGCAACACTCTCCAAATTGCTGCTCGTATGCCTGCTGCTTGTCACCTCCCTGCCCTTACTTGCGGTACTGTAAACTGTTTCTTCACTGTTTTTCGTTCTTGTCTTTTGACCGCTTTTCTATATTCTCATTCTGATAAAAAAAAATTCCTTCTAGTTTTAACGACCATTTATTGTTATTTGAATTATTGTACATAACAGAATGTTATTTTTTGTAAAGATGATCTACATGAGTTAGGGTTATAGAATCGTTCTGATAGAAATGGAGTAGTTCGTAGATCATTTCTAAGTTGAGCTTACTAGAGTAAATAAAGTGTAAGAATAAGTTGGCATCCAACCCTAACTAACTAACTAGTTACTTTTTTCTATCTCTTTGATTTTTCAGGTACTCCGTAAGAGTGAGAGTCATGGAACTAATAATGAGGGCAAATGAAAATTTTCTATATCTCTTTGTCTCTTTTGCCCCCCCTGAAATGTTAATCTAGTATTAGAAAATGTAAGGAAATCAAACAGATATCTCAGACTATTATGAATAAATTAAGAAAATATGTTTGATATTATTGTGGTTATTAGTGATATTGTCTGGTTTGATACTTTTGAGCTTCACGATTTTAAAAGACTTCACTAGAGAAAAATGCTTAATCTCTTAAGAGCAACACCATACCATTGTCTCATTGTCGATGTGGTGTTGTTTACAACGGATTTGAGTATTTTATGACATTTATGACACATGTGATCTATCTCATAAAGTCTACCATTGACACTAGCTTTTCTGTATTTCCAAATAATCTACACGATCGTTTTCGAAAAGTAGTCTACACAATCTTAAAATACAAGCCAAAACCTCAATAAGCACTAAAAGAACTGAATAGGATGCTAATGTTCTTTTCCCTTAGTCCATAATTTTAGTTATATATGAAATCCTCCATTTTGTGTCCATTTGTAGTCAAATGAACTAGCTACTTTATGTGTATTAAAATTTTGTTTAAATTATTGAAATTTAAGTTATTTCTGTGTTCTCATCTTCAAGTTCAGCAGATGCTACCACAACATACTATCGACCTGGCTCAGCTCATTGATTCGACATTTTAAATTAGGAACTTTTTCAATAACCACACACGAGTGGAGAAGGTTGAATCCAACTATTAGAAAGATGATATCAACAAAAGTCTTTTTTAATAATCAACACCCATCTCATCCCATAATCATTCTTAAACATTTCGTTTTATCATATAGATTATCATTACATACCTCTTCAAATTGTTAATTTTCGAAAAAATTATGATGTAAATCATTAAATGATTTTAAACAACGGTTTTTTTTCTTGACCTAGACTCTAAGAGTGATTCATTCAAAATGACATGACTAACCACATCATGAATTGAATAAACTGTTATCACTAAAGAGATCTTTAGTCTTAAATGTTAGATGAAACTCTTAAGACCATCCCATGGTAAGATCTATTTAGTGTCTTTTTTTACTTTAGTGTTGCATTTTTAGCACAAGCCAATAAATGATGAAATGTGTGACCTCTGGATTATTGGGTTTATTATTATTGTATAGTTTCGTTAAGACTTCAAAATAATAATAATTAAAAAGAAATGAAGTTCAAATAAAGACAGGGTCCACTCAGACTTGGTTTGCTTATTGTGATTATTGCTTTTTTTTTTTGTTGAGGTTATTGTGATTATTGCTTGCCAGTCTGTCAAACTAAAAGGGCTAATCATTTGAGAAAACGAAAAATGTATATAAATACCATTTGATTAATTTTATATAGTTAAGACTTCAATACTTATTAGTCTCATTTATGAATATTTAATTCAATTCATGACTTAAACCTTTGTATTTGCCATGAAAAGTCTGCTCTTTCAAGTAAGCATACCTTGTGGCTCTCTCCTCTTTTTCGGGTGATGAGTTATTGTCTGATATCGTCTATGGATAGATAGAGATACAATCTAAACTCTTTTTATTTTTCTTTTTTTTTTTGTACGATGAATATCATTATCGCAATTTACTGAAAAATATGAGCAACTTGATCTTTCATACCCTTACGGAAGTAATATCATCCCTTTTCAACAAAAAAAAAAGTAATATCATCCCTTAAAAATGTATTTTCTTCTCCAAAGATCATACTAAATATCTGAATCAAGTTAAATTACATTTAAGGTTCTTTTTCTTTTTAACAAATCTTATTTTCTCCCAAGTCTCACTCAAATGTTGGTGTAATATGACCATGATTACATATTTTTTTCATCGATTACTTTTGAAAAGTTCAACGATTTAAAATCAATAGTTGGTGATAGTTTAGGAGTCAAAATTTAAAAACTGTGGGGCTAGAAAGTCTATTGATTGTAAAGTATGGGTCTTTTCAAGAAGTTTGTCCATTGAAATTGAGTAGGAAGATGGGGACAAACCGACCTTTTCATATATAAATAAATTAAGAACAAACACAGTGGCAGAACTATTATTTTAAACACTAACACCATTATAATTTAACAAAAAGAAAAACAATATCAGATTACTGCACTTATTAGTAAAAAAACAGATGTTAATGCTAATCTTAGTTATCTATTTTATTAGTATAAAATACAATTTTTGTTCTTACTTTTCCATTTTTAAAGTCTTTTGACTCTTCACTTGTTTTGCAACAAAAAAAAAAGACTCTTCACTTGTTGGTGGGCCGGGTGTTTGTATGTAAACAAAGTAACCCAATTAAACCCCTAATTAACTTTCTAAATAAGTTGCTTAACTCATGAGGTGTCTTACTTCTTAATTAACTTTCTAAGACATAAGTGGCAATTCTATTGATTTCTTTCAAATCAAAATCAATTTCATAACTACAATTTGAAAAGAGAAAAAAAAATATTTGTTTAGATTGTTAGATACTCCGTTTTTGTTTCACTTATGTGGTGTTTTCTTTCTTATTGTCTAAATATGATTCCTCTGATTCAACTGGACGGACAAGACATCTTGAATCAGACATTCAGACGAGTCAGACATTTAGAGTCTCCGAGTTAGTAGAAGACTAATAAATGTTGCTGAGAAGTAGACCAATGGTGGAAACAAATCTCTTAAAGTTTAGGAAAAGAATATCATTAAGTACTTTTTTTTATTGTTCTAAATATCATCAAGTACTTAAGTTAGTTCTTAATAAAATAGTACCATGATCATGTGGGAAAGCAAAGCTAAAGGCGGATTAAGCACCTTCTTCCCTCCTAAGAAAACCTATTAATGAATTTTAAAATAAATTTACGTGCACCCAAAGCTCCAAAACGCGTTTTTATCTTCAATATCAATCAGACAATGGGGTCATGTGGTATTTTTATGGCTTATTTTAATTTGGTTAGTTTAATCTAAAACGTCGTCATCGCCAACGTAATCTTAAAAATGCTACAACCCACTAGCACATTTTTATTCTTTTCGTAATATTTATTTCGAAAAGAATGGTTGCTGCTTTTTTTCTATAGCTAGAGCTTTTAAGTAATAATGGGTAAAAAGGGTACATATCGTTACTGGTCAAACCGATCGTGGCTACTGCAGAAAAAGTAAGTATTCGGTTCAAACTCATCAAGGTGAGAAGAGCTAAACGAAGAGCGAAAGACCACCGACGATAACGATTCCACCAAAAGTTTTTCACTCCCATAGAATAGATTGTGCTATAGAGGCAAACCTGAGCTAATCCAATCTTGAATGCTCCACGCCTCAACGCCTCCACCATATCTTGATCTGCAAACATAAGTAAAAAACAATACATTCAACAATTGAAGCAAGAAACTCAATGTTATAAAAGGTGCAGAATGCCGACCACAATTTCAATGATTTAAAATTAGAAGTAGAGACTGTCAATTTAAGTGATTGTATTTAACACCTGGAGAAATAGGAGATGAAATAATTCCAAAACCTAAGCTTACCTAGAGAAGTACACCAGGAATAATTCATTTCTTTCATAACTGGCAGAATTTGACTTTTAATACTCAGTAGAGATAAGTTTCAATAATATTATTTCTTTTGCTTTCAATTTCCAATATTGTCTATGTTTTGTCACCTGGGGAGGAACCCTTTTCTCACACCTTACCAAGCACCTAACTCATACATATACAAATTTTGAGGAAAAACAACCACATATCACAAAGAAAAATTAGGATCCCCATGTTTTTAATGTTCTAATTAACTCTCTAACCAGGTGTATAATTACACTTCTCCCTAATTATTATTCTAATTACCCACATTGTAGTGAATCGAACATGTGGGTCATTGGAACAGGACTGTCTGAGTAAACCCCTAAACCAAGAACTAGTCTTAATTAATAGCTAATATATTTTATTTTATTTTATTTTATAGACAAGGGTAAGTTAGACAAGGAACACTTTTCAAAGCTTGTAGGTCAATACCAAAACTTTTCTTAGGTTCACTAGAGAAGAGATATTGAGAATCCAAAAGCATAGATATGTATATATACATATATATAGTGGTTGTAAGCATATCTATGTTAACCTACTTCATTTGAAATAAGTATTGGATTTGATGATGAAATGAAAATCTTGAGATGATTGGTACGACTAAAAAAAGATCTAGTTTATATGAAGCAAATATGTGCATTGATTAAGATGTATGTGTGAGAACAATCCCGAGTACACAAAGGGGAGTCTAGAGACCAAGTGAATAAAATCTGAGGCCTCTTCACTCATTGTCAATTACACTTTTAACTGATTCTGCAAACATAATATTAATATGGTATCAGCGCTAAATGCATTATTTGCCCATGGGCGCACATGCTCTACGTCATTGAACGCATAATATGGTATTAACCCTAAACGCATGATAGGACCATGGCCACACATGCTCTACGTCACTGAACGCATAATATGGTATCAGGCTATCAACGCTAAACGCATGATAGGCCCATCGTTGCACATGCTCTACGTTATTGAACATGCGTTAGGCTCAACAAACACCACACATGACAAGGCATATAAGAATAACCCCACGACAAAGAAGCCTCGTGATTAAGTATATAATATCAGGTAATTACCCATTGATTTTGAGTTGAAGGCCAAGAAACTATATCGATGCGACTTCATCATAATAAGAGCATAGCTCATACATGGATATGATGATGAAAATGGAAAATTGAATATGATTGGTTCAAGAGATCTAAATTTATGAAAAGAAGATACATTGATGCAACAAACAACATAAAATCATCCTAAAATAAGCATGCATAGATAAGCAGTATTTTAGATAGATACTGGCAAGATCTTAAGAAGTTGGTGAACTTATCAAATGCTCGTAATTTAATTGATTTTAATGAAGGATTTGAAGATTTAGGTAAATTAGATTCTATTGGAAACTCTATCTTCTCATATCTAGGGGGTAGGTCTTTGCTGACTTGAAGAAAAGTAAGTTTTGTGCTCTTGGTCTTCGGTTGAATTTAGGCTTTTGTGATTCACTCAACCTGCAATGTATTTTCAAGACCTCTATTGTACTCTAACCTTTAGGACAGGCAACCGACAAGTCTGTGTCATAGAGAGAGAAAGTAATAAGATCTTAGTTTAAGAGGTTAAAGAAATTAAGAAACAAAGAGGACGTGGGATAATATAATCAAGAACCATAAAAAGCTGGCTTAACAACTTAAGGAATCAAGAAGCATCATGTGAGGTTCTGCATTTCTATTGGTAATGCTAGGGTTAAAAGGACACCAAGTATATATATTATATTTAGTATTATAAGATCACTTTAGTCCTACCCCTTGAAGAATAATGCTAATTAATAACACACCCTCTCTTTTGACGATTGACTGTTAGTCAATGTACATAAGGGATGTTACTCGGTAGCATTTTTCTGATTCTTCACATCATCGATCTAGCGAGTGGATCTATAAAGTATTTCCGAGGAGGTAGGGGAGTAGAAATGATTTGTGCTATTACTGAGTGGGTTATGACTAAAACAAGTTGTTTTTCTAAAAGGCGTTGACAAGTATATCAATGGACGGTCTCTAAACAAAACATTTTTCTAATAAGTTCCACGCTTATCCAACTACCTATACAGAGGAACCAACTTCACAGAAAAACTAAATTTAAACTAGTTGAGAACTCAACAAAACCTCTTCTCTATTTAAGTAGTTCTTTTATCAAGGTTTATGAGATGTACATCTGCACAAATTCTTTCTCTCTCTTCTTACTTTCTTGTTCTTCTCTCTCTATTTCCTAGATCCAACTGATCTCACATTCTTTTGTCTCTACCCCCACATTTGAGTTTTATAAGATACCTTTTTCAGCATTCACTTTCTTGCTTCATTTCAAGGAAGTTCTTTTAGGTACTTAGACTCTATTTATCTATATATATAGATAGACACATACATACATTATAGTTTAAGAGAGAAAAATGTGGTCAGTGAGTTTATGCATTGGTACCTTGGTTATCATATGGGTTAGTCACTGGGTTTATAGCTGGAGAAATCCCAAATGCAATGGAAAACTTCCTCCTGGTTCAATGGGCTTCCCACTTCTCGGTGAAAGTCTTCAGTTTTTCGCTCCCAATACTTCATCTGATATACCTCCTTTCATCAAAGAAAGAATGAAAAGGTAAGAAAAAGTTAGATTTTTTTCTGATCAGTCCAATTTTGAGATGTACGAGATTGAAAAATTTCTAATGTTAATGTTACCTATGTCAGATATGGTCCAGTTTTTAGAACCAGTTTGGTTGGACGACCGGTCATAGTATCGACAGACCCAGAAATCAATCACTTCATCTTCCAACAAGAAGGAAAGCTTTTTCAAAGTTGGTATCCTGATACTTTTACAGAGATATTTGGGCAACAAAATGTAGGTTCCTTACATGGTTTCATGTATAAATACTTAAAGAACATGGTTTTGAATCTCTTTGGCCCTGAAAGCCTGAAAGAAAAGCTTCTTCCTCAAGTAGCTCACACGGCACGCAAAAATTTATCCGTGTGGGCGAATCAAGATAGTGTTGATATAAAAGAAGCCACAGCAAATGTAAGTTGACACTTAACATTTACCGTCATCAGAAATTCATTCAATAAGGCTTAGTTTTCTAGACTGACAATTCTTTGGCCTTGTACAGATGATATTTGATCTAACTGCAAAGAAGCTAATAAGTTACACATATGATCCATCAAAATCCTCAGAAAATCTAAGGGAGAATTTTGTTGCATTCATTCAAGGACTGATTTCTTTTCCCCTCAATATTCCCGGTACTGCTTACAACAAATGTTTACAGGTAACCACAATTTCATTATCCTAAATTTCAGAATGTCATTTTTACAAATTTTATATGATTGTGGATTTTTAGTCTCAACTCTGCTTTCATTTAATCAGGGGCGAAAGAAAGCAATGAAGATGCTAAAGGGTATGCTACAAGAGAGACGAACAATGCCAGAAAGAAAACAAATGGATTTCTTCGATTATGTTCTTGAAGAACTGAAAAAAGAAGAAACAGTACTTACTGAAGCGATCGCTTTAGATTTAATGTTTGTGCTACTCTTTGCAAGCTTCGAGACGACCTCCTTGGCTCTAACATTAGCCATCAAGCTTCTTACAGACAACCCTGAAGTGCTCAAGGAATTAACGGTGTGTGATCCTAAATTTAAAATACTAAAATCTATTAATGGACTTGCTACTTGTAGCTCAACCCACATTGACATAAGTCTAAATTTGGGTCATCATTTTCAGGAAGAGCACGAAGCAATAATCAGAAACAGGGAAAATGCAGATTCAGAAGTCACATGGAAAGAATACAAGTCAATGACTTTTACAGCTCAGGTGGGTTGACATATCTAACCTGTTATCTCGCACAAAAACATGTGCTATGATGTTCCTGGTAGAGTGGTAGTAGCTACGTCTTAGAACTTATAATTGCAATTAATTGCAGGTTATCAATGAAACAGTCAGGTTGGCAAACATTGTACCTGGAATTTTCAGAAAATCACTAAAAGAGATACATATAAAAGGTATAAACTCTTTGTTAAACTTCTACTATAATCATTTTTTCTTACCTCAATCGTTTGATACCTAAGATCATCCAATGAATCATATGATAGGATATACAATCCCGGCGGATTGGGCAGTTATGGTATGTCCTCCAGCAGTCCATTTAAATCCTGCCAAGTATAAAGATCCCCTTGAGTTCAATCCAAGAAGATGGAAGGTGGGTGCTGGATATACTTGTATCTATCGCTCTTACTCTCAGCAGTTCTTTGTTACCTCTTATAACATTATACAAATATAGTAATATAAAATAATAAATGTATCACACAGGGCGTAGAAATGAATGGAGCATCCAAACATTTCATGGCTTTTGGTGGTGGTATTAGATTTTGTGTTGGGACGGATTTTACCAAGGTCCAGATGGCGGTCTTTCTCCATTGCTTGGTTACTAAATACAGGTAACTAACACTCAAAAGCAAAGGCATATATACACACACATACACATAGAGAGAGAGGGAGAGAGATGAGAACTAATGTTTATCGAATATGAACTTTTAGGTGGACAGCAATCAAGGGAGGAGATATAGTTCGGACTCCTGGTTTAACATTTCCCAACGGTTTTCACGTTAAATTATCAGAGAAGCATAACTGAAAGCAGGCAACAGGGATGTACGTGCAGATATAAGATATACAAGGCTTGTCTGGACAAAGACGTGATACTAAAAGGACATTTCTTATGCGGCAAAAAGAAATAGCTTACAATATATTCGAAGAAGGAAGCAAGCAAAGATCAAGAATTGTCTTTTTCTCAAATGAATATCAAGTTGAGGATGTTGCCTACTCTGAGCATACGAAGTTGCGTTCACTATTTGCATCCATGAGTTTTTTTATCTGGAGCATACAATCTTGGGGGAAGAGTTAAACCCCCATATATGTAATACAGTTATCAACAATCTATATGTGAAGATACTGTAAATATTTAGAAAATAAGGATATGCAATTATGATTTCTAACTTATAATAAAGAGAGATCCAGTAAATTAAGTACCATAAACAGTGTAAAACGAACTTATCAGGCCACTTACAAGTTACACCCACTATTTACAATAAGAATATAAAACACTACAAACTAACATTGAACACCTCCAACTTACCCGCATTCTCTTTGACTAGTGCATTCTGTGGCGATTGCATGTGGTACTTAAGTGCATAGAGTGTGTGCTTGATTATGTATTTATCAGCATGAACGAGATGATTATCTTGCGGTGTGTTGAAGTCAGATTTTGATTCAGGATAGACGTCAGGGTGACTATGCTGACAGCTTCACCGACTTTGTTAGTGAGGCCTATAATGTCCTCCCTCGTGCTTACTTGTGATAATGTCTATACTGACGGTCAACACTTATTTCATGCTTTGGTTCAAACCTTGTTCCATGGTTTCCTAGATCAAATCGAGTAGTCATGGAGTGAATAAAAGAAACCCTTTTTGGCGCAAAAGCCGGAAGCACAATCACCATCATTTATACATAAAGCACCATTGTGGTTTTGAAAACAATCCTACTCTTGCCAGCAACTAAACCATTCTGTAAGGAAGACCAACAAAAGTAAACCTGAAAAGAACATCTCAACTTATACATAGTTTACTCTCTTAGAAGGCAGAGGGCATCCAAATGGGATTGCAAGGCAGAGGACATCCACATGGGATTGCAATAGAATGATCATGCTAGAGACAATCCCAGTAATCCCGCTGATTCCTTAAATCTAGATGCCCAGATATAAATTGATGATTTAATCTCTGAAGAGATTTCAACTTCATGACCTCTAAAGGTTCTTGAATTCCTCTGCTTCCAAAATGCTCCGGAGACAGCAAAGTTAACTCCCACACTTCTTTTCTGATTCAGGAGCTACTAAAACACTTCCTTAAAAGAAAATCGTCTTCTATAGACTGTAGGTTCTTTGAAATGTCTCCACTCTGACATCGAACAGTTACCCTAAGAGAAAATGACCCAGCTACTCCTCTGCCTGCTCATCACACATTGGACACAAATTGGGCATGTATATAGAGAGTAGATACCCATTCATTGAAGCCTTCCTTGATTGTTGACCTTGCCAACGGGCGCCTTTCACGTCTAAGAACAAGCCCTATTGTGGGAATCTTTGCTTTTCATAAATCTTTCAGAGGAACAATTAACCATCACGATCTAATAAACCATCATAGTAAGATTTATAACAAAAAATAGTCCGTATCCAACCCTACTTCCTCATCACTGATTTCACTGTGTGATCTCATATAGTATATAGAGAAAGTGACCTAATGAATTTTCTTATCGAGCAACTTCGACATAAAATTTAGGGTTTCGGAAGTGTTTTAATTTCTACAGAACTCTATTGTTTACTCATCATGACATAATGAAATCAAATTGTTCAAAAACAAACAAAAGCACTTACCGATTCACGAGGAATCACCATGCTAACAACAGTAGTTCTAAATTCAAATTAGGTTATCGGAATCTGAAACTTTCGCATGTGTTGAGCTTTCATTTTGAGGAGATAAGAACTCCGATGACGCATTATAGAGAGGGAAAATCAGAACAGGATCGGTATAACAATCTTTGGCGGGTTGTTTTCTCTCCTGCAAGTCAGATCTAATAACTGACTCGAAGTTAGAATCTGACTCGAGTCTATTTGTTTTTGCGAGTGACAGGCTAAACATCATTAGCTGTCACATTTTATTTAAACATTTTCAAATTTAAAATTGTTATCACAAGCAGAACTATAGTCTAAATGTATATTTGTTGGGCAATAACATCACACTTTACCAAATTATTAGCAGCCGAAAAAATCGAAAACAACACAAATTTTACAAGGGTGGCAAAGTACTTGAAATAGATCAATTGGTTCACCTTCAAATGAGTCCATAACTGCACAAGTTTCAGCTTCAAGTACATTGTTTCTTGAAGTTCATAACTCTGTAAATGACCAAAAATTTATCCATGAAGTCGAAGGATAGCCCAGAGATACTACGTTCATGGGTATTTATATTACCCAAATTATATGAGAATTGAGGTAAAATATCCTCCTCGAAGTGTTCACCAAACAAAGACTTGAATACGAAAAATGTCGTTTGACAAATATGTATCATGCTCATGGTTTGTGGAAGTTGTGAGATTGTTGAGTGCTTGGAAGAGTTCAACATTCCATCTAACTTTACCAGCAAAAGTTTATCCTGGTTCGGAGAGATTAGGAAAAACTTGGGTTGTCGGTTACTACAGCTAGTTGGGTTAAACCAGACCTAGTCCCCCACCGACCTGCGCGCTTAGGCCTCAGAATATCAACGGGGTTTTGTTCCTGGCAGGTAAGCTCGAGCCCATCTCAGAAGATCTATCAAACACGTCCTAACACACTAGTTACGTTCGTATAGCACACGTTGTGAGCTCTCCTCAAAGAGATGAGGGACTACCATGAAGATACAATAGAATTATTTATGTCAAATATATCTTGTATGATAAGAGAATCAAAGAAAAAAAAAAAAGAGTTAAGTTCAATTTATATGAACAAAAAACTAAATCATCTACCTTATTTCATTACATAACTCCATGTATTTGTTATTTAAGCGAAAAGACAGTTTTATTTTCTCAATTCATCCACCCACACTCAAACATCTCAATATCTTCTATTTGATCTTCACTTTTCCCCTTTTTTCCCTCCAACTTCTCAAATACTCACGGAATACTGCAGAACCAATGATTATAACAATAAAAAAACAGTTATAACAGTGGCATGACAAAAAACATAAACAATTCAGGAAACGGAAAGAAAAAAAAAACATTCAGAAAACCACTTTTAGCTGTGTTGTAACAGTTGAATAAAGAAAATTTGATTTAGAGATGTGGATATACTCACTAGTTGCAGTCAGTGTTGGGATGAATGGTATATCCAAGAGAGATACCACATAAACCAGGTAAGACAGCAATGGTGGTAGCATTAGGGTTATAAGTTGTAACGAGGCTCATCAAGCATCTACAGACCGATCTTCGATTCTGAGTTGAGTCGGCTATGTTATTTAGACTCATTACTGCATTGCAGCAAGCTGATCCAGGGATTGGCTCAGGAAATCCTAGCATTATGAGAAGTTGGAACACATTGCCACAAGTGAAGTCACCGTGCTACACTCTATTTCATCCTCAACCACCACCGCTGCCGCCAGCACCACCACAATCGCCGCCATGGACCACCATATCATCAGCACTATGCCGGTTGTGGTTGAGGTTCTTTTCTGATTTCTCATTCTAGTGAACAACCTAAAAAGGAAACTACTGGGCACCTTTTTACAAAGCAGTCTGTTTCATTGTTTGGTGTCTTTTGTGTGTTTTGGGAATTAGTTTGGGTTGGTATTTCATCAACTATGGGTGAGTAGAAGCAAACAATCACTTTCGAAATCCAAAACACTTATATAGAAGCAAACAAGGAAAGAGAACCACTCAAATAAACACAAATTCAAACCTCATAATATGTATATACCTATGTACTTCATGTATATATTTTTCGACCAAAATATAAACAAAAAACACACTCCATGTCCATTTTTCGTGAAAGAAATAAAAATCTTTTTTAAAGACTATAACAAACTAAGAATTTACACAAGTTAAAAGCAACCCTAGGAAAACAAAGAGAGAAAAAATAAGATGCCGTCGATGAAGAGAAGATCATTTGATCGATTAAATATCGCATTTCCATTTCGATGTTTTCACACAGTTCAGATAATGACACCAACCACAATGATCATTTCCATTCTTTCCTCGGAACAGCATCACAAGTGTCACAACAAATCTGCAAGTAGAAAGCGAAAATGCGAAAATAGATTTAGAAATGATTTTTAAAATATCGAAAGAAGAGTCAATATCTTCTAATGCGAGAATTTGTATATCTTGTGAATAATGGAGCTTACCCAACAATCAGCAAAACCAATGCAATAATGCCCAATACATATTGGTAGGCTTTGTATTTAGATCTGACACGAACATTGGCCGGAAGGTTCTGACGCTCCATCCAACCAAATTGGGGTCGGAGTAACAAAACAAATCCAAGAAGAAAGCCCGTTGCAAACCCACCAATATGTGCGAAGTTATCCACGTGAGGTAGGATTCCGACAGCTAAGTTGATAGCAATGACGAACACCAGAGTAAATAAAGCGGCAGCCTAGAAAGAAAGGAGAGTATTAGGATTTCAAGATCACCAAAGAAGTGGTTACTTCCTATTTAGCGATTAACCATGAATTAACAACTTTGTTATAATAGCCGCTACAATTTCGCTTATATATTTGATAAACGTGTTCAAATATATTATCGTGCTCTATAAGGGATTTTATTAACCCTAAATTTTAGACTTCAAAAATAAAACAGAGGTTTCGACAAGTATAACGAGGATCATAAACTCATCAACCACGTTTAGAAGTACAAATTACATACCTTATTGGCATAAATACTCCAGTTTGTAATAAGCTCCGAAAGCATAGCTCCTAGAAGTCCAAAGAGAGCACCAGAGGCACCAACGGAGATACTATTTCTAATGAATAGAGTAGAAAGAACACTTCCACCAAACCCAGACACAAGATAGATTATCCCTATCATAACTGCATTATAATTAACGGGAAAAAAAAAATCACTAATAACTCCATTGTAAATGTAATAAGCACTTTTGTTTTCCTTTTTTAACTATTTTTGCATGTGAATTCATCAAACTAAGACGAAATAGTGATACTTACTGAACCCAAATTGTTGTTCGAGACGAATTCCGATGAAGACAAGGCTCAACATGTTGAGAATCAAATGAATAATTCCAGCATGCAACCACATGCAAGAGATAAGTCTCCATCCTTGATGTTCATGGACCACTTTGTTCCACTGGAGACCTCCCAACTTTTCTAATCTGTGAAGAGTTTAATAAGCTAACTTTCAGCCAAAAAATACATTTACCGAAAAACAGAAGTTCATTTTCAAATGGCTCAAGTTCTAATTCCTCATACAAGAACATTCCATACTTTGTCTAGAACAAATTACATAAGTAGGAACTCCTCTAAGGAAAAGAATCAAGTAAGCAGCATAATTATATAACACAAAGAAATATTGACTCAAGTAAAATGAGTCACCAGATATCATTATAAAAACAATCGGTAAGAAGAATAGGTCGAACAACTAGAAGCGACTACAGAGATGTATGTATATTATCCAATGATCATCAAAGAGATGGTCAGAGAGTTGGGTTAAAGAGTCGAAAACATCAACAACACATTTTAAATGGTCAATTAAGATTACACATAAACAAAATCAAATAAGAGCAGTTTCACTTTCATGCCAAGATAATAGACCGACTGAAACCCTAAAAAGAAAACCCAATCCAACAAACATCATAATTCATAAGAACAAAAACCCATACAAAAATTAGAAATCCAAACACACAATTTCATATGAAATATACTAACAAATTGGTCAATTAAAACCAAAAGAGAGCAGAAATTGAAGAAATAAAGGAATGGGTATCAAAGGAAGAGACATACGTGGCAGAAGAAGGACCAAAAAGGGGATTTTCTTTCAAGGGTTGAAACGAAAATCTTCCCAAAGATCTAGCAACACACTTTCCTTGAAAAGGTGAAATATGCTTAGGGCAATTGTTTATGTACATAGAAATTATGAACATAACAATATTAACCACAACAAACATTGGAATCAACCAAGAAGTCCATCCTCTCTCTGAATTCTCTTGATAGTATGAAGATGAAGTACTATAGGATGGACCTGGAGGTGGGTAACTATGGTTATTATTCCCTCCTCCTCCTCTGTTCTTGAATTCTCCTCTCTCCGGATCTCCGCTGGCCATTTTCTCTCTCTATATATCAATCAATCTGTAATTCTATTTTTCTCTCTCTAGATCAAAGATTGATGGTTTGGGTTGGTTTTTATAGATACAAACAGTGGAGTCGAAGAGTCGGTAGAATTTGGGAGGAAATGGGGGTTTGAGTCTAAGACGGTTCTGATTCTCGATTAAAAGGGATAATAATTTTTCAGGTTTCTTTTGATTTTCTATTTGCTGATTTTGTTCCGTTTAATTCTAATAACTTGTAAATCTGAAAATTAGGTGATCTAAATGACCATTTTAACCCCTTGTTCCTTTTAAATTGAAGAGCTACTTCTTAGAGCATCTCCAATGCAACACTCAACAAAAACTCAATTAATCAAATGTGTCAAGTATGAGTTGAGTTTCTTTTTCCTAGGTTGCACTATTGAGATACTCAATTCAAAATTCATCTCCAATGCAACACTTAAAAAAACTCAACATTTACTTTAGATTTACTTTTGGTTCTTATTTTAATATATAAAATGTTGATGTGGACCAATTGAGATACAACAATAAATGTTGAGATACTCAAAAGAAAACTCAATTTTTGAGTTTTCTTTTGAGTATCTCAATATTTATTGTTGCCACATCATATTGAGACTCTAGTTGAGTGTTGCATTGGAGAGTGTTTTTTGTCAAAAACTCAAGTAGTTCTATGTGTCAAATTGAGTTTTGTAAGTTGAGTGTTGCCTTGTATGGATAGAACTCGCTTAAATGATAATAATTAGAGTAGTTTATTCAATCCTAATCACCAAGCCCGGAGAACATTTGAGTATTCAATTTGCCCTATGGTAGTAGCAATGTTACCATCTTGAATTCTGACTTTCCACTAAATTATGACATCATGTTTTTTACATTCATTTTCTCCTTTAATAGTGACCTTGGGATGTTAGTCATTAGCTGTAGATGGGTGGTCTTTTTCTATAATTTGAAGGCCTTATGTCTTAAGATAAGATGCAAAAGAGGTTAAATCTATTAATTCCATGCATAATGGGGGATAGAAAAGGGACTTGAAATTGTATTTAACTTGCCACCATGTCATAGGAGAACATTTCTGTCTTGTTTGTTACAAAATATTCTCCTATATTTATAGACAACATGGATGGTGGGGGTCCACACGTTTTCATCCTAGATAATCAATTTCAATGTTCACTTTTGAACTACTTCAAAATCTCTTTTTCATACTCATTTATAACCTATAGTTAATGGGATGTGGAAGTTGAGTGATGTGCCCATTCCCTATCCAAAGATTATAAAGAACTGCCCGGCCACATAAACTTACTTTCAGGTTTCAACATTGCATCCGAATGACATATGTACTGTACGTAGCGAGTAAATTTGTTTCGTATATTTGACGACACAATTATGTATATCACCAACTTTAGATTTATTTATAACGGAAGTGTCCCTCGAGATATTATATTAACAATCAAATATAACATTTTTTTTTGTTGAACTATCAAATATAACATCTTTAATCTAAACTACAAATATTTTGAAATGCTTCTACATTCTATTTTATTACTCAGAAAGAAATGTACCTATATTAGTTAAAGAATAAGAGATGTTTTTAGGGTAAACACAATGGTAAATAATGTTAGCAATTTTAAGCAAATAAAGAGTTTTTAAATTTAGCTGTGGAAATACTCAAGCCTGTTTATATAATACAACCATCTTTTTTTGTTGAACTTTTTCACAGCTTCTCAATTGAGATATGACTGGGAGTCGGAATCAGGTCAGAGTCTACCTATAGTTTGGACTCGAGGCGTTTGGGAGTACCATATAACAAAGACTAGTGGAGTTCACCGACATACTTGGACAAAAGCAACATTTTCTTGCACAAAGTCTGCTATGATTAGTGGCCTGCGACGAGCACGGCGGGATCCCCGCAACTAATACTAGTCGCCAAATTTCGTGCTCTCTCTCTCTATTGATGAACCAGACCAAACCCAATTTTCCACATCGGATTAGGCCGGATCTCAGCCCTTTCTTTTGGGCAGACTATCACGACGATTGTTTTGTCAATTGGAAGATGATGGAGGGAAGGTAGTAGAATTGAAGATAAAGTTAACAGATAACCTACCCCAACAAAAACAGCAACTACTCAACCATCAGGGTGGGTGTGAGTTGTGACTGCTGAGGTTTCAGTGCCGTGTACAGGAGTGGGTGATGATAACTTCGTTTGCTTACAAGCTACTAATCCCAGCTTGTCAGGTGTAATCATCTTAACAGTCTTTCTAGAACTGGCCCCTATCCACTGTCCAATTGATAGTTTCTGACCAGAGGAAGATCCTAGTCAGAATCAGTTGATTCTAGAAAAATTATTTCAGAATGTCTTAATATTTCTTCCTTCCTATTTGGAAAGACAGACATCATCTCACAGATACATTAAAAAAATTATGAATATAATGGAGAAGGAAGATTTAAAGGGGCTGGGTATGAATATCCCATTTGAAGAACAAAACAAAATAAACACAAGAATCATTATCATAGTTTGTCAAAAAATCACCACTAAAATCTACTCTCATAGTGGGAGATGGGGGAAACTCAAACATACTACATCGCTCAACGCTTACCACCACCGCCACCACCAAGCTTGGGACCCTTGGTTGCACCACCCTTGGGAAGGCTACCCTTACTTTGAGACTTTTGTGACTTAGCTGTTACCTCGGCTTTCTTAGCCTTCTTCTCATCCTTAGTTTTCTTGTTTCTCTCCTTGATTTCACTGCAAAATTACATCATCACTATTTCAGCAAGAAAATAGTAATGGGTAGTAGAAGACGGTTTTCTACTCCAGTTTTGTAGACGGAGAAGGAAGTCAAGAAAACATACCGAAGAGCAGCTTCACGAGCCGCATCTCTAACTTCTGATTTCTCGGTTCTTCTCTTCTGAATCACCTCCAGAGTAGCACCGACAATAGACCTAGAATAAGGCTTCTTAGTAGCACGGCGCCTCTTCTTTACTGCCTCTGCTGCAATGTCCTGCAAGCATTAAAGCAGACAATGATTTGTAAGAATACGCCGTACGATTCTCAATTCGCATAGTCAGATAGTTTAAATATAAAAGATGAAAGATGATCAAATTACCTTTTTATGTTGCTTTCTGTACATGGCTGTCCATGTAAGCTTTGAAGGCTTCAATTTGTTGTGGAAGTATCTCTTGCATTTTGAGTTGACGAAGAGGAAAACCTAAAAGTATTCATCAAGCACAAAACTTTCACTCAATTCGGAAAAGGCGGCCAAGCAAATAACTGCAGTTAGTTAAAATTACAGTATAACAAGTAATGTTTATACAAAAGATTACCTGCGAGTCACTTCGAATAAACCTGATACCCCTACCCGGGTATATCTTTGCACCACTAAATCGGCAAAGTTCAGTCCTAAAACAAACCATTTGATAGTCAATAAGATAGGTTTGTAACCCTAGCTTGAAATAAGCAATTAAGCATGTAATGGTGAAATATGATTAACATTTGAAAGTATCAAATATCAAATATCAAATATTATGCCCAACAATCCTGATTTTTACGTGCCCCAGATTGAGATAGCAAGTAATTCACAGTAATCTCCTTTTACAACAAACCCTAATTCTCATATAATCTAGTCAGTTAAAGACATTCTCCACCAAGATCATGAATAGGCGTTTTGAAGGTTGATAAGTAGTTGAATTGAATGAATGTACTTAGACACACAACCCTAAGTATAGTTTGAAAACATTTTTTTTCCATGAGAAGTTAGCTCTTTTACATGAACAAACTTGAACATATTCCGTTTTACCAATATCAACAGAAACCCTAGATATTGTGCCAAACCCATGAAAAGAACCTAGTTCATTCAATCATAAACCCTAACAGAACTACAGAGATTCTTATAACAGATCTATTTAGATACTTGCTTATGCAACAAAATTGATTGGAACATTCTTCTTATCAGAAATCTGCAAAGGGTTGTCGAGAAAATCTACATAATGGGATCAATTAGAGTACAAAAATCGAAGATGAGAACGATAGTTGAAGGAATATAAGATAAAAATTCATACTTGAGAACCATGGTTGCTTCTGTTCCTCTTCTTTTGCACCTTCTCTCCCTCTCCTGGCTGCTCTTGAGCCTCTCCTCTTCTGACCCAAACCCTATTAGAAACCCTAAATACTCCAATCGGACTTCGAGGTTAGGATTGGAATCCCTTTTCGGTAAAACTACTAAAGATTAGATGCCATAACAAATTACACCTAATTTACACCGCAAATTATTTCATAGAGAACACAAAAGTGTACTACTATTTCTCATGGTAGTGTTAATAAAAGTGTCACACTCTAGTCTTAGCCGCGATCTGCATTGTCACTTATGATTGTAAGAAAGCGTTCGGTTAGAGATTTGTTGACAGAGGTCCAAACTCAATGGGTATAGAGTTTTGTGATGATAAAGCTCTACGAGTGACACATAAGACCTCGACACTTGCTTAGTACGAGAATGTATCTATAACTCAGTGTCTGAAGTCTGAAAGCCCCCCTAAACGATGTACGACTATCACAATTTTCCACTATTGAAAACAGACCATCCACAACTCACATACCGTGTCTAACCCCCACACATTAGCGATATTGTATCCTTTTGAGACCTATGTCTAAGCCGGCCTCATATGCTCTCATATGCGGTATGGTGGACTTTCACCTTACCTTCTCAAATGACCACCACTTTTGTGGAAACATTGAAAAGATCAAACAATTATAAATAGTCTACCGTTTGTAATAATAAATCAAACTGATTTTATTGTAATAAGCAAGTTGGATCTCATATGTATATCATTGCTCTTTCTTCAAACCCGTTTAGTCACATTATACAGTATTCCTCCACACCAACATCCATTATCCGCTTCTTAATTTAACTTTCCTTCGTGATCATCTACGAGAATGCAGTACAAAATGATGACCTAGAGACAATTGTTCACCTCTCTAAACATGCGTGCAGTACAACTTGATGACACGAAAATGAATTATTATTGTCAGAAATCTACACAAGTGTACTATAAATTGATGACCACCACTGAGTTCAGCCAAAATCCCAGACGGAATACTTGGGCGATCCTTCCATTGATCTTTGCCCCGTAATTTTAGCATTTTCCATTAACGACACTCACAACGGTCATCAGTGTAAAAGATCTGCACGACCACAGTACAAATTGATCACATAGAGGATGATAATTTAAAACGTCGATAGGGGGAATACTGTGTACTCCCCCTAATAGGACAAAAGATATTTTGGTCTTTGAATTTTGAGGCTGTAAAAAAAATCATAATACCCGAGTATGTCAGAGAGTCCCCCAGTATTTTTTGGATAATCCATGTCGATAAAACAAAAGTCGATTGGCTGATTATCGTTTTTTTTTTTTTTTTTTTTTGTTGTTGTTGTTGTTGTTGAAGGATTATCGTGGTCTTGATAACAAACCCAAACGGTGGATTGGTATATATATGATCCATTGATTATAGAGAACAACCTTGTAACATGAAATCACTCTTCATTCAAACATTCACCTTTTAAACGCCACCAAGTCAAACACAAGAAGTTCAACAAAAAAAAAAAAAAAAAAAAGTCAAAAATCAGACCGAAAATCACAAACGTTTTCGATTAGCTGTTGTGTCGGACCCATTTTATCTCTCCACTCAAATTCTCATAATATCAAATTAGGGTTTCTTATTCACCAAATTTGATCTGCTATTCAGAAATTCGAGAACTTTCTCAGTCGTTCGTGAAGTTCTTTCTTGTTAATTGAGGTTTCTAATGATTTCAATTGAATTATTTTTCAGAGGAATAAATTAGGGTTAGGGTTTTATTCTTTTGAGTTTGGATTGAATTAAAACAAGTAAAGAGATGGAAACGAACATGCCTTTGAATTCCTCTACCGGTGATATTGTAGATTCAACCCCGTTACTTGGAAATTCCAATGGAAATCGAGATGATGATGATAGTAACCGTAGAATCGGTCGGAATTCGAGTTTACTTGGAGCTGCTAGGTTTCTTAGAAGGGCTAGTAGCCGTCGGATGATGAGAGAACCATCTGTTTTAGTGAGAGAAGCAGCAGCGGAGCAATTAGAAGAAAGACAGAGTGATTGGGCTTATTCTAAACCAGTAGTTGTTTTGGATCTTATCTGGAATTTGGCGTTTGTAATTATTGCAATTGTGTTTTTGATTTTAAGCAGAAATGAATCACCAAAGGTTCCTCTAAGGCTATGGATTTTAGGGTATGCTCTTCAATGTATCCTCCATATGGTATTCGTTTGTGTTGAGTACAGGAGGCGCCACCCATTGCAAAGTTCTGAAATTTACAGTAACGGAAGAAATAGAAGTAGTGGGAATTTGAGTTCTAGCTCTAATGACGGATGGAGTGACTCCCGTGAGTACCTTGTTGAGCCACATCAGGATGGTGGTGGAAGTTCGACGAGGTATATAGTTCTCTTGAATTACTACACAATTCTATTGTTACACTTAAAAGTTCAAACTTTATATAGAGAATCGGCACAGTTTATGTTATAATTATATGTTTTCCGCATAGGAATTGTGCCCAACACTAGTTGATTTTATTAGTAATTTAGTGCTAGTACTTCTACTTCAGTACATGACCCAATTCGATAACTCACTCTGATATACCATTTTTAGGAACTAGCAATGGTGGAAACAGGAATTTCTAAGAGGGGAGGGGTTTTTGTTTGCTATGCTCTAATGGATAGATTCACCAGGGCTTACGAGTACCAACCGGAACTTTTTTGTACTTTAAGGCCCTCTAGAGGAACAATTATAGGCTCGATCCGTCTAGTCTACTCTTGGTTCTCCACGTACTTTATAATCTCGATTCCCGAACAACTAGATTGTGGTGCTACTGCTATAATGGGGTGGACCATGTTCATTTAGCTCTATCACCGTAATATCCGTCAGGGTAGTCTTATTGACGTTTTTCTTGCATGATTCTAGTAGCGGGACTTGAGCCTATGACCTCGTTAAGCTTCTCACTTTTGTACAAATAGATCCGAACTGGTACAGAAGTGTCATAATGTATATTGGTATGTCATAATTGTCTCGGTGTGTAAGGGGTCGTGCCCATATTCCTCTAATAGCTTTTTGATATTAGTTGCTGCTTCAAACTACTTTGAACTTCACACAAATTATCATATTAGAGTGATTTTAATGTACAATTTATCAAGGATTTTTTAGTAAAGGTCTATGCTCTTACATGGACAGTGTTGGAAAACATTTAGAATCTGCAAATACAATGTTTTCATTCATATGGTGGATAATCGGATTTTACTGGGTATCTGCTGGTAGCCAAGCTTTGACTACCAATGCTCCTCAGCTTTACTGGTTCGTATGAAGTTAGTAATTCTGTCTGGTCTTGACGTACAATTTGTCTCAGTAATCTTCTCTCTGACCAACACTATTTTTTTTTTACTTCTCAAATTCTCTGCAGGCTCTGTATAGTATTTCTGGCATTTGATGTCTTCTTTGTTGTATTCTGTGTTGCCGTGGCATGTCTCATAGGCATTGCTGTATGTTGCTGTCTTCCATGTATTATTGCAATCTTATATGCAGTAGCTGAGCAGGTATATTCTGTTATTTGATAGTTCGATATATTTTGTTGTTACTTATGTTATCTTCAGATAAGCTTTCCTTTTCAGTAGAAAATAGAAATAAATAAAAGGCCTGAAGGCCATGTCTATTGCTAGGGAAATGTTAGTTAACATAAATCTAGGATCAAGTAACACCCGAAGGTGATATTTTGCAGATTCAAGAAAATAGTAAACGAGTTTTCTTATGAAATGAATTCCAATGGCTTTTCTTAGCGTGAAGTTGAATAGTTCAGTTCAAAATTTGGAGATTATTTTTGTGTAGCGCAGAACAAATGCCGGAGATCATACAATCTTGCTATGTGCTAATATGAGTGACCTTCATATTTTGTGATAGGGAGCTGACGCCTGACAACATTAATTGGGTTATTTCACCTACAATGCTGCTATATAGAAAAAGATGATACAATCTATCTTATGCTTATTTCAGATAACAAATGCTAGAGTTAACTCTTAGCAGTAAGAGCAGTGTTGAATCAGATGACTTGAAATAAAGGTTGGCTGCAGGAGTTAGATCACAGTGACTAAAAATCATTAACATGTGTCTGATAAGAGTGTATAATAGCATGCTCGGTGGATATGTGTGCATGCAATACATTGAAAAGGAGACCCCAGAGATACCCCGAGTTGTAAATGATATGTAAAATAGTCACAAAGGTTTCAATAGGCAAAGCTACGAGGGTTATTTGGTAACCTAACTTAGCACCTCTGGTGCGGCCCGCGAAGAAGTGACTATGCAAATAAGATGTCTTGAGTTGTAAATAATCTATAGGACGAAGATACCTTAGGTACATATAAGCAGTTCCCATCGTCATGATACCAAAACACCTTGAGGCATAAATAAGACACTAGGAGGTGCTACTATGACTGGGAAAACGTGCACGGTAACATGAGATTTTGGCCTCAAGTGGCAGTGGCACAACAGTGGCATGAGTTACGTCACGAAGCAGAGGTCTGTGAAACTCACTATCGAGAAAATGGGGTAGATGGGTTAATAGTACTTCTGGTACTTACATTTCAGTTTCATGATTTTTAATTGAGTTATTCGTTGTTGAAGTGAACTGGGGATCAGTACCACTTACCCTTATTATGCAAATTAGGTGTTCCCTTGCTGGTCAATTTATTCACTATGAAGTTTAACTTTCTATTTTCTTACTCTCTTTTTGACAATTAATTTAATTAATATATTGCAAACTAACTTGTTCTCAGAAGTCCTCATTAACCTTGGGTACATCTTGAACTTTTAAAACACGCAGGAAGGTGCATCCAAGGATGACATTGATCAACTACCAAAATTCAAGTTCCGAAAAGTTGGTGATACTGAAAAACTTAATGGTGAACAACAAGAACCTCTTGGAGGAATCATGACTGAGGCAAACACTGATTCACCTATTGAACATGTTCTTTCACAGGAAGATGCTGTAAGTTTTATTTAATCACATTTATACGATCTTAAACCTCACTTGTCTCAAATTAAGAAGATTTCTGTTGATACTCAATTTAACATCGGGGTTCTTACTCTTCTTATAGGAATGCTGCATCTGTCTTTCGGCCTATGACGATGGAGCTGAACTCCGTGAACTTCCTTGTCGACATCATTTTCACTGTGCCTGCATAGACAAGTGGTTGTTAATAAATGCTACTTGTCCCCTCTGTAAATATAATATCCTAAAGAGTAACAACAACGGTAGAGAGCAAGTTTAGGAGACGACAACTATGGGTCTACCACCTCAAATTCATCAGGCATCTCGTTCAAGTATTCTCTTATTTGTATGTAAATCCTTGTTCTCTTCAAACTCGTACTTGGTCTAGTCCGAGTAGAATACTTTTTCATTTCTATGTCAGTTTTTGGGGCATATTTATGTAGGCACTCGCTAGTTCCCGTGACGAGTTGCATTATGTGAATCCGGCATCTTTACTTGCGCTGTGTGCTTTTTTGAGTTTTTTCTGTATACATTTGCACAGACAGGAAGGCATATTGTTTAGGTTACAAGGTACTGCAAGGAGTCATGTTCCTTATCTGTTCTCAATGAATATTTTGACTAGTTATAAAGTCGAGATCAATCAATAAGGGTCAGAACGCCATCATCACTACACCACAGCCATTACACTTCGACAGACCACCAAGCCAATGACCAGAGTCATCCATGACATCACCAGTCACTTGTACAGTACATGCAACTTCTTGGCGGTGACTTCGGCCAATTCAGTTTGACTTAAAATCTTTGTAGGAGCACGGGCGTACAGTTCGAGAGAGTAACCATTCTCTCGGATTGATTCCAATATGAAGCCTGGCTGTCCACCACCCTTTGGTGTAAGGACACCCCTCTTAAGCCCATAAGGTTGTGAGATCGAGTCTCGGTGGAAGCAGTTGCCATCAAGATTTATCCTATGTAATTTAGAATAATTTGTCGGGCTCTACGCCTCTTTGTTGTCGGGTTTTAGGCTTCTTTCGTTCTTCGTATCAATTAGGCGGTTATCGTGCTTATTACATCTTCATGATCCATCAATGCCTTGTAACGACTAACGTATATCGTAGTCGAATTCTCAAAAAAAAAAATGAAGTCTGGCACAGGCCCTCGGACGAGACAGTTAGAGACCTTTCCTATGGTCTCGGAATGCCCAGCCTGAGAGGTCTCAGACTGAGATCTCTCAGACGGGTACAAGTTCAAGACCATTCAAAATTTTCAAGTATAATAACCTTCATTACAACTTACAATTCACTTTACCATTCAAAATCAATTCAGAGCCGAGTATAAACATTTTTCGACGACTTAACCAATTCGAAAGCTTTTCAGACACTACAAGAAGATGAGTTTATCAATAAAAACAGTTGAATTTTTTAGAACCAGTTTCTAATAAAGAATGAAGATCTTTGAACCGTTTCCTTAGTCTTTTTCCTCGATGAACGAACTATAGAAGATATCCTTTAATAACAGGAAGAGATCCAAGACTTTTTAAGAAGATTTTGGAAGAAAAATCAAAAGAATATAGAAGAATAAAAATAGTAAACCCATGAATGTCTCGAGGACTTCAGACCAAATAGGTGCAAAGGTGGTGCGCTTATAAAATTGCAGGCCCAAAGCTTACTTGTAGAGGCACCCGATGGGTAAATAACCTCAACCATTGTCAATAGTCAACCATGTACCTCTACACTAAATATGGCGGGAAGAACCAACGTCTCTGTTTCCCTCCTAATTTCCTCTCACTTTCAAATGTTAAGTGTACAAATAACCTTTGAACAACTATGAGTGTAGTCAAGCCAAAGTCTCTTATATTCATCTATCTCATGAGCTTAAGCAAATTATATATGGACAAAAGAAAGCCATGATTTATTTGAACGAAAGATTTAAGTTTCGAGTTTTCAATAATAGTTCAATCTACAAAAATATGTTTGTTGTTGTTCAAAAAGATAATTCTAGCAATTATAAAACAACAGGAATACATACAAAACGAGGTCGCTATCTATCATGAAACAAGAGTTAAAATTGCAACAATGATGGCAAATGCACGGGTAACAATATTCCTACTAGAGAGGTCGCTATCTATCATGAAACAAGAGTTAAAATTGCAACAATGATGGTAAATTCACGGGTAACAATATTCCTACCAGACTCTTTGCACTTCATAAGTTACCGACTCAAGGATAGAGACGGGTAATGTGGCGACATCATCAAAAGGATCGTCACGCGGTATGTAGCGACATCATCAATCTTTCGAGTAGGATAAATGCACCACAATTGGCAAATTCCAAAATTGAGAGTCTTTTTGGAAAAGAAAATGATTTAGCAAGAAAAATCCTAAACATATTTGGGAGGAAATCCCAAATTAATGGTTGCGGCTGATTTGCTAAACTCTTCTCGTTTAGAGACCAGAATTAAGAAGAAATTTAGGTCATTGATTTAGGTTTCTCTCGCAACTCTGTTTAAGATTTTCGTTGCTCTATCACTACTTTAGGACGGGTAATCTTATCCGATATGGTTATTAAGTTTAAATAAACAAATTTGTCACATCAAGTTCAAAACAAGATCTTTTAACAAAAAAGATAATTCAAAACAAGATGTTCTCTAGATTAAATTAAGAGTTAACTCCTATATGGCCCCCTACTTTGTGACCAGCTTCCTTTATGGCCCCCTTTTTTTCGTAAATTCAAATATGACCCCCTATTTTCAGGTAAATGTCATTACTACCCTTCCTAATTCTAAATTTAAAACATTAAAACAAAATTATTTCTACCTCACCCCTCTCTCCCTCCACCTCATCTCACTCACCCTACACCTCACCCTTCTCTCTCTCTCCAATTCACCTCTCTCTCTCTCTCCAACTCACCTCTCTCTCTTTCTCTCCAACTCACCCTTTCTTCTCCGGTGAGGTGGCCGGCCAGAAAATTTTTCGACCGGCCACCTTCAAAATTCAAAAAAAAAAAAAATGATCTGTTCGTGAACAGATCCTCCGGCGAAGGGAAACCCCTTCGCCGGAGTTTTAGAGAGAGAGAGAGGGGAGAGATTAAAAAAAAAAAAAAAATTAGAGAGAGAGAGGAGAGAGATTTTTTTTTTTTTTAAATTTTTGAAGGTGGCCGGCCGGAAAATTTTCCGACCGGCCACCTCACCGGAGATGAAAGGGTGAGTTGGAGAGAGAGAGGTGAGTTGGAGAGAGAGGGAAGGGTGAGGTGTAAGGTGAGATGAGGTTGAGGTTTTAAATTTAGAATTAGGAAGGGTAGTAATGACATTTACTTGAAAATAAGGGGTCATATTTGAATTTACGAAAAAAAAGGGGCGTAAAAGAAGCTGGTCACAAAGTAGAGGGCCAGGCGGGAAATAACCCATTAAATTAACAAAGATTGTCCACCTCCATAATATATATATACACACACAAACACTAATTTATATACATAAATTATTCAACCATGCATGAACTGCTCACGTGACTACCTCGGATTCATCACGTGAGTCTTCTTCAAACTCTCTGGTTCAGAAATCAGATTTTAACTATCTTGTGTTCTCATCCGTTTAGACCCAATTGGAACACCAAATAAACGCAGAGGATTTGAATTCTCATCTTCTTCTTCTTCTTCTTCTTCTTCTTTAATTATCCGATTTTGATTCACAGACCCATCGGAAAACCCCTTTGGTGGTAACATTTCAACTGGTTTATCCACCGGAAAACCACCCTTTTCCTTCTTCTCATTACCATAATTATTCATCAAAACTATTATACCATTACAGAGATTCTTTATCTGATTCAATTCAGCTGTCAGATTCTGATTCTCTTTCCTCAACCTTTGGTTTTCTTCAACTAAGTCATTACTACTGGTACTATTAATTCGATTTGTTGTTGTTGTTACTGGTAAAATTGAAGGCGAAGAATTCGAAGATAAAACTGGTTCATCAATAGAATTTGTCGGAGATCCAACCCGATTTGTTGGTACTGATGATGAAGAAACATGAAGTGTTGATATTTTCCGGCGATTAATATCAGAAAGGAGTCTTTTTTCTCCTCTTCTGAAACTATTGTTTTGAAATTCCCATCTATCCGGCATAATCTTTCTAAAACCCTAAAAAAAATAAAAAAAACCAAAATTGAAACCCTAGATTTGAAGAAACTAAAAATTGAAAGAAGAAAGAAAGGTTAGAAACTTACGTAAGTATTGAGTTGTCTAACGAAGCTTGAGAAGTTATTATGTTTGAAAAACCTCGGAAGAAGATCTCTGCAAAATTCTGTTGGTTTCCAAACGATGAAGGTTGAACCATCTTCATTCCAAGAAATGATGTCGTTGATCGATGGATCGTCAACTAATTGATAAGTTTTAGTAAGAAATGGAGTCAGATGAAGAGATCTCTGTGATTCAACTCCTGATTCGCTGGTTTGTTCCACCGACGGTAACGCCATAGTTTCAATACCTACAAAACCCTAAAATTTTTCTTCAATTGTTTAGAAATTGAAACATTTTAGGTTTTGGAAGATTAGAGAGAGAAAAAGAGTAGAGAGAGAAATAGTGAAGTTTTGGTAGATAAGGAATCTTCTTGTTGTTTCTAGAAGTTTTAACATGTGTTTGTAAGGAAGATAAAGGAAAGTAAATTGAATAACTTTATATGGCCCCCACCAAAAACAGACAAGTGTTTTATTAGAGAAACAAGAAGAAGAAGAAGAAGAAGAAGAAGAAGACAAGGAAAGAAAGAGAAGAAGGGGTGAAGGTTCGAGCGTTTCTATAAGATTTTACCCTCCAAAATGGAGAAGTTAAAGAGAATCAGGCCCAATACTAAATAATAATGAGGAAAAAACCCAGTACGTAAAAATACAATTTTACCCTCCAAAATGAAATTTTCCGCCCAAATCAGCGTTCTGAACATTTCTGAACAATTCTTGGTTTGCTCTCGACAATTTTGTAAATTTCTGAACAAATCTTAGTTTGTCTCAACAATTTGTAAATTTTTGAACAAATTCGTTTTTGCTTAGACATTGTTTTGCCAAAATATTTCGCATTTTTTTCTTTTGTATTTTACATAGACAAACAAACACAAACATTTTGGCTACAACATTTTTCGATTTGTCTTGTGAAAAAATAAATGGTTTTCGCATTTTCTGTTTTGCTTTCGACATAAATATAAAGACTAAAGCATTTTTTATTTGTCCTTTACAAAAATTAAAATGTTATGCATATTATCCTTTGTATTTAACAAATCCGTTAACGAACAAATAATATTTTGACTAATACATTATATATGTTGTTAAGAACATAATTATATATGACGCCAACATTTTATAATAAGTCGGGACATTATTATAGATATTGTCAACATTTTATAACAACACAATGATATATGTTGTCAACATATAAGGGTAAAAATGGAATTATGAAAAAAATATGTTGTCTTGTTAACAACATAATTACATATGTTGTGAACATTTTGAAAAATGTTTAAAAAATGGGTTTTTTTGACATTATTATTTTTGAGTGGGTTTTTTTCTTATTAGGGTCTAGATTTTTGGGTTTTTCACTCATTTTTTGTATGTGTAACTCCTCTAATATAGGGTGTGTCCAATCTTGTATCTATAAAATTTTCTTTCTTAAAAAGAAGAAATTGTACTTTAAAAAAAAAAAAAAAAAAAAAATTGTATCTATAAGATGAGAGTATTGTTTTCCTCAAAGTGAGAAAAGTTGAAGAGGTCCACAGTCCACACATGGCACTATATAGTGAGGTGGACATTTTAAGTGGAGAGAAAAAATTTGTTAGAAATTAGTCAAATATAATTTGGAAAATTTCAGAGTCTCCTATTAATGGTTCTAAGTTCCAAACTTGCATTTCTTTAGAGTTTTACATATTTTGATCACTAAATGACTATTAAATGTAATGTTGATTGATTTGCATACATAAAAGCTCAGACTCTAAAGTACATAACTTTGATAAGGCACCTTCCCCAGTTCCGAATTTTTATGTTTTTCTTGATTATATTTTATAATGGAGATTTTGGTATGCATTCAAAATGATGGGGTTAACCAAAACTGATTCACCGGAGAGCGCCTACAAACTTTTACACTTGATTTTGATAATGTACAGGTCCATAAATCTTGAAAAAAGTAGAGAAAAAATTAAGAATGGCTTCGCCCGGGTTCGAACCGGAGACCTTCAGTGTGTTAGACTGACGTGATAACCAACTACACCACGAAACCTTGCTGATGAATATTGGTTAGAGGGCCTATTCGTACAATTCTACCAACAAATTGGAACACTTTTTTCGGCTCTTAATTTAATTCCCTACCATCAAATACCATAAATATTTCTTGGCAAATAAATGCGTTGCACCAATCAAGAGATGAATAGAACAAGCAAAAGAAAAAGAAGCCAAAAACAGATCAACCTACATAATAGATAAAACGAGGATGCATGAGTAAATTTTTTGTTTTGTAGAAAAAGAAACTAAAGCGTTGATAACTTCAAACTGACTGCTTGTTGTACTCAAAGAGTCATTGGCATTTTATTATGTATAGCACTTAGCTACACAAATTTTCAAATCTACTCATGCATCTGTTTGTTCACCGAAACAAGCAAGCATACTTTTAAGTGGTAAGCATCTGTTCACCGAAACAAGCTTTGAAGGAAGTTTACAAATGAGATTACATATGGAATTGGTCTACAAGAATCATCCTTGGTTAGAAATGAATATAACTACAACACAAGAACAAGCTTTTACAATGATGATATAGATCTCCATCCAATATATGCTCAAAGAGGTTAGAGATGATTTTAGGGTCACTTAATGAAATAGTGAAAGTGATGAAATTTTTACTTATGATCGAGTAAACATAAAGTCGTTCTGAAAATGGTAAAACAAGCACACATTTTTTTTCCATTCTGTCCGAAAATATAAATCGATATGTTTTTACATCAAGTCATTAACTGTTAAATAACCCAAAAAGATAACCAATATGTTTTTCTGGTAACTATCACAGGGACTTACTTGATCTCAGCTTCGTTTTCTGAGTAAAACCTTACTCAAATTTCACTCTTACTACCTTCATCGATATCTATTGCTTTGACACCACCCGTCAACGATGATGGTGATGATGAAGAATCACAGTTTATACCTTGCTTCCCCTTCTCAGCGTCATCTTCTTCAATTTCTTCGTCTTCGAATGATCCTTTACGTTGCAGTTCTTTCACCTTCCGAAACTCATCGTAATGCTTCTTCCTGTGCTCCTTGAAGTGTTTGCTCTTTTCTGACTCAGGATCTGATAAAGAAAATCGAATAAGAACATGATAGAGAAAACTGTTTTAAGTTTATGTTATTCTACTTATAATCAGATAAGCTGAGTTTTCATCTAACTGGAAAATTTTAACCTAAACAGCAAAGTTTAAGAATAACAGTTGATGATGTGAACCGTTAGGCTCATGTGCATTTCACTGAACTCAATATTGCTTCACTTGACCTCCCAGAGATAGGTTCTAAACTACGCAGATGTGTGGGGATCTGTCCAAGTCGATCCCCGACCCCACGGTTTCGAGCCGGATAAGTCGCCTGAATTCCCTATTTCTCGCAGATGTGTGGGGATCTGTCCAAGTCGATCCCCGACACACACACACACACACATGTATATTGACATATTTGCAAATAGGCCACGTAGTCAGAAACACCCGTCTAAGAGTTCAAATTGAATACCAAAACTCAAAGTTTTAACCAACAACTAACTCGATGGTTAGGCCAAGGACCGACTCAGGTTACCCTTGATCCATTTATGGCCATTGAATTTCTCAGGTGGATCTGTTGATCCCAAGTTCCCAACTACTTGAATAAGTTGGGGCAACCTGGTCTTACCAATTTGGTAAGAATTTTAGCGTCGGATTGACCCTAAGGCTGGTTAGAATGGGCAAAACTCGACTTGTACACGACATGCTTGTGTACCATGATAAACTGAGCGGAGCGTTTCAGGATGGTGCCCCAACCAGGACAATATGGCAAGTACTGAGACAAGTGTTATATCAGTTAAAAATACAGAATATAAAAAGTTGTCGCTAACTTAGTTCTCGTTAAAAGTTTCTGACCTTCATCATCTTGATCCATGGCTTCTGCCTCATCTTCAGAAGACGTCCAACCTCCAGACTGTTTGGAATGGTTTGTGCTTGAAGAAGCAACATCATTCAAAGCAGTCCTTATAGCTTCTGCGTGCATAGCATCACCGACGCATTCGTCGAATCCTCGAATAGGAGAGAGAGAACCTGCAAGTTTTACAGATGTAACATTTACTATTTCACTAATCAAAATTTTTAATAAATACTCTTCAACGAACATAAATAGCTTAAAACAAAATGTTTCAAAACAATATACCGTCCTCATCAATCATGGGGTGATATGGTGTCTTGGGCTCTGTTATTTTCTGTCTTACAGGTTTATTTGCCTCGATTTCACCCAAGTTAGCCTCATTCCATCTCACTCGACCCCTGACCAAAAAGAAGATACAAATTTAGTTCGCCGAGATACTACAATAGCATAGAAATTAACAATTTATAGCTCCAGGAGCACATACTCCTAGAATACCACCATTATCCGTTCTTGCTGTTACCATAATAAAACTGAAGACTGCTCCAGGTAAAACTTGTGAAATATGAAAAGATACAGACTTTCGGAGTATATTTCATGAATTACCTCATTATATTAGTTGAAGATCTCCGTAAAACCTAAATATCCCAAGCAAATACAAATGAACCTAATTCAACAAGAAAACGATAAAAGTCAGTGGGAAGTCAGAGACATACAACACTAAACAACAAATATCATAAGAACAAACAAATAACTTGTCAAAATACTAAAATAGAAGACAATTAATATTAATACTCTAATTCATTTTAGTATATTAGCAAGTTACTAAAGAGCCTATATAGGCGATGCCACTTCTCTAGAAGGCACTATCTTATATTTTGGTCATTCATATAACTGATTGAACGAGATGTAATATCACCATATATCAACATAATGCGGGCACTCCACCATCCCACCCCATAAATTTTGGACTCCTTAGTTCCATTCCAATTTTCGACCTCGCTATATCAAGTAGTTTAAGAACGAAAAGCTTCCACGGTAATTTTATTGTATGAAGTGAGAAATTCTTTACAAAAATGAATAGAAAAAACAACTTTTACATTTATAAACAATGCTGAAACCAAAGGAGGTGATACCAAAAAATCTCATGACATCTGATATAGAAAAGCGAAGACCGAAACCAAGTCAAGGATCCTAAAGAAAACCATATATAGACTCTAAACAATCAACTAATTTCTTATAAGCGAAAAGCAGCAAACATAAAAGTGAAGGAAACCATGAGGATTGAATCTCAACAACTTGTTATTGATTAAAGGGTAGTCTTCTAAAAAACAATCTTCCCCACAATTTTTTTAAATGAGGACTCTAACCTAAACACCAACCAACCCATGAATCCTTCCTTAATCAAGAGAGAAATAATAATACCAAAGCAAGAACATACAGAAAATTGAGACTAAAACCCAAAGAGGGAATAAATTCATATAATGCAACAAATACTAGAATACGTTAGAAACTATCAGAACCCTAGATGCTATATCCAAATCAAACCCAAATTTCATATTACAAAAGGCAATAGATGAACCCAAGTTTTAGACAAAAAAAATTTCAAGATTAATAATTTCAATATCGATGTTTACATCTTAGGGAAGTTAATGAAACAAAAATTCTACATAAACAAAAACTCAATCAATCTAAAAAGATAAACAGATAGATCAAAATTAGTGAAAGAGATTGGGAACTAATCCATCCATACCTAGAGAGAGAGAGAGAGAGAGAGAGAAAGAACGAAATGGTCCGCGAAAACCACCAATTTGATATACGAAAGCAACCCCTTTCGCGCAAGCGCTCTGTGGTGTGGGCCATTATTAAGGGCAAGACATCTTACAGATAACGATCTCGACCGTTGATATATTTTGGGCATTCCCAACTTTTTTTCGATCATTAGGGGTAGTTTCGGTATTAATAAAATGTTTTGGGGCTAAACTAAACCCAGGAAGAGAAAGAAAGTGGTGTTATTTATTTCAATTTCCTCTGATAAATTTGGATTTAGGGCTTTTTTTGATTTCCTAGTTAAAGCTCGCAAAAATTTCGATACGATCTCGTGAGATAATATACACCTTGGAGGTATGAATCTCGATTTATTTCGTACAATTTAATTGTATTTGATCCGATCCCCTTCGATTTTTTTTGACTTATTTCTGTATGTATATATAATTGTTTTGATCTTTATCCAACACTTTTATTTCTGATAAATTTTTGTAATTCTGATCATAGGCTTTAGTTTCTATCTCGATTTTCAGTTCTGTATCATGCTTAGTCATTTTATTATCTCAATTTTGCTTACTGCTGTGTTTTTTTGCCTAATTAAGTTTTTTTTTGTTTTGCATTAATTGTGCTTAAGTTTCGTTTACTAATTTTGGATCCTGAGTTAGAAAAATTTTCAACTTTGGGTTGTATAAAGTTTCATGGGTAATGAAGAAATTGGGCTATATTAATGGTATTTGGAGAACTATGAGATTCTATTGTTTAATGTTATTCTAATAGATATATCAATGGAGCTAGTAGTTTCTCCAGTGATGGAGGTACTGTTAATACTACCTGTAGTAGGATGCCTCGATTGACTCGATTACTAATGAAAGGAGTATGGAAAAAGTTTCTTTAGTTCTCTAACAATTAACGAAATTTCTCTTCATGACAAAATCGATTACATTGTCAATTATAGAAGCTTGGGAAAGCTTGGCAGGTTTCACTAGTGGCCCACATCGGCTGTGTCAGCCAAGACATGCCCCGACGCTGCCCGTTTATTGGGACAGATGTGGCTCGCACGCCACGGGTCACTAGGGAGCAGTGTTGCCACGGGGCAGACCGTTTTTGGAGCCGTTGTAGGTTTCTCTCACAACTTCCCCATCCACTGTCATTTTCTAGCTTGTCTTGAATAAATGATGCGTAAGAAAGTAGAGGAGGGGAGCGGATTAGAATGAATCAAATTAGAGTGAAGTGAATTATGATATTGATTAATCTAATTGTTTTATTCTTGATAAGTGGATAGATTACAGTTACCTTCTTAAGCTAAAATATTCATAATATTTGCTTCTTCTCTTACTTTTGTTGCTTCATTTATGTTCTCTCCTTAAAGAGGCCTTGATCACTGTTCTTTCTATGTGCAACAGATAATTCGTCACTTTTGAGATTGTTGGTGGTTATGAAGCGCATCTTTTGACTTTTCAGTTTGAATGTAACGGTAGAAATAAGAAGAAATCAAAGGAAAAGAAGAAACTCAAAAAGATGTTTTCACTGTTTTATGGACTTTGGGAGTATATGTTCAGTAAGACAGAGTTCCATGTTCTTATTCTTGGAATTGACAAGGCTGGAAAAACTGTAATACATTATCCATCACTTCACTACTTTTCGCTTCTGTAATTCTTGATCATGTTGTTTAGTTGAATATTTAGTTGAAAGATGGTTCATTTCGTCAAACATACTAAAAAAGCTCCAATTATACTATTCTCTTCCAAGTCTGACATCCTTTTATACATCTTTTTCACTTTTTGTAGACTTTACTTGAGAAGTTGAAATCTTTATATTCAAATGTTGAAGGTCTCTCCCCTGATCGAATTGTTCCAACTGTTGGGCTTAACATTGGTCGGGTTGAAGCATCAAACACGAAGCTTGTGTTCTGGGACCTAGGTGGTCAGGTTTGTGGAATGCCTTACATAATATCTTACGTATTTTTAACTCGTCAATATATCAAGCATTTTAATGGGAGACTTCTTTAAAATATCATCTATTATGATAGAGATGTTAAGAAAATTATTTCCACATCTAATATGCATTTATTTTTAAATTTTATGAAGCTTTCATGCTTGACACTGAACTTCGTTAAAATTATTAACCTGTGCTTACCTTTTTCTTTAAAATTGCTTGCTGCATGACCCACCACATTTCATTATTATAGAGTTTCTAATGTTATTATCTCGTAAGAATACCCATCTGCCTTCTCTCACCTTCATGCTAGTTTTTTTCTTCTTTATGGACAAGGAATGACCTTGCTTGTAAATTGAGAAGAAATTCCAGTATAGGAAAAGCCTCTCATGGTAACTGCATTTAGAACGAGCATCCAAATAAATTAGAATTGGATTAAATTGAACTCTTCCCTAAAACCAGAAGTGTTCAAGTGTGCGGTCTTCTAGAGAAGCTCTTCTGCCATTCCAAATTCCTTTTCATCTAAAATAAAGTATTAGACTTGATTACAGTATAATCTTCTTATGAAGACCCCAGAAATGGTGCAGACGTTACCTGGGGCTTATCTCTGAAGATCTACTTCATGATCATCAAATGAGCTGCCACTCTTCTCTCTCCAAGCACCGCAACTTAAAGCAATTCTTCGATTTCCTTATCACCCTTGTCGTTCTCACTTTCTTTTAAATCTGCCATAATGGAGCTACCTATGGAATTGAAGGGTAGAACTGAATCTTGCACGATAAAGAAAAAAGTGTTTTTTTACTAATTGGTAAGATGCATATATGTATTTCTGGGTTAGAAACTCGGATACAAGATTCGAACTGGAATGACATCTGAATCTTAGTCTCGAACTTTTAGCGAGAAAGCAACATCTCAATACTGATGAAATAGTTGCTCTTTGAGGGCTTATGAAGTTGCAATTTTTATTATTTGAACCTTGTACTAACAGACAGGACTTCGAACAATTTGGGAGAAGTATTATGAAGAAGCACATGCTGTGATATATGTAATTGATGCTAATTGCCCATCACGTTTTGAAGAATCAAAATCAGCATTGGGTTAGTGATGCTCAATGCTTAAGCTTTATATTGTTAGCACTATATTAACATCCAGAGGTATAATCTTACTTTCCTTGACTGCAATTGCCAGAAAAATTACTTCGTCATGAAGATTTGCAAGGGGCGCCACTTTTGATACTAGCGAACAAGCAGGTGGCTACTATTTTGTCTGGTTTATATGTTTATTATTCCAGTTTTCTAATTTATATATTTTCTACAACAGATATGTGGTATGTTGAGACTTCCTTTGTCTCGCGGCCACTTGTCTGAACCTATTAACATGGGTACACTGTTCACCTTTTTAGTATATTTTTCCATGTCGAACACCCAGTATTTGGATACTCTTACTGGACTTTTGGATACTCCTGTAGATATTCATGTTACTTCAGTGAGCATAATGAGGTTTTTATTGGATCTTGTGTGAACTTGCCCACAAACCGTGTAGAACCATAAATCTTGTCTTAGACACTCTTAACGTGTTTATGTATAATGTAACAATGGTTGATTCAAATGTTAAAAAGAATATTGTACGGCTAACACAAGAATAGATATGTATATACATCGTGTACTTTTCTCATTCACGCATCCACCACCTTGTGCGGTTGAACACAGATATGTCATGTATGTGCCTTTGTCCATGTTTCATATTTGTAGACAAAGAAACACTAAGTGTTATTATTTCGATTACTTTGATTTGGTTATCTGTGAGAAGACATTTTCCTTTTCTCCTTTATGTATGGACATGTCACATAGTATTATAGGACCACCCTCGTTTAATTTATATCTGATGGCAGGATCTTGGTGGTGCTGTTTCTGCTGATGAATTAGCTAGATATTTAGATCTAAAAGAGTTGCACGAAAGGAGATACATGTTTGAGGCTGTTTCTGCATATGAAGGGTAACTACATAACCTTCAAATACCTTGTTCTTTCTGGTCTGTCAAAGCCAAACATGATCTTTATTGCAAATCAGCTTCTAACTATCAAAATAAAGGTTGAATTAACCATCTTTTTTATAAAACTGATAATCTGGTAGACCCATTCAATAAATGCAAAATTTTGTACTTAAAATCATTAAACTGTGACAATATGAACTACGACAGAAGTGTGATATGTAATTTCTAATCCGGAAATCTTTAGTAGTAGCATCCGCGACAAGCCCAAGTCCCGTGGACTTCTACATGACTTAGCAAAGGGGAACTTCTTCAGATTTCTACCCTCGAACATGACAAAGTATGATTTACAGGAAAAATGAAAAGTACGAAGATACTTGACGTAGTTATTCACAATCAAGGCCACTAACTATTTGATCCTAAGTAGCAAAAACTTTACTTACTAAATGAAAAAACACTTGTTGGCTGAACAATATGGGAATTCAAATTTGCAGGATGGGAGTTAAAGATGGCATAGACTGGCTGGTGGAAGTTATGGAGAGAAGCAAGAGAACAGAAGCATTAAGAATTCGTGCCGGTGTGGCAGGCCCTGTTTCTGCTTAGACAGTATTTTCATAATCAAATTCACGCTGTTTTTGCCTTGGCATAGAACCTCCTAAGGAGAAGCCATATCTGCTACAACAATGGTATGGTTATTCACAGCTACGGCCGTGCCAGTAGGTCGTTGCTATATTTTGACAGATGACTGTAATTTTCTTTTGTATTGGAAATGATTTAACTTTTTAGATGTTTGAATTTACAACTCCGGAATTAGCAAGACAAGTTGACTGTGATGTAATTTGGCTCGATCAATTACTATCCACTCTGGCTCTTTTGAAACTCAGAATTATAGTAAATGTTGAGAATAAGGGGTTAGGTGTCGTTTGGCAACCAAAAGTAGATTTTTTTTTGCTTGTAGTATAAGTACTTTTGCTTAAAAAAATGAACAAATTATCAAAAGAATATTTGGCCAAAGAGTTGCTTATAAATAAACTAAGTTAAAAAGTTAATGTGGTAACGTAATTCGCTTTTCTGTTTCATTTGTCATGGAAGTGGTAGTAGTTGGTGGTAAGGGTGGTCGGGGTAGAAGTGGTAGTGGTGTTAGAGCCTTGGAAATATGATATGGTAACAGAGGTGTGGAGGTATGATGATCACAGTGATGGAGCCACAATAGTGGTGGGAGAGCCGGAGAGGTATGGTGGTTGTGGAGGTAAGCTCGTGGTTGTGGAAGTATTGCTGTGGTGGTTGAGATGTCGTTGAAGTGTTGTGGTGTGTGCGTTGCCATGTTGGTGGAGACGCGGTGGTGGTGGTAAAACTATAGTGCAAGTTTTTTTTTTTTTTTTGTGTTGGTGATGGTGTAGCAGAACTGCAGAACTAGATATAAAATAAATTGCGTCACCATAAACAAAAAACATGAACATCACTTCTTTTTGTGTTGCGAAAAAACACCATAATGAATTTTTCATTTCCTTTTCTAATATCACATTGATGGGAAGTTTTATCAAACTTTCCCGCGAACCCTTGAATAAAAAGGATTTTTTCAATTGTTTTGATACCTCAAGGGCCTTGGCACCAGCCACCAGGGTTTGAAACTTGGCCCCAGAGCCAAGCACCCAAGAAGGATCACTTGAAAATCCATCTATGACAAATAGCCTCTTACTGAATTCTATTGAGCCTCAGTTCTACTTTAGAGAAAACTTGTAAGTGAAAGGTGACTACTTTTCAATAGGAAGCTATTTGAGACTCCTGTTTTTACAACATGAAAGAATGAAACAGTTATCTACTAATCCATTAGAATTAGTACATCAATAATCAATTACAGAAATCAATACAAAAACTCATAATTGAACATCTTCAAAGTAAGCTATTGGGATTTCAGAAGGAGATCTCAATGTCGAAACACATTTGAACCTTCTTTGTTTATATTTATCTCGCACCGCTACCAAAGAACCCATTTTCTTACTCAATTGAATCTCATGAATGGTTAGAACACAATCCTTTAAATCCGATGATTTATAGCCTGAACATTTCTCAAGATCTGAACTCCAAGGATGGGTCTTTGGTTGAATAGTGAATTTCGAAAGAAATATAACCGAGGCAGCAACCATAGATGGTAAAAATCGAATACAATCATAATCTAGTAGACTTAGCTCTCCAAGATAACAACTCAAGAACTCCAATTCTGAGTTAGGGGTTTGCAAATTTTCTTGTGCAACCATGGTGAATCTCCTTAGAAATGTCTTGGTTGTCGGGTTACCCATCTCAAACTTCAAAGTTTGGAGAACTTCTCTTTCCATTTTCACCATTTCTTGCTTAGAGTAAGTATTATCGGTTATATAACAGAAATCTTCAATGTCAGGAGGACTAATTTCTTCGTACTTAGATGCAATCCACATCGAAGAAACGCCGAGTAACTGAAGTTTTTGTCTATTAACCACATTTAAGGAGAGAAATCTATCAATGTAAGAGATAGTGAGATAAAGAGTATCTGAAGAAACCTTGTATTCTTCTCCAACTTCAACCAACCAATCAACCAAAATTCCTCTCATATTGATTGTCACTTCCTTCTGTATTTTCTCTATGTAGTTAGGAATGGGTCTTCTCTTGTTCTGAATCTGAATACAAAAAAAAACCCAAATTAGAAATCAGATAAGAACCCTAAAATTTAGATATAAAAACCATTTACTAGACTTTAGCTAAAACCTAAAATCAGAACGATTAAATGAGAACCCAGATTCGAAATCAGACATGAAACAAAACCCATAATGTAGATTTTCAAGCAAGTATACCTCCATGGAATGAAGATATGCATAGATATCAGATGCATAAGCAGCACAAATCTGAGGATCATCTGAATTAGCTTCAGCTTCAACTATTTTCTTCTCATTTATATTCAATCTGCTATTTGGTTTCTGGTCCTTTCCGAGATCTGATTTGGAGTTGAAAATGACATTTGTGAGACTGGGTAGATCACCCAGAACAACACGCTTCTTAGAAGCAGCAGGGTGAAGAATCTGAACTGCACCTCTCTTCATTGAAGATTAGGGTTTTAGAGGGAAAGGGGTGGAGACAATAGAAGCCTGAGAAGAGAGAGAGAGAGGGATGGGTAGAGAAATGGAGGTTCTTAGAACCCTTTTTAGAGAGAGACGAAATCATGAAAATGTTGTGTTTTAAAAGTTTTCCCGCGCGTTTCAAGTGTTTCAGAATTCGCTTACTTGTTATTTTGACTCCATTGGTTAAGGCGCCTGGCGCCTTCTCAAATTTTGAGTTTTCCCATTTGGATTTTCATTGAAGTTAGTGATTAAGTGAATCAACAAAAAATTGTCAATCTATATGATTATGAGTTGTGTCATTATTATCGTGAGATTTTTTACTGACATATGTGATTGCTAAGAAATTAGGAGTCTAGTGAGAAAATTTAATCACTGTCGTGTACAATTATATCACATCTAAAAAGATGTTAATCGACTCTCTTTGTGTAACAACATGAAAGATAAAAAAATATGATCCTGCACCATCAGGTCGATTTAATGCAGACGGAGAAAATGGTTGCCTTGAGAAATTATGACATGTTGATTGTCTGGGGTTGACAGCTGAAAGGTTGGAAGGTCGAATGACGCGAGGTTGCCAAAGATTCGATGCGCAAGAAGTTCGCTCTTGTTTGATGGGCATTGACAACATACTTGAGCGAAACCTGCAAAAGAAGACGAGCAAACCGAAACAATGAAGCCTTGGAACACATGGGTGGTGCAGCCGCGAAAGACTTTGATGGTCAAGTTAATGACTTTTGATGAAAAGCAACAAATAACTAAGTTGAGTTTAGAGATACGACTGGCCGCGAAAGACTTTGATGGTCAAGTTAACGACTTTTGATGAAAAGCAACAAATAACTAAGTTGAGTTTAGAGATACGAATGGCCGCGAAAGACTTTGATGATCAAGTTAATGACTTTTGATGAAAAGCAACAAATAACTAAGTTGAGTTTAGAGATACGACTGTTGAGGGAATCGTCAGAGTGTGGGGCGGCTCATAGAGAAGTCCGAGCATGGTTTCTATGGGTTATAGTCATTACCTCAAGCTGGCCGATCCAAAAGTTAGGTTACTAATGGTTTGATGGAATCAACTAGGGGGACTTAGATGACTAAGGCGAGACAAATATAAAAAATGCATGAAGACCGATATCTAGAGAAGAGAAGGTATGTCAGCTTACTAATATGACGCTGGTCCACTACTAGGAAAGGGAAAAAAAGATTACCATCAACCTACAAGTATGAAGTTGGCCTACTAGACGTTGGTGGTGAAGAAAAGGAGAGCAATCGGTTGTAGGTCTGCTTACCAATTGAATACTTCGAGTACGGTGGAGTGACAACACTTTGCTGGATTACTGGGTATAGTATTTATAGACACAACCGAATTAGCTAGCGAAAGAGCTTGGGAGAAATAGGCTATAGAAGAGATTTTCAATGGATGCTTAGTTTGTGCCGAATTGTTTTGTCACAAAATTAAGACATAGTACAATTGCAACATTGTAGTGTCGAGATTCTGGTTGTGGTTCATTTAAGAAGAATTGCAGCAATTGTACTAATGGGTACCCACGAGATCATCAGAATAGATAAGAGAAAGAAGTGATCAAACTGAATACCATATAAACATTCAAAACTGCTTTCATGAAAAATTTATAAAGTACATGATTCTGCAATCTGACAAGGTATCGGTTCAGTTCTGCAATCACTATTATTTAACCACATCTATCGCCCAAATCCTTTTTTCAAGTATCAAAATACATTAAACACACTGGTTTCTTCGCCAACAAAGAGCAAAAAGACTCAGAAGAATTCCAACCACAGCAGACTTACTAACATAATATTGCATATCAATAGTCCTTCTTCCCAAAGTTTTTGCACCACAACTGTGACGGAATTGGTCGTACTGGCATATGAGGCCTTTGCTGCCAAAGGAAACAAAAACATTGTTAGTTGCAAATATAATTGAAAACATTGAACGGTAGATGGACTAAATGTTCTGACTCAACACGAATTATATGGATTTAGGAAATCCTTTAATTGAAAAATTTGTTCCCAACAACAAAATGGTACTTCATATTAAAATCAATATATGCTATACCCGACCTAATACTGTGACATTTTCCATGATATTGAGCGTTTGGAATAGAATTTACAACCATGGAAGTTTAAGAGAAAATGTTTAAAGATGTACACCATTACAACTTTGTGCTTTGAAAACCTACATGCACATGTATCTTTACTTATTCAAATTATAGACGCAGGAACAGATCCTAAAGAGATCCCAATACGATTGAATCGAGCTACTCTGGTTTGTCGAGAAAGCAAGCATACAGTATAAATACCAAAATGGTTAACTATTCATTGCACCTAGCATTGTTATTGCCAAGCCATATATAAACTAAAGCATTTCATCAAATCGTGAACTCATTTTGCCAAAAAAAACTTTAGGTCACTATTCATTCAGTATTTGTTTAACAGGTGATGTGAAACACTAGTAAGATACCAACCGTTCCCTCAGCAATATCAATTACAAGTTACAACGATCAGAGACAACTTCGCAGAGACATTTGTACTCTCCTTTCGTGATTCATATTACGAATCAAAACCCCCCATGATAAATGCAACACAATGGAAAAAAAAGTCTCAAGATGGTACACATATACTTCAATATAGCTAACAAAAACATAAACAAGATGAAAGCTTAAATGCAAAACAACTAAAAACAAACTAAAAGAAATGACCAAAGGTTGAATAGGTTACATGCTTATGGGAAAGTGAATCTAACGGATGAAACATAGAAGAACTACACCATAAGAGTAGGGGAGCACTGGAATGATCCTTTCTATGCAAATAAAATTCATAATCCCTTCTTAAAACCTTGTTTATTTTCTGCAGTGACACCCCACTCTCAAACAGAAAATGCAAGACCACGATACATCATGAAAACCCATAAATCATTTATTCTTCCTTTTTTTGTATGATGATAACAGACCACTATAATGACATACTAGGAATAACACCTACTGGTAAGTTTATAAGCATAGTAGCCTCAAGAACACAAAATGTGAACAAACTAACATATACCCGAAACAACCTACTACATAAGGGAATCCCAATTGCCAACAATTGCTTGGCCAGTTGGTTGTGCATCTACTCCGAAAACCTGGAGGTCACATGTTCGATTTACAGTGGAGGTGGGATCCATAATTTATTAGCTTGTGTTTAGGGTATAAATAAAGTATTTATACCCAAAGGATAGCCTCAGGGGTCTTTATTTAGGACCCAAGATGTCTTTGATGATGACGGTTCTATTCAGGCTTATTCAATCTATGTATTTATTCATGATGTATTCATACAATATTGAATGCAATGACTCTTGGAGTCCAATGTCAAAAAAAAAAAAAAACCTAAGTATACCAAAGGAAACTAATTTTATGGGGACAAAGAAACCTCCTTTTGTGTTTATTAGGGATGATCAATTACCCAACAACAAAATCAAATTCAAATTCAAAGCTTGAATGGAAAGGGAGAAAAATGCAACTCAGGTAGTCGAATTAACTGAACTACATTTGAAATTTGCACAATCAAAATCAACATTGATGATCAAAATATGCAAATTAAGAAGTCCAGATCTTTCAAACGTAAAATGATCAAACAAATATATAAACCAATAAGTTGGGACAAGATGAGAGAGATGAATGAAAACCTCGAGTTCAGCAGATTTCATAGCGATCGGAATGCAGACAAGGAAGATACCAAACATGGCGAAGGCGGTGTTTCGTTTCCAATGTTTAGGTCTACAAAAAGGACCTCCGGGCATAGACCATACCTTCGTCCTGAAATCTGCAGCATGATGAGCTCCCTCTCCTACTGCGTGACCATGATCTCCTCCCGCCATTAACGCTTCCTTCTTCTTCTTCAACTGCGAAAATTAAATCCAACAAAATCACTCAGAGAGAAAGAAAGAAGAAACCCTAATTCAGTTAAGATACAATTCCAATTCTAGAGCGGGAAAATGCATACAGGGATGATTTAGGAGTGAGAAAGTAAGATTGCTATCAGACTCGTGAGAAGCTACCAAACCGCGAAAATAAAAATGGGAATTTTATTTCCGGTGAACCTCTTATGCGTTTCTCCCCAATCCGTTCAAGCGGACCAATTAGAAGCACCCTAATGCCGTGTTTGGCTCGGCCAAATGAAATACGATTACTAAGAATTACATTATCAAATGTTGTTTGACCAAGTGGGAGTTAGGTTCTTTAGGATGGCTTTAACCTCTTAAGTTATGACGACTTTAAGGGACTTAAGTCAGACGGTTATAGTGTATATTCAATTCATGAGTCATGTACTTTCTTTATATTATCTCTTGATGATGTATCAATGCCTTGTATTGACTATCGTATTCGATTTTCGCAAAAAAAAAACATAAGAGAATTGCTTCCAAATAAAAAAATTGCCGTGCGATTGGTGAGTGAGTTTGCAATTTATTGATGATATAACAATGCCTTGTAATGGAAACTTGAAAAAAAAAATCTCTCTAGAGTTTCTCAATTGATCAAAGCCAAAAAACTAACTTCCTTCCTCTTCAGATCTGCGTTTTTGTTTCCTCCGGCGAAGGGTCATCCCTTCGCCGGATCCCCATTTTTCTTTTGTTTGTTTAGGTTTTTCCTCCATTAATAGTTTTTAGGGTACCCTATCAAAACCACAACATTCTTCATCTTCATCTTCTTACTCACGCAGAAGAAGAAGAAAGGAAGAACCAGATATGGATTTACCAGAGAAGATAAAGAAATGTCAAGATTATACACATACATGCTTACCCAAAATCCAATCTTGCTTTATTCTTTGCTTTATTCTTTGCTTTATTTCTTGCTTCATTTATACCATTTCTTAAGATCTTTTCCCTACTTATACCAATTACCCAATCAAAAGAAAGATATCTTAATTATGATTCAAAGGGTTTTATTTGGTTAAATGATGTAGATTGTTGCGGAAGCGTAATAACTGAAGAACTCATTGCTAATTAACTAAAATAAACAAGATTAAGTGAAATAATAATAAGAAGAACAATGCAATCAAGGAGGTTTTTATTCGATATTCAATTCAATGCTTCAATAGACAGACTGGACTTCTCTTTTATAGAGATTATTATTTCCTAGATAGACTCAAATAAGAAAGAAAATAAAAGAAGATAACAACTTAAGGATACTTTCCTTGATTGTTAGGACTCTTAATTATAGGAACTCATAATACTAAAATATAGAAACTATGTTAATATAGCAACTTGGCCATTGGGCCCCATAATGTCCTGGCCGAGAGGCCCACTTGCCGGATGGTCTCCATCATACTCCCCCACCGAGGAAGAACTCGTCCCCGAGTCGTCATAAATAGGTTCATCCGGGTGGTAAGGAAAGATGTCAGAGACGTTGAACGTGGAAGAAATGTTGAATTCCGGAGGAAGATCGATAACAAACGCATTGTCGTTGATTTTAGTGAGTATCTTGAAAGGACCGAACTTCTTTTGACCAAGCTTCTTGTAAGTCCCGGCCGGAGTTCTTTGTTTAGAAATATGGACCATAACCGAATCACCCACCTCGAAGGACTGAATCGCCCTATGCTTATCGGTCGAAAGTTTGTATGCCGAATTAGCCGAAGCAATATTCCGTCGAACCTCATCATGGAGGCGGAGGATTGACGACGCTAGAGATTCTGCATTGGAGTCGTACTCCGGAATTATCGGTAGTGGTACGAGATCCAACACGTGTTTAGGAGAGGACGTATAAACAATGTCAAACGGAGCTTTCTTTGTCGTTTTGTTAATAGTACTATTGTACACAAACTCGGCATGAGGAAGAGCGGTTTCCCAATTAATTCCCTTGTCACGTGTAATACAACGAAGTAAATTCCCTAATGAACGATTAACGACCTCAGTTTGCCCATCAGTTTGAGGGTGACAAGTACTGCTGAAATTTAATTTAGTATTGAGACGTTTCCACAAGAAGCGCCAAAAGTGGCTTTGAAATTTCACATCTCGGTCTGGAACAATACTCTTTGGTAAGCCATGAAGACGAACAATTTCCCAAAAAAATAAATTCGCAATGTTAGAAGCATTATCTGTCTTCTTACAAGCGATGAAGTGAGCCATCTTACTGAATCGATCAACCACTACTAAAATTGAATCCCTACCTTTCTGTGAACGGGGAAGACCAAGTACAAAGTCCATTGACAAATCTTCCCAAATAGTTACCGGAGTCGGTAGTGGTGTATAAAGACCAGTATTCTGAGTTTTACCCTTACTAGTCTGACATGTATAACAACGTTCAACTATACGGGATACATCCCGTCGTAATTTCGGCAAAAAAAAAAAACGATCAGACACTAGTGTATAAGTCTTATCCCTTCCTACATGACCCTCGTTATGTAATTCCCGAATAATATGTTCACGAAGAGAAGAATTAGGAATACATAACTGTTGTCCATGAAAAAGATAACCGTTAGAAATAAAAAACTCACTCGTAGACCGGTTTGTAGTGCAAGCCTCCCAAATAGGACCGAAATCCGGATCATCTTTGTAGGTGCTAGGAATTGATTCGAACCCCGGAACGTGGACTGCCATAGTCGTGAGGAGGCTAGCTCGTCGGCTCAAAGCGTCGGCAACCGTATTAGTTTTTCCCGATTTGTGTTTAATCACACAATTAAATCGTTGAATATACGAAATCCATCTCATATGCATTGGGTCAGCGGTACGTTGATCATTCAATGTTTGTAATGCTTTATGGTCCGTATATAATACAAATTCCACTCCAATAAGAAAACGGTTCCAATGTCTCAATGCTCGGTAAAGGGCATAAAATTCGGACTCGTAAACGGTCCACTTACGACGTGCTTCACCGAGTTTTTCACTCATAAATTCGATAGGACGTTTTTCTTGGGAGAGAACCGCGCCAATCCCGAGGCCGGAAGCGTCACATTCGACTTCAAATAATTTAGAGAAATCCGGAAAAGCTAAGACCGGAGCCGAACATAGTCTTTGTTTAATTAAGTGAAAACTCTCTTCCTGTGGACTTTCCCAGGAGAATTTTCCTTTCTTTAAACAATCTGTTAAAGGGGCCATTATAGTACTGAAGTCCCGTATAAATCTTCGATAGAAAGAAGCTAAACCGTTGAAACTACGTACCTCAGATGGTGATGAAGGAGTCGGCCACTCAGAAATTGCCCGAACTTTGGCTTGATCAACTTTCATACCCTCTTTACTAATAAGAAAACCCAGGAAGTATACCTCATTGAGGAAAAAGTGGCTCTTCGGAACATTCATAAATAATGAATTAAGACGCATTGCGTCGAAAACTTCTCTAATATGTTGAAGGTGATCACTTCTAGATTTACTAAAGATGAGTATATCATCAAAGTAAACCACCACGAATTTATTCAAGAATGGCTTAAGAACTTGATTCATGAAACGCATGAAAGTACTAGGTGCATTAGAGAGTCCAAAGGGCATAACTAACCATTCATAAAGACCCTCTTTTGTTTTGAAAGCCGTCTTCCATTCGTCTCCCTCACGAATACGGATTTGGTGATAACCTGCTTTTAGATCAATTTTAGAGAATACCGTAGCCCCGGAAAGGTGATCTAACATGTCTTCAAGTCTTGGAATCGGAAAACCGTATTTAATTGTAATTTTGTTAATAGCCCGGCTATCAACACACATTCGCCAGGTTCCGTCTTTCTTAGGTACCAATAATGTCGGAACCGCGCAAGGACTAAGACTTTCACAGATAAAACCTTTGTTCAATAATTCTTCCACCTGTTCTTGTAGTAACTTATGCTCATGCGGACTCATCTTGTGATGTGGTAGGTTTGGTAAGTTAGCTCCAGGTATAAGATCGATTTGGTGTTGAATTTCTCTTAATGGAGGTAACGACGGTGGGGAAGAGGAGGGGTTGAGATTGTTGTACTCATCGAGTAGGCTTTGGACCTCCGGTGGTGGTTGGTTGCCGACGGTGGAAGAGTCCTTCGTCGCGAGGAGGAAGCCCCTCGGTTCGGCTGCTTTTGGTGGTGACCGATCATCCTTCCTCGTCGGTTGGTGAAGGTGTTCGTCCGATAGTGGTAGAAGACAAATTCGTTTATTGAACCAAAGGAATTCGAAGGTGTTCTCTCTACAATGGTGAGTAGCGTCTACGTCATAAATCCAAGGTCTTCCAAAAATAATGTGACAATTATCCATGTCCACCACGTCACAAGTAATTGTATCATGGTAATGAGTACCGATGGAGAAGGAAAACGAACATTGTTTAGTAACTGACAACTCTCTTTGATTAGATATCCAACCGATTTTGTAAGGAACCGGGTGATCAATTGCCTGTAGTTGGAGTACTTCAATCAAACGTCTGGAAACCATGTTTTCTTCACTACCGTTGTCGATTATGAAGTCCCAAACTTTGTTGTTAATTGTTAAGCGTGATTTAAACACCTTGTTTCGTTCCGGATGTGTTGGTGAAAAAAAATTTGTTATTTTCTGCTCAGGATTTTGAGGGCTCATGATACCAGCTGATGTAGATTGTTGCGGAAGCGTAATAACTGAAGAACTCATTGCTAATTAACTAAAATAAACAAGATTAAGTGAAATAATAATAAGAAGAACAATGCAATCAAGGAGGTTTTTATTCGATATTCAATTCAATGCTTCAATAGACAGACTGGACTTCTCTTTTATAGAGATTATTATTTCCTAGATAGACTCAAATAAGAAAGAAAATAAAAGAAGATAACAACTTAAGGATACTTTCCTTGATTGCTAGGACTCTTAATTATAGGAACTCATAATACTAAAATATAGAAACTATGTTAATATAGCAACTTGGCCATTGGGCCCCATAATGTCCTGGCCGAGAGGCCCACTTGCCGGATGGTCTCCATCATTAAATCAAACTATGGGTCAATATAATCTCTCTTGAGTCTTGGGCAGGGAAGAAAATTTTGAATCATCAAATGGTTTAACTTCTATGGTTTTGTTGATTGACCAATTCAAACAAGATGAAGAAGAAGATAAAAATGAAGATGAAGATAGAGATGGATTACTGTGCGTGGTTTGTTTGTGTAAGTTAAGAAATGGGGCAGTGAGTGGTTGCACTGACGGCGGTTCCCCTGTGGTGGTGGTGGTTCTCCGGTGATGGGGGCGGTTCTCCGACGATGAAGACGGTTTTCCGGTGATGAAAACAATTTTTCCGGTGACGGCTACGACTTTCTGGTGACGACTACGGTGGTTATTTTAGTATTTGTATTTGTATTTGTATTAGCATTACTTTTAGTCGAGAGTCTTTTCATTCGCGACCTTTAGGGTCTTCTCATTCTCGACCTTTAGGGTCATTTTATTGAGTCTGTGTCTAGTCCCATTTCTTTCTCTTCATGAGGCACTTTGCATTTAAAGGTATGTAACTCTCATGAAGTTTTCAAAGGAGAGAAATAAGAATGATGTATCATCCATGTAAACAATGTGATTTTGTCACTTATTAATGGAAATGGTTCCCTTGGCTTCAAAAAAAAAAAACAATGCCTTGTAATGACTATCACACTAAAAATTGTTAGTACTTTTTTCCTAACCTCATTTACTTTTAGATGACATTTTCTTTACCATGGCAGGAGCATGCCAAACATGACCTTAAGCATTAGTAGCTGGTTCAACCAAGATTGGGTGCCCGCCCATATAACTTTTGTAAGTACTCGAGATCTCGAGGAGGTAACCCGAAAGGTTAATGAAAAAGTGAAAAGTAACTTGGTAAAAAATCACTTAAAAAAATACCATTTTTAAGCACTTATTTAAAGATCATCACAATCTGATAATTAGCTCAGAATCTGATAGCAGAAAGTTTTGGATAAGCGCTTATAATATGCTAAAAGCTGGCTTCTGCTTTTTAATAAGCAACTATAAAAAAGCCACAAAATTATGGCTTCTGCTTTCTAGGGAAAATGGGCTTTTCTGGCTTAAAATAAGCTACAGCTTTTTTGAACCAAACGCGTAAAGTTTTCAATAAGCGCTTATAATATGCTAAAAGCTGGCTTTTAGCTTTTTTTAAGCGGAACCAAACGAGGCCTTATTATCTTCTTCTTTGTTCCAGTTTCCTCTGTATTTCTTCAGTTCTTCTTTTGACTTAAAAACCATGGCAAATTTAGAGCTCTGGGAAACCTTTAAAGAAGCAATAGTAGCATATACAGGATTATCTCCAACTAGTTTCTTCACTGTAATAGCTTTAGCTGTTGCCCTTTACTATGTTGTTTCTGGTTTATTTGGATCATCTCCTCCACCTCCAAGAACAAGAACTGTTGAAGAAGAGGTTGAACCTTTACCTCCTCCTGTTCAGCTTGGAGAGGTCACTGAAGAGGAATTGAGAGTCTATGATGGATCAGATCCCAAAAAGCCTTTGCTCATGGCTATTAAAGGACAGATCTATGATGTTTCTCAGAGCAGGTATAAACTAGTATTTTAGCTAGTTTGGGTACTTGGGTTTTGATTCTTTCATCTCTTGACTGTTTTGAACATGTTGTTTTTGGTTGTGCTGATCTTTATTATTAGTTTTTAGGGTTCAATTGAGTATGTTGATCTTGTTTATTTAGGGTTTTAGAAACAACCCACTATCTCAGATTCTTAAGTTTGGTGTATATCAGATAATTGGATCTTATCTTGGCAAGTTTTAGTCATTTAATTTGCTTATTTGGGTTTTAACTAGGTTTATGTGGTTGTAGTCCAGGTTTGTTTTAGGGCTTTCATCTATATGAGGTTCTTCTCAGAATTATCCCTTTCAATTTCCTATTCTAATGCAATTTTAGGGTTGTTTTTGTAAATAGGTTCTTCATATTCTTTGCGTAGATTTCTCCTGATGGGGTTTTGAGTATTGGTTCTACTTCTTTCATTGTTTAGATCCCTGAATTGAGAAATTCTCATGGTTGCCTTGTGTTTGACTCCAGTATCGTCCATAATTTCGAGTTTCGATTCTAAAACTCATATCCTCATTTACAAGGAATGTTTAATATATGATGATCAGATTTTGTATTTTTCACTTTCTGAAATCTTGCTTATCCTCAACCTCCACAGTGGTTAAGGCTTTTTTCATTGATCTTACTTTTCTTTGTCTTGAGAAATCGGTGTCAAATAATTTTAAAATGCCATATTTTCTATACATGGATGCCCCCCACATGAACTGCTTATCAAACCACCATTTAGCCATGTTAGGGACGCGTGAATATAACGTGATTAACAGGAGTCACATTCTATAATTGTTTTTGGTACGGAGGAATGTATCAGGGATCACATTCCTAGCAAAATAGGTTCTCCCTGAGAGGGGGAAAGCCCTGGGGGTGGGTGGGTTTGGATTTCCTTTCTCTTGCAATCCTTAATCAAATAATCTGCGGATACTATCGATCTCTTCCTGTTATTCTTGACCAAGCCAAACAATGAAGTATTGTGAATCACACAACAGGATTGTTATTTCTAGTAATCGCATTCCTTTCCCGCGCGCCGGACATAGCTCAAAGTTTAACTTGGGTTTCAGTGTTGTATCTCTATGAAGGGATTAATCGTTGATCAGAATATATTCCATGTTCTTCAATATTCACACATCTACTTGTAATATTTAAGTTAATACCATGTCACAGAGAGACTTGGATCAAATTTACCGGAAAGTGGTTGTTCTCAAGCTCTTAGATGCAAATCATATTCAGAGGTTTCTCATTGAGTAATGCTGAAGTTCTTTTGCACTTATCATCTATTTATGCAGGATGTTTTACGGACCCGGAGGCCCATACGCTTTGTTCACAGGTAAGGATGCAAGTAGAGCTCTTGCTAAGATGTCCTTCGAAGAAAAGGATTTAACGGGTGACATCTCTGGTCTTGGCCCATTTGAACTCGATGCCTTACAAGATTGGGAATACAAGTTTATGAGCAAATACGTTAAAGTTGGAACCGTCAAGACAACTAATACACCACCAACAGGTGAATCCTCCGAAACTTCACCATCAGAGACTGCACCTGCACCAGTAGAAAACGTCGAAGAAAACCACCATACAAATGAAGTTAAAGCTGAGGACACTGCGGACAGACAGTAGTTTCTCTATCATCGGATAATAAAAATCAACAGAGTTTAATGCTTAATGTATCTTTTCAGGTCTAACTTTATTACTAGTGCTGTTTAAATATCACTTTTGTTGTTATCAAACTTGGTATATTTGTTTATGTAATAAGGGGAAATAGAGATTGTTGAACTTGGGCATTAGTTATGTGCAATTTGTCTGAAGTTATGAGCTTTGGGTTGTTGTGTTCTTTCGTTCTCTTAAGGCGTGCTATTTTAGTTGTTTTGTATTTTTCTTTTTGTCTTTCTGGAGGAGTTGATCTTAAAAATATTTCTACTGCACATGTTTTCAACTAAAATAACAAATCTGGATTTGAGAAAAACAGTTCTAAGATCTGGTTTTGTTGGAGAAATACATTCCTACATGAACTCGGATTCAAATAGTTATCAAGGTACACGTATAACACGATTAGAAGAAAAGCAAACACCAACTCCATTGGAATGAAGATGGTTTAAAAGAATCATATAAGCAACTTTTTTAAGTCACACATAAACATCACAACAAACAAATGCTATATTGCAAAAATCAGGGTATCTTACTAAGATATGGTTGTTATTTCTGAAAAGGGCGAGTTCAGATACAACATAAAGTTGCTTCGTTCTTCAGTATAACAAAGATAAAACTTCAAAACAACAAAGATAAAACTTCAAAACAGCAAATAGTGAAGTACATGGATAAATTTGTGAAGAGTTGTTGATATTCTATAACAATTTTAAGGTGGAATAGTAGAAGGATCGAGTATGTCACAGTTATTCTTCTAGTGATCTCCATGCACCTTCCAGGAACAATACAGAATTTTACATATCGGGCACGTTGAGATTCCTGAAGAGCTCCGGAAGATGGGCATTTGTAAGCTTGGTCCTCTTGCTGATTTCACGCGTTTTCTTTTTGCCTTTCTGCTTCGGGTTAACGCCATGAACCTGAGCCATGGCTCTCCTCTTTGCGGTGTTGGTTGCAGGTTTCATGCCGTTCTTCTGCAGATCCCTCTCAATATCTATCATGTCGCGGGGCAGCTCAATCCCTCGGAAGAGCAACTTTAGATCATCATCGACCTTCATTGGTACTCTCGGATCATTAGGATATGCGACATCTTCTTGAGAGTCAAAATTCGATAGCAGCCAGACTTGGCCAGCAGCTTTCAGGGCCTACATATGATGACAATACAATGCAAAAGTTAGAAGACATTAGCAGATATCTTCAGTTTTCACTTCCAAGTGGTTCTCATTTTCGGCATATCCAGTACAGAAGATTCAAATGCATCACAAGTTACAGTGATATGAACATTGATACAGGTATAGCGTTGCTATTTGTTTCCTTTTTCTTCCCTTTATAAGTTAAACTTAAATGATAGGTATGAACAGTTAAATGAATACCTTCCTGGAGGATGTAGACTTATATTTACCTTGCACATAAAGAAACCAACGCTCCTAGAGGGCCTACTCGAATCTAGGCACGCACACACACGCGCGCACACACACACACACACAGAGGAAACTGCCAGAATGAATGAAAAACATAGCAAACACACCTGCAAATCTTCCATCACAGTTGGGTATGCATCCTTAAGATCAATGATCCCAATACCTTCTGGAAACTTTCGAATCAAGACAAGCAGTTGATTCTTGTCCTTCAAGTCATGCTTGGCCTGCAGAAAACGAAAAGGTCGGTAGTCAGTCACATCTGCAAGGCAAATTCTAAAACAGAAACACGCATTAAACATTCTTCCTCTTTCCCATACATAAAAGTCCCTTCAGTCTTCCGAAATATTACAACCTACTTCTTTCGGTTTGTTGGAGAATTTATTCACTAATGAAAAGAAAGTAACATTTACCTTGTAAGAGAAACGCTTCCCATCATAATGCACTTTGAGGTTATTCCTCAAACTGTCGAAGACGGCCTTGTTGGCATTGACATCTACATAACAAACTTCGTTTATTTGCTCTGGGGTGAAAGCTTGTCTTGTCTGGACAAAAAATTCAGCATACTAATTAAATTTTATATTGAAGTCTATAGTTGGCACGTGAGAATATATAACCAGACCACAATATATAATTTGAAGCTACAAGACAAGTTTCTCAAGAAAGTTTCGGAGTTTCTGCAACCAGTAAGCACAAGTTAAAGCTAAAAGGCTTTCAATTGAGTAGGTAAAACTTATCACATTTAATGATAGAAATGCAGGAACAGTTCTCAACAATTAGCAATCAGAAACAATTTAATGTATACTAATATAAAGAATGGACTAGTACCTCTAGCAGGAGGTCAATAACACGCTTTATCTGAGCACCAACTGGAGACTTCCTTATGCTATTTATGTGTTGAAGTCTCTCAGTATCATTTGAAAATTTGACTGCCGGAGCCCTGGCAGCAATGGAAGATGAAGTTGCAGCTGGGACAGCCTTATGAGAGTGAGAGACCTTTGATGACCCTGGTCGTGATGAGAGACTGGTGAGGGTTGATTGACACTTTTCTTGTTGCTGCTTGAATTTAGCTAGACTTTCTTGCAACGCCATCTAAGCTAATAAAGAATCACAGAGTACTTATAAACAGAGACCGGAACAGGAAAAGAAAAGACAGTAATTAAATTGAAGAACAATAAAAATAAACAAATGGATAAACGATCTATTCAATAATAAATTAGTACAGTTCAATAAACTACCTCAGGTATTTTGAACACAGAACTCATATGTTCATGCAAATTTAAGTACATAACTACACAATGTATTACTTCTCCATTATGATCAAATTGACCTCCAGAAAAAGGTGTAAGTGGTGTTTCTAAAGCTTGGTAACAATAAAGAACTGTTTTTTTTCACGGCAACATACTCCTGTACTACAGAAAGCTCTGACTCTGATCCTGATAATCTTAGATGATTCTAAGGATAACTGTGACATACTAGAGTCCTAATATATTTTGGTTTCATTATAACTCTCTCTCCAATTATTTTGTTATCAGGGGAAAACCTTAAGTTTTTTTTTTTCTTTTCTTAATACAATGAATGACATGCGTCAAAGAATGGTAGTAGTGGTACAATAGTAAGTAAAACAAGAAAGAACTGATGGTTCAGTAACTACTATTTACTAACATGCTTTTAGCGCAAGGGAGTACTCGAACCCTTTTATCCAACGGATCATGTAATTTATCAGAATTATGCCTATGGAAGGACCTTATTCGAGTTCCCAAACATGTAATGGGCATTCATGTGTGAACACAAATCCCCTTCTTAGTTCTTACAGCCAGTAGATAACCCACAGGTTAGGTACACTGTGCCTTTCACTCATCTCACACACAGGAAGGAATCCAACCAACACATAACTACATATGGTGTGTACTATGGGACTATGGGTTTAGGACCATGTGTCACCCAAGGAATTTCACAGGAAAAAATTCTTCGTAGGAACATCTTACAAATTCTCAAGTACTGCAATCCGCTATAAAATAATGGAGTGCCGGAGATATCATATATTAACGACAATACCAAATTATGTTTAGTCATATCATTGCTGTTATAAATATGATTTGAACGTGATTCAGCAACCAGCTACAACAACTTGGAACTAATCATAACTAAAGTTCTAAGTATAGTTTGGCCTTCAACGAGCACAAATTCAGTGAAGCACAAAAATTAATCAGGTCAGACAGTTTGGTGCTTAAGAACTAAGCATAATTCACCAAATAGTAAAGAAACACCGAGTCCAAAATTAATTCTACCGAAATTCAGTCCTAAGAGGAACATAGATACTCGGTCCGACTTAATAAGATAATGTACAATTCTATGAACTTAAGAAATCATACCCACATCACATGTAATTTGAAACACAAAACAGGCCCAAATTAACACTTGATGCTTATTGTAATTAAGGTGAGTTATCTAAACTCAGATTTCCATCTTCTGGAAACAAGGAATCATCTATATTAATAGATAACAATGCAACCCAAGTAATATAGTAGAGGTCTAAAATCACCAATAAACAGAGTCTTAACCTAATCAGTCCTAAATTAACTAATGAAATGGAATTACTAAAACACAATTAGATGTTAAACCATAGACAAATTTAGTAAGATTTAACTCGAAATACTTCTTCAATACTTAAACTTTATGTCCGTATATAACTTTCTTTGATCACTGATCACCCATAAGTTTATAATAAAACCCTAGATTTCCAACTGGAAGAGTTTGAGAATTCAAAACTCACCTCAAATTCTTCAGACAAAGTGAATCTATCTTTATGAAAACCAAGGATTTTCCAAACCTAGAGAGGAAAAAAAATATGGAGTTAGGGTTAAAAGAACCCTGAAAGTGAAAACCATAAGAAAGAAGAGAGAGGAGGATGAGAGAAGTGAGCTAGGTAATCAATCACCACTACTAACTACCTCTCTTTCTCCTCTCCTTCGTAGTTCCTTCTATTCCTCTCTTCTTTCTCAGTTTTCTTTTCTTTACCCCTAAAGGCTTTGGGTGTGTTTGATTCAAAGGTAGGGAAAATAAAATAAAAAGAGAAAGTGTTACTTGGAGAAACATTTTCATTTAGAAATTGATTCTTTGAACATTTTCCAAATTTTCTACTGTTTGGTTCACCGAAGAAAATGAAGTTATTTTCTCATGTTGTTAGTTTTTGTTATTGGTAACATAATAGACGACCATCATCAACAGACCCTCCCATTTTAATAGACGACCATTATGAGCAGACCTTTTCCATCCGACAAGTACGTAATGAAATTTAATATCACGATTCACGGCTGGATACATAAACATAGGCCAACTATTTATTTCTATTTCTTTCTTAGATGTGCATGTGTTTAAGATTAATTTCTTTGACCCTTAAAAATGATCAACTCATCATAATAGTCCCCGAAAGACTTTATGGTGACGTGTAACTTAAATTTCAAATTTATCCTTTTTTTTATATTTTTTTTCTTCACATTTTGTGTTTATCATTATGTTAGAGAGAGAAAACCCATCTCTTCATTTATTTATTTATTTTCATCTTACCAATATCTTCATCATTTCATCTTCTACTCCACAACACCAATAAAATCTCTTCACCTACAACATATCTTTCTTTTTTTTGTTATCTTTACTTTCTTGAATATTATGAAAAACCTAAATCAACGAATCCGGTTAAGGGTGAGTGTGAGTGATGTACAAGCGAAATTCTCTGGTATGGAAAAACACCCACACTAGCAACCTTGACTTTTTCAAAACACATCGCTGTTTGGGGAACAATATTTTTTTGTCCGCAAAACCAACTGGCTTGAGAAAATCATATTCGAGGTAATCGATGCTTGTTTTGTAAACATGAGGTGGAATCAACGAATTATCTTATTCTTCTGGAATACGGTTCAACCGAATTCTACAAAGATTTCAGGGCAGATCCTAGATCTGAGAAAGTGACGATCTTCAACCCGAGCAAGAATGTTTCAAGGATATACCTAGAATTTTTTTAACCCAATCCTGGAATGTGACGATCTTCAAGCTAGAATGTTCAACCAAATCGTAGAAATTGACGACTTCAACCTAATTTAGCCGATTTAGAATGTTCCAAGGATATACCTACAAATTTTCTTCCTGAGCAAGAAACCAAAATAAGGTCATTTATGATCTTCAAATGTTTCAAAATAGAATAACTACTTTAGGCAAAGTTCCACTGATTCATTCGATGATCATTTACGTCAGGAGATCTAGGTAAATAGAAGGTGGAAGAAGTCATAGATGGTTGGGTTTATCATTAACAAATTTAGGCGAAGTTTCAGCCATTCATTCAATTGAACCTAAAAGTCATACATGTTAGCCAATGTGAAAGAAAGAAAAATTGTTGGACACACATGTTATCTTTCTGGAGAATTTATGATTATCCTCCCCGACGAGATCATATGCATCTTTTTTTATCTAGTCCGGAAAATAACAAAAAACAAATTAGAGAGGGAATTGGTTCGATCATTTATTGTTAGGTTCTTACTAGTGAAGAATGAAGTTTTAGTTGAAATTCAAGTTAGGGGAAAACGTTGGCTCTCGATCTCGATGACGACAATAACACTATCTCTGTACCTCTTTCTTCTTTATGCTTCCTCTTGTTTGGATCATTTGTTTCTAGGTCTTGGTTCGTACTTTGAGAGAGAAAGAAGAAAAGATAGAGAAAGATCTTAAAATTTTAGAAAATATAACGAGAAGGAAGAAGAGAGAAAAAAATTATTTGCGGTGATGGTCGCCGGCGAAGCGCCTTTCGACCGTCGTTGGCGACTGTTTTTTGGCAGTAGAGAGAAAGATGATAAATAGGGTTGAATATCTTAAAGTTGGGGTAAATAAGGAAAGATCAAAAGGTGGGGCTATAATAGAAGCTAGTCATCTTTTTTGGGTCCATTTTAGTGAATTGGTCATCTTTAGGGGGTGAAAATGGAATTAACACTTTCCTTTCCCCCATAATTGCTTGGTTCAGTCCTGTAAAAGCAAATCTCTTCGTTTTTACTACAAAACAGGAAATCTCTTCGGTTTGTTTTGATGATCAATTGGAGAATATACGTGAAAGCTTAGTTGCAACTCGGATGCTAATTGTGAAGAACTCGCCCAAACCCTAGAAAGAAGGTATTTTCTAATCTCATCATCAATCCACTTTGAAAAACTGCTAAATATTCAAATCCAATAAACCCTAGGAGGAACAATTGCTAAATATTCAAATCCCACACAATAGTCAATGGAGGGTAATAGTCAATTTTTTCAAGGTATTCCTGAGGAGCAAATTCTGAATATCTTGTCAAGATTACCAGTCAAAGTTCTGATTAGATTCAGTTGTGTTTGTAAGCTTTGGTTCAGTCTCATTCACAATGATCATCATAAAACCCTAAACAATCACTACTTATCCTCTTCCCATTTCCTTCATTATTCTCTAAACAATCCAATTCTCATCTTCAAGTTTCTCATAAAAAAACATTTTCTCCAAAAACACATTCCCAATTATAACAAGAATATAAGAAGTCTGTCTCTTCCTTGGGATCTCTGTTTCGCTGCCACTGTCCAAAATAGCTTCTTCTACTTGGATAAATACAGTAAATTATGTCAAACTCCCCATAAGACACACACTCTTCGAAAATTATGTCAAAATATCACAAGTACATACGGAAGGAACAAAATTGGTTATTGTAATGGTTTGTGTTGTTTCTTTATTGAAAAACATGGAATCATTGAGGTATGTAATCCTAGCAGACGTCAAATACTCGCCATCTTCGCTCCACAAAAATCTGATGGTATGAGATGTTTTGGGTTTGGAATCGATACGGTAACTAAAGATTACAAGATTGTTTGTGTTTTTAGTGAGTCTGATTGCATGGTTTTTACATTAGGAACGGATTCATGGCGAGAGATTACTAATAGCTCATTCCCTGCGGAAGAAGTAGTAACTGATGAAAGAAATAACTCGGCGGTGTTCTGTAATGGAACCCTTTATTGGAAGTCATTATCTGGTCATCTGTTAGTGGCTTTTAATCTCCAAGATGAGAAGTTTCATGTCATTCAACCCCCACCTAAATTCGTTAGTAAAGAACTAGATTCCAGTCTTATTGTACGCCGACGTTATGATCATATGCTGGAGTTTGTGGGATCTCTTTGTGTTGCAGTGACTATAAGGACATCAGATAGACAAAGTTGGAAGCTTCACTTGTATACACTAATTAACGCCACATCCACCAACAAGAAGCAAGAATGGATCAAGAAGACTTTTCATCTTCCACCTTCAGTACCTATATCGCGCAACAATATTATTAGCTACTCTGACCAACTTTTATTTTACTGGACAGAAAATGACCATGATTCTATTATGATCTACAATCTACATACTGAAAAGCAGAACATGGTACATCAACCTCATGGTTTTTCTAATTATGAAATCATTAATCATATAGAAAACTTCCTTTCTTTGGAGACATTTGTGAAAGAAGGAACTGCTAGATTTTCCGACTCTTATCCTTGTTTAAAGTCGATGGAACGTGTGAAAGAGACATCTACTGGGTTGTTGTTTTTGTTTTCAAGTTCTCGAAATAATCAAGAACCAAGAACTGAATTATGTTATTAGTACTATTATTTTTGTGTCAGAGCTCTTGTTTCACAGTTCACTACTTGAATAATCTATGTTGAGTTGACATTTTTTTCTAAAGGACATCTATATATGGTTTAACACTTAAGTTCGAGTCGCCTCTGAGAGGGCGCATACAATGGAAACTCAAGGTCAAACCAGCCTGCCAATAACCCTTTATTGAGTGTTCAGATGTAATTTTATTCCGAAGTTCTTTTTTATTGTTTTTAGTCCTATAAAAATATCTGTGGGTTTATTTCGATGGTCAATATGATTAATACAACTTGATTACAACTTTTCTATTTCTTCGTTCTTCTTTTTGTTAATTATTTTAAGTTCAATTATTATTTGTTTTGTTTCTTTGTTGAAGAACATGGAATCATTGAGGTATGTAACCCTAGCAGACATCAAATACTCGCCATCTCTTTTCCACAAAAATCATTGGATGATACGAGATGTTTCGGATTTGGAATGGACACTGTAACAAAAGAATACAAGATTGTATGTGATTTTCGTAAGTATGACTACTGCATGGTTTTTACATTAGGAACCGATTCATGTCGACAAATTAAGAGCTCATTTAGCCATGATGTCGGAGATAAACGGTCGTTCTTCTGTAATGGAATCCTTTATTGGAAGTCATCATCTGGTTATATGTTGGTTTCTTTTAATCTCAAAGATGAGAAGTTTCATGTCATTCAAATTCCACCTAAATGTGTTCAGAACACAAGATATTATGGTCTTCATCAACGTCATAGTTACGATCATATGTTGGAGTTCAAGGGATCCCTCTGTGTCTTTATAGTGAAGAAGATGAAGTCAGATACACAAACTTGTAAGGTTCATTCGTATACACTACTAGACAAGGAGCAAGAATGGATTAAGAAGACTTTTCATTTTCCAACTTCATCATCACTTATGGTCGCCGACAACGACATTATTAGCTACTCTGACCAACTTTTACTTTACTGGACAGACAATGAACACAATTCTATTATGATATACAATCTACATACTGGAAAGCAGAACATGGTAGATAAACCTAGGGGTTATTCTTATTATCAAGTCACTAATCATATAGACAACTTCCTTTCTTTGGAGACCTTTGTGCAACAAGGTACTGCTAGATTTTTCGACTCTTATCCTTGTTTAAGGTCAATGGAACTTACTACAAAAGAGACGTCTAGTAGGTTGTTGTTTTTGTTTTCAAGTTCTCAAAATAATCAAGAACCAAGAACCGAATTACGTTATTAGTATTATTATTTGTTTATATTGTCAAAAATATATCAGTGATAAATTTTCATAATATAATATTGTGGATCTCCTTCCTTACTAGGTACAACAACTGCATTCTTCATTTCATTTGGTGAGTAGATGACTTCACTTAAAAAATAACTAACTACTCTCAAGAATAACAAGAGATTAAAGTGATCTCCCATAGGAGCTTCTTCTTCACAACCCCTAAACCTAAGTTGTTCCTTTCTATCACAAAGACGATATACATTGGTAACTGCACTTGTAAGACTATGGCAAGTGACGCATTTGTTTTTTCCGCTCGCGCTTTGGGTTTGAGTGAGACCTATATTAAAGATACTTCATTAAGGCATGCCCACTCAAAAACAACATTTATACTGCACAAACAAGTAACTTCATTGCCTTAAGAGTCCAATGAAAAAAAACTAATTGTCTAGAGTGGAGAAGCAGAAAGAAAAAGAGACTCTAATCGAATTGTTACAAAATTCACACAATTGAACGGCTACTTTGGTAGGATATCATTTCGTGAAGCAGCGAAAGCTAGACCATAAGTCATGGTGAATCATCTTCTTCAAAATATTGAACTGGAATTTCTTTAGGAGACTGAAGAGTCGAAACACGCTTGAACTCAAGATTTTGATATCTAATTTTCACTTGGTCACAATCTCGAAATCCTTTCCCCAATTGCAATTCTTGAATAGACAAGACACACTCCTTTAGTTCCCAACTTTCATACCCTGACTTTTCCTGTAATTCTTCGGTCCAAGGATTAATACTTTGGCTCAAAGTAAGGTTTGAAAGAAATACAATCGAAGCAGCAAGCACTGACGGTGAATATCGGAGACAGTCGTAATCCATCAACTTACTTTGAACATGTCGTGGTTTTGGGAAAAAAATTAAGCTTATACAAAAAATAAACCAATTCATGTAGAGTGTATTGAAGAGTGGAATCATCGTTAGAAGCATAGTGGATGCTTTATTGAGGGATTCCCAAGGTGTTGTGTATTATGTAGAGCGGTTGGCGATTCTGTTGATCACATGTTCTTACGGTGCACTGCGGTAAAGGAGGTGGTGGAGGAGTTTGCGCGCAGGATTCAATGAATCACACACGGGGTTCTCTCTTTGTCGACTGAAATTAGGCGAACGAGATAACTTCTTGAGTTTTAACAAAATGGCATGTCTATTGTGGGACATATTAAAATGAAGGAATGAGAAGCACTTCAATGGGAAGTAGTTCCGACCGAAAACAGTGATCTTGAGAGCTCATCCGGATTTTCAGAACATGGGAACAATAGAGACATATGTCGACAACACACCGACTACCGTTGTTTCTCGAGAACAAACGGGTTAGACAATGCCACCGGAGGGATGGGTGAAGATTAATGTAGATGGGACACACAAGCGTTATGAGGTTGCATTTGTTGCAGTGGTTCGAGACACCAAGTCGGTCGATGAGAGGAGCAGGTAAAATAATATCACCCCGGTCACCAAAAGAGAGTGAAGCTCAAGCTCTCCTTTTGGGGATGGAAACTGCAATATCAATGGGACTTTGAGACATGATTGTTCAGTTGGACTCGAAGGAATGAGTGAGATATCTCTGCAATCTGGAAGGCGAAGTACCATGGCGTATCCACAACATCATATTGGACACACGTGTCACTCATGGGGAGGTCAACTCGGTTTGCTTTTCGTTTTGTACTCGCAATATCATACCTGCCCTCCATCCATAAACATTGTGGAAAGACTAAAATATCCCTTGTCCTACTAGAGTGAGTACACCAGGGAGTGCAAAAGGAGTCCCCCTATTAGGTCCTTTTGAAAATATCATACAGAAGAAGAGATGGCACAGAGTTGGTCTCGGGAACCGTGTTGTTCCCCGCATGGGCGGAACTATGTGGAGACCAGGCTGGGCAGTTGCCCGGCCTGATCTCCACATATAGGAATTAAGCTACAATAGTTTGCAAAACTTTGCTTTAGCTCTTGTGGTGTAGCTTTTACCCTTCCAACTCAAAGACCCAGGTTCAAGTCCTTGTGTCTGTTTAGTTTTCTTTTTAATTGTCATTTTGCTTTCAAAGAGTAAGGGGACTTAATTAAATGACCAATTGCTAGAGAAAATCTGGTTTTTTACTTAGGTATACTCTTAATTATGTAATTTTTCTACTCAAGTGTCATGAAATAATTATAACACGAAGAACGTAGCTTAATTATTAATAAAATTATATGACTTTTTTCTTCTTTAAGATGTAGAATAATTGATAAAGATCTATTGATATTTTGGTACTCAATTGAGTTATCTAATAGGTCAAAAGATTATTTCTACTGTTTTATTTAGGTTATCAAGATAAACGTAAAAATCACGATATAAAAGAGTGTTCTTAAAAAAATTGTCTTATGTTGTATTTTGTAAGGTCACACGTATTATACGTAGAAGTTTACTTTACAGAGGTTTTAGGTCTGCCCTGTCTAGTATGAAATCCTGGTTCCGCCCCTGGTTCCCCGGTGTTCTCAATCTCTCTGTTTTACTCTATTAACAGAGTTTCTGTATTAGAAACAGACTAGCCCTTATCCGTCTGTCCAAAGAGATAAATTGATTTGTTTAGATGTAACCGAGTTAGACATGAAAAGGTTAAGTCGAGGCAAGATTGAATCTCTTTCCTTAAGAAAATAATATCATACAAAATTCAGAGAGAGTTTTGACCAAATTTCCGTACTATAAATTGGTCTAGAACATAATAATTATTTTGAAATTATCGTACAAAATTTAAAACATGAATCCCCTTCATTATTATGTTGGAGCAAACTGACAATATATTATATATAATACTAATAACATAACTCTGTTCTTGGTTCTTGATTATTTCAAGGATATGAAAACAAAAACAGCAAAGCGGTAGATGCCTCTTCCACACGTTCGATTGACTTTAAACAAGGATAAGAGTCGAAAAATCTAGCAGTTCCTTCTTGCACAAAGGCCTCCAAAGAAAGGAAGTTCTCTATATGATTAGTGACTTCATAACAATAAAAGATTGCATCAGGTTGATGTACCATGTTCTCCTCTCCAGTATGTAAATTGTAAATCATAATAGAATCATGTTTGTTGTCTGTCCAGTAATATAAAAGTTGGTCGAAGTAGCTAACAATGTCGTATTCAAATCCAGTCGCCGAAGGTGGAAGATGAAAAGTCTTCTTCATCCATTCTTGCTCCGTTTCGTCGGTGGATGTGGTATTTAGTGTATACACTTTAATCTTACGAGTTTCTCTATCTGATTCGTTATTCACTCTGGCAACACAGAGAGATCCCTTGAACTCCGACATATGATAATGACCACGACACATACTTCTGATATATCTTTCCTCATGTACAAATTTAGGTGGGAGTTGAATGACATGAAACTTCTCATCATGGAGATCAAAACCTACCAACAAACCACTAGATGATGACTTCCAATAAAGGACTCCATTACAAAACAACGACGAGTCTTCCGCATCATCAATCATTACGTCTCCGGGGATTAAGCTCTTAACCTCTCGCCATGAATCGATTCCTAATGTATAAACCATACATTCAAACCCAAAAAGAATACAAACAATCTTGTATTCTTTTGTTACTGTATCCATTCCAAACCCACAAAATCTCACATCAGAATCATATTGTTTAATAGAGATAGCTAGTATTTGATGTCTACTAGGGTTACAAACTTCAATGACACTATGGTCTCTAATCAAGAAACAAAACAAACCATTACAATAACCAATTGGGTTTCTTTTGTAAGTACTTGTTATATCTTGACATAATTTTTGGAGATTGTGTTTTTTATGGGGAGTCTGACATAATTCACTAAATTTATCCAAGTAGAATAAGCTATTTTCTAAAGTGGGAGCAATACTAGGTCTCCAAGGACTCCAAGGAATAGATAAACTTAATCTATCATGGTAAGAGGGATAATAATATAACTGTTTTTTTCTGAAAAACTTGAAGATGAGAAGTTGATTGTTTTGAGAATAATGAAGGAAGTGGGAAGAGGATAAGTAATTGTTTGGGGTCTTATGATCATGGTGAATGAGATTGAACAAGAACTTACAAACACAACTCAATCTAATCAGAACCTTGATTGGTAATCTTGACAGGATATTCACAACTTGCTCCTCAGGAATACCTTGAGGAAATTTACTAGTATTAGTATTCTCCATTGCTTTTTTTTTTTTTTTTCTAATTTTCAGCTAGCTAGGTTGCATATTTAAGGGTGGAGACAGGGCACACCGACACAATATATATAGCAACCGTTCCTCCTAGCTAGGGTTTGGCCATATTGTTACTATTTTTTTATTTTTTTTTTGAAACTATGAGATTAGAAACTACCTTCTTAGGTTTTGGGCCTGACTTCACAATTGGCATCCGAGTGAAAGACAAGAACAAAACGTGTTTAATTGATTCAAAATATATCTTGACACAATGGGTTTAAGATGAGTCTTTCTATCTATACTTTAACAAATACTTGTCATAAAACAGTAAGATACTGTTTATATGAGAGGCACGGTTAAGATAGAAATGGAGGAAAAGAGACTTTCCAAAATTTTGGGCAATTCGGTTGAGATGTTGCTGGCTGGAAATAGGGGCAGCTATGGTGTTGCACGGATCAGCGAAGAAAATCTACAACGACCCTCACTGGTAACCACGTGTGCGTAGAGACAAAACAAGCCGTTGGATCTCGCGGGTAGCATCGTATTATCTTGCGTCCAGGAGCACTGCAGCGAAAATCTTAAAATCCCGTGACTAACAGCTGGCGTCAAAGGTGTGAAGATCCGGTGTAGCCGAAGCATATTAAGTACCGTGTCTCGCGCACTCAAATGGCTGATCTTGCGTAATGCGTTTCGGAGACCGTCAGATCTTTAGGGCTACAGTAATAACCTGCTTCTGATTACACCAGATTTCTAACTGGTTCAAGTTCCCGAAAGCCCAACAAGATACCGAAATTTGAATTCCCTCCTCTAGAGTTGCGCCAAGTGTCACCATAACATCTGTGTGGATATTTGGTGAACGGATATGGAACCAAACTTTGAATCGTCCTAGTTTTCGCATCCGGACTCCGATTTCACTTCCGTTTTCGTCTACGAACTCGTATTGGACTCTACTTTCACATGAGCACTAATATTGACAGAATACCCTTGTCATTAAAATGACCAAAATGCCCCTCAAGTATGTCTTTATCACGATATTTTTGCATCGAACTCCGTAAATGAGACCTGAGAAAGAAAATCAAACAAATCATCAGAGTAACCGCTCGAACTGGACTAACTAACCCGAGTTAAGAGATTCAGATGGGACATTTTCATGTCTCATCAATGAGCCAGTGAGTTAGAACTTCCAAGAACTTGTAGTCAAGTTTTCAACCATATAGATACGTCCTTTAGAAAAAATGTCAACTCAACTTCGACTATTCAAGTAGTAAACTCTGAAACTGAGAGCTCTGTCACAAAAATAAATGAGAATCAAATATAATTTTCATTGTTGATGTTTAAGTACTTGTAGATATTTACAATGTGAGATTTTTTTTTTGTTGAAAGGACAATGTGAGAATTTGAAATACAAAAAATAGTAACCCTTTAGCAAAATTAGAAATAATAATTCTAATTACAAAAGCAAATTAATTAATTGGAAGATAATATATTAATTACTGCGGGTTGGGGAGTGGGTGGTGTCGTTGTTGCAGGCACTGTTGAAAGTGGGTTTTTAAACAAAATTTAGGTTTGGGCCTAATATGAAATGTGGGATTGAGTCAATGATGTTATCTAAATAGAAGGGGCAAAGAAAGAAAAAAGATTCATTGAATAATTAAAAGAAATAGTATACGTCTACTTCTTGAGCAAGCTTAGAGAGTGAAAGAACTAAGATTTTCTTTGGAGAAGATCACGTCCGTGAAGAAAGTTGAAGTAATCAATTGGTATGTATCTATAGTTATTATCTAATGTTCTTTGATGTCTTTTTCTTTGTCAATGAAAATAACAACAACAATGTTAAGTGTTTATATTGAATGAAGATTTGTAATTGAAGGATGGTTAGTTTGATTATATTGTCTTAGATCCTTTATGTTACTGTTGTTATATTTTCTTAATCTCCAACAAATGGTATCAGAGCCATGTTATCTTATCATTTCAATATTTTGAGAGTCTAGAAGATGTGAAAAAGAATTTTTGGGATCTTGTAAGAAAGATGAAAAATATGGTGCAATCTCAAATACCTTGGTTAACAATGAAAACTATGGACATTGATTTATTCAAATGAGTGTATTGTTAGGATCTTAAGATTTGTGGGATATTGTTCAAAATGGTTATGTAGAACCAACTTTAGAAGAATAGGATATTATGAATGCTTTGCAAAAAATATCCTTAAAGGTTCAAGAAAGAATGATAAATTTTTTTTTTTATCAAGGGATTGATAGTTCTACATTTGAAAAAGTGCCTGCAGCAAAATCATCAAAAGAGGTTTGGAATATTCTCAAGAACTCTTTTAGAGAAGTTGATAAAGTGGTGAAGACTCGTCTTCAAATTTTGCGTGGTGAAGGAGAATTTGTCTCCGATTATGTTTCAAGAGGATTGTCTAATGTAAACGAAATGAAAAGGTGTGGTGAAAAATGTGATGACGTTCGAATGATAGAGAAGACTCTAGACACCTAAATTTGATAACATGGTCTCCATCATATGCGCCCTCAGAAGCGACTCGTACTCAAGTGTTCAACCATACACTGAAGTCCTTGAGGAAAAATGTCAAATCAACTTAGAGTATTCAAGTAGTTAAATTGTGAAGTTAGAGCTATGACACAAAAATAAATGAGAATCAAATCTAATTTTCATTGATAAAATGTTTAAGTACTTGTGGATATTTAGAAATTGACATGATTGGAAATATAGAAAATAATAACCCTATAGCAAAGTTAGAAAATAAAAATTTTAATTGGAAAAACTAATTAATTAAATTGGAAGAAATATAATAATTCTTGCGAGTTGGGGAGTGCGAGGTGTCGTTGTTGTGTTAACTTGGAAATTAACCGGTGGAATTGGTTAGATACAAGAGGTTTGGTGAAAATATCAGCTCCCTGATTTGCAGAGCAAACATGAGTATCTGGATTAGACCACTTTCAAGTTTCTCATAGACAAAGCCCCTGCATCACAAAGTGGCAATTGAGTTTGATGTGCTTTGTTCGTTCGTGGAAAACTAGATTGACAACGATAAGCATAGCCGCTTTAATGTCACAAAAAACTTGAAAAGGTTGTGGAATGAAAATCTAGAGGTATTGGGAAAAAAATTTTCTTACCATTAGAGTTTGGCGGTAACTAAAGCAGGAGCACTCTCTAGCTTATTAGTTCAACATTACTCCTCAGATTCCTCCTTATTCATCTCTACTTTTCCCATCTTTTGTATTATAAGGAATAAGTTTAGAAGAAGTGAGCAAATTGACAATATGAAAGTAATACTAATAACATAATTCAGTTCTTTTCTCTCCGCTTTAGTTTGTTCAGGTCGGCCTCTTTGCTGCCTCAGCTATAAGGCCCCTGTTTTTCCGCTCTTGTAAATTTCCCCTCTTCCATTTAATCAAATTATTCAAAAAAACATAACTCAGTTCTTCGTTTTCGATTATTTTGAGAACTTGAAAACAAAAACAACAACCCAGTAGACGTCTCTATCACAGATTCCATTGACTTTAAACAAGGATAAGAGTCGAAAATTCTAGCTGTGCCTTCTTGTATGAATGTCTCCAAAGAAAGGAAGTTCTCTATACGATTAGTGACTTTATAAGAAGAAAAGGGTCCATGAGGTTTATGTACCATGTTCTGCTTTCCAGTATGTAAATTGTAAATCGTAATAGAATCGTGTCCATTGTCTGTCCAGTAAAGTAATAGTTGGTCAGAGTAGCTAATAATGTCATTGTCAATGATAGGTGATGATGATGAAGTTGGAAGATTAAAAGTCTTCTTGATCAATTCTTGCTTCTTGTTGGTGGATGTGTTGTTTAGTGTATACAAGTGAACCTTCTGATTTTGTTTATCGGGCTTCCTCGTTGTCACTCTGGCAACACAGAGAGATCCCTTAAACTCCAACATATGACTAATATAATAAGGTTTGTTCCAAACAAATTTAGGTGGGAGTTGAATGACATGAAACTTGTCATTTTGGAGATTGAAAGCTACCAATAGATCATGACCAAAGAATGAATTCCAGTAAAGGGTTCCATCACAGAACAACGAAAATCTTTCGTTGGGCTTCGCTACTTCCCTAGGGAATGAGCTATTATTAATCTCTCTCCATGAATCGGTTCCTAATGTAAAAAGAGAGATGCTAGAATCACAAAAGATTTTGAAAAAGCACCCGCCACATCAGCTAGGAACCTTCGTGAAGAATTGAGCAGCTGTCATACTTAACACCATAAACGAAGACAATCTTGTATTCTTTTGTTATTGTATCCATTCCGAACCCAAAATATCTCATATAAGATTTTTGGGGAAGGGATATGACGAGTATTTGACGTCTGCTAGGGTTACATACCTCAATGATTCCATGTCTTCTAATAATGAAACAAAACAAACCATTACAATAACCAATTACGTCTCTTGTATAAGTACTTCCGATTTTTTTACGTAATTTTTGGAGAGTGTAGTGTTTGTCATGGCTAGTGTGACAGTATTTTTCTAAGGAGAAGAAGCTGTTTAGTTCACTGGGATTGAAATTGGGTCTCCAATGAACACATATTCTTAATTGCTTACGATCACGACACTTTGGGCATGATCTTCACAATTAGCAGCCGAGTGAAAGACAAGAACGAAACGAGTCTAGTTGGTGCCATGATTCAAACAGTAATATATCAACAAAAAGAGGAACGAAGAAATTGATAAGTTGCATGACATGGGATATGGGTATGGGTCACTGGTGACTTAAGAAGAGTCATTGAGTTGTACTTCCAAGAACTTGGTGATGTAAGTGTCCCAGGTCGATAAAAAAAATAATAATTGAACTTCAAATAATCAACAAAAAGAGGAACGAAGAAATTGATAAGTTGCAATCAAGTTGTATTATTCCAATTGATCATCGAAATAAACTTATTTTTATGGGACTAAAAAACATTACTAATTATAACATGAACATGAAAACATAAAAAAAGAACTTCTAAATAAAATTACATTTGATCAGTATTAGAACCTAACTAATACTTGGAAACTCAATAAAAGGGAATCGGCAGGCTGGTTTGACCTTGATGGTCTCCACTGTATGCGCCCTGTCATAGGTGACTCTTACTCAAGTGTTCAACCACATACAAATGTCTTTTAGAAAAAATGTCAACTCAACTTAGATTATTCAAGTGGTAAACTGTGAAAATGAGCGAGAGCTCTGACACAAAAATAAATGAGAACCAAACGAGTTTTTCCAGAAAATTGTCGGGCGGCAACCTTCGCCGGTGAAGACGATGAGATGGCGAGAAAATGAGGTGGTAGAGAGAGGTGATGAGATGGAAGAGAGAGAGTTGATGACTGGTTAACGGTGTTATAACGGTAACTCAAAAAGGGAGCCATCTGAGTATTTTTGATAAAGTAGGGAGTTAGGCAGGAAACCGATCATAAAGTTGGGGGCTATGTGAGAAATAACGGTTAATATCGTATTATTTATAGACTCCCCTAATTCCACCGACGGACCGACCCATAAATTGGTTCAACAATGATAGGGACGCAGAAAATCTGGATTCGCCACGTCGGCATTCTGGCCTGGATGGCGTTTAACTTTTGTTCTCTCATTCCGAATTAGAAATAGGTCCGTTATTTGTGATGTATTTTGAAAGGGTCCCTCTACACCTTTTAATCTGAACCATTTAATTGATCAACGGTTCTGATTAAAAGGTACTAACCTAATAAGAAAAAACCCAGCTCTAGTTTCTCCTCTCTCTCCATCTGCTTATTCTTCTTTCTTCTTTCTAAAAACTCAACTGGACTTCGACAAGATTGCAACATCGTCGAAGAGAGATAAAGAAACCAGTCTGAAATCAGGTAGTTCGATTACTTCTCATTTTTACATCTAGGGTTTTCATAGTAAAATTTAATTTTGTAATCTAGGGTTTACTAGATTCAACTAGGTTTCCAGGGAAAACCCAAGTCCAGCCCTAATCGAAATCCCTCATCTCTCTTCTCAGTTTCTCTGGAATAATGGCGCGAAAGAAAGGAGCTAGGGTTTCAAAAGATCGAGAGGAACTTGCTCATGTTCCTTTACAGGGCGTCCTCTTAGCTGATAGCTTCGCTGAAAAGTTTCGTCCTATCACTCTGGAACGCCCAAAGGTACTCTTACCACTAGCAAATATCCCTATGATCGATTATTCCTTAACTTGGCTTCAATCAGTTGGTGTTGAACAAGTATTTGTCTTTTGTTCTGCTCATTCCAAACAAGTAATTGATTATTTAAAGAATTCTGATTGGTTATACGTCCCTAAATTCTCTGTTGAAACTATTGAATCTCACGATTCAGTTAGTGCTGGTGATGCTCTTCGCCTTATTTATCAACGTAATGTGATACATGGAGATTTTATCCTTATAAGTGGTGATACTGTAAGCAACATGTGCCTTACAAAAGCACTTAAAAAACACAAAGAAAGAAGGAAGAAAGATAATAATGCTATAATGACAATGGTGATTAATAAGTCAAAACCTAATTCACTCACTCACCAAAATCGCTTTGGTAGTGATGAGTTGTTCTTAGCTATCAATCCTCGTACAAAACAGCTTATTCGTTACGAGGATCAAGTTGATAACTCAGAAGATATGATTATTCCTGGAGTTACTATTCATTATGACAAAATGGATTGCTACATTGATATTTGCTCGCCTGAAGTTCTCAGTCTATTCACTGACAATTTTGACTATCAACATCTACGAAGTCATTTTGTGAAAGGATTGCTCGCCGATGATATCATGGGGTACAAAATTTTCACCCATGAAATTGATTCAAGTTATGCAGCTAGAGTGGATAATTTTAGAAGCTATGACACCATCAGCAAGGACATAATTCAGAGGTGGACATGCCCAATGGTGCCCGATGATCCGTTTTTTGGAAAATGTGGAACCAAACTAGAAAGAGGAGGGACATACATTGGGTCAGATATTCGGAAATCACGATCTGCACAAGTGGGCCCTTTCACAGTCGTTGGAAGTAGGACAAATATTGGTGACAACTCTAAGATCTCAAGTACAGTTATCGGTGAAGATTGCACTATTGGTGCTAATGTCTCGATTGAAGGTTCTTACATTTGGAATAACGTCACAATTCAAGATGGCTGTAAGCTTAGCCATGTAATAGTTTGTGATGGGGTAGTTATAAAGTCAGGAGCAGTTCTGGAACCTGGTGTAGTTTTATCCTTCAATGTTGTCGTTGGACCCCAATTTACTGTACCTGCTTACTCAAAGGTATCTTTACTTCCGCAACCAACTAATCAAGACAGTGATTTGGAATATGCTGATAGCAGCACCAGTGGGATTCTTAAGAGTACTGCCGTGCTGCCTACTACGCTTGATATGCCCAATGGGGAGTTACTATCCATACCATTTGTTGCGACTGAGGTTGGCGTTTCAGGAGCTGGTTACATTTGGTCCTTTTCTGAAGGATGTCATGAAGAAGGCTGGAGGCAGTCAGTTGCACCTATTCCCGCTGATAAACTTTATGAACTCGAGAACGCTGTTCATGCTGACCCAGATTTGCTAACTCCTGACTGCAGTACTCTTCCACCCTCTGGGGAGTTGAAACCTGACTCTGATACTGATGATGGTAGCGTAGCTCCTACAGATGATGATTCTGACTGTTTTGATAAAGAGGTAGAAGCAACTTTTCTGAGAGCTGTTCATGAAGGTGTTGATCAAGAACACGTCATCTTAGAAGTGAAATCGCTTCGGTTGTCATACAATATGGATTCTGCAGATTGTGCTGGGGCTATATTTTCTTCGGTAATGAAATTGGCCTTTGAAACCTCGCATGGTACAAATGGTGAGCTACTCAGAAATGCTGCAACTGCAATTTCAACCTGGAGAGGTCTTTTGAGGGATTATCTTCAGTCCGTGGATGAGGAGTTTGAAGTCATACAGAAATTTGAGGATATGTGTATGGAGTCTACCAAAGAATTTGCACCATTGTTTGCACAAATTTTGCATCTACTTTACGATAAAGACATAGTATCAGAAGATGCAATTCTGTCATGGGCATCTGAGAAAGAAGGGGCAGATGAATCCGACAAGATATTCGTTAAGCAGTCCGAAACATTCATTCAGTGGCTTAAAGAAGCACCAGAAGAAGATGACGATGACGAGGAGTAATTGAAATTATGCGAAGGAAATGGAACAAAGTACAGTGCTAGTGTTAATTTGGAGAAATTCCATTATTTGCGAGTTAATTGAGTTTTTATTAGGAGTTATTTTGGGAAAGGGTATACCGGGTTTTGCGAAAGGGGCATGACCGTTTATTATTTTGCAAAGGGGTCGTGGACTAGAATTGACCAGTTAAATTTTAACGACGTTACGTTTTAACACCGTTAAATTTTAACACCCGTTAATTCTTTAGTGGGTATCTGTTTTTACATGAATTCTTTGCTTGTGAAATGCTATAAATGATATGATCTGAAAAAAAGTTCTGTTTTTTATTTGAAATGGGCATTTAAATTGTTTTGTTTTCTTCAAGATTAACTTAGCATAACAAGTCACAACCTTGATCAATCCCCGGAATGTAACACTCTTGAGTAAGGGTAACTTTCACAACAAGTGAGGGTTCTATCTGTACTTAGAGTTACAAAAACAAATGCTATTGCACTTATTAAATGACATTACTTGATTGATGTTTACATATAAAGTGCTACCACTTATGAAAACAAAAACCCATGATGTATTTGTTCTTGTTGCAGATGGATCAATTCCCGCAATCAAGCTATCTACTTATAGACATCGTCTGGGGACAGGTGGAGAGGTAGAGCATTCATGGACAATTTTCTTTTTTATCTTTTTCTTTCTTGAGTCCTTGGTTTTACTAACACTCGGTAATACTATCAAGACAGGTTACACGAGATGAGACTAACACGAACAAGGTGTCGTCACTTCGAAGGAACATGGGTTCTGAATTTTCGTGTATGGTCAAAGAAGCCAAAGTTCTTGGCATGGCTCTTGGGATCCCATGCTTAGATAGGTAATCTTCACTTCAGTTGTATGTGTTATCTTGAAGCCAGAGATGATGTAGTAGTTAATCCTATGCTCACCACAACAAATTACAAATAAAAAAGCGTGTAAGCAATAAGCAATAACAACACTTATAGGTCAAGGATATAAGTGGCATATCCACAAAAAGGACTCATAAAACAACTTACAGATATATGTTATCTTGAATTCGACCATTGTCTAGTAATATTTGGTTTTCCACTTCACTGAAATGATATTTCTTTCTCAGCCTTGAAGAAGCCGAAGCACAATGTGCTCTGTTGAACTCAGAATCATTATGTGTAAGTCAATAGTGTTGTTGTTGCATTTTGGTCCCTAATGTTAACAAAATATTATTGTAATTTTTCTTACATTTTTCTCCAGGATGGTTGTTTTACCTCAGACTCGGATATCTTCCTTTTTGGTGCTAAGACAGTGTACAGAGATATGCATTTAGGTTGGTTTCATTATGACTTATTTGATTGCTTTTCTTTTCAACCCAATTGTATGATGTTTGTACTTATCAAGAAACTCTTTCTATGATAGGAGAAGGTGGTCATGTAGTTTGCTATGAAATGAGCGACATCGAACAAAAGCTTGGATTTGGAAGAAACTCACTGGTATGTTTTCTAGGATTATGTGGTGATTGGTGAATTTATTCTTTAGATCACTAGGCAATCAAATAAGTATTATTGTGATGTTATTTTACATGACATATTAACATCCAAACCCGGTGATGTAAATACGTTGGTAGAAGCTTCTTTGAAGGTTTACGATCTTTAGAATGAAGAAATCACTAAATTCACAGTCAGAACTCTTAATGTTATAATAGAATTAAAAGCTCTTCAATGTTGCTCATACTCTTATAATTAGTTTTCATCCTTTGTTCTTGTGTTATATGTTTTGTAACTTGTCCTCAGATTACTCTTGCAATTCTTCTTGGTAGCGACTACTCTCCTGGCGTTAATGGGCTTGGACCGGTGAGTAAGAACTACTTGCTTTTTAAAGTTGTGTGGGTTGATTTAAACATAGGCAATTTTCCAATTTACACGGAATGGATGGATATTTCCACCACCTCTTCCTCCCTTCTTTCTCCACACATTTTATTATTCTTACATTTAACTTTTTTGTATCATGTGTCTGTATGAATATTTTTAATGTTTCTAAAGGATGCAGGAAACCGCCTGTAAGATTGTGAAATCAATTGGGGACAATATCATCCTGCAACGAATTTCGTCTGAGGGACTAGAGTTTGTAAAGAAGAAAAAAGGGTCGAAAAAACATGAAAAAGTCCTCAATGCCAACAAAGAGAAAAATTTGGTTCACGTACAGAACCTTACTGGTTAGTATCGAAAACCTTTAGCTAGAATTTTGTTTGTTTTCAGATCAAATTTGCAGTTATGAGTTCATTTGGCATGGGTTCTCTCAGAATATTTTCCAAAATGAACATAAAAGATAGAGTAACCTCGCAGCATGTAACACGAAAAACTGGATATCATTACATTAGGGACCACGTGTTGGTTACAAATCCCACATCTAGGAAGTCCTGCATCGCTAAAACTAGCTCACCCCTCTTTGAGTCTTGAGTCTTGCTTGACCTCGACATTATTATAATTTGACATGTATTCTTATTATTAAATTTTGCAAGGGATTTCTTGTTGTACTATTAATTACTTCTTATCTCACAGAGTACTTCCCCAGTACCCATTTCAGCGCAGCAAGCTTCAACAAGTATGTGCTGAATCTTTCGGTTGGACTCCCGGAAAAACAGGTAATATTTTCCTCTCTGACCAGAATCATTTATAGTGAGTTTTACTACAAATGCATAACCATGGATAGTTTCTTAAAATACTTCTAAAAAAATATCACTTGGAGTAACGACTACTTGGTACTTGGTATATATGGTTTTACCCGAGTTATTAATATTTGTCGTATGTGATAGACGGCCATAAGATAATAAATTCATGGGCAATGCTGAGGGCGGTTTCTTCTTAGATAAAAGTAGAAAAATTTATATTTGATAGGACACAACATCCTAAAGTCAGTAGTGAAGTTCATTGTCAAATTGTCTTCGATCTTTCTTTTTCGTAATTTTCGACTTAATCTTTTCTCATTCATAACTAGATGAGTATATCCTTCCCAAGATTGGCGAGAGAGACCTGAGACGATTTGCCAACCTGCGTTCAGTTTCTTCAGAACTAGGAGTTCTCCTTCCATTGCACGAGGTACCTGTCTCTTTCGAACTAGATTTGCTAATATATTCCATCACATCTTTAACTCATATTTCTAATACTAAAGCTTTTTCTATGTATTGAATGTTAGGGATTGTTCACGGCTAAAATTATGATTAGTTTGGCGTTCTTTACTTGGATGCAAGCATGCAACATTATAAACTATTTTCTTAGTTAGTCCATGTGAATTTGTTGAAAGAGCGTAGTCGTTTTTGGCTTTAAAATGCCTGAAATTATTCACACCTTTTCTTTCCAAATTAACTACGCTAACCACAATTAATCCATATAACACATGTAATTATGATATAGGTTTTCACGTTGTGTCGGAACTCAAAACCTTGAGTAGAAAAGCCAAATTAAATGGGATAGGATTGTGAACGTTATATTTTCTTCTCCCAGTTATTAGGTCTTCAAATTTACTTACAATTTTACTTTTGGATCAATTATACCTTCTCATATAATACCACTAGAAAACGTTAACTTAGAGTTGTATGTTATAGTTCCAACACGTTCTTGTGCATACACACAGGATTTAAAATATCACATTGTACACATTTCATGAGTGTCTGTATGAGTATCCAAGAATTTAACATGACAAAAATAGTATAAAGGAGTTCTCATGTTGCATTTGCAATTAGTTCCCATGCTACCCACCTATTTCTCTAGTGGAACAGGTTCGTCGAAGCTGAATCCGTTTGTGTTCATAATGAAGTATATTATCCTTAACATGGAACAAAATATCCTTGATTTGCAGATGCCGGTGAGTTGTCCTATATCTTCGATAATCAAGCAGAGGAAAGTGCAGGGGAAAGATTGTTTTGAGGTGGCCTGGGAGCATCTGAATGGGCTCGAAATTTCTATTGTCTCAGCCGATCTCATACAAAGGTAATGGAAAACGATCTTATTTCTATTGGTTTGGAGCAACAAAATAGAAATTTCCACCTTCTTGACTTAGGTTTTTTCGTAGTTCTTGAACCTCCACCTTTGCCTTATTTTTAACCTATGTCCCTAATTTAAAATACAGCAATACTTGTTGGGCAATTTTTGTATGAAAAACTCTATATGAACAAGGCCCCTGAATCCCATTGTTTGCCCCGACCTTGCAGTGCTTGTCCTGAAAAGATTGAAGAGTTCAAAGAGAGAGAGAAACTCAAGGGAAGAAACAAAACCGGAGACCAAAGGCGAAGAAGTCAGATAATAAAACTGCTTTAATAGAAGTTGATTTAAAGCTCCAAGCTCTGTTGCTTGATATAGAAGAGAAAGACAACACAATTTCAATGCCCTCTTCTAATAGACAACCGAAAGAACAAAAGAATGTCGTCATACCAGAGATCGTCGATCTTTTGAGTCCTTCCCTGTCTCTTAATTCCCGTAAATTTTCCAAGTTTAAACAAACTGTTTGTTCACAAATTGAGGTAGTTGATTTGTGTGATTCAGAAACTGATTTATAGCTCAAACATGAAGATGTAAGATAAGAAAACATTTTATGTATAAATAGTATTTATAATTTGTGAATCTATTTTCTTCTTGATTCATTTCTTATTCATCTTCACTACTTTGCGCTAAAACAATGAGACTTTGCTTACAGAGGAAACTAAGTAACTCGTGGTAGAGGAATTGATACCAAAACACGACACAAACTTGTATAACTAAAAATAGAATTAAGTTATTGGTTCTTGATCGGTTCGGGAACTTGTACAACTACGAAATGATGTTAACATATTGTAAATATTTTAGTCGTAATCTTAGTACTATTATTGAAAAAAGAGTCATCTTTCAAACACTTGAAGGCGAGGAGGGGATTCTTGTGAGAAAATTAGTAAGATGATAAGTAATAGTATATCTTTCAACAAAAAAAAAAAAAAAAAGATAAGTAATAGTATATACTTATCCTTAGGTGAATCTAATCGATCACATTCTTATATTATTCATAAATTGGAATAAAATAACAAATCTAAGGGTTACCCTTTCAACAAAAAAAAAATCTAAGGGTTACCAACTAACCATTTTTACAATGTAGTGAACTTTTTGGCCATGATAGCCCTAGACCATATTCATTAAACATTTTATTAAATTTTAGATATTTATTACAGTATTAATGATGTACCAAATATAACATATTTTGATTTGAAATTCTGTGTTGGCATTGTTATTTCTAGAAGATATTGGTAATCAAATAATGTAGAATAACCCTATAAGAAGAACTATCTCTGTGAAACTCTCATTACCCTTTCCTGTGGAAACATCTAAACAACCTAACAAAGTAAAATGGTAGAAACAAATAAGAGGTAATTAGAATTACTACTTCATATTATATTCTTTTTTTTTTGTTCATGGGTATTTGGTGAAATTAGTGTCTTGTTTTTGCAGGTTTGCAGTTGTTACAGGTAGTAATAGAGGAATTGGGTTGGAGATTTGTAGACAATTAGCTTCTAATGGAGTTTTTGTGGTTTTAACATCTAGAGATAAAAAGAGAGGAATTGAAGCTGTTGAAAATCTCAAAAACTCTGGTCTTTCAAATGTTGTTTTTCATCAACTTGATTTGTTGAATCCAACTAGTATTTCTATCATTTTTCTAGATTTCTTAGCTATTGTATTAAGAATTCAGATAATTTCGAATTTCTTCAAAATTATTAGATCAAACAAAATGATCCCATTAAAATGGTTGATAAATTGGTCATTTTAGTGCACAACAGTGCACTAGTGTTGTGCCACTTCAGTGCATTGTAGTCATTTCAAGTGTAGTCATTGGCAACACCTCTTCATTATCCGGTGAAAATTAAAGGTTCAAGAAATAAAATGGAAGAAGATGAACTGAATAAGTTATTTTCGTTTAAAACAAATGTGATTAGGTAATTTTTTTCAATAGATTTTAGCCATCCATGTAGAGGAATAACGTCCATCAGATTTACTTGAGGGCACTGTTACATCTACACAACGACGTTAACTTTTAATCTAAAGTTAAATCTAATATTTATTTAACGGTCAATCCTAGTCCACGACCCCCTGCCCCTTCCACAAACAATGTGGGATTATCCTAACAATCTCCCCCTCACACATTGTCTCGGGCTGAAAATTGTTATAACCGGGCTCTGATACCAATGTTGGGTGGTCTTGGGTCTCTCACCCCAAAAGCCAGCTCAAGAGGTAAGGTTTCTCCCACACTTATGAACACGCCCCTGCCCCTTCCACAACTAATGTAGGATTATCTTAACAGAGCGAACATGAGATATCTAGATTACACCACTTTCAAGTTTCTCACAAACAAAGTGACAATTGAGCTTGATGTGCTTTGTTCGTTCGTGGAGAACTAGATTGGCATATATGCATAGTCGTGATGTCACAAAAAACCTGAAAATGTTCTAGAATGAAAAAGTTTTTTACCATTAGAGCTTGGCCGTAAGGAAAGCATAAGCGCTCTCTAACTTACTAGTTCAACATTACTCCTTACTTATCTACAATTTTCCCATCTTTTGTATTTTAAGGAATAAGTTTGGAAGAAGTGAGCAAATTGACAATATAAACAATACTAATAACATAATTCAGTTCTTGGTTTCTTGATTATTTTGAGAACTTGAAAACAAAAACAACAACCCAGTAGACGTCTCTTTCGTACGTTCCATTGACTTTAAACAAGGATAAGAGTATCGAAAAATCTAGCAGTTTCCTTCTTGTAGGAATGTCTCCAAAGAAAGGAAGTTCTCTATATGATTAGTGACATTATAATAAGAAACGGATCCATGAGGTTGATGTACCATGTTCTGCTTTCCAGTATGTAAATTGTGAATCGTAATAGATTCATGTTCATTGTCAGTCCAATAAAGCAAAAGTTGGTCGGAGTAGCTAATAATGTCGTTGTCAATGATAGGCGATGAAGTTGGAAGAAGAAAAGTCTTCTTGATCCATTCTTGCTTCGTGTCGTTGGTGGATGTGTTGTTTAGTGTATACAACTGAACCTTCTGATTTTGTTTATCGGACTTCCTTGTTGTCACTCTGGCAAGACAGAGAGATCCCTTGAACTCCAACATATGACTAATATATGGTCTATTCCAAACAAATTTAGGTGGGAGTTGAATGACATGAAACTTCTCATCTTGGAGATTGAAAGCTACCAAAGAATGAATTCCAGTAAAGGGTTCCATTATAGAACTAGGACGATTTTTCATCGACCTTCATTACTTTCCTAGGGAATGAGCTATTAATATCTCTCCATGATTCGGTTCCTACTTCCTAATGTAAAAACCATGCAGTCAGACTCACCAAAATCTTGTATTCTTCTGTTACATTATTCATTCCAAACCCAAAACATCTAGCATAAGATTTTTTTGGAGGTGATATGACGAGTATTTGACGTCCGCTAGAGTTATATACCTCAATGATTTTATGTTCTTCGATAAAGAAACAAAACAAACCATTACAATAACCAATTATGTTCCTTACATAAGTATTTGTGATATTTTGACATAATTTACGGGGAGTGTAGTGTTTATCATGGCTAGTGTGACAGTATTTCTCTAAGGAGAAAAAGCTATTTTCTATAGCAACTGTTCCTCCTAGGGTACGGTTTGGTCGTATTGTATTTCCGAGATACTTTTGATATGCATATTGGATTTTAATGTCTCACCCGTCCAAACTAGATTCATGAGATTAGAAAATGCCTTCTTAGGTTTTTGTTTCCCCCAATCTCTGATCGGATATTGTTAACAAAAATGTTTTCAAAATGTATGAGATTTGTTTCCCAAGCCAATATCCTACAAATAGAATTTGACAAAGAGTGTGGTCAAACAGAATTGACGGGAGTCAAACCGAAATGCCCCCCCACTAAGAAAGAGATGGTATTTCTTTCTTCCTAGGACACGTTTCAGCTATAAGCAATTGAAACACGTGGTGACAGTATTTCACTGCCTTTTGTCCTATACATTCATTCAGTTAGTTACTTACTAGAGACAACCTTTTATGAAGGTCTTCCGACTGTGACTGACTGATTTATTATGAATCTTCTGAACAACCATCACAAATATTAGGTAGGTAATTTTTCGCTTTTAACTTTCTGACTAACTCTTCATTCTAGGGTTTATGATCTTGAATTGGTTTACGTTTGGTTTGTGCTGTTTTTCTTGTTTAACCTGTGAAGTTTTAAATCAGTAGGAGAGTAAGTGACTAGAATTGAATGATTTTGATTAGATGTTTGAAATGCATGTGAACTCAGAGTCCTTAATTTGTGAGATGATGTAAGGTTGTATCCTATCTATCTAGCTAGGTTTGTGAATTAGACCAGTGCTTATTGCTGTTAAGAGAGATGATTAAATAGCTGAATTTTGATATTGCCCATTGTTTTTTTTAAATGTTTTTGTTAATTATGTAGGATTTTAGTTTGTACAGAATGAATTGAACTTGTAAGTGTCGTGATTGTGGGAATAGTCCCCACATTGGAGAAGGGGGTGATTTACTCATTGCCATGAATTGAATCACCACAAACTTAACATGTTATCGGAGCTAAGTTCGCACGTGCTTCATGTCACCCAAAAGAAAACAAACAAGTGGTGGGGGTTCAAAGAACCAGATACATTAGGGAGCTTGTGAGGATAAGTCCTTCATGATAGAAGGGTGATCTAGTAACCAAGAATATGTCTAGGTCTTCTCCCCTCATTTCAGTTGGTTTTGAGTTGGATGCCCACAAACTTAATAGTTGGGGAGAAAAATAATCCTTTTTAGCTGCTTAAACATTCTTTATGCATACGTGAAACTTGATATAACTTTGGGTTTTGCTGGAAAGAGAAATATTTTGTAGAAGTATTTCAATAGTATAGAGTTTATCATTGTAATACTTTCAAAACTCATGGGAAAATTATGCAAATGCGAACATTATATCATTTTTTTTTCGTGAAATGATTCAGTCTATGGGTAATTTCTTCTAACATGGTTATGTACATGGTTACTGACATATAGGTTAAATGGACAATTCACCGGACTACTTACCGGAGGGTTGGACTGTGGAAACAAGAATTAGGAAGAGTGGTCCAAAGATTGGAGGAACGTACAAGGTGCCTAAATTCCGTTATGTGCAGACATCATTTTCATCTTTGATACCATCTTAAGGGTTTGCATACCCTAAAAACAATCAAGTTTCCTTGTTGGCTTAGAAGGCCTTGAATATCTTATCCATCCTCATGCTACGATTAACCTTAACATGAACTCCGCTAGCTGTATATTGAACTGACCATGCGATTAAAATGTAATATATAGAAAGTGTCAAATTCAAAATTTACTCGATATTGCAATGTGGAAGTTTTACACTCTGCTGGTTGAAGAGCTTGTAATAATGATAACTTTGGATTTTGGAAGAATTGAGCAAAAGATTTTTGTGATCTCGAAATCATATTTTCATGGATACTATGTTAACTTGTTGTTACTGCAGTGTTACATTGCTCCAGTGACTGGGGTTAGGTTCTGGTCCAAGAGAAAAGTATCTGAATATCTCGCAAATGGAAATCTCAGAAACACATGCAGATTGAAGAGACGACCTGAAATTCATGTGCCTTCTTCAAGCCAAGTTTGTGTATCCATTTCACCACTTCTTTGCTTTACACATGCTTTTGTGCTCCTAGAACTAACATGATTTGTTACTACAATTTTGATTATTCATGTACTGGTTAGGCCATAGTTGAATGCACGAAGAAGGCAGATGAAGAATTACCACCCGGATGGACCAAGATAACAAAATTTAGAAAAACAGGAGATAAGGCCAGAAAAGATTCGGTACGCCATAACTAGTTTGTGCTTGCAGGTTAACGAGTATATGGGTTGTCCCTTTTTTTTTACTTTGAAAAATGTGTTCATGCTCATCAGTCGTCATCTTTGGCTGTAAATAGATTTGATCCTTTAATGTATTTCAAAACTATCCTTTAATTAGCTCATTCCAAGATACATTTATAACTGATACATAATTGCTACAGTATTACGTCGATCCTGCAGCCAGATACGTCTTCCGCTCGAGGAAGGATGCTTTTCGCTATCTTCAGACTGGGGAAATTCGAAGGCTCGCACTCAAACCGAAGAATGGATGTTTCAGTGACTTTGAATTTGTTGATAAGAATTCCGTACGTACTTACCGTTTTCTCCTGAATAAATTTCTTGTGCTTCTTGTTTTCTGGGTCATCAAGATAAGCTCTTGTGAGATCCTTTTAATCTTACTTTTTCATGCATAGTAAGTGAAATCATATTGTATTTCACACTGTAGAGTAGGCCTTTACAACTAAACCACATATATCTTGTTATTAGTTTATCCTGACTTTCAATTCTAACCCTCTTCTATATCTCGCTTAGACCCCTACAGCTGCCAAACGACAGGGAGTGGAAAATGGTACAAATAAAAGGTGTCTTTCAAGTGGTCAAAGCTTGAAGACGGATGAGAAGATAATAAGAAATGAAATCCTGGAGCCATTTCTAGAGAAGGAACACACAACAGTATTTGAGCATTCTCAGATTCAAAGTGAATTTCTAAGCTTTCTTTGAATAGTGTCAGATTATTTCTCTTTTCCATTTCCACATACTATAATGTATATTCTTCCGGGCTATCTCTGAATGAAAATTATACAGATCTACGATCCGTGATTGTAGACTTCCCAGATATTTTTTATGCTACCAAAAGCTAGGCGCCTAGGCCTGGAAAGGATAGGTCATATGGTCACACACAATTTACATCATCCAACATACATACCCGTGTTAGGTTTAAAGGAAACCACAAGTGAGGTTGTCTTTTGATTGTGAGAGTGGCCTCACAAAGGCAAAGATTAGTCTGGTCGGCTTTTTCGCTCATCGCCAGTTGTTTCTGTTATGCTGTTTTTAATGACGGTCAGATGGGATGGTTGTTGAGAACAATGAAGGCCTCTTTTAGTAACTTGTTCCTGGTTTGAACCTTCTCTTTTGCAGGTACTCAATGTGCTAAACTGAGCAGCTTCATGTCTCCAAAGTTTGAGAACTCCAAGAAAATGCCGGGAAGAGAGCTCAGTTCTACTCTCAGTCTTGTTACGGCTCTACCAGCTACTATATCATCTTCAGAGGAGCAGCACCAGAACAACCTTACGGAGGGAGAAAAACAAAGTGGAAACAAAAAGACACAGATTAAGTCAAGCAGAAATAGCGACAATACAGAGCTTAGTTTTCGGCGTAGGACATCTAAACGACTGGCTGGAATTAGTCCTGATCCTGTTCCCGACCTGAAAATTCGCAAGCGGAAAAGTCAGGTTTCACATGTACTTGAAGCTAATCCAAGTAAAGAAGTAAAAATAACCGAGTCGGCTGATCAGGTAGCAGAGCAGGTAGATCAAATCTATTCTAATCGAGAATCAAATCCCACAATTAGTTCCACTGAAGGCAGAAAAGTTCCAGCGGAGTGTGAGAATCAGCACGACAAATCTACCCACAAGGATGGGAATATTCTTTTAATTGAAGAACAGACAAGAATACATGCTCCTGAAAATAACGAATATGCAAAGAAGGCGAACGAGAAGCAAAACTTTGACGAATTCCAGTATCTTTTGCGGTTTGGGGATTCATGGCCAGATCCATGCATAGAATTTGCTTTCAAAACTCTTACAGGTGCAATACCAGTTGAAGATAATATAGTGATTGAAGATTATTTCCTACATCAACTTGGTTCTTCGTCAGTTCAAAACCATAAAACCAATGACCCGATCCTACCAGACACTGAAGTAGATGTATTTAGTCAAGCTAGTGAGCTTTTTCCATTAGATACATCGGAACTGCCGCTTCCTGCTCGTTCTCCTTCCTCAGTTGGAGAAAAATCAGGCAAGCATGAACTGATTAGGTTTGGAGGGAATTGAGTGGAACAATCTCTCCAGGAACCAGATGAGAGTATGGGAAAAAAATCCAGTTGTGTACACAATTGCTATGTTTCTGTAAATATTCTAAGGTGTTTGTATTAAGTGATCCCTTTTGTATTAAGATGTGTAGAATGTAGAACGTGCGAAACATCGCAATGGTTCTTTTCAAACAAAAATGTGGAGTAATACAGTTTTGGATTTTGATACTGAGCATTTTCCAAATTGTCTCGTGGTAAAAGCATAATATTATGCATTTTTACATAGCATTTGACGAACAAATTAATAGACAATGTAACATTTTGAGGCATTTGCCAAACATAGTAGACATATAACATTGTGACTTATTGTTTTGACGACAAAACAATATGTTATGCAATTTACATCTTAGTGCATTTTTCAATTTGCCTTGGAAATCGGTCATAAAGCATTTTTCGAGTTATGCAATTTACCTATCGCATCTTAGTGCATTTTTCAATTTGCCTTGGAAATCGGTCATGAAGCATTTTTCGAAAATTTTAAATGAAATTTTATTACCCCGAAAATTCGACAAAATGTACATTTTTCATTTATTTTGTACTCCCCAAAATTTTATGTTTAACCCCTAAAGGCCCCCCCCCCCCCCCCCCCCCCCCTAAATCTCTCCTTGTATATATAGTCATTTCTGTGCTGCAAATACCATTTCCCACTTTAAACTTTTCAAATTGCAGAAGTTCTCTCAGACTGGGTTCACAGCCACACACACACACGCTATTTGCACCATTTCTCCATAATAGGCAAAAGATACAAAATTTTAGTATTCAAATTGTTGAGAGATGGGGGTGAAAAACCTGTGGGATATATTAGAATCTTGCAAGAAAACTCTCTCTCTTCACCATCTCCAGTATGTTTCTTAACCCCCCAAAATCTCCAGTTTGATTTCACCATCTCCAGTTTTTGTTTTTGAATTCTAATCCATTTGGTGTTTGATTTTTAACAGGAACAAAAGGGTTTGCGTAGATCTATCATGTTGGATTGTTCAACTTCAAAACGCCAACAAAAATCAGTCTTCAATCAAAGACAATACTTACCTCAGGAACCTCTTTCACCGTCTTAGAGCTCTTCTTGCCTTGAATTGTAGTGTTATATTTGTTACTGGTTTGCCCCCATCTCTCTATTTCTCTCTAAAAAATGAAATCCTTTTATGGGTATCCTCAGTTTTACTCAGAAACAATAAATGGGTTTTCTATTTCAGTGGAAATTACTAGTGGGTATCTGTTTTTACATGAATTCTTTGCTTGTGAAATGCTATAAATGATATGATCTAAAAAAAAGTTCTGTTTTTTATTTGAAATGGGCATTTAAATTGTTTTGTTTTCTTCAAGCTTAACTTAGCATAATAAGTCACAACCTTGATCAATCCCCGGAATGTAACACTCTTGAGTAAGGGTAACTTTCACAACAAGTGAGGGTTCTATCGGTACTTAGAGTTACGAAAACAAAAGCTATTGCACTTATTTAAATGACATTACTTAAGTGATGTTTACTTATAAAGTGCTACAACTTATGAAAACAAAAACCCATTATGTATTTGTTTTTGTTGCAGATGGATCGATTCCTGCAATCAAGCTATCTACTTATAGACGTCGTCTGGGGACAGGTGGAGAGGTAGAGCATTCATGGACAATTTTTTTTTTTTTTTTTTTTTTTAAATCTTTTTCTTTCTTGAGTCCTTGGTTTTACCAACACTCGATAATACTATCAAGACAGGTTACACGAGATGAGACTAACACGAACAAGGTGTCGTCACTTCGAAGGAACATGGGTTCTGAGTTTTCGTGTATGGTCAAAGAAGCCAAAGTTCTTGGCATGGCTCTTGGGATCCCATGCTTAGATAGGTAATCTTCACTTCAGTTGTATGTGTTATCTTGAAGCCAGAGATGATGTAGTAGTTAATCCTATGCTCACCACAACTAATTACAAATAAAAAAGCGTGTAAGCAATTAGCAATAACAACACTTATAGGTCAAGGATAGAAGTGGCATATCCACAAAAAGGACTCATAAAACAACTTACAGATATATGTTATCTTGAATTCGACCATTGTCTAGTAATATTTGGTTTTCCACTTCACTGAAATGATATTTCTTTCTCAGCCTTGAAGAAGCCGAAGCACAATGTGCTCTGTTGAACTCAGAATCATTATGTGTAAGTCAATAGTGTTGTTGTTGCATTTTGGTCCCTAATGTTAACAAAATAGTATTGTAATTTTTCTTACATTTTTCTCCAGGATGGTTGTTTTACCTCAGACTCGGATATCTTCCTTTTTGGTGCTAAGACAGTGTACAGAGATATGCATTTAGGTTGGTTTCATTATGACTTATTTGATTGCTTTTCTTTTCAACCAAATTGTATGATGTTTGTACTTATCAAGAAACTCTTTCTATGATAGGAGAAGGTGGTCATGTAGTTTGCTATGAAATGAGCGACATCGAACAAAAGCTTGGATTTGGAAGAAACTCACTGGTATGTTTTCTAGGATTATGTGGTGATTGGTGAATTTATTCTTTAGATCACTAGGCAATCAAATAAGTATTATTGTGATGTTATTTTACATGACATATTAACATCCAAACCTGGTGATGTAAATACGTTGGTAGAAGCTTCTTTGAAGGTTTACGATCTTTAGAATAAAGAAATCACTAAATTCACAGTCAGAACTCTTAATGTGATAATAGAATTAAAAGCTCTTCAATGTTGCTCATACTCTTATAATTAGTTTTCATCCTTTGTTCTTGTGTTATATGTTTTGTAACTTGTCCTCAGATTACTCTTGCAATTCTTCTTGGTAGCGACTACTCTCCTGGCGTTAATGGGCTTGGACCGGTGAGTAAGAACTACTTGCTTTTTAAAGTTGTGTGGGTTGATTTAAACATAGGCAATTTTCCAATTTACACGGAATGGATGGATATTTCCACCACCTCTTCCTCCCTTCTTTCTCCACACATTTTATTATTCTTACATTTAACTTTTTTGTATCATGTGTCTGTATGAATATTTTTAATGTTTCTAAAGGATGCAGGAAACCGCCTGTAAGATTGTGAAATCAATTGGGGACAATATCATCCTGCAACGAATTTCGTCTGAGGGACTAGAGTTTGTAAAGAAGAAAAAAGGGTCGAAAAAACATGAAAAAGTCCTCAATGCCAACAAAGAGAAAAATTTGGTTCACGTACAGAACCTTACTGGTTAGTATCGAAAACCTTTAGCTAGAATTTTGTTTGTTTTCAGATCAAATTTGCAGTTATGAGTTCATTTGGCATGGGTTCTCTCAGAATATTTTCCAAAATGAACATAAAAGATAGAGTAACCTCGCAGCATGTAACACGAAAAACTGGATATCATTACATTAGGGACCACGTGTTGGTTACAAATCCCACATCTAGGAAGTCCTGCATCGCTAAAACTAGCTCACCCCTCTTTGAGTTTTAGTAGTTTTTTGTTATTTGAAATGATAATGAATTTAACCCACAACTATTATATTCTCTTTTCTTAGTGAATGAGCAGAATCCGGTACAGGATGATCAGTTCTTGCAAGTGATTGATGCATATTTGAAACCAAAATGTCACTCACCCGACTCAGATGCGGTGTATAGGTACCTTTTTTTGCAAAAAGTTACAGTATATGTTACCTACTTCTTTTTCCCTCTGTAGCCTTGTGAGCCTAAATAGAGACCAAAATCTCATACTCCGATCACTATCTTATTGTAAGATGAGTTAGAAACCCTGTTGAGGAATTCCTGTTTTTCTGTTTCAGAAGTTCTAATTTGATGAATTAGAAAAATTTGTGTGCTTATTTGAGTCTTATTTGACCTCAACATTATTATAATTTGAGATGTATGAATGTATCCTTGTTATTATATGTTGCGAGGGATTTCTTGTTGTACTAGTACTATACTACTATTAATTACTTCTTATCTCACAGAGTACTTCCCCAGTACCCATTTCAGCGCAGCAAGCTTCAACAAGTATGTGCTGAATCTTTCGGTTGGACTCCCGAAAAAACAGGTCATATTTTCCTCTCTGATCAGAATCATTTATAGTGAGTTTTACAAATGCATAACCATGGATATTTTCTTAAAATACTTCTAAAAAAATATCACTTGGAGTAACAATTACTTGGTACTTGGTATATATGGTTTTACCCGAGTTATTAATATTTGTCACATGTGATAGACGACCATAAGATAATAAATTCATGGGCAATGCTGAGGATGGTTTCTTCTTAGATGCAAGTAAAAAAAAATTATATTTGATAGAACACGACATCCTAAAGTCAGTATTGAAGTTCATTGTCAGATTGTCTTCAATCTTTCTTTTTCGTAAGTTTCGACTTAATCTTTTTCTCCTTTATAACTAGATGAGTATATCCTTCCCAAGATTGGCGAGAGAGACCTCAGACGATTTGCCAACCTGCGTTCAGTTTCTTCAGAACTAGGAGTTCTCCTTCCATTGCACGAGGTACCTGTCTCTTTCGAACTAGATTTGCTAATACATTCCATCACATTTTTAACTCATATTTCTAATACTAAAGTTTTTTTTTATGTGTTGAATGTTAGGGATTGTGCACGGCTAAAATTATGATTAATTTGGTGTTCTTTACTTGGATGCAAGCATGCAACATTATAAACTATTTTCTTAGTTAGTCCATGTGAATTTGTTGAAAGAGCATAGTCGTTTTTGGCTTTAAAATGCCTGAAATTATTGACACCTTTTCTTTCCAAATTAACTACGCTAACCACAATTAATCCATATAACACATATGTAATTATGATATAGGTATTCACGTTGTGTCGGAACTCAAAACGTTGAGTAGAAAAGCCAAATTAAATGGGATAGGATTGTGAATGTTATATTTTCTTCTCCCAGTTATTAGGTCTTTCAAATTTACTTACAATTTTACCTTTAGATCAAATATACCTTCTCATATAATACCACGAGAAAACGTTAATTAGAGTTGTATGTTATAGTTCCAACACGATCTTGTGCATACACGCAGGATTTACAATATCACATTGTACACATTTCATGAGTGTCTGTATGAGTATCCAAGAATTTAACATGACAAAAATAGTATAAAGGACTTCCCATGTTGCATTTGCAATTAGTTCCCATGCTACCCGCCTATTTCTCTAGTGGAACAGGTTCGTCGAAGCTGAATCCGTTTGTGTTCATAATGAAGTATATTAACATGGAAGAAAATATCCTTGATTTGCAGATGCCGGTGAGTTGTCCTATATCTTCGATAATCAAGCAGAGGAAAGTGCAGGGGAAAGATTGTTTTGAGGTGGCCTGGGAGCATCTGAATGGGCTGGAAATTTCTATTGTCTCAGCCGATCTCATACAAAGGTAATGGCAAACAATTTTTATTCCTATTGGTTTGGAGCAACAAATAGAAATTTCCACCTTCTTGACTTAGGTTTTTCATAGTTCTTGAACCTCTACCTTCACCTTATTTTTAACCTATGTCCCTAATTTAAAATACAGTAATACTTGTTGGGCAATTTTTATATGAAAAACTCTATATGAACAAGGCCCCTGAATCCCATTGTTTGCCCCGACCTTGCAGTGCTTGTCCTGAAAAGATTGAAGAGTTCAAAGAGAGAGAAACTCAAGGGAAGAAGCAAAATCGGAGACCAAAGGCGAAGAAGTCAGATAATAAAACTGCTTTAATAGAAGTTGATTTAAAGCTCCAAGCTCTGTTGCTTGATATAGAAGAGAAAGACAACACAATTTCAATGCCCTCTTCTAATAGACAACCGAAAGAACAAAAGAATGTCGTCATACCAGAGATCGTCGATCTTTTGAGTCCTTCCCCATCTCTTAATTCCCGTAAATTTTCCAAGTTTAAACAAAATGTTTGTTCACAAATTGAGGTAGTTGATTTGTGTGATTCAGAAACTGATTTATAGCTCAAACATGAAGATGTAAGATAAGAAAACATTTTATGTATAAATAGTATTTATAATTTGTGAATCTATTTTCTTCTTGATTCATTTCTTATTCTCATCTTCACTACTTTGCGCTAAAACAATGAGACTTTGCTTACAGAGGAAACAAAGTAACTCTTGGTAGAGGAATTGATACCAAAACACGACACAAACTTGTATAACAAAAAATAGAATTAAGTTATTGGTTCTTGATCGGTTCGGGAACTTGTACAACTACAAAATGATGTTAACATATTGTAAATATTTTAGTCGTAATCTTAGTACTATTATTGAAAAAAGAGTCATCTTTCAAACACTTGAAGGTGAGGAGGGGATTCTTTTAAGAAAATTAGTAAGATGATAAGTAATAGTATATACTTATCCTTAGGTGAATCTAATCCATCACATTCTTATATTATTCATAAATTGGAATAAAATAACAAATCTAAGGGTTACCCTTTCAACAAAAAAAAAATCTAAGGGTTACCAACTAACCATTTTTACAATGTAGTGAACTTTTTGGCCATGATAGCCCTAGACCATATTCATTAAACATTTTATTAAATTTTAGATATTTATTACAGTATTAATGATGTACCAAATATAACATATTTTGATTTGAAATTCTGTGTTGGCATTGTTATTTCTAGAAGATATTGCTAACAAATAATGGAGAATAACCCTATAAGAAGAACTATCTCTGTGAAACTCTCATTACCCTTTCCTGTGGAAACATCTAAACAACCTAACAAAGTAAAATGGTAGAAACAAATAAGAGGTAATTAGAATTACTACTTCATATTATATTCTTTTTTTTTTTGTTCATGGGTATTTGGTGAAATTAGTGCCTTGTTTTTGCAGGTTTGCAGTTGTTACAGGTAGTAATAGAGGAATTGGGTTGGAGATTTGTAGACAATTAGCTTCTAATGGAGTTTTTGTGGTTTTAACATCTAGAGATGAAAAGAGAGGAATTGAAGCTGTTGAAAATCTCAAAAACTCTGGTCTTTCAAATGTTGTTTTTCATCAACTTGATTTGTTGAATCCAACTAGTATTTCTACCTTGGCTGATTTCATCAAAACCCAATTTGGGAAGCTTGATATCTTGGTAAAATCATATTAACCCTGTCCTCTTGATTTGACTAAACTTATTTTTTCAGATCCAGGAATATTTCGATCATGTAGACTATTTTCACTGAATATTGTTTTATTGATTTGTAAATTTAAGTGGATACCATAAAAATGACAAACGTCTTCGTAAAAACTGTTTGATTGTGCAGGTGAATAATGCAGCGATTACAAGTGGTACAATAGTAGATGTTGAAGGGTTTAAGGCTAAGGCACAATGGTTTCGTGAGGTAATAACTATCTTATATGCGCATTGCTCATGGTGTGTGTGTGTGTGTGTGCGCGCGCGCGGGAGAGATATAGCATGTCTCTAGATAATAAAATAAAAATTGTTTTTTCATCGCTACCATTTTTGTTATTATATAATCGTTGTTTTCAAAATAATAAATGGACAGTCAGAAAGGCAATTGTTTCGTTTACCATTGTAACTCACATTTAGTATTAGGAGTCCCAATTAAATTTGACACTGTATCTCCATAATATGATCTCAGCCGTACTACTGACCTAAAAAGATGAAATTTGTTGTCAATACAGCACAATGAGAAACTCAGTTTCAAAGAGAACATATTAGAGACATATGAGTTAGCAGAAGAATGTCTGAAAACAAATTACTACGGTGTTAAAACTGTGACGGAAGCCCTTACTCCTTTTCTTCAACTATCTCATTCGCCAAGAGTTGTCATTGTTTCGTCCTCCATGGGCCAATTGAAGGTATTCTTTCTTAGTCCTTACACATCTTCAACACACTACTTCTGATACCATATTAGAGTCTGTTGGGCCTAACTCTCCTTCAAAATCTTTTTTTAAATAGAGGGTTATTCGTCGTGACTCATCAACTTTTACATATTTTAGTTTCTGAGCGATGTGGGATAATGCTAATTGATTATTTATTTTCATCAGAATTTCTCAAATGAAGGGGCAAAGGAAATACTCAGTAATGTTGATGAGTTAACAGAAGAGAGGATTGAAGAAGTATTGAAGATGTTTCTTAAGGATTTTAAAGAAGGATTATCAGAAACAAAAGGATGGCCAGATGTTGCTGCTTACACAATTTCTAAATCAGCTTTGAATGCATATACAAGGGTTTTAGCAAAGAAATTTCCAAGTTTTAGGGTAAATTGTGTTTGCCCTGGTTTTGTGAAAACAGATCTTAATTTACATACTGGACTTTTAACTGTTCAAGAAGGTGCTAATAATCCAGTAAGTGTTGCTCTTTTACCAGATGAAGATAAATCTTCTGGTCTCTTCTTTGTTAGAGGACAAGTAGCAGAATTTTGATTCACCATCAAGAACAAAGTTGGTCAAATTTATTTTGGACTATTTATGTATGATCACAATGACAAACTATTTTAATTACTAATAAATTTAAAGTTTATTAAGCTCATAATAAAAATGTCTTTTTATTTTTCCTTGTGATCACTTGAGGCTTGTGCTGTTTTAGTTGTCAATTTGGTTTTCGTTATAAGATTATTTACGTGAGAGGGTAAGTAGACGAAGCGATAAATGTATGATTATAGTAATGAAATATTTTGATTCAAGAAACTTTTATCGTGGTGAAAAGTTTATTTGTAACACCACGAAACTGTTTACTCAATTGGTTGGCACCTCTTCATTATGACTTGGATGTCTTGAGTTCAAAATTTGTATTACTTAATGCCTCCTTGATCCTTAAGAAACAGATTTAGCGTCTCTAAAGCAGCTTTGAATGCATATACAAGAATTTTAGCAAAAAAATTCCTACTTTTCGGGTAAACTGTGTATGTCCAGGTGCTGTCAGAACCGATGCTACTTAAGGTACTGGACTCTTGACTGTTGAAGAAGGTGCTAAAGATCCTGTAATGGCTGCTCGTTTACGGGACGATGGACCTTCAGGTGTCTTTTTTTTTCGCAGGCAAAGGTTTCTGAATTCTGATTCTTCATATGAATTTGATATACTAAACTAAAGAACTTATTGTGGTTTTATTAATAATCTTGTGAAAAAGCCTTGTAGTTTGATGACATAGATTGAACTCTCTGGCAAATTTCTTAAATCGATCTATTATTTCACTTTGAGTTGTGCATATACAAATGGTTATTGCTGTATAATCTAGCAAATTTCGTCATTTTGGATGCTATTTTGGGGTTTGGTTAACCTTCTCGAAATATTATAACATATCAGTCGAGAACAATATTTCGCTCTTCCACCATGTCCAATGTTTAAAAACAACTCTTCTAACCGAAATAATGATCTTTCTCTATAAAGATCTCAATTGACGTTATGTGTTTATGAACAAATCCAATTTACAAAATTAAGGCGAAAATCTTGGTTCAAAAGGTATGTCAATATTTTGTAGTCTTTGAGCTCCTTGTGGAAACTAAGCAAATCCGTACAAACCCAAGTAAACAATATGTGTGTTGTTGTAAAAATGGATGCAAACCTTACCTTCGGGGAGTTGAAGCCTAAGGGAAATGCTAAGTGTACAAAGAATCTTTGACAAGATTCTTGACACGATGAGTCACACGGGTAAAAGGACGACCCAGATGAAAGTCAAACTTTAAAAAACTTTGAATTTCATTTGTCTTTTAGTGAAAATGACTCGTCATGTCAAGGATTTTGTACATGTAGCAGTGTAGCACTCCCGGAAGCCTAAAAAGAATCCATGGACTTTTCAACAAAAGAAAATTTGGTTTATAAAGGAAATTCTATCAACTTATATTTTTAGCCACATAACTGCTAAAAAACATGGATTCTTTTTGTTTTTGTTAAAATTATCATCATAGCTAGGTAAAACGCAAACAAGAGCGTAGACTTAACTGTGTTTTCCCCCTTAATCTTTCAGTCGTTTCTTGAATAAGTGTTTGCACTTTCTCATATGGAAGGTAATTCGAATTATCATTACCTAAAATAAGATGTAAAAAAGAATCGGCATGGAATTGACAGTTGTTGCACCTAACAATGCTTTCAGTTTACCACTTGACTGTTTGTTGTACTTGACAAATTATGGTTTACCCAATTATCGTTTAAAGTCACTATAGCTAAAAAAACTACATAGAATTTATCATTTCACTATTTGTTGTATTTATCACCACTCAGAATTCATCTACTTTACATATTCTAGTTGCTAGTTGTTGTCGTTTGATTTGTAATTCATATTATGAGATTATTTATGTATTTTGGTCAGGTGCGGAGAAGTATAATGGTATCTTGACGGTTTAGGTTAGTCCATGGTGTAAACTTAAATAACCAATTAAGTAGAGGTAAACTCAAATACCAATTAACACTGAGGGGGTAAAGTTAAAACTGTCTACAAAAACTCAGAAGCTGAAGACTTTCCAACCCCCTCAAGGCCCCAAGTCCTCAACCACTCTCTCTCTCTCTCTCTCTCTCTCTCTCTCTCACTCTCTCAGGCAACACTTAATACTAAAATGGCAGACACCAGCAGGAGAAGGTATTTAAGTTTCTTTTAAGTACTTTGAATTCTTCCATGTTTACCTTTAAACCCACTTTTTCTTTTGCAGGTATGCAATTGTTACAGGTGCAAATAAAGGAATTGGATTGGAGATTTGTAAACAATTAGCTTCTAATGGAATTTTTGTAGTTTTAACATCTAGAGATGAAAACAGAGGAATTGAAGCTGTCGGAAAACTCAAAAACTCTGGTATTTCTGATGTTGTTTTTCATCAACTTGATGTGATGAATCCATCAAGTATTTCTTCCTTGGCCGATTTCATCAAAACCCAATTTGGGAAGCTTGATATATTGGTAAAATCACTAAAACCCTAACTTTTTCAGTGTAATTCATAGATGTTCTGGCTGTGTTCTTCTAAAACCTTGAATTAGATATAAAATATGTGGTACTTTTCATTTTCTATGGGAAGAAAAAACCCCAAAATAGGTAAGTTCAAGAAAGCAAGATTAAGAACCACTAAATAATTGGTGACTGCATCCAATGGAACTTTAAGTTAGTTCAATGGTGAGTAATATCTCATACGAGGAAGGTCTATTGTTCGATCTGCTTGAATTATCAGCTCATTAGTTGAAACGTAATCATACATTAATAATTAATGAATAGTTTATAAGGTTTTGGGTGCTCATCGGAACTTCTGGGTTGCTAATGATATTGTCTGCTTCGGCACTTCTATATTACGTCTTTAAAACAAGTCACTATGAAAGGATGCTTAATCAATTATAAGGGCTACCATCCACAGACCATGCTAAATAGGGATCATCGTGTTGATGATGTGCTATAGGCTTCTAAGAACCTTCTCGGGTGCTATTGTTACTGACCCCTTTGGCACTTCTGGGACTCATGGGTCTAAAAGGCTTCACTAGGAAAGGATGTTTAATCCCTTATAAAGGGCACCACACCTCAAAAGTTATGCCTCCCGTCAACATGGATCGTTGATATATCAACTAATTAGATTGTATTTAGTATACATGTAGTCACTCCTAATCTTATTCGTACATAGAAGTTTTACTTTATAAAATGATTTTCTTGATTAAGTATATTGAAGTCTGCAATGGTGATTACCAGATTATGGTACTCTTAAATCAAATCAAAACCATATTAAACCTTGTATACTTAATCCGCGGACTTTCTCAATACCATGTTGCAATGTGGCAACTTTTCCTTGTGGGTGCTAATTTTCTGCTCTATGTACAGGTGAACAATGCGGGGATTAGTGGAGTTACTGTAGATGCTGATGGTTTAAAGAAAATGGAAGAATATGATGCGGTGAGTCCCTCTCATTTGCAATTTGAAAATGATAATTCTACTTTATAGGGACGATATCTTAAAGAAGTTAAAGGTGAATGAGTCCCTAATTTGTAATGAAATATTGCTATTGATAGAAATAGTCATTTCAATGGCGTATTGACGATATGACAATTATCTATTGGCCAAGACGCCAGATTCATACTCGTACTAGCTCGACAGAGCCACTAAATTAGATGGATCTGAGAAATAGATATTAGCTCGACAAATTGTCAAATGTCGAAGGTTTAAACAAGTAGCATTACCCTCTAGGATTAGGATTTATAATGTTTCAGTTTAATTACTTTTATTACCATATAAGTTTTTTTGACATATGTGAAGAAAGAGAAGTTCGATTGAAGATCTTTAATATTGCAGCGAAAAGAGAACTCGGGCTTTGAAGAAATTATGATAGAGACCTATGAGTTGGCAGAGGAATGTCTAAAGACAAATTATTATGGTGTTAAAGCTATCACTAAAGCTCTTATTCCTTTTCTTGAACAATCCAATTCAGCGAGAATTGTGAATGTTTCTTCCACGTCTGGGAAACTCAAGGTATGTGATCCTGATCCTAGAAAATTAGTTATAAAGATTTAAGTCCTACTAAAAGCCGAGACCCTAAGCTATCAAGGTAAGTGATCCTGATTTCGTAATCTTGTTTTACTTCAGAACATCCCAGATGAAAAGGTGAAGGAGACATTTAGTAGTAATATTGATCAGTTAACAGAAGAGAGAATAGATGAGGTTCTAAATCTATTTCTCAAGGATTTCAAGGAGGGTTTGTTAAAAACAAAAGGATGGCCTACTTGGTCAGCTTATACCATCTCTAAAGCAGCTCTAAATGCATATACAAGAATTTTAGCAAGAAAACTTCCGACTTTTCGGGTGAATTGTGTGTGTCCAGGTTATGTCAAAACGGATATTACTTACGGTACTGGACTCTTGACTGTTGAAGAAGGTGCTAAAGATCCTGTAATGGCGGCTCTTTTACCGGACGATGGACCTTCTGGTGTCTTCTTTTCGCAGGCAAAGGTTTCTGAATTTTGATTCTTCATATGAATTTGACTAAAGATGGTATATATAATAATGTGTGGTTTTGTAACTATGTGGGAAGGCCTTGTTGTATGGAAGACAAACTGAATACGTTTTTGTAAGAAAATGTGTTTTTTCATGCTTCTCTATTAATATAGGTTCCCTCCGCATTATACGACGTGTCACAAAACAAACCAACATTAAAAACAAGAGTGATGCTACCTTGCCCTCTCCTTACACCTCCAGCTACACCTCCTTTGACCATCTCTCTGTTCATTAATCATCTTGTTATAGAGATACGTGTGTGGCGATCTAGACAAGTTTTGAGAATTTCAAAATTAACACATAAAAGGGTGTAGTAGAAGGTGTAAATGGAGGACAGTGTATCATTTTCCTAAAATAAAAGGAAGGCAAAAACTCTCAAAACTATCGCATATCGTGCTGTGTGCATAGAGCGAACTATTCTTTCGCCTTTTACCTCCTCCCAGCATACAAAAAAGGATCATGCAACAAAAAAAAAAAAAACATACAAAAAAAGGAAAACTATGAAAATTACTAAATTGATTTTGGATCTATTATTTCATTTTGTAGTGTTCATACATATAAACTATTTTTGAAGCATCATGTAGCATCCCTTCTCTACCATTTCCTATGTTTTGAAAATAACCGTCCTATTGGAAATTATGATATTTTTTTGGCAAAGATAGAAGATATTGTATGTTATGAACAAACCAATTCAAGAAGATGTTGTATATTATGAAGAGCCCCAATTCAAGAAATTAGGCAAAGTTTTACGTGTTTGTCTTCGTTAAAAAGATAGGCCAATGTTTCTTTAAGTTTCTGTTGATCACCGTATCTAGATAAAACACTAAACAAAATGGGGGAATATTTGTGATTTCATTTTTCATTTTTTTTTTCCTAAAAAGTATTTTAACTTTCTCAAATGAAAGCTAATTGGAATTATTATCACCAAAATAAGTAAGAAGAATTGGCATGGAGTAGACCATTTTTGCAACTAACAACTAAAACAAGAAGGTACATAAGAATATTACTAAGGTATCAAACAAAATTTCTTCATAATTGGGATTTGGGAAGGTGTTGTTCAAGGCTAAAACAAAAGGCATGACATTTACCACCCAAGTGAGTCAATGACCCCATGATTTGATGCACTTAACAAATTATCGTTTGAAATAACAATCACTGCCTTAAAAGGCATGTAATTTACCACTCCCCCAAAGAAAACAAAATCCTACACCATTTACTACATTTACTAAGTTATTGTCTGAAATAACAGTCTTGTGTTGGTTAATGATTATCTCTCACAAAATTATATCACAACAAAAACTCTCGTACTGATAACGTATTATAGAATCGCTATAACCACTCTGGAATGCTAATGGTATTGTCTTCTTTGACACTTCAAGAAATGAACGGTTAATTCCTTATAAAGGATACCACACTTTTCTTCCCAAATTTTTTACCTGTATATCTGTAACGGTCTATAACGTTACAACAGTTGGGTATTAACGTTATTAACAGCCTTCTTGGTCCCACCACCGCTGTCAAATTAGTTTCCTACCGAACTCTCTCTCTCTCTCTAGATCTGAGCTTCTTTCTCCTCCCCCGCCTCGAAATTTATATAATCCTCGAACAAGTCCCACCATTTTTTGCAACTTTAAGATCTGAAGAATTTTTTTTTCTTTCTCTTCTGAATTTCATTTCAGTCCAGATTATTCAAATTCCTGCAGGTAATTAAACACCCCAAAACTGTCTTCTTTCCTTCTCCTCTTCTTTCTAATTCCTTCTCTAACTATCAAATTCGATTTAGACTCTCTCCTTCATTACTTCTTTTTGCAATATTCACTGTCTCTGGGTTGAATTCATCATTGTTTATTTACCCTAGAATTATTTATCTCCCAAATTTGGTCTTTTTATATAAACTACTATTAAACTTCCCAATTTATCAAATTCAAATTCAGTTCTTTGAGAACAATTTGTCATGGTGGTTTCTTATTAGTCTCTAAATTGATTGATAACTCAATTGGTTAAGACAGTAACCCTAGTTGATTTTGTTGAATTTTGACCTAAGTTTGGAGTGATGGTGAGATTTTTTGGTTTTGGTATGCAGACATTAGTAAGAATGGCTGCAAGGAATCCAAGTTTGATTGCTTTATTTGATGTTGATGGCACACTTACTGCCCCAAGAAAGGTAAATATGGGTTTTTTTTTTCATGATGTTGATTTGCTATTAGACAAACTAGCTGGGTTGTCTCTTGTTTGCTAATCTGAGATGAAACTTCTCTTACTACAGGCAGTGACTCCAAAGATGTTAGAGTTCATGAAGAACCTAAGAAAGGTAATCGATAACTTAATGGTATTGTTTTGTTATGAAGAAAGTAAATGTAGTACCATATACCTTGAGATCTAATGGTGGGATTTCGAAAATCAGGAAGTTACTATTGGTGTCGTTGGAGGATCCGATCTTGTTAAAATAACGGAGCAACTTGGTAACTCGGGTATGCTCCGACTTACTCAGATAAACTACGTCATGCCTATAGCTTCATTTTGTGCTTATAAAGATGCTCGCAATCGAATATTTTTACCCATTTGTTGTTTATGCAGTTCTTCATGATTATGATTATGTATTTTCTGAAAATGGTCTTGTTGCTCACAAAGCTGGGAACCTAATTGGAACCGAGGTACTTCTACTTTCTCAGTTTCCTTTATCTACCCATTGTTCTGTAAAAAACTTTAATTAGAAAATATGGGAAGTTATTGAGCCATACTGGTTACCTGTTCGGCACTACGTTTTTGTTCACCTATTCAGTTGTATGTTTTCGGTTTTCCTTGCTCTAGTTTTTGCCTGTTCTTCTGAGAGTCGTCCTCTTAATGACTTCTTCTTTTCTTTGTACAACCAGAGCTTGAAGACATTCCTTGGAGAAGAAAAACTCAAGGTCTACCTTCCTTGTCTACCTGCTTGTACAACTTACCCAAAGATTCCTACGGTATATTATTCACAGTCTGCTGTTACTTGTGCAGGAACTTATTAAGTTTGTCCTTCATTATATTGCTGACTTAGATATCCCAATAAAAAGGTCAGTATATACCAAATATTTAAATGGCTTTCTTTGTATACAATGAAAGCGAGTCGTAAACTAATCTCTTTTAATTGCTTCTCTAGGGGAACATTTATTGAATTTCGAAGTGGGATGCTTAATGTATCACCAATTGGGCGCAATTGCAGTCAGGAAGAAAGAGATGACTTTGAAAAGTATGACAAGGTATGCATGTTTTAGTTTGTTCACTGTTGATGTATAAAGCAAAAATTCTCTAGTCTGTTTATCGTACGGTAACATGGTTGACGAAAACACTCAGGTTCACAACGTACGGTCTAAAATGGTCTCTGAGCTTCGGGAGAAGTTCGCTCACTTCAACTTGACATATTCCATTGGAGGACAGATAAGTTTTGATGTGAGTTTCAACCTCAGTCGAAGTCTGCAGATTTCTAATTGATAAAATGATTAGAAACGAGATCTTATTTTTCAACTTATGTGTTTTAACAGGTGTTCCCTCAAGGTTGGGACAAGACATATTGCTTGAGATACCTTGACGATTTCCAAGAAATTCACTTCTTCGGGGATAAAACTTATAAGGTAGAGCCTTATTTTTCAAATCTGTAGTTAGCTTATTTCATCAAATGTTCGTGTATCTAAAATAGTGTAAACTTTATATGTTATCAGGGAGGAAATGATCATGAGATTTATGAATCAGACAGAACAGTGGGTCACACAGGTAACAAAATGCATATTTGTTTCTTACTCCATAAAAGTTCTAGTACTTCCTCCGTAGTTGTGTGAGGATTCCAGACAGTAAACAATTTCTCATTATTTGTGTGTGATCGTATGTACACCTAGATTGTTAGTCTCATGTGAAAGGTTTGCTTAGAACTGCATACACATGAGAAATTCAGAGACAAGAATGTTTAAGTTAGGGGAAATACAATATCATAAATACAAGTATGTAAGTTTTCAGGCGTGCACCAAATATTCGCACTAGAATACTAGATTGCCATTACCTTTTTTCCTCGATGAGAAAGGCCTAGGAGTTTACAAGTTTCCTCATTACTCTGTCATATATACTACTATCTGGTTTGAGTCAGAAGGCTCATATGCATTGGGTAGGTGAATCTGGTGCCTAGTCTGTTCAGAGATGCAAGAAGCCCAAGGAAAAACTTTGCACCATATGGAACTTGGCACTGTGATCCTGGGAGGGCGCCTAAATAAGGCATTATGCTGCTTGTATAGGGGGACTGGAGTCACATAGAGCAATCATACTAGTATATCCTGCCGAAACCTGAAATATTCGAACTCGAGAATTTTAAGGCTTTTTTCATTGTTCAAATGTCTTTTACTTTTAGTTTCTTTTTCATCTCCTATTCCTTTTTCCTGTTTGGAGAAATTGTCGGCCTTGAATCTTAATCTCTTTCTGTTAACAGTTACCAGCCCCGACGACACAGCGGACCAGTGCACGGCTCTCTTTCTCGCCAAAAAAGCATGAGATCGCGAGGATGTGGCAATATCATATCTTACATTTATTACACTCTAGTTTCTAAGTTTGCTAAAAATAAATGTTTGGCCAGCCAATTTATATCTTTAAGCTTTCAGTTTTTCATCTTTCTGTATTTCATTTTATAGTATCTGTGTTAAGGGGAAGGGAACCAAACCATAAATAAAAATCAAGAGTCACATTTTACAAGGACCCAAGGATGGAAATCGTTTGCATTTTATTTGATGTTTTACTTTTTCATTTGAGAGGAGAGATGACAACAACATTACTTCTTCCTAAAGAGAAAGATTACATTATGAACAATGGTGCTAAGAAAGCACCAAACAGAAGAACAAGCAAGAAAAGAAGAAGCAATGTTTCGATGTCATATACACAACCATCCCAATCCCATACCAACTCCTGCAGATTTAAACTAAGACAGGAAAGGATTCATTGAACTCTAGAATCTGATCAGGAGGTTCTATCAAATTCTGTACGACTCTGATGACGAAGTGTAAGAATACGGAGTCAGTCTGCGGCTGAATGTGTGAGTACGATAAACCAGTGGAGAGTGATAGCTTGTTGGTGTGCTTAAATATGTCGGGTAACTGAACGAGCTTTGATATTCTGGATGACCAGGGAAACCAGCAAGAGAACCAGGTGATAAAAATTGAATCTGGTGTGATGATGAATCATTAGATGAAGGTTGTTTCGGGTCTATAGATTCACTGTGACCCGGGAAGATCGACACATGAGGAAATCCTAAGCTGTCACATTCGTAAAAGGGAGTTCGAGGTTCAGAAAGTAAAGATCCTGGTGGTCCTGGCCAAGCTCTCTCAACTGAGCCACCTCTCGATATAGTTTTTGGGTAATTTGGAATTACAGCAATATTCGGCGATGATCCGGCTGCTAATTGATTTCCTGCTACTTTTACCGCCAAAATCTTTCCATCAATTCGATACCCATTCATCATTTTTATAGCAGTGGCTGCACTTCCAGTATTATCATACCTAACAAAACCATATCCTTTACTTAATCCTGTACTACGATCCTTGACCACTTTAGCTTCGACAAGCTTGCCAAAAGAAGAAAATAGCCCTTTCAACCGGTCCTCATCGACAGTTGGAGGAAGAAAACCCACAAATAGATTTGTGTCGTCAACTTCTTTACAGATCTTGCTGTCTGTTGTCGATGGAGCTGAACCAAAACCAGAACCAGAGTAAGAACAGTAAGGTGAAGCGCCCAATCTAGTCTTGCAGATATTGCTACATAATGTCGGTGGTGTCGTGAAAGTGCAGGTGAAAGAGAGATGGTTTCCTCCACATCTGTTGCAAGAGCTATTAAAAGTGGATTTCTGGTTAGGGCAAGCATAATTCTTGTGCCCTGCTTCACCACAAATTTTGCAGACATGATCATCTATAAGGGTCGATTTGAGTTTGGCGAGTTCCTTTAACTGTGAACGTTTGTGATCATTCGAGTCTTCTTTCACTGGAATTAGTAACTTCTCAACCATTGCAACAGCTTTATCCAGAGATTTTTGGTTATCTGCCTCAATCAGAACATGTAAATCATCGTTATCAGAATGATCAGATTTCTTCTGCCCTACTTTTTCTTTCACAGAGCCTTTACCCCTTAACACAATCTTAGCCTTACTTTCCTTCTCCATTTTCTTTTGTGTATTTCCCCGAGGCCCAAGTATAAGACCAACAAAATTATATCCAGGATATTCTCTTGTTGGTATATAAAGTTTCTTGCTGAACTTTGACGGTTTGTACTCAGGAGGACTTTTGAATGCTGGGTTCTTCGAAATCAAACTTGAAATGATAGTTTGCCGTTCTAGAATAAGCTTCTCTTTATATCTGGCATCTCTCGAGTTTGTTCTGAACCCTAGATAGTCATACACTGGAGGTGGAGATGGAGTTCTTTCTTCTTCTGGTCTGTCATCATGAAGATCTGGTATCATCAGCTTACTGTTGATAACTGAAAGTTTCATGTTCAGCTCACGAACTTCAGGATCTGCCATTACAGAAATAAATTCCTTTGCAAAATCAGGCAGCTTTATTGGACCAAGCATTTTCAACTGGGAATCTTCATCAGACCACTTAGTTTTCCTTCTTTTATTCGTCCTTTGACCTTCTTCATTTCCATCCTCATCCTCTTTAGTCTGAGCATCCCATCTACTACGTCTCCGTTTTCCAGAACTTCCAGTCCCTTCCTGTTGCTCAGAAACATCTCCATCATTACAGGAAGCATTTCTCGGAGTCCTACATTCATTACTGAAACGTCTAACTACAGACTCAACATCCAGGTCTGACCATAAAGACTGCTCCTGTTTGCACTTTTTTGGTAATGGGTAATCTTCAGAAGGACCTAATTCAGCTGATCCTCCATCCAATGATCTCTTCTTTTCATTTGAATTGACTGTTCCGGATTCTTCAAATAACTTCTTTTTCGGATTTCCATTCCGCTCTTTGCTAAATTCTTGTTCATCGTCTGAAGATGCCTGAAATGCAGATTGCTCAGAAACCTCCTCAGTCAGTTCTTCCTCTAGTTCCTCGGATACTTCCGACCCCTCCTCATCAAGTTCTTCCTCCGATTCCTCAAATTCAGATTCTTCTGGCAGCTCCTCCGTTGGTTCCTCACAGGATTCTTCACTTGCAATACCAGTTTTTTTATCATCAATTTTAGGTTTAGTAGAATTACCACAAACATCTAATCTGATAGACCTCATTGTTCGAATTTCTTACACTGGTACACCAACCATTGAAACAAAAATTACCACCAAGAATTAAAGACATAATTTAAATATATCGTAAAGAGTTAGATCATACGACAGTATAATTGAAACAAAAACGATTACAACCATCTGAACCTATTCAAGATAAGATTAGGAACAAACTTGACTATTACTGAAAACAAGAATAGAAAAAAGAACCCAAATTCTTAGATGAACATCAAACAGTAACCATCATTTTAAATCTAGAAACACCAAAGTTTCCCACAATTAAGATTTAGCTAACTCTATTAGAATCAAATCATGGTGTATTCAAACAGTAGTAGTGTGGTACCAATTCCCAAACTCATTTTTTCAACATTAATTCCATAGATACCCAGATACCCTAATCTATGATTTTTAAAAAAACCCTAATAACTGTAAACAATAGACTGCAAGAATTACCATCTTCCCTTCTATCAAGACATTTAGACGGAGATATATAAACCTAAATTGGGTTTTCTTACTCTAAAGTCGTTATAGTATCTTATCATTGAAATTGCATTAGTGCAGAAATGCGATCGAAAACCTAAAATGAAAGGGATTTTGAGTTAGTACGTAATTCAATCATAAAGACCTTCTTGAACAAAGCATAATTCTTTAGGGTAAAAATGAAAGCTAGAACTTAACGAAGATCATTACAATCTGATTAAACAGCAAGAGAGTCATTAAAATTCAATAATCTGATTGAAGAAAGATACCAGTAAACTACGAGTTGTTGTTTGAAATGCAAGAATTTCTTTCTTTTCTTTCTTTCTGCTTCGCTTCGATGATTCAACTAATTTCTAGAGAGAGAGAGAGAGAGAGAAAAGAGAAGTTGAGCCTTTTTTTTTTTGAATTGTTAGAAGTTGAGCCTTTGATAAGCAACAAAGATTATTACACTCATCACTAACGTGGGTTAAGCTTCAACAGAAATGGGATAGCTTATATCAATGGGTTTACTTACCCACGTTAAACATAACTGGAAAAATTATTTCTGACAATGAGTTAAGGTCATTAGGGTATTACATCATTTGGTGTTGATACTTGAAAGAATGGAATAAATTGTCAACATTACAAAGTTACATTGAATGACATTGATCACTATGAGAATGGACAAGATAAAAAACCTGTCATAGCAACGGGATTGGAATCTACGACCTCTACATTGAATGACATTGATCACAACGAATGACATTTGGGTCTTTAAAGGCCATCTAAATCTATTTTTTTACTTTATTTGCATCGATGTACGACATGTTTTTTTTTTTTTAAGTTAACCACGCTCTTCAGGATTCGAATCTACGACCTCTACACATTTTAAAGAGATCCACAACCAACTGAGTAAACAGTTGTTTGTTTATAAATTCCAATTGATACCACTACTTATGAAGGAAGAAAGTCTTATATGACGTATTACTTGTAATCTATCCAAGCTTGGGATGGGTTTAATATGGTAGCAACGGTAGTATGAGATAGTAAAACTTATCTCTAATTTTGGCGTTGAAGTAGGAATTAACATAGTCCCACATTGTGTGGAGATTAAGACTTGTAAAGTACATTCTCTTTCGACAAATCTTTAGAAAGAAGCCATATTCAAGAAGTAGAGCTAATGAACTCTAAAACTGATAATCCCCGACTGTAAGTTTGAGGATCATTTAAAGATGACAATTCAAATCAAACTTGGGAGTTTCATTTCGGCCAACAAAAATAATGCTAGCACTGCGTATGTGCGCTTGAATTTTAGAGCCAACCACAGGCCGGATGGTGATGTGTCCGTTCATTTTTTCCTTCACAAGGGTTAACCAATTGGAGTCAGCTACATCAATACTCGACTTCTGGGAGGATCTAAAATTCGAGCCAAATAACTTTTTTAATCTAAATAACGTAAAACAAAATAGAGTTACGCGTACAAATTCCATAATCAATATGACAACTTTGCTTACAGATATCAAAATGAGCAATGACTAATACACAAGTGGATCAATTCTTTTGCCAACCAGGGAGGGAACTTGAAGAAAATAAGTGGAAAAGATAATTCATTTAGACAGTTTTTTTTTTCTGTCTCCTTATAAATATGCAAAATGACATTAAAAAAATTCCGATTAACAAAAGTTCTTTTTTATTCTTTTATGATTGCTCTTGTGGTGATTCTGGTTCTAATTCTGATTCTTGTTTTGGTTCCTCTTCTGTTTGTGCAGATTCTGGGATCGGAGCGGCATTCTTTGAAGGAGACTTGAGTAGTTTATTGTAGTTTCCCTTCTCCATGAATAATTGTTGGAAATGATGTTTGCAGTAAAGAATTCCATTCAAAGCAGCATAAGATGAAGGGGTAAGTGCACATCCTCCATGAGAACATTTGAAGCATGACTTATGGTATGATTCTCCTTCCACAGTTACCTATCAAAACCAACTTATATTAAATACTACAGATTAAAATGATATTTTCAGTCCAGCGGAGTTAAAGTTTTCCTGCATTTTTAAACTCACACTTTGCCTTTTCCACGACCAATGTGGGATTATCACAACAATTTCTATGTCCTCTGACTGAACATATGCATTGTTTTACCTACTTATGAAATATTTGAAAAATAAAATCCTCCACTAGACTATTTGTTTGTAAAAACAAAAGGTATATTATTTTCTCGACGAGAACTTTGCAACAAAAATGATTTTTTTTTTATTCTTTAAAATTGATTGATTCTAATAAACAACTAGGTTGGAAAAGATTTGAACCTTTTCTAGAGGATAAGCTGTTTTGTTACAAGTTGCACATTTATCTTGTGTCCCTGAGAATAGGTAGGAGAGCTTGTTTGGAGTCTTAGACTGAAAATATCCCAAGAAAAAATTATTAGTATTAACCAATAAAGAGAAAAAAAAATAAGTTAAAATACTTTGTAGATTTATCAAGAGTACCATATCATTTTGCTTCTCTGGTTTGGGAGCTGCAACATCAATCACAAAAAAAAATGTTTAGTCCTCTTACATTCAAAGTACAAAAAAGGCAATTGAGATTCGAGACCCAATAAATTTAGGACGTATATGTTGATATATCAAGGAATTTACATGTATTGACCTGCGTCATTGAGTTGCAGAAAAGACCAACTTAACAACAAAACCATTTGATTGAGTTTTTTTTGAATTAGTAAGCGTGTGTCTCGAACCCTTGACCTTTAAGTTGGAAGACTTACCTCTTACCACTTGAGCCAAGGGTTGTTGGCCATTTGATTGAGTTGTATCACACTTTAATAACGATTCAATACGAATATTTATAATATTGATATGGAAAATTTGAAAGAGAATGCGAAATAATTGCTTACCTATTTGGAAATTCTTGCTGTAATTACCACTCTCCTTGAATAATTGTTCAAAATGAGGCTTACAGTAGAGGACTCCGTCCATGGAGGAGTAATTACTCATCTGTCGTCAAGGTATCGCAACATCACGTTAAATCCTTTCTGTATAGGTCGTTGATCCTTTTGTACATATGATCTCTTATATGCTAGGTATGTACATATAATATATTTAAGGTTTTTCTTCCTTTGGATTTATAAGCGTTTGTACTTTTTTCAAATGAAATGCAGCATTTGACTAATTTTAACAATAAAATTATTCGTAAAGACTCATATCTTTTTAAAAGATTGTAATTTCTTTTAAAAAATATATAGAGATGATAACGTACCACAAGAGTTCCTTTGCAATGGGTGCATTTGAAGCATGATTTGTGATAAGATATCCCATCTGCCGACAACAAATCAACGACATATACAGTCTTATCGCATGCATTACACTTATCAAGAGTTCCAGTAAATGACATTTTTCCTTTTCTTTCCCCCTTTCTTTTTGTTTTTCTCGCAGTAATTATAACTTGTAAAAGCAGAAATAGATGAATTTCAACCCACAATCAATAACATAATATGATTAGAAATTTTGGAGTTCTAAGTTCTTCTCTTTCTCTCTTTCTTAAAGATTAGGTCTCTATCTCGAAAGAATTTTATTTTCTTTTAGAGATAGAATGAACTCCTTCCAAACCCTAATCAAGGTGGATTTAAATCAAATTAAAATGAAACCTTGGTGTACTTGGATAAAATTATCCAAGGATAAAAATGGGTGGATTGATTTAATTGATGGTAAATTAAACCGAACGGGTAAACAACTGACACATCATCAAATTCCTAATTATAGGAAAATAATGAGAGATTAAAGCTCTAATTATAGAATTAACCCAACATCTTGGAAGGAAGAACAATAAACATGGATTCTGACCATGTGTTAGAATTGGTCGAGAGAGAATTCCGAGGGACAGGCAACTAACTGCATCTTTTGGTAGTTATGTTAGTTGGTCTGTTAATAGCTACACTTTTCAAATGAATATAGACCGTTGACATATATTAAATTTTGTCACTAAGAAATGCAAATTCTAAAGTTGAGTCTACCTTTCCTGTCCTTAAAAACCTATCGTCTCACTGGTACAAGATCGTAAGCTAAACTGAGATAATAAGACTCCGGTCCTCGTCTTTAGAAAGATATACATGTAACTACAAGTACTAAATTAATGAGTTTCGCAATATCTTTTTGTAATAGTAAGACTTAAGGCTATCAGCCCATTACACAATCCGCTTGCACCGGATTCGTCGTGGCTAACGGAGTAACGGGTATCTGAAACCCAATATGGATAAGACCTGACCAAGCCATCATGGGTAGTGGCAACCCGCCTCTGCTGCCTACCTGCCTATCCTGTCTCAGCCATTGGATGTTGAGCCAGTCACACTGATGACAATGTCGGAGTGTTGAACATTAAAATGGCGAATTTTTGGAGTCGATCGCGGACCCAAAGGTGACGTGGCCAACCCCAATTGGTAGCGCCGTCAGGAGAGGGAAATCGTCTGACCAATTAGGAAGTAGTTGGCCCAAAAAATTGGGCCCTGTAGCACTTCTCCTGCTGGAATTGTTTGTATTGTATAGTGGTACACATTCTAGATAAGAGAGAGAGAAAGAGCATGCAATTTGTCAATGCAAATAAATGAAGAATTGGATATCTGCATAGAAATTTGGAGATGGATTCACTGGTAGGTTCAGTTGGACTTTATGGAAGAGTAGTCAGAGAAACTCCAACTTCCTCAAAAACCTTTTTCAATAAAAACAACTTCTTTATCACTCAATGGCTTAACATTTTGCCATTTAGAAGAAGAATTGATGAAGCTTTTTATCTGAAATTCATAAACAGGGGCACTAGGGTTCATAAAAAAGGTACCCAATTTAGGGTATTTGCTAAAGTTGGAAAGATTAAGCATGATTATCCATGGCCAGATGATCTTGACCCAAATATGAAAAGTGGGTCTTTAGCCTATCTCTCTTATTTTAAACCCCTACCTGAGAAACCTAAACCAGTTACACTAGGTTTTGAGAAGCCTCTTGTTGATCTTGAGAAAAAGATTGTTGAAGTAAGTTCACTTCTTTTTTCCACTTTACTCTTTGTTTATCCCTTCAATATGAGCAATTAAACTAGGGCATTTCATTATGTTGTTAGGGGATTTTATTGTTTATTAATTCGTAGTTTTTGTTCCCATGTGAGAAACTACACGTGTGGGTACCATGTTAAGTTTCTGGTTGCTAGTTACCCCTTCTTCCATGTGAGACTATTCTCACAGTTTCTTTAAAATCAACTCTCAGTCTGATTTCGAAATGTTTGTTTATGTGAAACTTTAGTGTCTGACTTTTGTAAATGACTGATTTGGGCTGATTCTGGGTCTAGTTGAGTCAGGTAATTCAGATTCAGACAAGTCAGATTCACACAATACTTAATCACATTCTTAGTCTCATTATTGAAATTGTAGTTTTTAGTGATGCTTTAGATTTTGAGTTCATCAGAGCTAGTAGCGAACTGGGGAAACGCCACGAAAAGTGCTTAAGATGGGGTACTCATAAAGTAGTTGCTTTCTTAGTGTTATCAACTTATCATTTTGTCTATTAGTTTAATAATTCCTTTCAATTACAATCAAAACCTTATTTCTGTCTCCTTCTATCTTGTTTGTTTATTTTCTCTAATAGGTACGCAGTTTAGCCGAAGAAACTGGTTTAGATTTCACTAGTCAAATTATTTCGTTGGAAAGAAAGTATCAACAGGTAACGTATTCATCCTCAATTCATGTTCTAGTTCCTTATTTCTCAAAATGTCATAAGTGAAAATTGATTAAAAAACATGTTGTTCACTTTACTCTTCTTACTACTGCTTCTGATAGTTTGTTCGTGAACTAAATGCTAGCGTTAGTTCTAACAAGATTAACATTCACGTGTGACAAAATATTAAGTTCTTCAATTCCTCTAAATGATGTTTATTTGATCGTAAGTACTCAATGGAATTGTTTTTTAGGCTCTGGAAGGTTTGTATACACATTTGACTCCCATTCAACGACTAAGTATTGCTCGCCATCCAAACAGACCAACCGTTCTTGACCATGTATTAAACATCACAGAGAAGGTAATTTGTTGCAAGATTAATTGTGTATTTGGTCAAAAACATTTCGTAAAGTAAAATGTCGTTAGTGTTTGGTTTTCTTATCTTAAAGTGGGTAGAGCTCCATGGAGACCGTGCAGGCTATGATGATCCAGCCATTGTTACAGGAATTGGGACCATAGATGGTAAAAGCTATGTGTTTATAGGACATCAGAAAGGCAGGAACACAAAGGAAAACATATCGCGCAATTTCGGAATGCCAACTCCGCACGGGTATGTTGGTGCTTAGAAGAGAAACATCCTACTATCTTAGTGAACTATTTTAATAAAAATATGACTTTCAGTGGTATCATCAATTACTTCCTCACTGTTGGGTTGAAAGATTAGAACCGGAAAAATGAATGACCCTGCTTGCATATATTGTCTGTAAATTTCTTCTGGGTACATTAAGTTTGTTGGCATCTGACTAAGAAAACCAATTGGCAGTGAGTGAAGAGATCCTAGATCTTACGTATTTAGTCATGAGACGTCGTTATCCATGTGGGATTATTCTCACATTCTTCTGTATATGATTTGTTTTTTTTTACCCAAACACCCTTTTCTACTTGGTGATGTTTAGAGTGTGCGTTGTTATTGGACCTATAACATGTGTGCCTAGCTATGGTAATTCCATACTAAGTTTGTCGTCAGCCAATAGAAAACCAATTCGCAGTGATCCAAAAGGCCCCAAATCTTATGTACTTAATCATGAGACTTCCTTTTGTCTTCTTGGTTATTTCTCCGACTTTTAGATATATGATCTCCATGTAAACATTGCTTACTTACAGATATCGAAAGGCTCTACGTATAATGAAGTATGCTGATCATCATGGCTTTCCCATCGTTACATTCATTGACACCCCGGGAGCATTTGCAGATCTAAAATCTGAAGAACTTGGTCAAGTATGTATCTTAACTACTATTTTCTTATTTTCCTTTTGAATTTTATCCGTTTTGATGTTGAACTGTTTTGGTGGATGTGCAGGGGGAAGCAATAGCTTATAATTTGAGGACTATGTTTGGTCTTAAAGTTCCAATAATTGCAATTGTAACCGGTGAAGGTGGGTCTGGTGGTGCTCTGGCCATTGGTTGTGCTAATAAACTCTTCATGTTGGAGAATTCTGCATTTTACGTTGCTAGGTGATCGATAGTCTCTTCTTTACATATTCTTCTTCTATTGTACAAAACGTTTTCTTGGTTCATAGGGTAGTTCTGTACTCTTTATAAATTGATTCCAAACTGAACACGACAAAAAAAAAGTTTTCTTTTGAGACGTCTCGGTGGTTTTATCTTTGCAGTGGAGAGCATACATGTTACCACCCAACCGTAGCGGGCTTCACTAAATCATGTGATAATTATAACTTTATAAGAAATACATAGCTAGTAGTTCTTGGGGATTTAAATATGAAAATATAAGCATGTATCTTACGAATATCATAGATGGCCTAATCGGTACAGCTCCTTTCAAGTTCCATGGACTAGGCTACTTATGGTTCTTTTTGAAGGTCCTCTCGAATTCCATGGTCTAATAAGTACATGTATTTCGGTTTTGTACGAAGTAACAAGAGTCCACTTATTCATTATAGTAACTCAAATAAAATTGGATATTGACTACATGAAATTGGTCGAGTGCTTTAGCTTATTATGATGTTAATTTAGTTTCCTGATAATTTCGTGCTCCCTAACTCTGAGTAATGTCTCTTTTATTTAGTCCTGAAGCATGTGCCGCGATCTTGTGGAAGTCTTCCCAAGCAGCTCCCAAGGTACTTATCTTGTTCGTTATGGAAGTTTTCTTGATTGATACTCACCTAGATTGGTACTTGTTTAGGCAGCAGAAAAACTAAGAATTACAGCTGAAGAACATCTCAGACTAGGAATTGCTGATGGAATCATTCCTGTAAGTTCCTCGATCCCTAATTATATTTTCCACTATCTTATAATTTTCTATCAACCATGGCAACTTTTTTGCATCTGGAATGGTTCAAGATTGGAACTTGACATTCGAAACATCTCTCCTTGAATTCGGACCCATATTTTTCAGCCTATGAAAATTCTTTAAGTTTTCGTTCGTCACAAATTATGATGAGAGCAGATTTTCGTTCATGTTACAGCCAAATCTGTATATGTGAACTTCTTTTAGTTGCTTTTTGATCGAAGATTCATTCATAACAAGAACACTTAGATACATATAAGTTTTTTTTTTCGTCTCAAAATAGTACTTCTCATTGTTACTATTAACCACAGGAACCTCTAGGTGGTGCTCATAGAGATCCTGGTTGGTCTTCTGAGCAGATAAAGTTAACAATCAAGCAGGCTATGGAGGTAATATGCTTCTACTATGAGCTACTCCAATTCTGTTTCAACAAAAAAAAAAAAAAAGAGCTACTCCAATTCTTTTTTGCTTGTTCTCATCTTCCTTCAATGCCTTTTTCTGCATATATGGAAAGTGAGTTTATCGAAGTCATAGCGAAAGGTTCATGGGTAGCTATAATTGTGCAAATCTTATATGAGCAAGCATACTCTTATAATTGTGCAAATCTTAAGTTCTAAGAACTAGGCCTCGTCCTGCAACGTCTTGCGATAGCCGATAAGTTTGGGCTTGTCATGAGATGACTAATGCGACTAAACCTTGTTATATTTCTTTACTGAAACTTATTATCACTTTGTTATTTGCATCATGGCTTTAGAAAACCCCCGAGAGGAACTTAATTCAAATTTTATACTATCTTAAGAAAAGCTACATTTTTAATTGTTCAGTCTCTTTCCTGCTTCATTTTTTCTATCTCTTCTACTTAAAGCATCCTTTTAAAGCCAGGAGCTAGGAAGGATGGATACAAATGAGTTGCTCCACCATCGAATGATGAAATTCCGGTCAATTGGAGGTATAAAAGAAGGCGATCCAGTAGAACCAGAGAAGAAACGGAACATGAAGCTATCTGACACCAAAATTTCCGGCATTGAAACAGAGATAGAGAGCCTCAAATTGAAAATTCTTGAAGCAAGAGAACCATCAGACCTGACCACAATCGAGGCAATTGAAAAGCTCAAGGAAGATATAGATCAGGAGATCACCAGTGCTTTCATTTCCATGGGTTTAGATGAGAAGCTCAAAGCACTAAAATTGGAGTTATCTAAATCCTCAGACACCCTAACTAATCTCTCTCTTAATATTGAGTTGCAGAAGAAAGTCGAGAAGCTAATGGAAGAATTTAACAGTAATTTGTTACAACCCGGAGCCTATATCGTGTTAAAACAGAAGCTCAAAAAGCTACACTTGGTTAACAAATTGGTTGAGAAGAAGAAGAAAGGCGAACAATTGAAGAATGATATCAACCGAAAAGTTGAAGCACAACTAAAGCCAATCATGGAGATATTGAAAAAAGCAAAAGATAAAGCAGCGAAGGGAGAAGAGTTAGATAAGAACTTTTCTGAGGAAGTAGAGAAGGCAAAGGAAGAACTAAAGAAGATACTGAAATCGTCGAATTTGGAAATCATAGGGATAGAAACAAAAACGAGATTGACTGGAGTACCCATTTCAGATTTAAAGACAGTGATGAAAGTAAATACCGAGATCGAAAAAGAGATTGAGAATGCGATAGAAATGGCAGGTTTGAGAAGTAAAATAGATGAGTTGAAGGAGGAGATTACGAAGAATTCGAGTTCAGAGAGAGTAAAGAAGTTGGGAACAGAGATCAAAGACGGGATCGCTGCTGCCATGGAATTAAGTACATTGAAATCGAAAATTCAGAACTTGGGAATGGAAATTGCTGAAAACATAGACAAAGGAGCAAACAATGGTAGTGTTTAAGAAACAAAACCTTGATTCTTATTATGTTCATTAACTAATTCATTTTACATTTTGATCGATGTGTTCATGTTGATGAGTGTACTTTTGATTGGTGAAGATGATAACTCTGTACATGTCAATCAAAAGATTCATATTTTTTTGTTAGAAAAATTGTCTTCGAATATACAAGTAAAGATTACTAGAAGAGGGATGGAGATTAGAGGCTTGAAACATGTACTAGGTACACTTTCCTTAAAGCATTATTTGCCTCTTCTCGGTCGAAATTACATGAAGCTTACTAGGCTAATTGTTTTCCAAGATATGACAAGTCTCGGTGAAACTATACTAAGTAATTTGTGGAGATTTCACTTAACGAGCACTAGAATACATTGAAAATGACAAAGATTTTCTGACATAATTTCTACATAGTTGTTACAATACAATTAAAATCTGTTTAGAGAAAATCTAATTTCTACATAATTTCTACATAGTTGTTACAATACAATTAAAGATTTTGTGGAGATTTCACTTAACGTGTCTTAAGTCGATCTTGACCAACTCTTTATCCCTGAATATTACTTCGGATGCGGCAAAGCCACAACTTTATTTTATTGTTTCAATTTGAATCTATAAGGTATTTTACGACAAGCATATAAACGCTAAGGCTTCATGTCGCAAAGACACCAATAAATGATTTTTTTTTTGGTGCAGACACACCAATGAATGCCAATGGACAGGACTTCTATTGAGATATTCATAAATATTTTGGTGATAAATCAATGAAATACAATATAGTTTATGGACGGGATAGATTTTAGATGTATCCAAATAATTGCGGAAACATACAATATAGCAAATGTAGTAACTTTTCGAAAATCGGATAACTATTCGAATATTTGAAACATACTTGTATGTTGGTTCAATTTTTTTTATGAGACGTGGACTTAGGAGTCATTATATTACATCGTACATGACATAAATATATTATAAAAATATTACATCATGAACTGGATAAGCTTAGTTCCATAAATTATGAGTTTCCACTTTTATGAGAATTAAACGCTGGACTTTTGATAGGCCGAGTGGGTGTACAACCACTAAGTCAAATAGTGGTGGACTCGAAATTGCACTATAGGGCAGAAATTCCTCTTTGCTCGTCATTGATGGGCACATAGATAAAGGGGCCAATAAAGAGGCTAGCCAAAACATAGGGGGCAAATACAAAAAGGGGTCAAAGAGGGAACAAGCAAGGGGGCAAAAAGGAATGAAGCCAAAGGTAAAATTAAGTGAGTCGTTGGATCTGTTTTGATCTAATTGAATCTGGGCCGTTAGGGTTAGGGCATAAAACACACCCTCCCTCCATCTTCAAATCATCCTCAATTCGATAATAGAAACCAGAAGGCCTCTAACCCTCTCTCTGTCTCTTTCCTGAACCTCGAAGTTGTTGGATCCTCGAACTAGGGTAAGTCATTGTAAATTTTTCTTTTCCATGTTTTCTTCAGAAATTGAAGTTTTTGAATCGTTGAAACTTAATCCCAACACTATTACTAGTATTATTAGTGCTCCTGCTAATGATGATTGGTTCATATTTGAGATACTAACCAGACTTCCTGTGAAATCCCTTATTCGGTTTAAGATTGTTTGTAAGAGATGGGGTTCCTTGATTCAGAAAGATCAAAACTTTATTGATTTACACCTTCTTAACCATTCTAAAACAAGTCTTCGTCGTCTATTTATTGTCAATCCTGTACCAAAGAAGGCAGGGAGAGTGAATAACAAGTGTGATGATGATCATGACGAAAACTTTCTTATCCGTAGTTGGCCTTACAAAGAAATCCACATTACTGCTGACCTAAAATTGTTTCAAGACGAAAAAGGAGATACTACTACTGCTACAAATGTAGTAGTGGTTGACACATTAAGGGAGGTGGATTCGAGCTATTACAATATCATTACGAATCCTGTAAACGGTTTGATATGTCTCATTGAGTCCGATTTTCAGTATGTTGTCCGTATATGCAATATTAGTACCGGAGAATTATCACCATGGTTTGAATCATCATTGTTATCGAGAGAAGATATTGATGGCATCCCTTACTATAGGATGCATTATGGCAATCCGAGGCCCTACTACCAACTTGGTTTTGATCCTTACACTAACGAACACAAATTGGTCTGTGTGTGGGAAGTTTCTTCTGTAGATCGTCAAAGCCAATATTTGATTTGTGACGTATTGACGGTAGGGCGGCAAGGTATTCATGGTGATAATAGATGGAGGAGGATCAAAGAGGTCCCAGATGTACCACCTTATCATGGCTTAGGGGAGGATTCTGTTTATGTGAATGGTGTTATTTATTGGAGCACTCTTGACCTTACTCTTGGAGCCTGGAAAAGTGAAAATCGCCCTATATTCGTAGTGGCATTTGATGTAGGAAGAGAGAAGTTCAGAAAAATCATAGTCCCTGATTTCATCCTTGATCAACCTCCCCGTCCTTACCAAGGAGACGACAACCCCCTTGATAGTCCATCATACTACTATCCACTATGTGACTTCGTTAATTTATTAGAAGTGGGTGGGTGTTTAGCTTTGTTAGTTCAAATGAACAATTGTTTATTCAAGATGTATATTTATGAAGATGATGATTACAAGTTGGAAGATGAGATCAATAAAACGCCTACTTGTAGTGGTGTTGGTTTTTCAAGCAATAAAAACGGAAGATGGACCGAGGCAGGTAGTATCACGTTGCCCTTTAATTTGGGGAAGAAAGGCGGTGTCAGGTTTTGTAAGTTTGTAGGATCAGATGACGAGATAGTCTTAGCATCGTCTGAGGGACAGAATTGTGACGAAGAAGCAGGGAAGAAGAAATGTGTGTCTTTTTATTCTTGTAACTGGAAGAAGGGCAGTTGGAGAGAGTTTGAAGTAAGTGGGATTCCCTCGTCGATTCCTCATTTATGTACCGGAAGTTATGTTACTACTTTCTCAGAGAGTCTTCTACCAATTAACAATGACAAAGCACTGTTCTAGCACATTGTAGCAGCTTGTTTTAGTTTATATTAATGTTACTTTAAGTCAAGTTTTTGTTTATAAAAAAAGGAGTAATATATGAGTAATGATGATTTTGAATGATCAAACCATTTTCATGTTATACTTTCCCTACTGTCTTGTATATATAGGCGCGATTCTGCTCGAGTATGTTACAGAGCTGAAAGGACCCAAATACAGCAGGTATTGTGTGGTTGTGTTAACAAGAAACACCCTTCCACATAGACACTCGAATACTCGATTGACCCTCTAGAAGCACTTTGAATGCTCAAGTTTCTGAAGTGTGTTCAGATCATAGGTTTAAATCATAATTGCAATAATATTCCGAGTCTGATAGTTGTGTTTAAATCATAGATTTAAATATTTTGTGAAAGACATTAGGGGTTTTTATTTGGTGGAGTGAAGTCGATATCCATCTTTACAGAAGTCGTATTGATCGCCATTGTTGGTTTAACTGTGTTCCTTTTTTTTTCAGTCTGGATATGATTTTGTAGCTTTTTAAGGTGGTGTTTCGTTTTAATAAATTAAGATTTGAATCGTCCCTATATTGGCTTGGATTTAATACAATGATGGAATATGAACATTAAAGAGTTGGTGAAATAAAACACACCAAAGCTTTCTTTCATTCAATTAAGTAGATGAGTTCTACACATTACAACTAATGTTCAGTAGGATGCCATTTTAATTGAATGATAACTACTACTAGCTGCAGCTCCTGCTGCTGCTCCTCCTCCCAGCTGCTATTGCTGCTCCTGCTCCTGCTGCTGCTGCTCCACTTCTTCCCCTTTCCTCTACTTGGTACTACTACTACTACTTGGTACTGCTACTACTTAGAATCCATTCAACTACTTTCACTTTCCCTTCCCCTTTCTCCATTCAACTACTTTCCCTTTCCCTTCCCTTTTCCTCCTCTTCTCTTCGGTCTTGACCGTCTTGTTTTCCTCTTTGCATAATTCCAGCATTTTCTCGATAAGCTCGTGAAGTTGAGAGGCAAGGATGATCTCAGATTCATTTTTAGAATTAACAAGTTGAATGTTAGTTTGACCACCGGTTTTTTGAAGCTCGCACCCTTCTTCATCCACGGGATATGGACAGCTATTGATCCACATGACATCGTTAATCACCCTCATAACTTGCTCCATGGTCCAGGTGGTGGTGTCATAATCTTTTAAAAAATCACTGGCAGCTACTCAGCTAGACCTCCAACTCCTGAGAAAAAAGAAATTTTCTTTGACTTTAAATTTGGTTGGTGGATTTGGTGGCCTGTATTCTGCTACCCATAGCTGCATAACACTAGAATCGTAGCCGCCAATAGCAACCGTGGGATTTACAGCTTCAAGAGAACCCAGATTCTTGTTCCAAAACTCAACCATAGTTTCCGCAAACTGTTCAACAGCATATCGCTGTTTGTTGTTAAACGCCTTCTTATTCTGAAGAGAAAAAACCAAAAAAGAAAAAGTGTATGGTATGATTAGTTAACTTCCTTACTAAAATATAAAATCAGTAAAATGCCTAAATTGTTTTTTCTCTTAATCAAATCCAACTGGTTTTAAAGTCTTGATCTAACACGGTCTCCTTATTCTTCTCCAAAACCCCAATATAACAACAAGGTTTCCTTATTCTTCTCCTTATTTGGTCCAAAGATGCGCCAAACTAAGTCGAATTTCAAAGAAAGCTTTCACATTGTTTAACTAATAAGGAAAACAATATTATGTTTTTTTTTCTGGTTGATCAGTTGACCATGTCCTTAAGGAGCTTTCAAACTGGGTTGCTTGGGACTAGTTGAACTATTAAACGCTCTTTGTTAATTATATTTCAATGAATTAACTTGTTAGATCCTTGTTTTCATTTTCCTATATAAGTACTGAATGAAGCCTATCACCTATATGTATGATCTTAGTCTTTATTTTCTTGGATTGAAGACATGAATAGATTTTCGGGTACGTTTGCTCTAGTTATGTTCTTAATATGTGGGGTGGTGGTTACTGGGTTGAAGACCGGTGATAACGCAAAGGATGAAACACCATTTGTAGGTTGTTTGGATCTTCAAAAAGATACATTTATTTGTAGTGGATCCAGAAAGATGGGTGGAAAACGAGATGGTGGGTCATTTCGTCGGAAGCCCATAAGGCAAGGACCACCTTCTCCAATGGCTAACCGTCCAAACCGCCAAACAAGTCCTCGCCGTGCTATGCCTCCTGCACCAAATGCGCCTGTTCCTACTGTTGCACCAAAACCTCCCTCTCGGCCAAAGTATTGATTGCTATTTGAGATCCTAGATTTTTCTTTTTCCCCTTTCTTATGGGACCACAGTTTTAGTATAAAGTTCTTTATACAGCTCCAATTTTTTTTTCTTTTGTACAAAATGTTTGAGTCAAATGATGATGCAGGGCCTCTCACCTTATTAAATAAACAACTTCTGTTTTTATCGATGGAAATATTACGTAACCAAAATCATACCAAAGAGAATGATTTGTATTGGTTAAAATTTTAGGTCGAATGTTAGTAATACTAGTTAGTTTAGAGTTGAGTCACGCAATGGCTTGGTTAAGGGAATCTATCTGGGCCATAACGAAAACCAGTTTATATAGGACAACAGTCAATGCTTATAGACTCAAGCGTGGGTCACCTATGAGATTATAATGCAACCAAACATGTTGAATACCTCACCAATCTTGGACAAAATAAAAATGATATTTTTTTTCACAGAGGATTCATACCATATTAAAATACTAAATCATAAGGGTTTGATGACTAAGTACACCGCCATAATTGAAATTTTGACTCTTAAAGATCATCCCCTAGGGGTATTAAGCAAAAAAATTTGTACTCCATATAATAGCCATGAAGCAACATTAAGAGAATTTGAAAAGAAGAATTGGAAGTGTAAAGTGGAAGCAGGGAAGCACACATTCACTCATAGTTCAATTGGTTTGATACCCTTTTAGAATACACTTGCCGAGTTCCCAAATTTATCTCAAAAAATTGAGATTATATCTATCAAACTTACCTTTAAACCCTCTTAATGATTAAGATTACACATCTCAAACTTATCTCCGAATGTTAAGATTACACGTTTGATATAACTGACAGTGTCTACCGTCTTACTTAAGGGAAACAATAAAGTTACTTAGAGTTTGTTACTTATAAGATGACATGTTTCTTCGTTTGGATACAAAAACAGTCCCCATCGTAGTTAAACTTTGAAAAAACTGTATATTTTTTTTTTAAGTAAACAATGAATCATCATGTCATCCTTAATTCATGTTTGTGTTCTCATACACACAAAATAAAAATAAAAAAAAATAAAAAAAATAAAAAAAAGAGAGAGAGAAGGAGAGGAAAGTCTAATTTCGTCAATTGATGTAGAAAACAAGGGTATTCAAGTAAAGTTGAAACTGCTAGTTGTCACAAATATTGACCAAGTTTTACACTTGTTTGACGCAATTATAAAGAGCTTTGTTTTACGCCATCTTTAGTTACAGAGAAAATGAAAGAAGTTGGAGTCTGAGATTTTCCCTAAAAACACAAACTTCAAATTCTTTCACAGAACCCTAATCGTCTCAACAAGCTAAATCTTATACGATGAGAAAACTAGAATTGAAAGCGAATCCTCCATTTTCATGATCATCAGATTCTATAGCATTAAAAGCTTAAAACCCATTTCTCATCTCTTTCTCTTACTCTGTCTTTTCCAGAGTAAGTACCCAGCCATCATTAAATGCTTCAGTTTCCTCCCTTATTTTCTAGTTTTCTTCTGTAATTTTGTTGTTTGAACATCTTTACTAGCTTGGGTTTCCAATGAAAAGATCAAAAAAGCATTTAAAGCTCTGAAATTCCATTGATACTATACTAGTACTGTATTAATTTTCCTTGTCTCTCTGTTATCAAGAACTTCGTTTCCTAAAACTTTTGATCTCTCTGGTTTCTCTCTCTCTCTAGTTTGTATAAAAGGGTAAGAAGACGAAGAATGGGAAGAGCTCCTTGTTGTGATAAACATGGACTGAAGAAAGGACCTTGGGCTCCTGAAGAAGATCAAATTCTTGTTCAATACATTAAACAGCATGGCCATGGAAGCTGGCGCTCACTCCCTAAGAATGCTGGTTCACTCTCTCTCTCTCTCTCTAGAATGTGTAGTTTTCATTTCTATTACTCAGTTCATCTTGCTTGTCTTGACTTTGCCATTATCATTTATGAAAATTACATTCTATCAATAGCTGCATTTTACTCTTGGAAGTTTCATTCATGGAATTCTAGGGTTTGAAATTTCAACCCATTCCATGCTTTTAGGGTTTGAAATTTTTTATTGCAATGTACATACTGGTATTACATATTTGGGGATTTTGCTATAGAAAAGCCCTAAGTTCTATGTTTTTTGAAGATTTTATGAACTTATATTTGAAGGACTTCTTCGATGTGGGAAGAGCTGTAGATTAAGGTGGATAAACTATCTTCGGCCGGATATTAAACGAGGTCCATTTACTTCCGAAGAAGAGAAGACTATTATCCAGCTCCATGGCATGCTCGGCAATAGGTATTTTCGTTCACTTATAACCTAATCCATTTGAAGAAATGATCGTATAAATCGGTATTTCATTGATGGTGTATAAATGGGTTTCTAAAGAATGATTGATTGTTATACTTTAATTTTGGTGCAACTAGTAGAACTTTGGATTGTATGAAACAAGGGTAGTTCATATGTGTACTAAATGTCTTTGGGAGTGGAAGATGTGAAACTAGGAATTTGTATCGAGGGGGCTAGTTTATCACTTTTAGACTACTCCGACCCATGAACCAATGAACTAACTTGGACTTATTAAGGTAGCGCTATAGATATATGAACTAAGTTAGTGAACTTAGAACCGCAAGTAGGCTAACCCACACTCATGGTTCTGTCTCTGGTCGTTTTGTAAATGTGATTGAATCACAGGGGATCCATCGGTTAGGAAGATATGTTTGAACAGATCACGATTCATAAATGTTGAAATCACACATCTCATGTGTTCCTTTTGAATTTTGGGAACCTTTCTTTGTTATGTCACATGGGAATGGTGTTAGTTAGGTACCTGAAAATCCTCGTCTGTCTTTATTTTTGGTTGTTTCTATTACCTCTCTTTTCTTGTGTCGACATGCTTCATGGTTTCCTTGGGAATGTGCTCAAGTTAGAGAGCTAAGTGTGGTAGTTACGGATAGGTGTAGCATTTGATTAATCTTAAACTCGATAATGACCCTCGCAGACTAAAATTTTTGTCGATAAATTTGTAGTTTTATTCGAGTCTGAGACTCCTAAACATATCCCTTGGTTCGGTGTGTAGTATATTTTGGGCATGTCGATTGAAGTCATTGTTCTTAAAATATGATCTATGCGCACAACTGTTCAGGTGGGCAGCCATTGCAGCCAAATTACCTGGCAGAACGGACAATGAGGTCAAGAACTTCTGGAATACACACTTGAAGAAGCGACTCGGCGTTTTGGGTTTTGACCCACAAATTCATTCTCCATCTTCGCCTACATCTACTCCAATCACTACATCATCTTCATCTTCTTCGTCCCGTCACATGGCACAATGGGAGGGTGCAAGACTTGAGGCGGAGGCCAGACAATCAAAGGAGTCCTTACTTTCCGGATCTTTACCAAATCTCCCACTATTATCGGTTAAACCTGATTTTGATTACTTCCTCCGAATTTGGAATTCTGAAATTGGAGAATCGTTTCGAGAAGTTCATGGCCTAGATTCAAAAAGTCAGACCTTTGGCCTCCTGAAACAAGAAGCAACCTCAGAACAAAACGACCACGAAAAACCAGTGATCGATAAAAATGAAGAGGTGAAGTGTATAAGTTACAGGCCAGAAGCTGATGATATAATTGCCGGATCAGACACTTCATGTTCTAATGATTTTTCTGATATCTCATTAATGCAGCTACTGCTAGATTTTCCAAGTTGCAACGACGAGATTAACCTCTTTCAAGGACAGATGATGGGTAACTTGTCAATCTCCCCTAACACGCTATATTCGGATATTTGAATACTTCTTGAGTTCCATCATTTTTTGTTATAGAATGAAGTCAGGAATTGTGGGTTTTTAGAGAGAAAATCATGTTTGAGCTAATAGTGAATTAAGCTATTCTGGTTTTGGGTTTCATATCCTTTTTTTGTGTGTAGGAATAGTACTCTTTTTGGTTATCTTTTCAGCTGAGGTCTCAAGATGAAAAGCTATAGAAATGGGCAGTTGATATTAGGTAATCGATGTTTTGTTAGGTTAACAGGAATTGAGAGAAGAAACTATTACTTGTAAAAAATCATATTAAGACTTATTTTGTCTGGTTAATATATATATGTATATGGCTTAGTGCCTACAACTTTTAGTAACTCATCCTTGTTTGCACTTTTTTTTTAAAAAGTCGGTACATCGAGGTGTGTGTAACATCTTAAGGCGATCGAGGTGTGTGTGTGTGTGTGTGTTTGTCTTAAGGCGAGGCGTCTGTTCTGGATTCAACGCATTGGGTTTGATCGGTTTTTTTTGGAAAAAAGATGGGCGGGGCGAGCGGTGAATAGTGATTTTGAAATTGCTTATTTGTAGCCCATTCCAAAACCCTCTTTTAAGATATATGTTGCACTGTTCCATTGTTTAGGTAAGTGATTCAATGGAGTTGCACGGATGAAGTGAAGAATCATGTGTTACTGTCTAATTTAATAGAGGCGGAGAAAGGAGAGGCTTTTACTTAAGCATTTACTCCTCACATGTGAGGTTTTCTCAGTCTAATAAGATACAACTTTTTGTTAGATCTCATTTATTTCAACTAATCCATTGAAATGTTCTTTTTTTTTTCTTCTTCTTCTGAAAGGACTTCTGAAAGGAGTGAAAATGAAACAATTATGAAAAATAAGTAATTAAATGAGATCATTAGCAACAATAAAGTATCTTTGGAAAAGGTTCAAATTAGGAAGTTAGAGAGTGAGACCATGAGTGGAGAACTATTTGGATTTGAAGGGCATCTTTATCTCTTGCTCAAAAGGAAGGTTTTATGATGATAATCTTTTTGTCTAAAACTAACATACTTCCATCATTATTACAAGCATGAGGAACTCTTTTCCTTTGTTGTTTTCCTTATTGTGTGAAGAAAGGACTTTCCTATTATTGTGATACCTGATATACCCTTCCCCTAACCTAATAAGTATCTCCCTTATTTGGAAAACAACAATGCTACTTAACCTAATAAAAAGTGACCCGATAACTACAGAATGACCCCATCAGAAACTACCATTCTATCCCAGAAAATAATGGTAATCACTCGTTCTCCGGTCCCGACCGTGTATTGAAGGAGACGAGAATGGATACTACATTATCGTCCGAATTCCCCTAATAAACATCCTTACAAATCTTCTATAGCTTACAAAAGACGGAAGAGATTTGGATCAAGTATGTAAGCACTATTGTACTTGCACTTCTCCAAAATGGTGGTGCCCATAGATCTTATCTTTACGACTAAAGAAAGTGGTGGGCCACCGACAAGCCCACAAGACTCATTGACAACTAAAAATAGAAGGAAAAATGAGTGAGGGATCCAAAATTTGGGGGGAAAATGAGCGGGAACACCATTTTCGGCCAGAAATGAGCTTCCAGTCCAAAATGTCAGGACAACTCATTTTTGGCTGGTTTTCATTTCTTTCTCTCCCCCTCTTGCCCCTGGTTTGAAAATTCAAAATTTTCAAACGAAATTCTGGAATCTCGCGAGCAAACTCTCTCTTCTCGTTTTCTTTCTCTCTCTAAAACTTTCAGAAGACCATGGATGTTGATTATCTTCTTCCCCTCTCTCCATATAAATATTTCAAAATCTGTAATTTTTTTTTCTCTCTCTCTAAAACTTTTAGAATACCATGGACGTTGATTATCTTTTTCCTCTCTATCTCTCTGAAGTAATCTTCCTCTCTTTCTCTCTATAAAAATTTTCTGAAAATTCTTCCCCTCTCTCTCTAAACTTCTAATATCACTCTCTAAAAAAATTTCTGTAAATTTTGGAGAGAAACAGAGGAAGAAGATATGTAAAGTTTCTGGAAATTTTCTCTCTCTATATAAATATTTCGAAATCGATTATATTCTTGCCATCTCTATCTTTTTGAGAAAAGGAAAGTAGTAAGATTGGAGAGACAAAATATGTTTAAACAGAAATAAAAAGAATAAAAATAGGAAATATGGAAAGAGAAAAATGTGGAGAGAAAATATGAAAAAGGAATAAAATTTAGAGGAAAATAGGAAAAATCTAGAGATAAATTCGAAAAGTGTGTAGTATATAACCAAATGGCTAGTACACAGAAAAATTTCCGGTAAACAAGAAAATTTCCAGTACAAAAATGGCTAGTAAACAGAACAATTTCCGAGAAAGAAAACAGTTTCCGGTAAACCAAAAAATTTCCCAACACAAAAGTGTCTAGTACACAAGAAAATCCCCAGTAAATTAAACAGTTTCCGGTAAACCAGAAAATTTCTCAACACTAAAGTGTCTAGTACCCAAGAAATCCCTAGTAAATTAAACAGTTTCTAGTAACCCAGAAAATTTCCCAACACAAAAGTGTCTAGTACACAAGAAATCCCCAGTAAATTAAACAATTTCCGTAAACAAGAACCAATTTGGAAAAAAAATTGAGAGAAATTAGTTAGAGAGAAAAATTCGAAATTTGAACCAATCTTGAAAAAAACGAAATTTGAGATAAGAAACAAATCTATAAAAAAAAAAAAAAGAATTTTGAACCAATCTGGAAATATTTGTTTAGACTGAAGAGAAAATTTTGAAAAGAGAGGAATTTGTTGAGATTGGAGAGAGAATAAGAATGAGAGAAAGAAAATCTAAATGAGTTAAAAATTGGTTAAATTAGGAGAGAAATTAGGATTTGGTTAAATAAATAAAAAGAAATAAATCTGGAAAGAGAATTAGAGAGAGAGAGTAAAACAGTAGAGAGAGAAAGTAAAATGCGGAGTGGAGAATCCCGTGATTTTTCAGAGTGGCAATTTCGTAAATTTCTGGATGGCAGCTTCCGTAAATTTGATGGAAAATCGAGGGGGTCACGGAAATTTCTCGTGGGTGGCTGACACTTTGGACTGGGTTTACATTTTTGGCCGAGTTTGGACCGGACTCTTATTTTGGGCCCGGTTTTGGGCCTTTCATCCATTCCCTCAAAATAGAAACAAAATCACGAGAGACAGTTAAGTTGGCAGTTAAGAATGAGTGGGGTTGACAGTTGTGATCACGTGACAATACATATGCTTTTTATAAGGAACTTTACTTTCCTAGCACGTGGGAGTTGTTGTGAAGTGACAGACTGACAGGAAAACAAAACCATGTTAGAAAATAGACTACCTAGCCCCCACCTAAAATGAGAGTACCAAACACGACTTACTCGCCCCGCTTCAAAGCCAAGTTATGGAAGTCAAGACTGACAGAGAATGAACACCAATGGACTTTCACTCTAACAAATTAGCCACCTTACTCTTAAAATAAATAAAAGCAACTAACCGTGGGAGAATAATCTTACTGGAGAAAACGTTCCTCTATTAACTAACCCAACATGTAGGTTTTAACTTTTACGGGTGACTGTCTATTGATTTTAGATTAGATTACCGTGTTGGATGATTTTAGAAAGTATTATCGTGAGGAAACGACTAAGAAGTGATTGAGGATACATGAGAAAAAAGTCATGGTAATTCTATATATAATATTTGACCACCATTTTGAGGAAGGGAAATGATAAAGTTACAAAAGATTTTGACAAAAAAAAAGTTCTCAGCTAATGGGGCGGGTGTGGTTTCAAACTTTGACCAAATCTATGCCAACCGCCACATTAGCTGGAAACTTTTTTTTGTCAAAAACTTTTGTGTTTCTACCATCTCTCTTTGAGGAAACGATAAATTCCAACGCTACCAATTTTTTTTGTTTCTCAAATTCCCCACCACTTTTTCTTCTCCATCCTGGTAAAGATTATCAACTAACTGTCTTCGCGGTAAACCTTTAATGTTATTTCTTCAATTTTTGTGGTTACATGTTTGGACTTATGCTGAAAATCTATTATTTATTTATTTTGTGGTTAGGGTATCAATAATATAAAGGTAGAAACAAATGGCCTTTTCGGTTTGGGCCCATAAGATGGTTTTAAAGATTTATATGTTTAGAGTTGAAGATGTTTGTTAGGGTGACAATCATATGGTTGTGCAATTCATGCCATGTATTCAAAAGATATAACTACAACATGTAAGAGAATCTCCAATGCAACACTCAATCTTAGAAACTCTGAGTGCCACCTAGGATTTTTAGAGTTTTTTCTTAAAACTCATCTCCAATGCAACACTCTATTTGGATCTCTAAGATGACGTGTCGAGGGTGGAATAGAGATATCTCAATAGGACACTCTATTTCTAGAGTGCCCTCTTGAGATATTTCTAATTGTATAACCTATCAATATTTGATTTTCAACCAATAGAAATCGAGTCTTCTATATTTTCTAAAATAACTAATTATTTATTGACAAAAATAACTATGCCACATAAGTAAATAAGATAAGTTTAGAGTTTTGCATTGGAGACAAAAATTTTTTGAGGATCTCTATTAAGGCCACCTAGGAGTGAGAATCTCAATTGGAACTTAACACATAGGATGAATAGAGATTTTTATGAGTTTTGCATTGGAGATGCTCTAATAACTCTAGAAGTCCATGTAAAAAAAATTATTCTTTGTAATATTTTATCTTTTTTTATATGGTTAATTATGTTAGATGTCCAATTTGAGATCAAACGGGTTGTTTTGGTCTTTACAAGTGCTTGGCAGTTATAGTGAAGAGAGGATAATTATAAAACCCAAAATTTAAGAATAATAAGAAATTACTCAAATCTGAATAATATTTGTAAAATGATCCATTTTGTCAAAATACAATTTTATCAAAACATTTTTGAAAATTTCTGAACAAATCACAGTTTGCTCTCAACAATTTTGTATTTGCTCTCAACAATTTTGTAGATGTGTGAACAATTTTTGTTCAGAAATTGTTTTCCAAAAATATTTTGCATCTTCTTTTCATTTGACAAACACATTGACTGACACTTACATTTTATAACAAGTCACGACAGTTATATACGTTGTTAAGAATATAATGATATATGTCGTAAACATTTTATAACAAGTCACGACAATTATATATGTTGTTAACATTTTATAACAAGTCATGACGTTATTGTATATGTTGTCAACATAGAAGGATAAAGATGAGATTATAGAAAAATAGAGTTGTCTTGTTAAGAACATAATTATATCTTTCAACAAAAATAAAGAACATAATTATATATGTTGTTTACAGTTTCAAAAGTGTTGCCAACAGTTTAAAAATTAGATTTTTTTACATAATTATTCCCGAGTGGATTTTTTTTCGTATTTGCGCCCAAATGTTGGGATTTTCTTACATAGTTTCATGACGATTGTATATTATCATTTTCTGTTACGTCCTCTTACTTCTTTTTTATCTTTATTTCCTTGTAACTTGTAAGTGTTATTCTATCCATTTCTCTCTCTAAAATTACTTTTTTTTCTTTTTGCATCTCAAGAGTAGTGTTTTTTCCTCTACTCTCTCTATCTTCAATTACATTCCCCTTTCTTTTTTCCATAGGGACGAAAAAGAATAAGAAAGGAAGGAGTGAGGAAAGAAGTTTTCATAACTCTTTATCTTTTCCCTTTCCTTCATTGGGTCTGTAACTGCCACCCGGGTAAAAAATAAAGGGACATGATAGGAAATAATAATATATACTCCTTAAGAATGAATAATCAATGAATTCACACTAGCTAAATTAAGGCATTAGCCTCGTTTCACTCAAAAAAAATTCACAGTAGATTTGACCAAGATTTGATTTCGGAATCAAAACGAACTGTCAAACAGTTTTAGAGTTAAAAATAGCCAGTTAGCTATAAATTAAATTGGGGCCAAATGAAAGTAACCCTTTTATTTATTTATTTTCTTGGCAACTAATTCTATTTTAAATTTATGTTTGATCCATTAACTTGCACGTAATATCTTCTAATTTAGACGTAACGTTTGTTTAGTTGTTATCGTCTGTAACGGCTATATATTTGTGTACCTTTTTTCTTTGTTTAGTTAAAAATAAATCCTTAAACTAATATTTTCCCAGATTTGAGTGTGTAATGACAAGTTGTCAAAGATTTGTATTATAAAGATTAAGAAACTAGCATTTAAAATATTGTTAAAAAAAAAAAGATTAGTTTGTTACAAGCTCCACCATGTTGACTGATTGCTCAGGAGTCAAGACTTAATAACACAAACATGCATTTTAATATCTGAAATTTCTTAAAATATTACTACTTTATTAGGATTTCAATTGCGATATGTTATAACGTTGATAGTATACAATAGACATACACATTATATTTTTTAAGTCAAATTTGATGGATCCAGACAAATACCACCTATTTCTTTTCTTGTTTTAATATATAGGCAATACATTTAGGTTAACCAAATTGTTTTTATATTCTTTAACAAAAAAAAAAGAAAAAATATTTTAATATTTGCAATTCAATTATTTGTGGATCCTACTCAATCTTGAAGATGATCCACTTCAAATCTTCCCTAATAACACTTTAATAATTCAAGAGGAGTGCAATTTTCTAAATAACATACATAAGTTTTCGAAAACAAATTCAAACATACATCAACAAGATCTTAATATAGTGGACCGTGTATCAACAAGAGTCTTGTAATGATACTGTAAAATTTCTAAAATTTGCATCTTACTTAAACATTTTTTAATATTTCAATTAGATATTGTTACCCAAGAAAAGTATAATTTCTCTCAACAAAAAAAAATATAATTTTGAGTGAAGGGTCATTAATGTCATTTATCAAAAAAACACAAAAACTTGTTGCTCTATTACCAAGCAAACTACCAACAGACATCTAATACAACTTTATACCATCCTCCATTGTCCATACACATCTAGATATGGATTTTAGTGCTTTTATTGCGTGAGAAGTTTCTCATTCTACCTTCAATTTTGTTTCTCTTCTTTTATTAGCTTCACTCATCTCCACCAAATAAAGAATCTGTTACAAAGACCTAAACAAAATAAAAAACAAAACTCACCAGATCCATTTCTTCTCTCTCTAAAACTCTCTCTCATGTTGGGTAGGTTGGCATCTGAATACTTCAACTCTACTCCTCATCTCTATCTGATTTTTCAGAGACACACTGACCCATCATCTTTACTATCTACAGTTCTAATTTCTTTTCTTTATCTCTTAATTTGGGTCAGTCTCTTACTGTTTTAGAGTGAGAAAAAAAAACAATATCTTGGGTTACCCAATTATAAGTCTGTTTTTTTTAGAAATTGGGATTTTGCCCATATTTTGTAATAGGAATCTAATGAGGTGAAAAACAAGATCTTAACTTTTGGGGTTTTCTTGTATTGATAGATTTGAAATTGTTTCATAGGTGAGAAGAATGTTGAATTGAAGTTGTAGAACAAGATGTTTAAATCATCAAGATGGAAGAGTGAGAAACACAAAATCAAATGTGTATTCAAATTGCAGTTTCAAGTCACCCAGGTACAATTTTTACATCAAATCAAATCAATTTTTCAACTTTCATCATCAAATCTGAGATGGGTTTTCTCTAATTTTGTTTAAATTGTTTGGGTTGATTGAAATTTGAAGTTTTGGTAGGTAAAGAAGTGATCAAATTGCAATGTTAGTATCTCAGACAATTCATCTACCAGTTTTATTATAATGCAACCATATTTTTCAACTTCTGTTATCAAATTTGGCATGGGTTTCTTCTAATTCTGTCACATTGTTTGAGTTCAATGAAATTTGAAGTTCCAGGCAACTTAATTTCCTCTCTGAATTGGGTTTATTCTAATTTAGATCAAATTGTTAGGTTCAACTCAAATTTCATGTTTTAGTTAGGTATAGATGTGAGTAGATGAATGTGACTAATGGATTGTATAGGAAATAAAAGTAAACAATATTAGATCTATTAGATTCCTACTCTCATTTTTGTGCTTTTCACTATTTCATTGTTTAGGTGCCTCAAGTAGGATGGGATACTTTAATGTTGTGTTTGATTCCTGTGGATGTCGGAAGACCGACCTTGAGATCCGAGAAAGTAACGGTACGTGATGGTACGTGTCGATGGGAGAGTCCTATCTATGAAGCAATAAAGTTCAACCAAGAATCAAAAACAGGAAAGTTCAATGAAAAAATCTACAAAGTTATTGTTTCTAGTGTAAGTAGTTCTCCAAATCTCTTTGATTTCTTAACATTGTTTTCTCCAACTTGACTGAGTTTCCTTTTGTGGGGTGTACTAATTCTCGTTGTTCTCACAGGGATCACCGAAATCGGGTATTCTAGGTGAAGTCACTATCGATTTCTCCGACTATGCCGAGGCGATTAAAGCTTCTACTGTTTCTTTTCCTCTTAGGAGTTCGAACTCGGGTGCAATTCTAAATGTTAGTATTTTTTTCCCTACTACTGCAATACTGATAATGAGAATTGCTCGTTGGAAGTTAGAAATTTATTTAATTATATTTGAATGTTCTTATTGGCAAAGATGGAAGTTCGAATTAGTTATGTAATTCATGTCAAATTGACTGATAAGATTCCTTTTCATATTTGTGAATTTGTCGATCCTTTAAACAGGTTATAATTCAGAGAATGCACGAAGATGCTGATCGAAGGTGACTATACACATAACTGAATTCTTAAACAAATTTACTTACTAGGTATCGCTTAATTTCGATGAAAACCTAACTAGTTCTTCTCTTCGATGGTTTTGGCAGAGATTTGGACGAAAATGAAGATTTAACGGCTAGATCCCAAGTAAGCTAATCATCTTATATACTTTCTATGTTCTTAAACTTTTTCGGGTTTTCTCTCATAAATACGTTTCGTTTTTCTTCAGATTGTTTCAGATAATGGATCTTTTATGAAAACTGCACCCTCTGAAAATGCTGAATCAAAAAGCAACCTCGTATTGGCTAGAGGTTATGATGCAACATCAACTACTGGTTCGGATAGTACCTCCGAACGAAGTACCCCTCGAGAGCTTGGACTGAAAAGTTTGACGAATAATAATACTCATCAGGAACCTAAGAGTTTCCTATCATCTCTAAGTCGTAGTTCTTTGCCTCATAAAAGATCTAACACTGAGTCCTCCCTAAGTTCCGCCCCGGATGGAAGCACAGATGAGTCAATGAATAGTTCAGACGAAATCCTCATGAAAGAGTCTTCTGATTTCTCGGTTGAAAAACTCAAAAGTGATCTTTTTAGTTTGTCAAGACAATCTGAGGTATCGGACCTCGAGTTACAAACACTAAGAAAACAAATAGTGAAGGAAAGTAAAAAGGGTCAAGACCTTTCAAGAGAAGTTGCTAGCTTGAAAGCAGAGAGAAATGAACTCAAAAAAGAAAATGAACGACTCAAGTATTCATCGAAGCATATTGATGGGACGAAAGTTTCTAGCTTGAGGTTTGAAAGTGAAGATTCAACAACTCTAGTAAAAGAACTTCGAGAAGAGCTTAATCATGAAAAAGGCTTGAATGATAATCTTCGGTTACAACTAAAAAAGTTACAAGAGTCTAACTCGGAATTGATTCTTGCTGTTCAAGAACTAGATGAAATGCTAGAGAAGAAAAATAGTGAATCACTCGATGTTTCAAGAATAATAGATAAAGATGAGCTACAAGAATCAGACGAAGAACAACGAGCACTAGAAATGATAATTAAAGAGCATGATGATGCTAAGGGAGTTTACTTGCTCGAGCAAAAGATTGCAGACTTGTATAACGAAATAGATGTGTATCGAAGAGACAGAGACGAGCATGAAATGCATATGGAACAAATTTCCTTCGATTATGAGATTTTGAAACAGGAAAACCATGATCTTACTTCAAAGCTAGAAAAGAACAAGATGCAAGCACAGATGGCGGCACAATATAAGCTTGATCGTGCCGAAGTTGAGAACTTGGAGAAAGAATTGAAGAATGAAAGAGAAGAATTTTCGCGCTCTTTGGCTATCATTAATGAACTTGAAGCTCATGTTAGGATCTTGGAGAAGGAATTGAAGGATCAAGAAGAGAAATTTTCAGTTTCTTTAGGTGCTAGAAGTGAACTTGGGGCCCAAGTTGAGATCTTGGAGAAAGAACTAAGGAATGAACAGGAAGAATACTCAGCCTCTTTTGTTACGGTAAATGAACTTAAGATCGAAATTGAGAAGTTGGAGAAAGAGCTGAAGAATCGAGAGGAAGAATCATCGTCTTCTCTGGTTATGATAAATCAACTACAAATGCAGGTTATGAACTCGGAAAAAGAGCTGAAGAATCGAGAAAACGAATTTTCAGCCTCTTCAGTTATCATAAATGAACTTGAGATCCAAGTCGAGAACTTAGAGAAAGAACTGAAGAATCGAGAAGACGAATCCTCAGCATTGATAAATGAACTTCAGATTCAAGTCGAGAACTTGGAAAAAGATCTCAAGAATCGACAAGAAGAGCTCTCTACCTCTTCGATTACTATTAATGAGCTTGAGATCCAAGTCGAGCACTTGGAGAAAGAGCTGAAGAATCGAGAAGAAGAATTCTCATCCTATGTGGTTACGCTAAATGAACTTAAAGCACAAGTTACGAACTCGGAGGAAGAATTGAAGAATCGAGAAGACGAATACTCAGCCTCTTTGGTTTGCATAAGTGAACTTGAAACCCAAGTCAAGAGATTGGAGTGTGAACTTGAAAAGCAACGACTAGAATTCATGGCTGGTCTAGATCATTTGACGGGTGCCAAAGTGGAGCAGGAGAAAAGGGCCATTCGAGCCGAGGAGGATTTAAGGAAGACACGGTGGGCTAACGCAAACACAGCCGAGAGACTTCAAGAAGAATTCAGAAGCCTCTCAATACAAATGGCATCTACATTCAATGCAAACGAGAAACTGGCGATGAATGCAATGGAAGAAGCTAATAAAATGCGTCTAGAGAAAATCCATCTTGAAGAACTTCTCGAAAAAGCTAATCAAGAGATTGAGTTGTTTAAAGATCAATATGAAGAGAAACTGAAAGATCTTTTGGACCAAATAGAGATGAAAAAGTTACAAGAAGAGAAGATGATGTTAGAACTTGAAGATAAATCCAAGTTTCCCGGGAACAAAAAAGACCAGGAAGGAGAAATTCGAGAAGCTTTTGCTAAGGAGAATGTAGTGCTCAAGGCAGAGATACAGAGACTTAAAGAAGAGAAAAATGAACTCGAAGAACATAAAGAAAACTTGAGGACTGAGATGGAAAAGATGAAGGTATCAATCCAAGAAACAAGTATGTTGGTTCGAACAAGAAATGTCGAAAAAGATGAATTGAAGAGAAGAATTGATTCAATGACAAAAGAATCACAAAAGTCACTGGAAGAGAAGCATAGTCTACAATTGGAAGCGGAAACCGTAAGAATCCAATACAACGAGTTGAAACATTCCATGTCTGAGATCGAGTTAGAGAAAGAAAAATTGCGAAGACAAGTATCTCACCTAAGGAGTGAACTACAAAAGAGGGAAAATCGTTTACTCAACGAGATCAAGTCACTTGAGGTAATTTTTACTACTTTATATACAATATAAATTCATATGCTTTTAGAATTCTTTTTATTTTGATAGTTTGTGTTACAATATGCATATAAGTGTTTGTGTTTGTTATCTAACAGAGGCAGATACTGCAAAAAGAAGACACGCTTCAAAAATCAACCATATCATTTGTGGAGAAAGAAAAGGATCTAGTCAACAAGATTGAACAACTCGAAAAAGAGATAGAAGATCTAAATCATAAGAATAATCTGAAAAGCATTGAACCCAAACCGATCAAAAGGTTATATGCGGAAATTACGTATTATTGTTTCCATGATACTATCTTTCATTTCATCTTTGTCATATACTTTAACTATTTTTATTTGTTTTGTCTATAGAATCAATGAAGATAAAGACCTCGACGAATTGGTAAAGGAAATGCAATTGTTAAAGAAAAGGAACAAATTTATGGAAGAAGAACTAAAAGACATGCAAGAGAGATATTCAGAGATAAGTCTCAAGTTTGCAGAGGTAGAAGGTGAACGACAACAACTTGTAATGACGGTTCGAAACCTGAAAAATGCTAAAAAGATATGATATGTCAAAGTCGCTGAATGGGTAAGTCGTCAATTTCTATAAACAAAAAAAAGACTACGTAATGTACGTGGATTACGGGCAGGTAATTTACGAGAGGAGATATTGGAAAATATGAACGAATGAGAAATGTAAGTAGAAGATTTAGGTTTTATGTTTTAATCGTAGTATGTATAATTGGTAAAATTATTTTTTCTTTTAGAGTACTTGTTTTCTATGCCCTTTGAGTAGATCCATCTTCTGCAATTTGCCATTGTAATTGTAATGAAACACCCAAAAAGAAATTTGTGATATATTTCATTAATATTATTTTTTCTATTATGAGTTTCTTATCCCAACTCTTCAATGATACATGTTAGTTTCTTATCCCAACTCTTCACTGATCTGATTGGGGGCTTCCTATGACCTACTAGGGCCTTATTCTAGGGTAAGTACAGTATTGTTGGTTTGTTGTTAGTGAGTAAACTTGAAGCAAATAGTGAAGGAGGATATGAAAAAGCATGAACTCCAGCCAAACATTTAGGCAGAATCAGGGAGTTTAAAATTAGGTCTTTGTTATGCTTAGAAGAGAATTTGAACCCTCGCCCCCCTGCCCTGAAGATCTAAATAGTTAACCACTGTGCCACAACTTAAATCATTTCTTAATTCAGTTTAAAATACATTTATTATTTCGAAAATGACATACAAAATAAAATATGCCACCCTTAATATGTTGGGCCTAAACAACCAAAGACTGGCATACAAAAATTAAAATATGAGGCTTTTTTTTTTTGAAGAAGGATAATATATTAACCGAGTGCTTAGGAAACACAAAAAAAGAACTACAAAAGCAACGGAGGATGGGAGACTTTACATATTAGAAACTATAGTCTCCCAAGAATTTAACAAAAACCCCACAGATAAATTCTCAAAGAACCTAGTCGACAAGCCCCAGTTGAAAATGGTGGCCTTGATCGACTTAATAACTCTATCAGTGGAGTTAGCAACATCACGAAAAAGACGATTATCCTCTCTAACCATATACACCACCAAATGGCAAAGGGTGTAATCTGTTGAAGGAATCCTTTCATCGTATCTGACTTCTCAAACTTCCAAAACCTAAAGAAAGTATCCAAAGTGGATGGCATTGGAGACGGACAATTGATCACCGGGAGGAAGTATCTCCATATGGTTTCAGTAAAGTTGCAGGAGATGAGCAAGTGAGAGGCATTCTCTTCAGCCGATCCGCATAATAGGCACATGTTTGGGTATTGAAACCCCTCCTCTGAAGCATGTCCATAGTGGGGGTTGAATTGAGGATACAAGCCCATAAAGGAAGGAGGCCTTAGTAGGTACCTTTTCCATCCAAACTTTCTCCACCGAAAATTGGGTTGGACTATGATCTTGATTGGAAGCAGTGTCATACAAAGATTTTACACTAAAAATTCTATCCTTGGACGATTTCCATTTCCTATTATCCTACTCTTGATTGAGAGTTAGAGGTTCTCCAATGTACTCGAGAAAGCTAGCAATGTCTTCCAAAGTCGAGTCTCTAGATGTGTTCCTTAGTCCTAGGTTCCATGCCTTGAGACTACCAACACCTAGAATACAATCCGCTAAACAACAATTCTTTTTATTTGAGTTCTTCCATAGAGCGGGGAACTTGTTCTTTAGAGTTCCATTATCTATCTATTGGTCCTCCCAAAATCTAACTGATTTTCCATTATGAATTTCAATTGACGTGTGAGCTGCCACCATATTCAAATTCTTTGAAATGCTCTTCTAACTACCTACACCGTGAGATAAACCAATTACGTTAGGAAACCAAGCATGATCTTGTCCACCATATTTTGTTTGAATAACCCTCACATGTTATCCTTTTCCTCACCATATCTCCAAACTCACTTCCCTAATAAAGCCGTGCTAGTATTCTTAATATTTCTAATACCCAAACCACCAAATTTTTTTCTTTCTGCAAACTTTATAGCAACCAACCCAATGCATCTTATTACGTTTGGAATTTGTGAGTCAATAGTGTCAACCACTTGGCCAACCAACCAAGTGTGACATAATTGTTGGGCTTTTAGATGGGTCGTGGCCTTCCGAGACGAACTGGTAGAGTAGGCAATCCACCGGCACCAACCCCTATCTCGACCCGTCCAAGTGCAGTTCCCACTAGCCGATAAAGTTAGAACAAAAAGAGAAGCCACGTAGAGGATGTAAGCGAGAAAGTTTGAGACACGTATTGTATCCCCCACACGTGTTACTTTCCAGTGAGCGGCAACGCACCAGCGTGATCACAATGGTGGCATGCCAAACCCCCTCTCGTCATTATCTTCACCCTTTTAATTCCTTATTTCGTTCTTCCATCACCTTTGTCACTCTCAATCTCTATCTCTCTTTCTCTCAACTACATTCTCTCTCTCTCTCTATAGAACTTACAATTGGGCGTTGAAGATGAATACACAAATGACACGAACGCATGAAGAGGAAACGTCTCATAACATGAGTTATTTACTTCTCCTCTTTAATGAATAATGATTATTCCTTCCGTTTTTGGGTCGATTTAGTTTCCTCTCTCTCTCTCTCTCTAACTTTTTTTGATTTGTTTAAGGTACTCATGAACATAATCCTGAGAAAAAATCGGTTTTGGAGAAAGTCAAAGCAAAAGCTAAGAAAATGAAGGATACAGTTGGTCATAAAATACACGGTGGTCACGATCATACTCATAATAATCAGTATCTCGATGAACAAGAAGACGACGATAATGATGATGATGAACTTGAAAAAGACCCGGAAGTCCATGGAGCACCCAGTAAGCTTTACCCTTATTAACCGGATACCGCCCCGTTCCCAGTTCATGATCCATCGGTTTTAGTAAATTTTTCATGACGAACATACCCTTTTGGATACTATTTTGCAGTGTATGAGTCGGAGGAGGCTGGCAATTTTTTGAAGGACGAAAAGGTAAATCCGCCAGAACCAAGAGTTAATCTGGGTCAGTCGGAAACGCTTGAGGAGGATCCGAATGCACCAAAAATAGGTCAACCTTCACCCGGGAACTACCAAACAAAAGTAACCGATCCGACCGGCGCAGGTGAGAATTAATTCCACAAAGAATTCTGACGCACGCCTCTTATTTGCGCATTTTCCCGATTTTGTTGAATTAACTGATAACTTGCGCCGTAGGTGGACTAGAGGCCAGTATAGAACCACTCATACGGTCTCTGGGGAAGATGGAAGTAACAAATGAAGAAGAACCGGAACAGAAAAAAACATCATTTGTTGGAACAGGAAGTCACGACCAATTCTCACCACCAGATGAATCTTCAATTGGAACCAAAAATAAAACAGAACCAGAAAACCAAAGCCATACCTACACGGAAAAGATCTCTTCAGCAACATCAGCAATTGCTGGTACAGCAATTTCTGCAAAAAATGTAGTGGCTTCAAAACTCGGGTACGGGTCTGGATCTACCGGTGATGAGATGAAGAAAGAAGGTGATTCCGGTGGGCAGTCAACGACGGCGGTGGTTAGTGATTATGGGCGTCAAATTGCTTCAACCATGACGGAGAAATTAAAACCCGTGTACGAGAAAGTAAGCGAAGCAGGAATTGCAGTAGTATCCAAGATTCCGGGTTCGGGTACTGAAACGGGAGCGGGTACTGGGGAAGGGAATGAACAAGACAAGGGAGTAACAGTGAAAGGGTATTTAGGAGAGAAGTTGAGTCCAGGTGAAGAAGATAAAGCACTTTCTGGTGTGATTTCAGAAGCTTTAAATAGGAGGAAGATGGGTGAGAGAATGGAAACGGGTGAGAAAGAGGGCAGTGGGTCGGGTGTGGGATATGGGGCGGAAAGTCCAGGTGTGGTGGATCGGGTGAAGGGAGCGGTTAGTGGGTGGTTTGGAAAGGGAGATCAAACCCGTCCTACTGAGTCATCACGAAGTCCAGATGAGTTGAAGGATGGAAGTGAAGGAGGAGTGCGTTAAGAAGATTGTGAAGAAGCTATATCTGTTTTGGTTGCTTAAAATATCACATAGACAGCTTTCGTTTCTTAGTAGAGCGTTATTTTGGGAGATAATGTTGTAACGTTTGAATTATAAATAAAAATACTCCATAGAACAATGTCTTTTTTTTTTATTGAGAATTCTAATTAAGGTACGTTAGCGGTTAGCCTGACAATTATTACATTATTTATAGTTAAGTTACATAGGATGATGACAAACTGCTTCCATCGAGACTCACGGTTTCATGGACTTAAGATGGGTGTCCAAACGTTGTCCGATTATATAGAATAATGGTTTTAATGTTTTAGGTCTTTGGTGATATCTGGTTAGAAAAGTCAACTTATGTATTTATTTTTCTAGTATTGAAAAGTCAATTTATGTATCTATTTTTCCTTTACTAGTATTTTATTTACTAGTAGTTTTGTTTCACATAAACAACTCAACCTTAATATCGATTATTATTATCAACAGTACTACTAATATTAAAAAACTGGCAAAATACAAAATACATGAGTTTACTATCACTATTTCTTGCTTATAAGTTTTACATAAGTCTACTATCACTATTTCTTGCTTATAAGTTTTTAATGATGTCACAAAGATTTCATGGACGAGGAACCACCATTGATGAAGAAGGAGGCAACCTACATCAAGAAAGAAGAGTCTTGCTCAAACGAGGGCATCGACTTAAACGGAGATGTCGACTTAAGCAAATACATATATATTGAAGAGAATATGTATCACGTAAAGAAAAATCTTTTTTTTTTTTACCTTCTTCTGTGATTGAACAAATATTTCTAATGTTTTAAGTCGTTTTTGTTCCAGTAAAGAATTTTCGATTGGGTTGAGTGAAAAAGACAACAAATTTCGGCTTGATTCGGCTGAAATTTGTCTATCTTTTTAACTTTTCAGTGATTCTAGAAGAAATTTTTTTTAACTTTTCAGTGATTCTGGAAGAAATTTTTTTAACTTTTCAGTGATTCTTGAAGAAAAATTTCACTATTTTCATTCATGAATTTTTATATATGCTAAGCGAAACTTCTTCAAAAATTACTGTAATCAGTTAAAACTCTATAAATTTATAAAGAAATCACACAATAACAAGAGCCATACCCTTCTGTTCTAGGAGATGATGAATGTTGTGTTAGTCATCTAGGATGTAGGGTTTCAATCTCTATATCTTTATCCTTGATCAAACAACATCTCGATTTCTCTCTTTGATCGAATAACAACTCTTATCTCCCTCTTTGATCGAACAAAATTTAGGGATTTGTCTCTCTTTGGTCGAGCAGAGTTTTAAGAGAGGGACTGACGTTTAATTTTAGGATATTTTGGAAAATAGTGTTTATCTCTCCCTATCCTAAAAAAATGCTCTTCCTATCTAATGCACTGCTTTTACTAAACGAAACGCTTTTACTGAACATTTCATTTTCTGTTGGGGTTTTATTGTTCTTTTTCTTTTGTGTGTTTATTGGTTAGGCAACCACCCCCCATGTTTTGCATTGTTAAATATAGATTTTCTCATTTAAAAGGTGGGGTGTTTAGTTACTAAAAACATATTTCAGTGGATCATTTAACTTGACATCAAATAGAACATAGAAAATTTTCAACCAAGTCAAAACCCACTTGGTTATATCGTATCACCAGTATTGAAGTAAATACAAACACTACACATTAAAATGGATCAGTTCAGAAAATTTTAATATTCTGCGATGCGATCATCTAATATAGAGTATTCAAAATGAGTCATACAGTCTCACGTAGTACAATTATTAAAACTTCTCTCTTGCAAAATTCTCTATAAAGATCTAGTGTTATGGCTATGAATATCAAGTCATTCATGCAATTCTCTTTTCTTTTACAGACACAAATTTCATATGATCCGAGACTCTTGGAATATATTTACTTACCCATTTCTTATGTTATCTGAATTGCACGAACAAATGAACAATGAATCTGTTATTATAGTTTGGACTAAAAACTACTTGTCACTGATAGTTAAATATGGGTGTGCAATTTCCATCAACAATTGGTTCTATGGTGTAGTGGTTAGCACTGTGGACTTTGAATCCACCGACCTGGGTTCGACTCCCGGTAGGACCTTATTTTTTTGCATCTATTTTTCAACTCCATCTTGCCATCGAGTATTTCTAACAAAATATATTAGAAATTTATCTTATGCCACATTAATTTTACCCAATGAAAACACCTGGTTTCGAAGTTCTTATCAAGACCGACACATTTATTTTCACAACCAAAAGATAGAAAGTTTTATGATATCACTAGATACTACCAAAATGTCGAAACTAAATTCAATAAAACAACAACAATTCTCCATATGGATACATAGTGTAATGCATAGTTACAACACATTTTCAAATACATAGTTTGAAAATATAAAATGAAGATAAGAGAAAGACATTAAAACACAAAAAGGCGAAAAAAAAAATATGATTCAAGACAATAGAACCAACTTAACTGAGGCATGGAAGAAATTGTTGCCTTTTTCCTTCTATATAGCTCGGGCTTTTATGATGTCGATGCTCATCTCACTAGCATCCGTTGCTTGCAGTTCGACTTGAATCCCATCGAGTTCTCTCTTGAATCTGTCCTTGGAGCTAGCATACAACATCTTACTCCTCACTCTTGATGTATCGGGTGACCTGCATATGCACGATCCGTATTAATGTCTATTTAGAATCCATACTAGATATCAGGCTTATTACTAGTTTCCAGATATCTATGAAACAAGGAAAATGCTATTTGGCCTGACAAAATATGGCTCGACAAGGCTAAATTGCGGTAGTTACGTGTAAATTTGGCTTTGTCGTGATATTCAGACCACTTTTTGTCACGTCAAGTACCACTTTAGCTAAGGGTTGTTAGACTCGGCGGGTTATGCCTATTATATATATTATATATATATAGTAGTAAATAACAAATGGAGACCTCAAGAAAAGGCAATGGAGAGGTCGAGAGGATGATGAAAAATTGATTACCATGCAATGAAGAAAATTTTACTTTTCTGGCAGTTTTCATCTGTAATGAAATCGAAATCGAACACAGCATAACGACATTCATTTTCAGGTAAACAAGCAGTGAAATCTTCATAGCTTTCATCAGGTTGTCCAAGCCTTTCCACAGCAACTTGCTGAATTTTCTCCTCAATCTTGAACACGATGAATCGGTAGTTCCTTTTCGCCTTTAACTCCAAAAACTTGAGCTTACATTCATCATGAACTGCCATTCCAGATGCCGAATTCGCCTATATACCCATATTGAAACAAGTTATCCAAAATCCATTCAAACATAAAGAAAATCATAAATGACAATAAATTTGATGAAAATTTAAATACCCATATACCCATTATGAATCTATTTATCTATGTGTATGTATATATATATATATATATGGTATATGTATGTAGAGAGAAAGATATAGAAACATATACCATTGAGAAATGCAATGAGAGATGGATCTTGTGAAGATGAAATTGAGATTGCAGAGAAAAGCTAGCTAGATAGAGAGATTAAGGTCTTGATTTTGGGTTTTTAGAAGGAAATGAGAAGAGGGTTGAATTCTGTTTTTGAAGTTGTGATGATCATGAAGTTGATAATGTCCAAATTCATCTACCTTGTTTTCTTATTTTTCTTTGGTTGAAATTGTCGTTTGGTTAGTTTTGTGTTCTTGGATTCTATTATATAAATTTTTAGGGCCGTTTGACCAAACCCATTTATTATTTTCTTTTTTTCTCTTTTCATTTTTCCATTTTTAGGGATTTTTCCTAACTCTAGCTTACCTTTAATTAGCTAATTAGTTACAAGATTATGAGGTCTCTAATTAACCACTTAATACAAATTAATATTGCACATACATTCTTAATGGTCCTCACGTAGGTGCATGATTGATTGCCTTAGGGTTATATCTCAACATCGTTTCTCTAACATTCATTATTCTCACGTAATCTCACCTACTACAACATATGATATGATCTTAGGTTGGGTTTTTTTGTAGTTGGGAACCATTATTCATCTTGCTCTATATGATATGATACATTCTGCATGTCATTTAACAAGCCTTTCTACATTTAAATATTTATTGAGTCTGCTGTGGAATCACCATCATTACACATTCATTGTTTGTCTGGCTGTTGGAAGTGCTCTTCCTTCCTAGTAAAGAAAATCATTATTTGGTAGTGGTAGGAGGGTTCAATCATAAAGTCCGTTCCAATCTTTTTTTTTTTTTTGAAAAAATCGTCAGATCTTACCATTTAGTTCATAATCTATCGTTCTATAAACACTTTTTTAAATTATTGAAGTTTAGCTTAATTAAGACTAACTCATTTCAACCAAAAAGTCAAATGTCAACTTTTCAACAGCATCTGTACAAGTACGATCTCGACTGCTTGCACTACCTTGAATAAGACAAAGGTCATCTTGTCTTTTCACACTCTTTAACAGGGTGAAAAACTTGTCGATCAACTTTTTTCTTTTGTTTTGTTGAAACAATGTCCATTGACTTATTCGCTTGTAGAAGACGTAGTTCACGTGGGTGTATACGAACTTTAAGTATCTTTGTTCTAATCTTTTTTCTTTTATTTATGTATTAGTTTTGTTATAGGATAGTGCAAACCAGCTTTCTGAGCTGCTAATAATACTGTTTGTTTTGGCACACCTGAGCCTCACGATTTTAAAATGTCTCACTAGAAAAGATGATTAACCTCTTAAGAGGAGCACAACACTCTGTCTCACCACCAATATGAGATTGTTGCGGTGTTGTCACAACAAGTTTGTATATTTCTTTTTTCTCACTTTTCATTTCCATCATCTTCTTTCCACTACTTTCTTGAAAAGGCCCTCCATCAATGGAGGTCCTTAAATCGAGGCCCACAAAAACATATTAAACCAAACGCCTCTTGTTTTTCACAGACGGGCATTCGTGGATGTGTTGAGAAAGAGGAGATGAAAAGTGTGAAGGGCAAAACATGACATACACAAATAAAAATAAGGAAGAAAGGGCTAAAGACAGTAAGATACGAAGTTAAAATTCCACTATTAGTCAATGCATAGAAGACTTGAAACACAAAAGAGATAACTTTTTTCGAACTTAGGGAGTCATATGGGCTCAAGTTTCATAGGTTATTTAAAGTAAATTGGGCTCAAGTTTCATAGGTCAATCAGGCATGAGATGGGCCATGATTTTAATATGTTTTATTAAGTCAAACAGATGCATCAGATGGGCTATTAGATTTGATTGGTTCCCTAAGTCAAGCTTGGCATGAGATGGGCCAAAATATTAATGGGTTTTATTAAGTCAAACTTGGGCATCAGATGGTTACGAGTTTCGATTGGACATGAGGAATGAGATGGGCTACTGGTTTTGATTGGTCTTAAAATGTCAAACTTAGGCATTGAATGGGCTATTAGTTTTGATTGGTTCTTTAAAGTCAAACTTTGATTTTTTTAAGCCCAACTCTAGATTGGATCATCAATAAAGATAAATTAGATTAAGTCCTTCAGGCAAAAACCATAAATTTGGACAATATAAATAGGTATGTTATATTTCAATAAGGCCCAAGTCCAAATCAAATAGCATATTTTGAATATATTTTAGACCCAAGTCCAAATCAAATGACAACATCCTCATGACTTAAGGATGCTCTAAGATGGCCCTCAAATAAAGTCATAATCCACTAACTGAATGGGCCCAAAAAAGAAAAAACACAATTTTTGTCTTTAAATCCTTACCTACATTTTTTTCAGTAGAGGTACGCGGAGAAACATGAATTTCGTTCTTAAATTTAATTTCGATCATTATATATTATGCTCAACGGCTCCATTCAAGTATTCACAGTAGTACAATATCCCTACAATAACCGCAACTACTATCTTAAATATCATTCATGAGTAACACACTAAAACAATTTGCAGTCACGCAAACTACTTAACCAGCGGATATAAAGAAAGTGGAATCTTTGGTTATTTGAATTGGGATTATTACGGTATAAATAATGTAGTTGGGCTTTAGACCTAGTTTAGTTGGGCTATAAACCCGTTCTTGTAAGAGTTTAAATGGGCGGTTATCGAGCTTATCACATCTTTGATGATGTATCAATGCCAAGTGTAATAACTATCATTGATCGTAATCAATTTCCAAAAAAAAAAATCAGCGGATCCAGTCACTCCTAATACAGTAGCCATATCCATATGATATATGAAATGAAACATGACAACCAAACCCTCAAATTAGGTAGTTCAACAACAAAAAAACCCTCAAATTTGGGTTTTATGCCCCCAAAAAGGGAGACTCCTGTACCCAAATTTGATCAATGAGAATTTTTTTTTCTTTTTGTTGAAAATGGTCAATGAGATTCTTCTTTTTTTCTGATGAAAGATGGTCAATGAGATTGAGAATAGAGAAATCAGGAGGTTTTTTTTTTTGATGAAAGAGAAATCAGGAGGTTTATGGAGGATCTTTAAACAAAAAAAAAAACCTACAGTATAAAATTTCCCTTCCCATTTATCCTTATGACCCACGTTTCCCTATGTTACTTATCCTGTTGACCCAACGTTAAACTTGGGTGAGATGACCCACACACAATTCACCATCTTAAGGGTGTAATAGTGTCCACCATTCTTTGGTGCAGTAGCTGGATACTCCCTCTTAAGTCCATGAAGTTGTGTGATCGAGATTCGGTGGAATTAGCTTATGGATGAAATTTATCTCATGTAGTTTACCCTATAAGTCCCTTGACCGATCAAATGCCCCACCCCTCTTTCATCTACCAAATAACCTCTGTTTCATCTTCTTCTTCTTCTTCGGTTTATCTTCTCTCTCTGTAAAACCTATCACCTCTATCACTACCGTCATTTTCATCTTCATCTCTCCCTCATTCTCTCTTTTTTTCTCCCTCTTTTCATTTTCATCTTTCGCGTAATCTTGGGTTTAGTTTTTTTCGATTTTTCGAAACTGCGTTGTTTGAATACTTAAATCTACTGATGAGCAACACAAGGAAAAAGATTTACAGACCTTATTTGGAAGCATTTCGTCTGGGAGCGGATGAAAATCAAGAGAGGAAGAAAACTCCCAAGTGAGCTTTCCGGTCGCACTAAACCGAAAAGCTACCAGTGACAAATACGGTCGGCTCGAGCCGTAAATGTTGCATAACTCGCCCCGAGTCAACCGATGATTGAGCCAGTAGCACCAGTGGCTGCTGGACTAATTTTCGGTGAGCTTGGCCCGAATTATGTACATTTTACGGTGGGCTCATGCCGAATTATGCAACATTTTACGGTGAGCTCGATTCGTAAATATTGCATAATTCGCCCTGAGTCCACCGAAAATTGGGCCAGTAGCTCTGTTTCGTCTTCTTCTTAAGTTTATCTTCTTTCTCTCTATAAAATCTATCACCTCTATCACTACTGCCATTTGTATCTTCATCTCTCCATCTTTTCATCTTTATCTCTCCCTCTTTCATCATCCTCAAATCCTAGGTTTAGTTTTTTGAAAGTTTAGTTATCATCGAATTGGAAGGAGAGAAATGTTTAGGGATTTGAGTTTTGTAGAGATTCAGGGCTGAGATATGTAAATTGCTAATGTGGGTGATATACACCCTTAAAGTGGTTCTTTTTAAACCATTGTATGGAGAGCCCTTTAACCAAACAAGGTCAATGATTATTTACCAAGTCAATGAATTTATAGAGAACCCTTTTAACAAAAATTAGAGGGGCCTATAAAACTTTTCGTCTTTCAGACTCTTAAGATGGTTCTAAAAGTCTATATATAGCTTTTAGGGATTAAGATGTTTTAATAGACTATTACAATATTCATCCAAATTCATGATGTGATGCATATTATTGAAATGTAATCACTGTTCGAGTCCCATCTTTAGAGCAACTCCAATGTGGGGGGGCTGGGGCTCCCAAATTCAAAATTTGGGAGCCCCAGCTCCTGCCCACATGCTCCAACCCGGGAGCCCCGGGGCTGGGCTCCCGGTGGGGCTGGGAGCCCCATGCTCCCTGGCTCCCAAATGGGAGCCCGGGCTGGGGGGCTCCCAAATGGGATCCACCCCACTTCTTTTTAATTTTTTTTTAAACTAATTTTTTTTTCAAAAAATATAAATTGTTTTAAATTTGTTTTTCCAATCATTTCTCTAATTTTTTCTTTTTTTAATTTTTTTTATATTTTCAAAATTCCTTCTCTCCCTCTCTCTAACATAATATTAAATTTCAATTTTATATTTAAAATTAATAATTTATAGTTGAAAATTGAAATTAAAAGTCCGCACACGTACATTACACACGTGCATAATTTTGATTTGGGAGCCCCTGTCAGGAGCCCGACGTTGGAATTGCAAAAAGCCCCGGGGCTCTTAAAAATCAAGGGCTCCCAAAATTAGGAGCCCGAGCCCCACATTGGACTTGCCCTTAAGAAAGGTGGCCAATACGCGGACAACCGTTTTTCTTATATGGACAACTATCTTATATGGACAACGCAAAAAAATTAAATTTTTATATGGACATCAGTTTCTAAGGGGACAACTCTCTATTATTTTCACTCAAGTCCTCTTAGAATCAGATGTATTATTTGATGACCTCTCTCTTTCTCCATTAACCCTAGGTTAGTTTAGTCTTCATCTCTTCTATTACTTGTTCTTCATCATCACCTAAATTTCTAAAGAGAGAGAAACTCCTTGGAGAAGCATTGGTGGTTATGACATCAAACTAAGGCAAGGGAGTTGTTGTAGAATCTCCCCAAAGACAAAGGTTAGAACCCTAAAACTCTAAAACCAACCATTAAGAAGAAGATGGTACTGATGGCAGAGAAAATTAGAGAAGATGTGGAAGACGAAGATGGATCTGTTGGTTCCGACTCTGAAAACGATGGTGAAGAGGAAGATGAATTTGGTAATTCAGGTTGTGCAAAAATATGACATAACAGAACATCACTTGCGACGAAAATCTGACATAATCAGAAAACTTGCCAGATTTTCGTCGCAACTTAGCTTCTGTTATGCAATATTTTCGTCGGTTTTCTCCGAAAATACGGCATAACAGAAGCTAAGTTGCTACGAAAATCTAGAAAATTGTCCGATTTTGCCAGATTTTCGTCGCAAGTTATGTTATGTTTTACCTCATCAATGTCAATAATGCCTATTATAGAAACGCCCGGAAAAACTTCTTCAAGTGCAGATTGAGGGATTTTGTCTTCTTCATCCATCTAGGGTTTGATAAAAAAAATGGTTGAAACTACAGTTTACTTTTAGTAGAAGTGAAGAAAGAAGAATAAGACTAAGAAGAGATTTTGTCTTCTTCATCCTTCTAGGGGTTGATAAAAAATGTTAGAAACTACAGTTTACTTTTAGTAGAAGTGAAGAAAGAAGAATGAGACTAAGAAGAAGGAAGAAGATGAAGAAAAAGAAGACAGTTTAGGTTTTCAATCTTTAACTATTATTTTTGTTAGTAGTTCACAAGTTACTAATTATTAGTATTTAAGACTTTATGGAGTTGTCCTCTTATTAAATCAAAGTCAACTAAGTCAAGCATAGTTGACTCGCATCGGACCCGAAAATAGTTGTCCATATAAGAAAAACGGTTGTCCGCGTATTGGCCACGTTAAGAAACAATCTAATAGTTGACTTTCTAATATTATTATAAACCAATTTAGTAACACACGTTAAATGAAGGTCAAAAGAACCAATCATAGTATTCACCCAAATCTCAGCAATATATAGACACGACAAACACACAGGATCTTTCAGCTTCCTCTCTTTTATTTGCATCGAAAGAAAGAAGAGAGAGAGAAAGAAAGTAAGAGAGAGAGAGAGGGAAAAATACAAATTTTTGGAGAGAGGGTAAGAAGAAATTCAAAAGAATGGGGAGCAAGTTTTTGAGTTTTTCATGCATTAGAGGTGAAACTTCAAGAGATTTATCTCCAAGACCTCATTATCCATCCATGCCTAAATACCCAAAAGGGATTTCAATTGAGGAAGAAGAAAATATAAATGGGTCAGAATCAAAAGCTCTGTTTTCTGTAATTGGAATGACTTGTTCTGCTTGTGCTGGATCTGTTGAAAAAGCAATCAAACGTTTACCAGGAATCAAAGAAGCTGTTGTTGATGTTCTTAATAACAGAACCCAAGTTCTCTTTTACCCAAATTTTATTAAAGTAAGTTACAAAAAATTACAATTTTCTTTTTTTGAATTTTAATTGGTTTATTATGTTTATAGGGAGATTTTTATGTTCATTTTGTTTTTAATTGAATAGTAGCACTTAGGTTTATAAGATTGTTTTTTGGTTTGAAGAATCTAAGGAGTAAAGTTAAGTCTTTCTTATTCACGAGTTTCTTCAATTCTAAGGAAAATATAAATTTTAATCATGAGGTTTCTTCAAAGTTTTATACTTAATGACCATGGTTGGTGAATCCCATTTTAGTTGGGTAGTAAACATGTATGTCTTTCTATTGGGGAGACTAGGGTTTGAATCTTACTAGTCCAAAAAAGACCTTGGTTTTGAGTTCATTTTTTGTTTTTGAAATTAAACTTAAAATTTGTGCTTAAATATCTAACTTTTCGTCGAAATAGTAACAAGGGGAACATGAAGTATTGAAGAAATTCTTTTGTTTTATTTAGTTGTATCATATATGGCCTTAGGTTCTCAAACTTTTGGAATGGAACAAAGTTTGTATAAGTTGTTTAAAAAATTAGTGCTTTCTCAAACATTACTACAATTGTTCAGAAAATCAAAGCTGATCAAGTGTTATTGCTCTAGTCAAAACTAGCTACTTAGCATTGTTACATGACTTATTACCTATAGGAGGAGGCTATTCGAGAAGCCATCGAAGATGTTGGATTCGAAGCCACATTGATTAAGGAAGAAGCGGTCGATAGAACTTCTCAAATATGTCGAATACGCATAAAAGGAATGACTTGTACTACTTGTTCAAGAACAATTGAATCTTCTTTACGAGGTATTAATGGTGTACAAAAAGCCCAAGTTGCATTAGCTACAGAAGAAGCTGAAATTCAATATGATCCAAAAATAGTAACCCACAACCAGCTAATGGAAGCAATTGAGGATACTGGTTTTGAAGCGATTCTTATAAGTACTGGAGGAGATGTGAGTATGATACACCTCGAAGTAGATGGAGTTCGAAGCGATGGTTCATTTAGGAATATCGAAAAGTCTCTATGGTCTCTACCAGGAGTTGAAAATGTGGAAATTGACCCCATTCTTCATAAGGTTTCTATTGCTCACCTATCTGATCAAACAGGTCCAAGAGATTTTATCCAAGCTATTGAGTCAGTTGGATCTGGGCGTTTCAAGGCAAGGATCTTTCCAGGAGGAGGAAGAGAACCACAAAAGAAGGAAGAAATAAAGCGATATTACAAATCCTTCCTTTGGAGTCTATTTTTTACAATCCCAGTATTCCTGACTTCTATGGTGTTCATGTATATCCCCATTATTAAGCATGGATTAGATACTAAAGTAGTCAATATGTTAACGATTGGGGAGCTTCTGAGATGGATATTATCCACCCCTGTTCAATTTATACTCGGGAGACGATTTTATACTGGTGCATATAAGGCATTGCGCCATAAATCTGCCAATATGGATGTGTTGATTGCTTTGGGAACTAATACTGCTTACTTCTATTCAGTTTACACAGTAGTAAAAGCAGCAACATCACCTAGTTTCGAGGGCACAGATTTCTTCGAAACTAGCTCTATGCTCATTTCCTTTATCTTACTTGGTAAGTATCTGGAGGTTTTAGCAAAGGGTAAGACATCTGAGGCGATTGCGAAATTAATGGACTTGGCACCGGAAACCGCAACTTTGTTAAGTATTGACAGTGAAGGAAATGTTATAAACGAGGAAGAAATCGATAGTCGATTGATACAAAAGAATGACTTGCTTAAAGTAGTTCCAGGTTCAAAGGTAGCTTCAGATGGTTTTGTTGTATGGGGGCAAAGCTATGTGAATGAGAGTATGATTACCGGAGAATCACGACCTGTATCGAAGAGGAAAGGTGATACTGTGATTGGAGGGACTCTGAATGAAAATGGTGTGTTACATATTCAAGCAACACGCGTTGGATCTGAAAGTTCTCTGTCGCAGATTGTTCGTCTTGTAGAATCGGCACAAATGGCCAAAGCACCTGTGCAGAAATTTGCTGATCGCATATCGATGTACTTTGTACCTCTGGTAAGCTATCTTTACTGTCTTGTCTAGTCCTTTTCTCTAATTTATTCTCCTTTTCGGCTTTCGTTATGGATGGTGTCTCCCCAAAACTAGTATACTTAGATTCAAAAGCATAGTTTGAATATTATTGAAATTCTGAACCGAAGACGAATGATCATTTTTTTTTCAGGTTATTATGCTTTCTGTATTCACTTGGCTTGCTTGGTTTTTGGCTGGAAAATTTCATGTTTATCCGACGTCTTGGATTCCATCTTCCATGGATAGTTTTGAGCTCGCACTTCAGTTTGGCATCTCAGTAATGGTTATAGCATGTCCATGTGCTCTTGGCCTGGCAACTCCAACCGCAGTTATGGTTGGTACTGGAGTCGGGGCTTCTCAAGGTGTACTTATTAAAGGGGGCCAAGCATTAGAAAGTGCACATAAGGTCAGCAAAGCAAATTTCACTTCAGTTTCTTTACTTTAATTGATAACTTTTTAGATGTAGTTTCGCGGGAGTGGTTTCATGGGCTAATTGATCTAATCGGATAGTACCTTTGGGCCATTTGGTTGCCCAAAATGAAGAGATTCTTGTTTTTAGGACAAATGAGAGGAAATTAGTCTAGCCTCCCTAAAATCTAATGCAGCCAATCACATTTTGAGTTTTACAGAGTGGGTCTGTAAGAATCCTAAGATTCTTTTACTCATTGCCAAATACACCATGAATTTGTAAGTATCTTCAAATTCTTTTAGCAAGGGTTCTTAGTCCCCTGGGTCATAAATTCATATATGAAGACATCATAAGTTAGGTTGGGGTGGGACCTTGGGAGTAAAACTATGGGTTGCGTATTTCTCGACTTCTCTTTGAGGATATTAATTGGAAGCTAAATAATTCAGCTTAAGGAAACATGAAGTTTGATAAGTGAATGTAATAAGTGCACCCGTTCCAGTAGTTTTGGACTTGTTACATACAAGTTGAAAAGCATCATTCGAGGGATTCTATTTGAGGTTAGGTCTTTATTTTGATGAGTTAAGGGTTCAGAGTCGAAGATTTTGTTCTCCACCGATATTTAAAGATATACTCTTCGTCGATTGTAGTTTTTAGTTGGTATTGTTCTTGCCATCTCCGTTTGCTTTTTATATTTTATCAATTTCATTTGCAAGTCTTCCCCTTAACCAAATAAGAAGAAAAAGGGAAAAAAGAAATTCTTTTAGAAACAGTCAAATCATAGTTAAGCTGTTGCAGGTTTCTTTCTAGTCTTATGACTCGTCCCAAGATTTATGTGTCGGTATATCTTGAATAATAAGTTGTCTTTGTAGGTGAACTGCATTGTATTTGACAAGACGGGAACCCTCACAATCGGGAAGCCAGTAGTAGTTAGCACAAAGCTCTTGCAAAGGATTTCTGATTTTTATGAACTTGTTGCTGCAACTGAGGTAACTCTTCTTTTAATCTCTCTTTCATGTTATGTCGTAAATCTATTCAAACAAAAATATGCTAATTGTAAATGGGGTATGTTAATGTGATTGATAGTTCTTTAACTTTGTTTAATCTTGAAAATTTATGGTGTTTCCTGAATAGAGAGTGAATATTTGAGTTTGATATATGGCTATAAATATTTGCATAAAATTTTGCCAAAAACACATATGGACTAAACCTAAGTAGTTGGTATCGGCCGATCCATTCCATTAACTCAAAAATCGGATTCCGAGTTGAACCTTGTCGAGCCCTCGAGTTTGTAGTTTGTTATCACGATATAACAAGTAGAGGCTTTCTAATTTTCATTCCATCTTTACTACGAAGCTAACTAGACAAGTCTTGGTGCTATTGAAATAATTGAAATCCGTCAGGTGAACAGCGAACACCCTTTAGCAAAGGCGATTGTTGAGTACGCCAAAAAATTCAGAGGAGACGAAGATAACAATATCTGGCCAGAAGCACGTGAATTTGTATCAATTACTGGCCATGGTGTGAAAGCCATTGTTAAAGACAAAGAAATACATGTCGGAAGCAAAAGTCTCATGCTTAATTCAAACATTCAAGTTCCGGCTGATGCTGAAGAATTCCTTATGGAAACTGAAGGGTTGGCACAAACTGGAATTTTGGTTGCTATAAATTGGAAAGTGGCTGGGGTCATAGCTATATCGGATCCATTAAAGCCCGGGGCCCGGGAAGCGATATCCATTCTCAAATCCATGAACATTAAAAGCATCATGGTGACCGGTGATAATTGGGGTACTGCAAAGTCCATAGCGGAGCAGGTTGGGATTGAAACTGTTCTTGCTGAAGCGAAGCCTGACCAGAAAGCCGAGAAAGTGAAGGAGTTACAGGTAAGATTAATAATGTTACATGAAAATAGTACACCGTACGTGGAACTCCCTTTGGTTGAGTGGTCACATATATATCGCTCCACTGGATAGACCAGGGTCCGAATCTTACTATTTCCAGAAAACATATAGTACCATATGGACCACACTATCTGATCACATGACGTCGCAGTTCATATGCTTGATAACCTTGTTTACTTGTTTAGTAATACTTCTCCCGACGTTGCTAACGTCACATGTAAATCTTAGTTGCTAGGTCATGTAGTCAGATGTGTAGGCCTTCTAGGAGTCTCTTATGTTCTTTAAATTTGACATTACTCTAGCTAGATTTTGATGGCCCAATTTTTTTTTTTCCGCTGCTAGAATTCGGGCTTAACCGTGGCTATGGTTGGAGATGGCATCAACGATTCACCGGCCCTTGTAGCTGCTGATGTTGGAATGGCAATAGGAGCTGGAACAGATATTGCCATTGAGGCCGCTGACATTGTTCTAATGAAGAGCAACTTAGAGGATGTGATAACTGCCATCGATCTTTCAAAGAAAACTTTTAAGCAAATTCGACTCAACTATATTTGGGCTTTGGGTTATAATCTCCTCGGCATCCCCATTGCCGCTGGAGCTCTTTTTCCATCCACCAGATTTCGTCTACCTCCATGGGTTGCTGGTGGTGCGATGGCATTGTCTTCGGTTAGTGTTGTTCTTTGCTCACTCTTATTGAAGTACTATAAGAGGCCCAAGAAGTTGGACACTCTTGAAATAAGAGGAATTCAGGTAGAATGAGTCAGAATTTGCTATAAGCTTCGCTGTTTGCGTGTGTGTGTGTGTGTTTGTATAGAGACATAAAGTGGTTTCTAAACCTATCATCTGTTTTCTTTACAGACTTCGCTTCAATTTGTATAAAGTGTGATTTTCTCTCCTAATTTCTTACTGTTATTAAGTAGCCTAGGTTGGTTTCAATATTTGGTATATCAGAGCCCATTGAATTTGTGGCATACATGAAAAGAAAAGAAAATTCTTTTTTTTTTTTAAAAAGAATTTTGTAGCCGTAGCTAAAACAAAAAACAGTTTCATTCAACAGAAAATACCACGATTTGATGACCACTACAATCGTCTGAAGATGTTGATGGAGAATTATATGCTTTCCAACGGCCACTACAATCGTCTGAGCATGTTAATGGAAAATTATATGCACTCCAAAGAAAAATACTCGCACGTAGTTGTGATTACAGTTTATACTGCAACAAAGGATGTTGATCTTTCAGATGACCAAAAGAGATGGCTGATGGGGGATTGAAAGACTTGCGAGCAAAGAATTATCTCCTTTAGGCCACTGATGGTTCAATCTTTGAAACTATCCCGACAAGGACACTTCGAAAAGGAAGCTTGGATTCTGTGAAGAAAAAGTTTCCAAGGGAAAGGGAGGGTCAAACATGCTTAGTTGCAAGGCCTTCGCATTTTCTCAAAAGAAAACACACACCAAAAAACTTATTATATCTTTATTTTCTTCGTTATTCTCTCTGCAAATTTCTTTGTCAAGATCAGTAGAACGTGAACAAGGACTGCTTGTTTTGTTACTATTTAGATATTTAAACAATGGAAACATTGTTTAAACATTTCATTTACTTAAAAGGATTTTATTGTTGATTTACTGTTTCGTTACTATTTTCTAACATTTAATCCTATCGATAACGAGAAAAAATCTATATAATAAAAGAGGATGATATCTTTCTTAAAACATACTCTCCTCTTCCATGACTAAAATTACACCGCTCGAACTTATCTTTAATGGCTAAGATTACACCCCCAAACTTATATTCAATGGCTAAGATTACACACCTCTCAGACATACTTCTAAAGGTCAAGATTACATCTCCCAAATTTATCTCTAAGTGTTGAGATTATAATTCCAAAATTATTTTTGATGACTAACTCCCAACTTACATCTTTGTTGTCGTTTTAGGACTCCACATCTTGTGGGGGCATGTAACAATCGGATGAAACAGGTTCCACAAGTCTTGGACTAAAGTTAAATTTCTTTACTTTTACTGCTATAGGTTGTCAAACGATCTATTGCAGTGATTAATGGGATGAATGATAAGGAAAGAGGTAACAAATGACACTTTTTGGGGATTTCATGTGATGCAATAATACCAAAAGAAACAATTATTTTCTAGCCGAGCCATTCGTTCACTGCAACCACAATCAACTCTATCAATTTAAGTTTTTCTATGTGGCTATTTGACCTGATATAAGACAACTCCGCCTTATAAGACGTGATATAAGAGGTCTTATATCACGTCAATTTAAGTTTTTCTCTGTGGCTATTTGACGTGATTGGGAGTGTTCCTTGTTTCTTTGTCTTCACTCACTTTCACCTGAAAACCAATTCATCACTGGTTGATTCTTGATCGAGATTGATAGATGTGGACTATCCCAATCATCGATTAGGAGACTAATAAACATTACATACAGTTCTCTGGTTTAAGGTTGACCCAAAATCGAGATTGAGAAACATTAATTTTGAGAAAATCTTAGTTTTTTATCTCCAAATTATCTATTTGTGACAGACTTTTCTACCACAGTTTTGCCTGACAGGTTTTTGCCACAACTTTTTACTGTTGGAAAATTCTTTTTGCGACAGTTTCTTACTGTCACCTATATTCAAATGTTTCTAGTTGTGACACAATATTTCTGTCACCTTTTCTGTTCGATCTGTGACAGAATATAGATTAATTTTCATCTATTTCTTTCCGAAATTCGACTGGTCGATTTTTTCAAAATCATAATTTGGTTGATGATTAATCTGTTAGTGTTATTCTTCGCTCACTCTTATTGAAGCACTATAAGAGGCCCAAGAAGTTGGACACTCTTGAGATAAGAGGAATTCAGGTAAAATGAGTGAGAATTTGCTGTCACTTATTTTTTTTTTGTGTGTACTAGTGGTTATAAACCTATACATCTGTTTTTCTTTTATAGACTTTGCTTAAATTTGTTGAAATATCAATCGTACTTTTTTCATGTTTGCTTGATTCTGAAAATTTTGTTCCTGAAAAACGACATTTTTGTTTTGGCATCTATTTCTCTGCTCTTTCTCTTTCATTGTTGCTCGAGCAGTAGTGACCAAACAATTTTAAGAACCACATAAATTAAAATGGTGTTAGATGCGACCAAATTCAGCATTTTATCCTCCCATATATCCAATATGTTCTTTTAGCCCCTAACTAATAGTTTGGCTAGCAGGAAGTTAAATTTAGGTAGGGGTTTAGGGGCCTAAAGAAAAGGGAAATTTGGTCTAAATTCCCTACAAATTTTTTGTTTTTGGTGAAAAATGATCAGTTAATTTTTGTAGTCTTCGACTTTCTTGGTACCTTTTTAATTTGCAACAACTTATGGGAGCATAAAGACTTGGTCAATTAACATTACTTAGGAGGTTATTTATTTTGAAGCCTAAAAAACTTTACTTGATTAAAAATTTGAGAGTTAAAAGCCTCCTTTAACAAAAAAATTAACATTACTTGGGGGGTTATTTATTTTTAAGCCTAAAAACTTCACTTGATTAAAAACTTGAGAGTTGGAAGCCTCGAACCTCCACAACAAAAACAAATGGTTAACTACCACAAATGTTATGTCCCATGTTAGATACATAAAGATTGTATGCTGGAAAAACAACACAGTAATTCCTTTTCGCGAAAAAGTTTGTGGGAACATTGCATCACTTCGTCTGATCCATTTAGATATCTGTGGGATAGGAAATTGTGGCTATTTGTCTATGGACCAAATGTCTTGAAATGTCTACAAGACATTTAGAAATTTAGTTATGTGAACTAAATGTCTTGAAATGTCTATAAAGATATTTTGTCTATGGATAAATGTCTCAAAACGTCTTCAAATGTCTACGAGACATTTTGCCCAGGAATGTCTTTCTAAAGCCCTATCCACTACCACCTCCACCATTTAGTTTTAATAATTAAAAATCTTGATCTTTATTATCAAATATATATTTTGATAGTATGCGCTTAGTTTGATATTCGATGCTTATTAATTTTGATTAGTTATACTTATTTTGACAGATTATGCTTAGGATTGTCATATTATTGTGGGTGAAATTAATTAATCTTCCACACTACTAATTAGTATTTGTTTTTTTTTTTGAATTGTTCAGCGTGTGCCTCGAACCCTTGCCCTCTAGGTAGAAGATTATACCTCTTACCACTCCAACCAAAGGTTGTTGGCAGTAATTAGTATTTGTTGATGTTGGTATTGTGGATCTAAGTACCCTAATCCTTATTTTCTTGGTCCATTGCATATTAGTTTTTAATTGTATTAAAATATTTGTTTACTTGTAGTTTCTCTTTATTTCTTGCATAGCTTTCTAAAAATGCCAAAAATATAAGTTTACCATTTTGTTCTTTAACTTAGATTTTAATTTAGATCTAGATTTTAAATTACAACTCTTCTTAGATCGACCCCGTATTGGCGAGTGCTACATGATACCTTCGTTTGGGTTCGTGGCCTTTTCGAGTCCATCAATTAGTCACAGAGCTAAGGCTAAATTGATAAGTTTTTTGAAGGCTATACCCTATCCTGTCATCTATGTAGATTTGCCATGACCTAACTAACCTTTGACTCACATCACATGGCAAAAGCAATTGAGGTACAATGGCTTTACAAGACTAAACTAAGTGAGCATCACGCAGTCAAATACCAAAAAAAACTCGCCTTGAGGCCAAAGGGTGCAAGCAACAACATGGACACCAAACAGTATAGGCAACAACATGGAGTTGATTATACGAAGTCTTTGATCATGTGGCTCTTATGGATTCTATTGATTATGTATATCTTTCCCAGCCCAAAGGGTGACTGGTTCAATTAGGTTTTTATTCTGTATTTCTTCACGGTGAACTAAAGAAAGGAAGTGTACATTGAGAAACCTTCTGGTTTTACCGGTAAGAAGACAGCTTGCATAAATAATGTGAGCAATTCTGCTTCAGTCCCATTCTTTTTATTCATTACATAATACAATTGTTAAATTCACGATGATAAAATAATCGGAGATATGGACATAAAATAAAGACACGATAATTTAACGTGGTTCGGTCGGATACTCAAGACCTACATCCACGGAGATATAATTATTTATTGATAATCACCACATACAATTGTATGTGGGTGGATCGGTTACATTGGTCAGACATAACTCGATAATTTAAATTCTGTAACCCAACTCATATTTATAGAGTGATTCGGGTTATCTAGTTTCCTAACTAAACTTAGGAAAGAATACAATATAAGGGATATCTTGAATATATGAATATATCTTCTGATCTTCATATATCTTGGTCCCTTCTTTTATCGGCGGATCTCTTCATCTCGATCCGTCTCATATATTTTGTATCTTCCGATATCTTCCATATCTTGTATATTAGTAGTCACCATATCCAGTATATCTTTCATATCTCAATACCCCCCCGCAAGTTGGAGCACGTAATTTTGAAGTGTCCGACTTGGAGAGAAGATAAACTTGTTGATTCTTTTTTTTTTCTTGCAATTCTTCGATTTTGAATGCTTGATGAAGATGATGGAAGAATGATAAAGTCACAACGAAAACGTTGGTAAAGACGGTCATAGATTGAATGAAAATCAATGGCAACGAAAGTAAATTTATCGTTGTCATGTATGAGAATATGTCATTGTATAAACAATGTGAAAGAAAATGTCGACAACAAAGTTGTGTTTAAAATTGACAAGGAAGTCATTGTCAATTTACCAAAAAATTTGTAGAAATAACCATAATGATGGTTTCGGAAAAATTGTCGACAAAAGATTTCTTGTCGTGAAAATGTCGAAGTCGCGGGTATAATTCCGGAAGAAAAAAATAGATCGACGAAACAAGTCTATTTTGGAGAAAAAAATATAAGTCATCACAAAGTATGATCTTGAAAATATCACGGTTGAATCCGGAATTAAAATCAAAATAGGAATTCTTTCTCCATTGAAGGGAAAGTCCAAAATTTTGGTAGAGAAATAAAATCGTCATAAACACAGTATGACTTTGGAAATATCACGGGTATAACTGGAAAAAAATAGATAAAATAAATTATTTTAGTGTCACAAATAGAAGTGAAAGGTGACAAAAAAGTTGTGTCACAACTAGAAATAGTTGGATATAGGTGACACTAGAAGTCGGTCACAAAATAATTTTCCAACAATGAAATTGTGATAAAAGTTTGTCACACAAAACTGTGTGTGGTTGCGACAAATTGTGGAAATAACTAATTCGTCGCAAAACTGTAACATTAGTGACAGTAGAAAATTGTGTCACAACTATGAATAGTTGGATATAAGTGACATTAGAAGTCTGTCACAATATAAATTTCCGACAGGTAAACTGTGGCAAAGCAATCTGTCACAAAATAGTGGGATGAGAAACTGTCACAAATACTTAATTTGGGGAAATTTAGGAACTTCTCTATTAGGGTTTACCCAAATTGAGAAGGTAATTGAAAAAAACCATACCTAATCGATAGTAGGTTGCTAGAATAGATTTAAATCCAACCAATTTGAGCCAATGTCAAGGTTCATCAATGGTGGTATATGTCTAGAGAGAGAAAGCTCTAGAAGTAATAAGTTTCGGATTTGGAAATCAATCATAGATAATCGGTTGATAAGAGGTGAAATGGCCGATTAAGGCTTATTCATCGCAGCCGACAAAGAAATCTAGAGATAGAGAGAGAGTGATCGGTGGTGATATAAAACCGATGAGAAAACACTCTATTCTTCACCAAATGTAAAAGTAATCATTGGTGGTTGGTCCAAATCGATGGAAGCAACGATTGGTACGAAAATACATATTGTCCAAAACGATGTAAATGATCGATTGGTGATGAAAAACTCGCCGGAAAATGCAGGGATGAAACCTATGTTTGCTGTCACGGGAAGATGAAGAAATAGCTCGGGTCAACGGCATTTGACTTCGGTCAACAAAGTCAAAAGCAAATGTGGGTCAACGGACTTTAAAAAAAACCGGGTTATGCTCTTCCAGGAACGGGATAAAAGAGAACCAAATCTGATGGTTTTGGTTCTGAATTTTGTATATTCAAATTCAGACCTAATATAGGTCTAAAAAATAAAAATAAAATCGAAAAATTTAGAAGAAAAATCAAATATTAATAGGGAAGTTACCTTTGTTGAAGAGGAAACAATTGATGCGTCTTTGATGAATTTTCATAAACTCCAATAAATCAAATAAATAATATCTTCTTTCCTATTCTCGTACAAAAAATATCTTCCTTTTTTTTATTCACTTGATTTTCCCGTCTTAACTATGAAACATAATCACAAGAATAATCTTGGAAAAGTTAAACAAATCGACAAAGCGATCGAATAATGTAATCACAACTAAAAAGAATAGTTGGAATTTTGACACAACAATATAGAAATTATTGGGAAAAGCGGAAGCTAAAACACGAACAAATAACCTGCTCATGATACCATGTTAAATTCACGATGATAAAATAATCGGAGATATGGACATAAAATAAAGACACGATAATTTAACGTGGTTCGGTCGGATACTCAAGACCTACATCCACGGAGAAATAATTCTTTATTGATAATCACCACATACAATTGTATGTGGGTGGATCGGTTACATTGGTCAGACATAACTCGATAATTTAAACTCTGTAACCCAACTCATATTTATAGAGTGATTCGGGTTATCTAGTTTCCTAACTAAACTTAGGAAAGAATACAATATAAGGGATATCTTGAATATATGAATATATCTTCTGATCTTCATATATCTTGGTCCCTTCTTTTATCGGCGGATCTCTTCATCTCGATCCGTCTCATATATTTTGTATCTTCCGATATCTTCCATATCTTGTACTCTCTCCGTCCCATTTTGTTTGGTTGTTATTCCTTTTATGGATGTCCCAAAATGTTTGTTAACTTTCCTTTTATAACATTCATTCAAATAATACAATCACGGGACTTCCAAAACTACCCTTTGTTTTGAATACCAATAAAAGGTTCTAATTGGTTCTACACTTCTACCAATGAAATATTTAATGAAATACTCTATATTAAATGAGGGTAGTTTAGGAAATTGCATCTTTTTTGTCAAAATAAATAAGGTCTTCTTAATAAGTTGGGTTCCCCAAAACTACAAACAAAATGGGACGGAGGGAGTATATTAGTAGTCACCATATCCAGTATATCTTTCATATCTCAATAACAATGTTTCGTACTTCTTGGCTTAAGTTCAACATATACACTAAATTTATTCAATGGGATTTACAATTATCGACGTTATCAAGTCCTTTATTTCACAATGTGGATTAACTCCAAACCCATCTCCATACTGATAAAAACAGTGAGAAGTTCGAATATTGTTTTGAAGATAATCTACCAAGGATTGAGGGGCGATTAAGCGAGCTGCATTCATATCCTTATTCATCTTCTTCCAGAAAACTTTGATCAGATTTTTTATGTATTCGCGGGCATCATTTTCTGATACACCACTTTGATGCATGTAACATTGGATTGCTTTTGGAACATCTCCTCTCTCTAGCTCATCCTGCACTTTTTTATGAGGTATATTAGAACAAACCATATGTTTACAATTCTAGATTGAAGTGGTTAAATGGTAGATTTTCACCCTCTACGCCTCGGATTCAAGACACGTATACTATATTTACTTTTGTAATAAATAAAAAAATCATATCACTGGAGAGTAGGAGCCAAATACTGAGCCCATAACTCTCAATATTGGACTGCGCTTCTATGCATCTTCATATCTAATGAAATAACAACTCTTATTACAAAAAAAAGAAGACGTACGATTGGGACGGGTATTTTTCAGGTGACGTGGAGTACGTGGTTTTTAAACATTTCATATGTGGCTTATCCGTGAGAGCATGTTAGGTTTTCTTTTTTCATGAAAGCATGTTAAGTTTGTACTCATCAAAACTACCTACGGATTTTATTCTTAGTTTTTTATTTTTATTTTTTTGAGAATCCGACTACAATCTACGTTAGTTGTTACAAGGAATTGATACATCGTCAAGATGTGATGAGCACGATAACCGCCTAATTTAAACCATGAATGAAAGAGGCCTAAAGCCCAACAACATGAAAGAGGCGTCAAGCCCGACAAATTTATAGCCTAATTAAATGAGATAAATCTTGATGGCAAACTGCTTCCACCGAGACTCGATCCCACGACCTCATGAGCTTAAGAGGGATGTCCAACCACTGCACCAAAGACTGGTGGACCATTGTATTCTTAGTTATTATATAGTTTTTCTCCCATGTCAGACTATTCTCACAATATGTAACATTTAAAATAGGTCATGTCATTTTCTTAAAATTCTTATATTCAGTAACTCCTTTTTTTGTAATAAAAAAAAGGTATGGGATACATACCTTGGAGGTTGCTAAATCATCGGAAAGTCGAGAAACCATAGATGCCGACGAGATGAAGGCAGGGTAGAATTCATTCAAGCAATCTAAGGTTTTTTGAGTGATTTCATCTTCCAACAAAAAATAAGCATGGTATGCCAAGAGAGGAAATGATATTGATTTCCATGCATTGCTCATGTATTCTTCAAGTGTGGGTGTATGGCCAGTGTAATACCATTTTGCTTCTTCCAAGTATGCTTTGCACAAATCTGTCCACTGAAAATTTCATATATATCAAAATAATGTTGTTTGTGAACCAGGCCTTTCTTTGAATTCTTTTCTTTTTCTATTTTTGCTTTATTATTCCATGAGCGTTTCTCTCTCTGGGTTTTTCATCTCGCCCCAATTTTTCTCTCGCCCACCACTGTTATCTCTCCCTCTGAAAGAACGCGAATGAGAGGCAGCGAAATCGTCCGAAGGGGGAGATAAAAAGTTCTGACGTGAGGAAAAATCTAGAGAGAGAAAATTCTTAAGCGAACTCAAAGTGTTTTACCTATTTTTGAATTGGGAAATGATAAAGTTACAAAATATTTTGACAAAAAAAAGTTCCTAGCTGATGTGGCGGGTGTGGTTTCAAACTTTGACCAAATCTATGCCGTTGAGAGATGAAAATCACAACCGCCACATCAGCTGGGAACTTTTTTTTGTCAAAATCTTTTGTGATTCTAGCATCTCTCTTTTGAATTTTAAGAGGTTCAATATAGACAATTCGTTTTTGACGTCCCGGATTCCTGGGTCAAATATTCATTGAAATTCAGTCATCTAACTCTGACTAGATATGTCCTGCAATTGGTCGCCCAATATGGCTATGTAGCTTTTCTGATAAGAAAATTACCGTTCTTTTCAAGTATGGTAATGCGTTGTGACCACGTTTCAGTAGTATCTCATAACTCATCTCATTGATTATATGGTAGAGAAACAAATAAAATGTCTTCATGTAGTCCGGAAGCTTCTCATTCTTCGTAATATCCCATCTGTTAACATACTTGTAAGTTATGAACGAATGTACTCCAAATGTTAAGTTAGTGATCATATCTTCATAAGAAAAACTCAGATTATGCTGAGATATAAATCTCTTCTAACCAGATGACACATTCGAATTATATATAAAGAATCCTTAAGAGTCCGATGTAATGCATGTTAGAAAAAGAAATTCTTAAGAGTCCTTGACTTCTTGCATGTGATCTAAACTCTTAATCATTGAACTACTATTTAAATTATGTTATAAACTTAATTAGAATATAATTATTATTTTATAGATGACACATTCGAATTATATATAAAAAAGTCAAGGAAAGATAGTGGACAAACTCATTTTATAAAAATAGTCAAAAACAACAGACATATATATATGTGTGTAAATGAAATAAAAAGAAGGCCTTTTAAAAAAAATATTAAAATGAAAAGAAGGAATAAGAGTGATATAGAGAAAAATATCTCTAACAATATTAATGGGAGTCGTTGAATTTACAATAAAAAAAAAGACTGACAAATGAACTGATATGTAAATAGGAGGTTAAAATAAAGAAATATAGGGCTAAAAACATAGTTAATTACAAATTAGGAGGCATATCGGAATTTACTCATTGGAAATTTTTTTAAAAAAAAGTGCTTTAGGTAATACCACAACACTAACTATTCTTTAGTGATAAAAATTTGGAGGTTTTATTATATAATACATCTCACCTGTATTAGGAATCAACACTCAATCATGGGCCCGTGGGAGCACGTGGTGATGTTATAAAGGCCGGGCCGGCCCGTTCCGTACAGACCCGGCCTGGTCAGTACGGAAAACGGGCCTGGCCAACCCGGGTTTTATTCTGGGTCCGGGCTGGGCCTATGGTTTGAGCTCCCGGCTCGTGAAAATCTGTTTTTTTTTTTTTTCATGCCTCATTTTAAAAAATCAATAGATAAATTGAAAACATTCCTTTCCGAAAAGATCTATCCAACAAAATCATTCCTAAAAGATTCATTTCCATAAAATATTTTCGAAAAAATTCCCTAACTTGTTAACTTATCTGTTTAAATCATCCTCTATATTATTTCCAAAACGTAATTTCTAAAATCACTTTAACGAAATCTTTTCAAAAATATTTCTTAAACTTGTTGACCTATTTATGTAAATCATCTTCTATTTATGTAAATCATCCTTTACTAATTATTTTCAAAATATAATTTCTAAAAATCATTTGCCAAAAATCTTGTAAAAAAGTTTTTCCTAAACTTATTAATTTATTTATGTAAGTCACCCTCTATTAATTATTTCAACAAAGTAATTTCTAAAATCAATTGAAAAAACTCTTTCGAAAAATCTTTTTTATATTTATTTGTGAAAATCATATCCTATTAACTAATAACTATTCCTAAAATCTTTCCCGAAATCATGTCATTATTTAAAAAAAACCGTCTCTAAACTTTTAATTTATATATTTCAAAATAAAATATAGATTTATATTTTTTTTATTTAAATTTTGGGTTTTCAAACTTTTTTAAAAAAAAAAATAATAATTATATAAAACTCGGGCTGGCCTGGCTTGGATTCAACCCGGCCCGGCCAAGCGTGGGTCTATACCCGGTCCCAAACTGGGCCTTTGTATAGCCAACCCGTGTTGAGACCGGCCCGGGACAATTTCAACCCGGGTTGGCTAGACCCGGTCCGGCCTTTTAAACATCACTAGGAGCACGGGTTCCTACGTGAGTCTGCCCCAGTTACTTAGAGAGTTAAGAGACTAATAATTTTTGTAATTTCGAAAAGTACCATAGATTTCAAAATTTCTAAATTAAAAAGTAGAAAAGAGTTCAAGGTCTAGGGAGAGAGAATAAACCTTTCAACCGCATCAGTAAATAGTTCGAGCTCATCTAAGAAACCATAAACATCGTACATATCATCCATGATAATTATGAGAGTGATAATTTTGGTCATATGCCTCCTCCAACTTCCATAATTGGGATCAAAGTTAAACCCTATGACCCAAAAGAAACACTCCACCAACCGGTCCCTAGCATAGCTGTTGGCTTCTGCAAGACCTGACTCCTTCCACCATCTAAACAAACAAAGTATTTTACTACTCTATTTCAGTTACGGGGTATTGAATCATTAATTAACAAAGAGAGTTAATAAAAATTCAATAAGCAATCATGAACTAACAAGATAAAAAAATAAGTTTGTATCACTCAGATGTGAAATTTTCTTATTGAGTCAGATAATCTAAATTCAGATGAATCAGATTTAAAAAATAAAAAAAGGTCGATGTTTGAGGGAAATGAGAAAAAATTTCCAGAGAAAAAATATCCAAGGGTCGAAAACTAAAAATCTTCTTCCGAAAACACTCTCTATTTTATGTCGTCGGTATATACCGGTCAGATAAAACTTGTCGGGATCTATCCTCTCCCACTTCTCTCTCTCTCCTCTCTCTCTTCTCCCTCTCTTATCTCTTTCTTCTCTATCTCTACTCTCAGCCTTCTCTACCTCTAGGGGATCCTCCTCTTCTCCGGAGCTCGTTTGGTTTTGAAACCAGACGAGAATTTGGTTTCAAAACTAAAAGAGAAATTGGTTTTGAAACCATATGTGATCTGGTTTCAAAACCAAACGAGATCTGTCAGATCTCGACTCCCTCTTCGCCTGAAATAGAGAGAAGATAGAGGGAAAGAAAGAAAAGAAAAATAAGAGGGAGGATAAGAGAAGAATAAGTGTCGCTGAAAATGGTGGACTTGTCGCCAGCATTTGTGGTGGAAGTCGACGGAGTTGATCGATGGCGGTAGTCGGAAAGGAAGAAGAGGTAGGAACCTGAAAAGAATAAGGGTTTAGGTGTTTGGAGGAGACAAAAGGTTCAAACTTAATTTTGTTTCCACCCAAAATTTTGCACCCCGTAACACCGACCTAAAACAATAACAAAAAGAAAAAGAAAAACAGACAGACACCAACAAAACCTTTTATTCTCTTTTCCGAAGCGGTGCTAATGATATAATGAGTTGGCCTCGTGAGAATAATCCCACATGGAAGAAGGACGATCTAACAACAAAAAATATAATGTTTAGGTCTTCTCCACTCATTGTCAACTGATTTTGAGTTTGCTGACCACACATTTAACATGGTATTAGAGCTACGCTCACATGTGATAGGCTTAAAAACCACACGTGCTTCACGTCACCCATAAGAAAAACATGTGTTAGGCTCAGATAACCTCACACCTGAGGGGGTGTGTGAGATAATCCATATGAGAAAATGGTGATCTAGCCACCAACAATACAATGCCTAGATTCTTTCCACTCATTTCTAATTGATCTTGAGTTGGATGACCACACACTTAACAGACTTCACCTTACACCATTTGATAGCTCACACAATCATGTACCACCATGCATTATATATATTAGTATATAATTATAAAATTACCTGGATAAATATTTTAGCTCCTCCTGTTGAGTTGCTTGTACCATGTTGAAATCTAGTATAGCCAATTCAAGTAATAGTGGGTTCATGTCTTTCATATCCTTGTAGGTGTCTATATACCATCTTGATTCCACTCTTGGCAATCTCCAGTGTAAGGGAACCTCCAATGAGTGGATTACTTGTTTGGTCAAGTAATTGGGAGTACTTTCTTTTTCTTCCAACACCATATTGAGATGTTTGGTTGTGAACTCTTGGACTTCATCCAAAATTTCTTCACCTTCAAAAGAATGAAATGAAGCTTCATACAAGCTCAACATTGTTTCAATTTCCTCAACAGTCGATGCCCTCGATTCAACCGCTGATCTCATGAGTTCTTCTTTGAAATTCTTCAAAATACCTACGAATAATTTTCGATAAAATTAAGTGTTCGAAGATATACATGTGGTTGGCTTGTGTCTTGTGTGAGGAAGATATTAAGTAAATACCTTGAGAAACTTCATAGCCATGTTGTCTAAGTAGCCTAAATCTTAGAGCTTTAAGGTACATAGTACCCTTCTCTTCCAAAATATCATTGTCCTTCATTGAAATTATGGTGTTTAAGGCACCCTTAATCTCATCCTGGAAGTGGTAATTCAATCCAAGCCGTTGGATAGTATCGACAAGTTTCAACGCAGATGATGCCGACCCACTTGCTTCATTAAATATGCCCTTTACTTCTTTCTTTAGCTTCTCCGCTCGTATGGTATAAACCTCTGCCTAAGTTATTCATTTACACAAGTAAAAAAAGTTAAGTACTAAAAATGTCAAAAGAATCTAGTTGACAAAAATAATTGTCCCATGTATACTCACTTTATACTTGCTCTTCAGAGATTGAACAAAATCATTATCCCAAATATTTGGATGGTAATTTCCCAACCGCCTTTCGCTTGATGGGTTTTCGATGTTTGTTTGAATACTAATATCAAGACTACCAACTACATGAGACTTTCGATTGACATTTGTTTGAACAAACTTGGCAAGATGTAGGTTTACTGCTATACCTTGGAATTGTTTGAAGGAGCAGATATTAATGTCTGAAGGACGAATAACAAGAAGAGAGGTAACAAATGCCATTTTCCTTATAACAAGGAGAAGTGCTTATGTGCATACATGCAAGTATGCAACTACCTTTTATAGGCAAAAGATAAGATGGGTATTGAACCTCCCACCTCCTCATTCTAATTTCTAATTAAGAAGCTTCAACTTATTAGTCACATTTGTAGATGGAGAAATCCAAAGACGTGCGGCTGCTTTTATTTCTTTGTTTGCCACCACTTATATATTTTGGTTGAAAAATGTTAAGTTTGCAGTCATCTAACTAATGCAGTCAGAATCCGACTCTCCACTTACATATTTTGGTTGAAATATTTTGTTTGCCCTTTGTGATGATAACCCTATTGGTTTTTCGAGTGGGTTCGAGTGTGGAGAGGGGGTTGGTAAGTGTGATGGGTATCCGGCTCTCCAGTCAGAATCCCACCCCTAGTTGCATGTAACTAATGTAGGGGTGGGAAATAGACCAGACAGGCAGTCCGCGGACACGTACATCCCACATCCTGGTGGAACAGACACTTTCTAAGTTTGTCCTCTCGGACTGCCAGACAAAACAAGCAGACGCTTGGCAAGATCAAGTTGTCCATTGCCCATCCATAATCGCCTAAAATACCGGGCAATCGGGACATCCGGCTTAAGAAATTTTTTTCCTTGTTTAAGTGCCCATAAAAGGTACTCAAATTTTTTTGCCTAACAACCAAATCCACTTTGAAGCCTAAAAAGAGAATTCTATCTCTCACCTCTTATAACTTTAATCACTTTTTTTTACCACTAGTGATGTGGGAAAAATATGTCAAGAACAAAACTTATTTTTATTATAATAACTTAATTTCGCATTGTAAACTCTTTGGATAAAAGAGATACAGAGCTTTATATATAAAAGAAATGTAAGTGTTCGTCTAATAATGCATATAGGTTCAAGTGGGCAACCTAAATGTTACCTTATAAGTTACATCACAACTATTTAATTATATACAATCAAAATTTCAAATTCAGCTATATATCAATCGGTCTGGGTTTATTGGTCGGATTTGAACGAAAAGCCAGTTGGAACTTTTTGTCCATGTCCATCCGCGTAAAACTGGTTGTCCGAACAGGTATCGTCCGTCTAAAATAATGGACACCCGCAGGGTTGTTCGTGGGGTGATCCGAGTCGCGGGCTTTTTCCCACCCCTAAACTAATGAATGAACTAAGTTTTAGAAGCTTTTAAGCAACAACAAAAGTTATTTGTGGTATCAATGGGATGGTAGAACCAATCCATAAGAAAAAAAAGTTATCAACAAAACATATTGATGTCCTAATATAACTCAATATTTTCTTTGTTCGTCTCAATGTTTGTTAAGTAACAATTTCGATTGATGGCACACTAAAAAGAGCCAAAGTCTGTGTCCAACTCCAACATAAGATAAGATTAACTAACCACATGAGTTAGCAACAAAATATAGCTCCAACTAAAAGGTTCACGTGAGATCCAAAACTGTCACGATTGCTTACTATTGCCGGCATCTAACTTGAGTACCGTCCACATAAGTCCATTCAACATAGTACCTATTTTTGTAGTGTTGTCATGTGAAGCTGTACCACTTGTTAGAAAAGGCCAGGCACGTTCTAAATGCTCTTTTTTCTGTCGAAACACATTTAACTTCTCTTGTTTGTTCTCAACTAAAATTCGGTAATTTAATTATCGGTCAAATCAATGTGTACGAATAAACATATTCATGATGGGATCATGGGCGTGGGGACTTCTAGTCCCTACATACAATGCAACACAAAACTAATCCTACTAAAAAAGAAGAGAGATAATATCTTTTATAAAGAGTTAATTCATATTTGGCCCCTACTTTATGATCAGCTTCCTTTATGGCCCATATTTTCTGTAAATTCGAATATTGCTCACTTTTTTGATGTAAATGGCCTAACTACCTTTCCTAAAAATATTTTTTTTAAATACAATTAAAAATAAAACATGAATTCCACCTCACTTCCATCTCCACCACACATTTCTCTCCACGTCACCTCTCTTTCTCTCTCCATCTCACCTTTATCTCCAACTCACCTCTCTCTCTCTCTCTTCAACTCACCACTCTCTTCTCCAACGAAGGTCGCCGGTCGGAAAATCTTCCGGCCTGCGACCTTCTTCAAAAAAAAATTCTCTCTCCTAGTCACCCTTATTTCTTCACCGACGACCTTCAAACATAAAAAAAAAAAAAATCACTCATCTCTCTCTCTCTAAACACTCGTCGAAGATCAGATCTGTTGAGGAACAGACCAGAAGAGGTCTATTCTTCACGATCTGGTCTGTTGGAGAGAAAGGTGAGATGGAGAGAGAGAGGTGACGTGGAGAGAGATGTGTGGTACGTGGAGATGGAAGTGAGGTGGAATTCATGTTTTAGTTTCAATTTTATTTTAAAAAATATTTATAGGAAGGGTAGTTAGGACATTTACATAAAAAAAAGGAGTCATATTGGAATTTACAGAAAGTAGGAAGCCATAAAGGAAGCTGGTCATAAAGTAGGGGGCCAAATAGGAATTAACTCTTTATAAAATGCAACACAAAACTACTATTAGAGGTCCACCAGCCTCTGGTGCAGTGGTTGGACACCCCTCGTAAGCCCATGAAGTCGTGAGATCGAGTCTCGGTGGAAGTTTGGTGGAAGCAGTTTGCCATTCAAGATTTATCCCATTTAATTTAGGCTATAAATAAAGTAAATAATGTAATAATTTGTGGAGCTTTAGGCCTCTTTCATTCATGGTTTAAGTTAGGCGGTTATCGTGCTTATCACATCTTCATGATATATCAATGCCTTGTAACGACTAGTCGACTAACGTAGACCGTAGTCTAATTCTTCAAAAAAAAACTACTATTAGAGTTGTTCTAATGAAAAAGATTCGTAATCTATAAAACAAGGAACAACTTGTTCTTTTCAAAGTAATGACTTTGGTATTTAATCAATAATACTAAGAGGCTTTACCATCTCAGCTACATTTAGTTCTTGGTAATTTAGGAACAAAATAATAAAAGGTTCATATGGATACTATACGGTTGATCATGGTTGTGGCTAGGGGTGGGAATTAGGCGGGTACGAGCGTCCATGGGCATTTGAAGCATCGACCCGGGCGGGTCGGGCACAAAATTTCAATGACTATTAGGGTAAGCGGGTTAATCAGGCCGGCAATTTTGAAATTCGCCTTGCCCATTACCCGCCCAAGTCCATTAAGAAGCTCGGGTAATTCGGGTATGGGCGGGCGGTCAGCGGCTAATCTTATGACTTGAAAAAAATCACTTTTTCCTCTCCTTTTATAAAATCTCCAAACACCTTTCCTGGTTCTAAAAAGACAATGTGGGATTAAAATTAGACGTTATTTGTGTTGTTTCTTTTAGGAATTTAATCTCACATTAAAAACTAATGAAGAATTCTAATGAGATATAATATAAACTTAACTCACTCTTATTCCTCTCAAAGCCAAAGACCACTTTAGTATTCTATTAGGAATTCTCTTGGGCCATTGCAAAGCGACGCATTGAGTTCGTGTGATTGCCCTTAAATATATTGTTTACCATCTCAACTAGGCCTAGCAATGTGGACTGTTGGGCTTCATCAACCCATAAAGTTGATGTAATTTGGTTGGTTATCATTGGGTGAGGTTAAGTGGGTGCGGGCGTGGGCGGGTGCGCGGGTAGAGGTTTTAACCCATGCCCGCCCACCAAAACTTAGCGGGTTGGGAGAGTTATGCCCTAGACGGGCGGGGACGCCCATGGTCCTCGTTGGGCTCAGGTGCCCGTGGGCGGGTTCGGGCTCATGGGCAAAATTCCCACCCCTAGTTGTGGCAGTTAAAAAGGGGAATCTGATCTGTTTCATTTATATTTTAAATATCTAAATTAACTTACTTTATTCAATGGGTTTTACAATTATAGACATAATCAAGTCCTTAATTTCACAATGTGGACTAAGTCCATACCCATCTCCATACTGATAAAAACATTGAGCAGTTCGACTCATGTTTTGGAGATAATCTACAAAGGTCTGAGGGAAAATTGAACGAGCTGCATTCCCATCCTTATTAATCTTCTTCCAGAAAACTTTGATCAGATCTTTTATGTATTTGCGGGCATCACTGTCTGATACACCAGTTTGGTGCATGTAACATTGGATTGCTTTTGGAACATCTCCTCTCTCTAGCTCACCCTGCACTTTTGTTGTATTAGATGAAAGACGAGAAAAAGTGTCAGAGAATCCAAATTCGTCATGGGCATCTGAATCCGTTAGGGCTCATGGACACCCAAGATCCAATGGCAGGACAAACCCGACCGACTCGATAAAATAAATTGGCCGGGTTTGGGTGGACCTAAAATTCTAAAGCTCAACCGATCTAAAGGGACGAGAGAGTAAGTCCTGGATCACCCGATCAGGTCCAATTCCCACTTCTAAATTAGATGCCAATGTTAAAATTTTCTAATGTCTCAATCGGATTAAATAGGTTAAAACATATAGTTTTGAATTAGGAATTGTAATGGGTTATTTCCTGAAAGTCCCCCTACTTTATGACCAGATTCTCGAGTAACCCCCTACTTTATTAAAAATATCCGGAAAGCCTCATTTTTCAGTTACCGTTAAATGTATGTTAACTAGTCATCACCTCTCTCTGCCATCTCATCCTCTCACCACCTCATCGTCTTCACCGGCGAAGGTCACCGACCGACCAATTTTCCGGTCGGCGACCTTTAAACATAAAAAAAAATATCTCTCCTCTCTCTTATGTTCTCTCTCTCTAACTAATCTGTCTCTCACCAACTAATCTCTATCTTCAATCTCTCTCTCTTCAATCTCTCTCCAACTAATCTCTCTCTCTCTCATCTCTTTGTATGACTCTGGCAAAGGGGAGGAGCCCCTTCGCCGGAAAAACCAGACCTATATCTGGTTGTTGAAGCCAGACCTCGGTCTGGTTTGAAACCAGACCGAGTCGGGTATCAAACTAGACCTTGTAGTCTGGTTTTTCCGGTGAAAGGCTCCTCCCCTTCGCCGCAGTCATAGAGATTGGAGAGATAGAGAGAGATTGGACAAAGAGAGAGTAGTTATGGCATCTTTATTAAAGTTAACTGACGGAGCTAAAAAAATGGGTCAAATTTGAATTTTCGAAAAGTAGGGAGCCAAAAAGAAAGGTGGTCACAAAGTAGGGGGGAAAAAAAAATTACAATAAAAGTGAATTGGGTTTAATTGAGTTGGATCCATACGTACCTTGCAGGTTCCTAAATCATCCGCTAGTCGTGCAGCCATGGATATTGTAAAGAAGAGGTCTGGGTAGAAGTTGTTTAAGCATTTCAAGGCTCTTTCAGTAATTTCATTTCGTGAAAGAAAATAAGCATGGTATGCCAAGAGAGGAAATGATATTGATTTCCATGCGTTGCTCATGTATTCTTCAAGCGTAGGTGTGTAGCCAGAGTAATACCATTCTGCCTCTAATAAATATGCTTTGCACAAATCTGCCGACTGAAAATCTCATAAATAAAGGTAGGAATTTAGGAACTTGCTCTACTTTGTTTTGAAGTAAAAGTAAAAAAAGAGGAAGTCATCATGGAAAAATTACCGTTCTTTTCCAGTATGGTAATGCATCATGACCACACTCCCGTAAAACTTCGTAACTCATTTCATCGATTGTATTGCATAAGATTGAGAAATATGTTTTCATATAGTCTGGAAGCTTCTCACTCTTCGAAATATCCCATCTGTTAAAGTACTTTACGGAATAAGTTGAGCAATATCATACTAACTCATAGTGTGTTCTTTTACTTTTAAAAATGGGAAAAGTACTTCTTTACATTGAAATCCTATTAAGAGTTTAACTCATAAAATGATGTGGTATCATTTTAATCACATATTTTTATGAATTAACAGTTAAAAATTCAATAAAAATGAAAGATATAGACAGTACCAGCTCTAAGTAATTGTAGCACTTGATTTAATATGAAGAGCCAAAAAGATTAAGGATGGACTAAAAGGTACAGTTCTCTCTCAACATTAAAATTCAGATTTTTACAAAACAATCAACCACATAATAAAGTATTCAAGTTGTGACCGTTATAATAAAGTAAACCACATTTGTAACAAACAACCAAAATCGATATGATAAGTTGGTGTCTATTGGAGAAATCAAATCCTTAATTTGAACCCTCCCATAACCCCCGTCGTATAAGAGTGGGGTCCATAATATGGTTGTTGGAAAAGAAAAGAGTAAAGTGGTCGTAGGGTTTGGGGGGGTTATAAGTGGTGGTGTTATAGGCACCCACTATATAGGTAAGGGCACTACAACAGATCCTAAAATCAATTCTATATAGGTAAGTCTCCACTCTCTTTTTTTTTTTTGTTGAATAAGTCTCCTCACTCTCATATTTGAAAATTTTCTGTTTTAGTTTTCCTCTTTAAGAGAGATATAGGAGAAGTAAAATTTATTTTAGTTTAAATTTTTTTGAAAAAAAATGTGGATCCCTATTAATAAAGAGAGCGAAAAACATGAGATAACGATGAAAAGTTAAAAATGGAGAAATATAAGAGACTAGATCAAAATTAGAAATCAGAGGGTGAACTGAAAGCTTTTGTTTTGGGAGCTGATTTGGCCGACGAATTAGAGTTAGAGGCTTATATATTGGAAAGGTACTCAAATTCCATCGTTGAATTCCTGAATGACGGTCTTGATTCAACCTCGTGGCGTCTGTTGGAATTGATCACCGACTTACGTGAATGGGTGTCGGCGGTTAGAATGACACGCTTTATCTACTTTTTGCAGGAGAACCAGTAATGCACTAGCCCACATGATGACTTCGTCCTTTAATCCACATAATTAGCTATTAGGACCTTTAGTTAACTGTATTACCATTCAGTCCAGAAAGTAACTTTACATTAGGTTTTCGATTGTTATTTGTAATCTTCTATCTCTACGAATGAAAGGCTTTCCTTCAAAAAAAAAGTCAAAAAAGACGAAATAGAAAAATTTGATTCTTTTTTGTTAATGCATCGAAAGACACAAAAGTTTCGGAAGACAAACAAATAATAACCCAATAACTACTTGTTTGATTGTTTTGATTTTTCAGATTTCAAAATTTCTAAGTTAAAAAGTAGAGAAGAGTTAAAGGTTTAGGGAGAGAGAATAAACCTTTCAACCGCATCAGTAAATAGTTCGAGCTCATCTAAGAAACCATAAACATCGTAAATATCATCCATGATAGTTAAGAGAGTAATAACTTTTGTCATATGCCTCCTCAAACTTCCAAAATTGGGAGCAAAGCTAAACCCTATAACCCAAAAGAAAACCTCCACCAACCGGTCCCTAGCATAGTTGTTGGCTTCTGCAAGACCTGACTCCTTCCACCATCTAAAAAACATATTTTAGTTAAGGGTATTGAATCATTAATTAACAAAGAGAGTTCATATGAGTTGGCCTCACCATTTGATTAGCTCACTCACTCCTTGTTAGTTCATGTACAAGTACAACCATGCATTATATAATAATAAAATTACCTAGATAAATATTTTAGCTCCTCCTGGTGAGTTGCTTGTACCATGTTGAAATCCAATATAGCCAATTCAAGTAATAGTGGGTCCATGTCTTTCACGCCCTTATAGGTGTCTACATACCATCTTGCTTCCACTCTTGGCACTCTCCAGTGCAAGGGAACCTCCAATGAGTGGCTTATTTGTTGGATCAGGTCATTAGGAATACTTACTTTTTCTTCTAACACCATATAGAGATGTTTGGTTGTGAATTCTTGGACTTCATCCAAAATTTCTTCACCTTCAAAAGAATGAAATGAAGCTTCATACAAGCTCAACATTGTTTCAATTTCATCGATAGTCCACGCCCTCAATTCAACCGTTGATCTCATGAGTTCCTCTTTGAAATTCTTTAAAACACCTAGAAATAATTTTCGATAATAATAAGGGTTTGAAGATGCACATTTATATAAATATGTATGTATGTATATATTTGTAAGTGGTTTGGCGTGTGTCCTGTGTGAGAGAGATATTAAGTAAATACCTTGAGAAACTTCATAGCCATGTTGTCTAAGTAGCCTAAATCTTAGAGCTTTAAGGTACATAGTACTCTTATTCTCTTCAAAAATACCATTTTCATTCATGGAAATTATGGTGTCTAAGGCACCCTTAATCTCATCCTGGAAGTGGTAATTTAATCCAAGACGTTGGATAGTATCGATACGTTTCAACGTAGATGATGTTGACCCACTCGCTTCAATGAACATGCGTTTTACTTCTTTCTTTAGCCCCTCGGCTTGTATAGTATAAAACTCTGCCTAAGTAATTCATTAATTTACAGAAGTAATTAAGAAGTTACTAAAAATGTCAAAAAAATGTAGAGGATAAAAACAATGGTCCCATGCATGTATACTCACCTTGTACCCGCTCTTCAGAGATTGAACAAAATCATTATCCCAAATAGTTGGTCCGTAATTTCCCGACCGCCTTTCGCTTGATGGATCTTCCTTGTTTGTTTGAATACTAATATTAAGACTACAGACTATAAGAGACTTTCGATTGACATTGGTTCCAACAAACTTGGGGAGATGTAGGTTTACTGCTGTAGGTTGGAATTGTTTGATTAAGGAGTAGTGATTAATGGGATGATTAACAAGGAGAGAGGTAACAAATGACATTTTCCTTATAACAAGGAGAAGTGCTCATACAACTACCTTTTATAGGCAAAAGATAAAATGACCAACTCCCCAATCTTTATTAAGAAGCTCCAAGCCTCCAACTTAGATACATTTGTACAAGGTGAAGAAACCGAAAGACGTCAGGACAGTTTTTATATTTTGGTTGAAAAGTATTAAGTTTGTACTCGTCCAGTTTTTATATTTTGGTTGAAAAGTATTAAGTTTGTACTCGTCCAACTAAAAATCAATAGATTCTACTCTCTGAAAGAAAGAGTACTCACAAGGAATCCTCTAGCTTCATTGCTGGTATAGGAACTTATTTTATTTTATTTTATTTTTTTTTATTTTTTTATTTTTTTTTGCATAAAACTTACTTATTTTATGTTGTTGACAAGCAGGAGTGGGAATTGGGCGGGTATGGGCACCCACTGATAGTGATAAATCAGATCGGTACCAGGGCGATTTTTCTAATAAATTCTGCAGATAATCCAAAAACCGTCACGATTGCTTACTATTGCCGGCATCTAACATGAGTACCGTCCACATAAGTCCATACGTCATAGTACGTAGTGTTGTCATGTGAAGTTGTACATCTCCTTAGAAAAGGCCATGCACGTTCTAAATGCTCCTCTACAGAAAGAAAATAGGTAAATTCCTCAAAAAATAAAACGTTCTAAATGTCCTTTACTTTATTTTTTCGATTGATAATGATGTCCAATTTTAATATATTTTAACTAATAAGTAAGAAATATAGCAATTAATGTAGAAATTTTAATATAAATGATATAAAAAATTAACAAATGTAATTTTTTATCCCATTTATTTGTATCACACTTTTTTTTGGAAAAATGAGTGAATGGTCCAAATTTTGGGAGGGAAAATAGTTTTCAGACCAGGGATGCCAAAAAATGAACAACAGGTTCAAATGTCAGAGAACAAACATATTTTTCTGTTTTTTTTCCCCTCCTACCCTTGGACGGGACATCTCCCCTCTTTCCGTTTCTTTCTCTCTTTAAATTTGTTTAGATATATTCTTCTTCATCTCTTTATCTCTTAATTTTTTGGCTGTGGTGCCATTTTTTCCACTAAATTTGGAATATTTTTTTTTGCGTTCTCTCTCTAAAACCTTCAGAAAGCCATGGACGTTGATTATCTTCTTCCTCTTTATCTCTCTAAAGTAACCTTCCTCTCTCTCTCTAAAAATTTTCTGAAAATTCTTTCCCTCTCTCTAAACTAATCTTCAGAAGTTGATTATCTTCTTCCCCTCTCTCTTTCTAAAAGTTTATCAACTTCTAATATCTCTCTCTCTCTAAAAAAATTATGTAAATGTTTTAGAGAAACAGAGGAAGAAGATATGTAAATTCTCACTCTCTTCTCTATTGAATACTAACGATTATTATGTCTCACGGTATTTATAATGTTGCTTCTTTAATGGAGGAAGAACATATTTTCAATTGAACCAACAACCACAAACTCAATCAAACAGTGTTATTATAGAGGAAGATCTATCTCAAGATGTAAGAAATTCTCAAGACAAATATTTTCGGTTAAATTTTATTTGACTTTCTTCCTTCAACTTTAAAAATTTGCCCTAAAAGAGGCAGAACCGTTCGGTTTGTTTAGATATTACCCTGGGGAAATTTTTGGAACATTTCCCCCCCCCCCCCCCCCCCCCCCCAGCTAAGAGAAATTAGGCAAACAAAGGTGAAAACAGTAAGTTTTCCCCAGGGAACCACGTATTCATGATATTTTCTTTAACAAATTTACCCCCAGTTGAGGGAAATTAGACAAAAAAAAAGGTGAAAACAGCCCAGGGAACCACATAACCATGATTTCGTCATTGTAATAATAGAACCTCAAAAAATGAAAAAACTAGCTACATTACTAAAGTTTCTCCCCATTTCTGAAATTTGGTGAATAGTATGATTACATTAAAGATATAACATATCAATTCTCTTTACAAAATAGTCACAAAAAGATTCATCAAATTATACTATTGCCAGTTTTACTCATAATCTTCATCCCCATCACTTGAATCGCCGTCATCGATTGAATCACCCTCATCTTCTTCGTCTGAGACTTGATTTCCGTTTTCAGCAGAATCTTGATATATGCTTTCGAGGGTGTCTTGCATTTTCTTCCTCGATTTCGGACTTATCGGTTTGTTTGTGTCTCCGCCACCACAAGCTTTCATGTTATCTAAAAGTTTACCAATTCGCTTGTTCTGCAAAATACAAACATAAAAATTCTAAGTGCATAACATGTTGTAGTACTCTACATTTGTTTAAAGTAGTTGATAAAAGATTTAGCTTACCAAACGCCTAAGTACCAGAGCCAAATCAAAGAACATATTGCAATAACAAGTGATGAAGGTGAAGATAATCAAAGAACCTAGAAATTATACAGAAATTGCATGATAGAAGTTGTGATAAATTCCCACGAAAATCCTAGATAAAGTTTTGAAGCTAACACAACAATCTTAAGTATAACAAAAGGGAGAAAAGAAATAAGCAACTAATATCATCTTATGACAAATTCTCAGCAAAACCCTAGAAGTAAAACTCACTAAAATCCTAGATATAAAACTTAGAAAAACCCTAGAAATTAAAAGGGGAAGAACAACTCACAAGATTTTAATTGATGTCTTCTTCATTAGAAAAAATACTTGGATAGAATTAGCCGAGATTTTGTAGTTGATGACCGGAAAAGATTGAAGAGAAGTTGGACAGAGATTAGGAGAGACGATTTGAAGAGAGATCGAGTGAAAGAAGAAGGCATCGTTTTTTTCTTTCTTTAATTCCGGTATATTTCGTTATATTACACTTGAGTCCCTTAAATTGTGAATCTTAGAAGGTCTTTAAAATAATAACCCAAAACTTATATCTCCCTTTACTAATCTTGGCAGCTCCCCAACCATAATAGTTCCCCAACAACAATCCTTAGCTCCCCTTACCATTCGCCTAAAAAGAATAATAGGAAATATGGAGAGAGAAAAATAGAAAATATGGAGAAAGAAAAATCTGGAAAGAAAATATGAAAAAGGAATAAAATTTAGAGAGAGGGCAAATAGAAAAAATCTAGAGAGAAATTCGAAAAGTGTCTAGACACATTTCTACTACATTTCCAGTAGAAATGTGTCTAGTACACAAGAAAATTCATAGTAAATAAAACAATTTCTGGTACACAAGAAAATTCCCGCTACAAAAGTGTCTAGTACACAAGAAAATTTCCAGTAAATAAAACAATTTCTGGTAAACAAGAAAATTCTCGGTACAAAAGTGTCTAGTACACAAGAAAATTCCTAATAAGTAAAACAGTTTCCAGTATACAATCAAATTTTCAGTACAAATATGTCTAGTACACAACCAAATTCCTAGTAAATAAAACAGTTTTCGGTACACAAAAATATTCTCAAGTACAAAAGCGTCTAGTACATAACAAAAATTCGAAATTGATTAGAAATTGGAGAAAAAATAGGAATTGGAGAGAGGAATATGTGATAGAGAAAATAAATAAATAAATAATATATATGAAAAGATGGAGAGAAAAAATAGAATTGGTTAAAAGCTAGAGAAAGAATAGGTTAAAATATGGGGAGAAAATAGGAATTAGAGAGAGAAAAATTCAAAATTGGTTAACAGTTAGATAGAAAATTCGAAATTCGTTAAGGAAATCTGTTGAGAAAAGAGGAATCGGAGAGAGAAAAACAGAAAAATAAGTTTAAAGATAAGGAAATTTGTTGAGAAAAAAATGGAAAGGAATTGGAGAGAGAAGAAAGGAAATCTAGAGAGAAAAAATGAACAATAAATGACGTACGAAAAATCTGAAACGGTCACTTCCCCTCTTTTACTCCCGTCGGAAATCTCAAAAAGTTTCAGATTTTTCACCAATTCCAGGGTTTTTTTGGATGGGATGAATGGTAAATACTTTGTTTCCCAAGGTGCATTCTGTCATTTTTTCACCCAACTTGACTCTTTGGACCTGCCGTTAATTCTTTTGCTTCCTAGGATTGGGGGTCTATTTTGTGGCCCATTTTGGATGGTTAGCCCAATTCCCCCTTTTTTTACTATGTTTATTACTTTATTTTAATGTAATTATTAGTTTGTTCATAAGTTATTTTTAATAACTATTTGTTTATATACTAGCCATAACCCGTGCCTACGGCACGACGTGTTCGGTGAACACTTTACGCATTCAAATGCAGTATATATATAATAGTATGTTATAATTCATTGTTCTTACATAGTGAAACTGAGGTAAAAATATGACTATGATAAATATAAAGATAAAATGATACCTTTATGAATTTACATAAACAATAAAAATATAACAAAATATAACAGTTCATGAAATAAACATTTATAACTAAAATAAATTTTAGTTTTGATATAAATAAAATATTAATTTTTTGCGATTTAAGTTTACAATATTTAGAAAATTTAAGTGGGAACATATTCGTACCAATAGTGAAAATAAGAGCATCTCCGCAAAATCAAATCGTATAAATTGCATATATATATATGAATAAATGTAACAATTTTTCCTGTTATTTTGTCGACCTTTAGGGTTTTTTCATTCACGATCTTCAGGATCTTTTCATCTTTCGACCTTTAGGGTCATTTTACTGAGTCGGAGTCTAGTCAATTTCTTTCTCTTCATGAGACACTTTACATTTAAAGGTATGTAATTCTCATGAAGTTTTCAGAGGAGAGAAATAAGAATTACCATCCATGTAACATTGTGATTTAATCACTTCTGAAGTCTTCGATTAAAATTCACTACTAACAATGTAGATCATTTTAGAGATTTTGTAGAGCTCAGAAATATGGAATGTGTTATTTAAATACTTTTATTTACTGAATTGGAGAGACATGTAATGAGACAGGAAAATGAGATGAATTTTATCCTACTAAGGTCTGAGCATGAAGGATACTCAGTTCTTCCCGGTGCAGTGAAACAATACTTCAATTTCTATAAGAGAATTATTCTTCTATACATAGCAAAAGAAATAAATAATAAAGGAAACTATTCCCCCTCTTTCATCAACAAATGAAAATAAAGGTGAATGAAGGTCAAAACAACATATTGAATCCACAAAATTGACGTAATAACATCAAAGTTAGATAACCAAATACCTCAATAACACAAATTTGACGTAACCTTAGAGATATAATGTCTGAACTGGTTGAGGACTTTCATCAAACAACTACAACTCCCAGAATTTTCAAACTTTGCTAGGGTTTTAGGATTATTTAATAAGTAATTTCAAATTTCAAGGAAAAGAATGAATCTATTTACTTCTCGATTTCAATTTTTAATTAAGTTTTTGTGGTGTTTTGGTCGTGTGTTGAGAAGAGAATGAATGAGTGGGGTAATATTGTAACCTTAGGCTCAACTAAATGAGGAATAAAATTGGGTGGGGTTTGAAAGTAAATTAAAGAGATTGAGAATAACTGAAATAATTATTTGAAGATGGAGTAATCAAGACAACAATTGTCGAGATAGATTGAATAAGAATCGTTGCAAAAGAGAGAGAATCGATGAAGAGAGCGTTGGATGAAGAGAGAGAGAGAGAGTTCTTTTTTTTTATTAAAGGGAGAGTTTAAGAAATTGTAACTCAAAGTCTTAAACTAATTAATTATTGATTGAGTGATTTAAGACAAAGCAATGATTCAACGGGAGGTTATTATTGATATATAGAGAAGGTGGACAAATTAATATTTATGTTGAGAAGGTAAGAAATCTAAAGGTCTAGATTAAAGATCATTTATCCCTGGATTTGACCTAGTCAACACAAATCAATCTAGTTGGCAATTTTTTTTTCTCTTTTTTGTCCTAGTCAGCTTGTCCTAGTCACAACCAATCTGCTTCACTACTAACAATGTAGATCATTTTAGAGATTTTGTAGAGCTCAGAAATATGGAATGTGTTATTTAAATACTTTTATTTACTGAATTGGAGAGACATGTAATGAGACAGGAAAATGAGATGAATTTTATCCTACTAAGGTCTGAGCATGAAGGATACTCAGTTCTTCCCGGTGCAGTGAAACAATACTTCAATTTCTATAAGAGAATTATTCTTCTATACATAGCAAAAGAAATAAATAATAAAGGAAACTATTCCCCCTCTTTCATCAACAAATGAAAATAAAGGTGAATGAAGGTCAAAACAACATATTGAATCCACAAAATTGACGTAATAACATCAAAGTTAGATAACCAAATACCTCAATAACACAAATTTGACGTAACCTTAGAGATATAATGTCTGAACTGGTTGAGGACTTTCATCAAACAACTACAACTCCCAGAATTTTCAAACTTTGCTAGGGTTTTAGGATTATTTAATAAGTAATTTCAAATTTCAAGGAAAAGAATGAATCTAATTACTTCTCGATTTCAATTTTTAATTAAGTTTTTGTGGTGTTTTGGTCGTGTGTTGAGAAGAGAATGAATGAGTGGGGTAATATTGTAACCTTAGGCTCAACTAAATGAGGAATAAAATTGGGTGGGGTTTGAAAGTAAATTAAAGAGATTGAGAATAACTGAAATAATTATTTGAAGATGGAGTAATCAAGACAACAATTGTCGAGATAGATTGAATAAGAATCGTTGCAAAAGAGAGAGAATCGATGAAGAGAGCGTTGGATGAAGAGAGAGAGAGAGTTCTTTTTTTTTTTTATTAAAGGGAGAGTTTAAGAAATTGTAACTCAAAGTCTTAAACTAATTAATTATTGATTGAGTGATTTAAGACAAAGCAATGATTCAACGGGAGGTTATTATTGATATATAGAGAAGGTGGACAAATTAATATTTATGTTGAGAAGGTAAGAAATCTAAAGGTCTAGATTAAAGATCATTTATCCCTGGATTTGACCTAGTCAACACAAATCAATCTAGTTGGCAATTTTTTTTTCTCTTTTTGTCCTAGTCAGCTTGTCCTAGTCACAACCAATCTGCTTTGTTATATAGATAGATGACTAGATTATAATAATGACTTTCATATTGTTTGGAGAAGTGAGTAGTGATTAGCCATTGGAATGGAAGTTCAAACTTCGTCCCAAATTTTGAGAAGATGTATTTTGGTGGGACATATAGAGCTCCATCCTTCAAGATGCTCTTACAGCTAACATTTCTTCACAAAATGGCATAATCTATGAGGATATGTTTGGTAATTATCATATTCGTGTTGGTGGAAGAACTTCATTTCACGAGATGACTTCGCATCAATATCATTTTTCTTAATGCATTTATAGCGTTTTGTGGTGGTCCTATTAAGACAGACTTGATAAATGCACCAAAAGATGAATGTCTCTGTAGATGTTATGATGGTCCTACTAAGACAAACTCGTTAGATGCGCAGTTGCATCTATGTGGATATGTTTGGTAATTATCGTATTCGTGTTGGGTGGATGGATTTCATTTCAAGAGATGTACTCACGTCAATATTGATTTTCTTTATTAATGCATTTATAGCGTTTTGTGGTGGTCCTATTAAGACAGACTTGATAAATACACCAAAAGATGGATGTGTTTGTCGTTGTTATGGTGGTCCTAAATCTTAGAGCTTTAAGGTACATAGTACCCTTATTCTCTTCAAAAATATCATTGTCCTTGGTGGAAATTATGGTGTCTAAAGCACCCTTAATCGTTTTACTTCTTTCTTTAGCCCCTCGACTTCTATAGTATAAAACTCTGCCTAAGTAGTTCATTTACACAAAGTAAACAGTTACTAAAGATGTCAAAAGAATCTAGTTGACGAATACAATTGTCGCATGTAGACTCACAGTATACTCGCTCTTCAGAGATTGAACAATATCATTATCCTAAATATTTGGTTGGTTATTTTCCAACCGCCTTTTGCTTGATAGGTTGTCGTTGTTTATTCGAAAACCAATATCATCAAGAGTACCGACTATATGAGACTTTTGATTGACATTTGTTCGAACAAACTGTGGGAAATGTAAGTCCACTGCTGTAGGATGGAAATATTTGAAGGAGAATTGATTAATAGGATTGGGGTAACAAATGCCATTGTTATTATAATAAGAGAAATGCTTATTATGTGCATACAACTAACTACCTTTTATAGGACAAAGCTAAGATAACCTTCCAAGTTCCACCTCCCAACACTAACAAGCTCCAAATTAGCTACACTGGAACCAAAGGAAATGAGGCAGTTTTTTTATCCCTTTGCTCAGTGGCAGAAATTTACAAATTTTTGGGTTCAAAAGTTTCTCTGGTCATCCAACTAAAAAAAAAGCAATTGCCGTTGGCCAGTAGCTAAGATAAACTAAATATTATATTTTGGTTACTTATTTACCACTTTCTTATGTGGTGACATTATCTTCACATGTTCCCTAGCTCACTTGTGGTGTTCTCACTAAATTTACAACGAAGTATTATTAATACTTTGTGAAAAGGCCAAAGTCCACTTGCATTTTTTAATCCAATGCTTTGGACATTTGTAGGCTCTCAAAATATCTGGGTCTTACGTTCGACATTTTGAAAACAACACTACAAAAATGAAGGTCGAAGACAAAACCGACAAAGATCGATATCGGCAATATGGTAGTCAGTAACATGAAGGAACTTTGTCAGCAATTACATATTTTCCGTCGGCAATAGGCTACACTATTGACAGGAAATTTTGGTTCCCCAACAATTACCTTATCCCCAACGGCAATAAATTAACAAAAATTCCAGTGCATTTATTTTAGTCTGGAAAAATAGGAGGCATACAAACCTAAACATTAAAAAGAAAAGAACAAAAGCAAACAATAGCAAATATGTAGTATAACTAGAATTTTAGAAGTTGGGGTACAATTTCACTCTTAGCATGACTACCGACTCCGTTCAACCATTAGTAAGAGAAATAATATTCTACTACTCTATCGTAATAAACAATCCCCTTTGATGGTTCTCTCAAAGAGAGTCAAAATCTGCGCCCAACATAAGATGATGTACATGAGTTGCAAAAAAATATGGATCCAAATAAAAGGTTCTTGTGGAAAACAGTCGCAATTACTTACTATTGCCGACACCCATGGGAGTATCGTTGTCATAAGTCTGTGGACAACAGTCCCCACACTGTTGTCATGTCAAAGTCAGACAAACTGTATCTCTGACTCAATGGTTAGAAATCTTTCTTTTTTTTTTGTTGAAAGTCTATCGTTAGAATTTGGCACGTTTAAATGCTCTAATTTGTCTTGACTGAAAGAAAATATCTTTAATTTAATTGTCAGGTAGAATCAATGTGTACCATTCCAACAATCAATGTGTACGGTTAACCGACGCACACAATTGAACATCTTATCGATCTCGATTTCTCTAAAAAAAAATGGAGGCACACAATTTGAACAAAATAAAAAGAAAATTTTGATGAAAGGCCCAAATTTTGGGCCCAAATACAAAAAAAAACCCAATAGGGATTATTAACCCACCCAAAACCCAAAAATCAACTAATATTTGAAATCAAACCCAAATACACATCCCAATGTGCAATCCGGGCCCAACTCGTATCTCTAAGATTTCATATTTTCTTCTAAACCCTCTTTTGCCCTCCTATATATATCCAACAACTCTAACAAATCATATCTTTCTCTCTCAAAAATCTGATTTACTTTCTCTCTCTACCTAAACTAAAACACAAACCCTATTTTCCACCTTCATCTCTTCTACAGTCATCATCTCTTCGATCATCATCTTCGTTTTCACCTTTCTCTCTCTAATATTTTCATCATCTTCGTTCAGTCATCACCTATAAAACCGACATCATCTTCTTCAATCATCATCTTCATATATAAAATCACACACACCCACTTTTTCGTGGTTCAGTCCACCCACAAACCCACTTCTTCAATCATCATCTTCATCTTCTTTAATGGAGGTTAAAAAAAAATTCAGATCTGGTTTTAGGGTATTTTCATGGTGTTTTCATGGTTTTGTAGAGAGTTAAATATATAGATCTGTAGATCTACTTATTTGAAGGTCCATTGGTGAGGTTCTTCTTGGTTTTAGGGTATTTTCATGGTGTTTTCATTGTTGTTTCGTACAGATTTGTTAATATTAGCAACCACTTCTCGTTTTGTAAGCAACACTTTACAGTTTGTCTAAACATTTTACGGGATGTGTTAACACTATTCCGTACAGTTATGTTAACAGTAGCAACTGGTTCTCGTTTTGTTAAAAACACTTTACAATTTGTATTAACATTTTAAAGGATGTGTGAACATTTTGCAAAATGTTCACGACAATTTTGTATTAAAGATGTTCAGACCAGTCTAACGTTTTCTAAGCATTTTAAGCAGTGCCCAAACATTTGTTAAATTGCAAAGCCGAATTCAATTTAAAATACCTACACTTCTTCGCTGATGAGAGAACTTTTGATTTTGAAACGGACATACTCCGTCGTTGTGTAACATTTCCGAATATATTCTGAAATGGATGAAGATTAGGTAACTTGCATGCTACATTAAACATAATGCTCGAGGAACAATTTCTGCAATTCTTAAACATTCTTGAAAATGTTCCAACATTATCAATAATGCTCTAACATTATTCGAATTGTTTGGAAAACAACTGTTGTTATTACCTTGCACCCCTAAACATTATTTACAATGCTAGAACACTGTCAATAATGCTAGATCATTTTGCAAATTGTCGGGACACTGCCAATAATGCGAAAACATTATACTTAATGCTAGACCATAATCAATAATGAGAGGACATTTCAAAAATCTGATGCCACTGTTTAGGAAATGTTTAAGAATGAGAGGACATTCTTAAACATTATGCAAAATGTTTAGGAATGCATCTTGCCTTGGTCTGTGATTCAGTCACCTTTGATATTTTTTTGCCTTTTTTACTAGTCCCTGAAGTTATTGTCTCTTCACATGCCCTCTTTCTAGAGCTAGCTCTTTGTACAGCCTATTGTCTTGCTGTTGCTGCTTCTATTTTTTAAATGTTTTGCACAAAATGTTTCTACACAACTCAAAATGTCAAAAACATATCAATTTTTACTCATTAATAACCACAAAATCCATCAACACCCCACTAAATGTTAAAACATAAACCAAATTGCCTGCCACATTGACCAATAACATCACTGTAATAATCAAGTAAAACTCTCAAAAATCATAAACAAAGTACTAAATGTCTCAACATAACCCCAATTTCTGGAACACAACCCAAATTATTAAAACAACTCATTCATTTCATCAACATTCCAGAGAACAAAAACTGGACTACAAATGCTTCCAAATTGTCCCTTGCTATCTTGTGAACTGCTTTCAAATTACATTTGTAATTTAAATAATTTTTCTTCTTTTGCTCCCTTGACTCTGTACGTTGAGCCTTCACCATCTGCTCTTTCGATTTGGATGACGCAGATCGATGCTTCAAACACACAGTAATAGATATGTTAGATCTTTCAGCAAAATGTTCCAACACGACTACAAATGCTACAACACTATAAGCTGATGCCAATGGTTTTCATAACTTTTCACAAAACCCTAGGAATAAGAGTAGGAATAAGTGAAGCAACATTTTACAGAATGACAACACACAAGCAAGTATGCCAAAACAGTATACGAAATGCGAGATCACAAACAATACTGAGAGGACAAACTCCAACATGTCTCGAAATTATGTAAAATGCTTAAAAATGGTTTGAAATATTTATAGAATATTTAAAGTAGTTTTCTTCTTAAAACAAAGAAGAAATTGAAAAGAATTTGGGGCAAAAATAGTTTTCTTTTTCTGCTCCCTAGCCTCTGTTGGTTGAGCCTCCACCAGTGGCTCTCTCGTTTTCGATGTATACGACCGATGCTTCACACAAACAGTAACAGATATGTCAGGTCATTCAACAAAATGTTCAACACTACACTGAATGCTACATCACTATAAATAATGACATATCATTTTGCAATGTGTCTACACAATAAGCCTAGGCCAATGGTCTACACAATAATGACAGATCATTGAGTGAAGTAACAGTTTACAGAATGACAACACACTAACAAATATGCCAAACCATTATAAGAAATGAGAGAGCACAAACATTAATTAGAGGACATTCTCACAGATGTCTATAGAATATCGTACCTTAATTAGCCTGTGAAGGACTCGCTACTTTCTTGCCTTTTTTCCTAGGCCCAACGGATGATGGCTCTTCACTAGCCACCTTTCTTGCTTAGGATGTTGTTAGTTGCAAAATGTATGTACACAACCAAAATCTCTAAACATATACTAATTTCTTTTACACAACCATGAATGTTAAAACAAACCATTCATTTCATCAACAAAGACAAACACCCATAAATCCAAAACAAATGACTAAATTCCTCCACAGAAACCTAACTTTCCTATCACACTCCTGATAATAAATCTCAAATTTCAATAAAGTTAGGTTTCTGAAACCTAACTTTCCTAAATTTCGAAGTATACCCTCGATGCTTCACACAATCAGTAACAGATATGTCAGGGCATTCAACGAAATGTTCAAACACTACACTGAATGATACATCACTATAAATAATGGTAGATCATTTTGGAATGTGTTTACACAATAACACTAGGCCAATGATGGTCTACACAATAATAAAAGATCACAAATTGAAGCAACATTTTACAGAATGACAACACACTAACAAACATGCCGAACCATTATATGGAATGTCAGAGCATAAACATTAATTACAGAACATTGTCAAAGATGTGTATACAATAACATACCTTTGCTTGTTGAGGACTAGCAACTTTTTTGCTTTTTTTGCTAGGCCCAGCAGAGGATGGCTCTTCAGCAACTCTCTTCCTAGGGCTAGCCCTCACTGGAGTCTGTTGTCTTTTTTCAGGAGCATCTCCTTTCTTTGTGTTTGTTTTCACCATCTTTGTAATCTGCAAAATTTGTTATGTTTTGTATTACACACCCACATGTTTCAAACAAACACAGAATGTATGTACACAATCAAAATGTCTTAACATATACTAATTTCTTATACACAACCATGAATGTTAAAACACACACCAATAAATGTGAGCACAGAAACCTAAATGTTAAAACAACCCTAACCTAGAAACTTGATGTAGATTCATAAACACCCAAATGACCTTTCTGTGAAGATGCATGCTTCCGAAATCACAAACAACTATCAAAATGTCTAAACATAATCTAACATTTCTTCAACACAACCCAGAATGATAGAACAAATCATTCACTTCATCAACAAAGACAGACCCCTAAAAATCAAAGACAAAGTACTAAATGTCTCCACAGAAACCTAACTTTCAGATCACAACCCTAAATGTTAAAACAAACCTAACCTACAATGTCTAAACACCCAAATGCTTCCGAAATCACAAAACAACAACCAAAATGTTTTATCACAAACTGTAGAGCAACTTAACCCTAAAACTTTTTTGAAAAACAACCCAAAATGTTTTCTCACAAACTCAAGATCAGACTACTGAACTTGAAATAATAAACCCTAATTCTTTGAAAACACCCCCAAATTTTCGAACACCCCTAAAACTGAACCAACAACCCTAAAATATTACCAACAAACACAGATCTGAAACAACAAACCCCAAAAATTTTCTAACAAACCAAATAATTTACCAACAACAGAGAGACGATCAAGAGTTAGAGGAAGAACAGGGACGTACCTGTGTTTGAAAGAGAGAGAAATCGAAAGAGAAGCACCAGATATGTTGAAAGAGAGCGAAATAGAGAGAGAAATGGGTAGATCCGGTTGCTTAAATAGGTTTGCTTGAGAGAGATTCGCCGGTAACGTTTCGAATGAAAGAGGCGTTAATGACTGTGGTTGTTTCGCTTGAAAAAGAGATAGAGAGAGAGAGAGAGATGGACTGGTATGAATGAAGAGAGAGAGTTTGATCGAAATAGAGAGAGAGATAGAGATGAATCTTTTTGATGGAGAGAGAGGGTTTAGAGGTTTTCAAGTCAGAGAGAGAGAGCGCGGAAGCCGAGAGAGAAATAGAGTGGCTGCATGTGGGTCGGGTCTAATCAAAGTCAGGGAGAGAAAGAGAAAGGCTGGTTGTTGGTGGGAAATGAGTGAGGGATATAAGAGGTAAGCATTTCTTTTGGAGGGATAGAGAGGTAAAATCACTTTTTGGGTTTTTTTTTAGATAATATTCCCTATTGGGTTGGATTTGGTATTTTGGTGCCAATTTTGGGCCTTAGATTTATCCTCTCAAATAAAAAGAGGTTCTAGACACGTAATGTGTTTAACATTTTCGCAAGAGTTTTAATCTATCCGTATCTACTATCTACAAAGTGTCTGTGATGGCTATAATTAGTTTAACTTGCCACGGCGTGGGTCTCCAAATCCCGCCACTAACTTTCACTCTACATTATTTCAAATCTTTATAGTACCAAAATACTGTTGTAATAGGTCGGCATATTGGATAAACAAAAACATTTTCCAGATACAAAGTTTCATAAGGAAATGCTGTCAAATTTTCTTGGGTACTAAATTTTTAAAGAGAAATTGTAGGTTTTGTTTAATTATTCCGGGGCAACAAAACTTCTTCTTCATCTCTGAACACTCATTTTCGGACTCCACCTCTCAGAACAGGAAGACTACACACTCTCATGCATGCAATGAACAGTGCCGGCCCTGACTTTTTGGTGGCCCGAATCGAGGTACAAAAATGAAGCCCCTTGTATTATCTAAATTTCACCTTATGCCCTCATGAACCTAGGCCGACTTAGAACCCATCCTATTAAATCTGTGTAGAAGCTAAACAACTTTCCAATCCTTAAAAAAATATATTCATTATATAATTTCTATTAATTTAATCCTGCCTGGATCCACCGTAATAGTTAGCCAGTAGATGTGAGTGCACCTTTTTGTGGTGCTAAAATGGGAGTAAAGAATATTTCGACGACTATGTCTTTGGTCTTCCAGACCACTTGCTTAGACATCAAGTTCTTAGGGCTTCATTTGAGACTTAAAGCATAGTTCTCAAACTACCTTTAGTATCTAGAAAGAGGAATCATTATAACATATTTGGAGGTCAAGTGGCATCATAATCTTTAGTAATGTGTTTGAAATATTATATTAGATCAACTGGATATGTCTCCCAACAAAGATGATCATTAAGATTCATCTAAGATAAAAAAAAAAAAAAAATTTATCTAACCGAACTTATTATTAGTTTTTGTTGACTACATTACGTGTAATACTAATTTATGTTTTACCTTATCAGGGATAAAACAACAATTTTTTTTGTCAAGGGACCAAAATTCTCAATCTTCCTTGACGAAAAGAATTTCTTTGTTTGTAAGAAGTGTAGCATGAACTGTAGTATTAGGAATGGTTCAAAACCCTTTTCTTTGACACGGCTTCAACAAGACGAAAAATGACATAAACCAAACCACACAATAACGATACTAAACTTAATGATACGTTAAATGCATGACAAAAATTAATAAGTGATACTCAACTATAACAATAATAAACACTAATGGAAAAGGTAAAGCTACGTATCTTCCAAAAAATGATAACTAGTAATATAATAGGTAATAACGTAACTAATAAACACATACAAATAAATAAATACTGCGAGAGAAGAAGATGGGATGGGGATGAGGTGAGATTTTTTTTTTCTGACGAGAGGGGTGAAAACTATAGACCTAAAGATAAATGAGAAAAAACAAAAGGAGGAGCCTGGAGATGTGCAAGAAGGACTTGTTAGAAATAAACATGTCCAAAACTTTGGTGGGCTCATCTGTAGATAAGGAACAAAAAGAATAAGGCAGCGTATTGAACGTGGGCGCTTTCTTAGTTACGGAATGGGCCTGGATTAAAACACTTGAGTACTTGACTGGTAGAATTTCTTATAGACGCCCTCGCAAATGTGGCCTCAAAATTTGGTGGCGCAAAGCGAGCATTTTGGTTAGGAGAATAATCTAAAATACAGTAAGAGGTGCTCGAGCAAAACCACATGTACATATGGCCCCATGAATTGGATTTATTTTGAATTACATCGAGGACTTTACAGAAGGAGTTGACATTTCTCTCTATTCAATGTGTTTTACGATTATCGACATAATCAATTCCTTAATTTCACAATGTGGAGTAACTCCAAACCCATCTCCATATTGATAAAAACATTGAGCAGTTCGAATACTGTTCTGGAGATAATCTATGAAGGATTGGGGGTAAGTTAAACGGGCTGCATTCCCGTCCTTGTTTATCTTCTTCCACAAAACTTTGATCTGATTTTCTGTGTATTTGCAGGCATCAATTTCTGATACACCAGTTTCATGCATGTAACATTGGATTGTTTTTTGAACGTCTCCTCTCTTTAGCTCATGCTGCATTATAAACCATATTGTTAGAATAGTTCCACATGGGAGAAGGGGTAACTAGCAACCAAGAATATAATGTCTAGGTCCTCTCCACTCATTGCAAATTGGTTTTGAGGTTGATGATCATAACTTAATATGGTATCAGAGCTAGGCCCACATGTGATTGGCTTAAAAGAGGGGCATGTGAGAATAGTCCCACATGAGAGAAGAGGTAACTAGCAACCAAGAATATAATGCTTGTGAGCCAAGTAATGAGCATATGAGTCAGTGTTTGACTCGCCAAATGTATCTTCATATCCGATGAAATAATAGCTCCACAAAAGTGAAGAAAAAAAGACGAATCACAATTTTAGATAATTAATTTCCCAAAAAATCTTAAAAGTATAAGAAAAAGCAAACAATATTGTAAAATGTGATTGCAAGTAAAAGATATGCATACATTAAAATTTCTAACTCTCTTATCACAAGTAGACGTTGATAAAAATTTGTGTATCTAGAATTAATTCTGTGGTCTGGCTTTAAAACACAATCAAATTTCAACATATCTTTTGCATTTGCATTTGCATTTGCAAACAACTCTTATATACTAATTATTGCACATTGCATTTGTGTATCTAGAAATTGGACATTAGATTATCTATCTATATATAAATTAACTCAAAATCAATTGACAATAAGTGCACAAGATCTGCAAATTGTACTTTTTGTTATTATATAACTCTTCTCTCATGTAGGACTATTTTCATATTATGTAGCATTTTCAATAGGTTACGTCATTTTCTCAAAATAAAAAAAAATTATACTCGTAACTATTTTTTTTAATAACAAAAGGTAAGGAATACGTACCTTGGAGGTTGCTAAATCATCACAAAGTCTAGAAACCAAAGCCGACGAGGAGATGAAGCCAGGGTATAAATCATCATTGAAGCAATCTAAGGTTTTTTGAGTAATTTCATCTTCCAACAAAAAATAAGCATGATATACAATGAGAGGATGCGCTGCTGTTATCCGTCCAGTGTTCATGTATTCTTCAAGTGTGGGTGTATGGCCAGAGTAATACCATTTTGCTTCTACCAAGTAAGCTTTGCACAAATCTGCCCACTGAAAATTTCATATATATATATATATATATATACATATATGGTCATTCTCATTGATCAATATACTTAATTATTTCTCTACTAATGCTTGTTTAGTCTTACTCTTACCCCAAATATAAAATTCTTGCTTGATCAGTTTGGGTTAAAGTAAATGCATGCTTAGTCTCCAATAGTCGAAAATAATTAATATTGAAAAATAGTCCAATTTGAAAAACAAATATAAATATATGCCCAAGGGGGGGTCTTGTTGCATCAGTAGTGCATCCACTACCAAAATTTATAAGTCACTGGTTCCATAGTAAGTAGAAGTCAAAATTTTATCATTGTCATGTTCTTAAACTAGCTGTTGTATGATGTATGCTTCTCTGTTGTACTCTTATTACGATGGTATATTTAAAGGCCATACCGTCGGCAAAAGTATTCCGGGAAAAGGTTCACGTGAAATTAATTATCTATTGCCGACGGTTTGATATTTACAAGTACTGTGGGCAGAGTCTTCAGCGACGCTTTGCTTCCGTCGGGACATTCATTGTGAGAAGTTTTCCCGTCGCCTCTTTGGCCGACACTTTGGGCTCAGTCGTGGGAAACCTTTGCCAATGGATTTTCCAAAATACCGACGGTTTATGCCGTCGGCGATATCTTTCATTTTTGTAGTGAACCCTACATGCTCTGGTAGTTGCACCACTATCTAATATTCAAGTACGACCGACCTAAGTGGTTTAGGTGATTTTTGCTTTCTTATTTTTCTTTGATTTTCCTGTTATTACCAGAAGGTTGTTTGTGCAACCTTGAAGCACGCTAATAAGGCGAAATAACATTTGCATTAGCACATGAGGTCTTGCTCCAATTGTATTACATCTACTTCCAACATGTGATTGTCACAAAATTGAAAGAAAAAAAAGATAAGAAAATTACCACTCTTTTCAAGTATGGTAATGCGTTTTGACCACGTTTCAGTAATATCTCGTAACTCATCTCATTGACTATATGGTAGAGAAACAAAAAAGATGTTTTCATATAGTCTGGAAGCTTCTCATTCTTCGTAATATCCCATCTGTTAAAATAGTTGTGAGTTAAGAAGGAATGTACTTCAAATGTTAAATTAGTGACCAAATCTTTCATAACAATAAAACTCAATTTATGCTATGATATAAATCTCTTCTGATCAAAACTGTTATTGGGTGACCTAAAATGGTACACTCACCTGACAACACGGATATTTTCTGATTCAGTTTTGATGTTTGTCATAGGCCACGAAGTAGACAATGAAATTTTGTAGGGTTATTTTCCGTTCGAATCCTAAAGTGTGATTGGTTTTCCCCGTGTCATCCTAAGTTTGCATAAATACTAAAATAACATTCTTTTGAGTTGCATAATACATTAGTTAAAAAGTCAAATGAAAATTTTGGATTCTGCTCTTTTGTTTTCTTCTTTGTTTCTGTTTTAGTCCTTATATTTCTCCCTTTTAACTTTTCATCTTTATCTTCTTCTCTTTAGAGCATCTCCAATGCAAAACTCAAAAAACTCTCTATTCATCCTATGTGTCAAGTTCCAATTGAGATTCTCACTCCTAGGTGGCGTTAATAGAGATCCTCAATTTTTTTGTGTCTCCAATGCAAAACTCTAAACTTATCTTATTTACTTATGTGTCATAGTTATTTTTGTAAATAAATAATTAGTTATTTTAGAAAATATAGAATACTCGATTTCTATTGGTTGAAAATCAAATATTGATGAGGTGGACAACTAGAGATATCTCAAGAGGACACTCTAGAAATAGAGTGTCCTCTTGAGATATCTCTATTCCACCCTCGACAAGTCATCTTAGAGATCCAAATAGAGTGTTGCATTGGAGATGGTTTTTAAGAAAAAACTCTAAAAATCCTAAGAGGCACTCGGAGTTTCTAAGATTGAGTGTTGCATTGGAGATGCTCTTATCTCTTTATAAGAGGTTGTCCATTAATAAGAATCTTCAAAAAAAATATTAAATCAAGATTTAAGTAAATTGTAGGTCTTCTCTTTCTCTCAAAAACAAAAATGAAACAAGTTTTCATAATAAAATATTAGAAAAGAATCAATTTATTTTAGAAAAATTAAACCTCCAGTAATGGAGGTTTGTTCGTAAAACAAACCTAGTATGTTCTTCACAAACAGATCTTCATTAATGGAGAAGAGACCTCCATTAATGGGGGTCGTTCTTCGAGAAAAAATTGATTTTTGTTTGGAATTTTATCTTAAATTTTGTTTAGGAGAGATGGGAGACCTAAATTTTATTTTAGTTTAGATCTAAAAAAATGATTTGAAAACCTCCTTAATCTAGAGATAAAGATAACAAGACGAAGATGAAAAGTTAAAAAGAGAAAAATATAAAGGACTATAGCATAAACAAAAGACAAAAAGACAAAAAGACAAATTCAATTTAAATTCAATTTTTTAGTTAACGTATAAAAAAACACAAAAGACAATCATCTCGGTATTTATGCAAATTTAGGGGTCCACGCAACAAGCTAGTCACACTTTAGGCTTTAGGCTGACAAACAGAAACCAACCCAATTTAACTTCTATAAATTTTTCTAGTTAGAGTATATCGTAAGGGAACACGGTAGATATTAAGTCCCTCTTTCTTAAATAAAATAAAATTTTAACTACTTCTTTAATTGTTGTCATTTCAAAATTTCTAAAAATTAAAAATATAAAAAAAAACTAATAGTGTGTTTGGATGTAGGATTCCTAGCAAAAATAAGATTCGGTAAGAATCAAGTTTTCTTAGTCTATCCGGCAACCAATAATTTTAGGACCCTTGAATCCTTAGGATTTCTAGGTACAAATTTTGTTTTTAACTACAGTCTCACCCTACCTCGTAAGTTTTGCTAGGATTTTGGATTAATAAACCTAGATTTCAATATTGAAATCAGAAAAAAAATATTTCTTTTTACAAAATAATTATTTTAAAATTTTTTTCTTTTCATAAATCGTTTTTCTTTCAAAAACTGTTTTTTCCGAAAATCATTTTTTCCTTCGAAAATCGTTTTTTCCCCGAAAACGGTTTTCGAGAAAAAAACGAGTTTCGAGAACTGGGTTTCTTATTAGTTATCAAACAAACCAAAAAGATTACTCGGACTCATAAATCCGTGGAATCATAATTCCACAAATACATGATTCCGTCATCCAAACACACAATAAAGGTTCAGAGAGAGAGAAAGAACAAACCTTTCAACAGCATCAGTAAATAGCTCGAGCTCTTCTAAGAAACCGTAAACATCGTAAATATCATCCAAAATAGTTACCATAGTGCTAATTTTGGTCATGTGCCTCCTTAAATTTCCATAAGTGGGTTCAAAGTTAAACCCTATAACCCAAAAGAAAGTCTCCACCAATCGGTCTCTAGCATAGGTAGTGGCTGGTGCAAGACCTGACTCCTTCCACCATCTAACTTTAAAAAATATGACTTAGTTAAGGGCATAGAGACATTCACAAAGACGGTCAATAAAAAATAAATGAACAAACATGAATAAACAGGATCAAAGAATAAGTTAATATAACTTGGAGGCCGAAAACAAAATACTGGAGTATAAAAAATGGCAAGGGTATGCTTAACTTTTTTTACATGTTAAGACCAAACTGCTGTTTGTCTTTTTTATAGTCTAGATTTGAAATTTCACTAAAATTTGAATTAAATTGACTCCATTTTTGGATTGTTTGTTTTTGTATCTGGGAATGATTGTGATGTTTGAATCACATGAAGACTGAGTTTGGCTCATTATAATTCTCTTATTGAGCACTAATATTAAGACTATTTGTTGGACCTCCAGTGTAAGGGGACCTCCAATGAGTGGCTTATTTGTTGGATCAGGTCATTAGGAATACTTACTTTTTCTTCTAACACCATTTTGAGATGTTTGGTTGTGAATTCTTGGACTTCATCCAATATTTCTTCACCTTCAAAAGAATGAAATGAAGCTTCATACAAGCTCAACATTGTTTCAACCTCTTCAACAGTCCGCACCCTCAATTCAACCGTTGATCTCATGAGTTCCTCTTTGAAATTCTTTAAAACACCTACAAATAAATTTCGATAAAAATAAGGGTTTGAAGATGCATATATATATATATATATATATATGTATATTTATTTGTAAGTGGGTTGGCTTGTGTCCTGTGTGAGAGAGATATTAAGTAAATACCTTGAGAAACTTCATAGCCATGTTGTCTAAGTAGCCTAAATCTTAGAGCTTTAAGGTACATAGTACTCTTATTCTCTTCAAAAATACCGTTGTCCTTCATGGAAATTATGGTGTCTAAGGCACCCTTAATCTCATCCTGGAAGTGGTAATTCAATCCAAGACGTTGGATAGTATCGACAAGTTTCAACGAAGATGATGTTGACCCACTCGCTTCAATGAAGATGCGTTTTACTTCTTTCTTTAGCCCCTCGGCTTGTATAGTATAAAACTCTGCCTAAGTAATTCATTAAGTTACACAAGTAATTAAGAAGTTACTAAAAATGTCAAAAGATTGAAGTTGATAAAAACAATTATTGCACGTATACTCACATTATATTCGCTCTTCAGAGATTGAACATAATCATTATCCCAAATATTTGGGTGATAATTTCCCGTCCGCCTTTTGCTTGCCGGTTTGTCGTAGTCTTTTTGAATACTAATATCAAGACTACCGACTATATGAGACTTTCGGTTGACATTGGTTCGAACGAACTCCGGGAAATGTAGGTTTACTGTTGTAGGTTGGAATTGTTTGAATAAGGAGTAGTGATTAATGGGATGATTAACAAGGAGAGAGGTAACAAATGCCATTGTCATTGTGATAAGGAGAAGTGCTTATGCGCATACAAGATACAACCTACCTTTTTTATAGGCAAAAGATAAGATGGGTATTGAACCTTCCACCTCACAATACTAACAAGATCCAAGTTAACAAGATGGAAGCCCAAGAAACCAAAGGACATGAGGCAGTTTTTGTTTCTATGCAATTGCAGCTCCAGCAATTGTACAATTTTTTTTTGGTCGAAACGCTTCTCTATAGTCAAATTAATCTGCTCCCAACACACATGAAGTACATGAGTTGCAACAAAATATGGCTCCAACCAAAAGGTTCTTGTGATTAAAAAACTAAGAGGTACATTCTTGTGGAAAACTGTGGCCATTACTTACAATTTCCGGCGTGGTATGTGAATGCCATCGTCATAAGTCTGTCCACACAACAGTCCCCATCTTTGTAGCTGTAAATTGGATCGGCTTTGTAGTGTTGTCAAAGTCCAGACAAACTGTGCCTGTGAGGTCAGAAATGCTTGGCACGTTTAAATGCTCTCATTTGTCCCTCTCTAATTTAATTTTCCGGTAGAATCAATGTGTACGATTGGTCTAAGAAAAAACTTCAATGTGTACAATCAACGGAGGCACAGTGACTCTTAGTAAGTTTTTGTTTTGAGATTGGAATCATTACATTTCAATGATATTGCTATATCATGATTATAATATGTAATACATCATGAATTTGGATGAGCATTATAACCGTCAATTAAGACATCTTGGACCCTAAAGGCCATATAAAGACGTTTAGGGTCATCTTACGGGGCCTGGAAGCCCATTTATTCCTAGATCTACTTTATTTATTACCTAAATTACATGAGATAAGTCTCGATGATAAACTACTTCCACCGAGACTCGATCCTACGACTTCATGGACTTAAGAGGGAGTGTCCAACCACTGCACCAAACGGTGGTGGACTCTTAATAAGATTTTAAATATCTAATGTGTTTAACATTTTCACAAGAGTTTAATCTATCTGTATATGCAAAGTGTCTGTGATGCCTCTTAGTTGAGCCCTCATGCAAAAGACGTTCTTAAAGCAGTTGAGGAACAATTTGTTCGCTCAGATAAGGCACAAGCCAGCACCCTAATGAAGAGACTTTCAGACAAAATTTTTTGACTTTTCTAAAGGAGTGTGTGAGCACATTATGGGGATGAGGGACACTGCAGTTCAGCTGAAACCCCTTAATGTTGAGATTCTTGAGTCATTTTTAGTTCATTTGGTACTTAACTCTCTTCCCCAGGAATATGGACCTTTCAAAATCTCCTGCAACACACATAAGGAAAACTGATCAACCAATGAACTTCTGACCATGTGTGTTCAAAAGGAAGAGAGGATGAAACATGAGAAACTTGGAATTGTCCATTTTGTTTCTCATGCTTAAGGAAGTACCAAGTAGGGCAAGAATGTGCAGAATAAAGAAACTATGCCAATAAAGCATCATGGCAAACGGGTTAAATGCTTCTTCTGCAGAAAGGTTGGACATGAAAAGAAAGATTGCCTCAAGTATAAGAACTGGCTCGAGAAGAAAGGTAATCTCATATCTTGTGTATGTCATGAATCGTTTTTTGTTGATGCCCCAACTAACACTTGGTGGATTGACTCTGTTCTACGATCATATTGTTTAATACCATGCAGGGCTTTCAGGATCTAAGTAAGCCGAAAGGAAATGAGGTTGGCATCTACTCCGCAAACCGGATGCGGTCTCAAGTCGAAGTTGTGGGGACTTTTAGATTAATTTTGAAAACTAGTTTTGTGTTAGATTTAAACAATGTTTCCTATGTTCCATCTTTTTCTAGAAACTTAATTTCTGTTTCAAAACTTGTGGATGTTGAATATGAATTTTTATTCAAGAAACCATGTTTTCGAATTTTGAAAAACAATTTTTCTGTTGGTGGTGGAACTTTAATTGATGGTTTGTACAAAATTTATCTAGACCCCACTTTCGAGCATAATTATTTAAATATGCATACAGATGTTGGTATTAAACGTAATAGGATCGATGAGAACTCCTCTACTTTATGACACAAGAGATTAGGACACATCTCCATTGAGCGTATAAAGAGATTAGTGAATGATGGAGTCTTAAAAACTATTGATTTTACTGATTTTGATACTTGTGTAGACTGCATAAAGGGAAAGCAGACAAACAAGACCTCTAAGGGTGCCAAAAGGAGCTTAGAAATCCTAGAGATCGTACACACTGACATATGTGGACCTTTTCCTACCCCATGCCTCAACGGTCAGAGATATTTTATCTACTTCATTGACGACCATACAAGATTCATGTATCTTTATCTTCTGTTTGATAAAGCTGAAGTTTTTGATGCCTTCAAAAGTTTTGAAGCGGAGTAGAGAAACAAAAAGACATGAAAAAACAGATTGTAAGGTCTGAAAGGGCGAGGAGCACTATGGAAGGTACACAAAAAATGGTCAGATGCCTGGTCAATTTGTTAAGTTCCTTGAGGAAGAAGGCATTGTTGCTCAATATACAATGTTTGGCACACCACAACAAAATGGTGTAGTCAAAAGGAGGAACCGAACTCTTATGGACATAAACACTTCTCCTTGTTATTCGTCCTTCAAACATTAATACCAGCTCCTTCAAACAATTCCAAGGTATAACAGTAAACCTACATCTCGCCAAGTTTGTTCAAACGAATGTCAATCGAAAGTCTCATATAGTCAGTAGCCTTGATATTAGTATTGAAACGAACAACGAAAACCCATCAAGCAAAAGGCGGTTGGGAAATTACCATCCAAATATTTGGGATAATGATTTTGTTCAATCTCTCCAGAGCAAGTATAAAGTGAGTATACATGGGACAATTATTTTTCTCAACTATCTTTTAACATTTTTAGTACATAACTTTTTTTACTTGTGTAAATGAATAACTTAGGCAGAGGTTCATACCATAGGAGCAGGGAAGCTAAAGAAAGAAGTAAAGGGCATGTTCAATGAGGCGAGTGGGTCGGCTTCATCTGCCTTGAAACTTGTCGATATTATCCAACGGCTTGGATTGAATTACCACTTCCAGGATGAGAATAAGAGTGCCTTAAACACCATAATTTCAATGAAGGACAATGATATTTTGGAAGAGAAGGGTACTATGGACCTTAAAGCTCTAACATTTAGGCTACTTAGACAACATGGCTATGAAGTTTCTCAAGGTATTTACTTAATATCTCCCTCACGCAAGACACAAGCCAACCACATGTATATCTTCAAACACTTACTTTTATCGAAAATTATTTGTAGGTATTTTGAAGAATTTCGAAGAAGAACTCATGAGATCACCGGTTGAATCGAGGGCATGGACTGTTGAAAAAATTGAAACAATGTTGAGCTTGTATGAAGCTTCATTTCATTCTTTTGAAGGTAAAGAAATTTTGGATGAAGTCCAAGATAGTTAACCAGGGGCGGCCCGTGACCAAAGCCACCAAAGCGGTCGCTTTGGGCCCCAAATAATCAAGGGCCTCATGTTTCATATTTCGTATGTAACTTTCGAGTAACTAATTATATTTTAAATCAATTTCAAACACAATTTAAGTCGTACGTTGGTGGTAAAGGGTTTAGATCTTAAATGAAAGGTTCGATTCCTACCATTTGCATTGTTTAAATTTTACTTAATTTTTTTCTAACATCCATTGTATGGGGCCCCAATTTTTAATTTCGCTTGGAGCCCCGATATACTAGGGCGGGCTCTGTAGTTAACAACCAAACATATCAATATGGTGTTAGAAGAAAAAGAAAGTCTTCCCAATTACTTGACCAAACAAGTAATCCACTCATTTGGAGGTTACCTTACACTGTAGATTGCCAAGAGTTGAATCAAGATGGTATATAGACACCTATAAGGACATGAAAGACATAGACCCACTATTACTTGAGTTGGTTATATTAGATTTCAACATGGCAAGCAACTCACCAGGAGGAGCTACAATATTTATCTAGGTAATTTTATTATTATATAGTAACATATATATAATGCATGGTTGTACATGGATCATCCGTGAGATGAGGTGGATGTGATGGGGGGCGAGATGAGGTGGCTTAATGTTTTTTAATTAATTTTATCATGAAAATATATTTATAAGAAGGGTAGTGATGGCATCTTTATTAAAGTTAACTAGCGAAGTTAAAAAAATAGGTCAGATTTGAATTTTCGAAAAATAGGGAGTCAAAAAGAAAGTTGATCACAAAGTAGGGGGAAATACAATAAAAGTGAATTGGGTTCAATTGAGTTGGATCCATACGTACCTTGCAGGTTCCTAAATCATCTGTGAGTCGTGCAGCCCTGGATACTGCCAAAAAAGAGGTCTGTGTAGAAGTTGTTTAAGTATTTCAAGGCTCTTTCGGTAATTTCATTTCGTGAAAGAAAATAAGCATGGTATGCCAAGAGAGGAAATGACATTGATTTCCATGCGTTGCTCATGTATTCTTCAAGCGTAGGTGTGTAGCCAGAGTAATACCATTCTGCCTCTACTAAATATGCTTTGCACAAATCCGCGGACTGAAAATCTCATAAACAAAGGTAGGCCGTATTCAAATTTAGGAACTTGCATAAGATTGAGAAATTATCTTTCTTTCCAGTGTGGTAAAGAAAATATTAAAGAAGAGGAAGTCATAATGAAAAATTATCGTTCTTTCCAGTGTGGTAATGCGTGATGACCCCACTTCTGTAAAACTTCGTAACTCATTTCATTGATTGTATTGCATAAGATTGAGAAATACGTCTTCATGTAGTCAAGAAGCTTCTCACTCTTCGAAATATCCCATCTGTTAAAGTATTTTATGGAATAAGTTAAGCAATATCATACTAACTCATAGTGTGTTCTTTTGGTTTTAAAAATGGGAAAAGTACTTCTTTACATTAAAATCTTATTAAGAGTTTAACTCATAAAATGATGTGGTGTCATTCTAATCATTTATTTTTATGAATCAATAGATAAGATTTCAATAAAAATGAAAGATATAGACAGTCTCATTGATGTTTTAGCCCGCTCTAAGTAATTGTAGTACATGATTTAATATGAAGAGCCAAAAAGATTGATGGACTAAAAGGTACAGTTCTCTCCCAACATGAAAATTCAGATTTCCACATAACAAACGACCACATAATAAAGTATTTAAGTTGTGACCTTATAATAAAGTAAACCACATTTGTAACAAACAACCAAAACCGATATGATAAATTGATGTCCACTAGAGTAATCAGATCTTTCATCTGAACTCACCCCATAAACCCCGTTGTATAAGAGTGTGGTCCACAGTATAGTTGTTTTTTTTCTTGTTTTTCTTTGTTGAAAACACAGTATAGTTGTTGGAAAAGAAAAGAAAGAACGGAGAGTAAAATGGTCGTAGGGTTTTGGGGGGTTATAAGTGGTGGTGTTTTATACACCTCACCATATTGGTAAGGGCACTACAATAGATCCTAAAATCAATTCTAAGTCTCCTCTCTCTCTCGTATTTGAAAATTTTCTGTTTTAGTTTATTCTTTAAGAAAGATATAGGATATGTAAAATTTATTTTAGTTTTAAATTTCTTTTCAAAAAAATTGAGGATCCCTACTAATAAAGAGAGCGAAAAACATGAGGTAACGATGAAAAGTTAAAAATGGAGAAATATACGGGACTAAATCAAAATTAAAAATCAGAGGGTGAACTGGAAGTTTTTGTTTTGGGACCTAATTTCGCCGACGAATTAGAGTTAGAGGCTTATATATTGGAAGGGTACTCAAATTCCATCGTCAGATTCCTGAATGACGGTCTTGATTCAATCTCGTGGCGTCTGTTGGATTTGATCACCAACTTACGTGAACAGGTATCAGTTGTTAGAACGCCACGCTTTATCTGCTTTTTGCATGAGAACCGGTAATACACTAGCCCACATGATGACTTCATCCTTTAATCCACATAATTAGCTATTAGGACCTTTAGTTAACTGTATTACCATTCAGTCCAGAATGTAACTTTACATTAGGTTTTCGATTGTTATTCGTAATCTTCTAATTCTACGAATGAAAGGCTTTCCTTAAAAAAAAAGTCAAAACAGACGGAATAGAAAAAGTTTAAATTTGATTCTTTTTTGTTAATAAATCAAAAAAGTGAAAAACACAAAAGTATGTCATCTCGGCAATACAAACTCGAGGTTCCCACTTTAGGAAGGCAAACAAAAAATAACCCAATAACTACTTGTTTGACTGTGTTGATTTTTCAGATTTCAAAATTTCTAAGTTAAAAAGTAGAAAAGAGTTAAAGGTTTAGGGAGAGAGAATAAACCTTTCAACCGCATCAGTAAATAGTTCGAGCTCATCTAAGAAACCATAAACATCCCTGATCTCATGAGTTCTTCTTCCAAATTCTTTAAAATACCTACGAATAATTTTCAATAGAGATAAGTGTTTGAATATATATATATATATATATATATATATATATATATATATATATATATATATATATATATATTTTGACAAAGAAACTTTAATTTCATTAATGATGGAGTACATCCAAACATCTTACATGGCTTTGATAACATCATGTGTTTACAAATGCAAATTACAACATGATGATTAGAGAGAGCACTATTACTGCCATAATTACACATACAAAGACCTCTAAAAGGCCATTACTAAACCCTAAAAGGCTATTCTAAGACCCTTAAAGGCCATTACAAGATCAAGATCTTTACATTATTTATACCATATAATCACAAATTTTTTACATATGGGTTATGAAGACCACCCATATGAATCGAATCCATGATCTCTTGGATTTCAGAGTACTATACCTCTAACACAGTGATTAGCGGAGAACTTTGAGATTTGAAGAGTATGTGGAATAAGATTGTTGATCAAATACAACATTTCTTCTTGATTCTTCTCTTTATAGTTTGTTGCCGATTCATCTCTCCTTGATGTCGATTTTGCTTTTCTTTATGTCGTAACCCTAGAAGAGATACAGGAAAACAAATTCTACCTTCATGAGAGAATAAACCTTGTATTCCTTCCAACATCATCTTTCATATTTTCTTCAACCTTTTGTTACTCCAAAACTATGGTTAGATCTAACAAAAAAAAAAAAAAACAATAAACTTCAACATAAAAAGTAAAGAGATCTCACCCGGTGAAGGGATAACCCTTCACCGGTAAAGAGATCTCACCCGGTGAAGGGATAACCCTTCACCGGGAAAGCTTTGATTTTTTTTTTTTGGGATTCTCTGGGATGCGGTTATGGAGAGAGATATTGAGTACATACCTTGAGAAACTTCGTAGCCATGTTGTCTAAGTAGCTTAAATCTTAGAGCTTTAAGGTGCCATAGTACCCTTATTCTCTTCAAAACTATCATTGTCCTTCATGGCAATTATGGTGTCTAAGGCACCCTTAATCTCATCCTGGAAGTGGTAATTCAATCCAAGCCGTTGGATAGTATTGACAAGTTTCAACGCAGATGATGCTGATCCACTCGCTTCATTGAACATGCCCTTTGCTTCTTTCTTTAGACCCTCGGCTCGTATGGCATAAAACTCGGCCTAGGTTATTCATTTACACAAGTAAAAAATTTATGTACTAAAAATGTCAAAAGAATCTAGTTGACAAAAACAATTGTCCCATGCATGTATACTCACATTATACTCGCTCTTCAGAGATTGAACAAAATCATTATCCCAAATAGTTGGTCCGTAATTTCCCGACCGCCTTTCGCTTGATGGATCTTCGTTGTTTGTTTGAATACTAATATCAAGACTACAGACTATAAGAGACTTTCGATTGACATTCGTTCCAACAAACTTGGGGAGATGTAGGTTTACTGCTGTAGGTTGGAATTGTTTGAATAAGTAGTGATTAATGGGATGATAAGATGCCATTGTCATTATAACAAGGAGAAGTGCTCATACAACTACCTTTTATAGGCAAAAAGATAAGATGCCATTGTCATTATAACAAGAAGTGCTCATACAACTACCTTTTATAGGCAGAAAGATAAGATGGGACTGTTTTTATTTCTTTGTTTACCAACTAAAAATCAATAGATTCTACTCTCAGAAAGAAAGAGTACTCACATGCAATCCTCTAGCTTCATTGTTGTTATAGGAACTCATTTTCTGTTGTTGACATGCAGGAGTGGGAATTGGGCCGGTATGGGCACCCACTGATCGTGATAAATCAGATCGGTACGAAGGCGATTTTTCTAATAAATTCTGCAGATAATCCAAAAAATGTCACGATTGCTTACTATTGCCGGCATCTAACGTGAGTACCGTCCACATAAGTCCATACGCCATAGTACGGAGTGTTGTCATGTGAAGTTGTACCACTCCTTAGAAAAGGCCATGCACTCTTTCTTTAGAAAACTGTCATGGTAGGTAATGCTCTTGTTTCTCCTCTACAAAAAGAACATCGGTAAATTCCTCAAAAAATAAAACATTCTAAATGTCCTTTACTTTATGTTTTTCGATTGATAATGATGTCCAATTTTAATATATTTTATCCTACTTATTTGTATCACCCTTTTTTACTATGTTTATTACTTTATTTTAATGTAATTATTAGTTTTGTTTAATGTAATAAGTTATTTTTAATAATTATTTGTTTATATAAAGATGATTAGATTATAATAATGACTTACTATTGTTTGGAGAAGTGAATAGTGATTGGCCATTGGAGTGGAAGTCCAAACTCCGTCCCAAATTTAAAGAAGATGTCATTTTGGTGGGACATATAGAGCTCCATCCTTCAAGATGCTCTTACAGCTAACTTTTCTACATAAAAGTGCCACAATCTATGAGGATATGTTTGGTAAGTATCATATTCGTGTTGGTGGAATAACTTCATTTCAAGAGATGACTTCACATCAATATCATTTTTCTTAATGCATTTATATTGTTTTGTGGTGCTCCAGACAGACTTGCTTGATAAATGCACCAAAAGATGAATGTCTTTGTAGATGTCATGGTGGTCCTACTGAGACAAACTCGTTGGATGCATAGTTGCATCTAGGAGGATATGTTTGGTAATTATCATATTCGTGTTGGGTGGATGGATTTCATTTCAAGAGATGAACTCGCGTCAATATTGCTTTGTGGTGGTCCTATTAAGACAGACTTGATAAATGCACCAAAAGATGGATGTGTCTGTCGTTGTTATGGCGGTCCTACTGAGATAAACTCGTTGGATGCATAGTTGCTGATGATGATGAGGATGAACTTATGAAGTTCTTAATTATTTCAAAACATGTATGAGAGGTTTGTGTTGAGGGCCTTTTAATGAACATGAACGAATCACTGAGAATGTCGAAAGTCAACAGGTATCGTTGTTGTGAGGGTCTCAACTAAGATTCACTAAGTTCAAGAGTAATTTCATTTTGGTGTTTTATTTTTTTGTTGTTGTTTCACTTCACTGTATGTCAATTCAATTCAAATGATATTGAACATTTTGGTACATGTCTCACTTTTGCTCACTATTTAGAAGTCTTTGATAGCTATCTTGTGGGAGATTATTGTGTGTTATTTACTTGGTTGGGTCCACAATTCGTGTTTGCACATGGTGGGGACCACCACTTGTGTAGAGATGACTCTCAAAGACATCTCTGTGAAGTCTATGTATATTTTATTATCCAATAGTGACCAGGTGAACCAACCTATTTCCAGAGACATTTGGAAATGCAACATTCCTACGAGAGTTAGCTTGTTTCTTTGGTCTGACATTTGGGAGAGGCTTCCTACAGTGGACAATTTGAGAAAGAGATGTCACACCACTGCAAATCGTTGCAGCCTATGTGGGATGGATGAGGAATCATGCACTCATCTTTTTTTACTCTGTGGTACTTCTAGGGGAATGTGGAACAAATTCTTAGTCAGCTTGGAGATCACATGGTCTTTTCCCAACTCTATTACTGACATATTTCTCGCCTGGAAAGGCATCAAAGGGTCACAAGAAAGACATCCTAAATCTCATCCCTAAAGCGATCATATGGGTTGTCTGGCTAGGAAGGAATGAAGTCATTTCAAAGACAAACATCGATCCTTAGATCATATCTACTTTTCGGCTAAATGCCTTATTTATCATTGGAGTAGAAATTACGCTTGGGCTCGATCTTACTCGTTCGCTAGCATGGTTGACTCTTGGGATGTTCTTATCTCGTCTTTGTAATTCCTCCTGGATCGTTTGGACCCTGGTGGTGTTGCTTGTTTTCTGTTGATGTGTATTTTTTTTATCTTTTTTCATTTTGCAATTTCCTTGTGTTCTCGTCATGCTTGGCCTAGGCTGACTGGTCTCCTTGTATATTTTCCCTTTTTTATCAATTAATTCAAATCATTCAAAAAAAACTGGCTTGGGGAATGTAAAATAAAATGAAACTCTTGTTTGCTACCTGGGGTAATTTTATTTTTAATTTTTGGGTTCCTAGTCCAAAATTCTACACATAAACACACATTTAGTCCACGCTAATATTAATAGTAGGATTTTAAGCCAAAATAATAATTAGAATGGATATTTAGTCCAAATTGACCCATCTCTATAGAAAAAACAGAGCTTTATCTTTTCTATTTAATCATAATACCCCTTATAACCTTTTATATAAGAAAAACCTCACTTCTGAAACCAACTCCTAAATTTTTCTTAGATTTTTTCGATCGATTTCAAACTTACTATCTGTTTCGCAATATACACGTTATTTAGTATCAATTACGTATATTTCTACAACAAAACACATTTAGTATAGCTAAAGTATGTTTAGATGTCAAAGTTGCAGTGTTTTTCTGTTTATTGATTCTTGTTTTGTTTCATAAATAACCTGTTATTTATTGTTAAAGTTTCATACTTTATTTCATTTTTTTTATGTGTCATACATAACACATTATGTATCAACGATGTTTCTTCCAAAAGGGAAAAGGACTAAAATCCTATTTTCTGAGGAGATTTGACCTTAATCCCTGTTTAAATTTTATTTTAACTTATCCTTTGTTAACAGAAATTTGTGTGATAATAACCTCACGATCTTCTATGATTTTCCTATCTCTTCCTCCAAGTTTCCTAGTAGGTTACTCTTTCTGTTGGGATCAGTGGCGAGGCCAGACATTTTTATGAGTGGGGGCACTTTTTTTATAGATAATGAAAGAACTCCATATTACACGATCAGACTAGAATCAAAAAGCAAATTATCGACAAAAATTGATTTATAGTTTAGATGTTCCATGGTAATTTTAATGTACAACAATTAATCTCTAATTTTCTCATCAATATGATTTGGGGATCTTTCCCTCAACTAGATTCTCAAAAAATATTAAACTAAAAAAATAAAGGAGGGGATGAAGAGATACTGGTGAAGATTAAGAAAACGATGGTGGAGAAGATGAAGAGGAATTAATCGTAATAGAAGAAAAGATGAAGATAAACTTTTCTTTCTAATAACATGTTTACTATAACAAACGTGCAAAAAAAAAATTTAAATTATAAGTCACCGAAAAATCAGACAAAACGATGGTGGAGATGATGAAGAGGAAGTGATCGTGATAGAAGAAAAGATGAAGATGAACTTTTCTTTCTAATAACATGTTTACTATGACAAACGTGCAAAAAGTAATTTTGGAGATAAAATCAGGCATTTACTTCATAAAGAATTTTTTACAATCTCAACAAAAAAAAAGAATTTTTTACAATCAGTCATTTTAAAGACTTAAACCAAACAAAAAGAATACTTTCGGGTAACGTAACAGTAGAAATTTTAGAAAAAAAGGTGCTATGGGTGGGGATCGATCTCGAGACCTTGACAATGTAACCCAAATCTTTTACCACTTAAGCTAAGAAACAATTTAGTTTATTGACATATAGATATATAATAAAGTGGCAAGAACAATATAATATAAACGAGCCACATTAGGGTCGTGGGGGCGCATGCCCTCCACATGCCCCTATGTGGGCTCGCCCCTGGTTGGGATATATTCTGGCCTACTTCAACAGAAAAGGACAAAGAAAAACGAAATCATCTTCTCCTATTTACTGAGTATTCTTTTTCTTCTCCAATGTTGTTTCCTTTGGGACGAGAAGACAACAGTTAGCAAATTCTTAGGGAGTGGTCGGAAAATACAATTTTACACCGAGGTTGTTACGAAATCACTTTCAAGATAATGACCTCCATACCACGACACAACGACCTATATTTTGCTTTTTGAATTCATACTCTATTGATCTAACCTTTAACCTTATATTTCCAGCATGGCTTATGTCTTTTGTGAGAGAGGAAGATGTTGTCTTTTGTGAGATATTAATTAAGTAAATACCTTGAGAAACTTCATCGCCATGTTGTCTAAGTAGCCTAAATCTTAGAGCTTTAAGGTACATAGTACCCTTTTTCTCTTCAAAAATATCATTGTCCTTGGTGGAAATTATGGTTTCTAAAGCACCCTTAATCGTTTTACTTCTTTCTTTAGCCCCTCAACTTCTATAGTATAAAACTCTGCCTAAGTAGTTCATTTACACAAAATAAACAGTCACTAAAGATGTCAAAAGAATCTAGTTGACGAATACAATTGTCGCATCGCTCTTCAGAGATTGAACAATATCATTAATCCTAAATATTTGGTTGGTTATTTTCCGACCGCCTTTTGTTTGATAGGTTGTCGTTGTTTATTCGAAAACCAATATCATCAAGAGTACCGACTATATGAGACTTTTGATTGACATTTGTTCGAACAAACTGTGGGAAATGTAATACTGGTGCAGGTTGGAATTATTTGAAGGAGCATTGATTAATAGGGTGAATAACAAAGATTGATGTAACAAATGCCATTGTTATTGTAATAAGAGAAATGCTTATTATGTGCATACAACTAACTACCTTTTATAGGAGAAAGTTAAGATAACCTTCCACCTCCAAATACTAACAAGCTCCAAATTAGCTACACTATAACCAAAGGAAATGAGGCAGTTTTTTTATCCATTTGCTCAATGGCAGAAATTTACAAATTTTTGGGTGGAAAAGTTTCTCTAATCATCCAACAAAAAAAAAAACATGGCTCCCAACACACATCAAATAGAAGTACATGAGTTGCAACAAAATATGGCTCCAACTAAAAGGTTCTTGTGATTTAAGAGGTACATTCTTGTTAAAGAACTGTAGCCATTACTTACTATTGCCGGCGTCGTGTGTGAATACCGTCGTCATAATTAAGTCTGTCCACAACAGTCCCCATCTTTGTAGCTGTAAATTGGATCGGATTTGTAGTGTTGTCAAAGTCCAGACAAACTGTGCCTGTGAGGTCAGAAATGCTTGGCACGTTTAAATGCTCTCAATTGTCCCTCTCTAATTTAATTTTCCGGTGGAATCAATGTGTACGATTGGTCTAAGAAAAAACATCAATGTGTACGATTGGTTAACAGAGGCACAACGACTCTTAACTCTATGCCAATAATTCATTCATTGGTAATATTAGTATAAACTACTTTCATTGAGGCTCGATCCCACAACCTTATGGACTTAAGAGGGAGTGTGTCCAACAACTACACCAAATGGTGGTGGACTCTTAATAAGATTTTGAATATCAGTCCATTTTGGTAAAAAAAAATCAGTCCATTTTGGTAAAAAAATCAGTCCATTTTTTTTAGTCTTCAGCTCTCTAGGTACATTTTTTTATTGGGTTATTTTTCAAATGACACCCTACTTTATGACCAGCTTCCGGCGTAGCCCCCTACTTTATCGAAAATACCCAAATGTCCTTCTTTTTTCGCTACCGTCAAATGTCCGTTAACTCTCTCTCCTCCGTCTCACCACCTCTCTTTGCCACGTCATCCCTCTTGCCACCTCTTCATCTTCTCCGATAAGGTCGTCGGCCGATCAAAATTTCTGGCGGCCTTCATACTTAAACAAAAAAAGCTTTCTCCATGGTCCCCCCCCCCACACACACACACACACCCCTTTCATTTTCTCTCTCTTCACCATGGTCCCCCCCCCCCCCCCCCCCCCCCCCCCCCCCACCCCACACACACACACCCCTTTCATTTTCTCTCTCTTCATTGGGTTGAAAAGTTTCTCTACTCATCAATGAAAAACCAATTGCAGTTGATAAACTAGATATTATATTTTGGGTACTTAGTTACCACCTTTGTATGTGACATTATCTTCAGGTGTTTCTTCACTTGTGGCGTTCTCTCTAAATTCACACAAAAAATATTACTCCAACGTCCAACCGCATTTTTAATCCAATGCTTTAGACATTTGTAGGCTCTCAAAATTGTTGGAAACTAAAAGAGTTTACTTTGCGAATGCTAAAGGAAATTATAACTTGCATAAAGAAAGAAGAATGAAGAAGATAATTATCTGAACTGAATTACTTAACTTGATTTGATTTTTGAAATTAACTACAAAGACGGGTCTATTTATAGACCCAAATTTTACCCACTAACTATGACCACTACTAACATGATCTCATTAACTTGTCCATTAATCCCACTAACTAGTACATTAACCCCACTAAGATTAACTCTCTAATTACTTAACTACTAACATTAATCCACCTCATCTAATACTAGTTAAATGAATAAATAAATAAATACCTTTTGAGTTTATAACTTTAACACTGTTCCTTAAACTCAAACATTATAACACCCGTCATGATCTTCAACTTGAAATATCAATGGACCTTCAACGACTTAATAAAAATATTAGTCATTTGTTCATCAACTTAAAAACTTCATATCAATCTGGTTTTTCATCATACTCTTTCACAACTAATTTGTCTACTTCATCATCTGGTTTGTACTTGGTTTTGAATGACCATTTCAATCCAATTGACTTCTTTTATGCAGGAAGAGAATTTAGCTCCCAAGTATCACTTTTCTCAATTGGATAAATTTCGTCGTCCATAGCAAAAATACACCTCACATTTTTTACTAATTCTTTAAAAGTGATAGGCTTGGTGTGACTACAATCTGCAAAAGATACAAACCTTGAAAAATCTTCGTCAACCCCATTATTATCATTGCTTACAACGTAGTCTTCAAACCTTGACAAAACTTGAATGTAAGTTGAACTAGGACATAATTCTGGATTTGAATTATCATGAATATTCGGAGAAATAGGTGTAATCTCAATTAGTTGAGATTCTGAAGCTACTGTCCCATCACCAATATCAATTTTTATTTGATGATCTTCTTTAACAGGACAATCCCAAACTCCATCTTCATCACTTTCTATAGAATAATCATCTGAATCTTCATCTGAATCTTCATCCATTCTGCAACCTAATAAAAGAGTTTCTCCCTCTTCTACATCATCTTCAGCAAAGTTAGCATGCTCTGAATATTTCTTGGAAACTCTATATTCTGACTTATAATGACCTAATTTTTTACAACGAAAACATCTAACTTTAGATTTGTCATACCTTCCAATTTTTTTGGTTGCTTACCATGACTTTCTTCACCTTTGTCGACAGGTGTTTCACCACTAGAACCACTTTTTCCAAACAGGAAGACTTTGCTTTAAAAAACTTGTTCAATACACCCTGCAGCAGCTCTCTTGTTCATCTTATGTTCATGAGAACATAATGAACTCATCAAACCTTCAACTGACATAGTTGAGAGGTTCTTTCCTTTCTCAATTGCAGTGACAACATAGTCAAAACGACCTGTCAATGACCTTATGATTTTCTCAATAACACGTAGATCAGTTAATTGTTCACCATTAACCCGCAATTGATTAACAATATATTGAACTCTGACGAATTAATCAGAAATGTTTTCAGAGTTAATCATATTAAGAGATTCAAATTCACCTCGTAAAGTCTGTAACTATACATTTTTTACCTTTTCATCGCCCTTGTAGGATCTTTGCAACAAGTCCCACACTTCTTTAGCTGTTTCAGCTCTTGAGATTTTCTCGAAGACAATCTCATAAACAACTTGATAGAGAAAGAACAATGCCTTCTTATCATTCTTTATGTTCTCTCTCAAACTATCTTTTTGGACCTGAGAGAGAGCTTCATGTGCTACCCGATCGACTGGTTCTACATACCCAAATTCGACAATCTCCCAAATTTCCTGGAAGCCAAATAATGCTTTCATTTGGATACACCATTGATCAAAAAATTTCCCACAAAATCGCGGAAGATGAGGTTGGATTGACCCGTTCATTTTACAATTCGGTTAGTAATCACAAAATATTCCTAACTCGGATACCAAATGTTGGAAATTAAAAGAGTTTAATTTTCGAATGATAAAGGAAATTATTACTTGCACAAACAAGAAGAATGAAGAAGATATTCATCTGAATTGAATTACTTGACTTGATTTGATTTTTGAAATTAACTACAAAGACTGGTCTATTTATAGATCCAAATTTTACCCACTAACTATGACCACTACTAACATGATCTCATTAACTTGTCCATTAATCCCACTAACTAGTACATTAACCCCACTAAGATTAACTCTCTAATTACTTAACTACTAACATTAATGATTAATCCACCTCATCTAATACTAGTTTAATGAATAAATAAATAAATACCTTATGAGTTTATTATTTTAACAAAAATATCTCGGTCTAACACCTTCCACATTTTGGAAACTGCACTACAAATATGAAGGCTTTTCAGCGGTGCAGAGTCGTCGGATAAAACTCAGAAGACATCGGCAACACTATTCTCGATGGAGGAACTATGTTAGCAAACACTTATTTCCGACGACACATTAATGTTTTCTATCGGCAATAAGCTACACTATTGGCGGGAAATTTATGTTCCCCAAGAATTACCTTTTCCCCAACAGCAATAACGGCAATAGAATTTTTCAAATGCATTTATTTTAGCTGGAAAAATGTGAAGCAAAAGACCATTAACAAACTATGGCAAATTTGTAGTTTCACTACCATTTTTGAAGTTTTAAGTGCAATTTCACTTTAAGTGTGTGTCTATAATAAGTATTCTCGTCTAAAGACTCAAAATCTGCCCTCGACATAAGATGAAGTACATGAGTTAAATAATCGGTTGGTTCGACGAACCTAACAGGGTGCTAATAATGTTGGCTGATCCAAGTGAATTCACCACAGTCAAACGGTCGGGGTGCTTTCTTAACACAAATAGGTGCCGATAAAAGTTCCCCTTAAATCTTCTATCTTCAAGCCCAGCTATCCTACTTGGGCCGTCAGTATTCACAAAGGGGAATTCTGAATGCACTCAGTCATTTTGTTATATACACAAACATTTGAGGGCATTTCCAAAGCAAAACTCAAAAAAAAATAAGTTGTCAGTCTCAATTTTTTTTTTTTTTGTTGAAGGGTGTCAGTCTCAATTGGAAAAAAAAATCCTGAACGACACTATTGAGATCCTTTACTTAAAAGACATATCCAATGACACTCTCTTAAAAATTATTTAGATGACATATCCAATGCAACACTCTTAATGTAAAAAATGTCAATGCGGAAAATTGAAGTCCTCAAGAAGAATCTCAAATACTGTAACGAATTTCTTCTTGAGCCATTTTAAAATTAAATATTGTCACATCATCTTTAGACCAAATTGAGTTTTACATTGAAAAAAAAAATCAAAAAGAAAACTCTGAAAATTTTAAGTGACACTTGATTTGGAGATATGTTTTTTTTGTTCAATTCAAAGGAGATGAGAGTGTGGCAAGAAAACGTGGTAAGTGTATATAAAAGTTCCCTTCACAAAAGTGTCAACTGAGCCCACTCAGTACCCATAAAAATACTCAACCCGGACCAATTCAGAAATTTCTCATGGGCCAACCTGGTTCCGACCCGTTCCAAACTTGCTCAGTCTGAGTAGGGGTGGGAATCAGTTTGGACGAGCGGGAAACAGACACTAACTCAGCCAGTCCGGGCGGAATGGGCACAAGTCCTAAGTGTCCAATCAACCATCCGGACAAAACGGGCGGACATTTCGGATATTCTTGCAACAAAGTGTCTGTCTGTGACGTTTTGATAGTCGGGCAAACTGGATACCAGTCGGGCGGGCGTCGGTCACTAATGAACAAATAAAGAATTTTTTATTCAAAAGTAAAACTGTTTAGTAGCTAAAGACAACTTTCTAAACTCCCACTTTACAATTCTAAAAAGTAAATAGAACAAAATTAAAAGATAATCATTGAGATTTCTCATAGATTACGATCGGTTCTATTCTTCTTCTCATGGATTACGATCGGTATATTGTGGATTCTAGGATTACTGATGAGAAATTGAGATTGTGGAGGAAAGAGAGAGAGAGAGAGAGAGAGAGAGACTAGAGAAGTAGAGAGGCGAAGACAAGATTAAGAAAAGTGATTCCTAAGGTTATATATTTTTACTCTTAAAATCTAACGGTTGTAGCTAATCCTACAGATCTAAAGGCTTAAAACCAATTATATAGGCGAGACGGACAGGTATGGACGAGTTTGGTCAGGGCGGACTATATAAGCGGGCGGACTCGGTCGGATCACCGGATAAGGACCTATGCCCGCGTCCGTTCGCTTACGCTCTTTCGGTCGGACTGATTCGGACATCGGACGGTCACAGACCATTCGGACTTTGACAATCGTGCGTGGGTTTAGGGACCAAAATCCCACCCCTAGTATGAAGTGTGAACGGAGACCTCTTGAAAAGCATAATGTGAAGCTGAGTGACGTGAGCCCTTGCGTGGATACATAATAATCACACGTGTGCAAAATGTATTACGTGGACAAACATATGACTTACACGTGTAACACTAATCTTCACACCGTCACCTGTATAAAGATAAATCCTAAGTATTCTGTATTTGTAGCTGTGTCAAAGTTGCTCAGATTTCATGATCCTCTCTTCAAAATCGTCTCGTTTTATTCTCAGTTCCATAAACCCTAAATTATCTGCTCCAATTATCTCTTCTTATAAAAGTTTCTCTCTCTCTAACTCTAAAAAGTTCAGCTTTTCTTCTTTCTCATCTCCTTTATCATCATCTTCTTCGTCTTCTTCTGTTTCTTTAGTTAAAACAGGATTGTTCACTTCTTTTTCTTCTTCTTCCCCAAAACCCTTTTTTCTTCCTATAAGATCATTCTCTGATATGGCAAGTCATTCCAAGAAGGAACAGGGATCTATTCATGAGTTCACTGTTAAGGTCAGTGCGTTTTATCTGTAATTCGAAATTCTGTTTAGGGTATTATTTAATCGATTTAGATTCATTTATGTAATTCATTTATGTAATTAAGTTATATTCTATTGGAAAGACCTCTGTTTATTTTGGATTCAATCGAGGGAGGTTGATTTTGTTTTGCAATTTGATCAATTCTAGGGTTTCATATTTTGTATATATGAATTTGGGAAATTGGGTTATTGTTGAATTCTCGAATCGGAATGATAATCTATGATAATAAATTATATAATTTCGAAAGAACTTAACCTGATTTAATCAAGAGAGTACTTGAAAACTGGATGGACTTTGACCCTTTAGAATTTCGATTTCCCCTTTCTTAAATGTGATTAGGGTTCTCTATTCAGAGTGTTAGATGATGATTTATACATCTCATATATGAATCATTGTCTCTTACTTGTAGGATGCTAGAGGGAATGATGTTGATCTTAGCATTTACAAAGGAAAAGTTTTGTTGATTGTAAATGTTGCTTCTCAATGGTAAATTTTAATCTTATGTTCATAATTCTCCCCCTCTTGATTCTACTAGTTTCAATTATGGGTTGAATCAACTCATGGGTTATTTTGCTTTTGATTGTTTGGTGCAGTGGTTTAACAAACTCAAACTACACAGAGCTTGCTCAGTTGTATCAGAAATACAAGGACCAAGGTTTGAATGTCTTGTCTTACTTGTACCATGTTGTATATTTGGAATGGTATTGGAGGAATAGTATTTGGGTTTGGGAACTTATTAGTCTGATAATGTCTATTTTGTTGCTAAAAGGACTGGAGATACTAGCATTTCCTTGCAACCAATTTGGGGCACAAGAACCAGGAAACAATGAGGAGATAGTTGAGTTTGCTTGTACTCGATTCAAAGCTGAGTACCCAATCTTTGACAAGGTATAATTCATATAACCACATTGCACCATGAAACCGTAAAATGAGATAATGCAGAATGGATGTGTATGGGTTTCTCTTAAAATGTAAATTTCTCTCTTGTTTAGGTGGATGTGAATGGAGACAATGCAGCTCCGATATACAAATTCTTGAAGGCGAGCAAAGGAAGTCTTTTCGGAGACAATATCAAGTGGAATTTCTCCAAGTTCCTAGTCGACAGGGACGGTCATGTAGTTGATCGATATGCTCCAACGACCTCCCCTCTGAGCATCGAGGTATATAATCAGAGTTCCATTAGCTTATCTCTTCCTGTTTTAGTTTCTTTCTTTGTCCTGAACTTGTTTTGGTTTTGTGGGTTGTTGCAGAAGGATATTAAGAAACTGTTGAGTGCTGCCTGAGCCTGAAGATGGGGGGAGTACGGTGGTTTATTCAAGTCGTGAGCATTATAATGTAATAAAAGTGTCTAGTAGTTTGATGCTGAGTTATCTGAATGTTTGACTGTGGGATCAGCAGCAAGATTTTCTCTCTTTTTTTTTGTGTTTCTGTTGAGAGATGGGGTTTATTTAGAGTGATGTGCATGTATGAATTATTGTGCTATGCACGTATTCAGTTAAAAAATAAGAATTTCTCTCAAGTTGGTCAAATTCAGCCTGCAACAAACTTTTTATTCTACGACTCAATTTTGTGACTTTTGTCCCGTCTTTGACAAAACGGGAGGTATTTATGTATGGCACAACCTAATTTATATGACCACACAGTGTCTGTCGGCCAAGTTATCATGACCACAGTGTCTGTCGGCCAAGTTTTCTTTGTGCCGGGAAGCATCGTGGCCGGCATCTATACTAGGGGTGGAGTCTCATGTATGCCCAGTGTTGTGTAATTTGGAGCACTCAGCACTCGTCTCCCCGGGATGGTCACGATGTAGGATATCCCTTCAGGATGGCCAGGATGTAGGATATCCGCTCACTTCAGGATGGCCAGGATGTAGGATATCCGCTTATATTGGTACGATGTAGGATATCCCTTCAGGATGGCCAGGATGTAGGATATCCGCTCCCTTCAGGATGGCCAGGATGTAGGATATCCGCTTATATTGGTACGGTCGGACTTCATCTCCATTGGTTTTCATGTCCGCTGGTATGGCTGGACTTCATCTCCAGCTCCATACTGGAGTTCCTTTTCTCGTGCCCACATCACACGTAGTTCCGCTTTTATATTAAAATGAATCTATATTTGTATCTTCCATTGTTTGTTGTATGTTTTAAATTGACTGTTGATTCAACATGAAATAATGAAAGGAAGATGGTGCGACGTTTCTACAATTGCAAAAAAATAATAGTATTAGTGATAAGTGGGAAAATAGAAGTTTTAAGTGGGAAGCAAAATAAACTCTTTTACTGCCAACATAAATTAGATAAGTGGGGGCCTATTTCTTTTAGTAACTTGGATCAGGGAGCCTGGCACTCAACTGGCCCAATGGCGGCTAGCCCAATAGTTAACTGAGCAGGCGGGCATTAGGCAGCGGATGCTTAGAAATACCCAGCCTCTGAAACTGCTGATGAGAGTTTGTCCAATTTCTCAAAGCTTTCGTCAGAGGTTGGTTGCTTAAGGTATTTTACTCTGCAGGTGGTCTTGACGATGGTTGTGATTGGTGACGAGCGGTGGTGACAGCGAAGTACAACACTTCCCTTGTGCAATAGATTGGACAGGGGGTTGGATATCTTGCCTTCACAGTTATCAACACCACCACACATTTTCTTGATTGATGAAAGGAATTTGTCAAATAAGGTATCAGAAGCCACAACAAAAAGCAAGATAAAGTAACAGGAAACCCAGCTAGCGTCTGTGTTTTACCAAGGACCTCAATATTATATGGCTAACTCAAGTTATGTTCTTCGAACATCTTTTAATTGGTGCTCCAAGTTCTTTTGCTAAGTTTTAGTGTTCATAAACTAAAAATCGGCAAAACCCAACTAGCGTCTGCGTTTTACCAAGGACCCCAAGGTTCTAACTTCACCACATATTGATGATGAACAATGATCACAAACAAGCACAATTATAGAGAGAAAACCATAAACTGAATGACCCAGAATGAAGTTGCTTCACTTGCCAGCATCATTCCTTTAAAATCTATATAAATAGTAGTAGTGAATGAAAAAGGCCTACTTGGTACGATGCCTTGTTCAATCTCCCTAATCATCTTATTTTTATAGTTCTATCGAAATGATATTATGATGATGATGATGACAAGACGTCAATGAGTGTGAAAATAGTACAGCAAATTAATTTGTCTATAGATGTAAAATCGTTAAAAGTTATATCATCATGATGTAAGCAAAGAAATCAAATTAACGGTTGCTGAACAGAGGGTTCGTAATGGGATTTGCTTTATGGTCACATAACAACAACAGAATCGCAGGATTTAGGTTTCGAGTTTGTTGTTCGATTTTACCTAACCCATATATTTAAGGTCGATTCGATTAATGAAAGAAAGACAAATTAATAAGCAAGAACAAAACAAAATCTAGATTGAACATCTGCTTATGTTTTTTGTGAAGATTACAACGATAACTAAACTAACTACGTCTTCACTCTTCAGAGAAATATTAACTTACAAAAGAACGAAGAAATTACCCTTTTGCGAACACTCTCGAACTAACTATCAAGCTCCATTGCTTGGGTAGCTTTAGCCTTTGCCAATGCTGTCAATTTAGTCTTTACTTTTCTCTTCCCTACTTGAAAACCACCAGATCCCTTCTTGTTCTTCTTGTTACTACCATCAACCTTAACATCAAAAACCAACAAAATCAATACAAAAACAGAAAAAAGTTGAATCTTTTCATGAAATACAATTGGGGGTTTTTCACATTAAGTATTGATCTTAGAAATAGAAACCCAAGAGTGGAAAGAAACAATTTTACATACACTAACCCTAAATACTTGATTACAAACACTGATTTCTACACCCCAAATCCTAGACCCTAAAAACCCTAAACCCTTAACAATATATCAAGGAATCTAAAACATATCCCTTACAAGAAACCAGCAACATAAATCACAATAAAGGGATAAATTGAAAGTTTGAAAGCAATCAATGAAGAGAAGATGAACAAAAACAATGAATTGGAAGAAAGGAAGAAGCTTACTTTCATTTTTCCTTTCTTTGCTTGTAATTTGTTTTCCTTCTTTTCTCTTAATTCTTTCTCCTCTAATTAACAACATAAAACAGAGATTAATAAGACATGTAAATTAAGAATAGTTAAGGATTACAACTTAGAAAAGAATTTTATTAGGGTTTTTACTCTGGAGCTCGAATTCGTACTGCTTTTTCCTTCGCGATAAGCTATTCTTCTTCGACATTCTCAAACTCCTCTGCTTCTGCTTCTCCTTCTCCTCTCTAGAATAAGAACACAGTCGAAATCTGAAACCCTAGGACGAGGTTCTCTCTTATATGTAATCCAGAAAATACCACTGCTGCGGCTACAATTTACATATGTGCCACTGGTATTATTTGAAATGACTCATTTGGCCTCATAGCGAGTGGTGGTTTCTAGTAGGGGTGGGAATCGGGCGGGTATGGGCACCCGCGGGTAATTTTGAGTCGGGCTCGGGCGGGTCGGGTAAGTTTCTCCTCTGCCCACTCGGGTTCTCGGGCGGATTCGGGCGGGCTTTTCTGAAATCTCCTATGATCAAAGCCCACCCATGCCCACTAAAGCATCGGGCAAGTCGGGCTTCGGGCAAATCGGGCATCGGGTTTCTTTATCTGATATTTTTCTACCAGATCAGGAAACTTTAGAAATTTGATATTGTTCAAATAAGCTTCTCTAAACAAATTGATACCAAATCTTTACAAAACTTATAAATCAAGAATGAAAGAAATACTCAGATTCCGTAACATAAGAAATCAACAACTGATATAGATCTATATATGCAAACATGAGACTTGGTTGTCTTCCACTTTTTTTCTTGTCTTTGTATGTTTCATTAGTTCTTCTTTGTTCTTCCTTCACATCAAAATAATCTTAAAATTTGACCACTACATAGAGATGGAAGATGATCCTAATGACTTATTTAGTAGAGAAGAAGGGTGGCACAAGAAGGTCTAGTAAATAAGAGAGAAACGGCTAGAGAGACAACGTAGATTCTTTTTCTCTCTCTATGCTACCGAATTTCTCAGATTCAATGTGGTAAACTATTAGGGTTGCTTCAATGTGTAGTTTATATATCTTGGGAGAAACCTTAAATCTACTTTGGGCTTTATAGTGAAGTATAATCGACACTCAAAGTGATTGGCATCTATAGGCACCCGTCGGGTGAGCATATCGGGCTCGGGTATGGGCGGGGTGGCGGGCAGAGCTTTTCACCCGAGCCCGCCCACGAAAAATCATCGGGCTGGGCGGGTAGTACCCATCTTCGGGCGCGGGCGTCCATGGACATTGTCGGGCGCGGGTAAACGTGACGGGTATCGGGCTTTCGGGTAGAATTCCCACCCCTAGTTTCTAGTGAGCGTATGAGGTACATTTGACTCATCTTTCAAAATAAGAAGATTGTGCATCGTCGACCACGGACCACCCTTTCGTGTAACGGTTGGACACTCCTCTTAAGTTCATGATTTCGTGGGATGGAGTCTCAGTGGAAGCAGTTCCCATCAAGATTGTGCATCTACTTCAAAATCCGAAGATCATAAGCTTGATTTACAATTATAGTAGAAATCTATTATTCATTGGCTTGTTAAAAAGAGTATAAATAAACAAAAATGTAGTGTTTTTTATATGTGAAATCTACATATTTGACTCATGATCAAGGGCAAACAACTGATTGCTCTGTTGGTTGTGTGTTCACTCTGAATATATGGAAGTCACAGGTTTGATTTAGGTGAAAATTGAAATTCGTTATTTATTGACTTGTTTCAAAAGAGGATTAATAAAGAAAAAGTAGTGCAGCTGGATTTGAGATTCTCTTTTTTTTTTCTTTTAGAAATTTCATATTCTCTTGCTAATTACTTTTAAGAATCCTTATATGGTCTCTTCTTAATAACTTTTAAGAATCCTTATACGGCCTTCAAGGCTGCATACGCCGAGCTTATGATTAATCTAGTTGTCCATTCAATCCTAATGTAATCAATGTTGTGCTATAAGTGTATTGCCTCGTGAAGTGAATCTTAAAATGAGATTTGAGTCATATTTTGTACCAAACCCACATTTTATTTTATTTTTTACTTATGTTAGTGTTCGTTAGTATTTCAAATTCAAACTTAAAACTTGACTATGTAATTGGAATAGTCTCCATTAGATTTGGAATGTTCATTTTTTTATTCAACTTTTGGGTAATGGATGACTATAGATGACTTCCTTAGAAACCCTTTGTCATAAATGATTTGAATGACTATTCCCCCTCTGACTGGAACTAGTTAGACTGTGATTTCCGATTTAAATAAAAAAACAAATAGTTCTAGAATCAACATTATAATCTATAGACTATAGTCAGGGGCGGAGCTATGTGTAGACTAACCCAGGCTATAGCCTGGGTTAAGTCTAAATAAATCCGCACCTAAAACCTGACACTTAAGTAAACTAGCCCAGATGGTAAAGGCCGTGGCTCCCACATCTTGGTGCATAGGTTCGAATCTCCCCCAAAGCATGTTTTTCACTCTTTTTTGAACTGGCTTTTGAAAGGATAATTGTTGTTTGGTCCCCCAACTTATAAGGAGGTCAGGATTTTAGCCTTAATTCGTAATCAACTACCTTTTTGGCACTTAATTTTGTCCAGACTTCTTTTTTCACCCCCATTAATTTTTTTCTCCTATATTGTTGTATTTTAATAGTTTTCTTATTCTTACATTTTTTTCCTCCCTCATATACTTCATCTTTCTTTCTTCATCTTCGTCTTTCTCCACTTCCCTCTTTTCATGCTTCTCTCTCCCTCTTAGTCTTTTTTCACTTTTCTCTTTCTCTCAGTCGTTGTAGCGAAAGGGAGAGTCTCATTTGACGGTAAATTTTTTTCTTTGTAAATAGCTAGTTTAGAATGTTTACCACATTTCGTTGATTAATTTGGTTAGAGAAAAGAGTTTATGTCTTATTTTTTGTTTTACCTCAAATGTAATTAATTTTTTTTCGCTTGTGAACTCCTAGACATGTCTATTAGTAGAAACAAAAAATTATCATAAAATGTTAAACCTATGAAGCAATTTTAATTGAATAAACAAAAGTGTTTATCTTTTACAAGCACTGATACCTTCAACGTACAAATTAGTACGCAGATTTTATTTTAAGTCAGCCCTGCCTAGAACAAATTCCTGGCTCCGCCCCTGACTATAGTACTTTTTTTTTTTTGTTAAGAGGTATAGACTATAGTACTTGACTTCGCCTTAAGCGACCTAAATAACAATTCTCCTCCTGCCCACAAGTTAGTCCCATTCACGCCAATAATTATTTCACACGTAAAAATTAAATAAGTATTCTTTCATTTGTGTTTGGTATATACACCAATTCTGCATCACTTATGAGTGGTTCTCAAAAAGAGAAACTCCTAGGCCCTAGCTATTCTTGTGTGCATATCCTTATGAGTCCCTACAAAGTGATCATAGAGGACATTCCAAAACTCATCTCTCAAATTTTTATTAGTTTTTTAGGTTTTCCTTGTTCAAAGTTTACGCCTTTCTTTACTTTTAAAATGTTCATGTTGTACACCAATTAATGAATTTATTACTTCAACAAAAAAAGAAATAATGAATATATTTTACCTAAGTTAGATGATAGATGATCTAAGAAAGTGCATGACTAAGAAAATCATATTTTCTACTTCAAAATTTCTATTGGATTTGGAAGAACAAAACTCTCAAAAGTAGTGTTGCTTTTTGGTAGAGTAGAGGGCAATGGCATTGCCATGATTCATATTATTTTATAAAAAGACACTTGTTGGAATGAGCCAGGTTCTAACCAGGGTCCACCATGTTGCTTGAAAGTGGGGAAGAGACAGCTTGAGAGATAAAATGAGAGATTGGGTGAGTTGTGAGAATTTTGATGGGAGGCAAAGAGTAATAGGAGGTAAAAAAACAAAGGCCGACAATATATGAAAAAAAAACTGTACAGAAAAGAAAATCATGATAGGCAGAGATTATATTCGCTTCTTTTCCTATAGTCTCTAGACTTCATGGTATAAGTAAAAAAGACCTTTACATCTAAATTTTGAAGGAAGTACACCGAAATTATCAATTAAAATTTTTCATTTGTTATAATTGGAAGAAAATAGATAGACCTCTTAGACAATGAGTTTCTTGCATAATTAGTTATATTCGCTCCGTACCGTTCCCGTTACCGTTAGTTTAAATTTATCATATCTTTATCTTAACAAAAGATAAGCACTTAGCTTGAGTGGCTTATCCTTACATTTTTAGAATCCTATTCAAATGTTATTTAAACATATCATATCTTTTGAAAAGTGAATATCTCTCTAAGAGTGGTTTCACTTGGATGAAAAATCCTTCAACTACATATTGACAGGTAAGATTTGTAAGAAGATAAAAGGTAGTGCCAAAATTATTTCATCAAAACAATGTACACTAAAGAGGCCCCATAGAAAGGAAACATGTCTCACTTGGTAGGCAATTCATGATTGAAGCACCATATTTAAAAACAATTAAGAACATCAATCATGTTTATGGCTAAAGAGGTTGCCAAGGGCTGTTTTGTTCTTCTCTTTTCTCCAAAATATGATTCATCTCACTGGCTTGTCTACAAGTCGACTAATTTATTAATTATAAAAATATATAAAAACTCAAACATGAACACGAAAAAATCAGACAAAATGATGAATTGTTATATGAAGGTGAAGACCAATCTTCTGGGTCGCCATTGATATTGTCCGTTTTGACACATCTGGGTCTCACAGTTTTAAAAAATTTCAATAGGGAAGGGTGTTTAACCTCTTAAGAGGAGCCACACACTCCTTCTCAATACCAATGTGGGATTGCTTTACAACGCGAATTACTGTGTTATACTAGGAATTACCAACATATAAAAAACTACAATAAAATAATGACCTCACCAAGAATAATGTTGTTTATTGGGCTGGGTCGGCCCAGAAAAGATTGGTCTAGCTCAAGTTTCTTGTTGTGTCACTAGCCTGAATCCCAGTCTGGGCCAAAATTGAGCATGCTAAACCCGAGTTTTGCCACCCTAACTTGGTCGGATCAAAGTTGGTTTCGACCCACCGAGTCCGATAAATAACACTAACCAAGAAAGAACTACAATTTTTATATGAAAAAAGAAAACTACAATTTTCGATTGTTAATTATAGTAATCCCATTTTATTTTTGAACCTCCAACATATTGTGTTGTGAAGGAATAATTTGGTTGTAAAAAATTAGTGGTATAGTTTTTTTTTGTTGAAAGTAGTGGTATAGTTAGTCCCTTTAAAAAAACAGAGTAATATATGTTCCCTCAAACAAATACTAAAATGGAAAAGGGTGATAGTATATGGGGGATATGACCTGTAAATACTAGTTTTCTTTGCTTACTTTTATTTCTCTCTCTTAAATGTCTGAAACTTCCTTCTCTTTTGCTCTCTTTTTCTTCTTGAGTTTATTCAATGATCTGCATTTGATAATCGAGATTCGTTCTGCTAGGAACAAGAACAACAACTTTCAATGTAAGTTTTCAGTTTTTAATTCTTTTGTGTGGGTTTTTGATTAGTTCAAAGCTTTAAACTTTATTCCTCGATTAGTAAAAGTTATAGTATTTCCTTTTTCTAGAGAGAGAGAGAGAGAGAAAGTTTAAAAAGAGTTGTTGGGGGTTGTATTTTAGGATGTTTGTCTGCAAAAAGTTAGAAACTTTGTAGAATTTGCAGAGCTACTACTGATTCAATTGTTTCTGAGTAATTCCTTTTGTTTGAATAGCTTAAAATGGGTTTTCTCCTGTAACTTGGATGATGCTAACTGTGTTGACTAAAATGCTCGATTAGGTATTCTTTCTTTTTTTCCCCATGTCCACTTGTTCTTTTTATGTTTTTGGGTTAGACTAGAATTAACACTTTAATAAAGAAGAATTGGCAGATTGGGCTCAAGTTTATATGTCATTTTCAGATGTGGGTTGTTTTAAGATCTTATTAAATTGGGGGGTTTGAATTTCATTTACAAAGGATTTGAAGTTTAATTGTTTGTTGTGTAGTTTCTGGATGAGGTATTTGGAGTGTTAATGGTGGAAATTGTTTGATACTTGTGAGAGGAAAGTGAATTTGATAAATAGATTGGGTTTTGGTAAATAAAGTTGATTAAGTTCAGGGAGATACCCAAAAACTGCATCAAATAAACTGTTCTATAGTGACAGTTTTGAGATTCCAACATTAGGAGATTTAGGTTTCAAGTTCTGTTATTGAAATGGGGTGTGAGTGCTCAAAGTTCCGCCCTTGTTGGGATTCGCAGTTTAAGGGATCAATTCTTGAGGCTCCTGATAATGGTGAGTATAGTGACTTATTGAGTTATATATAAGTTCACTTTTGAGGAAATTGAGATTTGAGTAATGGGTTTTGTTGATTTCAGAGAACGAGAAGGGTGCAGCTGACGACTTGCCAGCGTTTCGCGAATACTCTTTTGAGCAGCTCAGAGTTGCTACTTCTGGGTTTTCAACGGAGAACATTGTATCTGAACATGGAGAAAAAGCTCCAAACGTTGTTTATAAAGGAAAAATAGACAACCATAGACGTGTTGCTATCAAGCGCTTTAATAGAAATGCTTGGCCTGATTCACGACAATTCTTGGTAATGTCTCTTAATTTTTTTTGTTAATAACCCCATATATGGAATATAATTGCTGAGTTCTTTTTAGCCATTTATGATCTCGAATTAGAAACATTAACTAAAAGTCACTAGTCTTGAGTTGTCTTTGGACCTGCCTCTTAATTTGTTTAAGGTCAAAGTTGTATTTTAGCCTTCATTATTCAAATTCACTCTTCCCCACAATACTATATCCAATATTATGCCTAATGTATTTGTCAATTATGAAAACAATGTTATCTAAAAAGGATGCTGGTAAAACTGTAAAAGGTGTCTGATAAATCAAGTGGAAAAGGGCCAGAAGTTCATACTACTATTCACATTAGTTTCTTGTCATTGTTATTAGACCATTTATTTTTGTTTACAATCTTAAACTTTGCGATCAACCATTGACGCGCTATATCCAAAATGAGTTTGTAGACATTCAACTCAGAAACCAATGGACAAGGAGTGTTATGTCTTAATTATATTCTTGCACGCCACTTCAACTGTGATTTTTTTTAGCTTATCACATGTCTTTTGTTGGGTGATGGAGAGCGCGTATTACCGTTGGGCGTATCAAGTTTGATCCTTGCTCTGATATCATATTAAGTTTGCAAACTCCAACTCAAAGCCACTTGGCATTGAGTGGATAGGTCTAAGATATTATATCTTTTGTCACGAAATGTACCTCCATGTGGGACTATTCTGAGCTAACCTCCAGAAATTTATGGTCATAACATGTCAGTTCGTACGCACATGAGTAACATAAAAAAATTCACATTATAGCCACTGTAGGGAATCCAACAATTATCAAGCACATGCAAATTGCAATATTAAATGGTTGTAGGAAAACTATGATCTTCTCCCTTTACCACACAATATCTCTAAAATTTTCTCTTATAAATTCAGGAAGAGGCAAAAGCAGTTGGTCAGCTCCGTAACCATAGATTGGCAAATTTACTCGGTTGTTGCTATGAAGGTGATGAGAGGTTGTTGGTGGCCGAATATTTGCCCAATGAAACACTTGCAAAGCATCTTTTTCATTGTAAGTCTCTTATCGCGAAGTTGAACATTCTTTAACGTTTTCACCTACTTCAGTCATGTCTTCCTGGCATTTTCTGTTTAGAAGTCTTATTCAGTATGATTAGGTTGACATGCTACTGTGATACTTTCTTCAATTTAGGTTTAAGTTCTTACTTCTCTCTCTCACTCTCTCCGTTGTGGTTGAGGATCACTTTTGGTGTACATGCAACTTTCTTGGGGTGTTATTTGTTATTCTTGACTAAGTGGTACATCAGGTAGCATTCACGTGACAAGTACCTATCTGTCTATCACATAATACCAGGGGTAAGTGTGACGTTGTCCAATAATATGGAAAACGGAGAAACATATATATATATATATATATATATATATATATATATATATATTTATATATATATATATATTCTACTACCCCCTGATATCGACAAATACATGCAGCTTATATTTATAGGCATGCATGATTTCTAACAGGCGAAATGGATTCTTTTGTACTTATTTACTGTCAAACAATAATTGTTTCAAGCAATTGTATGTGTCATCCATGTGGGGAATTGTCACTGGCTGAGGTAAAATCTTGTCATCTTCAAATTCAGGCTCTGGCCCTTTTCAGTAGGAGCCTGCAAGATTGTTTAAGTTCTTTCATTCAGTTAGTTGTTCTACTTATTAAATATTCAATGGTAATTTCATAGCCTAATTACTCAACTACCTTTTTTCTCGTGCAGGGGAATCACAACCTATGAAATGGGCAATGCGATTGAGAGTGGTTCTCCATCTTGCTCAAGCTCTCGAGTATTGTACAAGTAAAGGGCGTGCCCTTTACCATGATCTTAATGCTTATAGAATTTTATTTGATGATGTAAGCATCTCTTTCATTCATTAATTCGAAAGTCATTTTATAGTGGTGGACTTTATTCGTATATTTGGCTAATCGTGGGTTAGCATTTTACAGGAGGGTAACCCTAGACTTTCATGCTTCGGAATGATGAAGAATAGCAGGGATGGGAAAAGTTATAGTACAAATCTTGCCTTTACGCCCCCAGAGTATTTGAGAACTGGTAAAACGATCACAACCTGGATTTGTTTAATATGTTATGAAATTTTTTAACCGTTGGTTCATATTTGCTGAGCTAGTTTCATTTTTTTCCTCGTGCGTAGGAAGAGTAACGCCAGAAAGCGTAATATACAGTTTTGGTACTATGTTACTTGATCTTCTTAGTGGAAAACATATTCCTCCCAGTCACGTAAGTTTTCTTTCCTTTCCTCTCGATACTGATTCTGCTGCACCAAATTTTGGTATCGAAAGGACACCGGACTTAACGAGGCTAACTCTTATCTACTGGACCGTGACAACATTATCCGTCTTGTAGTTTTGGTAGGTTTTTATTGCTTTATTATGCTTTTTTTTTTCTGTATCTAATGCTTTGTTGCATAATTTTGATTCAGGCCCTTGACCTTATAAGGGACAAGAATATCCAGATGCTAACAGATTCTTGCCTAGAAGGCCAATTTTCAAACGATGAAGGGACAGAATTAGTACGCTTAGCTTCTCGTTGTTTACAATATGAACCCCGAGAACGACCAAACCCGAAGTCTTTAGTGGCTGCTCTAACTCCTCTTCAGAAGGACACCGAGGTTAGTTGTCTTCCTTCCTCGAGTATCAAAACATTTACAATGGTATCTTACCAGTTACCACAACTGAGGCGTTGGGACATGAACGACAATTATTAGGTTGTCTGGGTAGAAGTAATGCACCTAGTTATTCTGATCAAGACCCTTCGGCTTACTTGTTTTTTGAGCAGATTCCTTCTCATGAATTGATGGGTATACCATATGGTGCTACATTCTTGCCTCTCTCACCATTAGCTGAAGCTTGCTCTAGAATGGATCTGACTGCAGTTCACGAGATATTAGAAAAGACTGGGTATAAAGACGATGAAGGAACTGCAAATGAGGTTAATTTTGAATATTTGGAAATTAAATCTCAATTCTTTTACTAAATATTCGATCTAATTAGTCGAAATTAATGTTAGCCGAGTTTCAATTAATTTTTTTTGCATACTGGGTTTGTTGGATATCATTCCAACGTTTTCTTTTCTTGTTATGCAGTTATCTTTCCAAATGTGGACAAATCAAATGCAGGAAACACTGAACTCAAAGAAGAAGGGTGATGTTGCTTTCCGTCACAAAGAGTTCAAAGCAGCAATTGACTGTTATACCCAGGTTACCAACTGTTAACTTTTTTAAAGAGTCCACCACCCTTTGGTGCAGTGGTTGGACACCCCTCTTAAGCCCATGAGGTCGTGGGATCGAGTCTCGGTGGAAGCAGTTTGCCATCAAGATTTATCCCATGTAATTTAGGCAATAAATATAGTAAATAACGAAATAAATTTGTCGGGCTTTAGACGTCTTTCATTAATGGTTTAAATTAGGCGGTTATCGTGCTTATCACATCTTCATGATGTATCAGTGCCTTGTAACGACTAACGTAGATCGTAGTCGATTTCTCAAAAAAAAAAAACTTTTTTGAAGATGAATTGATTCTTTTGATATATAAGATTGGTTCTTGCCATGGTTTAAGATCTTCTTTTATCCAAGCAAATGTATCGGTTAGGTGAGGGCACCTTTCATAGTGTCACCACTGTTTTACTGTTATTTCATCTTTAAGCTGATTACCTTTTTCTACGTGCAGTTCATTGATGCTGGAACGATGGTTTCTCCTACTGTCTGTGCACGTCGTTGTGTCTGTTATCTACTCAGCGACATGGCACAAGAAGCTCTTACTGATGCAGTCCAAGCCCAAGTCATATCCCCTGTTTGGCCAACTGCTTCTTATTTGCAAGCAGCTGCTCTTTTCGCACTTGGGTTGGAAAGTGAAGCCCAAGTTGCTCTCAAAGAAGGTTCATCTCTTGAAGCCAAAAAAATTGCAGAAGCTACCAAACAATAAGATAAAATCTTTTCGCTTTCTCTCTATAATTGCCGTCTTTTTGAAGATAATTCTTGCTTCCAAAAAGAGTGTCTTATTTTCATTTCGATACTGTTATACTTGAAACGATGAAAAGTGCATCTTCCGATTTCTTTCTATGAGCATTCTGAGTCTAAAGTTGTCGTCGTCTGAAAAGGATGTGGATCAAATTTCGAAAGGGGTAGTGGGTAGATGGCATTTTCCTTGAAAACTGCCATTTTTACAAGATCAAGGAGGAGAAGAAAAAAAAATATGAAAGTGTTTGTCAAAAAAGAGGTTGTATTTTGTGTACAGCAACTACTGGGTTTAGCCACAGCTGATTACTCTGAAATTTGAGTGGTTTTTTATATGTTGTATTTTTATGTTACCTTCTTCGGTTTGCTGTTTCAGACTTTCTTGAGTTGGAATCATTTGGTGTATAATGGAGTTAATAGAAAGAAAATTGGATTGTTCTCTTTGTAGCTACTCTTTTCAGAACTGAAATTTCTATAACTAAATAATATATTGTGAAGTTATCTTATACTTGTTGAGTGTTAATTTTCTATCAGAGGAATGTTTGATTTTTAGATATGTGGTTCTGTAATGAACTTGATATAGATTATTCAACTCTTCTAAATGATTTGGGGTTTTCTACTTTTCTTCATATTCCAATTCCAGATTTTGAATCACATAGAAGATGAGAATACAGGAAAACTCAAATAGATGACTACAAATATTCTTCTTCTTTAGACTTTTAAGCAATGTTTTAGGACAGTTTTGATATTGGAGATAGCTTGCAATCTTGCATTAGGTTTTCAGCTCAACACTCACTTTCCTCTTGGTATTGATTGAAGGGACATGTCAGTATTTTCTTAGGTAGGGACTCCAAATACTAACACGCACTATGCAAACCAATATACGGAGAACGTATACAACTCGAAGCGGAATGCTCTGATGATTTGTAGAACTTACACGGCTTGACACGAAACACTCTGATGTCGTGCCGGTGTGTGTGTGCGGCGTGCTGTACAGACTTTATACGGCTCGAAACGGAATGCTCTGATGCGGTGCAAAACGGCTCGACACGAACGCTTCGATGTCGTGTCTAGTCTGGGTGTGCAGTGTGCCGTGCCAACTTATACGGCTTGAAGCGGAATGCTCGTATGTTGTGGAGAACTTACACGGCTTGACAGGAAACGCTCTAATGTTGTGCCTGGTGTGGGCATATTTTTGACACAACACGAGATGCTTCAACCACTACCTTTGAATCAAACTTAATTGACTGTTTTTTTTTTTTTTTTGCAAAGTCCTCGCGGCAACCTTTAGAATGATCCGCCTATAACTTTTGTCAATAAAATAGATTTCTAGTCTTCCAAAAGATAAAAAAAGACTAATTTTGAAATTCTTTTATGGGTTTGATTAGAGAAGTTATTTTAATTCTAAATTTATATAGAGAGAGAGAGAGGAGAGAGAGAGAGTTTAAAAAGACTTTCAATTGTTTGGGTGGTTGTTTTTAAGATGTATGAACTGAAAGTTGGAAACTTTGGAGAAGCTGCAGAGATGTTTAAATGGTCGATTAGGTATTCTTTCTTCTCTCATTTTCACACATATACAGAATTAACAAGTTCACTTATCATTTTTAATGTTAACGGCTTTGACTAGAATTATTAATTTAAAGAAATTGAAAATTAGACTCAAGTTTGAAGGGAAATTTTATAGGAAAATTGTATTTAAAGATGATTAAGTTCTGGGTATTGGAAATTTGGGAATTGTAGTGGAACTGGTCTAGTTTTAAGATGGGTTGGAAATGCTCCAAATTTAGTCCTTGTTGTTGTTGGAATCCACATATTAACAACTCAGTTCTTGAAACATCTGATTATGGTGAGTGAAGTGAAAATGTTGAGTTTGATTGAAAACAAAATTATTTGATATTTGAGTAAAACTAGGTTTTGTGATATGGGTTTTGTTGTTTTTCAGAGAATGAAAAGGATAAAGCTGGTGACTTGCCAGAGTTTCGTGTATATGCTTTCGAGCAACTTAGTGTTGCTACTTCTGGCTTCTCGGCGGAGAACCTTGTGTCTGCATATGGGGAAAGAGCTCCAAACCTTGTTTATGAAGGAAAAATCGATAATCATAGGCGGGTTGCTATTAAGCGCTTTCACAAAAACGCTTGGCCCGATTCACAACAATTCTTTGTAATGTTCTGCACTTTCTAGTTTAGAAACCTATATGTGTGTGTGTGTGTGTCTGTGTATATATGTATGTATATACATATTAGATCATCATCAATGTTTCTTTTGCCCATTTTACGATTTCCAAGTAGGAAGTTAACTACTAGACCTTGAATTGTATTTAGACTTCCCTTTCAATTTGATTTCATGGTGGAAAATTGTTTTATAGCCTATCGTTTCATTTCATGGTTAAAAGAGGCAATATGAGACATACGTAGTTCATGTATTATGACAATTGTCCTTTATAACATGCACACTAGTATGAGGTGTCAGACACCATGAGTAGAAAAAGGCCAAAAGCGGACACTTTCGTACGCATAATTTCTTGTCTTTGTTATCGGGTCATTTGCTATCTTCTCTCACCTTACTACACAATATCTCTAAGATTTTCTCTTATGAATTCAGGAAGAGGCAAGAGCAGTCGGTCAGCTACGTAACCGAAGATTGGCGAATTTACTTGGTTGTTGTTATGAAGGCGAGGAGAGGTTGCTTGTGGCAGAATATATGCCAAATGGTGTACTTGCAAAGCACCTGTTTCTTTGTAAGTCTCTTATCTTCACATTCTCGATGGTCCTACTTAACTATTTCCTCCTAGCACTTCTTGTTCAGAGTTCTTATTCGGTATGACTATCTTGTTTGTGTAGGGGAAACAGAACCTTTGAAATGGGCAATGCGACTGAGGGTGGTTCTCCATCTTGCTGAAGCTCTTGAGTATTGTACAAATAAAGGGCATACCCTTTACCATGATCTTAACGCTTCCAGAATTATATTTGATGATGTGAATATTGTGACCATCCTCTTACTCGAAGTCAGTTGTGGTTGTTGGACTTTATTTATGCATTTGGCTCATCATGGATTAGCATTTTACAGGAGGGTAATCCGAGACTCTCATGCTTTGGGATGATGAAGAGTAGCAGAGATGGGAAAAGTTATAATACAAATCTTGCATTTTGGCCCCCGGAGTACTTAAGGACTGGTAAAACTTCTTATTCTTTTAGTTTATTGCTTTCAATAACTTTATGTGTTAAAAACAAGAATCAACAATGAGAGTAATTAATAACGAATTATCGATCAAACCAATATTGAGGAGTAGCATCAATATGCAAAGAGACGAATATCACTAAGATGAGTATCAAGATACACCTCAACCACTTTTCTAAACATTAGTTCTACTAGCACAGGACACCTATAGGATTTCCCGAAACACTTTGTATCCCTTCGGCTTCCAAATCATATGACAAAGAGAGAGGTTTTAGGCTTTTGCCTTTCTTAAAGTTTTTCGACTCGTAGAATTTTGTTTCTTTCTTCACATTCTTAGGTTCTTATTTCATTTGCTGATACGGTGTCATTTGTTTCTTCACATGCAGGAAGAGCAAAGCCAGAAAGCGTAATATATAGTTTTGGAACTGTGTTACTTGACCTTCTTTCTGGAATGCATATTCCCCCAGGTCATGTAAGTTTTCTTTCCTTACCTACACTGTTAGGCGTTAGCATTATTATTGGACTCGATATGAATGAGAAGAGGTTATTCATTGATGTAGTCATGTAGGATAAATAAGGGATTTTATATTGGCATGGAAAAATATATATATATATATATATATATATATTATATTTGAAGAAGACAATGGCAGGAACCATTATCTTTGTGAACTCTTGGTTGGGGCACAGTGACTAGCTAAGATAAGATGGTGAATTTCCTTGTACATGAGCGAAACCACTTCAGCGTGCAAGTGAATGAGTAGTTTATCATGACAACCAGATTAGTACATTTAATAGAAAGTAATACTCTCGAGGTATTTGGAGTCTAATTAAGTGATTAACGGCAAAGGGTAAAGAGGAATCAGTATGTCGTATACCCTAGAGATACCACGTACTCACATTGTAGCGTATCGCGTACCTGTACCACGTATAGGAGGGAACTGCGTTTCAGGTAATATTGGACCTGTACATAACATGCCCCCCTTAGATATTGGCTAGGCCTTTTGGGTGGCTTTGGCGCCTATAATAAGGTGGAGAAGCCTTGGCGGTATAGGGCATGCCTATGCCAAAGAAAAACCTTGTACCATGTGGAATTAAGCTAGTGGGAGTATGTGGTGCCTAAATCAAGGACAATATGGTTGGTATTGAGACAAGTTGATGTAGACGCAGCGGAAATATAAAAACGATAAATAAAGTAAAGGAAGAACGGTAAAATAACTGAATAAACTTAATAAACTATAAACTTTGATTTGGTTTTATCTTCAATCTGAATAATAAAATAGACTAAACCTCCTTTTATAGAATAACAAACTTTCCTAGATAGACTCAAACTAGGATTCCTAAAATAATAAAATACTCAAGACATAGAAACTTCAAAATAAAGAAATATCAAATTAAAGTAACTTCCTAATCCTATACTAATTAAAACTACTATTATGGCCGAATAGGATGTGGGCACGCGTGGACGTGGGCCCACATGTTATGCGCCTGCATCAGCACCCTGTTCCCCAAAAGGTTCGTCCTGAACCGATTGATTAAGGAAAGTTGGATGTATCTGCACAAGATGAATACCAACAAGGCGATTCGTAACGTCCACTTTGCACGAAAGGTGCAAGAAAACCAAAAGACACCAACATGGACTATATCCGTAGCTTCAATCTCATAGTTCAAGGAATCTCGAAATATCGATGGTTGGAAATAATCCTCCAACAAATTTCTACATCTCCCGTCATCTAGTAATTTGAAGAAGAAGATTACATTCAACGCAATCGAAAAACCCAAGTCAATTAATATTGCCATGTTTGGCCTCCCGTGTGGTAAGGTGAAGCTCCATCCACCTCCTTTCATTAATGCTATGTTTCTCAAGTAAAGACTTTCATGTGATGAAGCCATTGAAGATGATGATGATTCTCCGTCAATTACTTTGTATGTAGGCATCTTTGTAATAGTTTCAGTTGATTTTTCCCCCCTCTCCACTGAATTTACAATTGACTTCATAGTAATATACTGTGATGAAGAAATTGTTGATGGATAAGATAACAAAACATAACTATCATTGACATCAATGTTAGTAATAAGATCTTTGAGCAAGAAACTTTTCGTCTTCATCCAGTAATCTTCAGACGACGATGATGTTGATAGATTGCCTTCATGATGAATTTGATTGAATTTAAACTGTCTACTTGAGAAGATTTCATTAGGATAAATATGAAATACAAAAGCGAATTTAAAGTCAACATCGAAAGTGGGATGATCTCCAGTCTTTGTGTTATGATCACTCGATGAAGGATCATAACGAAATTCTTCATTATCTGCTAACATCTCAAGCCAAATTAGTTGATTATCTGCATATAGTTGAACTCCCCAATACCTGTTATCTGTTGAAATTTTGCCTTTAAACCTCGTAGAAGTGGTAGCATTATCAAGTTGTGATCGTTTATTTGAAGACCATGGGATACTACTATTATTTGAATTCGAAATAGGTTTCTCCCGTGATAATGAATGAAGGTTTGTATGATCATGGGGAGTCGAAATTGTCAAAGCTCCTGGATCTCAAATAAAATCAAAATTATCTTCTTCGAGAGAAAAGTCGTGGTCTTCCATGAGCAAAGGAATGCCTTCATAAGGCCAACCCCAAAATATAAACCTCATAAGAGAAACATCGTACGTTTGAGTTGGATCAGTGCTGACTGCTTCCCTAATGTTTTTGACTATTGATCGATTCTCAAAGTCAGCTTCTTAGAGAGTCTCAATTAACTGGTCTTTTCCACACGATTCGAAAAGCTTCCTCTCATCAACTTTTCTTCCCTTCACTTTGACCTTTTCTTCTTCTATTGCTGAGGAAGATTCATCTTCATCTTCTTCAGTTTCAAGGGAGTTTGGCAGATGGTAGGATTGGGGTCGGTTTATTGGGTTATCGTTTTGGTTAAGTTGTGGTGAGAAGTTGGTTTGTTGCATGTGAACGGTATTAGAGTATGGATTGGGTACTGTTTGTGGTGGTGTATTAATTGTAGGGTTGGTTACTGTGGGGTATAAGTATGGTGTGGTATAAGTATGGTGTGGTAAGGGGTAGGTAGGGTAAAGATTGGTGATTGATGATTGGAGGGCATATATTGTAGTTGGCAGAACTGTGGTAGGGTATAGGAGGTAAATTATTTAGTGGTAAACTAGTGTTGTTAGGCCCTATTATAGTTGGGTGAATAGTTACTTGATTAGGCTTATAGGTTTGTTGAGAATAATCAGTATAGGAAGGGTGGAGGATATGGCCGAGTGGGGAGATGGTGGTATGGCCAGTTAGGGTTTGGGTACTAGGTTCTGTTTGGCTATGGTGGAGGAAAAAGTTTCTTTGATTTTCTAAAGGAAGAGAAGTATTCGATGGAGTGGCGGTGGTGGTAGAACTTTGTAACGAAGATGGTGTAGTGGGTTGATGTGAAGAAGTGTGATTGAAGATAGTGGATGGTTGGGTTGTTGTAGAAATAGGAGACGAGTTTCGACAGATACCTTCGATTTTGACTGATAAATTCTTGATGGAATCATTGATTTGTTCAAAGCGACGATCGATATTGTCGAATTTTTCCATATTTTCCTTCTTGTAATTTTCGAAAGCTTCTTCCAATTTTCTAACCGAGGATAACTTCTTGTTGATGTTGTGCCATTCGGAGGCAAAAGTTGGTGTCCTCTCTTTAATTGTTGTAGCAGGAACGGTAGTATTAACCATTGTGATTGGTTAAAAAAAATGGCTCTGAATACCACTTGATGTAGACGCAGCGGAAATATAAAAACGATAAATAAAGTAAAGGAAGAACGGTAAAATAACTGAATAAACTTAATAAACTATAAACTTTGATTTGGTTTTCTCTTCAATCTGAATAATAAAATAGACTAGACCTACTTTTATAGAATAACAAACTTTCCTAGATAGACTCAAACTAGGATTCCTAAAATAATAAAATACTCAAAACATAGAAACTTCAAAATAAAGAAATATCAAATTAAAGTAACTTCCTAATCCTATACTAATTAAAACTACTATTATGGTCGAATAGGATGTGGGCACGCGTGGACGTGGGCCCACATGTTATGCGCTTGCATCACAAGTGTTACATCGAAATGTATCAGAGCCGAGGAAGGCTCTCTCTTTAAATGGTGATGGATGATGTGAAATGAAAGTTTCACTTGCAGAGCACTTAGTCCCATACTAATAAAGACCTTTAAGGCATGGGTTGAAACTTAAATTGTCATACATCAATCTTTTGGGTAGATTTGGCTCCTATGTAAGTAAATAGGAGAAGCCTGTGGTGGACTAGACAAGCCATTCCGAGGAAAAACCTTGTACCTTGTGGGACTAGGCTAGTGGGTCTAAGTAGCGCCTGAATAACGAACAAAAAGGCTAGTATCGAGACGTATTACATTGGAGGCACTCTTAAATGTAGTTATGTATGAGTACTTCTTTGGTAGGATTAGCTCCACCTGTGCCTTATGGTGTCCAATGACTCGATGAGGTCAACATCAGGACACTAGACGAACTGTATTCCCGAGATCCCATTTTATAGGAAGCTCAATCAGAGACACAAATAAACCCAAATATATTTATTATTTTCTCCTTTAATTCTCAAAGTAAGAAACCTCAATGACATGATTTATCTTGTCGTTTTGATAGGTCTTCCTTTGCTTTGTTATGTTTTCTGCATCTAATGTTTGGTCATATAATTTTTTATTCAGGCCCGGGACCATATAAGGGACATGAATGTTAAGTTGCTAATAGATTCTCATTTAGAAGGTCAATTCTCAAACGATGAGGCGATAGAATTAATACGCTTGGTTTCTCGATGTTTACAATGTAAGCCTCGAGCACGACCAAATACAAAGTCATTGGTGGCTGCTTTGATTCCTCTTCAGAAGGACACCGAGGTCAGTTATCTTCCTTCTTTGAGTAGCAAAACATTAATGATACAACTGCTGAGTTGTCGAAACATGAACGACGATTAGTTTGCCCGGGTACTGTCTTGAATGTGGGTCTCAAACCCCAAGCGCGTCAAAGCGGTGGTCGTTATTATGTTCTTTTTCGATTTTGGGAGAGTTAGTGGAGATGCAGATTACTGGGTTTGTGGGGCATTGATTCAGAAGCTCCTGAGAAATCTCTATAATCTAGTTCTTTATACATAGTGAAATCATCGTGTCATTGTTCGCCATGGATCGAGTAGGTTTTACGACCGAACTACATAATCTCTTGTCTTTCTGTTTGTGATTGCTTACTTCTGTTGTTGCTTTTATGATTTTCTTGTTTTTTGTATAGAGGAACTTATTATTCGGACCAAGATCCTTGGACTTATTCCTTTTTGTGTAGGTTCCTTCTCGTGAATTGATGGTTATACCATATGGAGCTACAGTCTTGCCTGTTTCACCACTAGCGGAAGCTTGCTCAAAAATGGATTTAACTGCAGTACATGAGATCTTGGAAAAGACTGGGTATAGAGATGATGACGAAACAACAAACTATGTTAGTATTGAATGCTTAAAAATTTTATCTCAAAAAATCACCGACAAATCGATCTTATCTTCACTCTTACTTTGTTCCCACTTTTCATTTCCTGTTATGCAGCCAGTTTTTTACATGTCTACCAATCAAATGATGGAACTTCTGACCTTAAAAAAGAAGGGTGATATGGCTTTTCGTCATAAAGAGTTCAAAGCTGCTATTGCTTGTTATACCCAGGTTCTAATTGTTAACTTTTCTTTAAAGATCCATCAAATTTTTTTTAACACAAAAGATTGGTTCTTACGACGGTATAAAATCTTTATTCAACGCAAGATGTAATAATTTTTTTAAAATGAAAACATAATAGGTTGATTCTTACTTCGACCAGTACACCTTTAGATCTCTTACACTCCCCCTCAACTCCTTCCTATGCATGAGTTTGCTTCTGAGATAGAGAAAACTTGAAAGCTGGAAGAGGAAAGACCTTATTAGAAATATCAGCTAGGTGAAGAGAAGTTGTTACAAAAGCAGGGCAGTCTCGAGAGTTCCATTTGCAACTAAACGTCTTATGATGTTCCTTTAAGATATCGTAGAATCTTTTTAACACGTTGAAGATGAGGAGGTTTTGTAGAATGCGGAATTTGAGGGACATAATAACATTGGGACACAGACAACCCGCTTTGGTCCCGGGTCTACCCTGTTTTCTTTGTTATTTACTTCAAAAGAGATATCAAGCCTTGTTAGCATAAGGTACTAAAGAGCACTAACGATATTTCTGTAGACGGTGATATGAGTCAAAGTTTCACCTTCATACAAAGAGACCCTATCCTAGGACCATTTGGGATAGGAATGGAGCACTTTAGATCTCATACAGGTTCACACTTGAAACTGATTCCTGCCCTTTTCTACTTGCAGTTCATTGATGCTGAAATGATGTTTTCTCCCACTGTATGTGCACGTCGTTGTGTCTGTTATCTCTTCAGCGACATGGCTCACGAAGCTCTTAACGACGCAAAGCAAGCCCAACTAATGTACCCTGTTTGGCCCACTGCTTCCTTTTTGCAAGCAGCAGCTCTTTTCGCACTTGGAATGGAAAGTGAAGCCCAAATTGCTCTCAAAGAAGGTTCATCTCTTGAAGCCAAAGAAGCTTCACAAGCGTACTCTTTTTCCCTGTAATTGAGCCATTGGATTCTACTCGAAAAATAATTCTTGTTTCCAAGTGGAACGACCACAAGAAAGGCTTCTTCTTTTCAATTTAGTACTGTTATACTTGAGACAATGGAATGTGCAACTTTCGAATTTTTTTGAGCTTCGTGGTCTGTTGTTGTAGTCATCTGATGTGATTGGTCGATGTAGTTGCACATTTTTGTAATGAACTCAAAGAAGATCATATGCACAATATAAAAAGTAATTGACATCGCTAGATAATAATTAGTATAACGTGCAAGATAGAACTGTTTATACAATATGGGTACGAGTTACACCTAGTTTGCTAATCAAACTAGACTTGTGTGGTAAACTAGTGATTTAAGTAAAGATATAGATGGACGAATCAACACTGAAGTAAGTAAATTATACACTTGTATTGGAGACAATAGAAAATGGGTTGGGTTTTCTATGTGTCTTTGTATATTTTTTATGTTAGGATTTGCAGTTCTAGACTTTCTTGAGTCCAACCATGTTGGTGTAAAATGGAGATTATGAAATGTTATTGGAAAAATAAAAAAAGGGCCCAACCGGGTTCGAACCGGTGACCTCTTGATCTGCAGTCAAATGCTCTACCACTGAGCTATGGACCCATTTGTGTTGAGATTTGGTTTAAGTCTATTCTAAGCTCTTTTAAAACTAACAGAAGAATTACTCCAAAAACAATTGAGAAACAATTCTAAGATGTGTAAAGAAATCATAATTGGCCTGGCCTTACTCCTGGTTTGGGTCTGAGACTCTGAGTCGCTGGCGTGGTTTTGCCTTGTAAGACAGTCCTGAGCTTAGTCTGTCAGTCTCGACTCGTACTCAGGTCACGGTTTGGTCACTTCAGGAGTTAGCTCAAATATCAGTAATGGCTGTGAATTAATCTAGCATTCTTGGGTGAGGAGACTATCTTGGCCGCCGATTCTGATCAAGGACCAAGATAAAAACGGCGGACTCTAACACAAAATGAGAAGAAATAGAAATTACATTTGAAACTTAACTCATTGTAAATATCTCGCCGATAAACCCTTATTTCGAAATACTTCCACAATTACACAGAACAATACAAAAACTCAAAAGAACAAAATTACTGAGAAGAACAATAACTTAAAGCAAAAGACTTGAAAATTTAAACAGAAACTAGTTGTTAATGTCGAAAAGAGTTTGAAACCGGAGCTGCCATTAGTTCCTTTTCCTCTCTCTCTCTCTCCTTTTCTGCATCTGGATTTCAATTTCTTGTCCACCATTAAAGCTTAAATAAGAAGCTTTATGGAAAATACCCTTCCACCAAAATACTCTCATTTGAGATTCTTGACTGTAATCTCCTTAGCTTAACTACTTCCTTTTCAAAATTCTTCAATGTCTGAATTGAACTCTCTTCACGTCCTTTCCATACTGGCAATACTTCCATTATTACTTTTTTCACTAACCCATTTTGAATACCATCGTCAATAAGTTGTTCCAAATCTTCATAATTCCTCGGCAAATCCACCAAAACACTGCATAATCCTCGACGTCCACAGTAATCAAGAATTGAATTTAAATTTAGTTTATCAAAAACCACTGTATCAATTCCATGTTGACTGGTTTCTGTGTTCACTATTGTCCCCTTCTCTGTGAAGATAATCACCTCTGAATCCGCTTCAATGGAGAGAAGGGGGATTTGTAGAGGCGATTTCAGATCTTTTGCCACTATAATCTTCAAAGGTTGTTTAGATTGAGGTTCTTGAGATGTTGGAAAAACGGAGTTTTTAGTTAAATCGGAACATGAAAGTATAATACCGTCATATTCTTGTAGTAGCCGAGAATAATAACCACCAGACTCTTTCGCTCCCACACCAAGCTGGTCCGAAAGTTGCCCATTGATGGAAACTGAGTACCTATGATCATAGAGTTAAACGTAAACTCAATTGAAACAACGCGTGAGAAGAAACGCAAATCAAGTAGCTCTTACCTCAATGTAACAAAGGGCTTGCCAGTAAGCATTTGATGGATATATCCCTCGTTAAGATTCTTGCACAATTCCTCTTCGACTGCTACTGTTACATCAATTCCCGACTGTCTAAGTCTTTCGACCCCCTTCGAAGCGACAATGGGATTCGGATCCACCATTCCTACAACTACTCGTTTAACTTTAGCTCGAATTAGAGCTTCAGAGCAAGGTGGAGTCCTCCCAAAATGGTTACATGGTTCTAAAGTTACATATGCAGTTGCATTCTCAGCTAAATCACCAGCATCTCTCAGAGCAAAAACCTGAGAATACCAATTCCTAATTCAAATTACAAATACTTCAGTAATCATCCTAAAAGTGAATAACCAAAACGAAAAGATCCTCTAACTTTTCATCCTCTGCCATTTAGCCATGTTCCAAATCTACATACCAGAACCAAATACTTATGGTTAAAGATCTTTCCAATCCCAGACCACCATTATTGTGCGGAAAAAAATGATATTTTACACGTCGTACCAAATAAAGTTCGAACTTTTTTCTTGTGGTGTTTGATCAACAAAATTAGATTTTTAGCAAGTTAAAATGTGTGGACTCATTCGAACTTTTTCCTGTGCATAATACTTGTCTAATCGTTTCTTGATGCCTCAAATAGTTAAATTGCATATAAGTAGAACAAGATCCATACTTTCTCTTATATGCTAGATCAAAATTTGGGATCAAACAAACTAACATTTACGATATTCCAAACTTAAATCACTATTTTTGTGCCAATAGAGGTAAGTTTAAGAGCTTCTCAAATCTAAACCAAATCAATGAATAAGCATATCAAAATTACATTTTTCTTTATTGACTTTCCCAACATAGCATTTCAATCCAATGCTAAAGTGCAGTCTGAAGGAAAAGAAATGAATTTGATGGCAGAAAAGATAGAACTTAGGGTTACCTCAGCATGAGGCTGACCTGCTTTTGGGTGAAATCCTTCACCTATAATTTCTCCATTCTTTACAATAACACATCCCACCATTGGATTAGGGCTTGTACACCCAATTGCCTTCTTTGCAAGTTCCACAGCTCTCCTCATATAAAATCCATCATCTTTTTCTCTAGACTCCTCACATCTAATGCTAATCAAACCACCACTGTTTCTCATAATAATAGCAGATTCAGATACCCTTTTGCCTAATTTGATAAACCCGTTTCTGATTTTTGAATTGAACAAACTTTGAGCATATGGGTATGTTTGGCGGAAAGGGACACTCAAGTGAGTAGAAGATGTGAAAATATTTGGGTTAAGATTGTGATTTGGGGAATAAAGTGTTTGCAACTGCATTTCAGATGATTTGAATCAAAACCCAGAAAATTTAATGTCCAATTTTAATACACAAGAACTACAAATAAGAATTAGGGTTTTAAAAAATCAGAGATTGTTGAATTTGAAGTCGAAGAAGTAGGAAGGATGAAGAAGACAATTGACCAAAAGAGGCACATTTCATGCACCCCCATTTTCACACCCTCATCGGTTTTCTTGTTTCCACCCATTTTAAAGTACACCCAAATTAAAATTTTCACCATTACCGGATAAAAAGGGGAAATCTTTTCGGGGTATGAAGATTTGGGGGTTTTGGGGTTTGAAATTCTGAAATACTCTTCCAAGTCCAAGGTAAGTCTTCTCGTCAATCTTTCTGTAAACCCTTGATTTTGATTAAATTAACCTTTTCTTTCAGTTCAATTCACAATGGGTTCACATTCAAATTTATCAATTTTCAATTTTTACGGTTTATTTTCCTCTAATCTTGCTTTTCCCCATCAAAATTTCATGAACGAAAGCTTCTTCTTCACTCCAAAAACCCATCTTTTTCTGTTTTTTAAGCTTTAAACATCTTGAATTGTGTAATTTTTTACTGAATCTCGGCTTTAATTTAGGTTTGTTCTTAGAATTTACAATAAAAATCTGATCTTGGGATAATGTTGGTTAATTAATTGTTGAATAGATTCTATAAACTATTAATTGATCATAACTTTATTAGGGTTTAGATTGCATGTTAGGATTTACATAAAATTTTGTTTGATATCTTCTCTTTTGCAGGTTTTCTAAGATTTGATTTGAGGAGATCCTTGATTTAGGGTTTTGCTAAAAATGGAGTCAATTTGGAAGCTCACATTTTTATTAACCCCAACTCCAATGGTTCTAATCTTCACAGCTGTAGCTGTAACATTTGCATCAGCTCAAAGATCTTTAAATTACAGAAAAGAAATGGAAAGAAACAAAGATTTCTCCGAAGCTTCGATAACTTTAAATCAATCTCAAGCTCTTATGATTCCTATTATGAGTTCATGTAGTTTGATTGTACTTTTCTATTTGTTCTCATCAGTTTCACAATTTCTCACTGTTTTTACAGCCATTGCTTCAGTTTTCTCACTTCTATTTTGCTTCTCTCCTTATGTAAGTTTGATCAACTCGAAACTAGGTCTTTCCGATCCGTTTCTATCTCGCTGTTGCTCGAAATCGTTTACTCGATCACAAGCGGTTTTTGTATTGGCTTGTGTTGGAACTGTTATATCATGGCTCATTACTGGAAATTGGGTATTAAACAACCTAATAGGAATTTCATTTTGCATTGCATTTGTTAGTCATATTCGACTTCCAAACATCAAAATTTGTGCAATGCTTCTCGCGTGTTTGTTCGTCTATGATATTTTTTGGGTATTCTATTCGGAGATGTTATTTGGTGATAATGTTATGGTTAAGGTAGCGACAAGTCAAGCTTCGAATCCTGTTCATACTGTGGCTAATAGTTTGAATCTTCCTGGAATTCAAATGATAACGAAAAAGTTGGAGTTGCCAGTGAAGATTGTTTTTCCTAGGCATTTGATTGGTCGAGGAAGCGGTTCTTCAGATTTCATGATGCTTGGTCTTGGTGACATGGTACGGTTCTCTCGCTCTCATTATTTTATCCCTTTGTGATTTATATACATCTCTAACAAGCTCGTAGGTTGGTATATGATGTGATACTTCGAACCATTATTACAATCTAACGTAATATTGTATATCTATTACCATTGATGGCTAATATACGGGAATCAAGGAGCATTTGTCTTATTATCTCGTGAGTCGTGAGTGATGCATGAGAGATTTAGTTGAGGTCTTGCACTCTTGTATGTTGATAAGTTATAGAATTATATGTTAGTATATATAGAATATATGTATCTCAATGATCAAACACCAACTTTTTTATATGCCCGCTCAGAAAGGGGCTAAAACGCACAGTACTATTGACAAAACACGGACATAATAATACAAACGGAGGAAAAAGAAAAGCTCTTATATTAATAGCTACCATGATCCATGACCGAATTAGACATTTGATACATTCCGAAATTTTTGAAAAATTAACTGTAGTTTTAATATCTCTTCTCTGGATCTTTTAATATGTTGACTTAAATATGGTTGATTCAGCTTAATAAGGACCTAGATGAACCTTCACCGTGTTTCAAGAATTAGATAGATGCCTTGATGGGCTTGACCACGATAGGTTGAGTTTGGACCGCGCAATAGTTAAGACAAACCTTAGTTAAACAAATCTTATCCGTTATCACAAATTTGCGTCGGATGTAACTTACTTTAGTTGGTCTCGCATCACATTGCTAAATGAACTGTAAATTTGGACGAAATAACCCTTTAACAATTTGAGTATCATCTTTCCTTTTCACTCAGAATGTTACCATATCTTCAAATTAGAAATCTTGACAATTCACAAGATTTTTTGGTTCATATTTGTTTTAGGCTATTCCTGGGATGCTTCTAGCATTGGTTCTCAGTTTTGATCACGAAAAGAGCAAGGATTCAGTGACTCCTACAGATTTATCTTCCTCTAGAGGGAAAAGGTACATATTCTATGCAGTTATCGGATATGCCATTGGGTTAGTAGCGGCTTTATCAGCTGGGATCTTGAGTCAATCAGCACAACCTGCTCTTCTTTATCTGGTATATTCTATTTACTTATTAATCTGCATTTCGAAATTCTCACTGATAATTGATTACTTAAAGGATATTAAGTTGTTGTTACTTGTAATTGATTTTATGGTATTCGTTGAAGGTTCCTTCGACACTGGGTCCTGTGATCGTCGTTTCATGGATCAGGAAAGAACTCAGAGAGCTGTGGGAAGGAACAGAAGAACCCCTGAAAGACAAGTCTCATGTTGAAGAGGTTTTATAGTCCAACATAATTTGCCGTTAGCTCAATTACCTAAATCTGTAAATCTCAACAAGATGGAGATGGTATTATTCCTTTTCGATGATCGAGTACCAAAATTAACAAGTTAATGTCTATTTTAGTGATATTTTCGATTCTGAACTAAATATGGGTCTTTTTCTTCTTGGGTGAAAATTCCATTCTATTTCAACTTCGGACCTGAAGTAACAGTTTGCAATAGTCTCTTTTCTTCAAACATGGATCAAAGAGGGTTGGAACTCCTCCCTCAGTGTTACGTTTGAGCACCACCTATCATTCCAAAACTCAGACTCTGTCTCCGGTACCCACCTTCCACTTTGTGATGTCATCGAGCTTTTCTAATTTGTTAGTTATTCCACTCCACAGCCATAAGGTTGTAAGGACATCTTCGGTTCATCGCTACCTCTTGTTGCTCCATTTTCTCTTTGATAATCTTGCTCCAAAAGGATGCCATCTTACAAAACTAGGTCAAGCAAAAAGGATGCCATCTTACAAAACTAGGTCAAGCATAAGTAAACGAGTCCAGTCGCAAATTAGGTTAGACATGGACCTATATTCGAGACACTAAGTTTCAACATACTCTATGTCAGTTACAAAAAAAAATGATGGAAAAGTCAATTTGTTAGATCTAGTATAGTTGATCTAGAAATTTGAAAAGATGTTGGAGGCACAAACAATGAAGTGGGCACATTTTAATTGACTGACATCAAGTCTATCAAAAGTAGAAGAGAGAAATAAGTGGGGATCAATCTTCTCAAAACCTATTAGTTGTAAAGGGGAAAAAAATTACGCCGCTGCCGGGGATCGAACCCGGGTCACCCGCGTGACAGGCGGGAATACTTACCACTATACTACAACGACTTGGTGTTTATATCTCATTATATAACATACCAGTTATTTGTTCATTTTTGTGAACTCTGTTCCAATCTCTCAAATCATGAGGATCGTGACGATGAACCGGCAACTGTGAATTCTGATGGTTTGATCTTCAAACACAATCGTCTGTTAAAAATTGTTCCATGAAAAAAACTACAGAAACTGTCAGGATTGGTATGGTGGGTGGTTTTCTATATTCAAGATGGTTTAGAGTTTCTAAAAGCCAAGCAACTTGATATTCGGATTTCGGCTAAGGGTTATTCGAAGCATGTAAACGTATGCATATTGCGTGGGTGAGAAATCACATATAAAATTATTTTATTAACTCTGCAGGATACAGACCAACCACAATTAACAGTAGAAGATATTCAAGTCATTCATCTTTACAGAGAAAAAGAAAAGGAAGAGAGATGGTATTAGAAGTTCTTCAGATTAAAGAAAGAAACGAAATCAAGCAAACTCTCCCATATATATTTCAGCGACGTCTTGTTCCCGATCATTGAAGACGAGCTAAGGTTAGGAAATGAGAATCCATTGCTCATGATCATTAACCAAGTCTAGTAATTGAAGCTTCCTCTGCAGTTGATTCATGTCTTGTAAGAATTGAAGGAACATTCAAACTGAAAATTTTTACCCTAAGATCTTGATCATGAAGTGACTTAGCAGCACTATCAGCCTCCCAACTTGAATGATGTGCACCATTAAGAAGATCTGACGAAGCAGAAGGACAAACAATCTGACACAATGTTTGAGCTGTTTTCAGATTTGTACCTGAACGGAAATACGAAAAATAACCCACTCAAAACTAGGTTAAGTTTTCGTATTTTTCCTCACATTCGGAACATCAACTGTTGCTCAAACAATAAACTACCCAATGGTAAGCTTTGGAATTTATGTAGGATAAGCTTGAATCAGTTGATCTGCATCCGTCTCGGCCAGCGCCTCAAGGATGTCTCTTTCAGTATGCGACGACTTCGGTTCCTTCACTCACAGCCGAGAGAAGTTAGTAACAAGTGGTTCTGGACGAGATGAATGACTGCGCGTGAATCTCTTTTCCATGGTGCAAGCTAAGCCAACCCGGATGATGGTAGTTTAGAAGATATTGATGTTGATGATGCCATTGGTAACATTGTTGATTCCTCTTCTACATTTTCCTTGGTGTGGAAGTCCGGAGTCGATGGTTTTGGTACCTCCAAACAGAACACTGCCTTGAAGCATTCATATGAGGCAAAGAAGATTGCTCCTTGAGATACATACATAATCAATCTTGGAGTCAATCCCCTGATCATGAAAACATGAAAACCGTGTTAGAAGGTCGAGTAAGCAAACAAATATAGTCAAAGGTGACGAAATTATGAATAAATGCACAACAAGCTTCGTCTTGATATCATGTACCCGCGTTTAAGGTTAGTTCAAGAAGAGCACGCCCTGTGATTTTCTTTTAAGAGAATATAGATTTGAAATGGACGAGAAAATTTTGTACCTGTAAAGACCTTTCAAGCCTTCCTTTTTGCCTATCTCTATAAGGGCATGAAAAACACCATCGTACTTTTTCTGAGATCCAGGAATCTGCTAAACAAAATTCTAGTCATACGAAAATTTGCATGCCAGTCGAACTTTATATAATAACATACCAGCAAGTAAAAAAAGACTGACAGAAAGTTGAAGACTCGAGAGGCCTGGCCCGGGTTCAAATACGGACAGTTTAGAGGGGCAAATACAGATACATCTTACTTGGGCAAGAAAAGCAAATCAAGTTACACAAACCACATAAAAAAAGCGGCTCACAGAAATAATATGAAGACACACCTCGGTCTGTAATCTTGTCTTCACCACATCAAAGGGAGTAGTAAACAATGCTGCAGTTGATCCAGCCACTCCACCACATACTAGCTGCAAAGCAATCAAATTATCGCCATAATATACAAAGATTGATAAAAGTAAAACTCTCTTAATAAGAACAATTGTCTTTGCCTCTTTTGAGCATCACTTGTAAAAACTATCTACAATTTTACTACATTGAATTATACTAAAGAAAATAAAAATAACAAAACCAAGTAACAAACCGTCTGAAATGTGTTGGGTTGAGGTTTGGAATGAGTTGATGACAAAAACAATTGCTTCAAGCTTTCGTACGTATAGAACTGCAAGTAAAAGTATTAAAAGGCAAGTAAGCCATCAGATGCGAGAAAAGGAAAATGGAAAAGCTTCCAGATTTCAAGAATTCAGCATAGTATAATATCTTCACAGGGCAAATATACAGTTTTAACTAGTAAAAAGGCATGACCTTGATGACAGAGTGTGGTATATTTCTACAGAGCACAGCGCCCCAGCCAGCATACAGTGAAGGAAGACCACCACTTTTAAGGATACCAACCAAGGCAGTCCTGCACAAATTTACAAGCAGATGAAGCAGTTTTGCATCAATCCAAGTATCAAAACTTATAAGATTGTTGATAGTAAAAAAGACTTTTCAAAAGGAGATTCAAAAAAACATATAAGGTACTGTTCAAGGGTTACTTCCTTCAAGTGTATGAAATCCAACTCCGTAATGATTCGTGCACAACAAACTAGTAAGCAATACTTTTGGTAGAGAAAAAGGTTAGCCACATAAAATTAAGATATTCACATATAGCAGAATCAAGAGTATACAAAATAAGGGCAAGTGAGCTAGAAACAAAGGTTCAAGCTCAAAACCGAGGCCTCACCCTAGGCAAAAGTTTTTTCTCGAATATAAGTATATAACGGAAGCAAATGATAAAGAACACTATTCTGCAAAGAGAAGAACTTTCTAAACAAGCATACCAGCAGTTTTGGTATCGTGAACTAACTTGCATCTGCTGCTTTATGCGCTCACTAGGAGTAAAAATAAAAGAAGTAGCAATACTAGCACAACCACCAGCTGTGCAATGTGCAAAAGAATGATGGTCCTGCATGGAAGAATCAAAAGATATTTCCAAAGTAAGCACATGCAGTTGCTGCAATATGAATCAATGAATTGCAACCAACTTATATAAAACATAAAATCACCTGATGCAACAAAGGGATCAAAGCTGCCTTAACTGATTCATATGTGAAGGTATAAACTGCGGAAATTGGTGCAGAAGAAGCGATGTTACTCGCTATTCCGCGATATAGTCCTGTTACACCTGAAAAAAAACGGAAGTCAACATAACTCTTAAGTTGGAAAACCTTCACTCTGGGGGTCGGCATGGATTACCTAGGTTTACCTGGGACAGCGATAACTCATTGATCAGTAAATCCTAACTACTTTACCTTAATGGTGTATAAGAAAATCATACAAAATGGCAGAAGAATTAAACATGCAAGTACTCTTATATTTAAACATTTTGTAACTAACAAATTTTGAGTGTTACATTCTTACCTCTTTCAGATGTAACTGATCCAACAACGTCAAAGATTGACTTTTGGCCCATGCTACGAAATTGAATAACAGTTTTAATAGTATCAACTGGATGTAGACAAAGGCTGACAAATGTCCCAGCTAATGCTCCTGCAAAAGCGTGTCTTTGCTTTGCAAGGGCATAATTGGGTTTATCTTTTATTAGCGGGCAAATCTCTGGTGAAGGTTCACTTTCGAGGTGCAATTCCTTAACATTTTTTGAGCTGCTCTTGGACATGCTCTTATTGCCTAGCATGGGTTCGCTCTCTTCAGAAGTAGTATCATCCAAAACTAGAGAGTCAATATGGTAGTCAGAGTCAAGAACAGAACTTGGAGTCCTTGAGACAGCAACAGTTGCCTCTATATTCGTGACAGGCCTGAGGAAACATTCTGAATGAAGAGATGTGGAAGTATGCTGTGCATTTTCAACCTTAATAGAGGACAAGTTCCCCGTATTTTCCGCCACAGGAAAAGGACTTCCGTTAGTCCATCTATTCGTTTTCACCACATCAAGCGGGACCCTCATGCTGGCATTCTTATTCACTTCCAATGAATCCTCGCCCCTATTGGAATTACTGACTTGTAGGTATCTCCTGACAATAGAATGTCTATCATGTCTACTGCAAGACTCGAACATTGAGATTTTCTGGGCTACACTAATAAATGCATTTGAGTTTATCAAACCAGAGGAGCAAGTGTCAAATGCATCAATGTTGGAGTATCCTCTATCAGCCAAAGTATTTTCCTTGTCTTCTTCCCCATACAACAAAACATTATTCTTCAGATCCACAGTTTCAACGTGCTCTCTGCTTGACTTAGGCTGGAAAACAGAAAGACCTTGATTGGCAGATCTCCATAACCCACCAACTGCTGACACGAACTCAGCTGTGGTCAATAACTCAGAAGACTTTGTTTCCGACTCCTTGATGCTTTGTTTGTGCGGATTGGACTCAGACGTATCTACTTTCTGACCTACATCAGAAAGATCAAAGGGTGCCACCTGAAGAGGAACCCACCCATATTTGAGTGAAGCTTGTTTACTTCTAGATGGCCGATTATGAATAGCCATAACTTCCAAAAGGACCTCTTTTGAATCAGCACATAGTTACGTGAGCTCTTGACTCCAAATAACTGCAAGAATAGTCAGATATACAACCAATATCACTTCTAAGAGCGGACAAACAAATAAAAATTGTGGCAAAAATTCTTTACTCTTAATCTACAATACCGAGTTGAGCTATAAAAAGGTTTATATAGAATGCAAAACCTACACGACTAATCAAACAATAGAACTTAGATATGTGGAGTTGATAATGGGGATATCTAGCCATATATCCCCACTTTATCAATAGTTCCATTACAAAAATATACAATATCATTTATTTATCTCTTTCTAGATGAAACGCAAAATAACCCATATCAATTACTTAGATTTAAACACAACTTTAAGAGCAATACAAGTTACCTATAGAAGAAAACCAATCCATCTGCACATTCCTTTTTTTTTAGCAATTACTTCCATCTCTCATTTTGACCCATAGTAGTGAGCCGATAAGCAATATTACATTTTTATTCTGATCAAAGAAAGATCAAGAATTTCGATGAGTGAAATGTGTATATACGTCCACACACTCACACTTAATTTGGATGAATTTTGATGATTTCTTCTCACAATTGTAAAGAAAACATCTTATTCACCTCATTTATCAAAATTTGTAGTTGTTCAAAAAGCCCCATTAAAATTTAGCAGGAACAATAAACTTTAGTAGAACTAACCAAACTAAGAACCACCATTACTGTATTGCAGTGATCTTAATGTTTCCTCGCAAGATAATGTGGATTATCCATCTCAAGTGATTGAATTTAAACCGGAATAGAAAATCAAAATCAAGATTATATCCTAAGACATTGAAATTTAAGCTCGATTAGATAGCTGAGCAGTCAACGAATGGAAGAATCACTAACCTTGTGAAGTCCAAAGTTCTCTTTGAAAACCACTTAGACAATACGAACATAACTTTGAAGTATAAAATTCTTGTTCAAGAATCGTAAGAAAACCATGTGTCAAGCTTTTCAGGAATCGTCAAATTTAGGGTTTTGAGGTGGAGGGAAAAGATGTACTACTTCTTCCCCCATGATCACTTCTCAGGTTTAGCTGAAAATCGGAACGCATAAGAACCGGAACGGCAGAATGTTCCTTAATTACGTGGCTGCGTCTTACCTGTTGTGGATTCATATATACTCTTAAGCCATGTTTGGAGGAAGGAAAAAATGTTAATTCCAGAACAGGAAATCACATTCTTGGGAGTAGGGGTGTACTCGAGTCGAGCCGAGTAGTAAGATGTTCAAGCTCGGTTCATGTATTTGTTGTCGAGCTCGAGTTCGAGATCGAGATCGAGCTCGTCTGAGTAATTGTCCACTTGTTCAAGCTTGGTTCGTATAAGTTTGAAAGAGCTCGAGCTCGCATTTTTTAAACTCGTTTATCAAAATACTTCAAATTAAAACTTTCTAAATTATCAAAATACTTCAATGATCATTTGTCACATACATTAATAATGATTAATATTCCGATAAATTTTTAATGGTTGATATTTTATGTACAAGTTTCAATACTAATACGTAATTATGTACTACAATATTATAAGAAATGTTAAACAAGCTGTTCACGAGTAGCTCGTGATACACTAAAGAATGATCAAGCTCGATTCGTTTACATAAACGAGCATGATTTTGGGCTCGTGTTAAGCTCGTGCTCGTTAATATTCGAGTCGAGCACGAGCAATAATCCAGTCGAGCTCGAGCAGCTCGTTAAGAGCTTGGCTCGTGTACACCACTACTTGGGAGGAACGAAATTCATACTAAACGGAAATCTCAAACTATCACTTTCTTTCTCTTCGAGTGGTCATTTGACAAAATTAAATAATCTCTATCGATCTTAATAGTCTTTGACCAAACCAGTAAAGAATATCCATTAGTAATGTTATTCTTCATAATCGATCTCCTTTCTTCCACACTGAATAGGGCCTCAGAATACATGTTTCAAAAAAAACCATATGTAATGAACTCATTAAGTAGTTTAATAACATTGCCTGAAGAGCATTTACTCGATTGAAATCCATGAAAATTTCCAAATCCACTCAAAATAACCTAAACATGGACCGAAGTCTACCCTTCTCACTAAAATCAGCCAACCAAACAGACCCTGATAAAACCTGGAAGATAAGTTTCACAATTGACATTAAATTACAGAATCCCATTGAGAACAAATACAGAAAACAAAGGAACATTTTAAATGGTTTGATCAATAGAGAAATAAAGTGTTATGTGGATCTAACCAAGAAGTGAGAGAGAGAGAGAGAGAGAGAGAGAGAGAGAGAGATTCAAATTGACAGAACTTTACAGCTTATAATATCATCAATATCAACATTACCCAATCTGGGTATGGAAGAGCTCACCATCAATCCTCCCATATTTCCTCCTCTCCTGCCCACATCAAACACCACTGTACTTAATCCTTTCCCTATAACAACAATGCTCTTCCCAACTCCGGCAAGTCGACAAGGTGGCTTAGTCAGCAATGGCGAAAGTCTTCCAACAGCCACCCATTCCCTACTTTCCTTCTGCCACATCATCAACCGGGTACCCGAACTCTGATCCAACACATAAAGATTTTCGTCTACAACAACAGCGGGTCCTGACCAGCCCGACACCAAATCATTGTCTGCGTGCTCCCACGTCCCACTTGAAGGTTTGTAGACAACCGCGTAAACATGAGGAGGTACGTTAGAAGAAGCACCACACCGAATATAAATTTTTCCATCTAAGACGAAAGATTCTTCTATATCGGGAACAATATTCAAGTCAGAATGAGATGTCCAACTATCTGTACATGGGTCATAAGTATCCCAAGAACGTGGGTCGCTTGAATTTGAACCTACTCCTCCGATAGCATAAAGCTTATTGTTCAGAGCCTCACAAGCAAAATAGGATCTGAAAATGAATCAAATTTATCATTGAAAGTTTGATGAGATCGAAATAAGATCATATAAGGTTCATCATATTTTTAATGAAACTTGTAGATTGGATGAGTAGGATTCAACAGTCCGGAGCTGATGCTATAACTTATTATTACATGTCTCAACAGTCGGGAGTTAATGCTATAACACATGACATTAATACATGTCTCAAAGATATTCCAATTAGCAATTAGCCGGGGTTGCCAACAATGGATAATGAGTGCACATACCCATTCTGATGTATGAGAGAGAGAGAGAGCGAATGGTATGCAACTCTTTTAGTTTGCGCCAACAACCCTTATTGGAGTGGTAAGAGGTTTAGTCTTCCACCTTAGATGTCAAGGGTTCGAGGCACGCTGAGAATGCAAAAAGAAAAAAACTCTTTCAGTTTGCACAGAAAGAAGCAAAGGCTGAAGGAGGTTCCACTATGAGTCATTTAAAAGCCGGTCTTACAGAATTTCACAATTAACACACAAATGAAAGGAGAACACGTCCCACTAATGAATAAGTTCCGAACATAAATACTATTGGAGTAGTATAATGAAAAAGAATTGAGGGCTAACAGCACTACAACTTTTAGACGTAAGACCAGCTGATGGATTGCCTTGCAGGAGGTAAGTCCTTTTAGCCATATATTTTCATAAAGCCCATTTAACGGTAATACGGATTTAGTCTTAAGTTCCAAAAATTTTATATCAATCTTAGTAGTAGACTCTAAGTTAGACAAATGAGCAATGAATGTTACCTGGCAGTTGATAAGGGAGCAGATTTATCCCACGAGTTCTTTATAGCATCATAGCAGTAGACTTCATCTGTGGCATCTTCAAACCAACCACAACCACCCAACAAGTAAACTTTGCTTCCCAAAACTTCAAAAGACATACCTTTTCTTTTTAAGCAAACATCTGGGAGACTAGGGACAAGCTTCCAACATCGTTTCGACGAAATGGGGTCCAACACATAAAAGCAAACTCGCCCAAGTCGGTCAGTCTTATCTCTACACATCACATAAACCCAAGACTCGGACAGATTGTTTCTTTGACGATAAGAGAGCCATTCTGCACTAGAAACTAGTTCTCTCCATCCCTTTGAGACACATTTAAGTAGTGAATGGTATTTCCGAGGAACCCGGGCCAAGCAGAAAAGAGCAATATCATCTGGAAGCCCACATATCAAGGGTTTATGAATTGGTTGTGTTTGTGCAATGCTCTCTGAATTGATATCAGTCATTACCGTCAATGTGATTCCTAAAACAACTACAGTATAAGAAGAAAATAAATCAATAATAAACCTAAAAAGTTCGATGAATTGTAACATACTAATTCGTCGAAAGCACCATGAGAGTCTGAAAGTGAACTATCATTAGTCCCAGTTTGATCCCCTAAACCTTAGTAATCAAGTTAACTATTAATCTTCAATATTATGATACCCCAAAAAAAGGACACATTTTCTCAAAGAACAAAAAATTGATGAAACATATAATATAAGCAATAAACTAAGCTCTAAACTTGATTAGGACAGATTAGTGATCTAACCCTCAGATCCATTTAACTTTATCAAAAATACAAAATTTGGATCATTTATCCACTAAATTTGGGGTTTCAAATATGTATAACAATCAAGTTGAATCGGATACCTAGTTCATAAAGTATGAGAAATGAGAGAAATTAAACCCTAGTTTCAGGAAGCAAAAAAAAAAGAAGAATCACTTAACAAATTACAGAAATGAACACCAAAAAAACAGGGTTTTGGAGATTTTACCTTGGAATAATAGATGCCTTCTATTTTTTTCTTCGATCAAATAAGAAAAAGGAGGAGATCTTACGAAAAGTAAAGAGCTTCAACAGTTAGCGTGTTATCGCATAAGTTTGTTCATTTTAGGATACTTCGCAAATGGCCCCTAGTTTATGACCACTTTCCTCTTTGACCCCTATTTTTGCGAAGGCGCCTCCGGTGGATGGTGGATGGTGGTGGTGAGAAAAAGATAGAAAGGGAAAAGAAAATAGATTTCTGGTGACGTCAGAAGAAGGGCTAGTGTTTGGGGAAAAAAATATTACTTCCCCACCTCCAAAATTTTTGTATACTAAAAATTTGTTTGTTCCTCCAAAACAAATTTTTTTGTGAAATACCTGTATAACTCCGTTTAAAAAGTTTGCATCGAAATTTAAGTTACGTGAGATTATGACTTTCCAAAATTACCTCTCTCTACTTTATATATGCATGTTTTATCTTTTCCCGTAATTTCCCTCTCTCATCTTTTTCTTCATCATCTTCAACTTTTGGAAAAAAACTATATGATTTTTTTTACTGGTTTTGTTTTTTCTCTCATTTTCGTCATCTCCATTTCTTTCATCTCAAACCCTAAGAAACTCTCTTCAGATAGAAGTAGTTCCCTTTGTCTAAGGAGGAGGGGGTGACATTTTTTCCCTGCAACCCTTTCGTTTGTGAAGGAAAGTTTGATTTACATTAAAAAAAAAATTAAAGGGTACAAATACTCAAATCTACACAAGTAAATTACTCGTTAGTAAAAGAAATTTATTTTGATTGCAAAGCATTAGAACATTAAAATATGTCAACCAAATACATCCTTGATGTTCATAAGTGAAATGTAACTTCCTTAGTCCTCACAATCGTAGTCCACGGAGACCATTCTGCAAAGTCTGTATGTTTTGTCGGAAGATAACATTTAGAGGCTTGATTTGGCAACTGGAAGCTGAGTTTTCGTCTTCCTCACTACACCTTCTTGAATCATTGACACAACAAGCTGTCCCATAAAAATAAAAAGGTTTCAACTATGCTTCCATAATGGTAAAAACTTCACAGTTATGACGAAACACAATAAACGAATTAGCAATGAATGGAGATGCCCCGATATTATATTTTTATCTTCCCTTATCAGTCCATGTAGGACTATTCTCATGACTATAACAGTAAAATAACACTGTTATATTGCGACTTCAAATGGATATAACATGAATAAAGACTGTTATAACACTTGTAGCAAGTAGCAACTAACGTGGATGAAGAGGTGGAGTTTTCCAAATAACAGTTAACTACGGGTACCAAAACATGGCTGATATGTCTTCTATAATAACCATTTTTCTAACACTAGGTTATCAAGCGATCTCCGTAAAGTTAAGAAAGTAAAAATACATAAGCATATAAAATGATTCATTTAATAATCAAAGTATACTGCGTCAACCAAATAATTACCTCTCCTTTTCTGTTAAATACGCGAACTGTACAGAATCCACGGCCGTTGCTCGCAGATGGGCTCTCAACCTATTAAACGAAAGCAGAGTTTATCTTCCATACTAGGAACAAAAAAAAATAAGAAAATGACTGAGGATTTTTTATACTTGCCACGGATAATAACCACTCGTCAGCTCTAAAGGGCCTGTGAAACCACATCCTGAAAATGAAAGAGAATGAATAATTAACTGCGAAAAGATAAAACTACAAAACAAAGTAACGGGAATACAATTTTTTTTTCCTTCGAAAATCTATTGCCGAGAAGAAATTCCAATGTGTAGGATTCAACGAATGGGGCGAGGATACTCATTTTCAGCATTTTCTTACTTTACTGGATACGTTTACCTGTATCGGAAAGTCGGGCACTTGTCAAATATTTGCAGTTAGTGCGAGATTTCAAAGGTATATGACCGTGTCCTCCTAATTGTGTTTTTCTCGTACCACTGTTGGATACAGTTGAAAAGTATTTTGAATATGGGTCGGTTTCAAAACTGAAGTGAACCAGACACGACCAATTACTTCGTGTATGGAGAGGGATCCTGTTTTCGCCTCAAGGAGAAAAGGAGGCTCAGAGTTTTAGGATGTTCGGAGAAGAAGCTCTTGCGAATTCTTGGTAATCTTATTCTCCGTACATCAGTTTCCAGGAATTAGCCATTAACCGTTAGTATCCATTTACAGATTTACTTGGATTAGAAAACAACAACATTCCCGCGTCGATGAAAGTTTCATTTCTACTAGCAATTTAAGACTTCAGTTTGATTCTTTTCATTGTTTATCAGTCATTGGTTTCTGTCATTTGAAGTGCAAAGATAGAACACATTTTTAAGTAGAATATTTCTAAACACAGACCCACACGAAAGTTTTCATGTCATTTGCTTGTAAGATGTTTGATTGTAACGGATGAGAAAGTACTTACGAGTGATCCAAACTGACAAATAATGTCTTCAAACCCCTGCTACGATGAGGATTCAAACTCATTCTCATCAGTACAAAATCTGAAACATAGGCCACCACACATCTGCAACTCAACCGTTAAAGATAAGTTAGCAAATTAGAAATGCAAAATGAAATAGTTGAGCATTGTTGAAGAGTAGTTATTCAAATAGGATAAATAGAAAATAAAGATAAACCGAAGTTGTACACATGGCGGAATTACATTCGGAATGTTTCGGTTGAAATGACTAAACATTTTGGTTTCGATTACGAACGAAGTGAAATTTAACAGATCGAAACATATTCCTGATCCGAGCACGGTTTATCTTATAAAAAGAAGAGTTCAAAAAAACGGGAAGCTATTGGCTTTAACCACTCACCTATGCAAAGCCAGGTCATCCGAAAATTTTCCCCATGCTTTGAACCAGAACTTTGTACTACAATAATTTGATATTCCCGGAAAGGTATGTCAGCATGTGTCAGATTTAAACGAAAAAGAAAGAAGATGTTTGACATAAAAGAACAAGAAAAGGAAAAAAAGGTCAATCTAACCTTGAGGGGGCTTTAGTTTCGTTCGTAAAGGTAGTTGGCTTGCAAAACCTTATATCTACAGGCCAAGGGATGAACTTTTCTGAGGCCGCCTTGTTCCGATAATTCCTGTTGCAACAATTTGTTACAGAGGGTCCCTTAGAGCATTATATACATGAAAACAAAGAAGAAACTAGCTATCGTCGAATTATAACAGAGGAAACCTAGGCAAACGAGGATCAAAAAGCTGTCTCTCCCTCAACTCTTCCTTTGTTAATAGCTGAAATAACAAGGTGGAATTCAGTCACTTCAGAACAATCCCTTGGGATCAAAATAAGTAATACTAAACGAAATTCAGTTACCGTTTCTGGAGCAGGAACTGAAGGCATTGTAACTTCTTGATGTTCAAACCCCTTTTCTTCCTTCTGTAAAACAGATTTACCGACATTGTTCAGAAATTGAGATTCGGTTAAACTCTGCAAGTCATTCTGGATAAAACTCGTTTCTCACGAGAAGTGTAATACCGTAACTAGAGAGACATTGCATAAGCACACTCTTAAATCAATTCTTTATAATAGAAACTAATGGTAATTGTGGGGGAAAGAATATGACGTTACTTGAAATGAAGCGAGCAAAGTGAATATCACATTTCCATTTTGTATTGCGTCGACGCGACGTGTATCATAGCTATTTCCGTCACGTAAGCGGTAGACCTGATATATGATCGGTACTGAAAAAAGTAATTATTGATTAGAGTAAGTTTGAAGTTTCCAACATGAAATAAACAAATATAGTGAACTTCGACTATGTAAGAAATGTGATTCCGATCTTGGGCCTTACTTACCTCTCTCACCCTAAAGACAAGCTCAAGTGGTGAACCTTTCCCTTACACTATAGAGTGGCCAACACCCTCTCCCAGAACCAAGGTCGGACTAACTCCAACTATATATGTTTCCTTCGCACACTGGGCTTGGAAGACTACCGTCCCCCTCCAGAAGGGCTCTAATACCACCTTCTGTGGGTGTCGTCTTGGGACTTCGTTCCCTCAACGTGGTCTTGGGTCTGTCTCACCCCAAATGGCCCAAAACGTGAGGCTTCCTCTCACACTTATAAAGTGATCACCAACACATCCTACAACCAATGTGGGGCTAACTCCAAAAGATCTAATGGGTTCCAATGATGGTCTTGTGAAAGTGAGCTAGAAACTAAAAAGGCAAACTGAACCAATAAGTTTCAAGTACTAATTTAGTTTAAAAGTAAATGAAGATTGCATATCAACATGCGTACAACCCCGACACCGATATACATGCTGTTGTCAAATGGATGACTATTGCTTCAAGAAAAGGTAAACCAATAGCAAAACATCATCATTTCAGAACTCCAGTACCAAAGGTAGAAGATGAACTTACTGGTAAAATCTCCTCCAAGTAGAAAACAGCTGTGCAAGCTGTGAACAAGTTTACGGCAATCAATTGTCTTTGTTGCTGCAGCCAATGCCTGCAAATACAAAACGATACTAAGAATTGAAGAAATTTCAGTAAGGTACTATTATACAACTATCGGACAATCCACATTATAGGACATCCCGTGCTAACTAGTCGATGCATTTGATATTTTGGCAAATGAGAGGTGAAAGAGAACGGAGAAAGCATGCCTGTCCAACCAACTGTCCTCCGTACACATTTGCTCTCCTTGCAGCATCAGCAGGTGTAAATCCACGAAATATGTTTACCTTTAACCAAAGAGAAAGCATAAGAAAGTAGCAAGTGTTAATGGAAAATTATGTCTTACTATAAACATATAAAGTGAAGGCTTCGGCGTCACATAATGAAAAGGAAATAAAAATACACAATGTTACGACGAATAAAGAGACATACTTCTAATGGATCCAACTGCAGTATGCGTTCTATCGTTGAGCTTGTTTGGTGTGTTTCGTCTCCTATCCAGATAGATTTTGAATGCAGAAAAGTACTATACTCATGGGACACCACCAAGCACGTTAACTGCATACCATGATCAACATTGCATCAGCTAATTTGTGTAGCTGATACTGAAAGAAATATTCATTTACAACAAAATGGGTCTCCAACCCAATTTCCTGTTGCTCGTAATCAAAATGACATGTCAATACCTTTTTAGGCTTGGGCTACATGTGCAGATTGTGCAAACCCTTGAACATTTGTGTAAACTACGCGCACATCTTACACGCTCTATGAAAACCTTATATCACTTAATGGTTGGTGCATCCTTCGTGACAAAACAAATTTTGGCCTAGGAATTTTTGGCCAATTTCCGTTTGAATTTAAGCAATAATACATATTTAATGAACAAGTACCTTAGTTAACGCGATTACATTAGCTTGATGATATGAAGTATCAGTGCCTGTAGAAATCATATCAAGTGTACAAACACAAACAAATGAAATAAGAACCCGAAAAAAGAAACAAACAAGCAAGCTTGTTAAGGAAGAAAAAGAGAAAAAGGTGGAAGATTCCTTCTCACCATGACCAAAACAATCATATCGTTTCAATTGAAATTCAGATTGATGTTCTTGAAATTCTTCACTACCATTGATAGTACCTTGGACCTTAGCCTACCAAAACCACCAACAAAAAGCTTGAAAGTCATTAAGATGATTATAAGATGTTTGTTTCTTTTTCTAAGTTAGATCTGAAATCTGACTCGAAGTCCAAATTAACTCAAAGTCTGAATTGACTTGAGTCAAACTTCAGAATGATAGTGATGTTTAACTCGTCCTGATGGTTGATTTGGATTGATTGTAAGTCCGTTAGAGTCAGACAATTCAGATTCAGACAAGTCAAATTGGGACACTGAAAAAAAAAAAAAAAAAAAACTTAATTACCTCTCCCTCCCAAATGAAGTAAACTCCATCTCCGATTTCTCCCTCTCGAACAACATAATCACTAGAATCTATTGATTAATAAATAGTATCAATTAGATTAAAAGAACAGTTAACCAAAACAAATAGAACAATTAAAGCAAAATTCGAAATAGTTAGAGAGAGAGAGATCTTGTAATCTTACTATAATGTTTAAATTGCACAACTTGAGCAATCTTAGCAAGAGATGAACTAGGTAATCTTTGTAGTAAAGGAACTTGAACTAGGAATCCAATTACTGTTCTTCCATATGAAAAAAAGAAATAAAAAAAAAACTGATTTATTATTATAGGTTAATTTTGGTTTTCAATAACTAACTTGTTCATTTAAGTTATTAACCTAGAGAGAGAGAAGAAGAAGAGTTTGACCTGCTGCTTCATTGTTGTCCATTGAAAATTGAAATAGAAGCTTCCACAATCAGGATCTGAAGAGCTTCAAATGCAAGCAGAAGAATAAATCTCCCTCTCTCTCTCTAAAACTCTCTCTCTCTCTCTCTCTCTAAAACTCTCTCTACTCTCTCACTATGTGTTGACTTGCTTCGATGTCTCTGTGGTTTGGCCTTTTGTTGGAGGCAGGTAAATGTGGTTGGTGTCCTAAGAATTGTTTTTCGTTATAAAGTCCTGATTTGGTGTATCGGAGTACATGTTATTTAATTGAGTCCGAACACTGTGCCCGTTGAATACACATGATCAACGCGATGGAAGGATAAGAATAGTTGTCTTACATTTCTTTCTTAGGGTTAGGAAACAGGATAGAAGAAGGGACTTTTTTAATTTCAAGAGATTTAACTTATATTTTATGTGAATAATTACTCTATCATGTTGAAATTGAATTTGAATATGATTTATTTCATTAAGAGCAAAAGATCTATTGGGTCTAGGCATTGATGTGTTCGCGTCGACAATATTTGAAGGCGTAGCCCTCAAAGGCCTCCTCAATCTGGGTACTGTAATCCCCACTTCAGATCGTCCAATACTCGCTAAACCCGAAAAAATTTAACGGACTTGGAGGGGGTTTTGAACAACGAGATTTAAAAGTTGACTGCCTAAATCCGCCCTATAACTCTAGTAGGCATAAAATTCTCAACCCAAACGACCTGACCTGATTACCACCCTGGGCCAGCCTGATTACCACCCTTATTATGCTGCCTATGTTCCTTCAGAATGAAATACATGGAAAACAAAAATCAGGGCGTGTGGTTAAGGGGTGCCACCCTTTGGACAGCCCAGACTCCCTCAAATTTGGAGAAGTTCGGCACAATCAGAGTGACCCAACCCTATTTGCATGAGGTTTTAAAAGAGTTGAGCATGTAGCACTTCTCATTCTAACCTAATGTAAAAAAAGATTGACAATTGCAGAGAAGTTATCTTGGGGTTTGATCTGCCTGGGTGGAAAGATTGAGCCTTTGATTAAGTTTATCGCTCTATAATGAGACCTAAATTAAGGACGGACGAACAAAGGGGATTAGTCCCAAGTTGGTTGCAGTGGCGTGGCTGAGACTTTGAGGGCCCGGTGCGAGATTTTGATTGGGGCCCTAAAAAATCAATATGAAAAAAAATCGAAACATATAATGTAAGTACAAAACAATTTGCCCATAATATCTTGAACACAATCATACAAAAACGTATTATACAAGAATTTATGCATGAACGCACTATTTGCATAACTAATTAACTTAAATATTCAATCATTTGAATTTCGATAAGTATTCATATAACAAATTAAACATGAGATATACAGAGATATAAAAGTTACTCCATAGAACGAAATAAATCTAGAATAAATATGTGTCTACAACAATTCTTGAAGTTAATATGGAATTACTCGGGAGTGGGTTAAAATCCAAATTTTGTAAAAGAGTTGACTTGATAGGATGAATGGATTTAAAGGCACTTTTGAAAGTTGCTTAATAGTTTACATACATTGGGCCGTGACTCAAATATTGGAGTGGCCAAAAAAAAACCCAAAGAGACATTTATGTAAAATGTGATAAAAATTGTTGTGGCAAAGGGATTCGAACCGGAGAAGCTTGTTGCGTTCAGCTCAATCACAGACCAACTAGACAACACTAACTTCTTGTAATAATTTTACACTTTCTCTATATGAGTTTTGTTTCTCTCAGAATTACCAAAAGGGGCCCCAGGGTGAGGAGGCCCGGTGCGGTCGCACCTGCCGCACCCCCTCACCCACGCCCCTGGTTGGTTGTCTCTATATGTATCTCCCGAATCCCTTATATGGTTTTTGTTCAAGTCTTGCAACCCTCCACATCGTGACATCGTGTTGAAGCAACAAAAGAAAAAAAGAACGGAAGTAGAACTAAAATTTACGTTGATTTCTAATCAAATAAGCAATTTTACTTTCTAATCCAATAAGCAATTTTACTTTCTAATCCAAAAACGAGCACATCACATAAATAAAACACTAAAATAACTAACAAAAGTTCCAAATATTACCCTATGCCTCACTTTTTCTTCTAAACTCCAGCCAACCTGATCAGAATAGTCAGAAAAATAGTCTGGGAAGTCTTCATAATTACAGAATCAAATGTCTATTTATCATAACAAAAAATGATTAACAGACAAATTTCCGAAGCACCATATGCCCTTAAAATATGAGATATGCACAAAAGCAAAATGTAAGAAGGTGAAGGTCAATTGCAAGAATGTGACAACATTAGGATTGGGGCTAGTGTTTTCAGAATGGGATGTGTCAGCCAAAAACAGCCTGCAGCAACCCGTTCGAGTGGCCAAATGACATGCTACGGGCTATGGGCTATGGCCCATCGCTAAACACTAGTGAGGGCATAATTCTGGATCAAATTAACATAATCATTGTCAAGTAAGGTTAGGTTATAATCGCCTCATCTTACTTAGTACATTGGACATTGTTGGAATCGGTACTTAGCTCAAAAGCGGTTGGAGTGGTGTGCCACTATTACTAGTGACAGACCAATATGGATTTTACTTTCTTCTCGCTATCTGGTGTGCAATAGATGTCATGGTTTATTTATTTTGCGCAAGTGGTACAAAGGTATTAATCTTGATAATGCCGGTGAAGAAGCAACTCTCCTTCAGATATGCTTCGCACCTACTAAAGGTGCTTATTTAAGATTTAAAAGTTAAAACCAAAGGAGATATTATAATATCTGGAAAAAATCTATAAAATTTAAATTAAGAAAATAAAACTTCATATTGACCACTCAAAGTTGTCATATATCATTTTGTCGGTTTGCATTTATAAATATATCTCCCCATGCCTCAGTTAGTAGTAATATATATCAGAACGTACTAAGACATTCTTGTGTTTTCAGGAAAAACAAAAAGATATTCTTGTGCCTCGTGTGATTCCCTTGGGACTAACTTACTGTTTCTTTTTATAAAAGGACTAATTTACCTACCATGTGCTCTAAATCGTGAGACCTTAGATATCATTAAATGTAATCTTAAAGAATATCTTTTACCTCAAGTTAGTATATAGCAATTATAGTAATCCTAAAAGCTATTTCCATTTCAAAATTTCTTACAACTTCTAATGAATCTATTCATCCCCAGCCTAACCACTCGTCCACTATGACTGTTTTTTTTTTGTTGAACTCTATGACTGTTTTTGTTAATAATTTTTTCTTTTCAAAAAATAGTGAAGGCTTTGGTGAGAAGGAACTCATCTACTGTGTTGAATCCGAATGCACCTTTGATAAAAATCTGATATAAAGTTTAAGAAAGTTGGAGACTACACAGCTTGGAGCTCATTTATTCTTTACAGATGAAAAGATCTACTTACTAAATGATTGCATTTGTTTCTTTTTAGTTGCATTTTAATGCTCAAACTGCTACTTTACATTTACGAGATCACAAATAGATCAAGTATTTGTTGTGATCATAGATATTCCCTTCACCTTTGCTTCACGCCTAATTACTCAAGGTGCTTATTTAAGACTTCAAAACAGAAAAGCATTATGCTGAGAGAAATATGAAATCTGAGATCAAATAAATGAGCGTCTATTAGGACCACTCAAAGTGTATATAGATCATTGTGTCCTTTTCTTTCATTCAACATTTTGTCCTTTTAATTTCAACAAAAAAAAACATTTTGTTCTTTTGTTATTTATGTTTATATGTCCCATATCCATTATTATTATGATTTTTTTTTGGTTGAAAGCCATTATTATTATTGTTGATAACTTAATTATTACTTGCAACAAAAAAATAACCTATTTATTAGTACATCAAACATACCAATACATTCTTGTGCCTAGTGTAATTCCCATGTGGTTATTTTACCTAGCATGTGCTCTAAATTATGAGTCAGTTAGATATTATTAAACATAAACTTACGAATACTTCTAATAAAAAAGAAAAACTTACGAATACTATGTTTTAACATAAACTTATATAGTAATCTTGAAAGCTATCTGCAATTTATAAAATTATCATAATGTGAGTCCTGACCACTAAACTTATTTTAAAACTATCAATTTTACGATTAAGTATTCACTAGTCAGTATGAATGTTTTCATTAATATTTTTCTCTTTTCAAAAAAAAAGTCAAGGTTATGATGAGTAGGACCTCATCTCTTGTCTTAAATCTTGAACCGAGTTATGATGAACTTTAGATATAAAATTTAAAAACATTGCGGAGTTCTTCCTTTATTTTCTACAAAAAGGGAAAGTCAAAAGAAAGGAACCTAGGAAATATACCGTAATAGTTAGATAATAGAAAATGATCATCAATTTAGTTGAATACTTATACCCATCTGGCCATCTATTAGCAGAAAATAAGATTGAGTAACTTTTGCTTGATATGATTAGATCGACATTAGTTACAATGGAGATCTCCAACAACACAATACATGACGATGAGTTGTTACACACAAGAACTAATTGAAATAATCTTTTGTTAGGCAGAAATTCATAATCATAAGAAAAAGTGAAAGTTTTTTTTTTGTTGAGAGTAAAAAAAAAATGAAAGTGAAAGACTTCAAATAAATTAGGCAAGTTATCCCTTACAAACGATGGGATATACTTATGAATTGATTGCATTTGCTTCTTTGCTTATCTTAGATTTCTTTTAATGCTCAAACTGCACTCTGCACTCACAAATTCACAAATAATTGATTCTTTTCACAGTGAAAAGGTTTGAACCCAAGTTATGGTTCTCCATGGTTTGTTGGTTCAAGTGCCCCACTGTGATTTGGATGTGATTTTGGTTCCACCTTTTAACATAGCCGTTAACAAGATAAAGCTACTTTCTCATTCTATCCTTTATTTATATTTTCATCCAGGTATTTTGTTTTTCACGTATTGACTATACGTTCGTGGTAGGCGTTGAGTTGTTCATGGATCCGATTTAAAAGTCAAAGTCTTAAATTTTATGTTTCAAGATGGCTAACTTGAGTTTTAAGATTGGGGATTTGGAGCGTTACACTTCATTCCTTTCTTCGTCTTATATATTTGGGATTGGTAGAAGCGCCATTTTCATTTGCTTGAACAGATAGCTTGCGACCTTGCGTGCTACTTCCATTCACAATGTTAACCTTCCACTCTTCTATACCTTATATTTAATGTCCAGTTTTTTCATATTGTGTTTCAAAAATTTGATACATGGCTACCAGCTCACTAAAAGCAACTCTTGCTTTAGTTAGTTGAAAGATCACTAAAAATTAAGAGTATGAGCGGGAAACCGCATTAGAACCACATACATTATATTCATTTAAATGATACAATCTATACAATAAGAACATCTCCAATGCAAAACTTAAAAAAAAAATCTCTATTCATTTTATGTGTCAAGTTCCAATTGAGATTCTCATTCTTATGTGGCGGAAATAGAGAATTTCAACTCTTTTGTGTCTCCAATGCAAAACTCTAACCTTATCTTATTTACTTAAGTGTTGTAGTTATTTTTGTAAAGAAATGATTAGTTATTTAGAAAATATATAGAAGACTCGATTTCTATTGGTTGAAATTCAAATATTGATGAGTTGGACAATTAGAGTGTCCTCTTGAGATATCTCTATTCCACCATCAACACGTCATCTTAGAGATCCAAATAGAGTGTTGCATAGGGGAGAGTTTTCAAGTAAAAACTACTAAAAATCTTATGTGGCACACAGAATTTTTAAGATTGAGTGTTGCATTGGAGATGTTCTGAGGGGGATATTTTTTATACAAACGATGGGAGTAATATATTCTCCTCTTGAATGATAAGACTTAACCTCCCAAATTTATCTCAAAAGGTTGAGATTTTTCTAAACTTATCTCTAATTTTACACAAAAATACATTCTTCTTTATGTTTTATGAAATTCGGACTAAACTCAACCCTAACATTTTTTTCAGTCTAAAATTTGATAGCAATGTCTTTAATCAGACACGGTTTACACTCTGTACTCTCGTTGTTCGTATTACATGAGACAACACTGATCCATCACTATCAATTGAAATTACTAATAAATTGATTGAAGTAAGTTATTTACACACGGATTCCACGTTTGTGTGAAGACAAAATTTGATTATATTCATTTAAATGATACATCATTATTGAAAGCGACAACCAAAGTACAATGCAAGATTTCAGGAAAATAAAATATTAACATTCTGTGACTCACATTCAACAAATTAAAACGCTCATCCCAAAATTCAATAGTGTTCAGTTCTCCTACATCATCAGAAATCACAATACCCCTTCTGATAAAATAGACAAATGTGCGAGGAAAACTCAAGACAATAAATTCTGAAAATACGTTTCAAAATTTATTTCTAACATGTAATGTACTCGCATTCATATCTTTCAACAAAAGAAATATATCCCGTACACATCATTATTATATTCATATCCTATTTATTAGTAATATGTCAGACGTTCAACAAAAAAATAGTAATATGTCAGACTAAATGGAGGCATTCTTGTGCCTCGTGTGATTCCCATGTGACTAATTGACCTAGCATGTGCTCTAAACCATGAGACTTTTTTTTGTTGTTGAAAATAAACCATGAGACTTTTTTTTTTGATGAAGTAATAAACCATGAGACTTGAGATATCAATATTAAACATCTTAAAGAACATCTTTTACCTTAAGTTGGTATATAGCAATTATAGTAATACTAAAAGCTATCCTCATTTTAAAAAATAATGACAATATTTAACGATTCTATTGACCCCCAGCCTGTCATCGCTTATTTTAGAACCACGAGTTTTAGGATTAAGTATTCACTAGTTAGAACGACTGATTTCGTTAATATTTGTTTCTTTTCAAAACATAGTCAAAGCTATGATGAGAAGGACCTCATCTCTCTCACCTTGAATCTTGTACAGTTGAATTAGAATATTTCTCTAGAGAAATTTAGATGTATAGTTTAAGATTATTGTAAAAATTTAGTTCAACGAAAAAAAATATTGTAAAATTCGTTATTCCCTCCATCCAAAACAAAAGGAAATCAGAGAATGTTCAATGATGTTAAATACTAAAACATGATCATCAATTCAGTTGAATACTTGTACCCATGTATTATCGGAGAGAATAACAAGTAAACATTTGCTTAATATGATTAGATTGCCATTAATTAGAATGGAGAGGAACCCCATAATACGCGATCATGAGTCGCACAAGAATTTTTTCTCAATTGAAATAGTTTTTCCTGAAGGATATTCATAAGACAAAATGAGAGTGAATGACTTTGAGTGAGTGAGGCAGTTTATTTCTCATAAAATTAAAAGAAGGGATATACTTACTAATTGGTTGCAATCCCTTCTTTTTATCAGCCTTCGATTTCTTTTATTGCTGAAAATTGCACTTCGCATTTACGAGTTGACGATTAGATCAAATATGTTTTATAATTCATATGATTTTGACATTTTTTTTTGAAAGAATTGACATTTTTGAAAGGATTTCGAAAAAATAGTGGTATCTCACCGTCACTAATGACATAGTTTTAATATACTCATCTTGGATGTACATACTTACAGTTGGACGTATATAGTCTCAGTTCCTTACCTCAAATTTTATATTTTAATTTTCTATCGGATTAGATTGTTAAAACTATAATTCTCGAAGTTCTTCCTTCGTGTTAAAATTTAAATCGCATAAAATATATATTTATTGATGATTTTTCCCGACATTGTACTAAATTCTAAATCCAAAAATGTTATCTAAACATAGACAACTCAATTCATATATTTGATCAAAATTCTTCTAAACTGTGGACTCCTTTTATTTTATTTTTTATTGAAAGGACCCAGACTATAGTTCAACAACAAAAAAAGGACCTAGACTATGGACTCTATTTGCACGTTTAGGATAGAAAGGTGGAAGCTTTAATGCATTATTTTCAAGTACAAATGACAAACTTTTATTGGGTTTTTTCCACTTCATTTCAAACAAAAACAAATTTGGCTCTCCAATCAAGATCTTTACTCAAATAATTGATTCTTTTGACAGCAAAAAACTTTGAACCCAAATAATGGTTCTCTCATCTCTGTGGTTTTTTGGTTCAAGTGTTTCACTCAGAGTAGGACCCCATGTGATTTTAATGTGTTTTTGGTTCCACCTTTTAATATCACCATTAACAAAATATAGCTACTTTCTCAATCTAACTCTCTCATTCTCTCACTGGTCCCCCTACCACTCTTTTATATTCATTCCTCAAAATCTAACTCTTTTCATTCCTTCACACTTTCAAAACCAGAAATTTCAGCAAATTCTTTTAGATTCTTGAACCACTACTGAGCTTTCTTTAATTAGCCAAAACCCATGTTTTCTTTTTTAATCTTTTAAATCATGGTTTATTGGTTTTAAATTGCAGGAATAAATGTTCCTACCTTCCAAAAACTAGTATTCAATATGGGGGTTTCTTCAAAGATGGTGAATTATCATAAAAAGTGGTTTTGTTTGTGAAATTTGAGTGGGTTTTGCTCTGGGTTTTTGGTTGTGAGTTTGAACTTGCAAATTTGAAGTGTTTGAGAGAACTAGTTAAGCTTTTGGGGTATGGCTAGTTGGTCCCAAAATCAGGAAGGAGTAGAACAAAATCACCTAAATCAACAGCTTGCTGTAGCTGTGAGAAGCATCCAGTGGAGCTATGCAATATTCTGGTCTATCTCAACTAAAGATCAAGGGTATACTTTCTTTATATGTTTACCTTTTCACTTTCTTTTTTTGAGTGTTTTTTGCTTCTTAAGTTTAATTTCTGCAACTACTTTTAGATTAGTTGAGATTAGGGCATAAGTGTTTGTGGGAGTTTAACTTACCCTAAGTTAAGTTCTAATTCGGCGTTTTAGATTAAAATGTGATTACTATATTTGTGCAGTATAATCTGATAAACATCAGAGTTTTATCACTAGGGTTTTGCTTTCTTTTTTTTGTTGAAACATTAGGATTTTGCTTCATTGTTTGAACTTGATGTATTACAAGACCAATTTAGGGATGAGTTGAAAGGTCATATGACATTACTAATACATTATCTTGGTTATGAGATTCCCAGTTGCCCATGTGGGACTATTCTTATATGACCCCTCACGTATGGTTTTCATTGAGCGTAACATGCGTCTTTTCGTTGAGTGATGTGGAGCACGAGTAACCGTCGGACCTATCATGTGTTAGCCTAGCTCTGGTGCCATATTAAGTTTATGAACATCTATGTGTGACTATTCTCACAATAACCTTCTGGATAACATCTTCAGCCCGGCCCCCATCTTCTAGTTTGATTTCATTTTTCGGAGTTTGATTTCATTTTTCTAGGTTCTTAATGGTTTTTATCGAAGTTTTCTTCAAACTACATGTTGTTCTTTCTATGAATATTTTATTGTCAAGATGTAATATTGTACATGGGTATGGGCTTCTGAATTAGGGGCTTGGAATGGGGTGCTGGTTACTACAATGGAGATATAAAGACAAGGAAAACACTTCAGCCCATGGAATTCAATGCAAATCAATATGGTTTACAGAGGAGCGAACAATTAAGGGATTTATACAAGTCTCTGTCAATAGGTGAAAGCACTCAACAACCAAGGAGGCCTTCGGCTTCGTTGTCTCCTGAAGATCTTTCAGATGCGGAGTGGTATTACTTAGTTTGCATGTCTTTCACATTCACTCCTGGTCAAGGGTATGTATGTCGATATGTTCTTCGAGATGAACTTTCACAACTATGGATTTTTGTAAAATCTGTTTAAATGTTGTCGATATGTTCTAAGATAGTGTTAAATACATTTTGTCTTCACCATTACCAGGTTACCAGGTAAAGCATTAGCGAGTGGTCAACACATTTGGCTATCTAATGCTCATCGATCAGATAACAAAGTTTTCATTCGTTCTCTGCTTGCTAAGGTTTGGATCATGTTTTACTGGTTCGAAACTCTGCTCGAATTGTTCTATCTGAAAACTGACTTTTTCTCTTCTTTTTGTCTAATTTGCTCCCTGCCGAATTATTGGACTGAAATCAATTATCACCACCCTTAGAGCGCGTCTATTCAGGTAAGACGACCCCTCTTCGAACTTGAACTGTAATCATGTGTCTATGAAGTTTATATAAAATACCCTATCGAGGTATCTGACATTCAAGTTCGGTAATCTTATATGAAATTCACATCTATTAGCCCTATGGAATCAGTGAAACCAAATCCTACCCTCAAGGGGATACCTAGTTTCTGTCCGCCTATAGCAGTCCATACTCCATAGTAGACTTAACTGCAATGACCCTAAAAGTAGCTGACCTAACAGCTTTAACCAAGACAGCAATACATCTTTAAACCCAATAAGCACATCTAGATACTTCTTTGGTGGCAGTCCATTCGGCTGCCCAAGGATGCCCCATACATCATGAACTGTGCATGTAGGCCATGTAAGATTCATCGACTTTAAATGTCCCTAATGGCAAAAAAATTTTGATTCTTTAACTCTAAACCTTCGAAATAATTTTGCATTACGTCGTTCGTTCCCATTGATATTTTTCATTGAAATAATAATAATACATGTTTTATTTTATTTTATTTTAAATCTAGACTGTTCTCTGCTTCCCCTTCTTGGGCGGTGTTATCGAGCTTGGTGTGACTGAATCGGTAACTTCTCACTTCACATTCTTTTTTAATGCATTTTTCGTGTGTAGCGATTATGTCAATTTTTTCTTCTTATTTTTCTGCATGTTTGTCATCTCAAGATCTTGGAAGACCTATCTCTACTTCAACATGTTAAAACTGCGTTACTGGAGTTCAAGAAGCCTACTTGCTCTGAGAAATATGCTTCCCGCCAATATATTGGTGAAAATGACGAAGATGCTATAGGTCTTGAGATTGGTCATGAGATTCAACAAGAGGACGGATCGCTACTCTTATACAATCTTCCTCAACTCGTCCCCGGAGAAATCGAGTTTAATCAGAATGGCAAAGTAAGCACAAATATCATCGAAGATTTGCTGGTAGATTCTCCTAACAAACAACAAACTGAAGACTCCTATATGATCGAAGATTTGCTGGTAGATTCTCCTAACAAACAACAAACTGAAGACTCCTATATGATGGATGGTATAAATGGCGGCGCTTCTCAAGTTGAAAGCTGGCAATTCATGGATGACGATCTTAGTAATGGCGTACATGGTTCTGTAAATTCGAGCGAGTTACTTTCTCAAACATTTTCTCATCAGAATAAGTCATTCTCTTCTACGAAGATGAACAAATTGAATAATCTTGATGGTCTTGAAGAATGCGATCATACCAAACTTAGCAAATTGGTTCTTGGCACTGACAATGTCCATTATTCAAGAACTCTCTCTGCCATTTTTAAGACTTCGAACTTACTTATCGGGGCTCCGTGTTCTCAAAATGGTAAAAATAAATCTAGCTTTGATAAATGGGAAATGGGTGGCTTAGTGGATCCTCAGAAGGTTCAGAGTCTTCAGACTGGAACACCACAGAAAATGTTAAAGAAAGTTTTATTCGAAGTTGCTTTTATGCACGGTGATTGGTCTTTAAAGTCCGATGGAGATAAGGATGTCAAGAATGGGACTCGGAAACCACAAACAAATTACGATATTAGTTTGTGCAATGAAAAGAGAACCGAGGAACTGAATGAAAAGTTTACTGTTATCAGATCACTGGTTCCTTCTGGAAACAAGGTACGTTAGTACACATCTGGAAAAGAGAGAGAGTCCATATAACCCGACCAATGTAGCATACCACATATGTGGATTGCTTATATGGACATTAAATATCGACACATGTTCGATTGGTTTACTAATGTGGTTGCGATATTTGGTGGACTGCTTAAGAGATACTAAAATTTTTATGGGATTCGTGTTTTATGCAGGTTGACGAAGTATCTCTCCTCGATGACACAATAGACTACTTGAAAGAGCTTGAGAGGAGAGTGGAAGAACTGGAATCTTGCAAGGAACTAACGGAGTTTGAACCGAAGGAGAGGAAATACCCGGACATAGTAGAGAGGACGTCCGATAATTATGGTAAGATCCAAGTTGTCAATGCCAAGAAGACTGTGATAAACAAAAGAAAAGCTTGTGATATCGATGAACTGATGGATTCTGAGCCTAATCGGGCATTACCCAAAGATAGCTTAACAAAGTGTGTTACTGTTGGCATGATCGAGAAAGAGATTTTGATCGAGATATCTTGCCCATGGAAAGAGTGTTTACTTCTTGAAGTTATGGACCTTATTACCGAACTCCACTTGGAAGCTCATTCGGTTCAATCATCTAGCAGCGATGGAGTTCTAACTCTAAACCTCAAATCCAAGGTTTGATCTCAAGTTCGATTCGATCTTCTTTCTCTTGGGTATATGTTGAAAATGTTGACAGTGTGTTTCTTTTGAATGTTTTGCAGTTCAAGGGAGCAGGAATCGCGTCACCAGGATCAATCAAACAAGCAATTCAGAGAGTTATAGGTGTGTTTTGATGATATGTTTCGTAAGCCAAATGGGTTTGCGATGTCTGTACTATTGAACAACTAGTTAGTCATTTCTTCATCTTCGTCTGAAGACCTGTAACACCAAGTATCTTATGAAGAACTAGTCAACCCGATTTCGTGAATGGGTTTCTTCCTTTATCTGAGTTTGGTTTGAATTAGAGGTTTATTGACCTCTGTTAGAATTTAGTATCTGTTTTCCATGATACTTCAAGTTCATGTGTAGTCTACCTAGAATTTGGTGGATGTTTTTTTTTTTGTCGTGCTTTCTTTAGCATTGGATTAATATATTATCGTTTTCCTTAAAAAGAAGATGAACTAACTAATTGATATCGAATTGTAAGAGAGGCGGTTCAATAGTTAATAGTTATTATATAGAGTTATCGGGAGTGCTACATGTACAAAGTCCTTAACAAAATTCTTGACTTAATGACTCATTTTCACTAAAAGACAAATTTATCAAAGTTTGACTTAGATTGGGACCGTTCACTTTGCATTTTGTCAAGAATCTTGTCAAAGATTGTTTGTACATTTAGCATTTCCCTAGAGTTATTTCTTATTTGACCCCCTACTTTGTGACCAGCTTCCTTTTTGGGCTCCTACTTTTCATAAATTCAAATTTTGCCCCCTATTTGCATATAAATGGCGTAACTACTCTTCCTAATTATTTCCCTTCATCGGAAAATTTTCTAGTCGGCGACCTTCATCGGAGAAGACGGAGTGAGGTGGAGGGAGAGAGGTGAGGTGGAAAGAGAGAGGTGAGGTTCAACATATCTCCGACGAAGGGAAACCCCTTAGCCGGAATATTTAGAGAGAGAGAGATGAAAGTTTTTTTTTAAAGTCGTCGGCCGGAAAATTTTCCGGCCGGCGACCTTCGTCGGAGAAGACAAAGTGAGGTGGAGAGAGAGAGGTTAGGTGGAGAGAGAGGTTAGGTTGAGAAAGAGGTGAGGTGGAGAGAGAGAGAGGTGAGGTGGAAATAATTTATTTATTTTAACGTTTTTTTTTTTGAAATTAGGAAGGTAGTTCGTCAGTTGCATAAAAATGGGGGGTTAAATTTAAATTTATGAAAAGTAGGGGGCCAAATAAGAAATAACTCTATTATATTCGACAAATTGAGATTTGCATTGGAGATGCCCTAACTCGTCCCTTTTGTATGTAGGGTTTTGGACATATCCTTCATTGTAAACAACTAGATTTGATGCGCAATATAATTTCATTCCAAATAGTTGAGCGATAAAGAGAGAAATCTCACATAAATACTTAGGTTTCCTTCCGTACTGGTAAACAAATGTAAGTTTTGCTTGTAGAAAGTATTAATACTATCGCTAGCATTACAAAAGGCTCTGAAGTAATCGATTGTACTTATTTTTTCCTTCAGGTGTTAAAAAATGTCCCATATTTGTTCACCCGCAATTTGTTATTGCCATTTCTGTCCCATATTTGTTCACCGACAAAATTTATTACTCGCCATTTCCTTCACGTCTTAAAAGATGTCCCGTATTTATCTAACTAGGCAATTTTACTCCCAAACTGACTATTTTGTCAATAAACTTTAGTTTGTGCTTTTTTCCTTATGCAAACAACTAATTCGTGAAAATTATATTTCACAAAAAAAGAAAAAGGAGTTCGTGAAAATTATAACACATTGTCTGGAAATACAGTATAATTTAAGTTTCTTTCCCTACTTATTGTTAAATTCTACAAAGTATCCCCAACAGAAAATAATACCGCTAGTAGTGTAAAAAGATTATCTTTAATAGTTTCGTATAGTCGTATTCTTTTCGTTCTTCTGTCACGTCTTACATTTTTTCTTCATGCAAATACGCATATGCATCGCGAATGTAGTAACTATTTAGTGAATATGCAAATATGTTTGGAACATGTTCGTTTTTTTACGCAACACAAACTAAATTGCATGAAATTAAACAGTAAAATGCATGACATTATTTGCATTTTGGATTGTTTATAGATTTTATGTTAATATTGTACTCGTGGAGTCGTGGTGCTAAAATGGACTATACACGAAATATTTCCTTAAAATATTCTTTCATTTTCCACTTTTACCCTACTTTTATTTTTTCCTTTCCTCCAAACTCTGTTCTCTGGTTTTATTTACCTTTCTTCCAGATTTCGGCCATCACTTCCTATTCGTTCCCCTCTATAGATTTTAGGGTTGGTCGTTTCATATCCAAAACACAAATAAAACTCCACGATCTTCATCGATTCCTGTAAATCTTCTCTATACACCTTTTTCCCGTCTCATCTATCGACTGCCGACTGGTACTTCTTCACTTCTTCCTGTTTTTTCCTTTTCATTTAACTCTGTTTTCTTATGATGGATCTAACTTTCACAAACCCTAGGTTTCATTGAAAAGAAAGCTTTTACGAATATTTGATTTGTTGGATTGATCAATCTGGTTTAATTTGTTTATTTGATTTTATCTTCTACTTGAATAGGAGAAACGACTGTTGATATAATGCTGATCCAAAAGGATCTAATTTTGTATTGAATTGGTCATATTAGGAATGTTGATTATTGAATTAGTTCGCCTAGTTGATTTGATCCTTTCCTTTGAGCTTGTTATGTGGTAGTTCATTATGTGATCCGTGTTGCTTATGTTTTCTGAATTCAGTCATTTAGATCTTCTCTGTTTTCCGCTTTGAGCTTATATATAAGTTTGATGCTAGGTTGAGTTACTTGAGTATGTGTCTGTGATGAGCTAGAGTTGAATATAAATGTGTAGTTCAGCAAATGCTTGCTTCATATGTTTGAGAATTTCGTTATTTTTTCTTATTGTTTTTTAATGCGTGGGGTTTTGGATGAGAGAAAAGGGTGATCGGATCATGGTTAATTATGTACAAATACAAATGACTAAGGATAATGCAGTCTGGGAATGTCGGCTCTTAACTAGGGAGATACGTACTTCTATGGTGTTAAGAAAACGCCATAGTAAAATAGCTTATGAAGGATAAAGTAGTTTTCTTGGCATTAGAACACTAGGGGCAGTTGAATTTTAACTGAATAAGTTTCCCGCTTTTGCAAATTTTGAGTTCAAGGTGACCTAAGTTCGGTTGTTCAAGCAACAATCTTACTAATGGATGTGGGTACATACATTGTCTATGAGGTGGTCAGAGTTATATCTAGAATAAGTTTTCTTGGAGTAAGTTGTAGAATATGTATTTAACCTGGGGTCAAACGGTGCCTCAATTCTTATCCTTCTCTTTCACATTATAGACTTGAAAACCTGTGGTAAAGCAAAAAAGTGGAGAGTGTGATGTTTCTCTTAATCTGCATGTCATATGCTCAAACTTAGAACTGCCTTTTAGTCTTCCTTTACCAGTAGAGACACACTTTCCATTAAAAATAAAATTGAAGAAGATAGTTCTTATATGAAATTGGAACATAATTCCACATGCAATGGTTTGGGTGATCTGGAAAGAAAGGAAAAATGTGGTTTCCAAAGTAGTGAAGGTAAAAGGAAAGAATATTAATAGAGGCTCTGAAAGGGTTGCTCTATCACTGGAGCAGATACCAGAAATAGGCCAAATTTCACTCTATCTTAAACTTCACTATCTCTTTGGAAGCTGTGTTGCCAACATAGTTCATTTGTTAGGCCAACATCCAAGGCTCAAAGCTTAGTTTTGTAAATCTTTTTTATTAGTATTAATTCAAATAGTTAAAAAAGTTCTTATAAGAAATAGCAGCGTAGTTTACATAAGCTTCATTTCATACGATGATTACCTCCCATTGCGTTTCTTCGTTTGACAAAATAAAGCTTTCATCTACGAAGACTTGGAGGTTGTTCGGTATTTTGATTAATCACATATATTGTAGTTGATTGATTATAATGGTGTTATGACTGTCATCTGTGTCACTTTTATGATATTTATAAATAAAAAATGGATCTGGATCATTTATTGCTTCGGGGTCCTCCTAAAATGACATTTCTATTAGCTTGTTAAAGTTGTTTGTTTCAAGGAAGATGTGTTTAGATTAGGCCACCTCAAGTAGTTGTTTCCAGGGACGTATCTACTTGAGGGCCAGGAGTGGCCCTGGCCCCCCTCACCCATAAACCTCTCCACAACTGCCACATTCAACCTCCATGATAAATCTATCTTTTACTTTATTGGCCCCTCCCCTCTTAAGCCTTAACCCAACAATCCAACCCAAATTCAGTCTAAAACTTAAAGCCCAATTTAAATCTCTATCTACCAATTTAAACCCCTACCACCTAATGACCTAATATTACTCCTTAAATTCCACTGTAAGTTGCCATTATTTCAAGTTTCAATTGTTTTTTAGTTGTTAATTTATATTGATTCCAATTGTAATGATAGATCAATTCAAGTAATCTAAAGTTCTAAACTTTAACCTCTCATTATCTAAAATCGACTGTCTCTCGATTCGTAATTCGAAAGAAGATAAATTTATCAGAGATTTGAAGGAGCGACGACTCCATTTTAATACATCAAAGAAAAAACTAGCACGTATAGTAGTATCTCATTATTTTATTTTATTTTATTTTTGTTAATCCTTGTGGCTTAATTGATATTTTTTCAGTGATAATTTTGAATGGGATTGATACTTTTTTAAGTGGTAGTTTTGAATGGATTAGAATTGATATTTGTGTCTATGATTTATTTTTATATAAATTTTTCAAAAATTCATTGTTAGAATGGTTCGGCCCCACCCTAACAAAATTTCTGGTTCCGTCCCTGGTTGTTTCATTGTAAGCCTTTTATTCTAGTACTTAACTGTCTTCTACTTCCATCCTGAAGGAATGGAAAGGAAATCATGAAGGTACAGTGAGACAAAAAATTGCAGTATTACCAGTGAATATAAATTACGTGCTTTTGTTGGATTTGGAATTTATGGTTGGCGGAACTATTGATGTCTACTACAAAATATTTTCTTCGATTTATGTTAAGCAATAGATTAGTGCTGCTTTGTGATCCACATAGAAGTTCGTAGATGCTTACTGTTCTTTCTTCAGTTTGAAACAGCGGTTACATAGATTGCTTGGAGTCTGCAGATGCTCGTACCAAAACTAAGATCATATAACAATCTAGATATGATGAAGACAGGGCAGAAGATTGTGAAGTCGGAAGAGGGCAATGATTCTGTTGATAATTTCATCAAGCATGCAATAGGAAAAGAATCTGTTCTTTCTTTCTCGCGGGAGAGTGAGAACCCAATTCAATGGCTTCAGTTGCTTAATGCTTTAGACCAACAAGGTACTGCAAACAATAAAAGAGTTAAAAGCTTTATATTATTATAGTTTCAGAAGGGATGACACGTTCACCAGTGTGTCGGTAGTAATTAAAAAAAAAGTGAGTCAAAGGTTTGTTCTAATTTATAATTTAGGTGAAAGGTGATACGTTGAGGGGTCTGTTCACCTCATAAATATATTTAAATCCCTGTCAATGGGGTGTGCGTAGTGCCTCTGGTTTCAGAATAAGCAGGCCTTCGTAGATTATGAAGGCCACTGTTAAGCTTTTAAAAGTCCATGTCAAATGTCATAAGCACCCATTTAGCTGTTGGTAGGTCTTACTTTAGGTTGAAGCTAATGATTCATCAGTTTTGTGCAAACTATTTCCGTTTTGTAGATCTCTCAGGATGGCCATTGTTGTATCCCAAGGTTCAGATGCAAAAGTGCGAGAAATGTACGCGGGAATTTTGCTCGTCTATTAATTACCGAAGACATATACGTGTGCACCGCCGGTCTTTGAACATTGATAAGGTTTTCATTTTATCGCTCTTTAACACTTATCTTACTAGATTATTTCTTGAAATTATAATTCATACTAGCATTTTGCTTATCCTTGTTCATTTTCTCACTTTATACAATTGTTAATGATTGGTCTGGCTAATTCTTGGAAGGAAAACCTATATATGAATTTTCATGAAGTGAATGCACAAACGCAGTTAGTAATTAGCAAGTTGTATGAATATCTGTTTGTTTAGTTGTTTGGTTGCCTGCTGCATGATTTGCTTGATCTCTCTATCATGGTCATAGTTTAGCTGAACATGGATTAGTGAAATGGTGGACCTCTTCAACGTGGCTCAGCGACACCTTCAACTGATACCGGAGATCATGTTATCGCAGAACTATGAACAGAAAAATTGCTTGGAGCTCATCACACATTCACACTCTTCCTATTAGGTTACCAACAGCACCACTTAGGGTGGTTGGGCGGTGAGCCTGCGTATTTTTATGTAGTTTGTGTCCCCATTCTTTAGATATCCCAAAATGGATTGTAGCTCATCACACTCTTCCTATTAGGTTACCAACAGCACCACTTAGGGTGGTTGGGCGGTGAGCCTGCGTATTTTTATGTAGTTTGTGTCCCCATTCTTTAGATATTCCAAAATGATGAGCTTTGAAACCTAGATTTTCCTATGTCGTTATAAAGCAGAATGGAAGCAGACAAGTATACCCCGTGCTTTGTTGTATTTTGGTTAACCGATCTATTTCATATTCCTTTTCAGCCTTGATAGAACCTAGTATTACTTATAAAACAACAAACATAATTGCCTAATGCGTAGTTATATTTTGTGATTGGAAAGTCACCATTTTCTTTAATTTTTTCATTGACTAATCAAGCTTCTACTGATCTAATGATATTGTTCTAAGATGGTATGACACCACATGATTCGTCACTAGTTTGTATTGATCCCCTCTGGTTTTGAGTGCTGATGATTACATGTTTTCTAATTTCTAGGACTCTCCTAAGATCAGGGATTTCTTGGGAGCATTTTGGGACAAGGTAATTTCTATTATTTACCTAATTACCTTTTCAATACATCGCTTCTAGGAATATATGATCCCTCTTCATAGAAGTAATTTTTTTTTGCATGCAGCTATCTGTGGAGGAAGCAAAGGAGATTGTATCATTTAAGGATGTCATGTTGGAGGTAATGACCTAATCACTTCTCAATCTTTTATTAGTTTATTATCTTCCAGTGGTAGAAAAAAAGAGAAGTTTTTTCTTCATTTCAAATTTTCAGTAAATGACATGACTAGGATGGATGTGGTTTCCCACTTCTTAAGTCATCAGATTGTGGGTGGGCTGGGGAGTGGAAAGAAAAAGAAGATGAGATATCTACTTTCTTGTTCAGTGAATTGTGCACCATCACGAATGCGTAAGTGAATTGCTACCTCACATGGATACATCTTGGGACTAATAACTGTAATTGCTTCTATAAGTACGTTAATGAGATATCAAGCAAAAATAATCTCAAGATGCTGAAATGGCAGAATGCAGTTCAAGGATCACATACGTTTATGTCAGGGATTTAAGGAACCATTTCATGTGAATCATGTTGCTGCTACCACTTGCACTTTGTGGTTTGAAGTGATGTTGAAGAAGTCAAATGATTTTAGGAGCAGAGTGACATTTTGTTTCTCTGTCGTCTACTTGTCTTTTCCTCCTTTTCATGTCAAAGTTTTTCATTTTTGTTATATGTGCTTTGTTATCCTTCTAAAGCAAGAATTTAAGCTCTTGTTGAATGTCTCTAATTAGCAATGAACTGTAGGAAGTTTCTGGGCCATCAATTGTTAGGGCGTTGACATCAGTTAATCGCAAACCGGGGTATTATTCTTTGCCACAAGTTTATGTTAAGGCTGGTGTAGCGCTACTGGTTAGGCATTTTCTCCATCTTTTAATCGTCTATTTTTATCGTTAACTCTTTCATACACACACATATATATATATATATATATATATATATATATCTTAATGTTGTAATGTATTTTCTTCAGGATCTCATTCAAGGAAGGCAGTCAAGGTTTCCTATATCCTCGAAAGAGTTATTTAGTATCCTCGACGATGCAAGCGAAAAGACATTCTTATGTCCTGGCACAGCTATATCCATGCAAAAATTTATGTTTGATGGTGAACCTGGGAAAATTGGGCTCGAGATGAAAAATCTAACTGCCTGCACTAGTTTCCTAATGGAACAAAATTTGGTATGGGACTTTATTTGACACAATATTCGCTACCTACCAACAATAATTACTAATAACTGTCAACACTTGGTCAGTTAGTTGCCCAAGTGGTTGATAGTGTTGACATAAACTCCAAAATTATGGAGGTCCCAGGTTCAATACCCATAGGAGGTGGAATCCATGGTTTATTGAACTTGGGTTATTAAAGGTATAAATAATGTAGTTAGATGGGCTTTAGGACAGTAGTTTAGTTGGGCTTTAGGCCCATGTGTTTCAAGGTTTAATTCGGCGGTTACCGTGCTTATCACATCTTTGATGTATCAAATGCCATTGTATTGACTTTCATAGTCACTTTCCGAAAAAAAAAAAATATAATTACTAATAACTCATCTTTGCATGTGAATTTGTGGTCATATCCTGGTCAACTGGTGCATCTTTGTCGGTACAATTGCCTCAAAAGAGAACTTCACATCTCCTTTTTAGAGAGCTGTGCTTGAGTCTCTTGCTATCAACAGGATGTATTGCATAATAGCGAATCTATGATTTTGTAATAACTTTTCCTTGAACTGCCGTTATCTAATAAAACTTCAATGCAGGTTAGGGAATGGATTGCCGATAAGGATGCAGAAGCTTTAAGGTGTCAGAAGTTGCTCGTGGAGGAAGAGGAAGCTGCTCAGAGAAGGTAGAGTATTCCTTTTATATCTTGGGGAATCATTCAATTAAAACATACAAAAGACTTGAGGTTTCTTTCGTTTTTCCAACTTTATATATAGGCAGATATTCTTTTTCCCATGTTTAGAAGGTAGTTTAATTTTTGTGGGCGGTGAACATAAATAATATTTTTAAGAATATAGTATTTTGACAAGTATAATCACGAGAAATTGTGCCAATGGGCTTGGTTAAAAAAAGACCTGTTTATATTCTTCTAGGCTGGTGCTTGTGTTAACTATGTGCAACCTATACGCGAACTTGTACAAACCCTATCTGTGCAAAATTGTGCAAACCTTACATAGGGAAGTTGAAGACTGAAAAAGATTTATGGATCATTTTTTGACAAAAGAAAATTTTGGCCTAGGGAGTTTTGGTCATTTTTCCTTGTAATTAAGTAAACGTATTTTGTTAAATTCTCTTATGTTTCTTCAACTTATAAAATCCACTGCATATAAATACACTTCCCTGCAATTCTTATTAAATTTAATGTTCCTCAAAATTCTAATTCTCATAGTAGAGACATGGTATAGTTATTTGGATGAACGGATTACGTTTCTCATTTATGATAGATGTATTAATATTTTATGCTGATAATTTGCTATAACACAGACAAACTGAAATCTTGGAGCGGAAAAGACTGAAGAAGCTTAGGCAGAAAGAGCAAAAAGCTAAGGAGCAAGATGAAGAAGAATCAGGCGTAAAGGAAAGTTCGTCAGATTCGTTGGAGAGTTCACCTTCTGCCGACGACATGTCCATTGCCCAACCTGTCTCCAATTCTAGGTCACACATTCCTGAATCACTCTCAAATATACAACCATTTGTAGAGCCTGGCCATCATTTAAACACAGAAGAAGAAATTGTCAATACCAACATTCACATGGCTTCTGATACTACCATCTCTACTAGTCTTAAGAACTTTGACCATCATCAGGTTCAGCACGGAAATGGTGTCCGACGTCCATTAGTTACTCGGCGACCACAACCGACTTCAAGACGGGGTGAACCAAACGGCTTTCGTACGGGCCTTCAAGTTTCGAAGTTGGGGGCTATAAAGAAACATGAGAATTACAAGGATCATAAGGCTACTACTCTAGCCTATAACCATAAAATCTGGAGCAGGAAAAATAAACTTGAAAATAGAGGTGATTTGATTGTCAGAGAACAGGAAGAACCAAAATATAAATCAGGTCAAGATAATAACTGTGAGTTATTAATAGGCTCAATCTCTGTTACACTTGGAGATTATAGCGGAAGTCGGAATAAGGTTGACTCATGTCCCATGGATCAACCACCACCTAAACAAAACAATAATATTCGAGAGAAGCCTTTGAAACCGGAAGCCTGTCAAACCGGTGTAAACAGATCAATGATGAAACTTTGGCGACCAGTGGGGAGACCCGAAGCTGGAAGCTCCATCACAAGACCAAACGACAAGGAAGCTGAAGGAGATATCTTTGTTACTTCGATGGACGAAAGGTATGTACCTCGTGAAGCTAGCGATGGGTGCTGTGCTTTAAATACTATGGATTCTTCAACTGTGATGGAAGAAGCAGATCGAGGAACGAACAAATTATTCTCCAGTCAAGCTGCAGAGGCATTTCTTGCCCAGCGTAAGTACAACAACCTTCTCTTTTGTTGATTCAGTTTTACTTCTTTTTTTCCTTTCCTTTTGCTTCCTTTCAGGTTCCATTAGAAAGGGTAGCTTCTCTAGGATCCTTGCCCTGTCACTCTTCACACTTGGGTCACTTTCTAATCCTCTTCCTCAATGCTTTTGTTGGTTTTTTTTTTCATCTCATCCTAAGAAAAGAAATCAGGATCACTTATGCAAATTGTTACTCTATGCCCCCAAACCATACCAGTACTGTACTCCTAACTCCCCCTTGCGTACTGCGCACCTGAGTCCTAAACATATTGCAACAAAAAATAGCGTATTGAATAGGTATACCCCTCGGGTACCCGATAATCACAAGGTAGCGTACCTGATACTCGCATGGTAGCATACCAGTAACCGTACCACGTACTGGAGGATCCACTTACCAGGTAACATTGCCCCAAACTCAAAAGACAAAGTTGTAATCCAGACCCATCATCAGTACTTTTCTGTGACCCTTTTGCAAACTAACCCTTTATTTTACCGTATTAACGTTCAACTTATTCGGCTAAGACGTGGATACTCTATATTGACTTCATAGAAAATAGAATTAGCCCGTGTCAGGTGTGATTGATTTGTTAATCATTATGCAGGATGGAAAGAAGCCATTGCTGCAGACCATGTGAAGCTTGTCCTTATCCCTGAGATAGAATCACCAGGTTCCCCCGTGAACCAGGAAAATGCGCATGTAGCAGTGGTCCCACCACCACCTCCATCATCAGATTGCTGCAATACAAATGTCCTTCGCAGTTCCGAGAATCGACTGGGTGGTATGAAGGATATTGGACGCACAAACACTGGGCCCAAGAAATCTGCCAAGTTTAGACCTAAAGCTGAAAGAGGGTATAAGCTCAAGTACATTCCTAAGCAAAGAAATGGGATCGTGGAAGGAAAATGAAAATGAGGAAGGAGAGAGATAGAGTTTTACAGTTACACCAAATGTGCATTGTCACAACAACCATCGATATTCTTAGCAGAGGTTCCAGTTTTAGCTAAGGTCTTCTGTTTCAGAAGAAAGAAAAAACAGAGAAGGAAAAAATAAGATGATTCAGAGGGAAATTTACAAATCCTGTAGATGCTATTTTTTTATAATTCTATGGTCTCTGTGTGAGAAAGAGAGAAGCTTGGGTCTTCTTGATTTTGATTTGTCATGGAAAGTTTTGTAGTAACAATTTTGAATTTTTTTACTTGAATGTTTTCTCAGAGCACATTTTGTGCTTAAAATTGAAGGTTTTAGATATATTGAGAAAGTTCAAAACAGAAGAAGACAAAAGCTCAAGATAGATCAAGAAGCACAAATGCCTCGTTAAGTTTTATGGTCGAGTAATATCTTAGTTGTGTTGAGATTTGAGGATGAGTTTTGTGCTAAAATTGTGATATTTCTCATTCTGAGTTGCTAAAACACTCAGGGAAATTGTTGTAAGCAGGTGGCTTTTAAGTATGATTTTGTCCATCGTTCATTGACTCGAGCACTCTATAGGTAGAGTCAGCTTTTAATTAGGTATATAAGAATTATGTTTACCTCTCTATCTTCTCTTACATCTTAAGTACGGGCATCTACACTGGTTGGAGGCAATTCAAGTTGACATGGACCTTGTTGGCATCAACATCTCTAAGCAAATCCACCACCAGTACATTGATCTGAGTGATATATTCATCATTAAGTTGTGGTTTTGCTTGTTTTAACAAGAAGATAACTAATGGGTAATGACAGATCAGGTGTTTGTTTGAAAAGACAAATGCTTAAAGTTTTTAAGATCAAGTGCTAATAAAATTGCCCGTTCACAATACTTTCCCCAGGTGCCTTCAACAACGCCCTCAAAACAATAGTCTTTTATATATATATTTTTTATTTTGAATTTGATTACTTCATTGATTTGGCAAAGTCAAGATGAATTACGATAAGAAGTTTAAAGAAGAATAAAGCACAAAGAAGTAATCCTATGCCCACTACCTATGAAGAAGGAGGCGTTTTAGTTTCTATGTGACTTTAGTGGTTTCCCCACTTCATGAGTTCATGACCCATTACCACCATACGGTTCCCTTGGTTGAGTAACTAACTTTGAGTGGGTCAAAGTTTGTAACCATTTCCCCACCACGGACTAGAGTGATCGGAGAACTTCCATCGGTCGGGATCCTTCTCCCATTTTCAGTCCAGCATCTTCCTTTATGAAACCAGAAGCTTGATTTTGAACATGATGAGTTTGAACATGAACAAAGAACCATACCGAATCAAAATCATGTTCAATCGGAAGTTTGTCTTTTTCACATCTTTCGACCAAGATTGTATCCTCCCTTATGATCCATGGGACTTTACATGTTACTGAATCCACTTCTTTAGAGATTTCTAGATTTGCAAGGAATTGAATATATGCGACCTCTGTAAATGTATATGGATATAGGAGATTCAACACACCTCTGTAAATGAAGAGAGTTGTGAGTTGTTGGAGAAGCTTCAAATAGTTGTCCATGACCAAACACTAAAACCGGAAGAAACACGAAAGTAACCAAAATAGATCCTATAGATCAACAAAAACAGGCTCTAAAGACCAACAAAGATAATAACATATATTAGAACAAAAAGAAAGAAATCCGGCGAAGGGAGGACCCTTCGCCGGACCTCCCTTCGCAGTCCTCCATTCGCCGGAGAAGCAACAAAAATCGGAAAGATTTACTCTAAAAACAGTTACAAGTTTTCTAGAGAGAGAAAGAGTTTCTTTCCAATAATCTTATATCTTAAACTAGTAACAAACGTTAGAAAACTCGTAGCAAACATTAGAAAATTTATTGTATCCCCCCAATCTGAGATGTTTGAGTTGGCGATAATTGAATTATGGGACGTTTAGCAAACTTGATTTTTATGCTATCACACAATAATATTTACATTCAAACAAAATGGTGAATTGCAATGACAATAACAAGTTTTTTTGTGACCAGTATGACTCTTATTTCTCTAATTTTTTTTTTATTTTGTCGAAACACTGATCCTATTTATACGTATAGAATTTTTTAAAAATTCTCAAAAAGTCATCTGGGAAATGTGGAGCTCCTCATTAAATGGTTGACATATTTGCTCTTGTTGTTTACTTCTTGGGAGTAAATGAAGATAGTAAGCAAACTGTACGGACAATAGATCTATTGAGTACGGACAAACACTTAACCGATAACTTTGGTAGTTTGATCTAGGGGTGGGAATTGGGCGGGTATGGGCGCCCATGGGCACTTGAAGCATCGGGCTGGGCGGGTCGGGCACAAAACTTCAATGGCTATTAGGGTAAGCGGGTTAATCGGGCGGGCAATTTTGAAATTTGCCTTGTCCATTACCCGCCCAAGCCCATTAAGAAGCTCGGGTAATTCGGGTATGGACGGGCGGGTAGCGGGTAATCTCGTGACTTGAAAATTTTCACTTTTTCTTCTCCTTTTATAAAATCTCCAAACACCTTTCCTGATTCTAAAGAGACAATGTGAGATTAAAACTAGACATTATTTGTATTGTTCCTTTTAGGAATTTAATCTCACATTGAAAACTAATGAAGAATTCTCATGAGATATAATAAAACTTATCCCACTCTTTGTTCCCTCAAAGCCAAAGACTACTTCAGTATTCAACTAGGAATTCTCTTGAGCCAATGGAAATGCATTGGGTTCGTGTGATTGCCCTTAAACATATTGTTTACCATCTCAACTAAGCCTAGCAACATGGACGGTTGGGCTTCATCAACTCATAAAGTTGATGTAATTTGGTTGGTTATCATTGGGTGAGCTTAAGTGGGTGCGGGCATGGGCGGGTGCGCGGGTAGAGGTTTTAACCCATGCCCGCCCACCAAAATTTGGCGGGCTGGGCGGGTTGTGCCCGAGACGGGCGCGGGCGTCCATGGTCCTCGTTGGGCTCGGGTGCCCGTGGGCGGGTTCGGGCTTATGGGCAAAATTCCCACCCCTAGTTTGATCATTTAAAATTACAAAAACCCTAAAACCGCAGGAGAGAGAGAGAGAGAGAGAGAGAGAGAGGAAACAAATACTAATACTCTAACAGATAACAACAACAGATTACTACTTAGTTTTTTAAATAATAATCAAGATCGGCAAAAGAAAATGATACAATTCTGAAATCAAAATTCAATTAAAAAAATAAAGGAGGAACCTTTCTGTGGTTTTGACTTTCTTCATTTCCTTCCTTGCAACTTCCCCTAACCTTCTTCTGTTTTGATGCACCCACAAAATTACCTTCATTTCTAGAGAGAGAAACAAGCTTTAATTTGATGGATTCATGGAGGATTCTGTTACGGCTACTGTTAATTTCATGTTTAGTTATACTGTTCTCGATTCAGACTGTGTTTGGTGGAGACATAGTTCATGAAGATGATAAGGCTCCAAAGAAGCCTGGTTGTGAGAATAACTTCGTTTTGGTAATTACTTACCTAATTTTCTCTTTTACCCATTTCTTAACTCTGTCTTTTCGAATTTGGGTATCTTTTATTTCACCCAATTTCACTCTCTACAGTGTTTTCTAATTCTTACTTGTTAGGGTTTCTCTATTTTCCCCCTATTTGAATCATAAAAATTAGCTATTATTCTGTCACTCTGAGTGGCTTTAGAACTTCAAAATTGATATCAAATATTAGCTGATTGTTCTACAAGCTTGGTACTTATAAGTTTTCACTTTCTTGACATATTAGGGCAGCTCAATTAATTAGAGAATATACAGAAGTATAATTAGAAAAGAGGAATTATTTATGTCCTAAATGCCATCCACAATTCAGACTTGGTTTCTAATGCCAATTTGATGGTTCTTAATTTTGTAATATTTTTCTTTCTACTTTGAATTTCGTCGAAAGTCCCTCAATTGATTTGTGATTCTTTTTTCTTTTCCTTTTCTGCTTTTGGCTTCTCAATACTATGTTTATGCTGTCATCTGGTTTTGATAGGTTAAAATCCAGACATGGATTAACGGAATGGAACGAGATGAGTTTGTTGGTGTCGGTGCTAGATTCGGCACTACCATGGAGTCTAAGGAGAAACACGCAAATCATACTAAGCTTACTCTTTCTGACCCTCCTGATTGTTGTAGTAAACCCAAGAATAAGGTACTCAAACATATACATAACTTGAAAGTGTATCGAGCATGTTGTTCTTATTGATAGACTAAAAGAATACTGCTTTTGCTTTAGCTTGCTGGAGAAATCATTTTGGTTCGTCGTGGTAAATGCAAATTCACAACCAAGGCAAATGTTGCTCAAGCTGCTGGGGCTTCTGGCATCCTCATCATAAATAACGAGAAAGGTATTTGAATGTCCTTCCTTTTACCACAGAACCAGTAAACTACATTATTAGTCCAAATTTCTGAATGGAAGAGCATGCAAAATGCCTAAAAGATCAAACACTTGAATGTCATAAGCACAAAGTACTAGTAGATTTTTTTTTCATGTATTACCTATAGTGACATATTGAACTTAATTTGGTTAAATCTATGAGAAAATCAAAAGTTTATCTCCTTAACCAAAAAGCAATTTACCATAAAACTTTTCAATAACTTCACCACTCAGTGTATTTTACATGCCTTACCATTGCTAATTCTTGTCACGTTTTGCAGCACTGTACAAGATGGTATGTGAGCGCAACGAAACAGATCTTGATATACACATACCTGCCGTCATGCTACCACAAGATGCTGGTGATATTTTGGAGAAAAGTTTGAAAAATTACTCTGCAGGTAAAATTTATTTCCCTTCGTTAACTATTTTTGGAAGTACACGATCTCGGGTATGCTATTTCGGCATGCTACTGTTAACTACTTTTACTTTTATATCCAAATCCCTTTTTGACAACCCGAGTTTTTTCAGTTGATGTGCAGCTTTTCTCCCCACAGCGTCCACTGGTGGATATAGCAGAAGTATTTTTATGGCTTATGGCAGTCGGTACCATCTTATGCTCATCTTATTGGTCTGCATGGAGTGCCAGAGAAGCAGCTATAGAGCAAGATAAGATATTAAAGGTCATCCTTTTTATCTCTCTTTTTTTTCTTGTAATTTTCGTCTCATTTATGTTAAACCTACCTATGCAAAAGGTGGGTTGTTTCCTTTGTGGATTATGTTTCTTGTTAGTGAACTACTCTCTCTCCTCTCCCTCTCTCAATCACTGAGAGATACTATTATTTTTGTTGGTTCATGTAGGATGCTTCGTATGATTATGTAAATGTGGAGGACACAGGTTCAGGTGGCATAGTAGACATCAACATGACATCTGCAATTCTGTTTGTTGTGATTGCTTCGGGCTTCTTGGTTATGCTTTACAAACTCATGTCTTACTGGTTTATTGAACTTCTGGTTGTTCTTTTCTGCATTGGTGGTGTAGAGGTATGTTCTTCCCATCTAATGTTCATACTCTTTGGTTAATCATCTCTTTTATGTTCTTAGTCATCCACAATGAACTTTGACATTTTTACTCAGGGCCTACAAACTTGCCTAGTTGCTTTCTTAATGAGGTACACTGACCTCCTCTTCTGTTACTCCGCATTTTCCTCAGTTATTATAGAAACTGTTAACCAGCTATTATTATTACTTCACCAGTGATAACTTAATTGATAGGCCTTTTATGGAGTTTTAATTGAAAGGAGTTTTAATTGATACTCTATTGTAAATCATCTATATTCATGTGATAGTTAACATTAACATCATTGCCGTTTATTTTTGCCGTCATTCCTCAAAATGGGGTCTAATGGGTAAATCTCTGGCCTTGTTTCCGATATTGCACCAATATAAATAGGACCAAACATGCTACTTTCTCCTTACCCCATTTCATGTGAAAATAGACATTCGAAGTAAAAGGTTGAGAATACCTCTTGTGTTAAAGAGTCTTTGCAGAATTCCCAACTATGGTAGCTGTAAAGAGGGAATGCATACGGGCACCACGTTTTATCTCCAATACATTGTCAGGGGCAGGCCCACGTTGGGGCCTGTGAGAGCACGTACCCTCACAGCCTAAAGGTGGACTTCTAAAGACTTCAAGCCTTTGAGTAAAGGCTAACTTTAGAGGAACCCCAATTTATGCCCAAAGTTCCTAATCGTTGCTTTGAGTTCTTTCACGTGACTCACGTTAAAGTGAAACTAACTTAGGTCTGATTCCAATTTCCCCAATTTGTGACCAACTGAAATATCAGCGGGCCTCCAAATTGTTATCAAGTAGAAAATTTAGCCCCCCTATATATTTAATTGGCAAAATTAACACCCAGATGAATATATTTGTCATCGAAGTGTTAGATTTATTTTTGTTCTTACAAACTTACCTCCGATCTTAACTAGTTTGAATTCTACCTTTGGAAAGTGAAAGAACAAAGTGGCCGATTGAATACATTTTTATGTAATGTTACTATAATGTGCCCCCACAAGGAAATATATCTGGGTTGTATATCTTAATCAACTTGTATAAAAGGATCCAAGTTTTCCAATTTGTATTGATGTGGTTGGGATCCTATTTTTGTGATCATGGGGAATCCCAGCGCTTAATACTACATCTGAGATTATATGTCAGTTTGATTTAAAACTGAAGTCAGACCAGTGCTTCTACTTTTAAAGGTTTTCCCTCAGATTATAAAGAAATATTAGTGTTGTGAAATGTTAAGAATGGGCTGAGATATGAGTTTTTCAGGTGGTTTAAGTCTGCTGCAGAATCGTTTATTAAAGTTCCATTCTTCGGAGCTGTTTCATATCTCACCTTAGCAGTTTCTCCATTTTGCATAGCCTTTGCTGTTGTTTGGGCAGTTTATCGACGCGTCTCGTTTGCCTGGATAGGTCAAGATATCCTTGTAAGAATTGGGATTCTTTACTCATTTTATTTTCCCTTAACTGGCTTTACTGTTCACTTCATTTTGTGATTTCTGTTACACTCTACTCAAAGGGTTGAGAATGCTGGTTGTGATCCTTGTACTTCCCCTTCCATTTGACCTATTTGGACGAACTCATGGATTTGGAATGCTAATCGACCAGTGTATATGTTGCGCATTATCTGATGATTCTCACTTTAATTTATTTATTTAATAATATGTTAGTTAACGTGATGAAAATGCGGTAGAAGTTTCTAGAGCGGTTTAGTTTTATAATAAGCAATTAGAATAATAATAATAATAGTAAATTTTGAACTAATACTTACATTAACATTCTTCGAAAACGAAAGAAACTAAGTCTAACTTAAAAAATTTGTACTAGGAGCTCTTTATACTGATAATTCTAACTAAAAGAGTTCAAAATTACAAAACTAGTAAAAGGATTCCTTTAACAGCAAGTACGCAAATTTTGAAAACTAAAATAAAAAGTTCATCCTAAATAAATTACAAAGAGTTAGCACTAAGTAATGTCTAAAAGAATGATTTAAAGAAGAAAAGGAAGTTCTTTAATCAATAGTTGTTACCGATCCTTACAAGTGCCCCTTAGGTTTGATTCACATCATAACATGTGAGGCATAAAACTGTAGTGGTGGTTTTGTTTTCGAATTGGTTCGAAGTAGTTACTAGTTGGCTTGTTCATATGTGATTCACTTCAGTGAACCTCGTACCTGGGAAACTGATGTTTTTGATAAACAAAATCAACAAAAGTCTCGTTGTTTTGTAAAGAAGTAAATTGCCAAATGGAATTTTGTTTATAGAAGAGTTGTTCTAAATGTCCTTATCTGTAGGAAATTTTGGTACTATACTAGTATGGATGTAAAACCGGAACTCCGTTTCACATGATGCCAGTAACGCTATATCGCTCAAATAATATTTTCATTGCTTGAAATTTGTCTTTCTTTTCTTTCAGGGCATTGCATTGATAGTTACAGTTCTTCAGATTGTTCGTGTACCCAATCTTAAGGTGACCGTTCTACCTCAGATTATGTTATTGATTTTTATATTGACAATATGTTGCCGTTTGATGGATTTTAATGAGGTTTTCTTATGGTTTGTACTTTGTAATGGGCTAACCGGTGATTCCCTTTCTATTTTACATCTATGCCTTCTATAATGGTGGAATTTTAACCACTCAATTTGTTCATCATTTAGAAACCCAAAATAATAGTGCAAAATCCCAAGTACCCAAGTTTAATCAAAAGATTAGGTGACCGATATTCCATCACCTTAGCTTGCATCTAGATTGGAATTTTCGCTACGTGAAACCTATATTTCTTATTCGCACGGGGATCTGTGGTTTCTTGGTTTGCTTAAAACGACTCATTATCTATGGATCCTTTACTTTCTCGTCCTATAAAATCTTCCTTGTTAACCTTAATACCGATGCTTGAATATGTTTTTCTTCTTAGAACAGTTGATGGGGCTACTCAAGTGAAAGACTAATATTTTCTTTAGGTATTAGTAGATATATTCTTTTAGATGCTTTCTAATGCTTATTGGGTGACTCAGGTGGGATCTGTGCTTCTCAGTTGTGCCTTCTTCTATGATATCTTTTGGGTATTTATCTCCAAAAGATGGTTTAATGAAAGTGTGATGATTGTGGTAAGTATTTCGAAGACTTGACTCTGTATTTGCCTCAAGAAGCAACTTGATCTGAAAGACAAAGCAGTTTTACGGATTGAACATTGCACAATTTGTAGGTTGCACGTGGTGATAAAAGTGGGGAGGATGGTATTCCTATGTTACTTAAAATCCCACGGATGTTCGATCCTTGGGGTGGTTACAGCATCATCGGATTCGGCGATATCCTTTTACCAGGATTACTAATCGCGTTTTCGTTGAGGTTGGATTGATACTCGTCACACTTTATTTGCATACCCATCACCCTTTTGTTGTTTCTGGCGTTCCTCTCTGTATAACTCGCATTTCGTATACGAGTTTTGTAAAACTGGGTTGTATTCCAGTTATCTTTGGTACTCAATGACACATTTATTGTGAAATTGACTTCCTTTTCGTCAATAGTCTGTATTTTTTTTTTGAATAATATGATTGAATTAAAGAAAAGGAGAAGAATATACAAACCCCTGGGGGCTACAAAGGGGAAGGAACAGTAAAACATTGAAATGAAGGACTCCCATTATGTTTTCCGCTGTTCTCGACTTATCGGAGAAGATGATTTCGTTCCTAGCGCTCCATATAGCCCAATAGTCTGAAAGATCTCATTTCTGAGAGAGACATAACCCAATTTCTCCATTTTCTAGGATTTTTTCTGCCCCTTGTTTTAGAAAATGATTTGGCACAGAACCTTTTTTTTTCAGAAATAGCCTATTGTAAATGGTGTTGTTTTATTCAAGAAAAGATTAAATGTTGTGACCAGTTTGGCTGATTTTAAATCAATTTAACATTGCAGGTATGATTGGCTTTCAAATAAGACTCTTCGAGCTGGATATTTTCTTTGGGCAATGAGCGCTTACGGTCTTGGTACGATTAATCCGCCCATTTTCTCATCAGATAAGATACAATCAGTATTCTTGTAAATTTTTCGATCTATATTCTTATTTTCGTCAAGGGAACTTCCATAATGAGTAGAAAAATTAGGTATACGTGTGGATAGTGATATCTGTCATTCCGTCCCAACTAGTAATCCGGTTTATTTCTGCAAATATTTCAATTGACAGAGTCAAAACTATACTTTTTCCGTGGTAACACTTTCAAATAAACAATATTTTGCAGGACTTCTTATCACGTACGTTGCTTTAAATTTGATGGATGGACACGGTCAACCGGCTCTTCTCTACATCGTTCCATTCACGCTTGGTAATTAGTTCCTTTTGCTTCCTCTTCTGTCTATTTTTGTTTGCTTATTTATTAGAGCAATTATGGCGTAGAAGTCAATCCAAGCCTAGTTCCCATGTCTATCTCGAAATAGCCTCTCAATTGTAGCAAGTTCGGAAAACCCTTTCCCACTTTCGGCTTGATACATACAAACAACGAAATGTAGAATTACAAAGTATTACTGGTTATTACATTTACATGCTAGTAATGAGAACGAGAAAAAGGCGACCTTATTGTTTCTTCAATGGTGGATGCAGGGACGTTGTTAACGTTGGCGAAGAAGAGAGGTGATCTTAAAAATCTATGGAGCAGGGGTGTACCAGTTAGGCACTGTCCACATTTCCAACTCCAACCCACCATCGAAACAGAACCACAAGAACAACTTCAACAACAACAACAAGACAAGTGAAAAACAAAATGACGAGACCTGTACCTGCATTTTGTAATCTTTTCTTTTTTACTAACACTTACCCAGTATAGTAGCACTTGTAGGAAAATCACATGAGGAAGGGATCCACAGAACAAAACAACTGTAATAGCATACTGTAGTTTATATTAACGCTTCTGTTTTAAGTGGAAATTGATAAAAAATCTGTTGATATCCAGAAGAAAAGATCTGATTTGTGAAGAGGATGATGAATCGAAGTAGGTTGGGTATGGAATTGAAATGATATGAGCTAGAGGGAATGGAGGTAGCTTTCGCTCTTTTATACGGAAGATTAGCAAACAAAACAGAGCTTAGGACTATGACAAACTTGGACGAATCTTTTTTTTTTCCTGCCGAAAGTTGGGTGATTTTTTTGTTAAGATGTTCCTTAAATTTAATCAGAGAGTTGGTTAATTTTTGTGGATTCACATTAAAATTGGACAGGTTTTCATATGGATTTTAAATATATTTATGGTGGCTTTATTGTGAAGCTGCTAATTGTCCTGTCTGCCCTCTGAACTCTGGTTTTGGCTTTGTTGGCCACCACCATCACCAGCAGCACCACCACCACCACCACCAGAAAACCATGTCATTTAACATTTGTTCAATGATCTTTCTCGCAACAAGAAGACCACTGCACCACACCAAATGTTTACAAGTGAAATCAATTAGTCGAGCTAATTGATTTTCACTGGCCCACACTATGCAGCAAGCTATGAACCATCCTGGATCTGTGAGAGCAGACTATCTCTTAATGATGATTGGAACCATGAAAAATAAATAAATAGTATTCATTTGGTTCTTAACATTTATGTTTCTTATTCATTTAAAACAATCCTTATACCACCAACTCCCCAATGCAAGGAATTGACCCAAACCCTAACTCCTCAAATGAAAATGACAGCCTAAATAATGAATCGATGCACCTCCATCCCATAGACACAACACTCCGTTTACCGGCTAAAAGACTAGGTATTTAAAAGACCTGTATCTCCCTTTTCCTCTCACCATACATAGGTTGCTCTGGGATCAAAAACTTCACTGCCATGCAAGTACTGGAAGAGAAGGGGTAAAAAGAGAAGCATACACAAATTTCTGCAACAACATTGAATCTCTTCTTGGTGACATATCGGCATTCTCAATAAGTGTCGTCATGTTCGAATCATTGAGCCAATCGAAAGCAACAGAGAACCGCAGATTTATCTCGGGTCTGAACCTGTCAATGTCATGAACAGATGTAAGAAATATTGGTAAGGAACAATGAGACAAACAATTAAAACTCCTCATTGTCGGTATTTCCAAGCGGATATAGGACTCATACTTGGGTATCTCCTGAAGGAACCGTTGCCATTTATAGAAATTGGAAGACGTCTTCCTTCTAGACATAAAATCTCCTTCTTTCTTTCAGGCCAGTCTGAATTCAGTCTCCTGGCGAAGTCCTCCACCTCCCTGCAGTCAATAGATCACATAACCTATACTTCAAAGAAATTTACTGGAAGACATAGATAGCAAGATAACTAAACAGTTAGATGTGTATATATGCATGTAGTGGAGCCCTTTGTTCCCCTGTTTGGGTAATTACGCCTTCAACAAGTCTCCGAAGTGCACTCCTGACCTTGGTAATTTACTATACTACAATTTCTCTTTAAACAAATAGCATATATATATATATATATATATATATATATATATATATATATAACTACAAAGCTCACCTATCAAGTTCTTCCTGCATGGCAGGGTCTAGGTCATCATCAATGTCATCATCAAAATCAATTTTAGTGAAGGCATCATCTTCAAGATCTTGCAGATTTGAGGTCTCACTGGAGCTGACGCTTATTTCACCATTTCGGCATACAAGAGGAGCATCTGAGTCCTGATAAATAGAATGACCAATCATGTTAGTATTACCATTTCCATGAGGTAGATATTCGAAGGGGTGCTAGCTACTGCCAATAGTACTCCTTGTGCTCTAAAACTGACGTATCAGATGAAAGTTTACATCTTGAGTTAATTACCTTATTAATTTTTTCATTATTTGAAGAAGGTTCCTTTGACTGATCTTTCCTTCTACGGTTCTTTCTTTTATTCTTAGAAGCCCTGGCTCCCTTTGAGTCTGCAAAAACCGTACTAGTCAATAGAATCCCACAAAAAGAAAATGATAACCGAAATACAAAATAAAATAAGTAACCTTATATGCGATGAGAATCTTTTTCAACAGAAAACAAGATATTCGAGAACCAAGGTTATGTAAATGTTGAATCGCCTCTTGTCATGAGGCACCCCTGAATAATAGATTCTTACTGTCTTCTCAACACTGGCAGCACCAAAGGGTAAACATATAGTAACTACTACCCGTATAGCTAGACCAATACTTAAAACATATAGTAACTACTACCCGTATAGCTAGACCAATACCCTTTTTGACCTCTTGCATTTGATTCCAATGTTTTAAGTATTGGAGTTTACGGGAATGATGAGATGAACCCAGAGAATAAAAAAGGAGGTCAAGAACAGTGTGATGATCTATTATTACTTAAACTGTGGTTAGTATTGCTAATACTCGTACCACAGACTAATATTACACCTAAAATTCGGTGCATTTGTTTTCATTTATCCATTCTAAACTATTAGTCTTTGAAATGAAGGGCCATCTATTGAGCAATGACCATATAAAAAAGTGAAGAAAGGACGTAGACAGGGACAACAGAGAAAACTCAATAATATCTCCTAATTGGTCAAACACAAGCAAATCCTGATTGCGAGCATATGCCGGAAAAAACAGTACATTACGACACTAGATAGACAACCGAGATACAGTTCGCTCTATAATGCCTGTGCACCAAAACTAGCAAACCTTGTACTCCACAAGTTAAAAGAGTGCCCTCTACCTTTTACCAAATATTATCAATCTAGGTGCAATAAAGTAGACAATTTCAAGGAAAACAAAAAGGCCAAAAGAAACACGCACCAGGTAAGCGAAGGCAATGAATGATTTATATCAAAGCACTTACGGAAATTGCATAACAGGAAATTAGGCCGAAGACCCAATTTTAAACTTTTTTTAGTTAAAAGGACAAGTTATAATTTTTCCAAAAAATTTATCTTTTTTGTTAAAAACCCAAATATTTGTATTTTGTGTGGTTAAGAACTCAATAGTTTTTGCGAAGCTGTTGCAAGGCGGTTGCAAAGATGTTGCGAAGCTGTCGCAAGGCATTGCAAATTAAAAAAATACTCAGAGAGCTGGAGACTAAAAAAAATTTATTGATCCTTTTGCACCAAATCAAAAAATTTATAGGGAATTTTAACCAAATTCCCCATTAGAAGTAGTGAACAAACATCAACTTTTAGGACAGACACAAAAATATTGCTGAAATAAAAATGTTCCTTTCAGCCTAGCATGCAAAGTACCGACATTTTGTAGGTGCAATAATTTACAGCTAAAAAGCAAAATCACACTAATTACTTCAGAAAGCATAAATATTGAGGTATAATACAGAGATAGAGAAAGTTAAGATAGAAATACCTCCGCCGACACCATTAATAAATGACAAGAGATCATCAACTGAGCGATCGTCCACACGTTCTTCTTCAACCTCAACATTCTGTAGAAATGGAAGACAAAATACATTAACACGCTATTTGTGGCATGAATTTCAAAATGACTGTCAGGGTACCAGCCATTTCATAGTGAATGGTGACAATCCACATAATCTATAGTAGTAAACACAAATGTACTATTTTACCTTTTGTTTCTCCTTCTCTTTTAGTTCTTTCCTCTTTCTCGCATAAAGTCGATTGAGTAGCCTGATCCGTGGGTCATCGGCTATATTTCTAAGAGGCTCCAACTTCTCTTCCTGGAACCAACAAAATCCAAATGAGCAACAATTGAAAGAAAAAACCCAAGTGGAATATAGATAAAATTCAAACACCAAAGACCTCAGTCAGATCATCAGGCAAATGAAACGTCTCGCGTATCTCCTCAGGGGTTTTCCCTTCAATAATGCGGGCAAGTGCACGGCTAGTGAGATCAACCAAAGGCTTCAATTGTAAACTGTCAGCAGCAGATGTCAACTCACACAATTTTTTAGTATCGATCCGGATGAATTTCTCATCAAAAGATTTACGCTCCTGTTAACAAGTACAGTCAAATAATAAAACATAAGTTACCAACCAAATGGGAGTAAGTAAACGAGATTGCCGTTTTTATTTTATTCAAGAAAGTTGTGTATTTTTAGAATAAAATCTCCAATCTGTAAAATGAAATATTTAGCCAAAAAGATACCCAAATGACTCAAACCTTATTAGATCGACCAGGTAATTGATGAAACCGGCAATAATCAAGTATTAAGCTTAAAATAGCGGTAGTGACTCGTTCGGGAAGTAATATTGCATAGTTCTTTGAAGATCCCATGCCACTTTGAAGCACTTCTCGACATATGACGGGGCAAAACATGGCAACCTCTTCTTCTACTTGCTGGATTGATCCATCAGAAGTTTGTAACCAGATATAAGACTTCATGACCTTCAGAAGCATAAAAAAAGATATCCTTTCATAACCATTTTCAATGAAAACCAATACACGAAGAAACTAAAATGCACATAGAAGGTGGGTACATAAACAGACAAAAAGATAAGCAGATAGTGAAAAAAAAGTACGAAAAAAGACCTCCATCTGAGGCTATACAATTCCCTGATCTCATGTCAACTCAACATGACATTGAGCATAAGTAAGGTAAGTATCATCTTTCCACCACATACCCTGAACTTTTACAACAATCTCACACGTTTCTTTCTTGACAATTAAAATTTTCCTATTAGAACAATTAGTAGTGCCACGGGCTTGAGTAATCTAATTGACCAGTAAATAAATATGATATTTTTCTGAAACTTATTGCAATGTTAAGATTAGTCCTTCAAATACAAGCAGCATGAATTTAAGCTCAAGTTATCGATGGTTCAAGACTTCAAGTAACCTGACTTTTAGCATTAAACCACGTCCAAAACCTCGTCTAGGACTCAAAGCTGATAGAAGTGATGGGACTGAAGGAGAGTACTCTGTACTCATATTCAAACAAAAACCAAATACAAGAAAAAGCCTGTCTATCTCCCTCAAGGCATCGTGTCAAATTTGCATCCTCCAATTGAATGAATATAAAAGAAAAAACTAGCATTTCCTTAAGTTACATTTCTCACATACCTCTGGTTTAATTATCGCCATATCACCTTCTAACATTTGATGGTAACCTTTGAAAGCTAGAGATTGTAAAAATAACAAGCTCTAAAAAAGTGAAACAATGCAGCTCCAAGTTCTAATCGCGAGCACACAGAAAGGGAAGCTTCTTTTTTAGAGGATCAAATTTTTAAGTAGATAGATATCTTTCACCAAGCCACCCAAAAAGGAACATTCCCAAATCCCATGAAAGTTCTATAGGCACGTCTTCTCAGGGAAGGTCTTATGATCTGATCAATCTATCCGTACCTAAAGTAGGAAGAAGACCCACAGGAATGCAATCTGAGAAAAGATCATATGTGAGTCATGCACGCAGGTTATAAGGTTCCTCGTCCTTATGAAGATTGCCTACCTATAAAGTAACAAGGAACAAAAAAGTTATCAGATTGGGTCCAAAATCTCGAACCCAAAAGTTCCAACTTGTTGATGCTATTACTAAAACATCCTACAAGAATGTTCTCTAGAGAAAGAGTCTAAGGTAGGACAATCAAGAACGGTGACTTATATAACAAATAAGCACGTGGAAGCATCCTTAGGTCAATCAGAATCAGAAAGAACTAACTGTGGCTGATCACACGTGTGTTCAACCAGGTATATTCTCTAAGCATAGAAATTAGAGTATGATCTTTATTCCTTGACATGCTTCGCTTTTAATTCGCATGGACAAAAATACAATGGATGGTAGTCATGATTTTCCTAAATGAACAACGAATACACTAACACATGAAAGGTGGATAATGATACCATCGACATGGTAAGAGACTTTCATTTGATTGGCCAAATTTGGCACGTTCTTCCTAAAAGGTGCACTTGAGTGACGCTTAACGGCCAAGACGGTTGGTTGAGAAGGGGCTCAGCTTGCTCTGACATAACATACTTGCCCTTTGAACAGTTAAAGCACTTAAGCGAGCACCTTGCTCACCTTTCCTTGCTGAAGAGATTTCCTGGCTGATGTTTTCAAAATCTTTTTTTGTGGATGACTTGATAACTTTGGTGAAATATAGATGATTTCTTAATGGTTTTACAGTAAGTACTTTAATTAGTTGCTGCATTTCCCTGTGCTGAATAATAGAATGCTACTTACAAGTGTCATAGATGCAAACACCATTCCTTTACTTCGCACTCATGCAAGCCAATGTATAAGGAGGACAGTTATCAATGCATGCAATTCAAATCTTACACGAAACTACAACTAACCAAGTAAAATTAAAGTAGAGCAGCCATGGGATGCTCAAAATCAGAAGGTTTAGATTCCATAAATAATATAATATAGGAATATTTATATTTTATGAAGAAGCACGAGATTAATGTAATCACAGAATACCGACAAATACTAAATCAGCAATCCAGCTTCCCAAACGGAATACCGAAATTTCTTAGCCTCAAAGAAGAAATAATGGACAACAAGCGACAAAACCCCGCAAAATCACACCTTTTGCCGGCAAACTGGAAACCATCAAAAACCTCAATTCTAAGTTTCTAACACTGAATCACAACTTAAACTCCTACAAGCATTAGCAATAGAGCGGAGCAACCATTGTATTCCCACTAATTGCAACTCTTCCCAACACTAAAGAGTCATCCTAGATATGAAAGTGGAAGAGCGCAAAGAACAACGGCAAATGCAGAGAAAGAGAGAGATAATTGCACCAAAAATTATAAGAAGGTTAACAACCAAACCTAACCCCAACTACAATTTAATTTTCTTTTTTTGAAGATAAGAAGGTATTGGTTAAATGAAACGAAATTTAAAACGACTACGCAAATATTCGGCCGAGAAAAAGAAAACAAACTACAAAAATTTCAAACAACAAAAACTACATAGTTGCAGTGACAGCCTCCAATTAATAGTAAAATCGATAAGAGGCTTTTGAAGCCCAATGCTTTCATTTGCACCATTATTAGAGCAACAAGAGACAACCCAATTTACTATTGCCCATATCCCCTCTACAACGTTTGAATAATAGCTCTGTTCTTTGCCTTCCAAATACACAAAATCAAAGCTTGAGAGATCAAGAACAGAATTTTCTTTCACTCTTAGAAAGCGATATAGTTTCCGAACTAAAGAAACATTCATTTAGGCTCTTCAGCATAACCCAATAAACTCCAAAAGAATGAAGAAAGAAAAACCACAAAGACCAATCCAGAGGACAATGGGTGTATCCAATTATGAAACTTTCTCTCAATATATCAACAATTAACTCTAAAGATTTCAGCATATACCCATCAACATCAAGCTCACAACATAACAGAAAATCAAAACTAAATTAACCCCTTAATCATCAATTTCATTTCTGACAATACTAATTAATCAAAAAACAATTTTGAACAAACGCTTTAAATATCATAAATGAAAAACACAATACCAATATATGTATATATATAGAGAGAGAGAGAGGAACCTTTTGAATTTTGCAGAGGGTTTGGCGGCGTTCACTTTGAACGAGAATGAGAAAGTTACAGAGAGAATGGGGGAAAATTTGTACAAGAGGGGGTTGGGGAGAATAAGTTAGAAATAACTTAATCTAGGGTTTCGGGGGTTTTGATTGAATCAGGGGAAAATGGCCGCCGTTGTTTAGCTGCTGTTTTCCGTTTAGGTGCGGTTGCTGGAGTCGCTATCTTGCGCATTAAAAAACCTTATACAGTCTCTTTTTTTAGGTTAGTTTTTTTCATTTCTAGTTTTGTGCAATTTTATCATGCCACATGTCAAATTTCTTAGGGCCATTTGTTCTTACAAAATATCAACCAAGATTGGATTTTCTCAAAACTATATTTTCTTAATATTTTTGCATGATATTATGGGGGAAATTTTTTTATAACATATCCACACCAAATGAAATGAAAAAGTTATAAAGATAAATAAATAGGAATCCTTTTTCGGAGTCGAAAATTTGTGCTGGTTCTTTCAAAAAAAAATTTGCGTTGGCTCATATTGTCAAAATTTGGAGTGTATGTTTCGAATTTTGCTTGCTCTCTCTCTTTTTGGATTCTGATTAGTTTTTTTCTCGCAAGAATGTGTTTTAAAGTTTCAGAGAGTTATGTCTCTTTGTGTTTGATAATGTGTTATTTTCTTTCTAAAGTCTGTTCTCGGTAATCTTCTCTTTCTTTCTTTCTTCCCTAGCCACACCAAAAGAGTTAAAAAGACTTTGTCTGAAGAGAATTAGACCTCTCGCCTATTGGGCCAGAGGGGAATAGGGGATCCAACCAGAAACTTTTCAGTGTTAATCAAATAATGGCGGTGGTAATGAAGAGATAGTTGTGGTGTTGAAGAAGAGAGAGAGAGACTGGTTGGGGATTGTTCACCGTATTCATTTTTTATTTGTCATCTTCTAAACTATGATGCGTACTAGTGTTGTTGGGGATTATAAAAGTCTGAATTCCTCAACAACCCTTAGTTGGAGCGGTAAGAGATTTAGTCTTCTGCTCCAGAGCTCGAGAGTTCGAGACACGTGACAATTCAAAAGAAAAATCTGAATTCGATTGGTGTGCCTTTATCCGTGTGAGCTTTGTAAGAAGCTCGTGTGCCCATAACACTTCTCCTTCTATAATGGTTGAGATTATAAGAGGAAGTTCTATGGGCAGTTCAAGTATTGCTCAGCCCAACCAGGTCAAGCTTTAGACTGGACATCTATTTAACAACCATGAAGGTGCCAATAGAGAATGTATATGAAGGATTGAAGATGATCCAGAACACTAATAATCGACCCAGGGCCTTCCTAACACTAGATTTCATTATGGGTCCATCTAATTCCCCCATGTGTTAACCCTTTCCACTTTTAATAGGCCGCGGCTTTGGAGAATAAAAAAAATTCTCCGGGGAATAAAGACTTTTCTTAAAACTAGTCAAATAAGATTGACCTTCAAGGTCTGTTCATGGACAGACCAGATCTCCGGCGAAGGTCTCCCTTCGCCGGAGTGTTAGAGAGAGAGAGAGGAAGAGAGAAAAAAAAAAAAATTTAAGGTCGTCGGCCGGGAAATTTTCCGGCCAGCGACCTTCGCCGGAGAAGATGATGAGGTGGCGAGAAGATGAAGTGGCAGAGAGAACAGATGAGATGGAGGAGAACTGTCAAAAAAATGTATTTTGTATTCCCCATAAAAATTTATTCTTCGGAGAATTTAAAAAAAAATCTGAATTCCCTCGAGAATTTATTCCCCGGAGAATTTTCTTTATTCCCCAAAGTCGCGGCCTTTTAATAAATCAAAATCTAGCATTTTCACACTATTTATGCCGATTTTAAGATTTCTAGCTCGAGGTCATAAGCATATTCCATTTTGTATTGTTAATTTCTATTTAGGCCATATCGTCTAATCTAGAATTTCAATAAGTTATATTTGGTGAAATTTAACCTTTTTTTACGACGAAAAATGAATAGTTGGTAAAAATGATTTGTATTTTCATAACTGTCATAAAATGTTCGAAGACACTCCTACCTTTTAAAGGTCGTACAAACAATTTTACATGTTAGTATTGTTTAACCCTTCCTTAATGCAAAATCAATGAATCATAGAAAATGGAACATATTACTATTGAATTTTACATTTTAGTATTGTAAAAAAAAAAAGTAGAAGGTGGCATTTTTGTCTTTTCTTTGAAAGTGGAACACTATGGCAATGGGGATAGCCGCCTGGGGGCATATAAAGGAGTAGCAAAAAAAAGTTGTCCACTACAATGATTTTAGGTTAACTTTAGACTAAAAAAGAGGGTTAAGTAGGGCCTATCTTTCCTATTCAAATCATATTTGGGCCTCTAAAATCATAAGAAACATGGTCTATGATGAAATTGTGTACATATTGGAATTCCTCCATGTAACTTTATGTTGTTCTTTACACATCATACACACTAGCTTATACATATAGTTTGGAGTTTAGAGTGTAACCTGGCTTCTCAAAAATTATTATATAATGTCAATAGTTGGTAGTCCATGTGGTTCCAAGGTGTTGACATAAACTTCAGAAAGTCATGGAGGTCCCAAGTTCAAATCCCAAAAAGAGGGAATCTTGAGTTATTTGATTTGGGATTATTAGGGTATAAATAATGTAGTTGGGCTTTAGGTCATTGTCTTGTTGAGCTATAGACCCGGTCTTGTTTCAGTTTGAGTTGACAGTTATTGAGCTTATCACATATTTGATGTATCAATGCCAAAATGTAACGACAAACGTTGATCGTAGTCGACTTCCAAAAAAAAGTGGTCGATAAATTTGAATAAACTCTGAAATCTTAGAAGTCTCAAATTCGATTCTTAGAAGAGGTGGATTCCACGGTTTATTGAACTTGGATTATTAAAGTATAAATAATGTAGTTGAACTTTAGACTGTTCCTGTAAGAGTTTAAAATTAGGCGGTTATCATGCTTATCACATCTTTTATGTATCAATGTCATTGTAACGACTATCATAGATCGTAGTCAATTTTTTAAAATAAATAAACAAATAAATTTCTTTGGAATTATTTATCGGAAGAGCACTTTCAGAACCCCTATTATTGGAGCATCTCCAATGCAACACTCAAACTCTAAATCTTAGAGTGCTACTTATAATTTTTTAGAGTTATCTTTCAAATCCATCTCTAATGCAAAACTCAACATGAATCTCTAAAATGAAGTGTGCTCTTGAGGATCTCGAAGTATCACATAAGCAAATCGATTAATTTTATACCAAAATATAGATTTTTAGAGTTTCTCTTGAGTGTTGCATTGGAGAAGGCTTTTAAGGGAGAATTTTTAAACAACCACATAGGAAAGAGACCATTAAGAGATCCACGGGTGAGCATAAATTTTTTAGAATTTTTCTTGAGTCTTGCATCGGAGATGCTCTTACCTTATAATAATTTTTTTACTACAAACTATTGTGGCAAAAAATTATTAAATCTCTAATTCATTGCACAAACTATATAAATTTGACTATTCTTATTTGCAAATTTAGCTATACTACTTTTAAAAGAAAATGAAACCGTTCTTTCCCTCAGAACACTTAACCCACTGAAAATATAATATTAGTGGCACATGCATAAGGTCAATACTTTTTGTTCATTTCCTAATTTTTATATGAAGTGTAATTTTAAAAGTTTATTCGTCTGACACAAGCAGGGGTGGAGCTAGATTTTTACGTTAGTGACGCTAGCCTAAAATTATTACAGAACAAACTTCTACTTACGGCCATATATACTCACAAACAATAATTTAAGGTCAATACTGAACATGTTCTCTTTTGAATTACGATTCTTACACGTATCTTAACTTTGTAACTCAATATAAAATTAGTAATTTGTAAAGTAAACAAAATAAGACATACGAATTGAAGTCCCAAAAGTCTAAGAGAAACTAACTATTATAAATTTAATGTCGATAGCCAAGCCAATGAGTTTACACCTGTAAAATTAGCCAACGTAATTTATAGGCATACAAATCTTACAAATGTACTATATGTTTTTATGTCATTTAGGTTTTGTTATGGTGGCCTTTAGGATGGACTTGATGTATAAATTTCATGTGAAATTAGACTATAATAATGTCTACATAGCCTCCAACTATCATGTTAATGGATATTGGACAATCTCCATTACATTATTCCTCTATTCTTTAATAAGTACATTTTCAAGAAAAAATTGTTGAAATAGTATTTGAAGGAAGAAAGGGTCACAACCAATACTCTTACCAAGGGACAAGGGTTGCCTTGTTATGATCAAAGAGTCTATAAATTATCAGATTTCAGTGTCTATTATTCACAAAATCAGACACCAAAGAGAAAGTCAAAGAGAAAGAGAAAAAGAATGGAGGGAAAAGAAGAGGATGTTAAGTTAGGAGCAAACAAGTATTCAGAGAGGCAACCAATAGGGACATCAGCACAATATGTAAAAGATTATGATGAGCCACCACCAGCTCCATTGTTTGAAGTTGGTGAGCTTCAATCATGGTCATTTTGGAGAGCAGGAATTGCAGAGTTCATTGCTAGTTTTCTCTTTCTTTATATCTCTATTTTAACTGTCATGGGTGTTAGTAGAGCTCCTAATAAATGTGCTTCTGTGGGTATCCAAGGAATTGCTTGGGCTTTTGGGGGTATCATTTTTGTTCTTGTTTACTGTACTGCTGGTATCTCAGGTAACCTAATATATCTCTCTCTCTCTCTCAATTCAAACTTGGGATGGGTTTATTACATATCTAACTATGGGTTCTAGGTAGTTTGATTATCAAAAAAAAAAAAAAAGTTTAAATAACCTGATAACCGGGGTTGAGTCGACTGAGGACTGACAACAGGCAGAGAGGTGATGTGGTCGGCCCAGATTGGTAGGGCATTTTTTAGAGAGAGGGGATGCCCAACCATTCCGGGTCGACAACGTCTGCTTTCGACCTGAGGTCACCAAGATTTTGAAGCTAAACATCAGCTATGTTGTTTATATATCTCTTTTTGTGTACTGAAAACATCAGGTGGTCACATCAACCCAGCAGTTACTTTTGGACTTTTATTGGCAAGGAAGTTGTCTCTAACAAGGGCAGTTTTCTTCATGGTGATGCAATGTCTTGGTGCTACATGTGGTGCTGGTGTTGTTAAAGGCTTCCAACCATCTCAATATGAGAGGTTTGGTGGTGGAGCAAATTTTGTAGCTCCAGGTTACACCATAGGAGATGGTCTTGGTGCTGAAATTATTGGCACTTTTGTTCTTGTTTATACTGTTTTTTCTGCTACTGATGTTAAGAGATGTGCCAGAGACTCTCATGTCCCTGTAAGTAAAGTTTCTTTCTTCTTTCTTGTTTTAATGAGTAAACCGTAAAAGCGATAGAAAATGCCTCAATCACCTGTAGTTTTACTTGGGGTGTTAGTCATAGGACCTTTTCTTATAGTTCCACATCGCTTATAAAACCATCCATAAACTTTAGACCACAGGTGCGAGCTCAAGTTTAGGGAAGTATCAAATTTTTTTGGGTAGACTTGTGCAGTCTTTACCGATATAAAATCCTGTACCCCCGCCCCGTGGAGCTTTGGTCTAGGTGCCAAAACAGAGGCAAATTGGTAATTGTTTGCGCTTGGGTCACTGCAAGTAGTATCCGAGCATCCAACACCTTCCCAGTATATTTGATTTAATTGCTTTTTAAAAATCTCAGTGCTAAATCGATGGCGTCATCAATTCTTTGAGCGAGAGACTCTGTTAATACTTTTGTATTATATTAATAGATATAAAAAAAAAAAAAATCGAAAAACAGGAGAAAAAGGACCACCATTAACCACCTTCTATTATAAAACTCAAATAAGATTTTCGACACAAAAAAAAAAAGGGCCCAACCGGGTTCGAACCGGTGACCTCTTGATCTGCAGTCAAATGCTCTACCACTGAGCTATGGACCCATTTGTGATATTTTTGTCACCAGATTACTTATTACTTTTAAATATTTTCTATTTCATTTTATGACAGATCTTGGCTCCTCTTCCAATTGGGTTTGCAGTGTATCTAGTAATTTTGGCAACCTTACCTATTACTGGAACCAGTATCAACCCTGCTAGAAGTCTTGGTACCGCTCTTATTTACAACAGACACCATGTTTGGGCCGACCATGTAAAACTATCTCTCTCTCCCTCGACTTTACTTTTTCTGAAATATTATATATGTACATATGAATTTCTCACATGAAAAGTCTACTTTATAAGTTAACATTGGCTACGGTGGGATTAAATGTGTCCAGCCTGCTACATATACTTCTTATGTGAGACGTCTGTGTATACAGACAGATTAACGTTTATAGATACAATTTTTTTTTTATTATATTTGTAACTAATACCTTTGATTATACCAAGCTAAATTCATTCCTAATCTTTTTTGGATTTTATTGTGACAGTGGATTTTCTGGGTGGGACCTTTCATTGGAGCTGCCCTAGCTGCATTTTACCACACAATTGTCATTAGAGCTCTCCCCTTCAAGTCTAGAGCTTCACTTTAAATTTGTGTCTGATGTGTAAACTTATATTATTGTTTTTGGTTTATTTTGTTTCATAATGAAGTCTCTCCCTCAATCTCCTAGAGTCTAAGAGAGTGTTCAGAGTACTAAGATGTGTGGATTGTAACGTTTGTAAATTATCTAAGTATTTTTATCTTTTGTGTGAGTACTTTCCCACTGAATCTTTCTTAAACTTGTGGTTGTCGTAAGCTAGTCGGAAGTTACAGTATGATTGTGCAACCTATCTATAATTGTTCAGTTTGGGATTGGCATATGATACCTGCTATTGGAGATCGAAATGTTGATCCAGCCAAAGAGTTTAACATGCTTTGACGAGATATGGGCTCATGTCAATGTCCCTTTAAAAGACTATATACATAAGCTAAAACTCGGTTTGCACATAAGTGTAAGGGCCCTTGTGGTGGGCGGTCTGTGCGGGCGCACGACCAACATCCCCCACCACACGGCCCTAGTCTAGTGCACTTCCCGATTACAAAATCTCACTACAACACTCTCACCGTCACGCTTACCGGACTATTTTGCTCCTACACTCTTTCTTACTCTCTCACGACGAGCCTAGCACATACCAAAGAAACAATTTAAAGGGAGAAAAAGAAAGAAGCTTCCAATTAGATGTCCCAGCAAGCATTTGGTGTCTGGAGGACCTCTCGGTTGCCCAGTCATTCAATTCTTGCCTCACACATTTTTCGTGTTCTGTTTTTTTTTCTAATCAACAAAGAAAGCATGTGAATAGTTCTCGATAGTTATACGTTATTCAAAGTTCATTTCACATGAAACAATATCTAAATATTCAAAAATTAGTTTATATGCATCTCAACTAATCCAAGACTCAAAAAATTTTCTCTATTTAATTAGTTGGGTTTCGTTGACGGGGATAGTTTTGATCTTGTGTTTATGAACTTTGTTTAAGAGAAAATCAGAAGAAGATGTGGTGGTTTGGCAAAAAAGGCCCGTCTGGGTTCTCAGCTTGTAACACAGCTGAGGAAGTCACTCAAGGAATTGATGGAACTGGTTTGACAGCCATCATTACAGGTAAACAGGATATTCTGTTTTTCTGTGAAGAGGACCCTCCCCTTCGCCACTCGCCAGCACAGAGAGAGGGGAGGAAACAGAGGGAGGGAGGAGAGATAGATGGTGGTGGTTGGAGGTGGTGGTGGTGGTGGGAGGAGAGGAAGAAGATGATTTGTTTTTTTTTGTAAGGTTCGTTGGTGATGGAAGTTTGCCACGCACCCTTGTGAAGAGAAGAAGTGGACATGAGTTATTGCAATAACTCTTAGCTTCTTGTCATATTTATACGTTCCGTATTAGTGTTATTGTAGGTGCATCACAAGGTATTGGTGCTGAAACTGCCCGTGTTCTTGCGTTACGTGGAGTACATGTAGTCATGGGAGTTAGGAATACGGACACAGGTAGCGCTGTCAAAGAAGCAATATTGAAGGAAACTTGTACTTCTAAAGTTGATGTAATGAAGCTAGATCTTAGCTCCATGGAATCAGTTAGAAAATTTGCTTCCAAGTTCAATTCTTTGGGTCTTCCTCTAAACATCCTTATGTAAGAAAATCGACAAACGCGAGCTCAATAGTTCCTAGTTTCATGTTAAATAATGTTGAGTCTTTTTGTTAATCCTTGAGTTTTGTTTCCCTTAAGCTAAATTTATAATCAACAACTGATTTTCACCTTCGTTTATCGTAGCAACAATGCAGGAAACACGACCGTCCCATTCAAGCTTTCCCCTGACAATATAGAGATGACATTCGCAATAAATCATATAGGTATACAGAGAGTAAATCGGCTTTCGGATTCATAGAATGAAAGGAGAGTGTTGAATAATAGATCTAACAGACTTTCATCTTTCTTTTTTCAGGTCATTTTCTCTTGACAGATCTTTTGTTAGAGAACATGAAAAGTACTGCTCGTAAAACTGATAGAGAGGGAAGAATTATCAATGTTTCATCTGAAGCTCATCGACTTGCACATGGCAACGAGTTCCGTCTTGACAAAATAAATAATAAATCAGGGTAACACAGTGTTTATACTAATTCTGTTTTACTATCTCGCTTTAAAGATCGAGTTTTTTATGATCTAGTGATTGACTACGTTTAGTCATATGATATGTAATTATCGATAAATTCTTCAAACTGCTAGAAAATAGTACACATCTTAACTTGTCTCTGCGAGTTACAGGTACAATAACTTTCGTGCATATGGACAATCAAAGCTTGCAAATATATTGCACGCTAATGAGCTTGCGAGACGCTTAAAGGTACTCTTTGCTCATTGAGAGAATTTGTCGGTATAATTTTACTGACTGATTTATTATTTATAAAACGTCTTCAGTTTTCTAGGCCTATTTCGGTCATGGTTATGTGTTTCGTTTTATGTATCGGAACAGAAAGATCGGGTGCAAATAACAGCTAATTCACTTCATCCGGGAGCTATAGTGACTACTCTATGGCAGCACACTGGCCTTTTTAGTGGTAAATCACTTGCTATGTCTCTCGTTCAGTCGGTGCGTCTCAATGGAAACCTTATTGTTAAAATCTCCAACGATTTATTTCTTCCGTTTATAACCAAGCCTCTGCTTAATACACCTTGAATTTTCCCAAGCTATTATTAGATTAAGTTTTCGAGTCGTCTCTTTATGTGCAGATTTATGAGTCGATTTTCGTTTAGTACGAAAATCTAGCTAAAAAGTTGTATAATATCAACCATTTTAAAGTTGAGAGAGGGAGAGTTCTCGATCTTTCGTCCATTGATTTTTCCAGATGCAAATCTCGAACTTGTCATATTTTTACTTCTTTCTATCTGTTCCTTTCAAATTGTCTATGTGATTTAGAGTTCATATATATTGATATACGTAGCGTTTTGTAGGTTGGTTTGCTGCAGTCTTTTCTTCTACAATCGGAAAATATGCACTCAAAAATGTTCAGCAGGTTAGTAATTGGTATTAAACGTCTCATGAACTTCTTTTACGAGATAAAACCATTACATTTTTAGTTATCCATTTCTTCTTTTGTTTTATGGGTCATGACTGTTTTAGGGCGCATCAACGACATGCTACTTAGCATTACATCCGAACGTCAAAGGTGTAAGTGGAGAGTATTTTAAAGACAACAACGTATGTGCACCAAGCTCGGAAGCTCACGATGAAGAACTAGCAAAAGAACTGTGGGAATTGAGCATGAATTTGATCCATTAATGAGTTTATGCATTTTAATATTTCATTACTTGTAGATACTATTGCTACCAAATGTGTTGATTTGCAAATTTGATCAGTGTTACTTATTGTTGTATAGCTTGTTTTGTTTGCTTCTCTTGGGGGTTAAATAACAAAAATATTGTCTACGCCGTGGTCAAGTAAGGGTTTCTAATAGCTGAAATAACGCGAAGAGCTACATTTGGTACTCCATAAACCTTAACTAACAGCGCTTTATTTACTTCCTCCGTTCACGCATTTCTTTCTCCGCATCCATCTATCTATGCTGGAAAGAGCGCCTTTACTTAAAACCGGAATGGGGAACCACAAAGTAGGTAGAGCCACTTCGCTTGCTCTTTCTCCTTCCTCTGCCTACCATTTCTTAGGTTAGGTTGTTGTGCGCCACTTCCTCCATCTCAACAGATAAATTTAGTTCAGTTGGCTTACTAATAGAAAGATAACCCCTCGTGAGTCTAATGGATTGGATTAGCCATTCTGATGTGATTTGGGAGGTTGATATGCAATTATTAGACCACATTGTCTAAGAACTTCTAGGCCAGGTTTTGTCGTATGAGAAAATACCATATTAGAGAAAAGATATGCTCCATCAATTGCATAAAATATCATATTCCATAAAAGAATCTCTAATAGAAAATCAGTAATCTAATGTTTCTTCCTGTCAAGGAAATGAAAATTTAGTCCAAAATGTTTATTTTAAAATGGCATCTAATATACACTTAAATCACATGCTGAGATTAATAAAAGCAAAATGGCTAGTGGAATCTGAGAGGTCTCCAATAGGACCAATAATGTTTTCTGAATTCTGAGTTTGTCTTAGAGAGGGAGAAAGGAACAAGGTTTTGAGAAAGAGTAAGAGAGAAGTAGAGAGATGTGGTTGTTTAGCAGAAAAGGTCCATCTGGGTTCTCAGCTTGTAATACAGCTGAAGAAGTAACTCATGGAATTGATGGGTCTGGTCTTACTGCCATTATTACTGGTATAATTTTGATCTGGGTTTCATTCTTTTTCTTATATTGGATTTTGGGTTCATTTAGTTTTCATTGATATGCTTGGAAAAAAACATGAACTAGTGAATTATTAAGTTAATTTGTTCCATATTTTGGGTTGTGGGTCTGAATTGGATTTGTTTACTTCTTGACAAATAAGATTTAATCTGGATTATCTGAAATTTAGGGCTTATTCTTTGTAAAGATCTCTAACTTGTTTATCTTTTAGGGTTCATCGTTTTGGTGCTACTTGTTTTTCTCTGTCTTAATTTGACTAGTTTGTATCTGAATCGTCTGATTTGGAAGGACCGAGAATCAGCCATCCAGACCAGTCAAACATCATGAGTCGGACAAAAATAACATTATGAAATCTGACCCGAGTTATTCAGACCTCAAGTCAGCTTTCAGATCTGACTTAGAAAAATTGTTACTACCTTAGTCTATACTTGGGGTTCATTTCTTGTACAAGAATGAATTATACAATCCAAATGAAGCCCAAATCTCACAAATTTGTGGTGAAGAATGTAGTTAAGGTGTAAAGTTCGAGTCAATCTTCAATTCTTTTCAAATTTTAGTTTTCAGTTTGTTGCTTGTTATTGATGTCATTTAGGTGCATCGAGCGGTATTGGCTCTGAAACTGCACGAGTTCTTGCCTTGCGTGGCGTTCATGTAGTCATGGGAGTCAGGAACACGGCAGCGGGTAAGGATGTCAGAGAAACGATATTAAAGGAAACACCTGCTGCTAAAATTGATATCTTGGAGCTAGATCTTAGCTCCATGGCATCAGTGAGGAAATTTGCTTCTGATTTCATGTCGACAGGTCTTCCATTGAACATCCTTGTGTAAGAAGACTAAAATGCCGACTAGTGTTCTTTCACAATTTCAATTTTCGCATAATGGCTATAAGTTTAGTTTTCTTCATATCACAACAGCAATTTTAATCTTCCTTTCCATTTCAATCATGATTTACAAGATATAAAAAAAAAACTCTATCTTGTTTTGTGGCAGTAACAATGCAGGGATAATGGCAACCCCTTTCAAGCTTTCTCAAGACAATATAGAGCTCCAATTTGCAACAAACCATCTCGGTATGAATCTATTTATTGTGGGGCATGTCTTATTCTCCGCCTATTCTAAATACCTTTTTGTGCCGATAAGAAAATAGTTCTCTATTTTGGCAGGACATTTTCTTTTGACTGAGCTTTTGATACAGACCATGAAAAGTACTGCAAGGCAATGTAACTTGGAAGGAAGAATTATAAATCTTTCATCTGAAGCTCATCGATATTCTTATCGTGAAGGGATTCGTCTTGACAAAATAAACGATGAATCAGGGTAACCCCATGGTTATTAACTCACCTATGTGGCCAAGCAAAAGAGAGGATGTTAATTTTTGTCTTGTCTCTCCAACTTGCAGGTACAGCAGCTTATTGGCATATGGTCAATCAAAACTCGCAAATATATTGCACGCCAATGAACTCGCGAGACTCCTTAAGGTACACTCCTCTCATGTATAATTAGTGTGCATTTACCCGTTTTTTTCACTCTAAATAGACAGACATAATAAATGCTATTCTGGCTCCCTTTGGTATCTGGAGGATTTTGGCACATTTTCACATCCAATTTATGATTTGGTATGTTTATTAAAGTGCTATCAGAAGGACCGATTTTTTTTATTAACCACACAAACTTGACAAAATAGGGTGTAGTATTTGTAGATATAGCTCCGTTTGGCATCCCTATTTATGCCTTGGTGAGTCCTATCATATGAACCACTTTCTACTTAGCTTGTAGAAATTTGACAAAATAGGGCATGCCGGCATGGAAAGCTGTAATTTTTAACATAGCGACAGATATTCACGCCATGTTTTGTCAATTTCATATCTGATAATTAGAAATTGGTTCGCGTATAACACTAAAATTACACCACTAATGCAAAAAATTCCCAGATACAAAACAGCGTCTATGTTTAGAACTCCAAATTTTCATGCCCTATTATGCCAAATTTATATACTCTAACTAGAGAAATTTGCCCGGCAAGATAGCACCCACTAGGGCATAAATGGGGTATGGAAGTTTTTTGCCGAAGTTTCCCTGATACCAAGCGAAGCCTCCATACCAAATAGCAGCAACCCATTTCTACATTGGAGTTTTCAACAGTCTTTTCTTGGCACCATCTCAAAGACTGCAACAGATTAAAGTTTCCTTTGTTTACTTATACCATAGTCCAAATATGTTCACAATCATTGGCAGAACAACAATTGTATTTCTTTGAACAGGAAGAAGGGGTGCAAATAACAGCTAATTCACTTCACCCAGGAGCTATTTTCGTCACCAATCTTTGGCGATCAAACAGCTTTCTTAATGGTAAATCAGTGCTATATTACTATTACCGCTTCTCAAAATACTTCCAGTGAACTTACAGAAATATGAAAGACAGGGACCAGACAAGTTTTTCGCTTTTGTTGAACCCCGCATTACTTAACAATCTGTATGAGGGATATTAGGTTGTAGAAGATAAAATCATGACATATCTATAAGCAACTATACAAACAGGAAAACACAACAAAAGTAGGATAGAACTGAGCAAATCGCGCTCAAGACTGAAGTTCAATCAAACGTATCTGTGACATGCAACATGTGTTGCCAGACGCGAAACCAAGAACTTCTTTCAAATGGACCTGGTTTATATAATCTACTTCAATAGATCATTGACAAGATTGTAGCTATTTATCCTTCCGCGAACCAGAAAAGAAAAATCTACCTGCAGCCTGACCTGTCCTACTAGTGGTTTTGTTGTTTCGCCCGTGTAGAGAAGAGGTACTCTTTCACTTCGTCGATAAGAAGTTTCGTTTTAACCTAAGGATTTAATTTACGGTCATGCCAAATTGTTTTCTCTTTTGTCAACTATAACTCACATGTTTTTTGTTTCCCTATCAAAAAGATTCGAACTGTCTGTTTTGTTCAGAGGTTTGATACTAATACTAAGGGTTTTGGTGATTGGTTTTCATGCAGTATTTGCTTCTACAATTGGAAAGTATATGCTGAAAAGTATTGAGCAGGTTTGTGATGTGCACTGATCATGGGTTTGATCATTAAAAATCCAACAAGCTTTATTAGTTTCGATTCATATGAACAGATTCTCCTATTATTTAATTTCATGTTATTGGTTATTTGTAGGGAGCATCGACAACATGCTACATGGCATTGCACCCAAGTGTTAAAGGCGTAAGCGGGGAGTATTTTAATAACAACAACATAGCCACACCCAACTCACATGCTCAAGATGCAAAATTAGCCAAGAAATTATGGGAGTTTAGCATGAATTTGATCAATCCATAACTCTCACTTATTGGGTCGGATATGGTGGTGCTACCATAATGGCTTCACTGTTGTGGTCGTGGTGGTGGTGGTGGTTGTTTTAGCAGCGGATGTCGTGGCGAGTGGTGTACAATGTGTTCAGGCTCTCTGTTTCTCCTCCAAATCTTGAGCTCCTTTTCTTGTAAAGGAAAAAATTTGTTCTAAACATTTGCTACCTATGTATTTGAAAATATTGAAAGGAAATATAAATTTCAGACCACGCATTTTCTTATGTAAGTTATGTATACAATTGGTGATATATTATTTGTTTATAGGGAAATTTGGTCAAAACTCCCTAAAAAGTTTGAGTTTTGGTTAAAAATGGTTTATCAACTTTTTATAGGCTTCAGCTCCCTATGACATTTTTGTAAATCATCTAGGATAGGTAAAAGACGAAACAGACCTTATTGAAAACCAGATTGCAAAGTTTTGCAAGAGAAACCAAATTGTAAAGTAGTGCAAACCAGATTGCAAAGCTCTACAGCAAAGCAACGCAAACGCGAATGCAAAGCTTTGCAAACCAGTGAAAATCAGTTTGCAAAGCTCTGTAAACCGAATTGCAAAGCAGTGCAAACCAATTTCAAACGCTTCGCAAGCTAAGATTCTAAGGGCAATTTTGACATTAGAAATGGGAGTGCTTTTAGAATTGTCCTTTAAGACTATTTCGAAACTATATATGGGGCCTAAAAAGACAAAAAGATAATTTGTCTTTTTCACAAAAAAAAAAAGAAGAAAAGCCATGGAATCCTAGAATTTCCGTTAATTTATGTAACTGCCAAATCATACTAACTTTATCGGTTAAATCCACACTTAATTTCATCTGGGGGTCGTTGGACACGACTAAATGGACTTTAGGCACTTTTATGACAGCCTTCTGAGTCTTCATACGGACCTTTAGAGACCAAGACGTCTTCAATGATAGCAGATATAACCTTATTCAATTCACGGTGTATTTTCATATCATATATTCACCATATCCACACCATGTAACAATGACTCTTGGAGTTCCATTGAAAGAGAAAAAAAACAATCCTTTGAGTATTTGGAGTTCTATATAATATATATAGAGAGAGAGAGCTAGTAAAATTTTGGTATGTATGTATATATATATATATATATATATATATATAGAGAGAGAGAGAGAGAGAGAGAGAGAGAGAGAGAGAGAGAGAGAGAGATATAGCAAAACGATAACAAGCACAGAAACTCAATTTCAATTTAACTGCAGATGTACATACAAAGAAATCTGGCAATATAAGTTAAATACGTGTGTCTCTCCAACATCAAATGTCAAAAGAAACTTACAGTGCTTGATCGAACAATTACCTGAATTTCATCATCAGCAACATCTATTCTTCGAAGCCACCAGATTCTATACATCTCTGAACATGAAGAAAGAAAGATGATACCAAAATTCTACTAGCTCTCTTTCCAAACATGTTCTTGTTTTTTTTTTCCGGTTGATGATATATGGCGTATACAATATACAGTTCTTTCCGCTACTATCAAATAAATGCTTGTCATTGTTCTGAACTGATCGAATTCGAGGTTTACTGGAAGCATTTTCTCTATATATCCGGGAATGAGATATAATAACAAGATCCCTTACCTCGATTGAGGAATCAAACACTGGGAGACTAATCAGCATGATCTCTTCAGCCATGGCTTCCAAATGACCAACTTTATTCCATAAATTTCGGACTCTGGGCCTTTATTGTACAAATGGGTTCCATTCCCAAATCCACCAATATGAATCCCGATAATATGATTTGTTCATGCAAAGTCATATTCCATTGGTTCGGCCAGGCATTGGAGATCCCGGACTAAGGTCGAGAGATGGGTTTAACTTAACATGATCCCTCAGGAGTTGCTGAGATACACGGTCAGCCAAAACAGACTGTCCGTCGTATAGTTCCCTAGATTCCCCATGAGCAGATCTTCCAAATGGCTTCCCGAGAACTTCGTTATTGGATGCCATTAACTCCCGGAAACCATGAGAACTAGGTTGTACCCGTCTAAAAAGGTCGTGCTTAGATTCGTGATAGGTAGAGTTGTTACCATAGAGATTGTTTTGTGACCTACATATGCTACTTCCAAAGCCTTCAAGACCGTACGTCGACTGCTTCACTTGGGGAAACGGAAGCGCACCATTTCCACCAGTTAGAGGTGTGGACGAACCAGAAGTTGTACGTGGACTGGATATAGGGGAAGGGGACATCCTCCCGTTCATATTTTGCGGCGATCTTGAACGTAAAAGAGGACTTCCAATGGGTGAGACTGGGCATGATATGTTTCGTTGAATTTGGTTATCACTGAAAAACGGAAGAGTAAGGGTAAGAAGATTTATGGCGATTTAGTTATTCCAAATTCTATACTTGCAAGTAGATAGTGCGGATAAGCGCATAAACCCACTCTGACCTTAGTGCTTGACCAGATTTTCCACTGTAACGATATGATGTAAGTCGTTCCGAGTCCAATGCTGAAAGATTTCTTGTATGCGCAGCACCCTGAAAGATGACAATCCACATTAACATTCAAAAGAGGACTAGACAAACGCAGGAGTGGTGAATAAAATATGTGAATAATCCTAGAGAAATTCTATATGCACTTGTGACAAGGCTATAGACACCCCAAGGGCTCCTGACTTTGAAGTCCAGTTTCCACGGTTTCTTAATCTGTAGAAGTCTCCACTCCGTCCAGTGAATTAGGCACCCACTTCACTTGGGTGGCAACAGGCCCAGGTCAAGGCGCTCGGAAGTGCCTTCAGTCCGAAATTAGAGGCGCTCGAGGGTGCCCAATACAATTTCCCTGACACGTATACGAGATGGTAGATAATAACAGAAGTAAGTACTTACCACAGATCTTATCCCATTTGTAACTCCCAGAGGTGGCTCTGAACTCTCACAGCCTGGAACAGGTCTTTCTAACGGAGCAGCATTTTTCACAAAAGGGTGCTGTAAAAGCTGAGCAGCTGTTGGACGATGAAGTGGATTCCTATGCAAACACTGCCTCACGAAATCCTTGCCATCATCGGAGAGATGATCAGGAATCTCAGGAAGTTCTTTACTGTTCCCAATTTTAAACATCGCAGCAACCTTTAGACGAAGGAAACAATAAATATCGATAAGCGAGGACTCTAGAAGAAAAAAACTACCAAAACGAGTATCAACTTGATTTTCAATGCAATATAAAGGACAGTATTTAAGTCTCAGGATTGATGTTAGTATGCTACTGACCCCTTCATATTGGCTCCATGGAGGTTTACTTGTAGCCATCTCCAAAACAGTGCATCCAAGACTCCATATATCAACAGCAAGATTATAACCATTAGAATTTTTTATAACCTGAAAAAACGATACAAGTATGAGAGCTACTCAATAATTACCAAAGGGACCTCAAAATTAAGGATATGTTTTTTTTCGAAATTAAGGATATGTTTGAACTTCAAAAGAAAACATACTGACCTCGGGTGCCATCCAGTAAGGGCTTCCCTTGAAGGATAATGGACATGATTGCCCAGTTATCTGTAGTATCAAAAGGCGAGTTAAGACTACACAGCAAAACAACGAGAAACACCTCATGTGCAAATGCCTTTATCAAGATAAGAAATTCACCATCTAACACTTCCTAAAAAATGCTCTAGAATACAAAATAAAGGAAAATGCATATGAACTTCATTCAAAGTTCAAACAGCTTAGTAGTCAAAGTCCAACTGGTAACAGATTTTGAAGCATATTAGTGGGGTTGAAATCGTTGCTCTCTTATATTTGATGGACAGGTCGACATACATGGAAAAGTTTTACAAATCCAAGTATTTTAACCAATATACTACCCTCAATCATCCAATACTCGTTAGGGGGATCAGAAAAGAACTTGTCAAAGAGTTGATGACAAAAAAGAAATCAACAGTACTGTGACCAAAATATTGGTAGGGTATATTCCCGGAGAAAGGGAAGAACCTTTGCTGCAAGCAGTAAGAGCGCTAATATGATATACAAGAAAATTCAAACATGCATTACCAAAATGAAGCAGATGTGAACACTTACATGCTTTGCCATCCCAAAATCCGCCAGTTTCACCCGGCCATTGGGGTCTACTAGTATATTTGCTCCTTTGATATCCCTGAAAGAAAAAATGGCATAATCATGACCTCCGGGCTCGAAAGCTCTATTAGGTGCATACGTTGCTAAATCGTATTATTTCTAAAAATTAGAAGGTAAGATACACTCACCTATGCACAGTATCTTTAGCATGCAAATATGCTAGCCCTGAAAGGATTTGGTGAGTATAACTACGAATTGCAAGTTCACCGAATTGCCCATAGTCTTGAAGAAGTTTATAGATGGAACCACCAGATACATACTCCAAGTAAATATACAGTTTATCATCCACCTGTCATGAAATATAATTCAAATATCAATTCAAATATCAGAAGACAAAAAACCACAAATGCTCGGAGAACTGACACTCTACTAATTTAAGTGATGAAGTTTCAAAGTAGAGGAAAATAACAGAATAAACACTACATGTTTACTATGTTGAGATCGAAGACCGTACATTAAGAAGCAAAGCATAAATTGTAAGTTATATCAGTGTCCTACAGCATGTGACTTTCAACATTAAATCTTTTATTTTACCACGACTTTCTCCAAGTTTCAATTATAAGATATGAAAGGCCTATTAATTTTTGGGAGATACTTTTTTTCTTTGGACTAATTGGAACTAATGAAATAAAATTTGTACAGTTGCGCAAGCAATCTGTCATGGGCTGAGGCAGAATAGGCTTCTGTTGGCCAACCAACAAAACATTTACGACCTTTGTTTCTATAATTGCCTCCCAAGAGACAGTGAAGTCAAGATAAGAGTAGTACTTCGCCCATTTATCCTCACTACTCCAAAAACACAGAAATATTTCATAGTCTTCTATAATTTTCTAGGAGTTGATCGTGATGCCTTTAAAGATAGCATTGTTTCTGTCTTTCTATACTGCCCAAACCATGGCATGAGGAATTATTCTCCATATCTTCCTTCCCCTTTTAGGTAATGCAACAGTCCCCCAATAAACACACACATCTTGTGTTAGCTGTGGGAGAGAACCCCTAATATTGAAGCTACATAAAAAGAAATGCCAAGCTGCTAAAGCAATGCTGCAATGTATGAGCAGATGAGGACCAGATTCGGTTTCTTTTTTGCACAAACTGCATCAATTCAGCCTCGTGGATATTTCAGGGGGAAAGTTCAAGTCCCTAAAGAAGGCATGTTCATATTTCGAAGAACTACAAATTTAAGGCACAAGTGAATTACAAAAAAGAAGCACAGAGATCATCAGAAGTCAACTCAAGATATACCGTCTCACATCCATAATATTGTACGATGTTCTGATGACGCAAGCGACTGAGTAGAGAAACTTCCTGTTAGAATAGATCCAAAAATAGTAAGTCTAAGAGGAAATTTTTCAAAAACAAAATGAGTTACATTATTTAGAGAAGTGCTCTCTGTTTTGGACAACTTACTTGACCTAACTGCTTTGCACTTTCCTTTGACTTGGCATCATCAGAAAATAGGGTAACCTCCTTCATAGCACACATTTCCCCACTTTCACTATAACCAGAGAGTGATTTAAGAAGGTGTCGCAATTAAGAAACTCATATCTAGAATAGATGGGATCATACCTGTTGAAACCAACATAAACATGTCCGAACGTGCCTCTACCCAGAAGCTTTCCCTTCTTCCAGCGAGAACCAGCCGTTGTTGGATTCTCTGCCCTGCCAGGACTTCGTGGAAGTGAAGAGGGTGTTGCCGCTGAACTTGAAGGAGAATAGGGAGATGAATTAGAAGGGGGAAGTGGCAAACGGTGGCTCTGTTGTTTCCCGTCATCAGGCCAGTTCACCGATGCCTCTGCGGCGGCGCCACCAGCCCGCGGATGCAGAGGAGTCACAGCACCACTATGGATTCGCGAACTCGGTCCAGGACTTGTCATCCTAGGGCTAGGTATTGGGGAACACTCAGGGCTACCCCTGCTGTGGGGCCAAAAGAACTGTCCTATGGCATCACCTCCCATCGAATTGTGTCCAGAATTATGACCAGAACCTGGACTTGAGCAGTGACCAGATCCAATAAGAGAAATATCAAAAGGTTTTCCAGCCCAGAAAACAGCAGAGTTTGCAATTTGCTCATTTCTCCTAGGACTTCTAGAAGGACTTGACAATGAACTATCAGGAGCACTTGCGAAAGGACTATGTGGAGGAATCTGCAATGTAGGCGCATAATTGCTTAAGGGGCCCCGTCTAGGCGATGTTGAGAGTGGTTTATGATTGAAGACTAAATTAGCTGGTCTTAGTGACTCTCTCAGGTTCTTTCCAGTGGTGGTAGGAGTCTGGTCCTTGTGCAATATGATTCTGTAGAGAACGATTACTAGTTAGGAAAATTTTGATAAATACACTCACACAAACACTAACAACTAATACCAAGATCTACGTAAAGCAACGGGCAAGATGTACTACCTTGAAGGGCTATTTGCGACTGTCTTACTCCCGCTTTCTAGATCAGTTGCCTGTGGGCTAAGAAGACGAGAATCAGACGGATCATCACTGTCAGTGGAGCTAGAACTTGAAACAGAAGCAGTGGCAAGATCTCCATCAACATCTGTAACATCAGCTCTGCTTGACATACAACTTGGCCTTGGAAGAGGCAAAAACGATGAGTTTTTGGAAGATTTTTCACATCTTGGTCTTTGAACACTAAGCCCAGAGTCTGTGCGACCTACCCGCGTAGAGGATACCCCAGGAAGTGGAAGAGGTTGTGCTTGTGTCCTGTCAGCAAAACTTTGACACCGTGATACTTTTGTTGAAGGTGAAGTTGACCTTGACGCTGCTCGAGATCGAGATCCCTTTTCTGAAACTATTTCACGACTATGTCTTCGAGATCCTCCTGACCTGACACTACCTTTTTCTTTTTCTTCAGATGGAGATTTAAATTTTCTGTGTAATGAGTCAATAAAACTCTCCTTGCTTATTTTCTTCTTTACTTCTTTGGATGAAGATTTGCCCCCCCACCATGAAGGCATGGTTAACTACTTCGTAGTTACTAAAACAAAAGAGTTTGACCTCTAGGTTAAGGTTGTGAGTGACACGGCTCCAGGACAACAATAATTTTTTGATTTGTTATTGTAAGACAGCTAGTAAATACTTGGCCAGGAAACTTCAGGACGAGAAGGTCCGAGTGGTTTATCGGCCTTCCGAACAATAAAGAACTTCTGGTTAATATAGAAACGCAACTCAGCAGAAAATGCTGGTTAACCTGCGAAAAAGTAATATTCGTTAATGTTACCACTACAATCAAGCTGCTATATGTATCAGCTACTTAAACTACATCAGGAACTAATGTGATTGCAGATATATAAAACTTAGTGAGAAAGCAAAAAAGAAAATGTCACCAGTGGGATAAAACCATAAAATGTTTAACAAATATAACATTTGAAGTTTTTAAAACTTAATATCATCTCAGTTCATTTGAGACAAATAACATGCTCACTGACCATGGACTGACGGACATGATTTTTTAACAGAATAACATGATTGGTAACAACATCAACATGTTGAAGTGAAGAAAGGTTAAAAGTTGGAGGTGGAACATCCACGAACCAAGTGAACATGTTCATGAATTTGGAGCTCACCCACACCCTAAATGTGAGATGATGCAAAATTCAAGCACATCTCTTCAACAGTTCTGCTGATCACAAATTTGGGCCTTTTGAGGATCTTCTCAAAACCACGACCATGTTGTTGGTAACTTGGTATGGTCATCTTCCGAACTCCCCTCGGTAAAAGCCTCGTGAATCACCTAATGTTGTTAGAAGCTTACGTCAAAGTATCAAAAAGGATCGTAAGAATTTATTTACTCACATACCGACCGCAAACCGACATCTATAGCAATTGGTTGCGGCAGACACAGAAGAAAGCATGGCCATTCAAAAAGTTGAAGTAACTAAGAGAGGTATGGACTCCATTGCAAAGTCAAACAACAGAGACACCATTGCAACTACTAGCTACCGATGTGTGATTTCACTTAACTTTTTTTACTAGGAAGCAGGAAAGGAACTCTTAACCGAACAGCAAGAACCACATACGCCTAGCATCTGGTTGACACCAAACCCTATGTCATTAGGTTTTTTTCCTCAACAGATATTTGGTTAACATTTTTCTAGTTATGTGGTCTGCATTCTTGCTTCCTCTATGACGGCGGATTATAAGTTCCAACTCGGATTCACATGTTTTGCTCAACTATAATGGGATACAAATAAATCATTTGTTTATTTTCCTCAATACTTGAAAGATATTTGCTTTTAGAAAAATATATCAACAGATTATAACGGAACAATCTCCATACTGGGACAAAATTAGAACTTCCCTTAGGCACCTCTTTCGCTCATAAATCATTTCTCACAAAATCCCTGAGAGAAGAAGTTCAAAACCGTCTTCCCCACATAAATCTATAAGTTTCACTACTAACATATTTTCATCTCTATGTTGTCCTGAGGCGTTTTTTTCACCTAAACAAAAACGTAAACTTGCAGCCATTGTCAATCTCTAGACTCTCAACTCTATCAGTCTACGGTTTCTGATATCAAATTTCTATGAAACCATCCTTTCTGCCATTCTTCATCTTCCTTTGGTATGAAACTACACTTGAAAGATAATACCAAGAAAAATCCCCAAACTTAAAACCATTTCTAGTTGCATAGAATTGTCACTAAAACAAGATCCTATAAGGTATAGAAATCCGAAACCCTATTTCAACACAGATCTACAAATTCAACTACAAATTAGACAAAGAAAACAAAAACAACTTAATTCACAGATACAAAAGTTTACTTAAACTCCATTGATTTTAATTCTACTTACCTCAAATGTTCCGTGCCAATAAATCCCCAAAGATACACCACCAAATCACAGCAAACTTGCTGATGCGATTAACAGAACAGTGGGAAGAATGTAAAATTTCCCAAATTGAAGAACCAATCATAGCTGAACAACCATCATAAGAGAAAATTACTCCTTCCGGATCGAACTAACCTACTACAATAATAAAAAAACCTCGTTCAACCACACTGTACCAAATCTCGAATCTTCTGATTTTGAGGGATTTCAAATTTGAATTGAGCTTTCTTCAGAAAACCAAACAATAAAACCCTAGTAAAGTAAAACCGGAAAACAAAAGAGGGGAAATAGAGTAGACGAGATGGGAGTAGAGGAGTATGAGATTCAGAAGTTAGAGAGAGAGAGAGAGGGTGGGAGCCGGAGAAGGATTGAAGAAATTTTAGAGAGAGAAAGAGATAAAAAAATTTTAGAGAGAGAGAGAGTATGTCTGAAGTCTGAGCTGCGAAGAAATGGAGTTGTCGAGTGTTATTTTTAGTAAATAGATTATTAGATAGATAAATGAAAAAGATAATGTTTTGGTGTACTGGGATTAGAGTAAGCTAATATAGTTTTTAATCTTATCCGTTGATCTTGCCTGGCGGCTGACTAGATGATTTAGGAAATAGTGGTATCGAACGGCTGTCAATCACTATTTCTTACTTGTATAAAATCGACGGAGTAAACTCAAAAAATAAAAGCACCAAACAAGAATGAGTGGGAACTCTTGGCAGTACAATATCAAGGTCGATAGATAAACGTGAAACTGGAATTTTTTACGTGCTCCTTTTTGTTTTCTATTACAGTTTATATTCTTACACTCCCTTTACATCTGAGTTGAAGATCATATACAAGCCAAACACCTAATCAAGCCCAACCTACCTATTAGTGGTTGGATAATTTTATTGTTTTTTTAATGTTCACATACACGATTATTTCCACACAATCATTCACACGAGCCACTTCCTCTTTTTCTGTTGTGAAATTCACGCAAACCACTTGCACCCATTTTTTATTTTTTTAAATCACGCCAAATTATATTTCATTTGATACAATCACAAATTTACATGGATATAATTGTTACTCTCTCTGCAAGCTATATGAGAGTTACATAAGAAAAATTTCAGAACTTCGAATGTAAAATACCTCGTGAAGTGAGAGAAATTGACTAAACACAGATGCAAAGATGAAAGATGAAAGGATCCTAAAGATCAAAGATGAAAAGAACCTAAAGGTCACCAAAAAAAACCAAAATTGTCCTCAACCGAGAGAACCACCGTCCCCATAACCGGAAATCGCCGCCCTCACTAAAGAGTCGCCGCCACTCAAGCCACCACCATCTCTTGTTTTCATAGCCACCAAACACAGCAAGACAAACCACCACCATCACTGTCGAACAAGTATCTGAATCCTTTTGTTTAGGCTTCTCCCATTCTCTGACTCTGTCTCTCCCTATATAACCTATAAGAAGAATCTTCAATGAAGAAATCAGTTGATCATCTTCTTCAATCTCATCATCGTCATCTTCTTCATCTGATGCTGAAGATCTCGAATATGTTCCTTCCAGTATGTATTGTATTAATTTACTACAATTTGACATCAAAAGTCAATCCTTCTTCATCAGGCAGTAAGGCGAAACAATAAAGATTAAAAATCTGATTAATCGAAGTAAAAGCGTCATTAATGTTAGTACTTCAATAATTTCCTCATCTCCTTCATTAATAACTTCTTCATCATATGAGATTCATAAGGAACCAGTGGCGTCATTACATGTTATTCATTACTTGAATGATGCAGGGAGATTTTCATGAGATATTCCAAGTATCTTGAATATCTTAAAATCTAGTTATTTTAATAGTATAATATTTTTGTTCGTAGAGAATTATTATTTTTAGCAGTTTTATATTTTTAGGAAACCTTTTAGCTTTTAGATTATAGTATTTTATTTATTTAGAAGTTGTTATTAGAATTTGATTAGGTTTAGGAAACTAGTATTTTATTTATTAGAAATTGTTATTTGAGTTTGATTAGGTTACGGAAACCCTAAGTCTATATAAAGGGAATCTAGTTGTTTTATTCATTCAGTTCAATCAATAAAATTCAAGTATTTTAGTAGTTAATCTTATTAGTTTTGGTTCTATAGTCTTTAGACGGAGTTCTAAGGCTTTTATTAGTTTTCCGCTGCGTCAGTTGGCATCAAGAGCGAGGATTTGCCTGGTTCGATATCATCTACGCGAAGATCACTTTAGAACACATCGATGGATTTGCCAAAGATGCATCTAAAGTTGGTTTAAAAAAAAAAAAAAAAAAAAAAGAAAAACAGATTATTATTAGTATTCTCTATTTTGTTATCAATCAGTCAATATGGAGAATTACTATCATGGTAACAGATTTTCAGTTCAAGTGCACCCACGTAGAGAGTATAATGAGTATAAGATCAACGAAGAGATACCAATTTTCGACGGATATTTAACTATTGAAGAGTTCCTGGATTGGCTAGAGAAGGTTGAACGACAAGTCAATATGTCGACTACTATTCTAAATGAGCAGATAGTTAAAATTATTGCTTCTAGACTTATAGGGAGTGTTGCAGATTGGTGGGATCAATTACAACATCTAAGAATGAGACAAGGAAAGGCACCTATCCAAAATTGGCCGTCTATGAAAGAGAATCTGAGAGAAAGGTTCTTACCTCCTAATTATCAACAATACTTGTTCAGAATATACCTAAACTGTAGACAAGGATTGCGTTCAGTAGGTGAGTACTATGAGGAGTTCTCAAGATTGGCTCAAAGAAATAGTATTGAAAACTTTAGAGAACTTGATAATGTGCTAATAGATCGATTTCTGAACGGATTAAAATTTAGCTTGAGATGTAGTTTGAAAGAAAAGGTGAGGTTAGTTAATTTATGGACGATTCAAGACGCATACAACTTGGCCTTAAAAATTGAAGCTGAGGAACGGGAATATAGGAAGTTTGGATTTCGGAGGGAAGAACAACCTCACTTAACTAAAAAAAAGGTAAAAACAGCTCCCTTAGAGAATGTTGAACCACCACAAATTGTGAGCATAGAAAATTCAAGTAATATTACTCACGAATCAAAATCTAACATTATTGTGTTCACAAATAAGTCTCCTGATATCAATTTACACGGTAAGGAATTTGTTTCTGAAGAAATTATTCAGGAAATTGAGTTAAAGGAAGTGGTTCAACCAATTGAGTCAAAGGAAGTTGTTCAGGAAATTGAGACAACGGACGTTGTTCAAGAAATTGAGACAAAGGAGGCTGTTCAAGAAGTTGAATCAAAGGAAGGTGAAAAACTTCGGAAGTCCGACATTAGTCCAATTGAAGTTCCTTCATACGAAGATTCGTTCTCGGAATTTTGCAAATCAAAAATTGTTTCACATGGATTGATAAGTAATTTTATTGAAAAGTCTTCATCGAAGTTCATAATTTTCAACCACTATACCCGGGATATGTACAAGTTTATTTATGGCGTGAAAAGAGAAATTGAGTCACATTACGGTTATAGAGAGAAATTTTTCTGTGACCTAATAAAATCTTCAGTCAAATCTGAAAGTTTGGTCATTCCTATGCATAGTTCACGAGAAGGATATATCAAGGGAGTACCAATCAAGATAACATTCAAGTCAATCAATAAACTCGAGGCGAGTTTCTTTGAAGTGGAGGAGACTGATACAGGGAGATTTTCATGAGATATTCCAAGTATCTTGGATATCTTAAAATCTTATTATTTCAGTAGTTTAATATTTTTTTCGTAGAGAATTATTATTTTTAGCAGTTTTATATTTTTAGGAAACCTTTTAGGTTTTAGATTCTAGTATTTTATTTATTTAGAAGTTGTTATTAGAATTTGATTAGGTTTAGGAAAGTAGTATTTTATTTATTAGAAATTGTTATTTGAGTTTGATTAGGTTAAGAAAACCCTAAGTCTATATAAAAGGGGATCTAGGAGTTGTTTTATTCATTCAAGTTTATCAATAAAATTCAGTATTTAGTAGTAAATTGTCTTAGTTTCGGTTCTATAGTCTTTAGACGGAGTTCTAAGGCTCTTTTCTGGGTTCTATAAGCATCAAGAGCGAGGTTTCTCCTGGCTTAATGGCAGAAGACGAAGCTAGAAGCACAAACCTCGACGGTGAACGAGGTAACAATGTCATGTGGGCAAAAATTGACGGTTTGAGTCATCAACTAACCCAAGTTATGGAGATGATTAACAACCTGAATGTCAATACAAACCCTAGGCAACCTATTAACAGAGAACGTGTTGAGGGATTCGCCCACAACCAAGTTGTTAATGGAAACGAAGGCAGAGCACAACCACTTCAACAATATGCTGGCAACCAAGAAAATAGAGGTAACTATTATCCTAACCAATTATATACGCGTAGATATTATGATGAATACAAAATCAAGGAAGAAATACCACTCTTCAATGGTTATTTGTCGGTCGAAGAGTTCCTTGATTGGCTACATGAGGTTGAGCGGCAAGTGAATATGTCATATACTGTTCCTGGTGAACAGATGGTAAACATTATTGCTTGTAGACTGAAAGGAAATGCTGCTGTTTGGTGGGATCAGTTACAACGTCAAAGAGTGGGGCAAGGAATGGCTCCAATTCAGAATTGGTCGTCTATGAAAGAAAACCTGAGAGAGAGGTTCTTACCACCAGATTATCAACAACACTTGTTTATGACTTACCAGAATTGTAGACAAGGATTGCGTTCGGTGGGTGAGTACTATGAGGAGTTTTCAAAACTGGCTCAAAGAAACAATGTGGAGAACATTATAGAATATGAAGATGTTGTAGCAAACCGATTTTTAAGCGGATTAAAATTTAGTTTGCGAGAAAAAGTGGGGATAGTTACAGTATGGACTATTCAGGAGGCGTACAACTTGGCCCTAAAAATTGAAGCTGAGGAACGGGAATATAGGAAGTTTGGATTTCGGAGGGAAGAACAACCTCACTTAACTATTAAAAAGGTAAAAACGACTCCCTTAGAGAATGTTGAACCACCACGAATTATCACCATAGACGATTCAAACAATATTGTTCATGAAGCAAAATCCGACGTTATTGTGTTCAAGGATAAGTCTCCTAAAATCAATTTACACAATAAAATAATTAATTCTGAAGAAATTATTCAGGAAATTGAGTTAAAGGAAGTGGTTCAACCAATTGAGTCAAAGGAAGTTGTTCAGGAAATTGAGACAACGGACGTTGTTCAGGAAATTGAGACAAAGGACGTTGTTCAAGAAGCTGAATCAAAGGAAGGTGAAAAGCTTCGGAAGTTAGACATTAGTCCAATTGAAGTTCCTTCATACGAAGACCCGTTCTCAGAATTTTGCGAATCTCAAGTTGTTTCACATGGATTGACAAGTAATTTTATTCGAAAGTCTTCATCGAAGTTCATAATTTTCAATCATTATACTCATGATCTGTACAAGTTTATTTTTTGGGTGAAAAGAGAGCTTGAGTCAAATTACAAATATAGGCAGAAAATATTTTATGGCCTAGTAAAATCGTCAGTCATATCTGAAAGTTTGGTGATTCCTATGCATAGTTCACGAGAAGGATATATCAAGGGACTGTCAATCAAGATAACATTCAAGTCAATTAGTAAACTCGAGGCGAGTTTTTTTGAAGTGGAGGAGACTGATGCAGGGAGATTTTCATGAGATATTCCAAGTATCTTGAATATCTTAAAATCTAGTTATTTTAATAGTATAATATTTTTGTTCGTAGAGAATTATTATTTTTAGCAGTTTTATATTTTTAGGAAACCTTTTAGCTTTTAGATTATAGTATTTTATTTATTTAGAAGTTGTTATTAGAATTTGATTAGGTTTAGGAAACTAGTATTTTATTTATTAGAAATTGTTATTTGAGTGTGATTAGGTTACGGAAACCCTAAGTCTATATAAAGGGAATCTAGTTGTTTTATTCATTCAGTTCAATCAATAAAATTCAAGTATTTTAGTAGTTAATCTTATTAGTTTTGGTTCTATAGTCTTTAGACGGAGTTCTAAGGCTTTTATTAGTTTTCCGCTGCGTCATTGAAGAACAAATCTCTATTGAAAGGAGGAAGGAGAAAACAATCCCTGGTGGAAAACGACCCAAAAAATTCATTTTTGAGGAAGCAATTCTCAATATTGAAGTCCCTAGAAACTATTAATAAAGGGAAAACACATTACAAAGGAAAGATAAACAGGTTCGGGTGAAAGGATGACCCTTCGCCGGAGGAAAAAACTCAGATTTGTGACCGATTTAGGAGAGAGAGACGGTTAGTTGTCTTCCAAAAAGCAAAGTATAAGACATTGCACCCATTTCTATTCTTCCCATACATAATTATTCGACAACTTACATCTGACTTTGGTCCGCATGTTCCTTTCTCTCCAACAAGTTCATTTCTCTCTCGTTAACTCTCTCTTTATAAATGACACTCTAACTCTATTTTATTCGTTCTCACTATATATGTCTATTTTTCTTGTAATTCTCTCTCTCTATATAGGTCTCTCTCATTCACTCTCTCTTTAATGATTTCTCTCTCCGCTCAATGCCTCAATCACCCTCTTTAATAGGAAAAAGAAAACTAGTGTTACATCTATCAGATGATAAATCTATTTATGAATTTGTATAAATGGAACTCTCATAAGATTTCAGTCTTACATATATAGAATGTTCTGATTCCAAGAATTCCCCTAAAAATATGATTCATGGTGCACTCTCATGCACCAAGCACTTCTATAGAATAGGATTCTTACCAACCTCATCTCCTTCCAGAGCGCCAAACATGGCATAAGGGTTACAACAGCATTGGTAGAAACCCATACGTGCCCCAGAATAATGTGGTAGACTCTGGCTCAATAACGGCTCCAAAAATGCAAGAAAACTTATTATTGTTAAATAAAACATCAAAATAACCTGAAAAAACGACGTACAAGCGTAATAAAAACTCCTATGAAAACCACCTCACATCACTTCGGACATGGCCACTAGGTTATCTAGCAGCTCTGGTTCGAATATAGTTTTGAGTTCCTTGCCATCCTTCATGGATAAAATCCTATATGTACTTAGTACAAAGAACTAAAATATCAGAAGAAAAAGAAAAGAGAAAAACAGGAAATGAGTATATATGCATACAGTATCTGTATATAAAACTTAACACATACAAATATCTTACAAAACATTAAGCATCAGATTTATGTCATGTTTTTATCTTGAAAAAAGAACGATTTACTACCCCAGCATTTGAAGCAGAAGAATCATGCACTTACTTTCTTTCTTTGGTCTCTGCTGACTGATTGATCTTCTTTTCGTCATTATCTTTAATGATCCATGGTGACACTGCCTTTTAGTAAAGAACCAGGTCTATGGCCATTTACGAAAACATATTTGATTCGGGAGATTGGGCCCAAGATCCGATTCATCTTCTGCCAAAAGTAAAAAAAAAGTTGTAAATAATACAAACACTTATGCACAAAAGAATCTCCAATAACAAGATTTATACTGAAAAGAAGTAAGAAGAATACTAAAAGATAAACATGGTACATACAATCCTAATGGGTGATTATTCATTTTCTAGTCTTTGACCTACTTGAGTTCTTCACTTATTTAATTCTTAGATTGGTTTTGAACATCTACAGGGTGGGGCACTCGGTGTGTGACGCACAGGCAGGCGTGCCTCTGCCACATGGCCTGGGGCATAACTTGCATAAAAAAACTCACTGGTTCATGGGGACTGTGCAATTCACACAAAGTATCGCATTTCATTATGTTCTTTATCGACGCGAGAGCCGAGATATCCGTTGCCGAGAGGCGTTCGAAGCTCGAATCGCTTAGCCTCCTTTTTATTTATATAACGTGATTAAAGGAGGCTAAGCGATTCGAGCTTCGAACCAACTTATAACATCAAACTTTAGGAGAGTATTTCACCAGAGGCATCCCGTTCGATATTAATTGATTCTGTCGTTAAATTTGTTCATTTGAATTGAAATTATATCTTCATGTCCTTCTCATTTCTCAACCATCTGAGGGCACTAGCAGGAGGATTCCTATTAAAAAAAGGAGTACGCCCTTCATTTAAGGGAATGGCATCTGAATATGTTTGTTTAAGCATAAGATTGTAGGTGCAAACCTTTGCAACAGTTATTTTGTTATGAAAGTTGGAAGGCTAACCAAGATATATGGGTAAGTTTTGATGTTAAAATCAAAGCCTAAGCAAGAGACACAAGACAAAGGCCACCACATTAATATGAAACTATTAAGCATGAACAAGGGGGTTTGCAGTTTAGTATAAAGAATGCAACAGTTGAAAAAATACCTCATCGTTGATTATAGCTTGCCACTTCAAGTGTTGCGATTGCCACCGCTGACCAAGAATGACAAGCCCCATTAAAGCTGCTGCAACAAAAACAGACCAAACTGCATTCGCCTCCTTAGCTTGAGCGAACAAGGAAGCAGCACGTTTCTTCCACCATGCTTCACATGGAAGTCCAGACTCATTGAACTTGTTCTCGTTTGATTGAATTGTAGAATCCAAAGGCGATTCTTGGTTTGACTCCAATGACTCACTAGATTCCGGAATAATAAAGTTCTCATGAGACACATTTGACCCACTTATATCTGCTTCACTGGGAATAGAACTAAAATTGGAGGCCTCTTCGGACTCTGAGGCACGATCAAGTGATATCTTATCCCTTTCTTCGGATCTTTCAGTGGGGCTCTCAACTTCATCCTCAGGGTTGTTATGAGTCTCATCAATATCTAATGGTAGATTTTCGTGTTGGCTAGGAGGAAACACAAAATGTCCCGACATGAACATTGCACGAGATATTTCATCATCATCTGTATCCAACATGTTACCATGACTATCATTTGACTCGAGAGTTTCAGGACCAGGAGCAGCAGCATACGTTGATGCTGTAAGAGACACAACTTCCCACTCACGGCTGGAAGTTCCCTGGCTACCCTTCTCGTCGTCCATTTTCAAAGACCTAATGTCCCTACAAAGAAAAATTCCCAATCAATTATCTGAAGTAAGTTAGGAAGGTGAAACAAAAATAAATAGATACAATAAATTTAATAAACCAACAGAAGAAGAATGAACTAATCATTAACTATCTTCTCTATATGGCAAAACCATCTTGTCAGTCAAGATCATCGATGACCAGACAAAACACTTCAGAATTACATAAAACTATAAAAGAACACTTGGGGGGCTTCATGAAATAGGTACAATCAATTAATAAACCAATAGTGAGTCATTGATCATCAGTTACTATTTATCGTATAATCATGACCTCAACAAAAAAAAAAAACACAACACCCTATGCCCTAATCTACTAAAAATGTTTACCATTCGCAACAACCATTTGTATGTCATAAATGTCAAGAAAAAGCTCTGACTTTGTTTTTTGGACAAACAATAGTCTGGATTTTATAAAGCTGTCGTTTAGCTTATAAGTTATTCAAAACCGAAACTTTATCTTCAATACAAATTCATCCTTACTATCAAAACCCATTTCAGTAAAAGAACAATTCATGAAGGGCAACTAAACAAATACATAAAACCCAATCACTGAATTCACAATTACAATCCTAGACCATGAATTTTCGAAGATGTGAGATAATTTTAGATCTAGAAGAAGGGTTTACAGGTGAAGAATGACCCAAATAGAGTAAAGATGATCCATCAATCTACAAGATACAGAAAAACGACTAAAAGCTCAACAAAAACACATCCTCAATTCAGAACTACAACATACACAAAAAACCTAACTAGCAACAAAAAAATGAGTAGAATTTTTTTTCCATCATAATCTTCATATACCGTTGATTTAATCAATCAAAATCAAAAATTGAAGAGGGAAAAACCTAAAATCAAAATCTAATAAGAGATAAACAAAAAAATTATACAAAATTAGATCGATCAATTATCTATAAAAACAAGGAAATATAATCAGATCTAATCATTTATCGATACAAACAAAAATTACAACAATCTACTAAGATAATCTTACCAGCAACTTGATGAGATCTCAGAGAAAGGGTGAATATTTTTCTGGATAAACACACGAAATCGAAGGAGAAGAAAAAATTTAGAGAGGAAGAAAATGAATGAGTGAGAAATGGGTTTATATATTTACCGGCTACCCAGTCTTAAGTCGATAACTTTACCGGCTATTAGTCGGTCATATGGGACGTGGCTTTCTCTGTGGGGGGTGTTCCATTGGGATTTTTATGCAAATAATAATAATGGTGGCCAATAGGCGGACAACCATTTTTCTTATATGGACAACTATTTTCGGACCCGATGCGAGTCAACTATGCTTGACTTAGTTGACTTTGATTTAATAAGGGGACAACTCCATAAAGTTTTAAATACTAATAATTAGTAACTTGTGGACTACTAACAAAAATAATAGTTAAATATTGAAAACCTAAACTGTCTTCTTCTTCTTCCTTCTTCTTAGTCTTATTCTTCTTTCTTCACTTCTACTGAAAGTAAACTGTAGTTTCTACTATTTTTTTATCAAACCCTAGAAGGATGAAGAAGACAAAATCTCTTCTTAGTCTTATTCTTCTTTCTTCACTTCTACTAAAAGTAAACTGTAGTTTCTACCATTTTTTTTATCAAATCCTAGAAGGATGAAGAAGACAAAATCTCTTCTTAGTCTTATTCTTCTTTCTTCACTTCTACTGAAAGTAAACTGTAGTTTCTACCATTTTTTTTATCAAACCCTAGATGGATGAAGAAGACAAAATCCCTCAATCTGCACCTGAAGAAGTTTTTTCGGGCGTTTCTATAATAGGCATTAATGACATTGATGAGGTAAAACAAAATATAACTTGCGACGAAAATATGGCAAAAACGGACAATTTTCCAGATTTTCGTAGCAACTTAGCTTCTGTTATGTCGTATTTTCGGAGAAAACCGACGAAAATATTGCATAACAGAAGCTAAGTTGCGACGAAAATCTAGTAAGTTTTCTGATTATGCCTGATTTTCGTCGCAAGTGATGTTCTGATATGCCATATTTTTGCACAACCCGAATTACCAGATTCATCTTCCTCTTCACCATCGTTTTCAGAGTCGGAACCAACAGATCCATCTTCGTCTTCCACATCTTCTCTAATTTTCTCTGCCATCAGTACCATCTTCTTCTTAATGGTTGGTTTTAGAGTTTTAGGGTTCTAACCTTTGTCTTTGGGGAGATTCTACAACAACTCCCTTGCCTTTGTTTGATGCCATAACCACCAATGCTTCTCCAAGGAGTTTCTCTCTCTAGAAATTTAGGTGATGATGAAGAACAAGTAATAGAAGAGATGAAGACTAAACTAACCTAGGGTTTATGGAGAAAGAGAGAGGTCATCAAATAATACATCTGATTCTAAGAGGACTTGAGTGAAAATAATAGAGAGTTGTCCCCTTAGAAACTGATGTCCATATAAAAATTTAATTTTTTTGCGTTGTCCACATAAGATAGTTGTCCATATAGGAAAAACGGTTGTCCGCGTATTGGCCACCATAATAATTTGTGTTCATTTTCAACTTCAACCACCACCCTTTCCTACAGTGGTTGGACACCCAATCCGCAACACAAAAATCAATTCAGGTTCAATCATATGAAAGTGTAAATCCAAGATTTATTAAAATTTGATATAACTAAAGTTAGTATATTAGGCTCTTTAGATGACCTTTAAGATGCTTGGATCTTTCTCTCAGATCGCTCACTCTAACTTTTGGACTAAAACTGACTGGAATTACGATTTCAGTAGACTGAAATTGAAACCCATACGATTTCAGTTCTGAAAAGCAGACGTGATTCCTGAGTGAAACCGTATAAGTTTCATTCGAGAAAGAGTGAGAGATATGAGAGAGGGGGAGAGAGAAAAAAAAGACACCCTAGAGTGAGGAAAAAGGTGATGTGGTAGTCGTGGTTACAAAACTCACATCTTCCTTTTAGAAATTTGTATCACGAAAAATTTTCTTGTATGCCCCAAGTGTCGACCTTATCTTCTTAGTACTCTCTTCCCATCTCCCCTCTTCATATTCCACAACCAGTCGTAGACAAACGACTACTCTCAACAGACAATTTTTTTGTCTCTTGCTTGTCTATATATCCGACAAGGGGAAGGAACCCCTTCACACTTTGTTTTGATTTTACCAGGAGAAGAAGGTCTTGAAAACTAGAAGAAATGTCTAGCAAAGAGTCCCTTACTATTTCGTCGAATAGAGAGATAAGAAAGGAAGAGAGAGAGGGAGAAGATAGAGGAAAGAGGAAAAATTGACGACTAGTTGTAAAAGACAAGGAAAAGAGAGGGGTGAGAGAAAAATATGAAGATGTGGGAGAAAGAAAAAAATAAAAATAAAACTAAAAAATTAAATAGAAGTACGACTTTCTAGTCAAAAGATACAAAAAAAAAATATCATCTGACTATTTAGCATAAACCAGGAGTTAAGTGGAAAATTGATCACAAACGACGGGGTCGAACGAGAAATAACTCTTTGGAATTCATCCTTGTACTGATACACAAATTCCACCTAATAAAGATAGAGGTTTTGTTTACTAACGAGAAACCCTAAAAAAGACTCTCACTTTTACCAAAACCCTAAGCTTTTTACCAAAACCCTAACTCTTTACCGAACCCACTGAAACCCTAAGCTCTTAACCTCGTCTAATATGTAAATGCAAAGATTATTATCTAATCCCACTAATTGGTGTAGTGGTCGGACACCCATTCCACATCCTAGAGGTCTGAGGTTGAATTCCAATATAAACAAAAAAAATCATGATTTATTAACTGAGAAATACAAATAAATGAGCTCCCAGACTTGTAAGATGACCTTAAAGGTCTTTATATGACCTTCGGATCCAAGATGTCTTTGCGATGGTAATTATAAAAATGATTCAATGCATGTTGTAATATATTCATGATTATCAATGTCATGTACTGATGTAATCTCTTTAAGTGCATATTAAACCAATTGTTATCCGTCCCCTTATAAAAGACCATACAACATATATCTCATCGAAAGATAATTATCCCATCGAAAAAAAAGTAAAAGATAATTATCTCATCAAATTAAAAAGTAAAAGAAAATAATTAAATAAAAACAAAAGTTTGTTTAGCTATTTTTTATATATTACATTCAAACCATAAATCACATTGTATTCTATATACTTTTAAATATCCAAAATAAGAACATTATTTTGTTATGTTTGTTTATGTTTGTGTATAATTTTTTCTGGGCACATCTAAAATATAAAGAGTGTTATATGGAATTCGGATATAAAAGAAGTGTCACATACAATATCAAATTGTTGTTTTCTTACTGACTTAAAAGTGTGAATGAAGTCGCACATCTATTAGTTCATGAAAAATTTGGGAATAACTATGAAAAATCAATTGAATTGATCGTAGATCTTGAATGTATTGTAAGTCAGTTGGAGACAAATACCTCCAACATTTCTTTGATTAATTATAATTAATAAAGCTAGGTTACGCTTATTTTCATTAAAAAAAACGCATCTTACATAAAATAATAAAAAATGTAGGTCAGAAAAACAATAAACAACTTATAATTCAAACTATCTAGTACTCTGTCTATACCTCTAAACATGGGATTAATCAAAAGAATGAAGTTGGAGTCTCTCTTCGTGGAAGACATGATCTATTTATTTAAGAGGAGAAGCACAGACCCACAGTCGTCGAGTCTTATAGGGTAACTCTTACTATTCTGTCAACAACCGACTTTAGCTCAGTTGGTAGAGCGGAGGACTGTAGTTGTATGCTGATATCCTTAGGTCGCTGGTTCGAATCCGGCAAGTCGGAATGTTTTTTGGGAAATTTTATGCTGATATCCTTATTAGTTCAATTGGCAAGGGATGTAGGTTTTTAGTTTGATGGACGGTGGTAGGTCTTTAGTTTAGATGAGTTTCAGGCCCGATAATTAAAATGTTTATGTTTAAGTTGTTACCGTGTTTATCAGACGGTTACCGTGCTTATCACATTTTGATGATGTTGTCTGCGTTGTCATACCTTCCAAAAAAAAACATTTGTTTTGGGCTTTGAAGTTTGGCCTTACAAATATACCAGATTAATAGGTACTCTTAAGGAGTATAAATCAAGAGTATCTTCAATCATCATATCCATCTAATGCCAACTTGGTATGTATTACTCAAATCAACTCCTAATATTCATTTTAGCACTCTTAAGGAACTTTATAGAATGGTCTTGGTCTTTGGTTGCTGTAAATGGCCCATTTGTCTTAGGGTTTCCTTTTACCGAGCGTATCTCTCACGTGCATCTCACACCTTTTACCAGCTAATGAAAATAAAGTAGAGTCCGAAAATGTAACAATTGTCATATATAAGAGACCAATAATTCAGAGCAACTATTCTTTTGGTAAGGTTGAATGAAGTTTTTGAAAACGACAAAATCGCAATATTCTTTTACATTGTTGTGTCCGCGAACTTTCAAAACGGCAAACAAGGTCATTAATTGCCATTACCATAGAAGGTTCAAACCGGAAAAAGGGTTTTGTAATAAAAGGGGATTGGTAGAATACTGACGGAGATACAAAACTGAGTACTGAAGATAAACTTACATAGTTTTTGACAATCTTCAATTTGCTCGTTCTGTATTAAGATCGATTGTTCTCTAAAGAATCAAACTTGTGATTTACAGAGAGTAATCTAAAATCAGGCTAGGGATCTACCTCTCAAGGTTAATTGAAAGGTCTAGCTTGTGATTCACAGAGAGTAATCTACAATCAGGCTAGCCAATCCATCGCTCGAGGTTGAAAAGGTCTGGTTGTTCTCTTTCTGAAAGCCATCAAATGTGGAAATCTCATATCACGAAGGTAACTTTATTTTATTTCTTTCTACATGCGCCGCATGAAAATGAAAAGGGCATTTTTATTTGCTTGTGTAAAATGTCAATATCTTGTTCCTATTTTATGCTTATAGATGAGAGGTACTAAGATTTTGATGTTTGTTTATGTGAGGATCTTTAGCCCCACAAGTCAAATTGTAGCGAGAGCGCGATATCACCATAATCGGTGAGAGGAGATGTGATTTCGGAATTATACTGGTCTTATCTCTTCTTCCTAATTTAATGATTTCAAACTTTGTTTTTTTTTTTTTTTTGTAGGATTTGAAATATGAAGTTGATGTGTCTTGCATGTGGTTTAAATGTTCTAACCAGGTCAAATCAAACATAACTTAGCCAACCAGTCCTAGCCTGGCTATGTTAACAAACACACTAGTCAATTTACATAGATAATAACAAAGTGGAAAAAAAAACTAATGGTGTGTTTGGACGGCGGAATCATGATGTCGCGGATTCATGAGTCCTTGAGATTCATGATTCCACGGATTCACGAATCCAAGTAATATTGTTTGGTTTGTTAGGCAACTAATAAGAATCCTAAGATTTATTAATATTTGAGTGTTTTTAAACCTTTCTTTACAAAAAATATTGAATAAACTTTGTTCTCAAAAGTCGTTTTTCAAGAAAAAAAAATGATTTTCGGGAAAAAATGACTTTCGGAGAAAAACTGATTTAGGGAAAAAAAAAAAACAATATTTTGAAGAAAAAAATGATTTTCGGGAAAAAAAAACTGATTTTTGGAGAAAAAATGATTTTCGTGGAAAAAACTAATTTTTGGGAAAAATAATGATTTTTGAAAAAAATAATATTTTTAAAATAATTATTTTGTTGAAGGAAATACTTTTTTGTTGATTTTAAGTTTGAAATTTGGATAAATTAATCCAAAATGCTAGCAAATCCTAGGGGGTAGGGTGGGATTTTGCTCCAATACAAATTTTGGAATTAGAAATCCTTAGGATTCAAGAGTCCTAGGATTCTTGGTAGCCAAACAGACCAAGGATTCATGATTCCTACCAAATCTCACTTTTGATAGGAATCCTACTTAGGAATCCTGCAACCAAACACACCATAAAACAAATCGAGAATGGGCATTTTATTGGATTCTAGCCATCATGTTTTCACAGCATCTACTAGTACTGGATCGCATGAATCTGATAAGATAATTAGATTTGGTACTTCATCTTATGGATATAGGAAATAACAACCCAATCTAGTTGTGGTTGTTATGTGCATATCTATAAATGTAGGACCTTCTAGGTAGGGGTGTTTGTCAAGCTGGTTGGGTCCGAGACTGGGCCCAATTTGTTTTAGGGCGACCGACCCAGCCAGACTTGTACAACAGACGGGCCAACCCAGCCTAGTTATAGTCCGGATTTGGGTTAGGCTTGATTTTGAGCTCTATGGGCCAGTCTAGTTCGACTTGGCCGTGAACCGGGTTGGCTTTGACACTTACAAGCATCTAAAATGAGTCTAATTTATGCACTTGAAACTATTTTATCTCTTTGTTTTTTTCTCGATTTAGATAAAATGCTTCAAATGTGTTTCAATGATTTACAGAAACAAACTTCTTTTGTGAAAAATTGTACTCTTTGGGAGAAAGAATTTTCGATGATTTCTCTTCCTATAACCAAACTTAAAAAAGAAACTTGAAGGTTTAAAGAAGAAAGTTGAAGCTTTAAGAGAGAAATTAGAAATTTAGCAAGGCCAGTGTCCCAACTCGACCTGGCCCGGCAACCCAATCTCGGGTGGGGTTGGGATACATGCTCAACGAGTCAACCCGATCCGACATTATATTGAGCGGATTGGAGTTTACCATGATCAATATCTCAACGGAGGTCCCGAGAGCAATTTTGCGGAGCGCTTATAGACAACACCCAACAAAAAATGCCAATCTGGTAAATTTGTTCAAACTTTTGGTTCATCTTTAAGCCAACCTCCCGTAATAAGGCTACTTTTTGGGATAGAAGAAAATTATCCGGGGTACAAATTTTTGGGTGAAAATTTTTAACCAATTCTTTTGTTTCCCTCAACCCCTCACCACCATTTCTCCCCCTACCAGTAAAGGTCGTTGGTATGCCATTGCCGACCACCTATAATTTTTTCACATATTTTTCTTTTTTCATCCTTTTCCCACCACCGCCACCACCTCTTATTACCACCATCGTTTCTCTCTGTTTCTTCCTTTCTCTCTTTTGTTGTTTCGACAAAGAGTTCCCCTTCGGCGGGATATTGAACTGGTTTGCCAGTTCGACGATTTTGGGGAATCCCCCAAATCCCACTAGCATGGAAAATCTCCAAACCAGTCGGCATAATAAAACAAAAACATAGTTGTGGTCCAAAAGTAATTTTAAAGAAGTCCGCTTCAATTTTTTTTTTTGAAATCAATCAAAATTTTCACGTGGAGCTAAAATGTCAGGTTTGGGATGACTAAAGTTTATTCAAATGTGATAATGTCACATTTCAGAAGGTTAAAAATGTAAACTACATGTACAGTACATGAGTTTGTGTCAGGTCCACATATGTTGTGCCAGATTTACATGGGCTATGGCAGGTGCGCATAGATTATTATGTCAGACTTATATGGGCTATATCAGGCGCACACGAGTTATATCAGGCGAAAAGCTGATTATGTACATGACATTTCAAAATGTACTATAAACAGATTTATACAAGGTGCAAAATACCATATAGAAAGAATAACATTTGAATGGTGAATTGGAGAAATATGGTATTTTGTTTTGTACATTGTGATGAACAAACAAAAACATGTTACTCTGAAGTTACATTCTTTAGTCTGTCGAAAATTTGACTTTTCTTATTTTTATTTTTTTTTACTCCAATTTATTTTATTTTTGACCTTTTTGTTTTTAAGTGAATAAAATATCATTAAAAAATATTTGGTTGCAGGATTCCTATCAAAAGTGAGATTTGGTAGGAATCAAGAATTCTTGGTCTATCTGGCTACTAACAATCCTAAAACTCTTGAATCCTAAGGATTCCTAATTCCAAAATTTGAATCCGACCAAAATCTCACCTTACCCACTAGGATTTTGGATTAATAGACATAGATTTCAAACTTACAATCAACAAAAAAAAATATTTCATTCTACAAAATAATAATTATTCTTTTCCCAAAACATATTTTTCTTAAAAAAAAAATCATTTTTTCACCCTTTGATACCAGATCCATCAGCAGCGAATTTGTTGGATAGAGAAAAGTATTTTTCTAGAGAGAGAAAGTAATTTTTTAGAGAGAGAGAGAGAGAGAAAATGTACTATATAGAAAGAATACCATATAGAAAGAATATCATTTGAATGGTGAATCGGAGAAATATGGTATTTTGTTTTGTACATTGTGATGAGCAAACAAAAACATGTTAATCTGAAGTTACATTCTTTAGTCCTTTAAAATTTGACTTTTCTTATTTTTATTGTTTTGACTCCAATTAATTTTTTTTTATTTTCGAACTTTTTGTTTTTAAGTGAATAAAATACCATTAAAAATGATCATGGTGTGTTTGGTTGCAGGATTCCTATCAAAAGTGAGGTTTGGTAGGAATCAAGAATTCTTGGTCTATTTGGCTACTAACAATCCTAAAACTCTTGAATCCCAATTCCAAAATTTGAATCCGACCAAAATCCCACCCTACCCACTAGGATTTTGGATTAATAGACCTAGATTTCAAACTTACAATCAACAAAAAAAATATTTCATTCTACAAAATAATAATTAAAAAATCGTTTTTTCCCAACATCCCATTTTCCCCCCGAAAATCGATTCTTCTCAAAATAATATTTTCCCGAAAACAAATTTTTCGTTGAGAACTTTTTTTCCTCCAAACCTGTTGTTTTTTTCTCGAAAACCTTTTTTTCGATAATTGAAATTTCTTGAAAACTTTTTTGCTTCATGAAGACCTTTTTTTTCCCGAATTATTTTATTTCCAGGAAAAACGATTTTCGTGAAAAAAAAGTTTTATGAATTTTGGTTACCGAAAAAATGGTTTTGAAAAAAATTAATTTCGGTAAAACTATTTTTGAAAAAAAATTGTTCACGATTTTTTTTGGAAAAACGGTTGTAGAAAAAACAACTATGAAGAAAACAGATGGTTCTCGAATGAATCGATATTTGAAAAAACGAGTTTCGAGAACAACGTTTCTTCAATATTTTTTTAGAGAAGCTTTTAGAAATACTCAAATAATAATAAATCATAAGATTCTTATTAGTTGCAAAACAAACAAAAAAAAGAAATATTACTTGGATTCATGAATCCGCCGATTCGTGATTCATGATTCTGTCATCCAAACACACCATTAGTGCTCACAAAGTTGAGAACTATAAACCCTAAAACTAACCAGCAGTCAGAAAGAGGAGTAAAATGTAAGAAAAGTTAACCGTAAGGTGTTACAAGCAAAGGTTCAAAAGGAACCCGAAAAGAACATAAAATCCCAACCCTCATCTGACGTAGACGTCTAGGATTTGACTAAAACCACAATCTCGGTGGATTAATTTGCCAAATCCCTATTTCTTCGGGTTATCACAATTAGATAAAAACCACTTCTCGATCTGTAATTCTGGTTTTACAAAACCACAGCCTTTGATACCAGATCCATCAGCAGCGAATTTGTTGGATAGAGAAAAGTATTTTTCTAGAGAGAGAAAGTAATTTTTTTAGAGAGAGAGAGAGTGACCTAGTTGTGACGTCTTGATCGGTGGATAAAGGAGACAAGAGAGAGGGAGAAAAAAGCGGGGTTTTTCTCGAACCGCGTAAACTTTTTTTTATTTGAATTTCGGTTAGTTTTGGGTTTTAGGTTTCATTTTCGAACATTTGCATGCAATCTGGTGATTCTCAACAAGGGATTGGTGGTGTCACTAGTCATGGCCGAAATCCGTCGGTGGCGCCACCGGGACGATCATCGTCTTCTTCTTCTTCAGCGTCACCTTCTTCTTCTTCTTCAGCTGTATCAGCCCCACATCAAGGGGTTGCTTCAACTCACCAACACCTAGAATTTAGGCCGGTGAGTATTATACATTCTGATTGAGTTTTGGGGGTTTTTTTTTTAGTGGGATTTTAGGTCAAATTAAATGGAAAGTTTTCTTCGATTTGTTCAAGAAGGGATTTTGATGTCTAGTGATTGAATGATTGTTTTGAATTTTGATTAAAGTGTCTATTTTTTTTGTTCTGGGTCATTTTGATACTGATTTTATCAGCTTTAGGTTTCAATAGCTCGACTAAGCTAATTTACTACTGAGTATAGAATTGGTTCATTGAGTTAAGTGGTGGTGGAATCAGTTACTGGTGCTAAAAACTTTGCAAAGTTTAGGCCACATTGGTGGAACTGAAATTTTCATGAGCAAGTTATTATTGGGTAGTTTAGGTATCACTTAAGCACTTGTCTGTGCTTCTTTCTCTTCTCTCTGTTCCTATTTTTAATGGTGTAGAAATCTGGGTTCAGGAAAGTTTGTAAATTTCTGGTGATCAATCCCTTTTAAGCTAAAATTTAACTTTACTCATTAAATATTGATTGGAGGATTGCATGCTCTCTCTCTCTCTCATATTGTTTGTCGGCTTTCGTAAATATTTACATATATATATATATATATATATATATATATATATATAAAATATGTTATCTTGGGTTTTTTTGAGTTAATTTTCCAATCAAGGATTTCTCTTTGAGTGGAGAGAAGCTATGCAAAATTTTGGCATCTTTTATGAAACTTTAGTTTTCATTATATTTTTATAACCACTAAAAACAATAAATTTTATACTTATATAGGGTTTTTTTCCCTTTCTAAAATTTGACTACTCTATAGTATGACATGATTCCATAAGTTGTGGTTGGGTGAATGGAGCTTGCATAGAGATTATTTTTTCAGACAATGAAGCTTTGGTTATATTAAGAATAGTTTAATATAGGATTATACGCCTGAAACAAGATTTACCTTGTTGATCCTTAATATATTCAAATATTTTGTTTGCTACTGCCGTATTCTTCTCTTGATAAAACATTATGCAAGATTGTAAAGAGGCATGTGGAACCAAAACTACTCATGATTTATAGATATCATCCACATCTATCAAGGTTATATACAAAGGGATGTCTCTAATCACGGTTTATAGATCATATTGATGAGTTGACTTTTGGTTTCGTGAGAGTCAGATGCTCCATAGCATCTTCAACATTTACCTGTCCTTGTCTCTGTTGCAAATGATAGTACTATATGTCTATATGACTTCGTTTGTTAGTGAATTATATAAATTGTCATGCTAGAACTATAGCTTGATTGTTTAGAAAACTTTAAGGTCACTAACACTCGGCTAGAATTTCTCCAATTTGATTCACACGTATTTTAATAAGTATAAAAGGGAGGAAGCCATCTTCACACTTTGAGAAGTTCAATTGGTTCCTCTGCTGGGCTGTTGAGATATTAGTGGGCAAGACTGTCACACAAGTTGTACTTTATTTTGGAGACTTTTAGAGTAGACTGATACCTAGTACTTTCTTGGGTATAGTTTTTTTTTTTTTTTCTTTTCAAATCCCTGATCTGTTGCATAGTGTGGCTGGCTCGTATAAAGGAATTTTCTCATTTTCTTAAACTTTTATATATTTTCATGCAGTCATTGCAGCAGCAGCTTAGGGAGCCCCCTGAAGGTGACGAAGCTCGTCTTGCTCATCAGGCACATGGTCTCCATGGAGGTGCGGGAGGAAGCAACTCCCAATCATCCTCTGGTCCTATGTTTTTGCCTGAACGGCCTGGACAATTCGACTTTTTCCAACAACTTGGTTCTGAAGAGAGTGAGAATAACACTCCTGGTGTAGCGCAATTTAGTGCGCAGAATCCAAATCATGAAGCTTATATGCGATATGCGGCCCATGCTGCTCAGCAAAAGTCTCTTGGGATTATGCGACAACAGAACCTAGGGACAACGGGAACGCTAGGTTCTGTACCTGACGAGGATAAGAATGCACAAATAAACAACTTTAGATCACAGGAGCATATTTCTACTGAGGCACCTAATCTAAAACATAGTTCTGCATTGAGGAAGCCAGTTGAACACTTCATGCATGGTGAGAGGCAGACGGAGCAAGGTTTGCAGCTTGGATCGGGCCAAAGGAGTGATTCAAGCCCGTTCCGTCAGGTGGCTGGGGTTGGACAAATAATGGCCGGAAGCATGATGAGGCCCATGCAGACACCACAGGCTGAGCCCAATGTCCAAAACCAAAACATTGTAAGCAACCAGCTTGCAGTGGCCCAATTTCAAGCAATGCAGACTTGGGCAATGGAAAACAATATCGATTTGTCACTACCTGCCAATGCCAATTTGGTCCCTCAACTCTTTCAGCTTTGGCAACCCAGAATGGCTGCACCACATAAATCAAATGAAAGCAATGTAGCAACACAAGCACCACATCAATTGATGATAAAGCAACATGTCATGTCTTCTGAACCAGTTCCTACTGATGGTTCTGCTCGTGGGAATTCATCAAGTGATGTGTCTGGTATCTTGGGCCCTGAAAAATCCCGAGAGGCAGGTCCTTATGGGTCATTTGCTCCTACATCGTCTTCCTTGATGGTCAACACTAAGAACATTCAGATGCAGCAGCTTGATGTTGAGAGTCGGGAGGGACGCGCCTGTAAACAGCCAATGATGAATGGCGTAGCTCCCATGCATGCAGCACAATCATCTGCAAACACAAGCCAAGGTATTGACCATTGTTTGGAAGCGACGACTATAGCTACAGGTGCAGAAAGTTCACAGGCACAATACTTCAGGCGGTTGCATCAGTTGAACAGATCTTCTCCACAGTCCGCGGTCACATCTAGTGAAGAGGATTCCACCTATATCCCATCTCAGGATGGCCAACTGACTCAGGTGTCACAACAGCGACTTGGGTTTACCAAGAAGCAATTCCATGTCCTTAAAGCACAGATTTTGGCATTCAGGCGCGTGAATGTATGGAAGTTTTCTCTTCTCTTATTGAGATGTATTTGTTCTTTGATTTTTGGACTGTAAGATGTGGACTTTTACCCCGAAGTTAATAAGCCTTTTGTTATTAATGATCCTTTTTTATGCAGCGAGGTGATCTCAGTCTTCCTCAAGAAGTTCTTCGGGCTATTGTCCCACCACCCCTTGAATCACAACTGGAGGAGGTTCTTGACCCAGGGACAATCAATCAGGAACGATCTACCAATAATAATGTTGAAGAGCATCAAAGACATTCACAATCTAATGAAGTGCCACCCCGAGAACTACACATGAATAGAGGTACTCAAAGTCATCCAGGAGAGGAATCTTTTGCAGCAGAAGAAAGAGCAGCGGCATCTTCTGGCCAAATGCAAGTGGTTGCTGGTGTTATGAAGGACCATATGTGGAAAGTACCTGTTTGGAAGGAGGAAGGGAATAACGCCACTTTTTCGCTGAATTCTGGGCAAGAAATTGATCGAGTTGGTCAGAAGATTCATGTAAAAGGTGATTTGACAGCAGAAAGGGGAAAGGCAATTGCGACAGAGATTGCTGTTTCAGATGCTATGCCCGTCGAGGCATCCACTCGAGCAGGGACTCTTTCTCAGCCAAAAGATGTTGGCGTCCCAAGAAAGTACAGTGGGCCTCTATTTGACTCCCCCCTTTTTGATAGTAAAAAAGACTCTGTTAGTTCACTAGTGACGGGGAACAATGCAAATAAGCTAACACTGGCATATGATGTTAAGGACATACTCCTGGAAGAAGGCAAGGAATTGCTAAGCAAAAAAAGGTCCGAGAACCTAAAAAAGATCAACGGCTTATTGGCAGTGAATCTGGAGAAGAAAAGAATCAGTCCCGATCTTGTTCTGCGACTGCAAATTGAGGAAAAGAAGCTTAGACTAGTAAATCTACAAGCACGCATGAGGGATGAAATTGATCAACAACAACAGGTGATAATGGCAATGCCTGATAGGCCATATCGTAAGTTTGTCAAGCTATGTGAACGACAGCGAATGGAATTCGCAAGGCAAGTGCAGGTTTCCCAAAAGATCTCCAGAGATAAGCAACTGAGATCCATTTTCCTGTGGCGTAAAAAGTTTCTTGATGCTCACTGGGCCATCCGGGATGCACGTGCTTCCCAAAACAAGGGAGTTGCCAAGTATCATGAGAGAATGTTAAGGGAGTTTTCAAAGCGTAAGGATGAAGATCGGAATAAAAGGATGGAAGCCCTGAAGAACAATGATGTCGATAGGTATCGTGAAATGTTACTGGAGCAGCAGACTACCATTACAGGTGATGCTGCTCAGAGATATTCCGTTCTCTCATCGTTCCTTTCTCAGACAGAAGAATATCTTCATAAATTGGGAGGGAAGATAACAGCTACAAAAAATCAGCAAGAAGTGGAGGATGCAGCAGCAGCAGCTGCAGCAGCTGCTCGATCCCGGGTATGCTTATTTGAATGAGGTTTTACTTTGTTTTTCGTGATACTTTCTATTTCGCTTTCTGTGCACATTTACATTTCGTATACACTGTTATTTGGTTAACAACAGGGTCTTTCAGATGAGGAAGTTAAAGCTGCGGCAACATGTGCTGGGCAAGAAGTGATGACAAGGAGCCGTTTCTCTGAGATGAATGCGCAAAAGGATACTGCATCTGTTAATAAGTAAGTTTACTATGTGAACATCAATGTGCCAAAAACTGTGTTCAATAATTGTTTTGTACTCATGAGATTGCTATCTTTTTTTATTGTGAAGTAATGTTCATCGATGCTGTAGTTTATTCGACAAGTCGAAGGCTGCCAAAAAATCCAACACTTCGTTAAAATGTTCAGTGGGACTTTAAAAAGGCATAAGTGCAGATTAACAACTTCACTTTCCTCAAATAAACATATGAAGTTTGATTCTCTAAGAGGATTGCTGATTGAAATTTATTCTTTGATTTTCTGTGAACTTGTTTCTTTTACCCTTAAAGTTTGTGAAGAAATAATGGTCCAAAGTTTTAGGTGCTGCGTGTCAAGGCTTCTGCTTCATATACTAGCCCACCGAAGCGGCTAATTCCATGCCTTCACACAAGTTGTATTATAGCAATTTTATAACATACTTCCTTATCCAACTTTCTTGGTTCCTTGAAGATAATCTTGATCTTCTAAGGTTTATTGTTTAATTGGGTTTTATCAGAGAAAAATTGAATTTGCTTTCTTGAATCCTGAGCATGATACTCCTCATTACTGAACAGAATCAACGGTATTTGCATTAGTTTCTTTTATAGAATACACAAATCATAAACTTGAAAGTTGAAAGTTTATAAATACAAATTTATTTTGCAGTAGTTGTTTACATGTGTAGATTTAAATATTTTAAGTTGCTTACACTTTTGGTCTATTTTAGTGGTGTTACCAAGGTTCTGATCTGAATTCTGTGGTACTTTTCCTTTTATGTATCACTTGTTATCTGCACCAGGTATTACAATCTTGCACATGCTGTGAATGAAAAAGTCTCTAGACAACCCTCAATGTTACGAGCTGGAACATTACGAGATTATCAGCTTGTAGGTTGCAATATCTCAAATTATCTTGTATATCCCACATTTATTCTTTAGTACACAAGTCAACTTATGTATTCTATCGCGCAGATTGGGTTGCAGTGGATGCTTTCATTGTATAATAATAAATTAAATGGAATTTTGGCAGATGAAATGGGTCTCGGGAAGACTGTTCAGGTAATTTTTATATTGTTTGGCTGGGCAACTTATCGTCTCTTTGATTTCATTATTACCTCCCCTTCATTCATATTTCCTCCCCTTTCTTTTATGTTTTTTCTTTTTGCCCCTTTTCCCTTTTGACTCTACCAATTGTCTAGTGTGGCAAAGATTATGTTTGCTGTTTGAATTGGTATTCTTGTTTAGCTTTCTGCTTCCTTGATTCATTGACAAGTTGGTTTACATTTCCAACTGTTTCAGAGACCTGATATGTCTGTATGCCAATGAAAATAGAAGAAACTAAGTAGAAATATGCAATTTTTGATGGTTTGTCTTGAACCAGGTAATGGCGCTGATTGCTTATCTGATGGAGTTTAAAGGAAATTATGGGCCGCATCTTATTATTGTGCCGAATGCTGTTTTAGTTAACTGGAAGGTTAGAAACGTTTTCTGTTATACAGGCTTGGCATATCTACTTCGTGACCCCTCCCTGACAATTTTATTTTTCAGAGCGAGCTTCATAATTGGCTGCCATCCGTATCATGCATTTACTATGTTGGAACAAAGGACCAAAGGTCAAGGCTATTTTCTCAAGTAAGTTGCTTGCTTTACCTCCCATGTTGATATTCTCTTTTACATTTGGTAGTATTCTAGCTTTCTTACGCCAATTAATGTTTTCTAGGAGGTCCGTGCAATGAAATTTAATATCCTAGTTACGACCTATGAGTTCATCATGTTTGACCGGTCAAAGCTGTCAAAAATTGATTGGAAATATATCGTAATCGATGAAGCACAGCGTATGAAGGATAGGGAATCAGTTCTAGCCCGTGACCTAGATAGATATCGCTGCCAGAGGCGTCTGCTTCTTACAGGAACTCCATTACAGGTATATCTTCTGACGTTTTATTAGGTTATTTTCGGGTGAAACATTTTTCTTTTTGAAAGATTTGAATTAATAAGGAAAAAGATATGTACAAAAATTTGGAAGTTTATAAGTTACTTCATTAGCTCATCCCGGTACAAAATAAAATCCAAATAAGTGAAAGCCCTGGCCCGTTGCAAGTTCCTACTCCAGTTGAATAGGAGGCCTTGAATGTCCTCTACCTCTAGCACGCTATTCTTATTACACTCGTTTCGGGTGAAACATTGTTTTATTGTATGCCAACTTCCGAAGTAGTTGAATCTGTTCCCTTCTTGTCCAAGACAGTGCGATTCATTTAAGTAGGCAAAACATTCATGGCTACGAAACTGCTTTATTATGTTCATTAATTGTGAGATAGCCCCCATCTTTGAAAATCTGGGTTACCTTGTTTTGTTTTCACCGTTTAAGCTGTTACTATGTCATGGTTGATGCATTAGATGGTCACTGTTGTGAACTTCGTCGGGCAAGACTTTAGAATCTTCTAAGTCTCTAGGAATGTTCAATTCAGGTTAAGAATAAAAAAACGATTGTGCAGAGTGTGCAGATATAAGTGGTTGGTGGCATTTGCTGAACTAGTTTAATGTGTAACGTAGGTTGCTTAGAACTTTTTGTACCTTGTTTTATACTTGTTCTTAACATTTACAAGATGTAATGCATTTTCAAGTATAAGTTGAAGACTCTTTTTGCATGTGGTCTATACACAGATCACATCGAGAAACTCCTAATGCGGAAATCTCAATGATAGGTCAAAGAATTAGCAAAGATCCAAGTGGTATATCTATTAATGTTTTTCTGCATAATCGAAGATGCAAAACACACACACATTGGAGTATCCGATATGTGCTTATTGCTGGAATTTGAAAAATACTTTTGCTTATTTGCTGCATCAAATCTACATTTGTACCTATTGGACGGTATACTTATACGGATCTCGGCTTTTAATTTTTTTTATCGAGTTCTTTTTTTACCGCATCACTGTTGAGCAGGTGACGTGTGTTTCTGTCAGTTGCTGCATAATTTCTAGGAGTGGAACATATTTTGACCCAAAATATGATAAAACTTGAACCATCATATTTATTCTTTATATAATATACTGTTAATTAATATTCATGACTACTATGTTCTATGCTGTATTTAGACAGTCATATTAGTCTTACTTGCAATTTGACTAAACTGGGAGTCCTTTTCTACTGCAGAATGATCTGAAAGAGTTGTGGTCTTTGCTAAATTTACTCCTTCCAGAGGTATTTGATAACCGCAAAGTGTTTCATGATTGGTTTTCGAAGCCTTTTCAAAAGGATGCTCCTGTACATGAATCTGAGGATGATTGGCTTGAGACTGAGAAAAAGGTGATCATTATCCACCGGCTTCATCAAATTTTGGAGCCTTTTATGCTCAGGCGTCGTGTTGAAGATGTGGAAGGATCTCTCCCGCGGAAGGTATACTACACTAGTTTCACATATGCAGCTGGTTTGGATGCTTGTAAATAGTTGATGAGTTGATTCTTAATTGCAGGTTTCCATTGTTTTGAGATGTAAAATGTCAGCTATTCAAGGTGCCATTTATGATTGGATCAAGTCCACAGGAACTATCAGGGTTGACCCAGAGGATGAGTTGATGAGGGTTCAAAAAAATCCCCTTTACCAGGCTAAGACATATAAAACTCTCAACAATAAATGTATGGAACTTCGTAAAACTTGCAATCATCCTTTGCTTAATTACCCTTACTTCAATGACTATTCCAAAGACTTCCTTGTAAGATCTTGTGGGAAACTTTGGATCCTAGATAGGATTCTTATAAAACTTCACAGAACTGGACATCGTGTGTTGCTATTTAGTACGATGACTAAGCTTCTGGATATACTAGAGGAATACTTGCAGTGGAGGGGCCTTATCTATCGAAGAATTGATGGGACAACTAGTTTAGAAGATCGTGAATCAGCCATTGTGGACTTCAACAAACCTGACACTGATTGTTTTATCTTTTTGCTTAGTATCCGAGCTGCTGGAAGAGGTTTGAATCTTCAGTCTGCAGATACTGTTGTGATATATGATCCTGATCCTAATCCCAAAAACGAAGAACAAGCAGTGGCTAGGGCTCATCGAATTGGACAAAAGAGAGAGGTTAAAGTCATCTATATGGAAGCAGTCGTTGATAGAATCTCGAGCAACCAGAAGGAGGATGAGTTTAGATCTGGAGGTAGTATTGATTCAGAGGACGATCTTGCTGGTAAAGATCGATATATAGGATCCATTGAAAGCCTTATACGCAGTAACATTCAACAATATAAGATTGACATGGCTGATGAAGTTATAAATGCTGGACGTTTTGATCAGAGAACAACCCATGAAGAGAGGCGCATGACATTGGAGGCATTACTGCATGATGAGGAGAGATGTCAAGAGACAGTGCATAAGGTTCCCTCTTTGCAGGAGGTGAATCGTATGATTGCTCGTAATGAAGAAGAAGTCAAACTTTTTGACCAAATGGATGAAACTTTGAATTGGGCTGAGGACATGACAAGGTATGATCAGGTGCCCGAGTGGCTTCGAACCAGTACGAGAGAAGTAAATGCTGTTAGTTTAAATAAGAAGCCATCGAAGAAGATATTAACTCGCAATGCTTTCGTGGAGCCTGGTGATATGGATAAAGATGACTGTCCTGTGAAAACTGAGAGAAAAAGGGGACGACCAAAAGGTTCATCGAGCAAAAGATCCCCTATTTATAAAGAATTAGAGGAAGAAAATGACGAGTTCTCTGGAGCGAGTAGACAAGAGAGGAACGGATATTCTTTGCATGACGAAGAGGGGGAAACAAGTGAAGAAGACGGCAATGGTGCGGTTGATGCAACACCAGTTCCCAAAGACCAATCAGGTGAGGAGGCCCCGGCTTGTGACGGTGGATATGAATATCCCCGAGCATTGCAAGACACGAAAAGCAATAATTTGTTCAAGAAATCTGCTTCCTCAGCATCTTCGTCAGGGACTCTAAGATTGGCTCAGATGGGCTCTCCTTCAACGTCCGCCCAGAAGTTTCGATCACTATCTGCATTAGACTCTAGGTCTGGATCTCTTCCAAAAGGACTGGTAAGAACTTTTACTTCATCGTTTTAATATTTTTTTGCTTACCTGAAGTTACACTTTACCTGATGGACTCTTTTGCAAGTGCTTTCCAGTCAGATGAACTAGAGGATGGAGAAATTGTTGCTTCTGGTGATTCACAGGCAGGCCTTCAATTATCTGGGAGTTTGATTCGAGATCGTGACTATGGAGGCGGTGAACAAAGCTTGAGACCAAAAATAAAAAGGAAACGTAGTCTTCGACGTCGGCCAAGACAAATTTGGGAAAAGAACGAAGATAGACCTAATAATGAAAAGTCTTCACACTCGCGAGGGAGTACATCTCAGCCAGGATTTCATTCAGACCATGACAACGAGACACAGTTAAAGAATGACCTTAAACATGAGTCATTTGGAACGCCATTTAATAGGCAGGCTCGGAGCGATTCGGCTACTAAAAATCGAAGAAACATTTTATCGAGGAAGGGTCCAGATTCTTCAAAATCACATTCTCTGCCGAAGTCTAACAGGTTGACTAGCATACAGGTGTCTACTGAGAACACCTTAGATCACTCAAGAGAACCTTGGGACGGTAGAGCGATGAACTCAAGAGGAACCATCACAGTTGCCAACAAAATGTCTGACCTTGTTCAACGAAAGGTATATAGATTCATAATGGTGTTACTATCTCTTTCTTATATTGCATTCAACATTTACAAGGACCAACTCAGGCTACACCTGAAACCAATCCGATCACCAAGTTACTTGGGTGACTTGGACGATCTCAATTACTTATTGTTATCCAGTCACCTGAAAATGACTTGTGTTCTTTCTTGCAGTGCAAAAATGTAATCACCAAGCTCCAGAGAAGGATTTATATGGATGGCCCTCAAACTGTACCTCTTTTAACAGATTTTTGGAAGAGAAATGAGTCCTCTGGGTGCATGAGTGGCACAGGTGGTGATACACTCTTGGATTTGCATATGATTAATCAATGTGTAGACAGATTCGGCTATAATAGGGTGATGGACTTCGTCTCGGACATGCAATCCTTGTTGAAAAATGTAACTCGGTATTTTTGCTTTTCTCTCGAGGTATGACTACTGATATATCTCATATATAAAGTATATGCATGACGATGGATTTCCTTGCCTTTTCTAGTAGGAGATTTCCTCTTTAGAGTTGACTTTACTTATTATCCTTTTCTTCTTTTTCTTTCGAAGATCCATGCACTATTTGTTTCCAAAATCCAGTAGCAGTTGTCTGTTTATTTTTGTTTGCTGAATAGAAAAGGTCACGCGATTCTCTTTATAAATTTCTCATGACACTCCAAGCTTCCTTAGACCTCTAATATGTTGCATATGTTCATACTATCAAAGCTAAACATTTAAGTTCATACCAAATTCGATTTTGCAGTTCTTCATTTTGTGATATAGGACATTGTAAAAGAATATACTATTCAGGAGTGAATATTTCAAAAGATTTGACAAAAAGGATATATTTACTTATACCATGAACCAGTTAATGAACTGCATAATTATCTACAGGTAAGATCTGAGGCGAAGAAAGTAGAAGATCTATATTTTGATTTGATGAAGATTGAGTTTCCAGAAACAGATCTTAGAGATGTCGAGAAAACAGTTTCGTCTTCTGCTGCTATGGTTCCCTTTGCACCTTCCTCTAAACAGGGTCTTGTTGGCCAAGTCAAGCGAAAACGGGAGGCTAGTCCTCCACCGAAGCTACTTCAACGCCGGCTTCTTTCTGCTGATGAAGGGGTAAGAAACCGCAACCCTGTTTCCAAGTTTCAGAAGGAATCAAGAATTGGAAGTAGTAGTCGCTCCCCGGATCAAAGTACCCTGGGTGAGCCACAATTGCCTTCTCATCCGGGGGAGCTGGTAATCTGCAAGAAGAGGAGGAATGAGAGAGAAAAGTCAGTGCTGAAGCAAACGACTACTCGTGAACCTTCTTCAAGTGTAGGTCGTACTGTCAGGGGTCCTGGGCGTGCATCTCCTCCAAATGCGGGTCGTGGTATCAGGGGTCCCGTGCCTGCATCTCCTCCAAGTGTGGGTCGTGGTATCAGGGGTCCCGTGCCTGCATCTCCTCCAAGTGTGGGTCGTGGTGTTAGAGGTCCTGGCCCCAATCCGTCTCAGAGGGAGGTAAAGCTAAGCCAGCCTACTGCCTATCATCAGCACGGTTGGGGCCACCAACCGACTCAACTGGCGGAAGGTAGTGGTAGTGGCAGTGGCAGTGGCAGTGGCAGTGGCGGTGAGGACTCAGGTTGGGCTAAGCCGGTGAAGAGAATGAGGACAGATACTGCTAAAAAGAGGCAAAGCTATTCACATATTTGATTGAAGAATGTAGATATCATTAAAAACAAATTATTCGAATTTGATTTTCAGGTATAACTTTAGCTGGATCTTTTATGTTCTTTTATGGATCTTTTATGTTCTTATATTTAGAAGTCAAAAATCAGTTCCCTATATACTAAATAATAATATACATATATGAACTTCAATGTCATCTCTCTAAACCTTATTTTCGTATTCTCTATTTATCATCTCTCTAAACCTTAGTCTTTCTCATTGACTTTTTATTTTGTTTTCTCCGGTTTCCTTCTTGGTTAACTAAGGTCAGATCTAAAATGTGAAATGGTTTAGAATCAGATTATAAAAGTCGATGTTTTTGAAAAATAAGAAAAATTTTGGGGCTGGTTTAGGTCCATCTAAATCAATTTACCAGCTAATTTCTCCCATTTGATTTCAATGTGTAATTATTAACTAATAATTTACTAGCTAATTTGCCTCCTTGAAATTAACAAGCTTTCAAAATTTAAAATTTTAGTTGAGGCTCTATGGAATTTTCATGCGGTGCCTTTCTTCTCTTTTTGATTTCGATCTCTTTTTCTTTTGTTAAAATTGGATATCGACTGAGGCTCCATGAAATTTTTAATTGCTAGAAGGGGAAGGACTCGTGCCCTCGTTTGGATACGCATATTGCTTATTTTATGGGCTTCTCTTTCCGCACTTAAAAAGAAATGCTTTATAATAAGCTATTGTAACCATTTGGCATGACCTATTAGAGGTGCTTTTTTTTTTTTTCTCTGCTCAGACATGGCGTTTGGAATATCAGCTAAATGTATTTTTAGTCAATCAATTTGACCTCTCAAAACAAAAAGATTTATAATGTAAGGTTAGCAACATAAGATTATGTATCTCAAAGAATTGATAAAGCAAAGAAACCATTGTTCCTTGTTGCTGAACTGAACTTTTGTAGCAAAATGATCAATCATTACTACCACGAGAAGGTGAAAGGCTACCACGAGAAGTAGGTTCTGAAATGGGTATTAGTTATAGTTTTTCTTTGGAGAGGAATTTCTCTCTCTAGAAAGAACATCTTTCTAGAGAGAGAAAGTTTGGATTGAAACAACATATACAGAACATAATCCACAAATTTTTATATCAAACTAACAAAGAACAATTACGAATTGAGTCTCTTTCGAAATTGTGATTAGAATAACTTTCAAACCCCCTAGTACATCTCTAATTTATTGAGAAAAACCCTAATTTCTACCACCAACAAACTGAAAGAACAAATATTTCAATATAATTAGTTTTGATCATGCACAGCAAAGTCTTAATTTCTACCACCAACAACTTTCAAACCCCTACATCCTTAATTTATTGAGAAAACCCCTAATTTTCACCGCAAAAAACTTTCCCAAACACTAATTTGTTCAAGAAGAAGAGAAGAGAATAAGAAAAAGGGAGAAAAGACCAGTGAAAAGAAGAAGGCAATTTCCGGTTTTCAATTAGATCCCGTGTATTTGTCCGTACACAGAAGCCATACTCAGAAGCCAGAATTTCTGGCTTCTGCTTTTCTAATAAAATGGGCTTTTGGGGCTTAAAAAAAGTCGTAGCTCTTTTTATCCAAACGCACATATTTTCAATAAGCGCTTTAATATAAGCTAAAAGCTTGCTTTTAGCTTATTTTAAGCTAAACCAAACAAGGCCCAAAAGGCTCCACATTTTAGGTATCAAAATACCGTAGGACCTAAATAAAAAATTTATTTTTTTGAGTGTTTCCCAATTTCATAGAGACAAATTGACTAGTTCATTGTGAATTTACACATTGAAATCAGACAGAAAAAATTAAACTAGAAACAAATGATTGGATATATTCCTGGAATAAGAATCGTAATCTTAAATTACTATAAAAAAAATTTTCAAATAAATAAGAACAAACAAAGAAGAAGAAATAAGAGTGTCCTAATTTGGAATCGAAGGAGTAATAATAATAGTAATAATCCAATATAACAAAATACTGAATATAAATTTTCGAACCTGTATAATATGTAACAATGAATCACTCGTATACAACGTGCCAATACCATTTCTCAAGACATGTGCTTTGGGGCATGCCGTTCTTGTTTGGGGGTACGAGGATTTGCATATAATTGACTTGATCGACTTTTAGAGGAAGTATAAGACCTGAAAATTTTAGCCTCCTCAATTCTCTCCAAACCAGTTTCCTAGATCTTCAATTATTCCGGAAGAGGGTTTCCTTCTCAGGAGTTTCCTGTTGTTATGTATATATTTTTCTTTTAATCTATAGTAATCTTTTTGGATGTAGAGATTCGATTTTCTATTATAGATTTGAGAAATTTTCAAGAAAACAGAAAAGAAGGAGAGAAAACTAGAAGGTAGTCCCTGTATCCAATTTTCTTTCTCTTCCTCATCGATCTGGGTTTCTTGTATTTTGATGATAAGAAGAAAATATCAATGGAGGAGGAAGATTATTACATAAACAACAAGAAGATAAAGTTATGAAATCACTCAACCTTCATCTTCGAAATCAAGTATAATAATTCGTCTCCGAGAAATTTTGTGGTGCTCTTGATAAAACCGTAATTTGTCTCTACTTGGTCCATTCTGATTACTTGTATCCTTTAGGATTTTTTAATTTTATTTTTGCAATCTTGTACTTCATTTCCCTTCATGTTGTCTTTACTTTTGTAAGTTTCATTTTGTTATTTACTTGAGTAAATCCATGTTGTACTCAAAAAAGTCAAAATCATCGAAATCATGTAATTTGTTGGAATGTATTCCTTCAATGAATTAAATTCTGGTTTATTTCAAAAAAATAATAATATATAACCTAAATAAAAAATTTTGTTTTTCTGTCTTTCTTCTGCACGACCTTATCGGCTTCTCCGAACACCACTTTCCCTCTCTCTCTTGCTTTCTTTCGGGATGCGAAAGGTTTCCTTCGCCTAGAAAGAGAGAGAAAGAGAATGGGGATGGTCCAAGGTGGTGATAATTCTAAGAGGTGATAGTTGGAAGGCGTGGGTCTTAAGATAATGTTGCCTTAAACCTAATCAAGTCAATTGGGTCACCTTCAACAAAAAAAAAAATAAAAAAGTCAATTGAGTGACCAAAGTCTTCGTGCCTCCCAAATGAAAATGCATATTCCAAAGCAACGACCAATCTCAAAACTGAGGAGTGGTGTAGCATAAATAGGGGTATATTTGACTTTCACAATATAAATAGTTATTCTCAAATAACCTTCTTAAGTGACAAACTCACCATTTTGGACCCCTTAGATTGTCCAATATAACTTTTTGGCTCTTCTTCTCTCCTCTCATCCAGTTGACAGCTTCCATCAATCGATGCAAGTCTTAACATATACAGAAAGGGGATTATTTGGCCAAGTCTGAATCTCCCCTTCTTCATGCAGTCTTCTCTTTCTTTTGAAAAATGATCTGGAAATAGATCTCCTTCTTCGAATGTTCTATTTCTTTTCAGAAAACCTCTGTAAATTACTGTCCTCGATAAAATAAAGGAGAGAGAAAACATTTAAAAGAAGAAAACAAAATTAAATTTCAACTAACACACGTATTAGTTAGGAAGTTTTTTGTACACTTCAACCATCATTACATGATACCGATACGTCAATGAGAACGTAACAATTGAATGAACACATACACCACCGTAACACTGACATTAAATGAATATATACGTCACAACATTGACACCACTCTTATTTAGTTAGTACATTATAAATTTCATGCGATAATTGAAGAAGGTAAACTACCACCCCCATACTTCAAAGATGGAGCCCATGACCTCTTGGTCTTTCCGAAGGATACCAACCAAACGAGTTATCAACTGACATATAGTTAGGAAGTTTTTGAAGTGTTCGACAATCCGGGGGCTAAAATGATAAGTTGGTCACGTCTAGTGGGTACATTTAGGAATGAACCCCAAATAAAATCCTCTTAGGAATTAATCCAAAATAAAATCCTCTTAAGAAATCTAAACGGCAAACCCCTTCTCTAACAGTCCACTATTCATTCTTCTTTTCTTTCCGTTCCAACTCCCATAGAAGAAGAAGACACAGATTTGGGTTTGTGTTCTTTTTCGGGATTCGAAGAAAAAGATAGTTAATTTAACGTAACGGTACGTATAATATCATCAAAATAACAGTAAATCCGACTACTTTGTGATATTGTTGTGTTTGATTTGATTATAGATCAATAGTTATTAAGTAAGCCTCTTCTATTTGGTATTTCAATTAATTGTTTCCCAACCTAAAGACTTCACATTTTTTAGGGTTTGCTTATATCACTTTGTTTTTTAGGGTTTGTGTAATTTCATTAAACTAAAAATGGGGTTTTTTCAGATTCTTCAGTTTTGATTATGGGATGAATGATTTTTCCTTGAAGACTTAAGCTCTATTTGGAAGTTCAATCACTAAAAACATGAACTTGAATGAATGGGTTAAGGACCAATTAAAAGATTTATTGAGCAACTTCATTAGTTCATTATTTAACCTAATAATGATTAAACTTGTACCAAGTGCTCTAATGAAGATATATTTATAAACCCCGGAGATTTGCGCACTAAACGTTACTAGACTGTCATGTCGGCTTACGTTAGTTACAGCCGTTTCAATTAGCTAGACAACCACAAATAATTCATGTATTTTGTTAGATTGTTGTTTCGATTTTGTTTGCGAAGAACCAATTAAGATTGAGTTCTGATATAGTGTTGACTAATTAGGTTCGACTATGTTAACCAATGTGTAGTTAGTCCACATGAATTTGACGAAAGAGGTCAAGTGTTTACGTCTATTTTTAAGCCCAACTTATTGTTTCTCTAAATTCATGTGAATTAGGTCACATCATATACAAATAGTAGTGTTTATGTGTGTGTGTTTTGTGTGCATTGAGCTATAGTTAACAATTTGTTTCTTTGAAAAGTAGGTTTATTGAAGAAGTTCTATTTTCGTTACAGACTGAGTTGCAGATGTAGAATGTATGGGAATTCATACTTCTTGTGTGGTATGTGTTGTATGAAGATGGATATATGGAGTTTCAGAAAGAGAGTACGAAGCTCAAAACATTGTCTACTGCAATGTCAAGGAACGTATCATCTTCTTCCTCGACATACTTCTCTACTCGTCAATCACCCTTCTTCTCTCCGAGGTCAAGCTTTCAAGGATCTGAATCAATTAGATCAGACATTTCTTATTCCTCGAACACTTCCGTAATAAGGTCTGATACTCCTATTCAGAAACCAGAACCTCTATCAGTTGTTGGCATTGCTCCGGACAACCTTTTCTCTATCCTGAATGTTACTAATGACTATGATTCGCAGATATCCTCGCTACTTGATCGTGGTTCTTCCTCCACCCCAAATTGTAATAGCAATTCATCTAGATCTAGTGACATCCAAATTGATGGCATTAGTCACTCAAGGAACAAAGGAAAACAGAAAATATGGGGAAAAAACTATCGAAGTTATTCATTTACACAAAACTCAGCTTCACTTTCATCTAACAGGCAGAGGAGTTTTGATGTATACATAGGATACTATGGACGTAAGCCTTCGTTGCTGAGGTTTAACAAGTGGTTATGTGCAGAGTTGCAAATGCAAGGAGTCAGCTGTTTTTCAGCCGACAGAGCTCGTTGTAGGAGTTCTCGAAGTACTAGTATTGTCGAGAGGGCAATGAATAGTTCTACTTTTGGTGTGATAATCATCTCGAGGAAATCTTTTGGGAACCGATACACCATTACGGAGATAAGAACTTTTTTGGGTAAGAAAAACTTGGTTCCGATATTCTTTGAGTTGGATCAAGGTGATTGCCTTGCTAGAGATATAATCGAGAGGAGAGGGGAAATGTGGGAAGAACATGGGGGTGAGCTCTGGATGTTATATGATGGATCAGAGATGGAATGGAAGGAAGCCGTCAATGGCCTTTCACGTGTCGGTGAGTGGAAATTGGAGGCTCGAGATGGTAGTTGGAGGGAATGTATATTAAAGACGGTGGTTCTTTTGGCAACCAAGTTAGGACGGAAAAGTATAGCTGATAGAGTGGATATTTGGAAGGAAAGGGTTAACAAGGAGGAATTCCCTTTTCCTCGGAATGAGAACTTCGTCGGCAGAAAGAAAGAACTTAATGAATTGGAACTCATTTTGTTTGGTGATGTTAGTGGAGATTCAAAAAGGGATTATTTTGAACTAAAAACTAAACATCGACGGAAGAATTTGGTGATAAGTAGGTTTGAGAACAGAAAGATAGAATTGGAACGAAAAAAAGCGAGTACTGGTGGCAAAGGAAAAGAGCCAGTAGTATGGAAGGAATCTGAGAAAGAAATTGAGTTTCAAAATTTGGGAAGCTCTCAAATACAATCAAAAGACGGTGGAAAGCGCAGAAAAAGAAAAAGACCAACAAAGATAGTTTATGGTAAGGGTGTTGCTTGTGTATCTGGGGACTCTGGCATTGGCAAGACAGAACTACTCTTGGAATTTGCTTACAGGTTTTCTCAAAGATACAAGATGGTTTTGTGGATAGGAGGTGAATCTAGGTATGTCTTGCAAAACTATTTGAACCTTTCGCCGTTTTTAGATGTTAATGTGGGATTCAAGAATCAGTGGGTTGAGAAACGAAAAACCGAAAGCTTTGAAGAACAAGAAGCAGCTGCCATTTGTAGATTAAGAAAAGAGTTAGTGCGAGATATTCCTTTCTTGATTATAATCGATAACTTGGAGTCCGAGAAGGATTGGTGGGATAAAAAACCCATAATGGATCTTTTACCGCGATTTGGTGGAGAAACTCACATTATAATCTCAACTCGCCTTTCTCGGGTAATGAACTTAGATCCTCTAAAACTCTCTTACTTATCTGGAGTTGAAGCTATGTCTCTAATGAAAGGAATCAGAGAATTACCCATCACAGAAATCGACGCTCTCAAAATTATCGAAGAGAAACTTGGAAGATCAACGTTAGGCCTTGGTATTGTCGGAGCTATTCTCTCTGAGCTTCCCATAAATCCGACCAGACTTCTCAACACCATTAACAGAATGCCTTCACCCGATATGAAATTCCATCAAAAGGAAGGTTGTATTTTGAGTGAACAAGTCTTTCTCATTCAACTCTTAGAATTTGGCTTCTCCATATTTGATGGTGGAGATGAGCCGAGTAGTTTGGCGAAAAGAATGGTATGGGCTAGTGGATTTTTCGCCCCTTGTTCTATTCCAGTTTCTCTATTAGCTCTAGCAGCAAATAAACTTCCAATTAAACACCAAAATACCCATCAATGGAAGAAGTGTTTGTACAAACTGGCGTGTGGTTTTACCGAATCAGACGTAAAACGGTCTGAATCCGAAGCTTCCTCTCTGTTGGTAAGGTTCGGAATTGCGAAAAATGGCATAAACAAAGACTATATCCATTTTCATGACATAATAAAGCTTTATGCCCGTAAAAGAGAGCTCGATGGAGATACGCATGCCATGGTTGAAGCAATTATCGATCGTGGATTTCTTTCCCAAGATCTTAACCATTTATGGGCCACTTGCTTTTTGTTATTCAGATTCGGGACTAATCTGATCTTCCTTCAATTAAAGGTATCTGAGTTGTTACTCTTTGCCAAACGAGTCGTTCTTCCTCTCGCTATTCACACATTTATGACATTTTCACGGTGCAAACCTTCTCTTGAACTTCTTCGATTATGCAACGATGCACTTGAAGTTGCAGAAGAATCGTTGACTAGTCGAGCAGAGAAGTTGTTGGATAAACCTCTCTGTTGTGGATCAGTGAAGTCGAAAGCACAATTGAATCCATTACTTTGGCAGGAACTAGTATTGGTGAGAGCTACCATTATAGAAACCAGAGGTAAACTAATGGTGCAAGGAGGACAATGTGATACAGGGAACGATTTGATCAGAAAAGTTTTGTTTATTAGGACTTCAGTCTGCGGCGAGGATCATCCTGATACAATCTCGACTCGCCGAACTTTGAACAAACTCATGAGATACATGACAAGTAGTGAGGTTAGTTAACGAGTTCTAATTCTTGGATTTTTTTTATTCTTTCTGAGAGTTCCAAATAGTAAACAATTTTCTTACTTCTTTTTAAACAATTACAGTCATAGAATAGGTGTGAAATAAAGCTCTGGTTTGTTAAGAATTTGGAGTGGGAAAGTGTGGTTAACTTCCATCTTTTATAAATGCTCTCAGTAGTCATATTTCTTTATATCAAGTTTTCTACACAATTCAGCCCACTCGACGAGTTCAAATTTGAATATTTGTTCCGATTGACCGTTCAAGCCAATGACACAAACACTCCAAATCTTCGTCAAACTTAACCACTCAGGCCACTAACACTAGTTAGACAATTAATTTTTTTAGCGAACTTTATCCCGTATGATCTTACAATTTTTCTTTTTCAAATCTTCTTTTTCCTCTCCTCACCACAACACTACCCACCACCACCATCATTTCTTTTCTTTCTTAGATAAAGAAGAAATCAAAGAAAGAAGAAGAGAGAGAATGTTAATAGGTTTCAGATGAAACTAGAAGTAAAAGAATACAGAAAAAGATTGCAATTCTTCAAATTCTGGAACTTGGAACTCAAACAGAACTCGGAAGAATAGCTTTTATAACTCAAAATACCAGCTTCCGACCTCTGTCATGGAATTGCAAAACACCAAAGGTTTCTTTTGTTAAAAGAAAAAGAAAGTACACCTAATCCAATGAGAAAAAGAAAGTAAAACTATGACAATCCAATGAGAAAAAGAAAAAGCACCACAAATCATAACGAAATGATGGAAGAAAGAAGGCCATTTATAATACGAAGCAAGAAGCTAAACTTATTTACAGTCACAGAAGAAAGTAACAGAAACAGAAGCCCCAGCTGGTGGATTCTTGCCACCATGAAAAGGGTCTACTGCTAAGTTTGTTGTACTTCGATTCAAATTGTACTGGAAAACTACATTATGATGATCATGTACACATACTGAAATTAAATATCATAATCCATCAATAGTTAATGACATCAAGGATCCGCATGACCTGCCACTCCCTCGTCACTTGAAGCATACCCATCTTCACTAGCTTCCTCATCGCTCGACTTTTCTTCTTCAGCATTGTTCCCGACATCCTCAGCCTTTGCATATTTCTCGCGATATTCTGAAACGTAAAAAGTATTAGATTATTATAAAATGTAAAAGGAGGGGGAAAATGGATATCGAAATTGGTGTTCATGAGAAGAAGATTGCGAGTGCAAATTGGTGTGTAAGCTGGAACGTGTATGTGCAGTGGACTTAGCCCCACATTGCTTATGAAAGCCTTTTGAACTAAGGTAGTAGCTCCTTGTCTTACGTATTGGTTAGGCCTTTCTGGCGGATATGGACCCATACGACTAGGTTGGTCAAGGTCGTCAAGGGCAACACTACGCAAAGAGAAAACCATGTATGCATATAGTTGGGCTCGCTGATAGAGTCAGGTATTACTTCAATCAGTCCAAGAGTAACTTACTCCTACCTATAAGAACCAATAAGAACAGACAAAAAACATCGAAACTGAAAAAGTAAACCGAAATGGCAACCATCATAGTTTTAATTGACAACATAACATCTTCCATCATCTCATCGTCCTTAAAATGAAAAGAACCGGCTATCTGTATAACCAAAGGCCGAAATGTTCATAAGCTGCATCAACTAAGAGTGAGGAGTAGAAACAGCATAAAACAGCTCCTCGAAAATGAGTTAGCCATCCAGGTGATGGCAGCGAAAGAAGACTCTGTAGTATCGCTTTTGATACCTCTATCATCAATAAGATTCAGGATAACCAGTTCCGCAGTAAAATATAAGCGCATTATGTTGCAGAAAATAGACAAGTTTTCCAATTTCATCCACATGTTATACGCATACGATAATCAGTGGAACGAGAGGTTAAGGGAATCAGAACCTTTAACTTTCTGGTCGAAAGCATCTTTATCACGCATCATGAGAGCTGCAGCTTCTCCATTCAATGGGTCTGATGGGTTAGGATACAAAAGAAGTTGTGGAAGAAACACTTCAAAGACATTAACCAGATCTGATGCAAACAGATAGAAAGAATCATTAAACAACTTCTCTAATCCACAAACCAAACAAGAAAATAGTTCATTTCTACCAATTCAACAAGTGATCAATCAAGTTATTTTACCAAACATAGGGCTCCATGTCTGATTAATAACATCCAAACAAACTGAACCAGACCTGTAAGTTTAGGAACCATCAATATTAGCACAATGTCAAGTACTTCAACTAAATATTTTCGTAAACCATCTCGAGGTGACAAGAAAAATCTATAAATGCGTATTAAACTACTCGGGTAGCATCTTATAACTCACATTTCATCAACATTTGGGTGGTAGATCTTATTAACAAATCCAATTGATGGAGATTTATAAGGATAAGCATCTGGTAGTTCTACCCTTATCCTCCAAATTCCTCCATGATAAGGACCTGTAATTCAACAAGTTAAGACAACAAATAGGGTCACAAAGAAAATGAGAAACCACCAATCTGCAGCTGAAATCATTACAGACAGAATACCCTGAAAAATATGAGTTGAATCTTAAATCACATCAAACTCATCCAATAAAATAAGGGTTTTGGGTTTAAATCAAAAACCAACTGCTAACAACACAAATTCCTACAGATCATCCCTATAGATGAAAAAGGGGAAGTCCATATTTACTGGTCAAAATGGTTGAATCAAGGAACCCTTAGGTCTATATCTCAGTGAAAAGAACTCTCTAAAAAAATCTGTAACTTGATTTAAAGATTCTGATCTTCATTTAAGGAATTTGACAAAAATAGCAAATACCCATCAAACATCAGTAACAATTGAATTGAAAAAACCCTAATCCCAAACACCAAACAGGTAAGCACCCAACCAAAGAAGGAAAAAATGACTACTACAAGTTTTAACAAACTAGCAAAAATGGGGTATGGAAAAAAGAAGATTTTCTAAAAGAAACACAGAGAAAGGGGAAGTAAAGAGAAATGGGTATTAAAGATTTACTATCAATTGGTCCATGGAATTCAACATAAAACTCCTGCATGCCATCATTGATCATCTCTACCTTGTAATCACTCATCATCCTAATCAAGCCAAAAATACAAAGAAAAAAAAGATCACAAAAAGGTAAAAGATGAAGAGAAATCAGTAAGGAATTTTAATGGGTTTTGTTATTTTACAGTTTCATCAAGTCCATCTCTCTGCGTTTACTTGGAGAAGACATGTTTATAGTCTTTGATTTCTTTTCCTGACCGACGGAAGTGTGCAGGGTTTTAGAGAGAGAGAGAGAGAGAGAGGAGTGAGAGAGAAGCAAGATATGAGTGTATATATACTACTGGGGATTCATTCGAGGCAAGTAATAGAGAAATCAGGAAAAAAATTTAATACCGAGTATCATTTAATTACAATCGTACGGCCAGGATTAAATGGCTCAAAGATTAGTAGGAGTTTTAATCAAGCTTGAGAAGTTGTATAGGACATATCATTTTGAAGGCACATAGGGTTAAGGCAAATGATCGAAACTAAGACTATTTGCATTTCTTCATCAAAAAAAAAAAAAAAAAAAAGACTATTTGCATTTGGGCTCTTGACCCACGGTGGTGTATCCATTCAAGAACGTGGAGGTGAGGTGGACACTATTGATTCTGTGTTAGTAAAAGTATAAATAATTATTAGACAGTTTATAGTATTAGTAGCAGCGAGCATATTAGATCACTTTACAAATACCTAAACTTAATAATGTATGTTATGTACTCATGTAGTGGTATTGTTTGTGGAAAAAAAAAACTATTTAAGGTCATTGAATTCGAGAGGAAGAAATCACTTTTTGCAACAAATTAGTAAATATAGTTCAACTTAACTTTATTAAGCTAGAGGGCAGACACTCTAAGGCTTGTCAATACAGCTTTTGGTCCTTTATTATTTCCTCTCTTGTTCATTTTCTTGACCATCATCACTGCAATGCAATTGTGGTCGACCACCGTCTCTATGGGCCAGAGAGAAAAAGAGAGTGGCAAGGTGTTTTGGGGAAAAGAAAAAATAAACTGGGAGTTTTAAAATGAGTGACCATCTAAATATTTCTGTCCCATAAAATATGAAAAACTACAGGGCGTCACGGTAGAGAAAGATATGAAGTGAATCGCTGTCGACCGTTCTCTGGGGTAAGTGTACCTTCTCTTATGAAGTGAATCGTTGTCGACCGTTCTCTGGGGTAAGTGAACCTTCTCTCTCTTGACTGTTCTCTGGGGTAAGTGTACCTTCTCTCTCTTCCTTTCTCCCTATTATCTTCACCACCACGATACCACCAGTACCATTTACCACCAAGGACTCACCTCTACCGTCAACGCGCTTTCCCTCTCTTCCTTTTCCCCTCTTGTCCTCCCCACCATGGCACCATCAACTCAAAAATAAAACCTCATTAAGTCAAAGTTTAGGACATTTTATCAATGCACCTCCAAATCAACCAACACTCAGAACACTCGTCCCTCCAGGGTGTGAGGTGTAAATGTAACCAAGTCACACCCATATATGTATGACTTGCATTTTAATTCATACCCAGCTTAACTATGTCACCTATGTTTACTTTGGTACTTCGAACACCAGTATCTCATTCTCCCCGAATCAGATTTATGCAAATTATATTTCTCAACTCAAGAGCTCAATGAGAGGAACATGTCAGTGTATATATCATAGCCATCAGATAAGTGTAGCTCACTCACTCAAGCTCTTAAAGATCGTTCATTATTTCTACCAACCTTTTCTAGGCACTGGTTTGAGTATGAAATGCACTAAAAGCATGAGATATATATTCTTATCTAATGTATGACTTCATAATTCTATGAAGAATTGACCTGAAACATAACTTTAAATTTCCCTTAAAACTGAAATAGACAGGCAATAAATTTCAAATATACAGATTCAAATAATCCAATAACAGACAGAGATAGAAATTTAAACTCACAGAAATTCATGTTTAAAAGGTAACTGTACAAAAGAGGGATCTAAAAGAAGAAACAAAGATCATAGAAACTATAACAAAAACCACAACAACAATATCTAAGCCAGATTTGAATCGAACAAGAGTTTCCCCCAACTAGAATTCTCATCAGCTCCTACTGATATTTCGGGTAAAGCATTGATGAATGTGGTGGTTTTACTAATATGCAGATAAGATAGGAATAAAGGGTAACTGATAATCATGTTGTGTGGTTTGAATTTTCTATTAGACTATAAACCCTAAATGGGACAGTAGAACCCAGACAGACAATTTGCTATTTCATATTTTTCGGATAAACAAGTCCAGATTGAAACTGACATGAGCAAGAAAAGCTTAAAACTTTGTAATGCAACAGACAAATACTACCAGAGAAACTCCATCGAATCCATTATCGACAATCTCGCACCTTTTTAACTGCTACAGATTTCTTCTCATTTCTTTGGATTTCCTGAGTTCTAGACGTTAACTGTATGGTTGAAGATCATCTCCTGCACCATGTTAGAGAGAGAGAACCCTCTATCCAATTAAACTTTTGTCTATATATAGGAGTAATAAAGAAGAGAAATAGTCTAATAAACCACAAAAGAAAGTCAATCACGAAAGCTAGACGTGATCCAGTATTAGAATAAGATCAAGTTGGGAAACATTCAGAAAGAATTTATGTAATAAGTACCTGATCACATACGGGGCAAGTATCGCTTCTTTCCATCCATTCGAGAATGCAAGATAGATGAAAATGATGCTCACATTTTGTTACAATTCTTGGGTTCTCCTCATCATACTCTGGAGAGAGGGAACAATAATATTAGGCTTAATTCGGCTGTGCTGTTTTTTTTCTCAAGTCATCTATCTTAGCTTTGACAATCAGGTTTGAATAAATCAAGCTATCGACCTCGAGTTGCCACGCAAAATCTTCTTTGGGAAGCTAATGAAAAGGAGAGATGTTTCTCTCCCTTATAGTCTTACTCAGAGTTCGACTCAAAAGCTGATTTGACATCTTGAACACATACTTTCATCAATTGATGTTTGAAAATTTCAATGATTTGAAGCAAAGGTGCAAATAGTGTCATCAGTGCACTGAATGAGACTGTGAGCCAAACTCAAAGGGATTGTGGCACTCCCCAATACAAAAGAAATATTTTTAACCAAAAGACTTCTAAGTGAAACTCCCCACACCAACCAGAAAAAGGAAGTTTGTCACCATACATAAGAAAACCCTAAGTCGGCCTTAGTCGGTAACTCTTTTAGTAAAGACTAAATTGCTTAAGCTCTACATACAAGATAGAAGATTGTTCAATTTAAAGAGGAAAAGAATTACCTTCAAGGCAGGTTGGGCAGACATCCTCTTCTACTGTTTGTGAAGCCATAAGTTCACTCAATTTTGAAGGTTCATCGGACTTTTTCGGGGATGGAGGCAGAGAATTTGCTTCGTTTTTGCAATCTAATAACTCCTTAAGAGAACCCTCTTCAATCCCACTTTCAGTTTCTCTGACAGAAGCAGAATCTGAAGTTCGTGCAGCTGCATCAATCTTGTTATTGTTTGTTGGCGTGTGTGGGCGTCCAATATCCGCATCATAGGGAACTGGTGGAGGTGGTGATTGATATGTATCTGGTGTTGATGTATCGAGATTAGTATCAACTAGGAATCCTGTAGAGAGTGCAGCCGGTGCAGCAATGGCTGGTGACAGAGGTTGGCGCTCTTCTAAACCTTCTGAACACTGCATTGATAAATAAAAATGCAAATGATGTATTAACAACACAGAACCACATAAAAGACATCGTATAGGTATTGAAATATTGAAGACTAGAAGATATAGAGTTATTAGCATTGGCAGATAACCTTTCGAATCAAAGACAGGATATATCTACAGGAATGTACATGAGGTGGATTTAAATTCTCAAACTTCAATTACATTTGCTACAGTAGTTTAACAAATGAAACTTCTCATTAAATTCTCCTAAGCACTCTGATGAGTAAATCTGTTTAACTAATATACAGATATATGATAATGCGCCTAAAAAGCATCAACGGAGTAGCAAGCTCTCGCTTTTTATCACTTCTACTATCCACAGGATGTCTAGATAACTCAGATATCTTTCTTTTCTTAATAATTCAAATTAATATTAAGAAAAAGATTGTGTGTTCGAGAACTGGTTACATAGCTAGATAGAATTTTTATGTTATGCGACACTATTATCCCAATTAAAAACAAAATCATAGAAGGACAGAGATGTTCTCGTCTTTAATTTTCTGCTCCAGTGACATAGCATTCCTTTGACATCTACCTCCTTCAGTGGGATCACCGAGGTATTTTCTTTGAAAACTTTATTGTTTCTATCCTCCTAGACACCAAATGACGGCTGCTGGTGTTATGTTCCATAATTTTTTCCTTTCTTTCTCTTCCTGGTCATGTCCCACTGCTCTAGTAGATAACCCAGATATAGGTTTCAGGGTAAGACAAGAAACCATCATTTCGTCGGACCCTGCCTAAGAATTTGATAGCCTAATTGCGTAGTTACTATTCCTTAGGCCAAGCAGTGAACCACCTAAGGTTGGTGTTGCTAAGCATGACTACTGTTCATTTGGGTCATTCAATAGTCTAATCCATAAACTCGCATTAAGATACCACAAATATCCACTATCAACAATGCCACAAATACCTGTAGAGCTTATAATTCAAAACCAAGATACCTCATGCTACCTAAGATAGGTCTTGATCTTCCTCCCACCATTTTTTTTGTGCCAGATTCTTTTCACTGACCCGGCACCATTGAGTCTGCCAGGTGCCTTAAGTGTTTTGTTTCTAAACTACCAATTCGTCTAAAATTCAAGCGGCTTTCATTTTTTTCTCCCATTGAAAGATTACTTCATCTTTCTTGGATCTTGTTAGAATGGATCCTCTTTGCCAGCTACCAGCCTATTATCTATGGTGAACTCCACTCCGAAATTTCCAAAATAACATAACAAGTATCTTGTCTGAGAACAACTGGATAGATATTGCAAAGGTTCCGCAAAGATTGAAACATTTTGACAGTGTTGTTGATCATTATCAAAACTATATGTTGCTTCACTTCAAGGGTAGCATCCAGTCCACAACTAATCCCAGCTTGAAGGTTGAAATTGAACAGTTTGTTTCTATTATCCCAACAAATACAAAGTAGGTCCACAAAGGACCAGACAGATTCCAGTTCCCCAAAAATCTAGGCATCTGATATCATTAGTTTGCAACAGACGTCTCTATGTCATATTCCATTATCTCAATTTTCATGGACACAAAAAAAAGAAACTTCGCCAAAATAGAATTAACAAAAGAAATAAAAATACATAAATATACTCAAAATAGACATGGGTAATACTCACAAGCAGCACAGTAGCAAATGTTATAAAATTTTAAAAGAAAAAGAAGCTTTCTGTCCAATTCAAATCTCTTCTAAAGTGAAAGAGTTTGATTTGCTGCAAATGATATGATAATGTAAAATAGAATGTGATAGAGAAAAAACTACTAACGTAATAGTACTCTGGTGGACCATCAAGTTGAGCACTTCTAGAGGAACAACAACAGCAACCTCCCATTATCTTTAATTAGCTAGGATGCTATCTATGAAGTACTGAAGCCACTTGGTGCATTTTATCCTATACAAGAGATGAAGAAACATTCAGAGGGAAGTTAAACTAAAAAAACTCAAAACATTAATAATTACTATTTCGCTTTTCGAATGACTGTAAATCTGTGCAACTTCATCTACGAGAGTATCAATTTGAAGCAAATAATTGTATCAAAAGCCATAGAAGTGAAATTAAACCAACGCATAGCAGGAGAAAAATTCGAACTATATATACAAGATTAGAGAAGTTCTTCAAAAATATTTGTATCACCAGAAGGTCAAACCGTGAAACGGAGCTCGAGCTCATCCTGGCCCATTTTTACTCCATATTTGTCGTGCATGCTACTAGATTCACCAACAAACCTATTTGCTTACTTTTATTTCCTGGTCAAATGAACTTGTATAAACTTGATGGATTTGGTGATAGTAGAGAAACTCTTTCTAAGAATTTTCCAGACCTTAATTTCCAGCTACCCGATAATCATAACAGACCGAATTCTACCATACTATATAGAACAATCTCCTTACAAACCTAAATTATAAACTTTTAGTAATTTAAGGGTTTAGTACTTTTACCCCTTCTCAAGTTGCATCCGACATGTGAGGGCATGAAATTTTCATCTGGCAACCTTTATTAACTCAAGCTAACTCAGAGAAATTGATAACTCATATCCACAAAACTGATACTCAGGAATTAATCATTTCTGAAAATCAGACACCTTGTCTTGGTTTTAAACCCTAAATACCTAAAACTAGTCACTGATTCACAACAAAACCAAGACCTACTTTACCAATCAAAAGTTTCAAATCAAGTTAAATATCTGATCAACCACCACTACTCAACAATTCAAGCCAAGCAGTTCAACTTTTCTTAACTAATATATCTAAATTCACAAGCACAAACCAAACAAAACCTAAACTCTTGAAAACTTTAATCTAAACTTACCGAATCCAACCCGATTCAGAAACAAAATCGATAGTACGAGCAATCAAAGCTGAAAACACGAAAAATAGATAAAGATAGACATCGATTATACTTCTATCTCATCTATTATTTAGCTTAAAACATAGAAATTGAACATAAACCCTATCTAAATGAACTTGAACAAATAAATCAACAAAGATAAAACAACAGATTAATCCATCAATCAATCAATCAATCGGAGGTTTATCAGCACAGAAAAAAGACAAGAACAGTGATTACCTTTACTGTAACGAGAAATCAATAGCTTGGAATCGTAGAGAGAGAAAGAAGAGAGAGGAGAGAGAGAGAGAGAGAGTCTTTTGATTCTTCTTCCTCTTCAGTAACTATAAATATATATCTATAATTCCCTCCTCCTGTGATGTGAGGAGAAGCACTTCAATTCACGACTGAGGGTTTTTCTGATTAATATTGGCTTTTCATATTAGTCCTTTAAAATGTAAATATATATCTATAAAACCCATACTTTTAGCGTACGAACTTGATTGGACCTTTGACCGTTAGTCAACTTTACTACAAAACTAGAAGAAAGCTAACGACATCGTTGGACTTTATAAAGGATTAACGGGAGTTGGAGGTTCAACACAGACTACTTGGCGAAAGGTTCCATTTAGATATACATCTACAAAGAAAGAAGCCAATGAGGATAATTTTGAGGATTTTCATCTGCTGATAACTTTTTCAACGAGAACGAAAAAAAAAATTATCACGAATACAGATTAGCAAGATGGGAAGAGAAGAAGGTGGTTGTCAATTATGACAAACACAATTATACCAAGAATTTTACCATTTGATATTATCCCCACAAATAACTCATTTTTAGAATTCCTAAAAGGATTTGGATGTGCGTTTTATTTTATTTTTCTTTTCATCTTGGTCCATTAGTCACATTTTTTTTTTCTTTTGAAATATCAATCACATCTTCATCACTATAAATCAATAGATTTTTCTTCCTTTTTCAGAACTCGATGAAAAAGCAAGTTCTTACTACTTTTTAGTAACTTTAGAATTAGATGCATACTTTAACCACCTTCTTTCTAAGAGTGGTAATCCAAGAGATACCTTGCTTACATCTCTGCCAATTCATTGAATTATGACATGCAAAATCTCCAAAATTCCTCACATTATTTTATCAAATTAATGAGCAAGAAATCAATTCGGTATAAATATTTACAAAAAAAAAATGTGACATAATAGTGGAACTGAACATCAAAACTCCCCATACGATGGTTTGAATAAAACTAATACAGATCAATTTTTTCATTTGACCTATCTATGGGTACGCCTGGTGCATGACCCAAAAATTCATGAAATAAGTCAAGGAGGGTCTCATTTTTCCCTCAAAGTACATTGGGTTTTCAATTGATATTCTTTTCTTTCGAGGGGTCTAAATTTAATTAAAGGATAATTCGAGTCTATAATATCAAATAAGGAATCTTAAATTAGTGATTGCGTAATTAATACGTTTTTTTCTCTTCACTCACTTGGATTATAGAAGTACAAAAAAGAGTAAAATTTGGACGGCTGTGATTATTTATGATTTTGAATCTTGTTCTCAGAGCGTCCGAGTGGTCCCGATTAAAAGTAAACCCAATTACATATGATGAACAGTACAAGGGAAGGGAAGTTCAAGGGGCCGTGTACACAATTAGTGTGGCGCCTTTGTTACACACAAATGGCCATTGATGTTTGCATCTGAAAGACGCCAAAAACGATAATCAAGGCCTACAGAATCATTCGTAGACGAAAGACACATAGGATGAATAACTTAATTTAACAAGTTTAAGTTTTACTTGACAAACATATTACTGTACAACTGAGTGAGCTTTGTGGAAGACAAGATGATGGAATTTGATGACATAATATATTACTTATGAAATTGAAACTCAAATCGACGTAGAGACCAAGAAATTGTATTGCATAAGAGAAGAAAACACAGAGAACATTAATATATAAGATAATGAATATCTCATTTCCATGATGAAACTTGAGTGATCTCTTTGTTTACTAGATTTACAACATATGGGAGGACTAGAACTTCGAATTTCTTTGTAAGACAATTACTCTTTGGATCATTTTATTAGCATATCGTTCTCTAAGTACTTGAATTACCCTTTCAACGAAAAAAAAAATACTTGAATTACCATTAATATGTAAATATTTATTTATTTTCAATTGGTGATTTGTGTTTCACCAACCACCAAATCCAAATCCATTTCTTTGACTAATGACGTGACATTATTGCACACATAATTGATTCCTCCTACTTTAAATCAACAACTTTATGGTTTAATATAATTCACACATATAATGTATTTAAAACGGTAAATCAATTGTTTAATGGTGTGCTACTATTAGAAGAAAGCTATTATACAACAATATTTGTTTAGCAAAAGCTAACTCATACTCTAGAAAAAGAAAAAATAGTAACAACAAAGTCATAAGAACAAAAACTCTCATTATTAATATACAATTTAAATTCACATATTTACGAATAATTTTAAATTATATTGGGGTAACTTTTAATTACACATAGAAAAATACCACATACTGCTGAAACATAGGAGAATCAAAATTAAGATCGAAATAAATGGTATAGATTGTGTAAACAAGAATTTCTTGAAAGGGTAACAAGAATTATGTTCTAAATTGATTTTGGTATATGATGCTCCCTAGAGGGATGCTGGTAAACAAGAGAACATAATCAAGTGGTTGAAATAGAAGGTTGAGACAATGACTATGAGTTGCCACTCTTCTCAAGGTCATGGTTTTAGTTTGCCCTAATTTTCTCCAACAACACATTTTGAAGGATCTTTAAACATGATCATAAGTGTTAAAATAGCACTAATTATTTTATTATCTTAGGGATAATAGCCTGTGCAGGCTTTTGTTTCCCTGGTGGTGCACTTAATGGAAAAAAAAAAAAAAAAAAGTGGAGTACTAGCTTGGTATTCTCTGAGACTGGACATTAGCATTATTTTACCCTAGGAACTATCACTCACTCTCATAGTCTCATGGCAAAGGAAATAAAGAGCCCTAACTTTCACTTATCTAGTGACATTAGCATCCTAGTGACAAAGTTATTAGACTACGAAATTGATTGGACATTTGGAATGAGCCTCCAAGCTATGTCCCTTTCTGTTTATTTGTGGGATTAAAGGGCAGAGGTCTCTGGTGTCCCCTCCAGTCAAGAATTAGAAGTAACTTGTCTTCGGGCCGCCCTTGTCCATCAATGGAGCTTTTTACAGCAATAGAGTGAAGAAGAGAGTTAGATGGATGGCACAAGGGGAAACCATATTTTAGAGTGTAGATTTGGGAAATCTTTTTTTTTTTTTTTTTTTGTCAAGGAAGATTTGGGAAATCTTGTGTAAGCATTTTGGTCTTTGGACTTTTCATGTTCATGCGAGTGTTGTCTATTATCTATATAGTATAAACTATAAACAACCTCCATTTTGTATTTTTTTTTTCCGACGACATTTTAAAATGGTAAGAAACACTTGTATATAACATATTTTCCTACATTTGACCGATTAAGATAAGATAGCGAAAATAAGCGAAGCAAAATAAAGAACTACAACAATATCAAGGGCTGCTATCATGGCATCATATATCTGGGGTAAGATATAAACATCAATAATCATGTATAAGATAGTACAATGTTTCTGTAAAACCTTCAAATTATCATGTACAAATGGGACCTGTAATGTTTGTTTCAAACTCAGAGTCCAAACTAACATTATGAACTTCACTTAATTTTCCCATTTGTCGTCTCATTTTGAGAATATTCCGCGATTTCTTCATCAATGTAATGTACTTCATTCTCACCTTCAAGACTGGATGGATTTCCATTGATGTTTCATCACTATAAGCATCTTTTAGTATCACAGTACATGTCTTGTTCATCAATGAACGATAGAAAATGTCAGGATGACGACCGAACGCCCTGTGGAACTTCTGAGGCAAACCAAGATACGTCCGAAGGCAAAGAAGCTTCTTTCTCTCGGCAGAGTGATTGACGAAGAGACTAAGCAACTCATGAAGAACACCAACTACCCTTTTCTCTGAAACATCGGTATTTGGATTCAAATGCGAAGAATCCTTGTACGGCGATACATATGGGAGTCTCTGAAACTCTTCTAACCAGTTTGATATCTTTCTCTTCAACCTAAGACCCTTCGAAGGGAATAAAGGAAAACCAAGTGACATTGATGATTCCTCCAAATATAAACCTCTTTTAATGGCATTTTTCTGAAGAAGCGGCAATGTCTTCTCCTCAGTACTGACTCTCAGACTTTGAAGCCCTTCTTCCAGTTCGACAAATTTGAAAGAAGAATCAAGATACTTTTCCGGGCTTTGCAAGAAATCTTCAGGCAACCCTAAATACCATTGAACTCCCTGAATTGTCTTTAATGGTAGTTGTTTTTCCTTGGTCATAAGGATGAGCTTCTTTAACCTTTTGATAATATCTGATGGCTGATTATCGTAAACAAATCATTCTTCCCTATCAAGGGATACTACTTCAGGTGTCAATCTAAACCAAGGTAGATTATATTGTGGACCTGTAAATTCTTCAAATACTGATGGATATAGCCTAAGAAACTTAGCAACTTTGACAGGAACCCCTAAGGATGAAACAAATATCATGAGTTATTATGTGAGAAGTTATGTTTTTTTTAAACAACTGGATCAGACGAGTACAATAGACAAGATTATAAATCATACATCAGTTGGCATGCGGACCTCATAAGGATGAAATATGCTCATAACTGTCAAGAGACCGTCCTAAAGACACTCATATACCCTAAAGACCATACATCTCAACTTACCTTGCCTCTAGGTACTTGTTGTATATCACCTCCAAGTCTGCCGAATGTTTCTGCAACCCATCAAGCTGCAGATAATTGAAAAAAAGATTAAGTAGAAACAATGAGTATTCAGGATTTACTTGTGAATCAGAATGACCTCTCTGAACATATCAGGTATGAAAAATGGTCCATACATGCTTGATATGTTTAAAATTGCTGGTTACTTAAGGGATAAGTTGAATCAAATAGCAACTAAACAAATGCGTTTGTTATGCATATGAGTGAAAGTTGTCGCATATTAGTTGGAAGGGTTCAAACAATGCACCAAGGAATGAAATTTCGAAATAATTATTAAGTTAGCCTTCATTGTGATATCAGAACTGAGGCCACTCACAAATAACAATTCAACTGTGAAGCTCCAGAAAACCTTTCCCACTTCAAACAAATCCCAAAAACTCAAATACTATAAGTACAAAGCTATTATCCGAATTATCTTTTTACCGATTTATGGAGTTAACACCGAGATATCGACACCATCATACTTTTGGTGAGTTCTCTAACCCAATAATTTTGTTATACGCTCGCGCTGGAGCAGGACCCCAAGTGTTCATGAATTATTAAAATGATAAGTTATTCTGGAAAATTGTGTTTTAGTAACAAATTTATTCTTTCTGGGTATTCTTATTTTAAGTTTTCTATACAATTACCCAAGAACAAGAAAATCCAAATTAGATCAAAAACTCCATTTTTGAAACAAGTCTAAACATCAATTGCAGAAAAAAAAATTATAGAAATATGCAATCATGGCATCTTTATTTTGAGTCTAGTATTACTCTTTATCGTATGACTTGACCTCCCCTTAGGATGCTACTACTTATAAAATTGAAAGAGTTTGGTTTTTGCCCTGCAAAAAATGCACACTCATACTAATCATCCAGGTGGACACTTCTTAATTTTATTAATGAACTCCTGGATCACTTCATTCTCATCCACCACCTACGATTTCAAAAAAGAAAAGAAAACTATCAGCTATAAGTTGTTCATACACATTTGAGTGTGAGATCTATATATTCAGAGAGAGAGATACCTGCATTGAGAAGTGACGTTGGACGATCTCAACCATTTGGTCTTTGGTTGGATTAGGGTTAGGAGGCACCTAAGAAACAACCATAAGGTGCAAAGTCTTTCAGGTTTGAGACCTATATAATATGTAGAAATACTAAGACATAAAGACTTACCTATAACTGTGGCCAATCCTAAAGGTGCAGTCCTCCTTGAGAGTCTTATATACTTAAATAATTCTGTACATCTCTAATTGTAGCACCCTAAATGTTGTTTCCCTAATAACCCTTTATGGGTCTCTCAGCCAATTTGGCTTATCAAGCTCATAGAAACATAAGGTGACTATACCAACCTCCCCTTCCTTTAAGAAAAGACTCATCCGGAGTCTGGTTTGACTGAAACATGCCTCCTTTGAGTTGTGTATAGGAACGGTTTGATTAAGCTTCTTTTATACGTACTTGAAACGTCTGACTTGTCTCTTTTGGTAGGTCTCCTAAGGCACATAAAGTGTTCCCTGAGTGATGCAAACTTTAAAGGTCCCTACTACTTTTTTATTTAGAATATAGGTCGATGCTCAAAAAACCTATATAAATCATTAGTTGATTTTCTCAAACCTCAATGTTGTTGTAGATGTAAAGACGGTTTCATATAATCGTCGAATTATACTGGAAACCATAATACTAAAGATTTGCTCGGTCTTCGAAAGACATTCTAGATTGTTTACCTAAAATATTTGTTGTTGTGGATAGCACATGATGGAAAACACAGCAGAATGATTAAGAGAATTTAACTCTGAACTAAACGGCATTGAAATAAAGCAAAACACAAAAATATAAAGGATAAACAGTTTGGTCAATTCTTAAGGTGTTGATTTCAAGATCTAGAAAATGAAAACGAAAACAAAAAAGTAAATATTTGTAAGCTATGGTCAACTATAAAGGTGCAACCGTGATTGAGTCCCTTGACCCTTATAAACACTTCTATACAACACTAATCGTTTCACCCCTTAAAGTTGTTGCCCTAATACCTGGCATTGAGAGCCCTAATGACCCTTTGTGTGCCTCTAGGCCAGTTTAGTTTATCAAGCTCATTCAGCCATAAGGTGGTTGCATTACTTCAATTTAGATGTTTGATAAGAATTGCATTGCAATTTCGATAAAAAATAAATAAATTATAAGGCCGAAAAATGTAACGAGAGACTCACGAGATTATAGTGTTTCATATATCTCCGCAGTGAATCATTCCCTAGTTTTCTCAAGTCCACCTTCTGCTAAACATTCAAACATCAATATATATAATATACGAAGAATGACAATATAAACTGTTAGAATATAAGCTTCTCCTATTGAAATCCTTACCGATTGAGGCTTCTGATTATTTTGCTCCGAGGTGTCTTTATGCTCCATAGAACTTGTTCGATTTGCAGACGATAAACATGGTTTTGTAAATCGGATTCTTGGCTTGCTATGCTTATGGAAATCGATGTTGCTTGCTGCCAAATAGAGATCAAGAAATTCAAAAAAGACTTGAAGAAATCAAAGGATGTGTATAACATATGATCATTGGGATTGTATCCTAATAGTTGTCTAAAATACATGGCTAGCTCTTAAGGTTTGTTATCATGGAACATTTTCTCCTAGTCTTTAGGCCAATTATCTGTTATCATGGAAGTTATATGTTAATAATCTTTTACCTCTAAAATCCATGTTATATGATATATAATGATGTTTTATGGCAGTAATGTTACAATATGCACATGAAAAGATAGATATGCATAGAAAAACAAGAGTAGTTATGTGAACTACGACTTGTTATAGTGGATTTCTAGTTATAGTAGAAGAAGAAGGTGATTCCATAATCGGACTAAAGAATTAATCATTTCTGAAAATCAGATAACTTGTATTGGTTATAAACCCTAAAACACCTAAAACTAGTCACTGATTCACAACAAAACTAAGACCTTCTTTACCAATCAAAAGTTTCAGATCAAGAAGTTAAATATCTGATCAACCACCACTACAGTTCAACTTTTCTTAACTAATATATCATAAATTCACAAACGAAATAAAACCTAAAATCTCGAAAATCTTGAATCCAAACTTACCGAATCCAACCAGATTCAGAGACAAAATCAATAGTACGAGCAATCAAAGCTGAAATGACGCAAAAAATAGATAAGATAGATATCGATTATACTTCTTTCTCATCTATTTTAGCTTAAAATGGAGAAATTGAACATAAACCCTATCTGAATGAACTTGGAGAAATAAATCAACAAAGAATAACTAATAAAACTAACAGATTAATCAATCAATCAATCAAACAGAGAATCGAAGTGAAAAACAGGAACAGTGATTACCTTTACTATAACGAGAAATCAAGAGCTTGGAATCGTAGAGAGAGAGAGAGACAGAGAGTCTAAGAATTCTGACGAGAGAGAAATCGAGAGGAAGAAGATGATGAAATTAAGAAGTTAGAGAAGAGGAAGTATTCTCGTTAGTGATAAAACTGAATTACAAACCCTATTTATAAAGAGTAATTCTAGAGAGAGAAAGTCGTTAGAGTGTAACTAATCTCTAACTAACTTCCTAACAGCAATTAAAAAACATTAAAAGAAATACTTATTCTTACACTCCCTTTACATTACTCATTTATTCTTACACTCTCATAACATCATCGCCTTCATTTCATATCCTTACAGAGAGTCTTTTGATTCTTCTACTTCTCCAGTAACTATATATATATATATATATATATATATATATATATATATATATATATGTATATATATGTATATATAGATGTGTGTGTGTGTAATTCCCTCCTCTAATGTGAGGAGAAGCACTTCAATTCACGACGGAGGTTTTTCGGATTAATACAAAACTAGAAGAACGCCAACGCCATCGTTGGACTTCATCTGCTGATAACTTTTTCAACGAGAGCTAAAAAGAAGCTATGGCAAATACAGATTGGCAAGAATTGGCTTAATAACTTGTCCTCAGGGTCACCCTTGTCCATCAATGGAGCTTTTTACATGTCGATGGAATGCTGTCAATAACCCCCATTTTGTATTTTTCATTTCTGACAACATTTTAAAATGATAAAGAAACACTTGTATATAACATACGTTGCTACATTTGACCGATTAAGATAAGATAACAGAGCAAAATATTCAACTACAACAATATCAAGGCCTGCTGTCATGGCATCATATATCTGGGGTAATATATGAATATAAATAATCATGTACAAGATAGTACAAGGTTTCTGTAAAACCTTCAAATTATCATGTACAAATCGGACCTGTAATGTTTGTTTCAAACTCAGAGTCTGTACTAACTTTATGAACATCACTTGATTTCCCCTTTTGTCGTCTCATTTTGAGAATATTCCGCGATTTCTTCATCAACGTAATGTACTTCATTCTCACCTTCAAGATTGGATGGATTTCCATTGATGCTTCATCACTATAAGCTTCTTTCAGTATCACAGTACATGTCTTGTTCATCAATGAACGATAGAAAATGTCAGGATGACGATCGAATGCCCTATGAAACTTCTGAGGCAAACCTAGATATGTTCGAAGGCAAAGAAGCTTCTTTCTCTCGGCAGAGTGATCGACGAAGAGACTAAGCAACTCGTGAAGAACACCAACTACCCTTTTCTCCGAAACATCGGTATTTGGATTCAAATGTGATGAATCCTCATACGGCGATACATATGGGAGTCTCTGAAACTCTTCTAACCAGTTTGATATCTTTCTCTTCAACCTAAGACCCTTCGAAGGAAATAAGGGAAAACCAAGTGGCATCGACGAGCCTTCCAAATATAAACCTCTTTCCATAGTATTTTTCTGAAGAAGCGACAATGTCTTCTCCTCAGTACTAACTCTCAGACCACGAAGACCTTCTTCCAGTTCGACAAATTTGAAAGAAGAATCAAGATACTTTTCCGGGTTTTGCAAGAAATCTTCAGGCAACCCTAGATACCATTGAACTCCCTGAATTATCTTCAATGGTAGTTGTTTTTCCTTGGTCATAAGGATGAGCTTCTTTAACCTTTTGATAATATCTGATTGCTGATTTTCGTAAACAGATCGTTCTTCCCGATCAAGAGATACTGCTTCAGGGGTCAATCTAAACCAAGGTAGATTATATAATGGACCAGTAAATTCTTCAAATACTGAAGGATATTGCCTGAGAAACTTAGCAACTTTGACAGGAACCCCTAATTCGAGTGCTCTCTTTGAAACATTTGAAATCGGAATGCAACCTTCGAGTTCACCTACGATGCAATTCTTGAGAGAGATCAATGGTTTGAGTTCTTGAGATGCGTTGACCGTCTCAATCGAATCGTAAAAGGAATCCTTCTTCCACTTCATCTTCACGTCTACATAGTTGCACTTTTGTAAGTACCTAAAAGTGAGTTCTTCTTGAAAAATATATGATCTTTGAGATATCAATTCTTTCAATTTGTTGAAGTTGGCCCTATTCATAAACATGATGGGTTTTGTGGAAAGAATGGAGAGAATGTCTTCCTCAACTGAATCAAGTAATAATCACGAACATTTCAATAAATTATACTATGTTTTTAGGAGCCTGAAATGAAACAAACATCATGAGTTATTAAGTGAGAAGTAATTTTTTTGAAACAACTGGATCAGACGAGTACAATAGACAAGATTATACATCATACATCAATTGGGACGCAGACCTCATAAGGATGAAATATGCTCATAACTGATGGACGTCAACTCCATCGAGTACGAATGCTATGACCTTAGGTTTTCGGAGTGGATGCCCTCGCACTGGAGCAAGACCCCAAGTACTCATGAGTTATTAAATGATAAGTTAATCTGGAAAATTATGTTTTTAGTAGCAAGTTTATTCTTTATGGGTATTGTTATTTTAAGTTTTTTCATACAAATACCCAAGAACAAGAAAATCCAAATTAGATAAAAAAAACTCCATTTTTTGAACAATTCTTATCACCTTGTTTATATGAATTTTGCCTGCTCCGAGTTATCCTGGATTAAAAGCTTAATGTGGGTTTATCTATCACATTTCAAATTTCGATTCCTCCCAAACATTACAACAAACAGGTTGTGTGCATCAATTATATCACTTATCTATGTTTCAAACTTATCAAAAATATTAATTCATATTTTATATTGAGCTCTTAAAACAAATAGATTTAACTCAGAACATGACAAAAACAGTACAAAACAGCAAGATTTTGAACATTAGAATCATAAAATAGCAAAATTTGGGTGAAGAAGAGAAAGTGAATACCTAGTTTTCAACTGTTAACAGCAGAGGGGAAGAGCGTGTGTTAGAACAGCGAAGAGAGAGAGAGACCGATTACTGAGAAGTCGACCTAGGGTTTTTCCAAACCTTAGGATTTTGAGTGAAGGAAGAAGAGAGTAGAAGAAGAAACTCCCCAACAGTTCTTATTTGGAAAGTTTTAAAGACACTCCCTGAAAGTGTTAATGGCGCCTCCGTCAAGGCAAATTTAAGGGTGACTTTAGGTGGAAAGGGAAACGTTTTTATTACTTTATCTATTATAATAAAACAGCTCCCTCGGTGCCAGTTTCACTGAGTCAAGAGGGATTTGCTCTGCAGCGGAGGGATTTTAGGGGTTGGTGGCGCAACCTCCTAATTCCTCTCCCGGAGCAGTTATTGGCGGTTTTTGTTTGAAACTTTGATTTTATCCCTTCAATTCCTCAAAACGACTCCAAAATCTATCCCTGGTCTTCCGTTTTTATACATTTTCTCAGTTAATATTCACTTTAAACTTCATGATTCAATAGAAATAAATTCCAAATCGACAACTCTCCATCAAAGATTAGATCCAGTAAAAGATAATCGATTTTTGCATCAGTGTTGAACGAAGATGAAGATGAAGATGATCTTTAGAAGATTGTGTTTGGGGTTAGATTTAGAACAGGATCAAAGAATTCAAGAGATATTTTGAAGTCTGATTCCAAAAATTTAGTATTTTCCTCCTCGGACGGCATATACAACATCCCTCGGAGATGACGGTGGCTTTTCCGGTTATGACGGCAGTTTTCCGGCAATGGTGGCAGTTTCCGGCGAATGTGACGGAGATGTTTGATTAGTATTTTCTTTTTTTGTATTATCAGTTGTTTGTTGACCTTTAGGGTCTTTTCATTTGTGATCTTTAGGATCCTTTCATTTTTTTTCTATCTTTCTTCGTAAGAGTCTAGTCCAATTTCTTTCTTATTCTCATGAAGTTGGAAGAGAGAAATAACAATTTGATCCATGTAATCAATGTGATTTTATCACTTATGAATGGAAATCGACTCCTGTGGCTTCCAAAAAAAAAAAAACAGTTTCGTCGGTTACATGAAGTATAAGTCTGGCCGTCCATTTTTATTAGGATTTTCATAAAGATCACATCCGACGGCTGGTATAAATTTTTTGTTTTTTATGTAAATCGACTCAAAAGGTAATGATATTAGTGTCAACAATTAATTTGTAACTTTTTGAAACCACTACTAACTTTTGACCCTCATTTGTAGTATTAGAAATTATCAGATATGTAAACTTTCTAATCTTTTTCTAATAACTATACTTCTAATTTCAGATGGTTACGGCATTAGCAACAGGGATCTGCGGCGTCCATAGGACGCGGCGGAAACCTAGTTTAATTTAAATCAAGTATAGTTATTAGAAAAAGAAAATAAAACGTAAATTACATTACCAAAATAACTTTTTTACTTACAAGTCACATTTTTGCCAAATTTACTTAAGATGATTTTTAACTTTTTTCAAGCAAAAGAACTTCTATAAAAGCAAAAGTACTAACACTTCTAGTTGCCAAACGACACCTTAGGGGGCCGTCTTACAACTTCACAAATAAGAATGTTTAAGAGATGACCAAACTTGTCACGGGAAATTTTAAATCCAACTCACCAACTTTGTTATTTACACTCCCATGAACAGTAATTCTTGTTCAAGTCAAAGAAGATGTGAGTGCATATAACAAAAATGGTGAGTGTATTTGACATTTTCCACTTGTCATTTGACACATTTTTAGAGGGTTTCTTTTAGGTTTCGGACTTGCAATTTTCAGACTTGTTTTGAAGTCTAAAAAAATGGGTTTTATTCAGCCCATCAAGACGACAAACCCGTTCATTGATTTTTAATGTGGTATGAACCATTATAAACGGGTATAACTTCAAACTTGAGTTAACGTACATAAGAACGACATCTATATAATATAATAAAACAAAAGGTAAAAATGCTGACTAGAACAAACATTTTTTTTTAATAAAAGATATTGTCTAGAAGTCCTTCCTAAAATTTAAATTATAATCGTTATTAAAAATAAAATAACCTATTTAAAAACAAATAATTATGTCATTTTAAGAAGTAAAATAACTGACTTAAGAAAAAATGAAACAAAAGAAAATAAGTAAAATGTCAAAAAATTAAGATATCCAAAATATAGCAAATTTGATTGATACGGATACCATAGTAAAAGATTATATCAAAAAAATGAAATAGCTTTTTTAGGATTCTACTACTTCTTTCAACAAAAAAAATGCTACTACTTGGTTATTTCAACAAAAAAAGGATGCTACTACTTATAAAATTGAAAGACTTTGGTGTTTGCATAAGAATTGGGCATTTGCCTCTCCAAAAAATGCACACTCATACTTTTTTTTTTTGTTGAGGACAATGCACACTCATACTAATCATCCATGTGAACACTTTTCTTAATTTTATTAATGAACTCCATGATCACTTCATTTTCATCCACCACCTACAATTAAAAAAAAAAAAAAAAACAGGAAAAAAACTCTCAACCATAAGTTATTCTACATACACATTTGAGTGTGAGATACATATATTGAGAGAGAGAGAGAGAGACCTGCATTAAGAAGTGATGTTGGACTATCTCAACAATTTGGTCTTTGGATGGATTAGGATTAGGAGGCACCTAAAAAACAACCATAAGGTGCAATGTCTTTCAGGCTTGAGACCTATATAATATGCACGAACTTAAATTCAAAATGCACATTAAACAATTCTATAAATCTCTAATTGTAACACCCTTTATGGGTCTCCCAGCCAATTTGGCTTATCAAGCTCATACAAACATAAGGTGACTATATCAACCTCCCCTTCCTTTAAGAAAAGACTCGTCCGGGGTCTGGTTTGACTGAAAGACGCCTCCTTTGTGTTGTGTATAGGAACGGTTTGGTTAAGCTTCTTTTGTATATACTTGAAACGTCTTGACTTGTCTCTTTTGGTAGGTCTCCTAAGGCATATAAAGTGTCCCCTGAGTGATGCAAACTTTAAAGGTTGCAGCTTCATAAGGTGGTTGCATCACTTCAATTTAGATATTTGATAAGAATTCCATTGCAATTTCGATAAAAAATAATTAAATTATAAGGCCGAAAATGTAACGAGAGACTCACGAGATTATAGTGTTTCATATATCTCCGCAGTGAATCATTCCCTAGTTTTGTCAAGTTCACCTTCTGCTAAACATTCAAACATCAATATATATAATATATGAAGAATGACAATTTAAGGTGTTAGAATATAAGCTTCTCCTTTTGAAATCCTTACCAAATTGGACTTCTGAGTGTCATGCTCCGAGGTGTCTTTGTACTTCGTAGAACTTGTTCGATTTACAGAGGATAAACATGGTTTTGTAAATCGGATTCTTGGCTTGCTATGCTTATGGCAATCTATATTGCTTGCTGCCAGATAGAGAGGAAACTCAAAAAAGACTTCAAGAAATCAAAGGATAAGTATAACACATGATCATTGGGATTGTATGCTAATAGTTGTGCATACCTCTAAAATCCATGTTATATGATATATAATGATGTTTCATGGCAGTAATGTTACAACATGCACATCAAAAGATGGATGTGCTCGAAAGACAAACATGTCCGGGATTGGCTTCTCGACCGAGATTCTCGGCCCGACTCATTGCTACATAGATGCACATAGGGCTTTTGTGCATAGAAAAGCAAGAGTGTTACGTGAACTACACCATACGATATTGAATTCTACTACGAGATAAGCTCAGTATTGAAATACTTCGGAAGGATTACAAAAAATCTATTACGCATAGAATCGTATGTCAATACGTACGAAAATCGTTTTCTTTTTCGCTACTACTGCAAGATGAGTAACCATAGTAATGCTCATTGTCATCTTCTTTATTCCTTATTGTATGTTCTAACAAACTTGAAGTCTTCTTTTTAAGCCTCACTTCTCCACCATTCTTCTTGACCTAAAAAATCAAAACATACTCATCACATCAGTCTGACTCATCTAGAGACAGAGAGAGAGTAGGGAGTTTTCTTAATTAAAAGTAGCATATATATAAATCACCTCTGTTCTTTTTTCCTTGTTTGACTGAAACTCTGGCATGATAATTTGACAAGTGACTAATCAAAAAAGAATCTCGAGTGTATCAAAAAAAAAAAAGTTTGTAAATCTTTATTAATGATTAAATAAGAACTAGGGTTCGTTTATATAATACCTATTTAGGACGTTTATGATAAAAGCAGGGAACTTACCTAATTAATTTAGATCTAAACAGTATAGAAAAAAATCTTGAATTGGAAGATTTGGATAACTCCGGGTCTATCGGCCCTCTGAAATTTGTCGTAGGCCCGCCCCTCGCCCCATAGACCTTGGACTGGTCTGAGTCCATGTTGTTCAAATCCAGCTGGGTAAGGCCAAGTCCGAGTACCCTCTGATTGTCCAGTCCGGGGCCAGAGCGAGTTGTCACGGTGTCGAAGTACTAGACTGAACTTTACTAGTGAGGATTCAAGCAAGCTATAGAGTGGAGTGACTTGGGAATTGTGCCCGTACAACCTTTGCGTTCATGTCAATAAAGCTTAAGTTCTTTGTAATTTTCTTGCGCATTTTTGGAGCTTAACTCTCTTGGAGCATACTTGGTTTTAGAGATAACCTATCTAGTCAAGGTTAGACTAGGCTTATAAGGGAAAGACTTACACTTGTGCTTGAGAGGGAAGCTGAGACAAGTGTTCCACGGTGTTAAAGTAAGAGGCGAGTTTTACTCTGTGACGGAGTGCAGGGCTGCGGCAATTTTCCAGAGCGTAATTCAGAAGAAGATCAACGAATATCGCAGCAGATAAAAGTCGATGAAACTAATGAAGATAGTAAACATGTAACAATATAATTCCTCTCAGAATTTACTGAAATTTATATCTGACTGTTTACAACTAAGTGCACCTTGTATCAGTTTCAAGGAAGCAGGGTTAAATTAGCATCCAGTGCCAACTAGCTACGCTAAAAAACTTATTGTATAGGTATTCAGGTCACTGAGATTTGTGCCGGTCGTTTAACTTTAAGTGCCCATGGACGCGACACAACCTTCTTGGTTGTAACTACGAGTGGAACAAAGTTGCATCACGCTTACGTGTTTATAAATAAAACTCTCATAAAAAAAGGTTTGAAGTCAGGATCTTTGAGTCGAAGTTTTCTCAAACCAATGGAAAGTAACATAAATCAAAATTCGGGTGAATTTTTTAGAGATCGAGCAAAATTGGGTAGAACTTTACAGAATAACTATTTCCTTTTTTTTCGTTTTTTAGCAGGGATGAGGGGGAGGTCCAGTTGTCGCTGGAGCTCCAATAATGGAATTTCGCGAGTTCTTTTTCTATATATCTATCTTCTCGTTTATACTTTGTGATAATTACCTCTTACCAAAAGGAATGCTTTTAACTTTGGTGGTTTATATAGGTTGAGAGATAAGGGAGTTGGGAGTAGAGAAGCAAAACATTGTTAAGATAATGGATTATAGTAAGTACTTTTTTAATGGGTATAGTCTCAAATTCAAACTCTACAAGTAATTTCACTCTAAAATCAGAACTTTGATAACTTATATTAGTTCTAAGTTTCTAACCAAGTTTGTATAATCTAAAAACTATATAACCCAAGTTTGTATAATCACAATTTGTTTCACTTTGAAGAACATCGAACTATTACTTTTTTCTTCTGATGTTCTTTAATCCCTTTGGAATGAATTTTGCCTTGTTAACTGGTAAACTTGAGCTCTGCTTACTTGATCTTCATTGTTTGTAGTTGGTGTTGGAACTTTTGAGCAGAGGAATAAGAATGAAGTTGTGTATATAAGTGCATGCCAGATACTGCAAACTCACAAATTTCATACAAATGAATGAATAAGTTGGTGGAGTTCAGAAAGAGAGAGAGAGAGAGAGAGAGAGAGTAGAATGATAGTTACGAAGTCCCGACAGACCGACCCATCCCTAAATCACTAGCTTTGATACCATTTTAGATCCTAGTAGGTCTAACTCTTCTTGAAACCCGACTGTCAAGGAAAGGACTGTGGAATAATGCTATTATGTTATCCTCTTGGACCCAACTCTACTTGAAAACTAACTTGCAAGGAGAAGACTGCCCAAGACTTGTCTACTTCGTAAGTTCTAATGCCCGGGGGATATGGGATAGTGCTACGACTTCCGCTCACCGCCAGGGTTGGAGTCACTCGGCAATCCCCCTCCACAGGACTAAGGTTACGAAGTCCCGACCGATCCCCGAAACACTAGCTATGATACCATGTTATAGCAAGTTGGCGCAAACTCTCCTTGAAACTGGCTTACAAGGAAAAGTGACTAAGGCCCGGACAATGCGAGATAATGCTAATATTGACTCCGTCATACCTGTGCCAAAGCCAGTAAGTTTCAATGGTTTCTAGCTCCCAACTTACTCCACCAACGGATAATGCAACAAAACCTATTAGAACAAAAACCCATCGAAAACGACTTTGTAATTTCTTTACTGTGTTAAGCAACCATGCTTCAATATCCTGTCTTCTGCAACTAAAAGAAGAAAATAAAAACATTTTTACACGGTATAAAACAAGATTAACCAGAATATTAAACAATAATCAAGAGATGAACAAAAGGCATTACCTCCCAAGAAGGTTAAAACATAACGATGTTGAACAACAACGTGACTTAATTGTTGTGAAGTATTCAATCATCCATCCGATAAGAAGACCTAGAGCACCAACTGATATAACAAGAATTATATTGCTCGGCCTGCAACGTTAATTACAAGTTTAAGGTTTTTTATATGTATTACAAGGATTTGAAAGTTCGGGTCGTATTAAGTCTTCAAGTTTTAACTACCTCGTTGGTCCACTTGCAGCCATGAGAGCAGTAAGAATCGATACAGTGGTATGAATGAACCTTTTTGTATCTTCATTAATAGTCACTAGATAGACAAAAGTACTCACTACCGCCATGAAAGAAAGCCAAAAGTCCATAAACTGATAATGAGAATGAGATCAAGAGTAAATGGTCAGTTTTGATTTGATCTAAAACGAAACACCAAAAACTGAAGATAATATTTGCAGTTGCTCTTAACCTCCAACATTTCAAGTTTTATAGAACAAAAACCATAGCAAGGGCCACAGTACATATTTGTAGTATATTTTCAGATAATCAAAGTCAGTTTAGGTAATAAGTAATGTTTTTTTTTTCTAAAGGACTGAATTGTTTCGAGTCATATTTCAGCATGTTTGTTTTTATCTAACCTGTGATGTCTGATTCGTATGAATGGTTGATTGGGTTGAATTGGTCCATTTGAGTCAGACGATTCAGACTCAGACAATGAGAACAAAAAAATATCACCTTAGCGAGTCTATAGTGAGGTTTTCGTGACCAAGTATATATTGCGTGTATTTGTATATAGTTGTTTTTTTACCATCAAATACTACTCACAAGTCTTTTGCTCACAATGTAATGAAGTTTGATCCAAAGTAAAAAAAGTGATGTAGGACAGAAATGGGAAGTTGGAAATAAGGAAGAAAATAGCTTGATTATATTATAGATATAAGAAATAACGCACTAGTATCACACCAGTACAAACTAGGAATCACTCCTAGAGCCCTTAGGCTTCACACCTTTGGGGTATTTGCATCACACAAACACATAAAGCTTAACTAGCTGCTGGAATACTCTCTGTCTCTCCTCAAACAGCAGAATACAAACCTTATATATAGCCTAAAACTGACCCTTAATATCCCATACTTCTAGACTTTTAAGCTTCTAAACTCCTAGGACATAAAAGACATTAAAGAGACACTAGATGACATTAAAGACATTAAAGAGACACTAAAAGACATTAAAGACACTTAACCATCCTAATACTTAGAAACTAGTAGAATCTCCACAAAGACATGTGGATCAGGCCCGCATTATTCAAGGTTCTAAGTGGGCCATTCATGCAAGACACGCCAAATCAGAATTTGGGTCTGGCAATCCTTCTTTTGACGTCTCCCATATGCCTTAAACAGTTGCTTCCATTCATCTCTATCAATTCTCCCGGGCTTGAGAAAACTCGACCCCGACGAGTTAAATGCATAAAATTTCTCATCAAGGTCCTGGTCAAGTACTTTGGACTCATCATCTCTATCAATTCTCCCGGGTTTGAGAAAGCTCGACTCTGGCGAGTTAAATGCATAAAGGTCTTCGTCAAGTACTTTGAACTCATCATATCTAATCCTTGTATAGTCAGTATGTGGGTGCCCCTTCCAATTAATCCAATATCCTTGATGGGAATCCACCTCGATAGAAACACTTTGATGATCAACAATGTCTTTAGTTTCTTCGTTTTCCACTGTTAGAGATGTGGTAACGAGTCCAACAACAGATACATGGGAACTATGTTCTTCCTCCTCTAGGTCATTATACTCATAGATTCCATAATCCAATAAAGTTTCATTTTCTAGAGCTTTCTCTTCATTACTTCCGGCTTGCTCATCTCCTTTTGCAGTTTCAGGATGTTTAGCAAGATGGTGTCTTCGAGTTTCCATCTTAGCTAGTCTGTTTTGCACGTCTTTGAGTCGTTCTGTAATTTCAAAAATGATATCGTCTCGTTCATTCTCAGTTAATCTTCTCCTAAGTCCGGATCTAGTTGCCATCATGTAACCTCGCTCGGATACCAAAATGATGTAGGACAGAAATGGGAAGTTGGAAATAAGGAAGAAAATAGCTTGATTATATTATAGATATAAGAAATAACGCACTAGTATCACACCAGTACAAACTAGGAATCACTCCTAGAGCCCTTAGGCATCACACCTTTGGGGTATTTGCATCACACAAACACATAAAGCTTAACTAGCTGCTGGAATACTCTCTGTCTCTCCTCAAACAGCAGAATACAAACCTTATATATAGCCTAAAACTGACCCTTAATATCCCATACTTCTAGACTTTTAAGCTTCTAAACTCCTAGGACATAAAAGACATTAAAGAGACACTAGATGACATTAAAGACATTAAAGAGACACTAAAAGACATTAAAGACACTTATGACTTAACCATCCTAATACTTAGAAACTAGTAGAATCTCCACAAAGACATGTGGATCAGGCCCGCATTATTCAAGGTTCTAAGTGGGTCATTCATGCAAGACACGCCAAATCAGAATTTGGGTCTGGCAATCCTTCTTTTGACGTCTCCCATATGCCTTAAACAGTTGCTTCCATTCATCTCTATCACAAAGGTTCGTAAAATAACAGTTTATGATAACTAAGAGTACCACATACATATATTATGTATATATACATTGTCGTTTTGGGTTTTTTCACTGGTGGTACTTGACACCTCACATACTGAAACCTATACCAGTGTCCGTGTTGCGTAGGTCAACGAGAATTATCCAGAAATTACCACTATTACCTGTAAAACTCCAAAGGGGAGAGCACACCAGATACCAACATCACATGCATGATATAATGCACTTGAAATTCCACTACTTGCATAGAATACACATTCTGCAAATGCCTGCACAGAGTAATGATCGTTGCATAAGAAGTGTGGTAATTGCTACATTTACCTTTTAGTATAAGAAAGCAAACAATACAAAGAATTCGAACTATCCCTAGTTCGAAATGTTAATAATACTCTTGACGTTAAGAATTCCAAGTTCAGAGTTCCCAACCAAGAGATTCACACGCGTTCAAATACCATGCCAAAAATTATATTTGTAATTTGTATAAGAGAAAAAAAAAAAACAGAGATTGAAGCTCAAGCTTGAGAATCTTTTGCAGAACGAAAAGAAACAGACGGATAAACAAGCAATCAATCAGGATTGTAACGACTAAATGAAACAAAAAGTAAAAAACAAGACATTAAAACTTCAACCAATTGCAGCTTCATGTCAAAAGTTTCTAATCTCTGGCAAGCTTCTTAGATTTTACCTTTTGCCTGAGGGCCCAATACGCTGGCAGTATGGCTGCTGCATTTGATGCAATAAGAGTAATTGCACGTCCTACATATCCTACAATAGTTAAGCACAGCAAGAATTAGATACAAAATTTAGAGCAAATAGATAACTGTATGTCTTAATGCCACCAGACAAGTAGGATTAACTTAATTTGATATCCAGCACTATCAAGACGTGGGTGTGGGTATATAGTTTTGTACACGTATCAGTAAGAAATCAAGAAAACAACTCATAAGTTCATAACCCGAACTAAAACACATTACTTTGATACTTTTAACCCTGTGAAAACTGATTGAAACTTAAGGCATGGCACAGGATATTCTAGAATGGCGAATTTTTCGTGATTTGGTGCGCAAAAATTCCTGCTCAAGGGTTTTAAGACATTCACCTGTATGTGAGACAAGTTCGATACTGCAATCATAGCCCCCGTGTTTTCCATCATTGCAGAAGCAGAAGCTGGCATAAAAGGTTAACACGTGAGAAGAGTAAATTACTAAGGGTTAACAACTCCAAATGATAAAGTTAGCTCATCTCGACAGTTCCAACTACAGTTTAGATGGTATAGATCTTATTTATGTTCATCGCATGATGGGGTCTAGATGGATAAAAATTTCAATTTTATCAAAATGGGTTAGTTTTGAGAACAAGTTTGAATGGTTTCACCATAAAAGATTAAAAAAAAATTTAACTTCAAGTACATTAGAATTGGAAATTCATAATATATCAATAGGCTTTCGACGAGAAAAAAAGAAGATAGACATTACCTGTATAAGGTTAACCCACTTGCATCTACGACAGATTTGCATTTCCCATGATTAGAGCATTGGTTTGGGCATCTCTCGAGAAATATCGACATAGTAGTAGGACCATTAGAATGAATTGTTGTAGGAACCTGATGCCTTATTCCAAAGCTCCAAGCACCTTCTCTAGCATTTAATATATTAAAGCCGACCTTCTTGTCACTTGAATCATATAGTTGAAAAAACATGGACCCATTGCTATTAGTCGTGCTGTTTGCATAATAGTAATCCCATGTATCAAGGGATGGAAATCCTCCAAATCTGGAATAAATTTCGTAATTTATTTTTGTATTTGATTTTAACTGGATGTGTATATTTCCTCCAGCCACACCATGAGGAATGTCCAGAAGAAAGTAAGTCCACCCAAATTCGTCCTCAGAGCACGAGTTGCTTAAAAGAGACTCCAAAAGGAAATTCGGAGTTCCCACGGATATCTTGTCGGTAATTGGTAAATAGTAAGACTCAAAAGGAACAGACGGATTTTCCCTCAGAACTGCCTGCAAAATATCATTCTTAGCTTCTAAGCGTAGTCTATGTATTTTATTCTTCAGAAGGCAAAATTTTTTCAAACAAGGTTGAGAGCAAAGAATGAATGTAACAAGATCAAAAGGAAAAAAAACCCACAATGACAAGGAAAATGGACTCCTAAAAGAAGAAAGCATCCCGATTGGACATGAAAGCATGGAAATTAAAACTAAGAATTTTTTTGCATCTGGAGATCCGTAGAAAATAAAAACATTAAATTTGATATCAGAATTGATAACTTAAATTGAGTCCGTTCACCCTTCAAAAAGTCTGATGGTATCGTTGGTCCCGTAGAAATCAAATAATAGCATAGTCAATATAATCTACCTCTATAAATACTAATAAGCAATGAGCTCACCTGCAGATTATAAGTTTGCGAGGTACAGTTGGCTCCAGCCCTTCCAGCAAGACACTCGAGCACTTGCCAATCCAAGGAAACACAAAGATCGATATTTCTTCTACTTCCATCAAATGATCCATGTACTTCTGTCTGATTAATGGGCACAATAGCTATATACCAACGACCAATTTTAGGTAATGGGATAACCAGAGGGTCTTTACTTATTTGACTAGAATAATCATGCCAAGTGACCGAAGGAATTGCACCATAACTAGCATATAACGTCAGAATTCCATTAAAATCGTCTGTGTTTTTGGCTGTAATAACTAACTGTTGTGTCGTCCCTAATACTTCCAAAGCGTAGACTTTTGACTCATTATAACCATGGCATGAATTATTGTAAGCATTTCTGCAAGTAATAACATTGTACATCACAACATCTGAAATATTTTTCGGGTTCTTGTAACCACTAGATTGAACACAAGAAAGTGAGTAGATTGGCTGATTGCATTTTGGGCCCCACATTGTTGAGGTTGTGCATCCTTCTACAGTTACATTAGCACTGAATGAATATTTTGTTCCTCGAGAAATCTGCATCATTGCCAAGAATTTATTTTCAAAAAATTATTGAATTCCCAAAGAACTAACATATAGACTCCGACTTACAAGTAACAACGTGGCAATAAATCAAAGAACCTATTTAAATTTAGTGAACAAAAAAAATCCTTTTCTTATCTAGCTAGGAGGAGTGAAGGTGTGCATAAAACTAGAAACCAAAACGAGGAAGAATACCGTGAACATAAATACTATTATTTGTCCAAGCTTATACCTACCATCTTCGATTGCGTTCTTATAGGTCCAATGCCATTGAATAGCCCAACATATAAGACTCCTGGAGATATCTGCATTAGAAAACAAAGGAAGGGAAAAAAAATTATGACCCGAATGCCTATACCCGTGATCTACAAACTACCTCAGGTTTATTATAAACTCAGAGTGCTATTAAGAGCCTGTTCACACCTGCTCATTGGTCAAAGAAAGCACTATATTTTTCAGCAAAAGATAGCATTGCTCCACTTTTTCAAGACTTCTTATCCTTCCAATGGAATCGTTGGTGAGAGGACTTGACACTGCAACAACATAAGCGTCTCTCTAGGTTGCAGCCCTTCATCACATGATTCAATCACAATGAAGAAACAGAGAGACTGATGTATATCGATTACAAATTATATTATAATGAAGAGACCAATAACAATGCGAAGAAGAGCTTGGTTGAAACAAAATAGTTGTCTTAATTAAAATCCTTACAACTATAGATACATTTACCAAACTTTCTTTATAACATTAGAAGACAAGACATGTAAACTTTCAATGATCTAGAAACCGCAATCAAGAAACTGCAAGAATAATTTTTATGATGACTGACGCTGGTGTATAAAATTAGGCATAAATGCAGTCTTTTACCTAGATTATCTAAAGAAGTGGTCAAAACATCTGGAACAGGAGGACTTCCGTCTCGGAAACATATCATTGGCAATTTACTTTTCGGAAGCTTGCTTATGTTGTTATTGTCCTGCAAAAAGAGCACATAATACAAATCACGAACGAAAGATTGAGATACGGAAACAAGATTCAGAAACATAGAAGTATATGAAATGGTTGTACTTTGACATTTTCTTCTACAACTACTAAAAGCTTGCATACAATCGGGTGACAAAGATACGTGAAATAGAAAACAGCGTCAACAAGTAATGATTTGAAGATGTTAAGAAAGCTTACTCACAGTGTCCACATTTGACGATATGCTCAAGGAGAGTGAGGAAAACCAAGGTGGTAAATCAACTGCATATATTGACAACATAAGTAGTAAATGAGTATGAATCATCAACGAATCATAAATTCTTGCTACTTATGTATCAATAACAATCTTGAAACTTCAACCCACCGAATACTGTAAAAACAACACAACCCATTCTCGATTACCGTACGAAATGTAAAAGTTTGAGCTCACCAACAACTTTATTTAGTTAATCCAATAACTTCCTCAATAGATTATATGATACTCACCGGCACCGCAACCCAAAATCCAACTCGAAAGGACTACACTAATCCTCAAAACAGCTCTAGCATTATTCAAACAAAATTGAAAGGAACCACACTAAAAACCCCAATTGACTCTAGCAAACTTCAAAAAGGATCTTGCTCACCATAAAGAGCTATAAGATATTGATAAAACCCAGCAACTTGACTTGGTCAATGTTATAAATTCCTTAAAACAAGGTTTCATTTCAACCATGATTCATTATTATACAATAGAATACTCTATAAAATACCTAAGACAAAACAAAGATTAAGATGAATAGAAAAACTAATTGAACTCTAACCCCCAACGATTCATTAAAAAAAAAAATAGATTTTCATCAAAACCCATTATTCTAAACACCAAAAATCCTTTAACAAACCTAAAATATTTCATAAATGAATTAGAAGAATTCTAAACAACCCATGAATTAAAAACACTGTTTTTTTTTTTTGTTGAAAGAATTAAAAACACTATTCCTTCGAAAAAAAGATCAAAATCAAGTAAATGGAGCATATGAACTAAAGGAACAAATAATTAAGAGTACGGACCTCTGATGTAACGCCAATCATAGGGCTTAAGTTGGGATTCAGGGTAACTAAAACTTGAAACAGTGAAGGAATTATAGACATTCTGTTCACCATAGGATGAACAATTCAATGGGTAACACAGAAACAAGAAAAATAAGAGAGAGAAAATTTTCAGAGTAAAACCCACAGTTTGATTTTTCGCCATGATTGACATCTCAGTGTTAGAGATGAAATTCAAAGAAAAAGAAGAACCCTTTGATGAAGACTAATAACCAAACAGAACCCATAAGTAGAAGAGAGAGAGAGAGAGAGTTCAACAGAATCTCTTCAGAGAGAGTTTGCTTTTACATGTGTTGTGCTACCGCTTGGGGAATCCAAAAGATTTTACCACAGATGGAATTATATTTATTTATTATTTTTTGAAAGATGTCATACTCCAATTGAAAGCATAAAATGTCATGATGGACAAAACGTTTTGCCATCACTATCACCTTCAACCACCACCATTATATAAGAAAATTATTTTTGATGTAATGCCCACTAGTAGTGCCACCACATCTTAAAAAAGAATGTGAAGTAGTGAAAATAGAAAGCTAAAAACATGAGAATGGGTACGAACCTAAACCTTACTAGACAGAATCATTCTTTTGTGGTATTACTTAAACTTATATGAACGGGTCGGAGAGGGAATATGAATAATTATGTTATTTTGACCCATAGTTACTCTAATTTTAATCTCTTTCCCCTTCTATGATGGTTGCATAATTTTATTTTATTCATTATTTTTTTCTTTCTCAAACTATATTTATCTCGTCCTATTTTCTCTATCGGCCACCAATTTCGCAAGATAGACTCATGTAGTTGCGTTCTTTTGAAATCGAGAATTAAAGAATATGGTGACGACAAATAGGTAAAATATAAGAGAGTGAAAGAATAAAAGGTTAATTAAAACGAACATAGAGAAATAACTATAACAAATCCACACCCTTAAAATGTTAAGAAACTTTCTTTCTTTTTTTGTTGCAAGTAAAATGATGCCCTTTCAACAACAAAAAGAAAAGGAGGTTAAATGATGCCAGTGGATTTTTTTTTATATCAAAATTACAAGAGTACAATAGACAATTTTCCATCATATAACATTTGGTTTGTCTAGTAAAAATTAAAATGTATTTACAATTACCATAATGCGTCCTTAAGACACTCATACACCCTAAAGACTATACAAACTGTTCCACAAGATATTATATATCTTTTCACTAACACAAAATAGATAAATCATTGATTTCCACGCGAGATACACGGCTATTTGGGCAAGACTCCAATTTTCACCAAAAGAATGTCAATGACTATTTTCGATTCCTTATTTCCACCCTTTCGTAGGGTTTTTCTTTTTTTAAAGTTGGTTTTCTCTCTTCCCAATCTATTGAAAAATGGGTCAAATGGGAAGGCTGAATAATAGTGAGAGTTAAACTCTCTAGACTAGAGTGGAGCTTTAAAAAAATTGAAGGGGCCAAAAGTGAATTATCTAGAGGCTATCACTCACTTCACGTGGGTGCACGAAACTTCTTTACCTAGAGGCTAGCTAAAAGGCAAAAGCCCATACACAACTGGTGTTTCATTCACCCATCGTAGTAGCGGGGGTATAATATGACGTATTTATCTTTTTCGTAATATTCGGAGTCTTTTTTTTTTATCAGAGTAATATTCGGGGACTTCATTCTCGGAAAAGAGAAAGAGAGATTCTCTCACTTCTCTCTCTAAAAACCCTTGGTTTCTCACTCTAAAACCTAGTTGGTACTAGTGAGTGGTAAGGTAGAGATTTTACAGCCATGGCGTCTCAAGCTAGTCTCGACAAGATGAAGATGCGTCAAGATTTTAGGAATCTTTGGCACACTGATCTGATGAGTACTATTCAAGCTGACACTCCTTGTAAGTTGAAGTTTATTTTTCTTTTCAATTTTGTTTATTTTTTTCATTAATCGGAAGTGTAATGGATTTTTTATTGCTTAATTACAGATTGTTGCTTTGCGCTTTGGTGGTAAGTACTATGATCTCTTGCTAATTAAAGTTGATTCTATATGAAATTTGAAATCTGATGATTTTTTTTGATAATTCTGTTATCTTAATTGATTATTTAGGGTTTATTCTTATTTTATAATGGAGATCTAGGGTTCTTCTTTTCAGAATTGGAGAATGTTTATGGTTACATTATGTGAGAACTATTACGAGGTGTTTTTATCATTTGATTTATGAAAAGTTTATAATATTATGACTCAATTGTGTTTTACTTGGAGTTCAAAGCACCACTTATTCTGAAAGAGTTGATAAATTTAGGATTGGCTTGGTAGAGCTGAGCAATTTTAGTGCTGGGTCCTAGGGCTGGCTTAGGCGTTTTGGGTGACCAAAGCTCGAGTTATAATTGGAGTCTAAAGTTGCTTTAAGGGATATAATCTCTGACCGGCTACACACAAATCATACTGTTAATCACTAAAACTTGAATTTTGTACATGTTTTATTTAAATTATAAAAAAAAAAAAAATTAGGCCATAATGGGTTGTAAGACTCAAATTATGGGGCCCTAATAACGTTGGCATTCAAAGCAACTGCTCTGGTTGCGTTGAGCCTGGGCCGGCTTTGGTGCTTCTAGGTTAAGTAAATGTGAAAGGGTTGTTTTTTTTTTTTTGAAAGCCTGTGAAGGGTTGGTTGGTGAAATGTTTTGGTGAATTATCTAATCATTTTGCACAAACTGGACCATTTTGAAGTTCTTAGTATGTTATATTGTGATCATAGTAGTCAGTCAAACTGGATTACTTGAACATGTTATTTTTTTAACATTGTGGATTACGCGAGGTATGCCAACTAGATACTCATATCAATCTTGATCCTAAAGCAATTGAAAAAGTTTGTTGAAAAGTTACATGTTGGAAATTTGGATTTGAAGTTTTTGGGACTAGGCAACTTAGAATTAAGTAAAATAAGAATAATGTAAGGAGGTGAGAATGACGATGAGATAAGATCTCTCAGCGTCCATCACATTATGGATACGAGAGATTGGTACAGATTTGATCCATAGAATTAGTGGCAGGTGGAAGGGGATGCTTCCTCTCAGGATATACGTGATCCACCTGTACTAGGTCGCATGCTTCAATTATTTATGAAGTTGAGTGTAGGATACTCCCTATACATGTTAATAAGATGTATGTAGTGTATGCTGGTGGTACTTGGATGAATAATTAATAAGGAAAATCAATATTATAATTGAGAAGTTGTCTGGGATGTCAGTCTAGTTGGATGCCCACGTAAGACCAAGATCCTATGTAGTTGCCTAATAGCAAATTCAGATGAAACTTGAAGGTTTTCATTTGATCAAAAAGCTATACCAAATTTTCAATGAAGCATGACTCAGGATCACGAACTAGAGTCCAAAGCCCCCTTTCTGTAAAAAAAATGGTGGAAATGGATCAAAAAGTGTATGTGTCTGAGCACCCTAATTTATTTGATTGGTAAATGGTACAGTAAATGGCTCTTTGACAGTTTGACTGACTTCTGGTTGACACACACCCACACACACAACTCCAGTGATGGGGGAAAAGAGGCTTGATTTCCTCACTTATGTAATCTATTGCATTTATTCTTCTGTTGCAGTGGCCCATGTGCATCGTACTTGCTCCGCAAGCGTGCTCTTTACAATGACATGTCAAGGTAATGGCTCTTCTCTTAATATAATTGTACATAACTATTTTTTTTTTGCATCTACTTGTACATAAAAGACTAGGGTTTTACTTGAGATGTTTGTTCTCTCTGTTTCAGGTATGTTTGTTGTGCAGGTTATCTTCCATGTAGTGGGAGATGTGGAGAAAGTCGATGCCCTGAGTTTTGCCTTTGCACTGAGGTATGATGTCTCAAATTTTATAATCTCGACTTGTAAGTGATTATCTTTGTGCAATGCAGTATATTCAATTCCTTCTATAGGGAAACATTATTTAGCGGCTATAATGTATACTTTATGTGTAATTATCTTATATTAGATTTCTTGTTTCTTCTTTTTATTTGAATATTTTGCTCTATTTCTGTCTTCAGGTTTTCCTTTGCTTCGGAAATTCAGTTGCATCTACTCGGTTTATGTTGCAAGATCAGTTTAATATACAGACGACACAATGCGATAATTGCATTATTGTAATATCCCTCTCTTTCTCTCTCTTATATATATATATAGATATCGTTTATTATGAGTTTCTTCTATATTTGGTTTTTACCCCATCCTAATTCCCAAAGGTGTTTTTTAACTCATAAAGATTACGTCAGCTTTAGGCTCGGTTTGCTGTTGTAGTGAAAACAATTTGAAGTACTTCCATGGATTTTTGAATAACGAACTCTGTAATAAATAGCGGCTTGTTGAAGCATTCCTTTCGGCTACTTTATATCCATAAAAGAAGATAATCTTGACTTCAGTTAGTTCAGTCAAATTTTTTTTTCTATGGATTAACAGAAAGACTTACAACATCTGTTTAACTTGCAGGGATTCATGTTCTGCCTTCAACAACTTGCTTGCATATTTTCCCTTGTTGCAATGATTGTCGGAAGTGAAGAGCTTTCGGAGGCATCTCAAATCTTAAATTGTTTGGCTGATTTTGTCTATTGCACGTATGCCTTTCTCCCCATCCCTGCCAAATTGCGATAGATTTTAATGTTCTAATATCGTCTCATTCTACTAATGAACTTCTGTTTTACAGGGTTTGTGCTTGTATGCAGGTACGTGCACATTTCCTATATATATATATATAACAGAGCAATCTATCTTCCATATACACTGACCACAATATTATTTTTTTGAGAAATCGACTATTAGTCGTTACAAGCCGTTGATACATCATGAAAATGTGATATGACCTCTTGGGTTTTGAACTTTATGTCAACACTAACAACCACTTGGGCAACCAAGTGTTGACCTGACCACAATAAATTAGCCAGATAACATGTCAGGGAAACTATACCTATGAAGTTAATTATTGGACATGAACCACATGAGCTGACATTGGATGTACGGTTCAGCATCTGCGAGATGTGGTCGGTGAATTTGGTCCGTACATTCTAGTATTACTACAACATGAAGCTTGTTTATTTTGTACATTTTTGTTGGTTCGATCTGTTACACTAGTTAATGTTGTTATGGAGTGTTGCAGACACAACACAAGATTGAAATGGACAAAAGAGATGGAGTGTTTGGACCTCAAGTAATGGCAGTACCTCCTGTTCAACAAATGTCGCGTCTTGACCAACCATATCCTCCCATGGTTGGCCTTCCCCCACAACAGTCAGCATACCCACCACCTCCTCAACCACAAGGTTATCCCCCACCGGCAAGTTATCCCCCACCAGGTGCACCGGCAAGTTATCCTCCACCAAGCGGCTATCCACCAGCAGGTTATCCTCCACCAGGTGGTTACCCACCAACAGGTTACCCTCCTAGGTGATTTCTACAATAACAAATTAATGTTCTTGATTTATACATCTGCTTAAGAACTAGTGGTTTTACATTCATCAAAAAAAGAACTAGTGGTTTTAGTGCGATTTTTCTTGTTAAGATGAGTTTTGTACATGATATTTGTCTAGTTTAATCAAGTAATGTGTTATTCGGCTTTGAAGTGTCCCTTACATTAATATTTGGTTTTACTATATCTAAATTGGAGATGTTCACTTTGTTATTTTGTATTTCTTCTTTCCATTTGTTTTTTCCGACTCGCATATGTAGTGATATGCGAGTAATAATCCGAGCAGAAGATATATTGGAGAAAAAGAAGAAAAGTGCAAACTACACCAAACAGGAAAAACAAAACTGTTATTGAATCATTGATAATAGAACAAAGTTAATGTGACTTGCAATTTAATATTCATTTTCTTTATTCATGGATTTTTTAAGAGATAAAAATGAATATGTCATGATAATTTGGAAAACAAATAAGTTTTTTAAGTGAATTCTCCTATAAATTGAACCATTTGTAAATCCAAGCATAAACTTGATGGTACATTGGTACTTTATAATCTATGACGGGAGTGCTTAATTTCTTGTAATAATTTTCTTCATTGTATTTTGGTTCATTTAGTTATTTTCACATTGGTTTTTATTGTTATTGTTATATTTAACAATAAAGAAGTGTAAAGAAGTATAGTTGAGATGCTGGAGAAAATTGAATTCAAGATTATAAGAAGTAGAATCTGCATTAGAGATTATCTCAAACAACAAAAGATTTGTAATTTTGTCCCACTTAGTGTAGAAAAAATGACACTTAATGTTTTTACAAGAACATTTACCTCAAGAAAGAACAGATCAAAGTGAAAGAAAATCACTTTTTGTAGAAAAAAATTTCAACAAAAAACTTAGTGTAGAAAATGGTTTTCACGAAATTTAATAAAATCGGAAGTCCTCAAAAAATATTAGAAAATGTTGCAAATAGTATGAGTTGTAATCACACTTCTTTTATATACTTTTCTATTTAATCAGATGACTTTAAGTATGTTTCTACAATGGCTTATGTTTATTCTTTTCCGCAATTTATTTGTTTTTCGGCAAAGTACATATGGTCTCATTTGGTCAAATTTGGTTTTGCACATTACGATAATGAGCATTTACCAATGTCAAGAAAATTTACGTTGGTGTGTACTTTCTTTCTTGAATGTATTACGAGAATGTATTACGTACAAAACTGTACAAAATTCCTAGTAACTCTCAGAATCCAATCCTTACAAAATAAAAATTATTTAGATTCGCCCGAGACTTTGAAGCAAATAAATACTAGTATTTTTCTTGAGCTGGTTGCATAATTTGTGGTTCTTCGAAAAAAATTAGGATTATCATAGCACAAGTACACCCAAAGTGATATCAAGTAGTATCTATCCATTTGTTTTCAACAACACCATATTTTGATGTTCATTACCTTGGCATAATTGGAATTGTGGTAGAAGAAATCACTAAAATTTTGGTCGATATGAGATTGAGTAGTAAGTTCAATGATACCATATGAATACCAACCTAATATTATAATGATTGACCACCCACCTTGACTCCTTTTAACTGCAATAAATACTTAGTTTGGTGGTAATATGTAATATCTTTCAAATGAGAGATCATGATTCCAACTTAACTATTTCTAAAATACAAATCCCTCTCAAAGTTTGGTCGCACTAGTGTAATTGCACAGATAGTTCGGTTTTGCACATTATGATAATGAGCATTTGCCACTGTCAAACAAATTTTATGTTTGTGTGTATATTCTTCTTTGACTTTGTTACAAGAATGGGTAACTCTCTCACACAATCACAAGACGGTTTAGATGAGCAAGTTATTAATACCAACGGAGTCATTTGCTGGGAAAATATTAAAATTCTTGAAATTTTTCTATGGTGATATGAATGAAAAGTGAGACCTCTGTACCAATTAACCAATGACAATTATTTTCCAACAAACAAATCATTCTACTCAATGATTTGTCTATTATACTTGATTGGCAGAAAAAAAAAACACCCAAACAAAACTGTACAAAATTCCTAATAATTCTCACAACCCAATCTTTCGAGAATAGGAAGAATTTGGAACTACTTGAAACTCTTAACCAAATAAATACTACTAGTATTTTTCTTGAGTTGGTTTCATAACTTGTGGTTCTTTGAAATAAATTTAAGATTCTTCCTAGATCATAGCATAAGTGAACCCGAAGTGGTACCAAGTAGTTTCCATTATTGTTTTCAACAAAAATACAAAACCAAATTATGATGTTCATTACCTTGGCATAATTGGAAATGTGGCAGACGGAATCACTAAAATTTTAGTCGATATGAAATTTAATAGTAAGTTCAGTGATACCATATGAATACCGACCTAATACAAGTTCCTAACTATTGTTCATACGAGCAAAGTTAGTGTGACTCCAAATTTAATCTTCATGTTGTTTTATCATAGTTATTGTAGGAAAGAAAAATGAAAATGTTATGAGAACTCAAAAACCAATCAAGCTTTTTAAAGAGATCGTATAAATTGAATCATTTGTAAGTCGGTTTGGTATCATGTTTAGAAGTAATCTAACATATATATTTAGTCACTTGTGATGGTACATTGGTTTATAGTCCATGATAGCTAGAAAATTTTGATATATCGTAATTTTGTTTTATTCATTGCGGTTCACTTCAATTAGCAATCAGAGAAATATGGTTGAGAACTTGAGATGATGGAGCAAATTGAATTCAAGACGTCAGAAGTAATTCCCCCTCATCTTGGTGGAGTGGGAGTTTTAATGCATGGCAAGAATCGTACACATGTTATTAAAAAACTATTTTAAAACATAACCGAGATAGGGTATGACCCTAGATCTTAACACATAGAACTAGTGATATTTCCATAATCAAAGAAACTATCTCCTTAGATATGATTGATGTATCATCATGTGCAGTTGAAGTTCTTCTCGAGAAATTGGTTTAAGGCTCTGGAGTTTAGTTTTGAATTTTTTGCCCAATTATAGAAAAACACAATGGAAGAATCACTAGAAGAGATAAGAAATTGCATGTTACTAACGATATTATTCTGACGGTGGCTACGATATTTAAGTGAAATAAACATTTCAATTAGCTTATGACTCGAAATACTAATGTAACTCAGTAACTCTGATACAAAATAACTCCTCATTTCATTTAAACCTCTTGTCTTTCACTTATGTTCCTATATTTGTAAACTATTGGAAGTCTGAAACAAATAAATAGTGGGAAGATAGTATGGGCCATGAGAAGTGATTTGAATGGCCCCAACAAAAATAGGATTTTTGAGTCACCAGTCCAAAATCTGGGGGGTAAATCCAAAAAAAATCCACTCTTGCCCAAAAATTAGTTGCAGGTCCAAATGTTAGTTTTTTTTTATTCCCCTTTTGCCCTTGGACGGGACATGCTAACGTTTTCCTGAAAAAAAAAATGTCTGGTAAATAAAATAATTTATAAGTACACGAAAAATTCAAAGTTTCAAAATTTTTTAAAAATTTGAAATTTTCAAACGAAATTTCAAATTCCCGCCCAGCAAACCATCTCTTCCCGGTAAATAAAATAATTTCCCATACACAAAAAATTCAAATTTTTTTGAAATTTTCGAAATTTTCAAACGAAATTTCAAATTCCCGGCCAAATTTTCAAATTTTTTTGAAAATTTTAAATTCCCGCCCAGCAAAAGTGTCTAGTACAGAAAAAAATTTCCAGTAAATAAAATAATTTCCCTGTCACAAAATCTTTTTTTCGAAGTTTTGAAATTTTCAAACGAAATTTCAAATTCCCGCCCAAATTTTCAAATTTTTTTACGAAATTTCAAATTCCCGCCCAGCAAAAATGTCTAGTACAGAAAAAAAAATCCAGTAAATAAAATAATTTCCCGAAAAAAATTTCGTTTACTGGGAATTTTTCGGTGGCAGTTTCGTAAATTTCTGTACAGTACACATTATGATGGACGGGTTGTCAGATTATTTTTCAGAAAAAAAATCGTTTCCCGAGAAATTTCGATGGCAATTTTGTAATTCTCGATGCATGAACGGTAAATACTTTATTTTATAAGGGCCCTTTACGTAATTTTGACCCCCAAACTGACACATTGGACCTCCCTTTCATTTTTAGGCAACTTTGGGTGGGATTTTCATTTTGGTCCCCTTTTTGGACCAATGGCTCAATCCCTCACAAAAATATATTATTGACGTGGTGCTCATGTTAAATTTCAGCCTTGTTGGGTGTTTGCTAGGAGAAGATTGCTAAATATTTTCTTCTCATTTCACATAAAGGGAACTTCTACTAGACCGACAAACGCATTTTTACTCAGCGTTTATTCTTAGCCCTCATGGACAAAACAAATTCCAGTATACTCAGACTCGGTCTAGTCTATATTGGATTTAAACAACATAAACTCAGGTTAAACAGCATAAACTGAGGTCAGACGAAAACCTACAAAATGCCAAGAATGAATGAAGACCTGAATAATAAAAGGGCGCCTTTAGAGACATTAGTGGGCCCTAGTGCCATCAAGTATGGATTCTATGTTTCACACAACAACCACTTTTGATGTTACTACGTTATCATAATTGGAGACGTGGGAGACAAAATTAATAAATTCAGGTCCATATGAAATTTAGTATGTAAGTTTAATGATTTATTGTAATGTGTATCCCATTGTATTTTTTTTTTTACTTTTTCTTTTCATTTTTGTTCAAAGATTGTATTTTACTTTATACTACCAACATTTTATGTTTTAAGAGGGTCTAGACTACTAGCTTAGTTCGTCAGTATGAGTTTACACTCGATGATATCACTGTTGACGTCATATTTTACACAAAATGTAGATGTCAAATATCCCTAAAAGTTCTTCGAAGATTAAAAGATGAGTGAGCTCTGAGAAGAGTGTGACTCTCTCAGAGAGAGAGAAAGTTACATGATGAAGGGAGAGAGAGGGTTTTTTATTCAAGTGTCGAAAAGTCGAACTTTCCCAATTTTTTTTGTAGAAAAAATATATCTGATTTTTTACCCGTTTTCTCATTCTATGATACCTCGACATTCACACTATTGTGGTCGAACAAACAATAAAGAATTAATTTTGATAGAAAACACCATTTACACTTAATTTTTACATGTATCAAATAGAATCTATTATCTGATGGTCTCCAAAGATAGAAAGTAATATCTCTACATTGACTAAACAAGTCTAAACTGTAAAGTAGATTATTCAATTCATGATGGACAACTTAAAAAAAAAAAATTCATGATCGACAAAAAATCATTCTTATTGGAGGAAAAATGTTTGTGGCACGCTTTAATAATTAAATAAAAAAGTGAATTTCAAATGATTTTAAGTTTAACACGTGTCAATTACTTACTTGAGGACATCAAACTTAAATATTAATTCAGTATCATAAATTTCTCTTGTTCATCCCAAATTCTCTTTCCTCTCTCTCTCTTCATCTGCAGAAAAACCTGACTTCCATCGATCAGTGTTTACTTACTGTATTCCTCAGATAGATTCTCCTCAGACAAAATCAACCGTTAGATCTTCATGCAGATCTGTGTTACGTACTCGTTAGAAAGATCTAACGGTTTATATTGTTAAGGTAGACGTTTGTCAGAGGCTTAAGTATCAGTACTTTTCCGGCAAGCTTTGCTGTCGTTTTCTTTCTACTTATTTTAAGAGGCTTGACTCTCTCCTCGTGTTCTTCGCCGTTTCCAGTCTCTCTCTCTCTCTAGACTTTCTCTCTCTAGTTTCTCTCTCTAGCTTGTTGTTCAGTTAGAGCTAGTGGACAACAAGAACTTTTGATGGCAGCATCAGCAACATCAGGTCATTTACTCAAAACCCAAACTTCTAAACCTAAACGTCGTAAGCGTCGTGAAACCACCATTTCCACCACCGCCGCCGTCACCACCACCACCACCTCAGATCTGACAACCCACCAGAACCACCACCGGAATCTTCAACCACCACCTGTTGTTTCGCCTGAAACTTCTTGGTGTTGTTCTGCTTCAAAACCCCAATTTTCTTCCTCCCCTTCAAAATCTACTTCAGTTTCTTCATCAAAACTTTCAGTTTCAGATCAAAAACAAAAACCCACTTCTATTACTTCAAATTCTTATAAATCACCGGTGAATTTATCTCCTTCAAAATCATCATCTTCATCAAGTTTTAAGCTTAATTTTTCACCAGGAAGGGTTTCACCAATTATGGATACTTCTTCTTCTTCAGCTTCTTCTCCTTCAAATGGTGGTAATCCTTTCGTTTCTTATCCTTCTAGTTATAGTAAATTCAATTCTGCCCTAAATGCAGGTCTCTTAAATCCAATGTCACCTCCACCAAATCTTGATAAAACTAGATCAAGTCCTACCCTTTTTGAAATGATGGCAAATGAACAAGAAATTGATCCTAGAACTACCCATATCTTACCTAATAACAATATATCCATGATCAATGGAAAACCCCCAATTTCAGTTCAAGATAAACAACTTTTGTTGCAACAAAGGGTAGCTGAGATTTTAGGAAATTGTAGTCCTGGTAACAAATTTAATGATCGAACAGGAAGTGATGTTAAACTAACCCTAAGTTCTAAAGATGGATTGAGTGTTTCAATGGATGTTCATAGACAAACCCTAGTTGCCAATAGTAGATTTTTTGGTGCAAAATTGTCTGATAAATGGTCTAAACAACAAAAATCACTACCCCATATTGTTGAAATTTCAGATTGTGATGATGTTGAAATCTATGTTGAAACTTTGAGATTAATGTATTGTAAAGATCTCAAGAGGAAACTCATGAAAGAAGATGTCTCCAAAGTTCTTGGTATCTTGAAGGTAATATACTTTCTTCTTTTAACCTATAGAAATGTAGTATCTTGATCTATTTCATCTTTTTCTTCGACGTATTGAGTATACAACTAGGGTTTTATATAGATTTCAAATATATGCCCACATAAGACAATATTACTACTTCCATGATTAGGTAATCAATATCTTCTGTTTTTCGAATTTCTTGCCAATTAAGTACAATATCTAGCCACAATGTCAATTGTAGCCATAAGCTATAGGCAAATTAGCAAAAGGAAGTAAGAAAATGCATTATGGTTTAGCTCCGCCAATGAAATACAAACTTGAAACAAAAAGTCCTATTAGAATACTTCATTTTTGTGCTAGTGGATTTAGCGTGGTTGATCAGTATTAATTTTGTGATTTGTTGATTTCATTAACGAGTTTTCAGTAACTTGAAATCGTTCATAAGCTGACATGTATCATGCACAAGAACGGCAGATTCCGAAAATCAGTCTCTATCGCTTATTGAGGATCTGTTCCGTGAGAGTAACTTGGAATGTCGTAAATTCTAACTTGGGACTTCGTAAAGTCTAGCTTCATAAGTTTTGTTCTTCTCTTATCGAAGATATGTCTGTGACCAACATTAGATTACAAGTTAGCGACCGAAAACTGTTTGGTTGATTTTTGGTTTCTGGCTTGTTTAGGTTTCAACTGCAATTGTCTTTGATGCTGGAGTTTTAGCTTGTTTAGAGTATTTGGAAGCTGTTCCATGGGCCGAAGACGAGGAAGAAAAAGTAGCATCAGTGTTGTCACAGCTTCGTCTTGAAGGATCTGGAGCAGGTGAAGTATTGAAGAGGGTTTCAGTAGAAATAGTTTCAGGTCGAGAGGAGGTAAGCAACAACGATGAAATCGTCTTAAAGCTTTTACAGGTAGTTCTTGAAGGAAAAGATGAAAAAGCAAGAAGAGAAATGAAAGTGTTGGTCTCGAAAATGCTTCGTGAAAATTCGTCTCAGAATGATCTTAGTAAAGAATCTTTATATTCAGCTTGTGATGATTGCCTGCAATTACTTCTCCTTCATTCTCTTAGAGCAGCATCATCTGATTTACGAAATGTGAGTCAAATTTCACGACAAGCGGATAATTTGCATTGGATACTTGATATTATGATCGACCGACAAATTGCTGAAGATTTCTTGAAGATATGGGCAGAACAATTTGAGTTATCAGAAGCTCATTCTAGTATACCTGCAATTCATAGATATGAAATTAGTCGAGTCACATCTAGATTATTCGTCGGAATCGGTAAAGGACAGATCTTGGGTTCGAAAGAAGTAAGACATTTACTTTTACAAACATGGTTGGAACCTTTTTATAACGATTTCGCTTGGATGAGGAGGGCTTGGAAAGGTTTAGATCGACACGTAATTGAAGATGGATTGAGTAATACAATTCTTACACTTCCATTAACTTGGCAGCAAGAGATTTTACTAGCTTGGTTCAATAGATTCTTGAACTCAGGTGAAGATTGCCCAAATATACAAAGAGGGTTTCAAGTATGGTGGAGAAGAGCATTTTGGAAAAGAAGTGGTGGTAATGGTGAATCTAAAAGAACTCAACAGCTTAAAATTGCTTCTGCATCTTGTGAAAACCCATAAACCATCAACAAATTCAACAATGTCTTTGATGGTTCTTCAATGATTCTCTGTTACGCTTTTCTCATTTTGATCCGCTTCCACTCTGAATCAAGTTTTTCGTTGGAGCAATTTGGAGGTTAAGTATGAAGGAAGCATGGGTTTATCTAGGGAATGAAGGAGAAAAGATGGGTGTCTTCTGAATTTTTCTATAAATTTAGATCTTGTTGAGTTTTTTCTTTAGTTGCTAAAAACTCAAGTTTGGTTCCACTGATTTGGTATTTGTTTGTTGTTATTGGGTGATTGGTTTGTGAGAGGATGGTCTTTTTTCCCCTTTTCCTTCTAAGAAGAATAATAGAAAGAATGAGATTGTTAAACTGTCCTCAGAGACCTAAACAATTAGGGGTGATTTCCAAATTCGCCCTAATTTGTTGAATAGCTTTTTTTTCTTCTCAAAACTCAGTATTCTACATTGACTTGGTTATTCTTCTAATTACGGATGGGAATAGGTCCAGACCGAGTCCACGGACAACTACCCATCCGGTCCAGACGGAACGGACGCAACTCAAACTTGTCTCCTCAGATAACCGGACAAGTCGGGCAGTCATTTTGGTTTTTTTTATGTGAAAATGTTTGTCCGAGTCTGTTTTTTTAACTGACAACCCGGTCACTGGTCAGTCGGTCACCGAATATGTAATTTGACAAGAAATGAAAGTATAATCACCAATTTCATCAATTACAAAATCCTTTGATGATGACAAAAATACATAGTGTCAATTTTAGAGATGAAGAGTTAGGTTTTCTCTATCAATTCTTTAATTATGATTAAGGGTTAGGTTGTCGTCGTCGAGAATCGGAAGAGACAAGACTAGAAGACAGTTGAAGAGAATAAGGAAGTAAAGGGTCGGGCTTCTTATGATTTTGAGGGGTGCATATCATAGCCTAATCGAATCTAACGCTACCATCTAAACCTAAACATATGAGTTTGTGATCATTCGAACTTATGAGCGGGCATTACAGAGGGGTAAACAAACACTCTAAATGAACGGATTTCGATGATACACCAGGTAGGCCCCATTGCCTGTGCATGTCTGCTAAAAATCTATGCGCGGGCAGGTTTTGACTGATTCAGTCAGTCCGCAGACCCTTCGAACGAGGTCGGTCGCGGATGTGAGAATAGTCCCACATGGAAGAATGGGTAACTAGCAACCAAGGATATAAAGTATAGGTCCTCTCCACTCATTGCCAATTGGTTTTGAGTTGGATGGCCACAAACTTAACATGGTATCAAGAGCAACTCATCTTTTTCTTGGCTTTCTGTGTCATCTCGGTTTCTAATGGCTTCCTTCAATGCCGCCACTTCTCCTCCTCCTTCTTCCCCTTCTTCTTCTTCTCCTTCTTCTTCCTCAATGCCCTTCCCTGCTCTTTCAAACATAGCCAATTTGGTGTCCATTCGGTTAGACAATACCAATTATCTCCTATGGAAAAGCCAACTATTACCTATTCTACACTCTCAAGATCTCTTCAAGTATGTTAATGGCTCCCACCCTCCTCCTCCTGAGTTTCTTACATCCCCAAATGAATCTTCCTCTACCCAACTCATTAACCCTGATTATTTGTATTGGTATCGCATTGACCAGATGTTACTATCATGGATTAATGCAACTCTTACTGAACCTGTCTTAACTCAAGTTCTTGGCTTAACATCATCTCGATCAGTATGGGAATCTCTTGAACGTAATTTCTCATCCCTCAACTCTGCTCGTCTAATGAACCTGAAACTTCAACTTCAAACCATTAAGAAAGGCTCTTCCTCTATTTCTGATTATCTTCTTCGTATCAAACAAATCTCAGATTCTCTTGCAGCCATTGGACACTCAGTTCCTGATAATGAACTGGTTCTTATAGTATTATCTGGTCTATCTTCTGATTATGAAAACTTTGTTACTTCAATCACTACTCGACTGGTTCCTCCAACTTACAGTGAGCTTCACTCCCTTCTTCTCACTCAGGAATTTCGTATTGATCTCCTTAAACAACAGCAACTTCAGCCCACTGCTCTGTTTTCTTCACCAAACCCTTCTTCCATACGCCCTTCCTCTTCCCCTGTTTTTCGAGGAAACAGAGGTCGTTATAACAGAGGAAGAGGTAACAGATCCTTCAATGGAAACAGAGGCAATCCTCAGGGATTCTATAATACTAATAGAAATGCTTCTTATTCTGTTCTTGGTCCTCCTCCATCAAATACTCATCAACTAATTTGTCAATATTGTGGGAAACCAGGCCACACAGCTCGAAATTGTTATAGTCTTCCCCAATCAAATGATCTAGCTCGTGCTTTTGCTGCTATGGGAGTGGATTCTGCTCCAGCAGACCCAAATTGGTATCTTGACTCAGGAGCCACTATGCACATTTCGTCTGATGTTGCATCTACTTCAGCTCGATCTGATCTCACCACTCCTGATCATGTCATGATGGGTACTTGGGTCAAGAACTTACTACATGAGTTGGGTTTTCCTATAATCACACCTCCGGTTGTCTATTGTGACAACATAAGCACCACATACCTTACGGTCAATCCAATTCTCCATTCGAAAACGAAACATGCTGCCATAGACTTTCACTTTGTGAGAGAACAAGTGAAGAAGGGTCTTCTTAAAGTTCAATTTATTCCGGGTTCTGGCCAACTGGCCGACATTTTTACCAAAGGATTCTCAACCTCAAGGTTTCATGAACTTACATACAAACTCTCTCTAGTTCCTGGGCGTTCGGCTTGAGGGGGGGTGTTAATGTATTGATGTATATTTGTAATTTACATTTTTCACAAGGATAACTTTGTAATTAACTTTTTGAGTTTCCCTCTATAAATACAAAACATACCCTACTTTCTAGGGTATCTTGAGCTCAACTTCACATGGTATCAGAGCTAGGCCCATACGTGATAGGCTTAAAAGCCACACGTGCTCCACGTCACCCGTAAAGAAAAAAAACACACGTGTTAGGCTCAAAGAACGCCACACGTGAGGGGGCGTGTGAGAATAGTCCCACATGGAAGAATGGGTAACTAGCAACCAAGGATATAAAGTATAGGTCTTCTCCACTCATTGCCAATTGGTTTTGAGTTGGATGGCCACAAACTTAACAGCGGATAGGTTTCAAGCTGCGGCCAAAATCTCAAATTGTTTGGTCTCTATTAATAAACAAAACGATGTGTTTGGTTTTTTTGTATTTAAGAAGTGTTAGCTAGCACTTGTAAGTCCCACTGCCTTTTGTTTTTTCTTTAAAAAAAGTCACTTACATTTAACAAGTGATTTTTTTCTCCAGTTACTTTTCCTATAAAAATTAATTCTCATTTTCTTATGAGAAATCGACTACGATCTAGGTTAGTCGCTACAAGACATTGATACATCATGAAGATATGATGAGCAATAACCGCTTAACTTAAACTTAATTATAATGAAAGAGGCCTAAAGCCTAACAACATGAAAGGGACTTAAAACTCGACAAATTTATTAAGTTATTTATACCTTTAATAACTCAAATTTAATAACCACGGATACCATCCACTTCTCGGAATCGAACCTAAGACCTCTAAGGTTATGGAATTTATGTCAACACTAACCACTTGGGCAACCAAGTGTTGAAAAATTTATTCTCATTAGTTCGTGCTCTCTTCTTTGATGTTAGAGAAGTGGGCGCCGACGGCCAGCTGATCGGCCACCATTGACAACATTCACGAGATATTTTTCTTCTCCCTTTTTTTTTTTTTTTGTAGATTTGGGAGATGCTGCTGCGAATGACAATGTAGCAACAACAATTTCTTGCTGCTAATGGGCCAATGGCCCTGTAACAACATCAATTTGCTGGTACTAACGGCCTTGTAGCAGTAGCAAATTGCTGCTTCTAATGGCTCAGGGGAGTCATGAGAAACACTTGAATCATAATCACTTATATGACGTAACGAAAATCTTAGAAAAACTTTAGATATATGTCCACAAATTACAACTCGAAAAAATTCATTATGAGCAAAAAAATATATGAATTTTACTTATATAAATTTTACTTATAAAACTTGACGATTTAAAACTACTAGTGAATCCCCTTTATATAACAGTAGGATTTCTTAAACTTAATAAATTCAAATTAACAACTTTCTAAACAAATGAATTGTAGACTCTCAAGAAAATAGAAAACTACCTCAGATAATCTTTCAAAAGAAAACTTACTGAAGATGGAAAAAAAAAACTGCAATTTATTTTGAAAGCCTAAACGATAAAATTTGACTCTCAAAGTGGGCCGCTAGTGGCATTTACGACAATCAATGTGTGAAACATTATTTCGCACTAATGTTCAAAATTTTGCCAATTTCGGCACCCGTAGCTTCAATTTTAGCCGTTTCAGTCGCTTGCCTTTATTTTTGGGCGCGTCTATTGCTTCCATGTAGTTTTTGGTCAACTCTACTTCGGTCTCCTCCACTTGAGAAGAACTCCACCTCGAGAGGATACTATATTTCTAGAATGCATTATTGAGATACCCTAATTGTCTGACTCATTAATATTTTCGCTTGAATCAATAGAAATCAAATATTCATATATTTTCAAAATAACTAATCATTCCATTTGCAATAATAATCATGCCATATAAGACAAGTTTAAAAATTTGCATTGGCAAAAAAATTGAGGATTTTAATTTACACCATAGGACTTAATTGGAACTTTATACATAAAACTAATAGTGTTTTTTTAGTTTTGCATTAGAGATAATGGAATACTCAATCTTAAAAATTTTGAGTGCTACACAGGATTATAGAATATAAGTCTGAATCAATAGAAATCATGCCACATAACTAATTATTTCTTTGCAATAACAATCATAGCACAAAGACGAGTGTAAAATTTTACATTGACAAAAGAGTTGAGGGTTTTTATTTTCGCCACCTAGGAATGAGAATCTCAATTGGATACATAGAAATAGTTTTGTTTTTTTTTCGAGTTTTGCACTAGAGATGCTCTAATGGAATATTCAAACTTAAAACTCTGAGTGCTACATAGAATTTATAGATTTTTTGTTTTAAAAGTATGTCTAATGCAAAACTCAGTTGAGATCCTAAAATTACATGACAGTAGTTAAGAGAACCTCAAGTGAAACTCGATGCATAAGACTAATAATTTTTTTGAGTTTTTTTTAGGTGCTCTAAGTGACAAAAGAAATATCTACTAAATTTTGTGTGTATGTAATGCAAAATTTCAAAGTTGTTTTGTTTACTTACTAGAGTATAGCCCGTGCCCGTAGGGCACGGAAATTTCTATATTTATACAAAATTATCGAATATTTTGGTCTTATATAAATATCGAAGTAATAACAATATATTTAAAATAATAACCGAGATTATATTGAGTTGTTTGAAGGGAGAAAAGAGGAAAGAGAAAAAGAGTTAGAGAGTTTTTAGGGAGTGGGTAGTTATTTTGACTGTTAAAATCTATCGTTTCAAAGACTCTTTAAAATGAAGGGTCATGATTTACAAAAGAAAATTGGACGACCTAGATTTATAAACCAAAGTTATGACATGACACCAAAAGCTATGTCATTTGTTATATAGATAGATTTATAAACCAAAGTTATGACCTGGCACCAAAAGCTATGTCATTTGTTATATAGATAGATTTATAAACCAAAGTTATGACCTGGCACCAAAAGCTATGTCATTTGTTATATAGATGTGATGTGATTACTTATGTAACAAATTAATAGTTATTTTGAGGATTTACAAAAAGAAGATTCTTATTAGTTTATATCTAAATGTTGGTGAATATGAGGTGGGCACTCTATAATATCCCCACATGATTTAAGAAAATCAAATTAGATTTAATTGGAGAGAGTATTTAAGAAAAAATTAAATATTTCATGTGACACTTGAAATTTCAATGATTGGACTTGCACGTAGATGCCTTAAATGAAGATACCTTGTGAGGACACTCTATAGATTGTTTTCGTCATAATTTTTAATTCAAATAAAAAAAATGATCTTTTAAAATTTTCAAAATAACTAATTATTTCTTTATAGATAATCGTGCAACATAAGAGCATCTCCAATGCAACACTCAATCTTAGAAATTCTAAGTGTCACATATGATTTTTAGAGTCTTTTCTTAAAAAATAATCCAATACAACACTCTATTTGGATCTCTAAGAGCATCTCCAATGCAACACTCAATCTTAGAAACTCTGAGTGCCACCTAGGATTTTTAGAGTTTTTTCTTAAAACTCCTCTCCAATGCAACACTCTATTTGGATCTCTAAGATGACGTGCCGAGGGTGGAATAGAGATATCTCAAGAAGACACTCTATTTCTAGAGTGTCCTCTTGAGATATCTCTAATTGTCCAACTCATCAATATTTGATTTTCAACCAATAGAAATCGAGTCTTCTATATTTTCTAAAATAACTAATTATTTATTGACAAAAATAACTATGTCACATAAGTAAATAAGATAAGTTTGGAGTTTTGCATTAGAGACAAGAAAAATTGAGGATCTCTATTAAGGCCACCTAAGAGTGAGAATCTCAATTGGAACTTGACACATAGGATGAATAGAGATTTTTATGAGTTTTGCATTGGAGATGCTCTAAGATGGCGTGTCAAGGGTGGAATAGAGATATCTCAAGAGACTTGAGATATCTTTAATTGTTCAACTCTCCAATATTTGATTTTCGACCAATAAAAATAGAGTCTTCTATATTTTCGATATAACTAATTATTTATTTACAAATATAATTACGGGGGACGTGTTTTAAGTCCAAAATCGCATGGTCAATGAGTCTAGAGACCAAAGATAATCTGAAATAGAAAATAAATCCACTCAAAGTAAATTACATGGCTATCCTCTCATTTTCTTTCACTACCTAACTTATCATAAGTTAAAAAAATAACCTAAAAAAAATATACCATAATAATATTTAGAGATTCATTAAATTATTTCTTCAAAAACACACTTTCCTTTCCGGAAAAATAGTTTCCTTTCCGTTTAGCAGAAGACATTTTTTTTTGTATATTTGAATTAGAATTGCCAAAAGCAAACGAAGAGAGAGAGAGAGAGAATATCGCCCCTTTCTACTAAACCGAGTGGAAAGGGTGAAATTTTCGAGTGGGAGAGAGGGAGAAACGATTGCTGCTATCGTTCATCATCTACATTAGTGAAAAGTAAGTAAATTGCATTTTGATTTTCATCATTTTGATTGTTCCTTCAAGTTTTCTTATGATTTTGAATGATTTTTTCAACTTAAAAGCAATTAGGGTTTGATTTGCTAGGGTTTAGTTGTTTCAAAGTGTATTGATGGAAGTTTTTTTCAAAACCATAAATTAGTTCACAGTAAAGAGTAAGTTTGTTGTTGCATGCAACAAGAAATTTCTAGGGTTACATTGTATTTGTTGTTGTTTAATTTCCTCTCATTTTCCTGTCATTTTCTTATGATTTAGGGTTACAATGTGTTTGTTGTTGTAGTGGATTTATTTGAACAAATAACAACTAGAACTTAATCTCTTTATAAAGTTTAGTCATGCCTACATCTTCTCTAAAAAGTTTTATTTAAGGGTTATTACTACCCAAACTTGATTGACAACCCTAGAACATTATATGTTGGTATATGATTAATAGTTCCAGAATATATCCGATTGTATAAACAGTTTATTTTTTTTTTCTAGCATTTTTGAAGTTTATCATGGTTCTCTTTTAATGGTAAATACGCAAAACTATTTTCATAAAAAACCTGACTTGTTTGACTAGCATTTTCTAGTTTCTTATAGAAACACATGAATTGTGGCTACCCAAAATTGTTTGTATGTTAATTTGGTTAACACATATTTGAAATTTAACTAGTATATATGTTTTTTGTTAGTCAATTTGGAGATTCAGAAAAATGGTAAGATTAAAGCTTCAGAAAGACCGGAAAGTGGATTGTCGAAATTCGGTGGCTTCAAAGGATAATGTAACTCGAAAACCTGAGGTGCGAAAAAGTCCAAGAAATAGAATGTTACAACAGACATTGGGAAGTACGGTAGAACCTACTTCAAAGAAGAGGAAATCAAAAGAAGTTGTGGTATAGTATTCAATTAATGTTTTATTCCCAAAACTTATAACATAATATTTAGTTGATATCATTTTATGATTTGTACAAATATGTATGAAAACAACTTTTATGTTTAAGCATTTTATATTCTGATGCTATTTGTGTTGTGTATGTAGCAAAACGACCCACCCGGAAGGACAAAAAGGAAACTTTTGATAGATGAACAAGTTGAAAAGATAAAGACAGCGAAAGAGGTTACACCTGCAAAGTGCAAAGGTAAGAAGATAGGTCGTTCTGCGGAGGAAGCTCAAACCGAATCTGAAAGTGTAAGATTTTTCCACCGAAATTCTTATTCATAACAGATGCTAACAGATTTAATATAAATGTTAGTAGAATACTTACAATTTAGCCAAATCAATTTCATTATTTTATAGCAATTTATAGGTTTTGCATAAACTTTCTTAATGCCTTAAAAATTCTTGGGTTGTTCATGGTTAATAATATTGTGCATCAGTTGGAATTTTATGATTTAAATTAAACTGATTTAATGTTTTTCAATTTTCCATGAATCTGATAGGACATTGCATCAGAAAAAAGGAAGATGAAGGTTCAGGAAAAGTTTAATTTTGTTGGTCAGGAAAAAAATGGTCCTTCTATTGACAAATTCCAGCAGTATAGATATAGCGTCAAATTGGTAGTTGACATGTTGCGCGGGCTGGAACCATTGATGAGCGAAGATAAAAAAAAAGCAGTTGTCGATACGCCTTTTGCTCGTTTCTATTCAGCCGCAATTAGTGGTCAGATAATTATGGAAAATCAAGTCAAACCACATCGGGCAGTGTTCGAGCTTCTTTGCTACTTCAACACTGATAGAAAGAAATTTATATTTGGAGAAGTGGAGTTAGAATTTGCTCCTGAGGATGTGTCGTTGTTGTTAGGGTTGCCGATGGAAGGACAAGAGTATAGTGCCTTCCCTAGACATAGTGATATCAAACCGAAAGAGGAAGATTTTTTTGTCAAGCATTTTAATGGTTCCGGCACTCTTACTACTGTTACTATAGCCAAAGCTTTAAAGAATGAAGTCAATAACCACACTGGTTCTCCTTTAGACTTTGTCCGGTTATTAATTTTGTATGTTGGATGTGCTCTTCTCTTCGCAAGTTCAAAAGGTTATGCGTTGCACACAAGTTTCTTCCAGAACTTGCAAACTATGAGAATGATTAATCGAGTTTCTTGGCCTAGGGCAATCCACTCCTTCATGATGTCCTCAATGTGCAAATATCCCAACGACCCTTGCAAGGTCTCGGGATGTTTGATTCTACTTCCGGTAAATACCAAACTTTATTAATTTGGTTACGTAAAAGAAACAATATTGTTATGTGATTACATTTTCATGATTAAATGTAGTTTTGGTTCGCGATGCACACGACTATCTTCCCCGAGACAAGACTAGGTGCTGGAAAGATACCAAGGATACTTAGGTGGTCTTTGGAACCTATGAAAAATGGGGTTCAGGAACACATTAATCTACTGGGGCCAGAACAGGTATATTTCTTATAGAATTTTAAAGATTTTGTTATGCTATTAAAAATTTTGTTAGAAACATCATGTAGGTTGGTAACAATATATATGTTGTATCGTTTATAGCTGTATAATGATTAGTAGTATATTGTTCACTATTTTGTAGATTATTGTCGATGCAACCCAAAATGTGTCGGATGAAGAAAGGGGTATTCTGCAATATACACCCAAAGTGTTGATTGAAGCTAACATAAACGAGAAATTAGATTTGCTTGAAGAGGTGGAGAGGTTAACTCGTGAAAACACAATTCTTCGTCAAGAATTGGACCTTTACAAGAAAAAGTTTGGCAACATTGAAGGTGGAATGTCTTCGGGAATAGATGAACAAGGAAATGGAGAACACGAGGATAGAGATGATAGTGAAGGTGGACATGGTGGTGGTAGGAATTTTAGTGAGACAGAGGCGCAAAAAGGTAAAATTGTATAAAAAATTCTATTACATTCTGTAATTCATATATACTCTATTATATTACCAATAGTAGTTGTAGAATAATTTGGTTTTTTATCGTCCACTAATTAAATGTAGATAAAGAAATGGTTGGCGAGAAAGACAATGAAAAAAAACAAAAAAATGCTGATGGAGAAAGTAAGTATTTTGTACTCTTTAAATATACTTGATGTAGCTTAAAATTACAAATAGTTTTGGTAAAATAATATGGGCTTCTATTTTCTAATGCTTAGACATAGAGAAAGATATGGTAGGAGATATTGATAACATGGAAAATCAAGTCGGTGCTGATGGAAACAGTAAGTTTTTATAAATACTCAAAGTTTTCTAAGAAAAACATTTTTTTTTCTAAAACTAATTTTTGGTTGGAATTGAAATACTTGTAATTGTTGTTTTATCATTGGTCAGGTGAAGTTGTAGAGGGTTTTGGAAAGAACTCCATTGGTGGAGCTGGTTCTGGAAGGAGTACAAATTCGATAGGTATGGGTCAAAGATGGTTTATAATTTCCTAATGTTACTATATTGAACCTATAAGCGCATTTGTTGTGTAAACAGATTTTGCAGTATTTTAGAACCTTTTGTGTTAATTTGATAAGCTAACATGAAGGATGTCTTAAAATCCTTCATGTTTCAGTATTATAACATATGTTGTTATGTTTATTTCAATTATTTTTGTTTTGTCAACGTTGTTGTACAGAAAAAATGAATTTGGATTATGATAAAAGGAAATCCGGAGAGCGTAAAGTCTTTGCACTTTTACCTACACCGACGTTCAATCTTGATTTTGATACGACTATGACCAATGACTTTGTGGACGTGACCGATATAGCAAGATCCTTCAACTCTAATAATGAAGTTGGTGATTTTCAAGATGATAAAGATGAGATTGTTGATCTTGGGTGTGATGTTGTAAAAAAAAAATCACCAAACTCGATGATTAAGAGGTTGAAGGGACAACCAAGAATGAGAAAACCAAGTGAAAAGGTTGCTAACACTCTGGCAGAAGTTAAGGAACCTATTGATGTTGATCTCCAACCGTCACCGAAGAAAAAAGTAGAAGCCTTGGACAAACTTGGAAACTGGAAAAAAAAGTATCGTTTACAAGACGTTGTTGGACAAAGAGTTGCCCTTAATTGACGAATTTAACAAGAAAGGAAATCAAAGGTAAAGATTATCTTCTCAAATACGTGGTTAATTTTTTGTTAAAACAGTTATTTGCTAAAACTTATATGTATGATTTCTTTTGAAGTATTGGTAACACAAGCAAATGTGAGAAAGTTTTAGAAGTATATTTATGTTTTTTCTCCTACAATTGTAATATTGCAGAACAGTCATCTGGTCAAAGGACCCTAAAAGCTACATTACTGGAAGGCAACTCGACCTGCTCATGCTAAACTTCGAGTGTGATGCGCAAATAATAAATTGGTATGCATCGAAATTGTGGAACAGCAAGAAGAATGAGCGGAAAGAGGTCGTTTTCCTGTCATCTGAGCTCTTTGTGAGTAATATCTTTCAATTACCTATGAAATTTTATTGATTTTACAAAAAACTCTAAAACTGGTAGGAGCATTTATCAATTTCAATTAGCATTTTTATTTCGCATCTAACTAATACCATATTTTAAACAGACTATGATAAAGTTTCAATTCTCCGAGTCAAACATCAGAGCGCATCTTCATGAGAAATTGAAGACGGATTTTAGTAGATATATGCTTAAAATATGCGCTCCTCTGTGTACTCCGCTCCAAGGAGGTCTTGGTCTGGGTCAACATTGGACACTGCTTGTTTATTGTTTGGATAGTAAGAAATGGACACACTACAACTCCATGATCTTTGATCATAAGACTGCAAAAAGGTGTACGGAAAATGCAACAAGATTGGCTAGCATTATTTCAGAAGCGATTGTCGAGCTTGACCTATTCAAGCCCCACCCAAAAGTAGTGGTGAAGACTCTCATAGAGCCTACTGATAAGCAACAAGGAGAAGCGTAAGTTATTCTTCAAAACAAATAATTTCCAAAACATGATTTCATAAGAAATTTCCATGTTTTTTCTAGCATTTTGAAGATTCTAAAAGCATAATTTGTGGGTCTAAAATCTGCTGATGGAAGACTAAGTTGTTCATTATGTTGAATTGGTTTGTTGTTTAAATTTGACAGGCCTGATTGTGGGTTGTATGTGATTTTGCACATGGAAGAACTTTTTAGGATGTCAAAAGATGACTGGACAAAACAAGCGCGAAGGAAGAGGGGTGAACTAACTTGGTTGTTGCTGAATGATTCGAAGAATATATGGAGAAAAAATGTTTAAGTTAAGATTTAACTTGTATTTTGTTACGGGCTTTGTGAAAAAACGAAGCAAACATGATTATGTTTTAAGTTCGAAGAACATCTTGAGCAGTTTTGGTTATATTTTTCAATTTTCTATAATACCACAATTATATTTTAGATTTCGTATAAAAGGTTTACCGGGTCTTTTGTCACGGCTTGCTTGAGGTCTTTTCTCGGACACTACTGAAACTAATCATGTATAAGACGTGAAACGGCAAAGGCATGATGAACTCAAACCCTTAATGCTAGATCCACTGATAACATATATAACTATGGAAAGAAATGTATCGTTAAAAAACATAGCATAATGTATCGTTCAAAAACATGGCAAAACATTAGCAAACATATGACTAAGAAAATTGCTAAATTGCTAGAAACATTAAAATAATGTTGACACAATTTCTCCCACACTACAAGCATTTTTCTAGTTTATCGATAATTTGTAAGTTAGTCTAGCCAAATCATAATACCAACTTCCACGCATATTATGGAAATATAAAAAGTAAAATGCATAAAACATATTGAAACATCCATCAAAAAACATTCGAGTTTAACTACGACAATCTCTTAACTATTAAAATTTAATAGAAAGTAGCAGAATCCTCTTGTTTAAATACGATAATCTGTTAACATTGATCAAATTCTCTAACCAAATAAAAGACTTAAGCAGCATATTTCGGTTTCTAGCAGCTTAAGTAAACCTGCATAATCAAAATTTAATTTAGTTATCATATAGCTGCCGTGCATGAGGCACTATTGTGATAAGCCGGTTTTTTACACCGGCTGCAGACCCTCATTTTTTTGGGTATGTTTCCTGAGCTCTCTCTTCTTACTGTCCTTGGCCTTCCCGGTTTTCGCTTTGTTAACGGAGGTAGTGTTCTTGTTGCATCATTGTACTCCATTGGCTCGTCATAATTTGGTATTGGGTAGACATAGTATTGATAAGTGTTGACGAACGCTTGTTTGGTGAAAATTGGATCAAAAAAACTTGTTGTATCACCATCATAATTCTTGATGCACAACATGGCATGTTGACAAGGGATACCATCTATCGACCACCTACCGCAACTACATTTGAGATCAATGAGATTGACAGAATGAGTAGGAAATGAGCATACCTCGTACACAAGATCGCCAGCAGGGATTATTGCCCAAGAATTAGCCAAATTAAAACGGTATTCAAGTTCAATATTGATTTTGGGGCATAGGAAGTGACACCATTTCTCAGCTTTGATTCTCTTCTTGTTCATCCTTTTCATTATTCTAACACGGATAGAATCCAACATAACTGTGATAGGTAAAACCCTGTCATCACGTATCCAGTTGTTGAAGGTTTCTGCCAATTGAGATGAAATTGCACCGTAACGTGAATCAGGGAAAAAGGAATCAGCCCAATTTTCAGGGTTTAATGACTCAAAGAATCGAGCCACATTAGTCCCGCCCATATGTACCATCGATGCCATATGTTTGTGAAATTCTGACTCAGGTACCGCACGTGCTGCCTTAAATAGTAATGACTGGAAATACCCCGACTTCTTAGCCCCATTTTTCACCCTTAGATTCAGGTTGTTTTTCAAATGCCACGCACAAAACGAATGCAACGAATTGGGGAAGACACCCTTAACACCTTTTAGTATTCCAGAGTGTCGATCTGACATGAATGTATAATTGGTGTTAGGATCAACACTTTTGTGTAGGTTTTTGAAAAACCATTCCCAGTTCTGATCATTTTCACTATCAACAACGGCGTAAGCAAGAGGAAACATGCCTGAAAACATCAATAGAAGTAAAAATTTATGTAACAGAATAAACTTAATTCAATTAGAGTTTAAGAGTTGCTCTATCATATATGTAAATTGTTGAAAAAACCACCTTAATGTTACAATATATTAATGAAATGGTAACAGAAAACGAATTGTTCTAAAGAATTCTCTGAACATACCATTGTTTCCGTCCTTCGCTACAGCTGCGAGAATGCATCCCTGAAACTTAGACTTTGCAAATGTGCCATCAACATATATGACGGGCCGGCAATGCATAAAACCTTTTCGACATGCGCCTAAGCAAATAAAAATGCGGATGAATCGACGGTTTATGCTGTCAACTTCGAGATCAACTATGCTATCAGGATTAGTTCGATTAATAGCCGAAGCATACCATTCTAATTTAGAATATGAATCCTCTTCTTGCCCAAATACAGTGCTTAAGGCTTTTTTCTTTCCTTTGTAAGAGAAGTAGTAGCTCAAGTTAAGTCCGAAGTCTTTTAGAAATGACAATTCTACATCCTTAGTGCTTTTGTTAGGGTTGATCTTAAGATCTTCGGCTATGAGACCTCCTACAAGTTTGCTTGATATTTTTGCCTTCGAAGAGTTTAGAATAAAATCAGTGCAGCCTATGTGATTTAAATTGAACTCCTTTAATAAGAAAATATTAGGAGATCTCATGGGGGCATATCCGTGCACCTTAAAAGGACATCCATCTCCATGGCACCCAACAGTAACCCTATACCGATCATTCTTTATAAATTTGTAACTTTTTTTCGTACTGATAGAGTAATGGCCAATAGCATCTCGGAAGGCTTGAACCCCACCCTCAAACTCTTGACCGACGTGGGTAAAAATTGGACCCCATGCTTCTGGCTTAGTTATTTTATTCTTAAGGTAAGACCCATTAGTATTTGCATCACTAAAATCCATGGAGTGATTGAATAGCTGCAGAAAATTATATAAAAGCATTAAATATTCTTGCGTTTTAAACTACCTTATTCAACTTCATTCAACAGATGCTACTAGAATGTAAAAAATGCTACTATAATCAGTAAGATGCTAGCGAAATAGTATTTGCTTATTAAACTACATTAACAAATTCATTCATCAAATGCAAGTAGTATGTAAAATATGCTAGTAGAATCAATAAGATGCTAGAAAAATAGTATTTGCTTATTAACCTACTCTAACAAATTCATTCAACAGATGCTAATAGAATGTAAAATATGCTAGCAGTATAATCATGCTAGGAAAATAGTGTTTGATTTCTAACCTACTGTAAGAAATTCATTCAACAGATGCTAATAGAATGTAAAAAATGCTATTACAAACAATAAAATGCTAGAAAAATGATAATTGCTTTTTAATTTACTATAACAAATTCATTCAATAAATGCTAGTAGAATGTAAACAATGCTATTAGAATCGATAAGATTCTAACAAAGTGGTATTTGGTTTTGACGACATCTGTAACAAATTCATTCAACATATTGCTATTATAATACAAAAAAGGCTATTAAAATACACGAAATGTAGGGAAAACAAATTTACTCTATAAAACTTTTTTATGAGAAAAAGATAACTGTCAACTGTGATAGAGATTTCAACATTCAAGTGATAAAAATTAATATTACAAATAAGTTTTTTGTTAAAATAAATTAATTTTTTGAAGAAGATTATAGTAATACAGATTGTGTTAGTAGGGATTTTTAGATTCTAAAAATTAATTGAAGTCAAACATACCTTACAAACGAAATTACAGATGTTTAATTGGATCGAGGTCGAGATAAAAACCAAATCACAGATTCATACTTTCTTGAAGTTGAAAGAACATAGAGTTAGAGAGAGAGAAATTCGTTTTTTTGGGAGAGAGCATCTCATTTTAGGTAAATATCCATTGAAATGGTAGGTTAATTTAGACAACTATAAGTTTTGGAAACAATATATTTTCTTGAATTCAAAGAACATAGAGGTACAGAAAGTGAAACTAGTTTTTGGGAGAGATAAAGTAGTTTTAGGTAAATATCCATTGATTTGGAAGGTTGCTTTAGTAAAATAATTCTTTTGGAAATAAAGATTAACATTAAATGTCCACCATAATTGTATTAACTTAACCATTATAAACCTTTGGTTTACCAATGGTTAAAAAATATTTATGAAAGGGCAAAAATGAGAAAAAATTACAAGAATGATGCATGGGACCCACCAAATAGTGAATTTTTGGACTTATTTTACATTTTCGATTTATTTTGGTTTAATTTTATTTATTGGTTTAGGAGTGGATATATGACTCATTACCCCCCCCCCTATTTTTGGACCTTAAATACAAAAATCCATATAATTATGACACGTAAGGTAAATAAGTTAAGTTTAGAGTTTTGCATTAGAACATCTCCAATGCAACACTCAAATGGAAAAACTTAGAGTGCCACCTAAGATTTTTTGTCTCTCCAATGCAACACTCAATTTGGATCTCAAAATGATGTGGCATCATTTAATATCGAGATATCTCAAGAACAAACTCAATATTTGAGATTTCTTTTGAGGATCTCAATTGGTCACTCAACATTAAAAGCAAATATAACCATCTAAGAAATGACACCTAAGTTATTTTTAGGTTTTTAGAGTGGTGCATTGGACATGTCTTTTGAATTGAGGATCTCAACATTGACATCTAGGAAAGAGAAACTCAATTGAGCCTTGACACATAGGACTATTTGAGTTTTTTTGAGTTTTGCATTGGAGATGCTCTATTTTGCCACGTAAGTAAACAAAACAACTTTATAAATCGGCATCTCCAATGCAAAACTCAAAAAAATTTTGAGAATCTCTATTCTCGCCACCTAAGACTGAAAATCTCAACTGGAACTTGACACATAGGATAAATAAAGATTTTTTTGGAGTATTACATTGGAGATGCTCTATTTTGCCACGTAAGTAAACAAAAACAACTTTATAAATTGGCATTGGAGAAAAAAAAAAGAATTGGAGATCTCTATTTTGGCACCTAATCATTGAGATATTCTAAGATATTATTTAGGATCTTATGAGATTATCTTTTAATTAGTTTTCTACTCTAGATTCAGATTTACTTTCCTTTTAATTAGGAATTCCTTTAGATATGTTTTAATGTTGTTTAGTTTTCTTATTATATAAATAATAGGATTTAGAACTTGAAATGAAAACTTACTACAAGGACGTACATTTCTACTTGAGAACATTACTCGATTGCAAGGGGGAAGCAAAAACGATCTAGCTCTGATTATATCCGTGGCTCAATTTTGAATGAGTTTCAACATCACTGAAAGGCAAAATAAATGAAATTTGTGTCATATCAATTTCAGGTACTTACAATATTCGTATTGTTTCTTTTAAGCTATCAAAATGTTATTTAACCCGAAAAGTAGAACCGACCACAAAGCGAATGGTGATGAAGCCGATGGCTCCCGTCGATCGGACCATGTAGAGATAAAATGACATCACCAGTAAGGTTGTCTGCAAAAATCTTCGGCCTGTGGTCGGTCTTAATTTAGGGTTAAATAGCAATGTTCTTAAGTTATACACACACACACACTATAAGACTACACAACCCACCTTTTGGGACTCCCACTTGAATCTCATACGAGAGAACACATGAATTTCTCTCTCCACGTGACTGGACATGTGAGAGGAGGGAGAAACAAGAGTTTGTTTCTCTCACATGCAATTTAAGTGAGAGTCCCACGAGGTGGGCATTAAAAATGAGATAGCTCCTATTATTAAACCTAACCTACCAAGGGATGAAGTCTCTGTATAGAAGCTAAAATCAGCCAATGGTCCAGATAGGACATAAAAGGACTCCTTAAAATTAACATAAGCAGACTACAGACATATACCTAAACTTTCTAAATTGTAACTACAAACCATTTCCTATATCTTTTGACTTCCTCTTTAAAATTTTCTAATTTCAACAAATGATATTTAGGTTACAATATAAGATTATTTTTACACATAAAATAGACCTTTCCTGAGATATACAGTATATATTTTATTTTTATACATCTTAGAGCAACTCCAATGTGGGGCTCGGGCTCCCAATTTTGGGAGCCCCTGAATTTTGGGAGCCCCGGGGCTTAGAGCAACTCCAACGTTGGGCTCCCAAGAGGGGCTCCCAAATCCAAAATATGCACATGTGTGGTGTATGTGTGTGAGGGTTGTGTTTTAAATTTTGGCTCTAATATATTAAATTTCAAATTTTTTAAAAAATTGGGGGGGATTTGAACGTTCGGTACGCGATTTTGATTTGTACGTTCGTTGAAGTGTTCGGCAATTTTGTTCCAAAAATGACCCGCTCTTTGATCATTACCAATAATCGCATCGGTGGCAATATGTAAATAAGCATTAACGAGCAAAATATCATCATCATTAGTATAACGTTTATTAGAAACCGACGACATTGGCGTTTCATTACAATCAAAACTTTCTTCGACCCTTTCTTCGACCCCATCATACGATAAATTAACTTCATCGGTAACATTGAAATCGGAGTTTAACATTCCCATATAACCGAAATTATGCAAATTGGCATTTGGATCCATTGAAAAAAAAAATTGATAGAAAGAGTGAGATGGAGAGGATGGATGACAAAGAAATTGAGAGAGAAATTGAGAGAGAGAATGATAATAGAAATTGAGAGAGAGAATGATATGAAATAGAAGTATGGGGTGGATCCCCTTTAAATAGGGGATCCACCCCATACTACCGTTGGGAGCTCCCAACTAGCCGTTGGGAGCTCCCAACGGTACAAAATCAGGGGCTGGGAGCCCCCAGCCCGGGCTCCCATTTGGGAGCCAGGGAGCTTGGGCTCCCAGCCCCCCCGGGAGCCCAGCCCCGGGGCTCCCGGGTTGGAGAACGTGGGCTGGGGGCTGGGGCTCCCAAATTTGAATTTGGGAGCCCAGCCCCCCCCACGTTGGAGATGCTCTTAGTATTACTTTATTTTGCGTAGTTGTTTCTAAGAAAGGTTAATTCACCTCCTATATAACTCGTACATTCTGACTTGTTTTGGTACATTTTGATCAATAGCCTAGTTAGAACCTCTCTTACCTCTGACTTTTTTAATAAAGAGAGATAATGAGAAAAGCAAAGCACATAAAGAGGGAGAGAGTGTCAACTTCTTAGATCCTTACATTGAAGATTTAGAGTTACATTGATTTAATTTACAATGTTTATAATATGAAAATTTCATACAAACTCAAAATTCGAATTTCCTTATATATTGAAGATCTATATCAAATTTAATATAGTAGTGCAATCAATACGTGTATACCTTAGAGGCTTAGAGCATCTCTAGCGCAAAACTTAATAATAAAATAAAATCTATTGTCTTGTCTGTCAAATTTGAATTGAGATTTTCATTCTAATGTGACAAAATAAAGATCTTCCAATTTCTGTTTGTCTCTAATGTAAATCTCTAGATTTGTTTTGTTTACTTATTTGACATAACAATTTTTTAAAACACTTTATAAATAGAAAGTCTTGTATATTTCTATTTAATCACCATCAAATTTTCGTGATGTATCATTGTCTTGTAACGACTAACGTAGATCGTAGTCGTATTCTTAAAAAAATTACCAGCAAATCATTATAGAGATCCAAATTGAAATTTACATTGATTTTTTTTAAAAGAAGTCCAAACATCTTAGGATGCTCATAGGACTTTCAAATATATTTTTTTTTTGTTGAGAGTGGGACTTTCAAAGATTGAGTGTCGTGTTCGAGGTGCTCTTATATAACATTCTTATTAAGATTAAGAGCAAATCTAATGGCAGCCGGGTTGATCCAGCCATAAAGGCGACTGAAGGGTCTCCAACATGACCGTTGGGTCATGTTGGGGACTCCCAAAGGTCGTGTTGGGATGATCTCGATTGTTGGATTATCCAACAACTAGATCTTCCTTCTTCTTGTTTGTAAATTAAAAAAAACTTAAAAATAAAATAAAAACATTAATGACAAATATACATTAAAACAAACCGACTTTTGCATTAATAATCCAACGATCAAAACACATTACTAATGATCCAACGATCAAAATACATTACTAATAATCCAACGACTCAAAATACGTTACTAACAAATTCAACGATCAAAATCAATTCATTGAATGGGTAGAAAAGAGAAAAATTCATAATTTAAATTCAAATTTTCGTCCCCCAAAGAGGCCGAGGCTGAAAATTTTGGGAGAAAATGTAATTTTTCGGCCTAAAACTTGATTTGCTCCAATGGCCCAAACAAAAAGATAATGGTGCCCAATGCCCTAGTGGTTTTGAAATAGAAGTACTACTAATTATAGGCGTGGCATGTTACGAGGGGCAGACAATTAATTTGATGTCGCAGTAAACATCAAATTCAATTGAAATCGAGGAGTCCACAAAGTCATCTTCTGGATATTGACTCGGAACCAAACTAGGAAAATAAAACCCTAGATAAAAATAAAGGGTATTTTAGGTATTATAAAAAATAAAAAGTAGGGGTAATATGGTCACAAGAATAACCATAAATACGTGGTGAAGGTGCTATCTTTTTCTTCATTGGAAACAAACAGGGAAGAAGGGAGAAGAAGAAAAAGAAAGAAGATTTTAGGGAAGGAAAAAGAAAGGATTGATTCATTCTCACAATGTGTGGTGGAAATAAACAAGAATCAATCCAATCTTTTTTTGTTTTATATAATTTGATCGATTGATATGAGAAACTAGAGAGAGAGAGAAAGTATTATTAGTAGTTGTCGTAGTAGAAGAAGAAAAGAATCGATACTAATATCAACAGCTTGTTGGTTTTTAGACATAGATATAGATTGATTGAGAGTAGAATTTTATTAGGGTTTTCGTTTTTCTTATTTGGGTTTGTAAGGGGTTTCGATTGTTCTGATTTGTTGCTGTGATTTGTTGAAGATCGTAAGAGAAGAAGAAGATCGATTATTCAGGTATTGATGAAACCCTAGCTTTTGATTTATGTGTTTTTTTGGTTGTGTTTTTTCATCGGTAATGAGGGGTGGGATTCGATTGGTTGGGTTTTCAATGTGAAGATCAATTAAACAGGTTGAAGGGTCAAAAGAAGTTAATGAAAAAGTGAAGGAATTAGGGTTTGTTGAATGTGAAGACTAGCTTCTTCTCCTTCTGTTAGATCTGTTCGGAGTTATAATAAGGTTTTTTTTAGGTACTTGATAGATGGAAAGTTGAATCTGCAACGGATTTTGACTGTCTAATGTTTGATGTTGCCTCCTGAGAAGGTTCTGCTCTATCTCGATGAGATGCTTCGGGTTGGATCTAGGTTTTGTCTTAATGAAACATAGTGTCTTGGCTTCTGAAGCAGATGTAGTCTCTTTTTGTATTCTAGGGCTTCTCAATCGCTTCAGGCTTATGAATTTTATATCTGCTTCTATCAAGTCTACCTAGAAATATTAGGCTTTTTGTAAAAGCCTAGTTTTTTCATAAACGGGCTCGGTTCTTCAGAACCAGAGAGACTGCTCTTTCATCTATTTTGGGGTATTTGGGATCTAAGAATGGCATAAGAAGATCTGAATCTGTATGGGCACCCATACATTTGCCTAGCATATATCTTTCGATCTTGTTGAGGTTTCAGATTTATCCACTTAATGGTTGGGACCATAGAAGGTCATAGTATGATTGTGTTATACAAGAGAACCTATGTGAAGTTTTAGATTTGGGTGTTAAAAATTGCCATTTGAAGTTGGCCTCAGAACCCTAATCCACAATGTGAACTATGGGACTTTAAGCTTTTTTAATGAAGCTATTGATTAGACCGTAATTACTGTTTACAATGTTACAGACAACATTTTTTGAGCGCCTATGCTTATGTAAAGCTCGTGTGTTTTACAGGTGCATTTCTCTTCAGCTGATCTAAGTTATTGCAATTTCCAGACAGACAAAAGACAATGAGGGTCCAGATTTAATGGTTAGTTTCTAGGGTTTCATCTTATTTGAATATTTAAACACACTATGATTCTTAGATATAGTCACGGATATTCCTTTCTCATAGTTGGGCATGAATTCTTTCTCTAAGTCGAAGATATTTTTGTGAACTTGCAGATTCGTTTGTGTACTTGTGGTGGAGGGTCAGCCTCTATTGTGGGGCTTAGTAGAAATCGAGTAGCAGTTGCATCCTGCAAGAGTTGTGGTGGTAAACCATTACTTGACAGCAGACAATCTCTATCGGCGAGAATGCCGAGTACAGTGGGGTTGGAGCTTACAAATGTTTTCAATCCTGACTTTGCTTGGAAGAATGTTACGAAAGGTCAAAGGAGTGCATCAAGACGAGCTAGAAAACCTGCTTCGGCAAAAGTGGCACAAAGTGAAAACAACCCTGTTGCGGGAAGGGCAGAGGGATGTGCGAAGGAAGACCCAAAGATAGTGAAGGATATGCCTGTGTCAGAATCTGAAAAGGTTACTGTTGCTACTTGTCGGAGACTCATTTTAGTTGCTTGTCTACCGACATGCTTTTTAGTACAGGCTCTCTCTTCCAACGAAACTCATATAATATCCTCTGTTTTTATTTACAGCTTGGTGTTTCAGTCCTAGGAAGTCGCTTCAGCCACAATATAGAGCATGTACCAATCAAGAAAAGGAGATACTTGTATCAGTCTCCATCATCCCCACCTCAGATTCCATCTCCACACCGACAGAAGTCAGGTTTGATTTTTGACAGTCGGCCTGCTATCTGTCAGGAGTCTTCTTCACCAAACTTAATAGCTGAAGGGAAAGATAAGGGTATTGCTACTGCTGCTGCAGATGGGTTGGCTCAGGTTGTCAATGTTGATAGGGAGGACACACATGAGATTAATGAGAAGCTTTCTTCTGATAAACAAGAAATTTCAGGTATTTCAATACTGGCAGCTGCAGCTTGTGACGAAAAGAATTCAGGCGATGACAAGTTTTCTGTGCGAGAGGGGTATTTTCAAAGTTTGTGCATTTCTTCAGTGTCCGTGGAGGAAACGACCATATCACCAGAGACATCTGAGGGATTCGCAAAAGATCTGACCAGAGATGCTGTAGGTCGACAGAACACGGGGATCGCAGTTATTCAAGATAACTGTACGAATCCTGGGTTGAATAGTAGCAAGGATGATGGGGTTGCCAGAAAGCTTGAATTCTCTTCACGAGATGACAGGTTACGTTGGGACCTAAATGTTGCCATGGATGCCTGGGAGACTACTTCTGAATATCCTGTTGTGAATTCTCAGAAAATTTCTGTTCACCGAGGTGTATCTGATGATTCTATCCAGAGCGAGAAGGTTGAGGAAGGGGTAGAAGATTCTATCCAGAGCAAGAAGGTTGAGAAAGGGGCAGAAGATTCTTACCAGAGGGAGAAGGTTGAGAAAGGGGCAGAAAATTCAAAATGTTCAATCAAAGGATCGCCTCAGCCTTTGGTTGACAGGTGCGAGATTAACGATCTTGAAGACTCTAAAAAATGTTTTCCTGGGTCTGAAAAATCAAATACAGACGTGCATAAGTTGGATGTCTGCAAAGCTGTGGACCTAGTGAAAGAAACAGAAGTTTCCAGTGATCAAGAGCAACCGAGCCCCACTGCATTTGAAGTCGATGTACATGCTAGTCATATTTCTTCAGCTGGAGGAAGAACTATTCCTTGTGAAGCACCCACAACCCATCTCTGTAAGAAGACAGATGGTGATTGTGCCTTGGGTAGGGAAGGAGTTGAAACGGTTGCCTCAGACAATCCTGCATCTCAGAAGTGTGATGTGACACTTTCTGTGCCTGTGATTTGTAAAAGAACTTGCTCTGACGAAGAGAATGCGGACAGAAACTCCCAGTTGCTTGATGAATTTGCACCCAAGGTGACGGTGAACATTGATGTTACTGAAGATGAAGCGCTAAAAGCTGGGCCTCTAAATGATGAAATGGGTTTCTCTGATGGATCCGGTATTACCCAAGTGGTACGAGACTGTAAAGAATTGTCCAAGCTCAATGCCTCTGTTGGTAAAGGTAGACACATTGTTAATGCATATTCAGACATTCATGATGTTAGCGTGTCAGCTGAAGATGGGGTGAAATTAGGCATTGATGAAGTGACTTTAATGCATAGTGATTCTGAGAGATCCACACTCAAGTTGTCTGGATTGACTCCAGAAATGGTTGAGACTCAGAGGCCCGTAGGAAGTTCGAGTTCTAGCGAAGCTTGTAGAATTTATGAAGATTGTGTAAATATCCCTGGTAGGGTAGCTTTAGAAGATGATTCATTTGATGATAGTGATTATGATTCAAGTGTTTCTCATGACTCCCCTGAGCATGTTGCTGAGACTAAAAGGGTGACTGAGCTTCAGAGTGGCTATGACTCTCAGTACGAGGATGGGGAACTGAGGGAGTCGATTGAGCGCAGTTGGGAAGATGAAGGTGAAGAAGTAGAAGCCGAACATGTTGATTATGGGTCAGACAATAACTCTAACAGATTTGAAGCTCCTAAAAACTGCCTGATCTCCATACCTGTACAGCTAGAGAAAGCTGCAATCTGCAGGAAAAGGACATTGCAGTCTGTAGTTGATGGAGATTTAGATGCTGTTGATATGTTGATTCAAGATGATGATTCTTTTATGGGTAAGGACGCTGCTAAAGAATCAACAAAACAAGTAAGCTCAAGGATGAGATTTTCTGGACGAGAAAAGGTGCTAGAAGGCCGTCAAAGTTCTGCCGATACACTTACTGAAGTTAGTGAAGGGACTGACAGGAAGAAAAATGTTAGTGTTCGTTTTGATGGTATGAATTGCAAAGATTCAGTAACTGGAGTGGTTGGATCAATGGTTCCTAAGAGTAACTTGCGATCATGGATTGAAGGACCAAGCAGGTACCTTGCTAGACAGAATCATTCTAGTTATTATGCGATTACATGCTGTCTTTAATAATTTGAACCGATGATCATTAACTTTATTTATATTTCAGGTCCAACAACTTCGACAATCCAACTCCTAGTGTTGAAGTTGGAAAATCTATGGGAAGGGGTGCATCTTGCTTAGATATCAGTAGGATACGCCGTGGAGCTGATCGATCGACAGAATCTTCTAGAGGGAACTGGGGTCATGGTCAAAATCGTTGTAATTCACCTAGTTATTATGACATTGCCAATTTTGCGGGAGCCAGTGCTAGAGGAAGAATCCAAAGACAGTCCGCAAATGCTTCCTCACAGGTTGGGCATCTACTGGATTCTAGCCCAGATAGAAGCAACAGTTTGGGCAGAAACATATATGCTAGATATGGTCCACAAGTTGTGCCCCGAGGCCCAAGGGGGAGGTTTAATAACAGGTCTTTCCCTGTCAACAGAATCGATTCTTCGTTGCATCTCCAAAGCTATTCTTCAGATCATAGAAGAGGAGCACCTCATTTATCTCAACTTCGTACAAGATCTCGCTCCAGATCTAGAACTCGCTCTCCCAAAATATGGCTATCTCCAACTCGAAGAAGTAGCAGGTCTCCTAATTTCAAACATGGGTCTCGAATTGACAGGGGAAGATCACCCCATCGACGGCCTGGTTTTGGACCAGACCATATAGCAAATTTTGGTGTTTTACCTGGAAGGCGTGGATCCCCACAACATACCTCCAGATTGTTAGACTATCAAAAGGATAGCATGGAGTATTTTAGAGGTGTTGGATACAGGCAACAATCTTCAGCTCCTGGAAGGTGCTCGCCCGAAAGAGCCTTCAGGAGCCATAATCGGTATGACTTGTTGGATTCTTCTGAAAGAATGAGAGAAGATGAATACTACAACAGGCCCATGCATAATAAGAGATTTCAAGAGGTGATTGGAACTGGTAGAAGACCTAGGAACGATGGAAGTGATGATGACAAAAGTAAACATGGTTACAGATATGACAAGTCTCGCCCAATAAGACGATTTGGTATTGGTATTGATGAGCCGGTCAAGCGTTTCCAGTACGATATAGAGGATGACTTTGCAGTAGGAGACCCTCGTAACAACGAAATTTCAGGATTCAATGGTAGACGAATCAATAAGGATTATGCCCGTGACATTGGTAGAAGACTTGGAGATGCACCTAGAGGATTTAGAGAAGATAGAGGTCATCTAAGATATGGAGATGGGAAGTATAGCAAAAACTCAGAATCATATGGAATTGGAAAATGTGAAGATGTAGCACCTAAACGAAGACCTGCGTGACTTATAATCTTTTTTTTTTTTTTGGTTCTGTTCGAAGTAGTTTTGGTTTGCTGGTTTAGGTGAAGTGATATTTTAACCTGATATCTTTTTTGTTATTTTCAGGGGAAACATCTATTAACCTGCAAGTTTCCCTTTCTGAGTAGTGGCAATGAAAATTCACTAATATATAGAATTTCTTTTTTGATTCTTTACCGGGTGTTTCAATCTGATTATTCATACTTTTCTTTTAAGTTCCTTTTGTTTCCTTTTTGGTGCCTATTTCTGGTGGGGGTCATGGGTGAGTTATAAAATATGTATTCTGTTGAAATATTATGAAGTGAAGAATCTCATTTTAGCTTATCAAGATGTTAGTACACTTAAAACTTCTGGTTCTTTTCTTCTTCTTCTTTTCTTATTGGTAGAAGTCAACTTCATTATCAATCTCAAAATGTGCATCTTTGATACTCTTTTTATGTTACTGAATCGGATATTTAGAGATACATAACCACGGTTCATATGAATCTGGGGATGGGTGCTGGCGAAACTTCATGTTTATGGTGAGTTCTCTTTCGTATTTGCTGCTAATTTATGTTAATATTACAGTGGTGAATTTGGCAGGTCTAACCCTTACTGAATTCTTGTTTTTGTAGAAAATTTCCTTGAACGTCTGTTGGGGTTCGATGCTGAAAGGTCTGAATTCTTGTAGGGATAAGGTAGATCTATGTTTCAGACCCATAAAGACGGATCAAAACTTTGATTTGGCTCTCGAGCTCATCGACCCTAAATCTCAGTTTGTGTTCATCGACCCTAAATCTCAGTTTGTGTTCATCGACCCTAAATCTCAGTTTGTGTTCATCTGCATTCTGTTAAGGTAATCGTTATGTATACGATGTGCCTCTGTTTAACTCCAAGTCTGTTCATGTTTATTTTGGCTGATCAAACTTATTTTATACACTAGACTTTTGTAGTTGCATAAAACTTGGAAAAAGTATAGTACTCTGCGTTGTTCACAAATCACAATAACCAGGGAAAACAGAACAAGTCGAAACTGATAATTTTGCAACCTCCTATTAGCCATTTTGTTCCATTCCACAAACCAAAAAACCAGCACTTGATCCTCCACAGACAGAACAAATACTGCAGTGAGATTAACTTATTCACTATGTTCTTGAGCTATCTATATTTTATCCGAACTCTATCAGGATTTCCAATAGATTTTGTAAAGGTGAAGAAACAATTGCTTTGCCACATCCATGTTAATAACCCCCTTGGCATGCATTTTGCTTTTTCCCAACGATAACATTAGAATATGCAACTGCCATGGGGAAAGTGGTGAATAATTTGAAAACTGATATTGGCAACTTCGGTGTTGCAAACGATAAGGTATATATTTAAGCTTTTTGACAAATAACTACAAATGCAGAGAGGCAAATCTAACATTTTCATGCAAAGATTGCAGATATCGGGTCATCTCTTGTTACAGTTATCTTCAATTTGCAGTTTCTGAAGGAACAGATGAAGAGTAGGTAATTTTGCAGTTGAAAGTTATACGCTGGAGTCTGGCCGATGAGCTATGGAGTGATAAAGATGAATGTCGTAAGCTCATCTTGCAGATCTCTATTAGTGTTGTGCTTTGGAAAATAAGGTTTCGGCGTGTAGCTGCCAATCTCGACAATTTACCAAGGGTGTCCCTGCCGTCTCACCCGCGTTTAGTGGCATCCATGACCTAAAGTGAACATTTAAGCTGGCCAATAGTTCAATGAGGTCCTTCAATGGAAAATTCGAGAAGGATGACAAGTGATGGGGGTGAACTGGTATCGTAAAGCTCAAGTTGGGTTTCTATCATCTCGAATAGAACATTTAGTTTCTCTTGCTCCAAATTAGTGCTTAAAATTATAGTGTGATGGTATATTCACAATAACAGTTTACATGCAAACTGGCTTTCACTGCCATGGTTAATGAATAATTTCGACCTACAATCTTGTTAAGTAAAACCCCGATTGATTGTACATTATTATTAATGTGAATAATAAATATAACTTAGAATATATTTCGTGATCTTGTTCAAAAAGACATGCCAATATTTTTCTACGCTCAATCTCTGCTTGCAAACAGTGCAATCCCCCACGAAATAGATGTCTAAACTCGTGTAAATCTACTTGCACAAGCAAATTGACGAAATCAACGAAATAGACAAACTGATCAAATATTGGACGGATTAGCTGAAAAAGGAAGTACGCCAATTGATATTGTTCGTATATTGTCTTGACAATCAAGATTTGGGAAAAGGTTACATATATTTAAGGACAGTAAGACCAAAACCAATTCCAAGAAAAGTTGCAATGGCAATGCCAAATATTCCAGCAAGAATTGCAGGAACAACCATAGAGCTCCATCCTTTTGCTGTTGCCATTCCGCATGCTGTTGTTGGTCCTCCTACATTGGCATTTGAAGCTAACAGCAATAACTTCTTATCAAATCGTAACAGTTTCCCCACTCCAAGGATAATTGCTAAATGGACTGTTATTTGAACCAAAGCAAACATGAAGATACTCGGTGCTGTGTTAATTACATTCCATATGTTCCCGTTTGCACCAATGACAGCAAAAAATACCTGATGTGTACAAAATGAGATTTCAGAAACCAGACGAATAGGAAGATAGCTCATGATCCAAGATACTATAATTTAGCGAGACTCGATCAGTCTTCACGTGACAGTTGAATGAGAGGTCCCTTATAAGGAGCAAGTCGGAGAGATTGAGAAATAGAGCCATTTGATCTGATTTGTTACCAAGAGCCACGGAATTATCATCTAAAAGTGATCCTTTCGGGACAATTTGTTACATTTAAACCCATCCCAACTCTGTTAACTTTAAAGGGGGAGAGTAAATGGGTCAATTGGAATTAGCCCATAGTCCCATACTACAGCTCAGTGGGATTTAGACGGTCTTGTTCACAGGAGAGTAAAGCCGGATGTCTGTCTAAGTTCCCATCATTGACAATTGGGGTCTTCTAGACAGACCCACATTACACCTTAGTTTCTTAGTCAAATATCAGTTAATAATGCATCTATGTCTAGAAAAATCCAAGCAAGTGTATAAAAGTAGTATTAGCTAGTTGTTGTAAAATAGTCTACCTGCATTAGAATCAAAGCCATAGCTTCAGCAGAAGATGCTAGGTACCCAAACTGTGCTGGAAATATAGTAGCTAATATCACAATAAGTGCAGTTACGACTGGAAGGGTCCCTCCTTGAATTCCAAAATATTTTGTTATGTACGAAGAAATTGTACAGATAGCGAAGGATATAGCAATTGAAGTTGCAGTTTGTAGAACGGGTAGCTTATTTTCACCCTTGGACTCCGTATCCATTACATCAGCTGCCAAGTTCCGATTTTCAACAGACGATCCATTAAGCAATTATAGCTTTAAACAGACGCTATGTAAAAGAAACCGGAAAAAATTAAATAAAAAGTACGCTAACCTATCGTTTCAGAGTTGTGCAGAAATTTGTTGGAGAAAGAATCAGAGACAAACCATCACTATTGCTGGTGAATGAAGTGAGAAGGCTAAAAACACTTACCATTTCCTGTTGAAACCTCAGCAGGTATATTAGAAGCCAATGCAAAAAGCGACGTGAAATAGACGGCACAAATAACGTTATCTGCAGCTAATCCTGCAGCTAAAACTGATGGAGAAACCCCAAGAGCCTCCGATACAGCAACATAATTGACAGCTACAACAAATCGAGGGGCAAGATACCCCCATCAGTTATAGCAAACTATGGAGAAAAACCAATATTGTTGACCGTTTTTACTAAATTACATTCTTCACAAGTCCTATATGCATTTAACTTTTAATACAAGAAATCAGAATTTGTCGAGCCACATGAATTTACTAGTACTTGCTTTATTAGATGCTTGTTCCGCCCCTGCCCTTTCTTAATCTCATTTGAGTAAGCTTTACCGTGGTTTTCAGAGGAAGAGTCCCACTCACTAGTCGTATACTATTACTCGAGAGTTAATAAAACAGATCAAAGCAGGAACATCTCAATCCAGACAAAACAAAAGTTTTTTTTCAAAATTTTGAAGTTCTATTCTCTTCAGATATGGACTTTGAGTGATGTGGGTTTCGAACTACCATGCTGTTGATGCTTGAGTGACCAATTCAAGTTCCCTAAATACCATATAGCAACACTTAAACATTTGCAGTTGCAAATATCCATATTGTCCCATTCTAGTAACAATGATTATACTGCCAAAAGATATAACAGTTTCTATGACAGTTTATATATTCAGAAACTTCACCACAAAATACAATAGTAAAAGCACCGCCATGTAAATGGCATTCTCAACATTTACCTCCACCTATATGTCGACTCATGAGGGCAGCGGCAATCTTCCAACTATCTTGTCCTAGTGATCGCATAGGCACCATCAGATATGCTACTACCGTTCCAATGGTAGTGGCAACTGTCATAATACAATTATCAGAGTTACTAACTTTTAGGAAGAGGAAACAGAAACTGTCATACTGATGATACAGAAAATAGTAAAGTATAACCCTACATATCATTTTAAAAACAGTTTACCCACTCGAAACCTATGTCGATACACAAAAACATCTCAAATATAAAAGAAATAAATAACATGAAGCAAATCCCTAAATTTTCAAACATGAGAAGGACAAAGATTCCCAGCATAACTATTTCATAAATTTGCCCTCAAATCTTTACTTCAACAGAGTTTTTAGGAAAATGAGTACTACTTTTCACTTCTTATCTTGAAGTGGTTGGACAGGTATGTAATGCTCGTAGTGCAGCAACATCTTTATAAGTTCTAATTACAAATTGAGCCGACATATAGGCTGCATCTATTACCTATGGGAATCAGGGGGGGAATGCTAGTAGGTTTACTGAGATATAGCCACTAATGGCTTCCTATAGTGAGGCCTGATGTGTCAGTTTTTTTAAGGGTCTATACTAATCAGGCCAATCCACCCGACTAAGAGAGTATCCTATATAAACCACATATCAGCACATTCCAACTCCTTCACACGGATAGACACATAAACTGTTGGTTCTGCCTCTGATAGGAATACCGGCTTTAAGACATTGGAATATATATTGATAGGCTGGTGCAGCCACTGCCAGCCCAGCATGATTTGACATAGTCGACATCTTTGAAATTGTGGTGAAATGTTATGATCTAGTTTAAAGATAAAGACTTTCCAATCCTTACAAGCAATCTTTATTAAGGTTTGCTATCGAGGTACTTAACTAATGCATAGTCAGCAAAATAGTTTGGATAAATATGAGAACAAATCAACTCTTAAAAATCAGAATGGAACTCATTATCAGCATACTAGATACCAAACTACAACGTCGAATCAAACACATTATGCCTAAACTAGTAGTAGAAAAGTATAACATGAATATAGATCTCATCAAAATCATCAATAATAAGTTCAAAAATTTTACAGATCAAAATGTGAGGAAATGAAGATAAATTGTGATCTTGTACAAGCATAAAAATGACCTGAACCAAGCAAGAATGCCAAGAGCAATGTTCCAGTAGCTTGAACAACTCGACGCAAATCCGCTTTAAACAAGAGTAATGGAACAGCCATGGGTAGAAGATAATTCATTACTACTGAATAAGCTGGTGCTTCACAAGAAATAATCCCCAAATTACTAGCTGCTAATCCCACCAGAGCACTCACTAATGCCCCACTTAATGCACTCCCAATCTTGGTCTTCTCTGACCTTCAAATAAAGAAACCCAAATTTTAAAACCCAAATTGAATTAGTAAAAAACCCAAAATGCGAGTGTGGGAATTAAGGGTTACCAGATACCAAAGGCACCGGTGGCGAAAAGTGCAGTCCAAGTACCCCATTGATCTTGAGGAGAAATGAGGGGGAAATTTATTTGAGATTTGACTTTTAGAGATCGATTTAAGTTAGGGTTTTGGTAAGGGGTAAGTGGGGAGAGGAAGGGTTTATTGGGCTGCTGATGAAGAGGTAGTGAATTTGAGAGAGAGAAAATGGAGGTGGTTGTTTTGGTAGTTAAGATGTTATGGCGGGAAGAGAGAGGAGTTGATCTTCGAAGAGAAGGAAATGTGATTGGGGAGTTATTAGACTGAATTCTGTTTGAAAACAACAATGGGGAAGCCATTGATTAATGTCAACAACTGTTGATCTTCGTCAGATTTGTAGTGAGAGAAAGAGAGGGGGGGAGAGAGTGACAGTTGAATGGAAGATGGAAGCTATATTTGACTTGGCCCAGGATAGATAGTCTCTTAAGAGCATCTCCAATGCAACACTCAAATTACAAAACTCAATTTGACACATAGGACTATTTGAGTTTTTGACAAAAAACACTCTCCAATGCAACACTCAACTAGAATCTTAATATGATGTGGCAACAATAAATATTGAGATACTCAAAAGAAAACTCAATTGTTGAGTTTTCTTTTGAGTATCTCAACATTTATTGTTGTATCTCAATTGGTCAACATCAACATGTTATATATTAAAATAAGAACCAAAAGCAAATCTAAAGTAAATGTTGAGTTTTTTTAAGTGTTGCATTGGAGATGAATTTTGAATTGAGCATCTCAATAGTGCAACTTAGGAGAGAGAAACTCAACTCATACTTGACACATTGGATTAATTGAGTTTTTGTTGAGTGTTGCATTGGAGATGCTCTAAGGGGGGTGGCAGTGGAATTAGATTCAGAAGGACATTGACTAGCACATATTTCAAGACATTTCAAGATATTTTGAGACATTTCTTAGTTAAAAGTTGCTCCGTCATTTTGAAATCGGTAGACTTCGGTCGATTTTGTAACCAAATTAGCTCGAGTCCGTCAATTTTGAGCCGAAAGAAACGTTGAAGGAGGCACCAATAACACTACCCAATGGCCTCTTCAAAACTTCTCTTAGATTTACATTAAGAAAACTGATATACTATGCAAAATTTTGGCCTCAAATCGGGCTGCAATCTAAAACCCAATGACTGGATTTAGGGCTAGTTGAATCCAAATTTCACAATTTTTCATGCTTAGTTTTTAAAATACTGTAAATGATGTCTTTTTTAAAAATGATTTGCTTAAATAATGTAAATGTGTCACAAATCTGTTTTTAAAATACTATTTGTGTGAGTATACTTTGCTAGACTTGGGACCAAAACTGAGGCTAGGAATCAAACTATTCATACTTTCTTTTTGTGCCGCCTCAAAGAGATAATCAACTAAGAAAAAGAAAAGAATTTCGATCAAAATTAGGGTCGAAATTGAACATAGGTTTGAAATAAAATATACCTACCCACATTTTTAAGTACTAATATGAACTCTTCAAAAACTTCAAATTTTGATTAATAAGAAAAGTAAACTCCAATTGCAGATGAACATCACAGCTAAAAAAACATCACAAGTCTTTCAAATAGGAAAAGTGAACTTTCCAAATTCAAAATGATTGAAGAAACTTGTTCACTCACAAACTGTAGCTGCAAATCAGGTGATGTTACCACCTTGCCTTGGCCTCTTCAAGCTGATATTATCAGCTTCCATGGATTTAAGTTTGTTCTTTATCGCAGCAATTTTAGCACTTCGACTTGTTTGTCCAAAATGAGTATCTGGAAGGCTTGATTTCTTTGCTTCACAAACTACTTTAGAAGGATTCAACAAAGGTGTTCCTGCTGCTGGCTCTACCGTGTTTCTCTCACTAGAAAAGCGGACTACTAATGGACGCCCACAAACTAATCTTCCATACATCTTCTCCTTCGCCAATTGAGCCTCCTGCATGCTCACTTCAATGGAGAAAATGAGAAATTTGAATAAGATAAAAGAGAATGTAGTTTGGTAATGTACCTCTTTCGTACTAAATTGGATAAAAGCATAACCACGTGGTTCTCCACGTTTTGGGCCTCGAGTATGCCACAAGAAATCCTCTGACTCGATCTTTCCGTAAGGAGAAAACATCTTGATCAAGGCAGCCCTGGAAATACCAAGCATTTCCTCCAATTTTAATATACATTACAAAAAAGAGGGTTGTCGTTAAACTCGTAAGATATTTCCTTATTTTCATTATTGACTTCAATACATACTCTGTAATTCTATGATCAAGATTACCAACGTACAGCCGTCTATCACATGTCTCGTCAAACGGACCAGCAGCATCCTGGCATTGCTAATCAAATAAGATTCAGTCGACAGGCACACGATGATTGAACATATAATGCATTTCGGCAATTATTTTAAACCAATTCCAGCTTGACAGACTTCATGATTGCTAGACTTTAATACTGCGGGATTTTGAGCAAAAGTTGCAGGCAATGGAAGAAAACAGAGATCGACTCCTGAAGTTGGTGCAAATAAAATGACCACATTACATATATGTTTTCATCCACTGGCTACAATACTATAAGCATATTTGATGTGAAATTGATATTTCATGTCCAGAGCACTTAGCCCCATATTGCTTAGGCAAACCTCCAAGATATCATTATCATGTTATAACAAATTTGCTAGCCTTATGTGTGAGCTTAGCGCCTAGATTGGTCAGGTTAAAAAGCCTGGCTTGGTCTGTGTAGGACCATGCCCATGGAAAATTTTGTGGCTTGTACCACGTCGAACTATAGTTACTTCACTAGCCTGAGTGGTGCCTAAATCAAGGAAAATGTGGCAAGTACTAAGACGTCAACACTTGAGTTTCATATACAGATGTTTACAGCATTTATATGCTAGAGAGAAAAAAAAATCTTACCATGCTAGGGATAAGGGATTATGATGCGAGATTACGGCTTGAAGAAACAGAAATAGATAGATTGTGGAGATTAGTGTATCATCGACTGCATTGTGACAAATACCGAGTGGGAGTAAGTAGCACGCACAAACATACACGTATTGTAGAACTAAAAATATATAAAAAGCGATGACTAAGACAATCCAAATTTATTCAGAAAAAGGGAACAACAATCAAGACAGAGTTCAAATGAATTTGAACAAATATCGAAAAGGTTGTAAGTAGCAAGCACATACGTGATCGTAAATTCGTAATGATGGGAAGACAGAATCCAAGGGCATTTTGTGCATTTGAACAAATATCGAAAAGGTTGTAAGTTGCAAGCAAATTTTATCACTACCAAATTCTTAACACCAAAAAATGAAACACCATTATTACACACATTCCCTCCAAGTTAAAAAAAAATGAACTTTATCACTCTAAGCTTCTGGAAACAATAATCAAAGTCAGTTCCATTTGAAAATTTCACAAGTAAATAAACAAAATTTCAGCTCGACCTGACAAGCCTCAAAATTTCCTAAATACCTCTTTAAAAAGTAAAAGTTCTATCTTTTTTCCCCAAATGTGGAGAGTTCAGTACTAAAATTTGTCACTTTTTATCATCTAAAGACTCAAAACTGAGAATTCAGTAATATTTTGGGATTTTAGATAGTTAATTGATACCTAAAATATGAATACAAATATACAATTTGATTCTACAATAATCGAGGGGTTTTCTCAGAGAAACCCTAGAACTCAAATCAGAAGAATAAAAATTGGTAAAATGATCTTACGAGGTTTAAAGTCGAGATGAAATGATGATTAGTTCTTGTTGTTGCTGAAAAATGTTTGATCAAATCAAGATGGAGAAACCAGGAGAAGGATCTTGAAGTAAATACCGGGGGAGAGAAGGCGATTTGGTAATTACGTATAAAGAGGTTGGAACTTGACCACCCTATAGTTAATGGCTAGGGCAACTAGGGGTGTCCTGAAATATTATGGGAATGGTTCGATTGAAACTAGACCAAATTGAACTAATCGTTTTCTTACCGGACCGATAGCCTAGGTGATCAGTGCATGTCATGTAGAGGTCTCAATTTCGATCTCATAGAAGTGCAAATACAAGAATATTGAACCTGGGTATAAATAAAGCAGTTTATGTAGGCTTTAGGTTCATTTAATTCGTCAGGCTTTAGGGTTTGTTTTCTATATACTTAGTACAATAAAAGTTATGTTTCTTCGTTGGTCTTTAGGACATTTTGTTATTTTCGTTTTTATTCAGGATCGAGTGTTTTGATCATAAACCACTATTGGGAGTTTCTTCGTCAACTTACAACTCTCTCTACCGATGTACCGGAATCAGAGGCGCTAACCAGAGATCTGCATGCCACGGTTGACGGCGAGAAGAGAAGAAGGTGAAAGAAGCATCGGTTATAAAACTACCCTTAGATGGTTAGTGGTGGCTGTACCAGAGGTAACCCACCAGTTAGATCAAGCAGCTCTAGAGGCACCCCAGGTGGGCATAACTTGTCTTGTTTGTCCGGTGCCCCTGAGCTGTAAGGCTCGAGCCCAGTCGAAGCCTACATGTTGAGAGCAGTCATTCTTACTTGGGATACGAAATGATTCCACGAACAAGCACCCGACCCTTTATATGTTATATGTTGAAGCTCCCAATCGAAAATACGCAATAAAGCCTTTTTTTTGTTGGCAATAAGAATCTGAACTTATTGGAGCTGCAGCTGAGACAACAGAATCTATTTCAATAGTTATAGTCTACAACCTCCCGCTTTCATATTAGCCCTGAGAATCACAAGATTTTGGTTGTCTTTGTTATTTTAAACTTCATGATGTAATTCTCATTTGCCTTTTGGCCGTTATATGAAGTTTGATTTCAAAAAAAAAAAAATCGTCAGCCTTTGAGCAATTTAGTCGTGTTGCAGGTTAGTAGTAATTCGACAGTTATCGTGTTTATCACATCGTATCGATCTATCAATGCCTTTGTAATGACTATTGTAGTCAATATTTAAAAAAAAAGTACGGATTCGACTTGTTTTTTTTAATAATAACACCATACTTCGTCTGTCAGTAAAATGAGATTGATTTATAACACGTTTTCCCAAAACCACAACATAGTAAAATCTATTGTGTTTGTTATAGTTAATGTGAGAGTAGCACAGTCTTCTTTACAGATGACTATACTTATGTAGCTCTTTTTCTTGTAATAAGAAAAAAAACAATCAACGAAAACTAATTCAATTTTTTTCACTCTCTTCTCAACTCTACATCTATACCGCAGTGTTTGTATTATGTTAAAAGAATTGTGTAAGTCGACAAGAAAAACACTTAGAAGACAATGATGCATCATAAGAAGAACACTTTTTTTTTTGTTGAACAAGAGAAAACACTTGAAGACCTCATAAGTCACATAACCTTAGAGCATGTCCAACCCCAGCCGGGCTGAGGCCATAAATTCAAATTTATGGCCTCAGCCCCCCGCTCCAAGCCCAGCCGCTTGGAGCGGAGGCTGGGGCTCCTCATTCAGTCGCCCCTAACATTAGGGGCGACTGAATGGAGGCCCCAAGTGACCGTTGGGCCCCCAACGGTCACTTGGGGGACAGATCTGGCCGTTGGTTTATCCAACGGCCAGATCTGTTTGTTTTTTTTATTTTTTTTTAAACAATTAAAAATAATTAAAAAATTATAAATAACTTAAAAATCAAAATACATTTTTTGTAATTCTAATTAGTTTTAATTTTTTTTTTTAAATTCTAGAAAAACATAAATATTAGTAATTAAAATACATCCCACCAAATGTCGGTCCCCGAATATATTTTTTTTCGAAAAATAGTTCAAACACGTATTTTATATATACATAAAATCACACACGTTCTTCGCACACCAACTAAAAGTGCACACACGCGTTTCCCACATGAACAAATTTTCGGCCTCAAGAGAGGCTGGGGCTGGAGCTGAATTTTAGAGGCTGAGCTGAGGCCAATAATTTTAGGTGAAAAAGTGGTTTTTTCGGCCTAAGACAGGCTGGGATTGGACTTGCTCTTAAGATGCATCACAAGAGAATGTTGTTTAATCCTTTGGTCCGAAATATCACCGTTTTTAAGAGAAAGATAGAATAAATCCGAAAAAGGGAAAAAATAACGGGTCAGACAAAAGAAGAAAGGACCAGTTACCACGTCGGTCCGTACCTAAGCCAGGTGGTGTGTTGGTAATGAAAAAGGAATTCTCTTCTCCCTCTTTTACAACAACAAGTTGAAACAACAAAACACACAGAAATCCCTAAACAAATCTAGAAGAAGAAGAAGAAGAGAAATTTGTTGAAGCATTTTCTGTTTTTAGAGAGAGAAAGTAGTTCTAGAGAGAGAGAAGAAGAAGCAGAAGAAGATGGAGGTGATCCTCCACATCTATGATGTTACCAACAGTGGTTCTGAAAAGACGAACAACACAATTATGCAGATCAATAAGATCTTCAAAGACGGTATTGGTTTAGGTGGTATTTTCCACAGCGCCATTCAGGTAACTTTTCCCCTCTCTCTCTCATTATCTAGTTTAAATCTAAGGTGCACACTGTTTGAGAATGGTTGGTTATACTATTCAGATTTGTTTGAGATTAATTCATGCCGACAAGATCTAGGGTTTTTATTTAAGGTGATTTGAACAAAACAAAAACAAAAAGTTCTCCTGACATTTTCTATAGTTTGTAGATTTATGCATCAAAGATTAAGTGTATTAGGAAGGTTTGGAGTAAGATTTTTTTATTCCAAAGGATAAGTTTGAGATCTTGCACATGTAGTTTGTCTGTTTAATTTAGGGTTTGCATTATTTAATTATTTTGGGTTTATACTGTCATCTTCAAGATTCTGAGAACCTTAAGCTTCATCATGCTTGCTGGGTTTAAGATTTGCCATGGAGCTTTTAAATGCACCCTGAAGTTCAATTTTAGTTATCATGAACTCAAATAATCAAATCAGTAAGAGGATTTAGCATTGTTTCATGCTCAAATTATGGTAGTTTAGGCGACTCGGACCTAAAGCTATGGTTCTTTGTGATGGGGGTTGAGGGTATAATATTAATCAAAAATCAAAATTTTGAGTTTCCCTTCAAAGGTTCCGGGGGTTACCTGTGCCGTCTTGTTGTTCGGAAGTCTGGTGTGCCAGGCTCAAAATTTTTATTTCATCTTGCAACTGTGCTTTAGATAATTTATCGAACGCCTAAAGTCTAAATAAAAAAGATTTTTAGGGATAATTTACGAGTTGCTTATACTCAGAGGCATCGTGTTAGAGCCTCAAGTAAGGTTGGAGTATGGAACTGCTTGATGACTTTTAGATGGTCTACCTTTTTTTTAGGATGATTAGCAATTTGAGCTTCTTCGTTGAATAAAGGGCAATCTTTTCTATTATTATATTCTCAATTACCTTCCTCATTAGAGTATATCGTTCAAGTATAAATATTGAAATTCCTTACTAGTTGAACATTGATTTCGTAAGAACTGCTGTAAATTCCTTATACAAAAGTAATTTTTGCTATAATCTTTGATTTATCTTGTTAAGGTTTCGAAATCGTTTCGTACCGCATCATTCTATAAATGAGTTTGTGCCTTCGTTTGATATCATTTTTCAGTTATGCCAGTTGGTACTGCACTTCGAAATGTAATTTGTGCTGTAAAATTTGTTATTGGACTTTATGTGCATATAATTTTGTTGTACTCTATTTGGTAGGTTTATGGAGATGAAGAATGGTCCTTTGGGTATTGTGAACAAGGAACTGGCGTTTTTAGTTGTCCACCTAGTAAAAATCCAATGTACACGTATCGCGAATGCATAGTCCTTGGTAAAACGAAGGCTTCTATCTTCAACGTGAATCAGGTTCTGAGAGAACTCAGCAGAGAATGGCCTGGAGAATCATATGACCTACTATCAAGAAACTGCAATCACTTCTGTGATGAGTTCTGTGAAAAGCTTGATGTGCCAAAACTTCCAGGTAACATGGATTTTAATTACTCATCAATTTTGGGTCTTCACTGAAAGTAACATCGTTTTTCTACAGAACTTGCCATAGTGACAATTGATTTCTATTGGTCACGTGAACTCGTGAAGCTTAGTTTGTCGCATGTGTTAGTTCTGATTGCTATGAGTGTATCATCCGTTAAACCCTAACCTGATCTTTATCCAATTATACATGAAGGCTGAAGCACTTGAGATAAGTTCTCTTAGACTGAGTATGACAAGAAAGGGTTCTTTTGTCCAAGGAAGTGAAAAATGTGTCTTACTAGATAACAATAGTCTAATATTGCAACCCAATGGTGGATGAACTACTTGTTCACAATTACTCTGGTTTATATTTATATTGCTTCACTTTTACTGGGATGAGGACCATCATTGTATCCAACTTAACTAGCACAGCATTCTGAAAATGCTGATTATGGCGTGGCTGGGTTGTAATCATGGTATTCTTGAAACATACGTTTACGTAGTTTTTTGTTTAATTCGCTTCAACTAGTCATGACAATTGGCTTTGCTAGAAGGTACTTTTGAAGTAGATCAATATCCGTTAGGGATGCAGAAATTATCCTGATTTCAATGGATTATTTTATGTTACTCTCGATGACTTGGATATATAGTGTATTTCAGTACTTGATTCAATATATTTTGTCTGAGAAAATCTCGTAAGTATTAAATATGATTCACTTCATGTAACACCCTTTGTATGACTTCTACTTTTTCCCAGCTTGGGTTAACCGGTTCGCTAATGCTGGTGACACTGCAATGGAAGTTGCGGGAAACACAGCACTAAAAGTAAGATAACACATTCCTCTTATTTGATGGGACTGAAGTTCTTCTTGTCCCTTTTGATTTCTCAGCAGTATGGTCTATAAAAGTTCAATTTTACGAAAAGTAAAAAAAAAAAGGTTTAATTACGTCACTAACTTATAAACCAAGTACGTCATATATAGAGTAAATCATAATGGATCTTGAGTCTTGATCTTGATATTTTAGTACTGGGTTGGGATATCAGGCAACTTCGCCATGCATGGTTTGCTACCAAAAGAAGTTAATCTCGAGCCTGATGTAATGGTGTTAGCAACATGATTTTCTTGTTTCAAATCTTAGACAAAGGGTTTCTGATCTTGTCATTTCAAATTGTAAGATGATTGCTCGTTTTTTACAGTTCCAGCAAGCAAAAGCAGAGATCGTATCTGCAAGCAAAGTGGCGTATCGGTTCCTCTCAAACGTTGCCACCACATCAAACTCAACGGCGACATCAGAAAATCCGGGCAATTCAAATAGAGCCGCCAGTGGTCCTGGTTTCCAGTCAGCTTGGTTCAAAAACCTAATGTCTATTGGTGCAAAACCAGCAAATAGTTCAGAACTAGAGAATCGAAGAGAAGAAGAAACAGTTCCACATCAAGGAAGACAACCAACGGAACAAATGAAGCAAAAGTCACAAAATGAAAATTAAAAGATCCAGCTTTAGTGGGTTTCATCATTTACAGTTACTTGTTATGAGAACTTAGCAGATATCAATTTGAAATGTAAAATTGAATTCAGTTCAAACCGGAACACTGAAATCCGGAAAATGTTATTCAAAAAGAAAGAAAGAGAATTTTAGCTACCATTATACAGTGTTTGATATAAGTCTAATATTTCTGGTTTCTCTCAAATAAGCTGAATTTCCATATTCGAATTTGATCGTTGTTGTTGTGAAGTGGTTTTGCAGAGTGCAGATATAATCGAGTAGAAGAAATTAGCTGCGATTTTCGACTTAATCTGACCTCTCTTGGGTAATGGTCTTCTCCGGCGGATAATTCCTCCATTTCCGGCAGCTGCAGGTACAATTCTTACCTTATTGCTCATATTCACGGTAGATAAATAACCAACCGGAGAAGTTTCGCTCTGATATGAGAGTTGTTTGGATAGAATTGAGTTGCATTTTGATTTAGGGTTTTATATAGAATTGGAAAGAGGGTAGATGGATGTGGGAGAAATTTATGAGTTGATGAATTCTAGAAGAACAGCAGGGAAGAGAGGGGGTTAGGGGGGCAAAACCAGCTGTAGAAAGAGATTCCTTTCGAACAGAAATCTAGACAACAATTGAATTTTAGAGTAGAAATGATTTGGTCGGCCTCTTCATTTAATGTTCAAGATCTTATATGGCCGTGTGACCATAAACACGTGTGGTTCTTTGTGGATAAAGGGTGGGCTATTTGGTTAGTTTTTGAGAGAGAAAGAGTTAATTAAATAAGGATTAGATGAAGATTAGTTTAATACATTTTAGTCAACTGTTCCCTGTAGATTGAACAGGGGAACAGACTGACTTATCACTTAGCTGAACGGTCGATCTTCCGTGAAACCATTTGTAGATCAACTGATGGATCAAGATCTGGGGTGGAAATGAGTGCCAAATCAGAGTTTATGAAAAAATAAGATGGTGGTATTAAAAAATTAATTAAGAGAAGAGCTGGATATTAGCAGAGAGAGAGAGAGAGAGAGGGCGGATGATGAGGTAAGTGACGTATTAGCAAATTGAAATCAATAATCATCCATCCATATTATTACTAAGCCTCCCTTTCCCCCATCCCCATAGTCAATGTGTCCCATCTCAGTATTTGGGGCCGGTTCTATCATAAAACAAACGTGAATCAATAATCAAATTTCTTTCTTTTTAGTCAATCTCTTCATACCACTTCCAGAACCAATCCATAATGAAAATATGCAAATGGCACTCATGAAAGTTCAATAACTGGGAGAACTAGAGGAGCAAGCTAGGGCTCGACCAAAATGTACCACTTCTGTTCTGACTTCCATCAAGTCTCTCCATATACCATGCCACGTGATAGGACTCAGCCGAAAAGTACTCGCATAGAAAGGTACTATATATGTACACAAGCTTACCGATCTTTAGAGCTCAGAGAAAGTTGGCCCTGACTAGCTTACATACACAAGCAACTAGCCTGCTAGGGAGGGGTGACATCTCCAACGACCCTCAAGGAGTCACATCTTCTTCCTCTCCTCCCACCAACACGTGCAACCACCAGCTCCTACCACTGTTTTCTCTCTTTCCGACAAAGGAGAGGGTCCTCTTCACCCCAAGAAAGAGATTTAGCAAATACGAAATAAATAGTGAGAGAGAACAGAAAGTGGTGGTGTTCAACCAGTGGGTGATGGTGGTGGGAAGGGTGGTTCGAGATAAAATGTAATTGTTAATTGGTTATGTAACGGGAACGAAGAAGACAGTTATAATAACTACTAGTGAAAAGAGGATTCAATGGCTTGGAGCATCCTGAAATGTCTCTAGGGCAGCCAAAATTTTAGGTGTAAAATCTTGGACCTCTCTTCTTCTCTCAATGCCTTGCCTCTAATTGTCGGGGACCCTCAAGATTCAAGAAAAACTTCTCTCTTCTCCCACCAGCACCACCACTCTCTCTGCTCAATCTCTCCGTCTCTGCTCTATCTCTCTACGTTCCACCCCCTTCGCTGGAAGAGCGAGAGAGATGGTGGTGGTAAAGGTTGGTGTAAGTTGTGGGAGGAAAAGAAGAAAAATATTCTTTAATGAAGGGCCACCTACAATGGCAGTATGCCCATGACCTCTGGAGAGAAGAGGTGGATTCCAAGATTTTCCTACCCAAAATCTTGGATGCCTCGAAGCCACAATAACACTAACAACGGGAAGAAAATCAAGCCAGTCATATAAGGTTATTACTGAAATCATTTGGGGCTGGGATATCCACCAGTATAAAAACAACTTATAGTTATGAAAACAAGCAAACAAGGTCAAATTCATCATACAAACTACTTACTTAATACTCAAAGTCTTGTCTAAAAACTAGAAGGAAACCCCCACAAGCATTGCTTATTCAGATATATTAACCCCCTCCTAGTTGTTGCAGGTTCTGACATGAACTCAGAGAAGTTCTTGATAGTTTTGGGCGATTGAACTAACAATCGAACGTCTATGTATATATAGAAGTACAAAAGACTTAAAAAGCATACTACCGTTTTGATTTCCTAATGATTGGTTTCCGGATTGAACTTGACAGATTCTTTCCAGATGAGCTCCTTGATGTTGTCTTCAGTTAACGAAGGTTGTTCGAAATTATAATGGAAAGGACTTGGACAAACTGGTTCATCATTTGCAGCATGAAGAGCTGATAAATATGGGTGGCAAAGCGCTTCGTCAACTGCAGTCAGGCAGGAAGAAAAAGAATGATTCTGAAACCATTTAATGTATTATAAATTGATATAAAATGCACCCGAAAATGTTACAATTTTTTGTAATACACATAAGTGAAAATGAGCGAAGTGATAAGAAAGTTATATGCTTTTAAATTCTATGCATACTTTGTACCTGTCTAAAATGTTGTGACTGTTAAATTTGTACTTAGAAGTGAAGTTTGTGGTTGTACCTGTAATTCGCTTGTTAGGATCAAAGACGAGCATTTTTTCAAGCAAATCGATAGCAGGAGCGGGCTTGTTAGGGAATCGAGTTGAGAATTGTTGCTTTGGATACTGTGGGAACTGTCTCGCGTATCGTCTTGCATTATCACTTCTTAGAAATCCAAGGCTGGAAGCTTCAGGGGAGCCCAAGAGCTGTTCAAACACAAACACAAACACAAAGTAACAGTTATCATACATAGTGTATATATATAGTACTCAGGGATATTAGCTTCCTACCAAGTTGTTAGCATGATAACTTTACAAGAACATGGGAGACTAAATATTCAGAATCAATAAGCGAGACACGGAAGCTGAGCGCAGGCATAAATGGGTCGGTTTCAAACACCAGGGGTGGCACAGCTCCTCTGGTCTAAACATAGATACATCCATGTGTGATGAAAATGTAGTCATTGGCGAGAGAGGGACTGGGATTTAGGGGGTAAGTTTCCAGTAACACTACTCGAACAACAAGAACGGTAGAGAAACAGCGTGACCCACTTCCATGACATTATGAAAAACAATTCGAGGGAAAGCAGTCGTAGTAATTCAACGAAAATGGTTTGGGTTTAGGGTTGAGAGGGATAAAGTTTCTTCTGACACTATGTCGAACACCTAGAAAGATAGTAAAGCGGCAAGAACAACTCCCATGACAAACATAAAATATGACGGCGAGTAGTACTAATTGGATGAAGCTGTGTTGGGTTTTTAGGGTTAGGGAGGGTAGAGTTTCCAGTAACATGCTGAACACCTAAAAAGATTGTCAAGCAGCGAGAAAAACTTCCAATGACAAACACCAATATGAAGCGACCGTAAGTCGACGAAAAAGTAATGAGTTGATACAAAGTGAGCATTGGAAACAGAAGTAGGGTAAGGAAATCATACCTCAGTAATGAGTCTCAGCTGGTGAACATAATCTTTGCCAGGGAAGAGTGGTTCTCTAGTCATAATTTCACCGAGAATGCAACCAGCTGACCAAATATCAATTGCTGCAGTATACTCAGAGCAATTAAGGAGCAGTTCTGGTGCCCGATACCAACGAGTTACAACGTATTCCGTCATGAAATCTGTTTCAGATGTTGTCCTTGCTAGTCCAAAATCTCCGATTTTCAAGTTACAACTTGCATTTACGAGTAAATTACTTGGTTTAAGATCACGGTGCAAAACATTTGCTGAATGTACATATTTCAGCCCGCGTAATAACTGATAAATGAAGTACTGCAATTGCATTTTCAACGATGAGTTTATAATGTGCCCGAACCATTATTCAAGCCTTGACTAAAGTAAAAACAAAACTAAGATTTTCAAATGCATTTTATGGTCTAGTTGGAGCTTCTAGCGGAGGTAAAGTTGTACCTAGAGACCCATATATCATGACAAAAGTAAATATAATGGTGAATGTAAAAGCCCAAAGAGAAGGGAAGATCGAACCTGACAGTGATCATCAGTTAGCGGTTGACTGGAATGAATTACATGATGAAGATCGGTCTCCATTAATTCATAAACAACGTAAACATCATTAAAGGTCTCTCTCTTTGGAGGTCGTATGATGTCTTTGATTGCAATAATCTGCGGAAGTGAGACAACTGAAGAGTCATGCCATTACGGAAAGTCGGAAACATACAACTAATTAAGTAGATATGTTAGAAATGCTTTGGATCAAAAAATTGAGTAGACTTAGAAGCTTATAAAGGATGATGCCCATATGTAGATTAGCGATGACCTAAGCCCAATCTAAGCTTGATATTTACCTGGGCCACCAAGGCCTAAGCCCAATTTGCGCCGGATTTTCCGATAGGACCCTCCTTCGACCCACCCAAAATATCCTCGACATAAGGTCCTATGGATGATCTGGGACTAAGCTTTGTAAGCTTTCCCTCCCCCCTAAAGGATGAGCTGTACTGAAGTCCGATGCCATTAGGATTAGGTTGACCCAAACCCCTGTGGCCATCAGGTTGTGTTCTTGAGTGAACCCTTACGCCCACCCAAAGGTGTTGGACTATAGGGCAAGGGACTCTAAACAGTAACCACGTTCTGAACAACCAGCCTTATCTCCATGTATCCAGAAAGAGACTGATGCATGAAATATTCTTATCGGGAAGCCTTTTGAGGACTAGCTAATTCTTGACTGAGGGAAGAAGAGTTTCTCTTCTGGGACTAACTTAGGGAGACTCACACAGGAATAAATTCAATCTGAAACTTGTTTCAATGTGAAAGAAACCAATCATGAATCTGAAGTGGTATATCATGTAAAACAAATTGATGCGAAGATTTATCTATTATGATAAAGCAACACCTCTTTCCCATTTCATTTCCCTTTTTCGAGTTATGGAAACTCGAAAGAAGTTGAACCGACAGAAACTCGAAAGAAGTTGAACCGACAATATAAGACATTTGAAACAAATGATTACAATAAAAAAAATGTTTAGAAGATGGTAAGAACTGGTGAGGCAAATAAACAAACTTACATTGTCATGTTTCATGTGGAGGAGAAGCTTGATTTCCCTTAATGTCTTTTTGGCATCTATAATGTTGTCAAATGCATTGCCAATCTTCTTAATTGCAACCTCTTCATTCGTGTCTGAATTCACAGCAGAACTGGAACACACAAAAAAAGCGACTCTGTTGCAGTTCTAATGAAATGCACAAACACAAACTGAACAAAATTAAACTAAGTTTATCGACGGGTGACCTCATGGTCTACGACTTTGAGATGTCTTAGCCTCACTCGATTTGATTTGTTGGTTCTAATTCTGGTAGCTCTGTAACGGATGGCAATTCGAGACCCCATAAGTCCGTGCGTGGATACCGAGGATTTTGTTAAGTTTGTGGTCATCCAACTCAAAACCAATTGGTAATGAGTGGAAAGGACCTAAACATTATATTCTTGGTTACTAGGTCACCCTTTACCAGTGTGGGACTATTCCCCCTCATGTGTGTTGTTCTTAGAGCCTAACATGCGTCTTTTTTTTTCCTTTTTGGGTGACATTAAGCACGTGTGGATTTTGTTCTAGCTCTGGTACTATATGTTAAGTTTGTGGTCATCCAACTCAAAACCAATAGGTAATGAGTGGAGAGGAACTAGAAATTACAATTTTGGTTACTAGATCACTGTTTTCTTATGTGGCACTATTCACAAAGATTTCCTCCGTATTAACACCACAGACTTAGTGGACTAGTCGTGGTTCGACCAGGACAACACAATAATAAATTAATTTTGTGAAAATCACAATACACTTGAACTAACAAAACAACTTTAAACAGCCACACTCTCAAGTTCATTTCCTTAGTGTAGATTTAAATCTTATGTTCATCAATAGCTTCACACTTGCAACCAAATACATAAGAAAGGACCAAACACAAAACCAGAGCATAATTTCTGCTTCATCAAACTCATGATCTATATAGCCTATAAAGAGAGAGAGAAGGGTTTACCAGACAATGCCACAAGCACCTCGACCGACAGGATTGATAGGAGGAACATATTTGTTAGGAACCTCAAAGAGATTACCATGGACATTGTAATGAACATAACGACCTCCATGAGTAAGAACTCCCTTAATACTACTAGCACAGTCACCTGAACCAAAACAAGATGACTTCCCTGACATTTTTTCACAACCCAACCCAGTTTCTCAAATTCTTCCAAAACACCCCTCCCTTGCTTTCTTGTCCAAGAATTGGATTGATAAAAGTAAAAATGGAGAAAACCCACAAGTAGAACAAGTAGTAAAGAATAAGGATAGAAATCATGGGTCGTTTTAAAATCACTAGATTCATTTGAACATCAACAACTCTTTTTCTTCTACTTTGCTTAGGTGGTTTGATCCTCACCAGAAATGGGGTTCCAAATCCGTGAAACTGAAAGTGATTATCATCTTTCTCTCTCTCTCTCTCTCTCTCTTCTCTCTCTCTGTGGGAGTTATGTTCACGGGAGGTCGTTGGAGAGATCACGTTCAGTAATGGGTAACCAAAAGAGGAAATCGTACGCTTCATGAAATCTACTACTGTACCAGCTCAAAAGAAGGGCTTTGATGATCCAATGTTTTTTCTTTGTCCAATCGTGATCGTAATAGTGATGTGGTTATGACAAACAAGCCTTTGTGGTTGTCACCATTAATTACTTGTTTGTCAAAAAAGATGGGGATAGATAGATTCATCCTCAAATGATATTTTTTTGAGTTTCTACAGGTTCCCCTGACGCTTGATTTAACTCACTTTTTTATTTAGTTACTTATTTAGCTCATAATTTCTGAGAAATTTTTGACCTCCTCTAGCACTAGTATTTCAATCTAGGTAGGGATTAATATGATTGAGAGAACATCACTGGTGAATCCCTGTAACCTGAGGATTAAGAGTTACTTGTCTAAACAAATTATAGTTGAGCATGAGGTTCAGTGTCAATTGACAATGATGCAGGGGCTGGAAATCATTTTACAAGCATGCGTACGTTTCTCAATGGATTTAGGCAGGTTTCCAAAGTACCACAGGTTTCCCAAGTACCACGGTTCTCAATGGATTTAGGCAGGTTTCCGAAGTACCACGTTTCTCAATGGATTTAGGCAGGTTTCCGAAGTACCACCGCCTTCTCAACTTAGTTTTCTACATGTAGAGTTGATTGTTCACAAGGTTGGCCCATATTATTATCAATAAAGAAAACTCCATTTCTTGTTGATCTTGGTAAACAAAATCAACTGTTATTTGGTGTTAGAGTGGCACTTGGGTGACTTATCAATCAACTCTTTGCACTAGCACTGAAACCGAACTTTGATTTACAAAAAGTTGCCATAGAACGATCAACAACTAGACTTGAAATCCCTACTTATATACCTCGTACTAGCCATCCTGGCAAAAGAATTGTTATTAATCAAACGCCTTGCTGACAGTGCACAGTGCATACAAGGCTCCACATTAGCTTAGGCACGACATTATTTTCAAAAGACAAAATTAAGTCCCACGGGGAAGAAACCTTCTCCTTTTTACTTGCCTCAACTATCGAAACAATTCCCAGTTTCTTTCTCATGCTCAGTTTCCAGGAACCTGCAAAAAGAGAAAATAAAGCACAAAGTGGGGATCATCTACAAGAAAAGTACCCATCACCTTGAGAACTTACTCAAGGTCAAGAAGGCACTTATGTTGCAAAGTTGAATATCCCCTCAGGCTATTTCGAGACGAGCCAAAGCATTCTCAGGTGGAAAACTTCCCCCACGCATGAGAGATATAATCAACACACATACTGAAGAGAAGTTAAATACCCTCCTCTTTCTGATTCATCTCTTCCCTTTTCATTCAAAAGACGAGATCATAAGACGACGGTAGATAATGTGTCGAAGTAAATCAAATTTGAAAATAACACATCTTTGGGACAAAGAGAAAAGCTTCACATTATAGAAATTACTCCATTTATAGTATATACTACATAAGAGCACACGAATACAATAACTTAACTTACAGATATCACGAGGCTGAGACAACATTGAACACGTGCACAATAGTACCAAATGCAAGATCTTCATCTTCACTAAACCCGAATATAGAAGAAAACTATGATATACCTGTATACAAATTGATAATTCAGCTTCACTTGAAATTATTATAACAATCTGTGTCCCCCATTATTTTGGGGTTTTGAGTTTGAATTGCAGATTCTCAAATTACAAAGCAATGCATCACGTCCTGAAAGAACGATTTGAAAAAAGTTCTCGACCTCATTTGAAAGATCATCTACCCCTTGTGAAAGATTTTCTGCATTCTTACCCAAATCCATGACAGAACTCTTTAGGGTTTCCGTTACTGCAGGATCGACTAATTCACCACTTATCAGAGGATATAACTTCTTGACAGATAACTCAACTGCCTCTAGATCTTTCAATATCGGTTTACGTCCGTTGGACAATAGACTCCTAAACTCAGTATGTACATCGACCTGCAAATCATTAAAAGCATCTGCCCACAAAAACTTACCAGAAACCTGCAAATCGATTAATGACTTCGGAGAACCAGAGAAGGCTGCTGAAAAGACACCACAGATAAATATCGTAGGAACCATAACTCCACATAGGGCAAGCAACAGAACTTTTCCTTTGGCAGAGTTCTTAACCTTAGCCAAATGAAGAGAATCTTTGAGCCTATGCAAGATACCAGAGCAATTCTCGAGTTTTTTATTCTTTGAACTGATATGTTGTTTCCAATCATCGAGTGAGTTTCGGCTTCTAACTAAATCATCCGATGATGGCACTGAGCTTAAACCACTCAAAGTATGTCGAACGCATTGAAGTAAGAGTTGGCCCTGATTGAGTTTGGTGAGTTCGGAACTGAAGGCAATACAAATATCTAACAAGTTCACACTGCTGTCTAGGTAAACGTCCATCCATTTTTCATCCCAGACAGAAACAGGGAACTTAAGATCTGTAATTAGGGTTTTGATATCTGTGTGGATTTCACAAAGTGACTCCAGTGCTAATTTCATCCATGACAAACGAGGGATTTCACTTTTGTCCTTCACTTTGAGATTTCTTAGCCTTTTGGCCAATGTTTCTTCAAATGAATTCAATAAATCAAGATTTCTTTGTGAAAGATATGTATCCTTGGGAAAAATCATACGGAAAGGGTTTCCAAAAGGGAAGAAAGAAGGTCTAGATCCATCATGCGGACGACTCATTCTGATATTTCTGCAAAAGTCAGCATATAGGAATCAGCTAGAAATTAAAAAAAAAAACATTAACAGCAAGACACCATTATGGGTCCAGTTCTTAATTCAACAAGAATAAGGATAAGATCATTCAAGGTTCGAAACATATGTTGCATTCTCAGTGTTCGCAATCAATCGGAAACACTGGCGTTGAATTAAAAACGGATTTTCATATTATTAAGCAACTCCTATGCAAATCAATTACACAACCGTAAGAAAGATTAAGCAGACCTAAAAAGTTCATTTTTTTTTTACATTTTGGGCTGTTTAGGGATTGTATCAAAAGTCGGAAAACCTTGCAAATGATTGGAACAGACATAACAATAGGTAATTGGGAAGAGCTTAGGTCTGCCGGAGTAATATCTTTCCATCAGCCCATGCTAATTCTAGAAGCTCAGTTCGGAAAAATCCTTTTGTCTGATCGGAGTAATATTTCACTTATCTTCATTTGAACATCTGAACTTCACAGCCATGAGTCAGATAAGATCTCAGATATGATAAGAGATATAGATTAGCAATTAGAATAGCTCATTACAAACTAGACCAATAATCAATTGGTCAATGGTCCTTGATGATTTTCATCCAGACCAGTAAAATCATTTAGGTTGCAGAAATGTTTGCAGAAATGAAATACAAGAACTTATGAGATCTGATCTGAGAAAATCATACAGATTTGATTTTACAAAGTTCAATTTCAATCTGGATCTTAATTCATACAAAAATCAACATAAATTTATCAATTAGGTTATTTCGTCTTGAAACACTAACAGGAAAAAAGCTAAATCGTCTAATAATATAACCTAACCATCTTGAAGTAAAATCAAATACAATAAAAACTTCATTGATCGTCATCAAACTCATAGATCTGAACTAACACACAGAAAAAACATAAAAAATTCATTCTTTCCTAACCTAACCAATTTACTTCTTTAGATCTACTAATCAAACAACAAAATACACAGAAATTAACCACAATCCAAACGAAACTTCACTCACTTTTAATACAATATCAATGAAGTCAAGAAAATTTACTCTTGAGAGCTGATTTAGTTGCTGCGATGATCTCCTCCGATCTACAGAACTTTACCAAAATCTATTACTCTTCAAAACCCTAATTCACATAAAAAAATCACAGAAAATTTCAAAAAGACTAACAATAGATAGATTAGATGAGTAGTTTGAAAGAATTTTAGAGAGAGAAAGAAGAAGAAGAAAAAAAACGACGAAAACTGTACCTGAAACGGTACTACGAAGGCGAAAAACGGGAAGAAAGTTGCCGAACGCGTAAATGAATTTCTTCCTTTCAACAAACGCTGCGTTGAAATTCTTGTTAGGTAATAGGGTGATTTGGTGTAGTCTTGGTCTATCTTTTGAATCTTTTGAATGCGTGCGTGTGTTATAAATCGAACCGGTAAAATTGGTAAAAGCAATTATAAAGTAGTTGATCCGACGGTTAGGAATTTAAGTTGTTAAAATATCTTTAAGATGTATGATATGTTGTATGATTCTTGATGTACGTTATATATTTAGATGATTTGATAAAATAATGCAACCACTCACGCCTTCCATGACTTTTAGATAGGAGGAGAAGACGAAAATGAAGAAGTATTCTCTCGTGCTATTGGCTGTAAGTTTATAGTGTATCCATGGATGTGGGTCCCATAATTGGTTCCAAGAGCCGATCCGTACATACACACCTCTCTTGGGATGAGCCTGTATAAAATGAGTGAAAAACCCAAAAATCTAGACCCTAATAAGAAAAAAACCCACTCAAAAATAATAATGTAAAAAAAACCCATTTTTTTAACATTTTTCAAAATGTTCACAACATATGTAATTATGTTGTTAACAAGGCAACATATTTTTTTCATAATTCCATTTTTACCCTTATATGTTGACAACATATATCATTGTGTTGTTATAAAATGTTGACAATATCTATAATAATGTCCCGACTTATTATAAAATGTTGGCGTCATATATAATTATGTTCTTAACAACATATATAATGTATTAGTCAAAATATTATTTGTTCGTTAACGGATTTGTTAAATACAAAGGATAATATGCATAACATTTTAATTTTTGCAAAGGACAAATAAAAAATGCTTTAGTCTTTATATTTATGTCGAAAGCAAAACAGAAAATGCGAAAACCATTTATTTTTTCACAAGACAAATCGAAAAATGTTGTAGCCAAAATGTTTGTGTTTGTTTGTCTATGTAAAATGCAAAAGAAAAAAATGCGAAATATTTTGGCAAAACAATGTCTAAGCAAAAACGAATTTGTTAAAAAATTTACAAATTGTTGAGACAAACTAAGATTTGTTCAGAAATTTACAAAATTGTCGAGAGCAAACCAAGAATTGTTCAAAAATGTTCAGAACGCTGATTTGGGCGGAAAATTTCATTTTGGAGGGTAAAATTGTATTTTTACCTACTGGGTTTTTTCCTCATTATTATTTAGTATTGGGCCTGATTCTCTTTAACTTCCCCATTTTGGGCCTTATAATTACCGGCCCCCTGTATAATTGGTTGGCCTGTATTTCTCAGAGTGGTGAGCATGTATAAGCTTATCAATCTATACATACAGACATCTTACACAAGTAAACTCACACGTATAAGACGAGAATCGCCACAAGATTTTCGTTTCTGAGTAATACAACTAGTAATATTTAAGTCAATAATTTTCTTTAGGAGCATTCGCCATAATGCAGGTCATGCTTATCGGAAGAAAATATTTCTCTTTTGAACAAAGTATTGTTGTAAAGTTCAAAAATATTATCATCGGTAAGGTTAGTAACATTAGGATCTGAAATGGTCAAAGAGAGATCTGAAAGAGTGTAGGAAGCTTTAGAACTCTATAGAGTAAACTCCAAAGACAAGAACTACTTCACAATTAAATCTTTTTAGGATGTTTTGGCCAAATAATATATGAGAGCGAAAAGAAGCATCATAATATCTTAAAATTACCAATTAATAACCGTTATAACTTTGTCATAAACCAAAAAGGAAAACCTTCAACAGTTATTTTCTTTATTACTGTTTTAACTATTTTTTTTTCTTTTCGCTTTCCTTTTCCCACTCTACAAGAGTATATCCCAGATAATATAACAACAATTTTTTCGATTATATAACATTAACGTTCATTTCACCATCAATTTTAAACATTACATTCAACTATTACGATAAAATCACCTCCACATATTACTGAAAAAGCATACAAAAATACTCGGAAACTGATTGTGAATATGCTATGGTGTCAAGTAATTGACACTTTTATAATGTTAAATAGATTGCAGTAACTAATCTTATATCCCTATGAGGACATTTTAATATTGCTAATTTTCATGTGTTTCTCTTTCATCTTCATGTCTAAACTTTACAAACAAATGATTCTAACTTAAAATGTAACAACTACCCGATTTTGTGAAGCTGGAATGTACTTTGTACTCTGATTTTGTTGCTGCAGATTGATCTCCGAAACGGAATTCATATTTTCAAAGGCCCGAGCTAATCTCAGAAAAAGAAGTCAGTTTTTCGTAAGCAAAGCTTTTCTATGTCTCCCGGTTTTGGTTGTTGATCTTCGCCTACTGGATGAAGCTTGATCTCGTAGAGTTTTGGCCATAGTTTTCCAGTCACTGTGAACAAAAAGAAAGACAATTACTTGTATCGAAAATGAAAAAGACGTAAACAAACATCAATGCGCTGTACCATATAAAACATCAATGAAGCTGTACCATATAAAGGAGATGTGGAGCTTACCAAACAAGCGGTTCTTCTCGCTATCCCATGCAATTCCATTTAAAACATCAATGCGCTGTACCATATAAAATTCTCTAGATCAATACGGAACTAAACAATGAAACTGTGGAATTGTAAAGCATGAAAGTACATACATTATACCCAGCCGATACCAACTGTTTCCTGCGAAAATGCATAATGATATGAGTACTATTGCAAGTAGTTTTTGTAGAGAAAATCATAAATTCATAATATAGAAATCTAAAGATTTCAAAAAGCTTCAAGAAACTAAATACTTTTAAGTTGAGATTTAAACTTTGAAGGAACATAAATCAACCTTAATTTGGGAAGAAGAATCCATCCGAGCACATTCCCACCCTTTTGTGAAATTCTAGCTATGCAGTCACTCTGCACAAGTAATAACATTACTAAGAAACAAGAATAGGAGAGAATGCAACTGTTGCTGATTTACAGACAATAGTTGATTCAACATATGTAGCTGCTATCCCTCTCTCTCTCTCTCAAATGAGTTTAGCATGCTTTACGCTTTACGAATACCAAAACAACTCAGTACAATAAATATATCAAAGAGGAAATGGAACAATACCTGCCACACATTTGCCCACACTTCACCATTAATATACTCTAGCTCATTCAAATTATGAACCTCGTGACCTCTGTATTTGACTACATCGCTCCTTATAACTGCATATTTTAGAGTAACAAATGCAACTTGTCACTACTGTGTACTCGTGTGAGAATTATAAGCAAGATTGGGAAATATACGCAATCTAAAACAGCAGCCGTAACAACAAAACATTTTTGAAAAATGAGAATATAAAGATTAATGACTACTAAATACAGTAAATATGCTGCAAAGACCTTCGAATGTTTGCGGATCGAGATGATAGAGTGTTGAAGACCCATCACTCCCGAATATAACTTTTCCATCAGTTGCCAGTCCCCATCCATCTCGCATTTGATGTGTAAACGTCTCAAACTACATTTAAGTAAACGGCAATGAGTAGAAACTAGATGTAAACGAACTCTCTAACACCATGGGGGTTAAGTCAAGTTATGCATTTCATGCATGATCTAATAGCAAGTTCACAAAAGAATTATAACAGAAATCAACAAATTTTTCAAAAGTAAACTAATTATTTATCTGATCAGAACAGTTGAAAGAGAAGGGGAAAATAAGAACCACAAACTTTGCTCAGGTCATGTCGATCATATATGAAACCACTTGTCTTTAACCAAGTTAACTGGAATAGCCTACAAAACACCATTAATTTCAACAAAATGGACACTTTAAGCACAATCTTCTGAAAAAAACTAACAAAAGCAAAATACAAAATTTTAATTTTCATCATTAACTATTTAATGAACTCAACTGCAGATATAAGAGTTTTCTCCCATACCTATCACCAAGAAGGGTAAGCCCTTCCCCGAACTCGGAATCATCCATTTTTTGAAGGCTCTCAACCTAACAAGATTGTGCAATAACTGTTAAGAATCATAACTAAGGAACCGAAATATTAATACATTTGTAAGGAAATAATCATATTCCATAGTCACATACTACATTTTGCACAGGTTTTACACCAATAAAAAGAATGAATCATGTTTTATTTTCATATCAAGCGCGTATATCTGTATAACTTCTCTCACCTTCCCAGTCTGGAGAACAACCTTTCGGACTGATGACTGGAATAAACAAAAGAAAAAATTAGTTAAGGAGACAATACAAACACACAAGTAGGGATCTATCTAATTAATACAAGTATGTATCTCGTTGAGTATCCCGAAAAGAAAATGTTTGCAGCAAACACAATAAGCCAAAAGTCTGAAATGAATGTAACGGCCTAAGCCCCAGCAATTACCGCTGTTTTTCCTACTACCCACCCAAGTCCAACGGATAGAGGGCTTTGGTCTTGGTTAATGCTCTACGAGCCCTTCCAAAAGGTCTTGACACTTACTAAGCTTGAATTTGTGATTATACCCCACACTCGGAATGCCCCTCTGATCTTAAGATACTACAGGTAAGGTGGTCTGTCTATGTTATAGAAGCAAGTGTAGGTCTTGCTTGTGATTTCAGTTGGGGGGTCCGATGTCCTTAATCTTGGCTTGGGATTCCGAAGCGGTAAGCTCGAGATTCGGGGTTTTATCTCAAGGACATACAATGTAGTACTGTACTACTTGACAAGCCAACCTAAAACATCGATATAAAAGATCTAATTCTATCTAAAGAAAGAAAACAATATTACATCATGAAAGGGAGGAAATGACTCACATGACGATTCAAACCAGTTGATTCGAATAGGAAATCATCTCCTCCATATAAAAGCCCCTAATGACAAAACAAACAAACAAACAATCAATATTCAGTGAATTTCTACTTAGAATCAAACAGTCTTCATGTACAAATTGAAAAGCAATCAATCCAATCTTCATCGTGCATGATAACTTGATTAGAAGATTTTCCTTCTGTTTAATCAGAGAGAAACAAAAAAATCAATGATCCCTCCAGTCCTCCACGAAATTCAGTCACCATTAAAAAACCTAAAAATTGACATTCAAATGGAACCTGATACTTAATCAAGTACATCATAATCAACACTGAATCCAAATCTATGATCTCTCTTAAAAAGGACGAAAAACATATTAGAATTGAAATTTCGTACCTGCGTAAATGCTTTTGGATCATGAGGAAACTCATTGACAACTTCAATTGAGTGAAACTCGGCCAAATGAACCTGAAAATTATTCTTCTTCAACGTGATGTAAAGAAGAAAAAGTATTGAAATTACAAGAGTAAAAGGTAAAATTAGGGATTTTCTTTTGAATCTGAAAGTGTTGGAAGCAGAAGAAGAAGCCATGGATGGAGGAGACCTAGTGGGTGATTTCTTATTAGGCTTCTTCTTCTTCAATAACCCAGTGGCCATGGTTTACATTTGTCAGTCAAAAGGGAGGAGGTAGAATTGAAGTTGAATTGAGGGTCCGCAGTCACCCACTTCTGTACAGTAAGGATTCATGCTAACGTGCACTATTCTTTGTTTGGTTTATGCAAATCAATAACTAAATCGTGACATTCAATATTTGGATTTCCAAATCGTGACATTCAATATATTCTTTGTTTGGCTTGTCCATGATGAAAGAAAACTGCTCATTTGAGGCATATCAAAATTACTTTCATCCCAAATTCATTTTATTGGAGCAAAATGTATTTTCTAAGGAAATTACTCATTTGAAGCATATCAAAATTACTTTTGTGAAAGAACTTCGGTTGTACCATAATTTTCTTTTGGTGAAAGTTTAATTACTTTTAACAGGAGCAAAGTATGTTTTATATACTCCTAAAAAGATTGCTCTTTAAAGTGTATCAAATTTATTTGTAGTATCATTTAAATGAAAGGCAGATAGAGGGGAGAGAAAGAGCGGAGCGGAGATATTTCGATTTGGGTAGCACTACCTATTATTTAGGATAAAATTGTTAGAATAGTACATATAATAGTTAGGGGTTGTTTAGTAATTTGCCTTTTAAGGGCCTTTTAGTCTTTTATCATTAGTATATATTTGTTAAGTTGTAAACCTAATTCATAGAATGAGATTCATAGCCTCCACAATGTTTCTCCTCTTCCTTCTTCTCTATGATTATTGTTATTAATTTCACATGGTATCAGAGCATGGTTGCTGAAGTTTTTCTCAATTTTGGTAGATTGGAGAAGAAGGATGGTATTATTTTGCTTTGGTTGTATTCCACAGGTAGTTTTGTGAAGTGGTTTTACTGTTGGGGAAGAAGTGGTTTTATTGTTGGAGAAGAAAGGATTGAAAGAAGGTAGTTTTTGGAACCCGTTTTAGACTGGGCGGTTTTTCTTTGGGAAGAAACTGGAGTAGCAAAAGTGGCAGTTTGGCTAAATATTTAGGTGGATTTATTGGCAGTTTGGTATGGGAATGATTTGGAGGTTTTATATTTGGCGGTTTTAATGGAGGTGGTTTTAAGGGGGAATCATATAAAGAGGCAGTTTGGATTTAGAAGGTAGTTTTAGTTTGGTACTATTGGCGGTTTTGAAGGGTGCTCAAAAGTTTAGTGGTGGTTTGAGAATTTATTGGCGGACTTGTTGGGCGCTTTATTCTGGAGGTTTGGAGATTGTTGGTGGTTTAATCAAATTGGTGGGTAGTTTTTGTTGGGAAAAGATCTTCAATGGAGGTTTTGGCTTGGTAGTTTGGGAGGTTTTGGCTTGGTAGTTTGGGGAATACGATTTTTAGAGGGAATCAAGAGTGGTGGTTTTGTAAGGATTTGTTGGTGGTTTTTAAAAGGTGGTATTTGAATTTGGTTTTGAGAAGAGGCAGTATTTGGATCGGAAATAATAAAGGTAGTTTTGGTGAGAAGATGGGTTTTGACTGGTCATTTGAAGGACTTTTTTGGTTGAAGTTTTTGCTAGCTGAGAAATTCATTTTCTTTAAGGGATCGTTTGGCCGTCGCTTGAAAATCATTTTCTTCAAGGGACCATTTGGCTGCTGCAGGAAAATTATTTTCTCGTTGCAGATCTGGTATTGTAACTTCGCACTTCTTCTTCGTATTTCTTTAGCTAGTCTGTTTGGTAAAAAAAAAAAAGGAGTGGTTTAATGGTTTAGTTTGGTTATTAGTTTCGTTATTCTTCACGGAATTTTTGAATGAAAAAAAAGTTTTGAATGGTATTAAGTGGTATTGAGTGGTAATATTGAGTGGTTTCGGTGGTTTTAATTTGTTAGATGGATTGAAATTGAATGGTTTAGGAGGTATTTGAATGGTAGTTTTGAATATTTGATTTGAGTGGTTTTAGATAAGGTCGTTATGGAACTTGGAGGAGGTGGTGTTAGTGAAAAATTTGAAAGTGTTTTTGGATTTTGTCATTGCTTGTTGGTAGTGAATTTGTTGGCGGTTTTGATTTGCATTGGAAAGTTGGCAGTATTGCATTTGAATGTTTGGCAATATTGCATTTGCATCTTCTTCCTCCTTCTTTGGGCAATATTGCATTTGCATCTTCTTATCCTCTTTGGGCAATATTGCATTTGAATCTTCTCCCCCTTTAGCAATATTGCATTTAAATGTTGGCAATATTGCATTTGCATCATCTTCTCTTCTTTGGGCAATATTGCATTTGAATCTTTTTCCTCCTTTGGACAATATTGCATTTGCATCTTCTTCTCTCCAACGATTGCATCTTCTCCGTTTGCAGTTTGGCAGTAATTTGCAGTATTGAATTTTGGTTCGTAGTATCAGATTTTGGTTTTGCAGTTTAGCAGTATTGGATTTTAGTTTGCAGTATTGGATATTGGATTTTGGTTGGCAACATCGGATTTTGGATTTTGGTTGGCAGTATAGGATATTGGATTTCCGATTTTGGTTTGCAGTATTAGATATTAGATTTTGGTTGGCAACATCGGATATTGGATTTTAGTTGGCAGTATTGGATATTGGATTTTGGTGGGCAATATTGGATTTTCGATTTTGTTTGCGAGTATTGGATTTTGGTTTAGCGGTTTTGTAGTAATTTGCAGTATTTGGTTTAGCAGTGACTTGTTCACCAAGTCACACTCGGTTCCACGCTTTCGTTGGTTAGCTAGCAAACTCTCGATGCTTTTCGAAATCGCACCGTGAGTTTGAGGGAGGGTGTTAGAATAATACATATAATAGTTAGGGGTTGTTTAGTAATTTGCCTTTTAAGGGCCTTTTAGTCTTTTATCATTAGTATATATTTGTTAAGTTGTAAACCTAATTCATAGAATGAGATTCATAGCCTCCACAATGTTTCTCCTCTTCCTTCTTCTCTATGATTATTGTTATTGATTTTAACAAAAATAACCTCTTTTTGAAAGTCAACGCCGTGATTTTCAAATTTTACTATCGTAGGAAAGGATCCCTAACACGAATGATGGTTTGGGTAACGATTTCTCCATCGTCAATCTCCATAACACTAAAAGGTTCTTCTCGGATAAAAGACGATGGATCCGTCATAATAATTTCTTGATCACCATGTTTGAGTATCTGCTTGGTTTAATCTTCTTCATTAGTATGTATAATTATGTTCACTATCTATAGTGTCTCTTTCGCGATCTTTAGGATTTTTAACTTGTGACCTTTAGAGTCTTTTTATTTTATTTTTGTAATCTCAAACTCCTTTTTTTTCGTGTTGTATTTTTTGATGTGAGTTTCATTAGTAGTAGATGTGTTTGATTAAAATGAGAATTTGAGCTTCTAAGTTTATCATGAACTTTTACCCTTTTACACTTAATGCAAAAACTTCAACATACATGATCTTAGAGAAAGACAATATTTTAATTTCAGAATATGCTCATGCGACTAAAAGTTTTGAAGTGGTGGAGTAGAGATTGTCTATAAGAGCAGCTCCAACGTGGGTGGGGCTGGGGCTCCCAATTCAAATTTTGGGAGCCCCAGCCCCAGCCCCAGCCCTCCAACCCGGGAGCCCCGGGGCTGGGCTCCCGGTGGGGCTGGGAGCCCCATGCTCCCGGGCTCCCAGCCCCAAATATAGCCGTTGGGGGTCTCCCAACGGCTATTTTGGGGTGGATCCCCTTTGGTGGATCCCCTAAAAAGGGGATCCACCCCACCTTATTTTATTTTTTTTTAATTTTTTTAATTTTTTTTTTAAACTAATTTTTTTTTTAATATTCTTATTATTTTAAATACTACTTTTTTAAGTATTTTTCTCTAATTTTTATTTTTGTGTTTTTTTTTTGTGTTTATCTTTTTGAAATTATCTCTCTCGAATAATATCACATTTTAATTCATAGTCGAAATCTAATAATTTATAGTCGAAATTTAAAATCAAAATTTCGCACACATACTTCGCACACGTATAATATATTGATTTGGGAGCCCCGGTTGGGAGCCCAACGTTGGAATTGAGGAAAGCCCCGGGACTCCTAAAATTCAGGGGCTCCCAAAATTGGGAGCCCGAGCCCCACGTTGGAGTTGCTCTAAAGAAATTTGAAATGAAAATTTTGAATTTTTTTTTAATCTACTTGACTAATATTGACCGACTGGTCAGTGTGAGTGAAATGTGACTCGCAAATTTGCTTATTGATCGAATCAACCCAAATGGGAGTGTAGCATGTAGAAGTTTTGAGAGTATATAGAAGAATTTCCTTACAAACAATTGTACATTCAACCTATGAATTTCTAATGTAGCCACCTTTATCCATATTTACAGCTTCCATTTGACTTGTGAGAGTTAAATGAGTCTGAGAATGAATTAAATGGTTGGATTTGGAGATCAATGGCGTGCTCTTGGATTAATTGTTCAACAAGTAAAACTCTTTGGCATGTCAAATCTGCCTCAAACTTCTGCCAATAGACTACCTTCTTCCCCTGACACTAAAATCTCTTCCTCTCCCCAAATTTGATTCACAATCATAACATTTTCACCTTTAAAATCCAACCCTCATCCACACTTCCCCATCACCATTAAACCTCTCCCCCCTCTCTCTCTCTCTCTGTCTCTAATGGAGATGAATCACAACAATCTAACACCAACTATCTACTTCCCAACAAGAAGACTAACACAGGAAGACCTTCAAGCTCAACAATGGCGTTTAATAGGAAGAATATGTTGTCCATATCAAATATCCATTTACTCTTTCATAAGTTGCATTAAAAGAACCTGGCCATTATCTGATCCAGTATGCATTAACACAATTAGAAACAGAACAAATATGTTCATATTCAGATTTAACAACAAAGGTGATTTTGATAGAGTTCAAGAAGGTAGACCTTGGATTGTTATGAAATTTCTTCTGATTTTATCAACATTGTCTAATGAAAGAGATAAGTATTCAGTTGAATTAAACAGAGAGAAATTCTGGGTAAGAATCATAAGTATTCCTAAATCATTACAAACTGAAGACTTGATCAGGGTTATAGCTTCTCCTCTTGGTCATGTTTGGGGTTTTAATCCTTCAGATTGTTCTAAAATTATAGCTGATTCAATTAAAGTTCAAGTTTTTATTGATGTTAGAAGACCATTACCCAAAGGTTGTAGAGTTATATTTGCTAATAATCATGAAATTTGGACTCCTTTTTACTATTATAATTTCCCAAGATCAATTTGTAGGGTTTGTAGAGTTATTGATCATCCTGTCTCGCATTGTTTAGAGATTCCTAACCCTGTTCCTAATCCTGTTCCTGATCCTGTTCCTAATCCTATTCCTGATCCTGTTCCTAATCCAGAACTCATTTCTGATACTACCCAAGCTGAATCCATAGAAGATCAGATAGAGGTTAGTGATGATGGGGAAGGAAGAAGTCCTGAGAAAAGAAAGTTCAGGGAAACTGGGTTGGAAGAAGAAGAAGAAGTACTCCTAGGATCCACTAGCATTTCAAAGAAACTGAAAGAAACAAAAACCCAGATGAATCAAGAGTTGGTAAACAGAGAAGTGATGAGTTTGCTAATTAAACAATTACCAGTACCAAATGTGATCTCATCTTCATCATCCTCACAACAGGTCTGTTCTTGCTATAGTTTCTCTTTAATAAATTTTAAGTTTTTTAGTGTGTTTTTGTTTGTGGGTATTTGAGTATTATTGAGTTGCAGGTACTAATGGCAGAAGAAGATCAAACTGAAACAGAGAGAAACCCTCATCCTCAAAGGCTCATAGAGGTGGAAGAGGTGGAAGAAACTAGTAGTGAGGAGGAAGAGTTTCTAGAGCAAGAGGAGGAAGATGGTGAGATGGAAGAAGTTGATTAAAGCAAAAAAGTAGTATGAAGAAGTTTTTTGAAATCAAAGTCCAGAAGAAGGTTGTGGTTGAATCTGCTAATGAGTTGAATCCTCTGTTTTTAGTGATTTTTTGTAAGAGTGATTCAACTATTTTGGTGTTAATTTATATTATCTGGACTGATCTACTAGATGTTGTGTCTGTCTAAATTTTGGCTATGCTAATATGTAATATCATACTTGTTTTTAACAAAGAGAGTAGAATGCAAACCTTTTCTTGTTTTATAAGAAGCTCAAATGTGCTTGAAACTTCATTGGAGTGAATGTCTCTAATTCACACCCTGAACATTGAAATATTATGAATTTTAACCCCACTTGGAGGATCTGATATTTACTAAGTTTCAAGTTGGCACTCATATTTCTCATCAAAAAAAAAAAGTTGGCACTCATATAGCTCAAACTCTAGACATTGTGGAACTCAAACCACTATCATAGACAACCATCCTCGGCTTTCACACAAACATAATTCTATTGAATTGTTGGAGAGGCCTCCTAGTAAGGGTTCTGGGCAGGTGATCTGTTTAGGGTTAGCCTAGTCGCAACAAATTACCTCTAACAACACATTAAACAAGAAGTGGAAATGTAAATAGAAGTGTGACAAAGGCATCAAAATCTTTTAAAAATATGTTCGCTGATTCTAAAGAAACCAAAAAAAGTTGAATCTAAGTGCCTGACGTCCAAATTGAAAAAATCACTGCACTTTCAATATTCCTATTGAGAAGCTACATAAACCAGTATATAGCATCACAAATTGCAAACTTTCTATCACCATCTCAACTGCCAAAAAGCAAGGAAAGAACAAAAGCTTGAAAAAAAATCAAAATCCAAATTACTCGAATGTAGAACTAGCTGCTGGTCCAGCACCATAGTTACCACCTCCACGGCCAAAGCCAGGTCTTCCACCAGGACCCTGTCAATTCCAATGTTACGATTAAAATAAGTGAAGATAATCACAAGAAAAAAAAGAAAACAATTTAATGAACTTATGCTCAGACTCTGGAGTTTGATGTCTAAGTTATCGACCAATGTATTAGAGTTAAAGATATGTGCAGTCTACTATATCCCCTGAAAATATAAAGCAGCAGCTCAAGCTCAAACAGTAATATTAAATTTCAAATCCATCAAATCATAAGCTCATCAAGATAAGATGGACAAGAACTCCAAAGCTTTTCAGTTATTCAGTAGGTCAGTAAGGAGGTAATCCATAATCAGTTCAGTTCAACTTAAGATCCACTTATGAGCAAGTAACTAGATTTGGACAAAGGTAAAAGAATCAAACACACGCCCCTATCCTCTGAAATTCACTTCCAAATAAGAGAAAGCGATCGCCATGACATCTACTTCCTTGAAAGCAATAACCCAACAGAGAGGTATCAGGGACCCCTTGATACCAACTACAACCTAATTAACATCTGATAAACAACTAATTATGGCTCTTGGAAACAATTATTCGGGCTATTGCTATATTTTCGAGTGTTAACTTTCTACAAAACGTAATAATGGGCATAAAGTCATTAAGCAAAATCCTATGAAAAATAAAATACGTAATATATATATATATATATATATATCAGGTTTGTTGTCTATTTTCATGTATCGTCCCTAAACATGTTCATCGGTTCATTCTATCCGGTATAAACAACTTAGTGATGATACACCCACACATGGTAACAAAAAGAAAGTAAATATTTCATTCGTAAGTAGTACAAGTGATACTCCGATCCATTAATTCTAGTAGCAAGTCATATGAGTTAAAGTTTACCCCAAATGAAGGCTTGTAATCAGCTGGTGCTCCTCCTTTTTCACCGCCGAACTCCCCTGGAGGTCCTCGTGGTCCTCCACGATATCCATCTCGGTCACCAAATCTAGGACGTTCACCCTCAAACCTTGGTGGTCCTCTGAAACAAACACATTTGCATCATCATCTCAATAAAACATAACAAAATCAAAATGAGATCATTAAATTAAAATTGGGAAAACCCTAATTACCGTGGACGATCTCCAGATGGTCCCATTGGCCTTCCGGGCTTAACAGATTTCTTCAGAGTTGCGGGAACAATCTCTGATGGAAGATTCAAGTAAGTTCTTAGGAACTCAATTCCATCATTAGTAAGGTACCAGTAATAATGCATCCAAGCGAAGGTTTCACGAACATATTCCTTCGATTTGAAGCTCTGCATAAGCTTAATCACTTGAAGGTTTGGTACATCAATGTCTGGATGTTTAGCCAGATTGTAATCTTTCTTTGCGTAACAAACTCCCTCTGAAATCATTTCCAAACAATCAATTAAGAAAAAAAAACTAGGAGAAATACGATTTGAATCAGTAAAAGTACAGGATATAATAAAGAAAAAGATTAACCTTGGAAGAGGTACTTGGAGATCTCACGGCGATTCTTCTCTGATATGATCTAAAATGAAGAAGATGATTCTAAGATATTAGGGTTTGTTATGGTGAGTAAATCATGAGGGAGAAAGAAGTAAGAGGGAGGAATTCTGCTTACCATGGTTGCGATGAGATGGAGACGACGACACTGAAATCTCTCTCTCTCTCTCTTCTTTAGCTGCTGCGCAGAGAAGGAGAAAAACCCTAGATTTGTTTCATTTGTACCCTCAGTTTGGTCTAGTAAAACCCTAGAAGAGGGACGTTATATGGGCACTACCAAATTTACTAAGCCCAAAACCCTATCAAGGGCACTTTATACAAGGGGCGCCCATTAGTTTGCTATAGACACCTCTTTAAACAACTAAAGTGGTCCCTTGTTTTGAAAGACCATCTGCTTAGAAAAATTGAGAAGGTTACCCGTTTGGGGGAAGAGTAAAGCTAGAAGAGAGTACAATTGAAAACTTATTCCAAACTCCCAATAAATCGACAATTTCTATTTTAGATACTAACTTGTTTTCTCTCTTTTGATAAACGTTTTCGCTCTACACGGGCAATTGATTCTCGTTTAGGTTCGGGGTATGTCAACTTTTGCCGCTTATATCATTTTTATTTGGGGAAACAAATTACTTTTCCCATTTGCTTTCCCCGAGCCTCCACCATTTATTCTCTACACATTTTTTTCTTTTTTTCAAATCTTTCTCTATCTTATCCTCATCTTCTTTTTATTGTTCACCTCAAATCAACGCCTCCACCGTCTATTCTCTCTCTTTATCTATCTTTTCTAGTGAAGGGACCAAGAGAGCTCCTTCGATTGAACTCGTGTTCTGGTTGGGAATCCTCCAAATTAAATTGGTGTTCCAACGAAGGGGGTCTTCCGGTTTGTAGAACGACGGGGAGAAGAAAGGGAGGAGAGAGCGAGAGGAAATGGAGGTGATATACATAGCGATGGTCGGAGATATACATAGCGATGGTCAGAGGTGATAGTATAGTTAGAGGTGGAAGGGGGATGAAGAAGGTAGACACATGAGCAATGGTAGTGGTGTTGGCTAGAGGTGATGGCTGGAATTGGTGGTCGAAAATGAGGAATAAAAAGTTTTGATGCTGCAAATTTTTTTGATAAAACTTACATTTCTTTTTAAAATTTTGTGCCCCTTAAAATCTTTGTGTTTCTGACTGCCTATGTATATAGTATTTTGAAAGAAAAAAAAAAGATTACGACACTACTTAGTATGAAGGTAAGTTATAGATAAATGGTCGTGCATCCTCCAAAATACGTCGTCATGAGAAACAATCGGCAAATTAAAAATACAAAAAAAAACAAAATTTAATAATAATTTACAAAAAAGTCACAAGGGCAATTTTGATGATTTGACAAATACTGGGTGTTAAAACGAACTGTTTGAAACACATAAAGACCAAACGAACTGCCAAACAAAATTGAGACCAATATAACCAATTGGGAACCAAAACGACCAATTGAGCCTTTATATATATGAATGTATTTATTTAAAGATCTGTGCTTAGCCGTCAACTTGTCCTCCAACATTTTTTGTATATGTCATGTGGCGCTAATATCTTCACGTTTTAGTTTGCTTGAAGGAATAATTATCTATTTTGAAACAAACATAGAGAGAAAGACATTTTCAACAAAAAAAAATAGACAAAAAAAATAAATAAATAAAAAAATAAAAATAAAGAGAAAGACATGAAGGAGAGGTTGTGGTCCTTTGAGGTATAAGAGAAAAAAAAACCTATTTTCACACCCAATAATTTTTATACCCCATCAAATTTTCTACTTTTTCACACCCCAAACTCAATCAAGTGGTTTGGTCAAGTGTCACTTATTTTCAACGGAAAAAAGTGTCACTTTCACAATCATATTCCTTTGTTATCACCAATTCAACCCCGCGAAGAAGAACCGTGTTTTAAGCCGTAAATACAACAAATATGAAGGGCATTTATAGAAAAACAAGTACAATATAACCGAGTAAGCGTGACATTAAAGATGAAGAATAGGTCTCACCTTTCCCGCCACACAAGTTACTTGCATACGCTATAATACCAACTACCATACTAACTAAACATAACCGTCTCTTCTCTCTCTCTCTCTCTAAAAACCCTAACTTTCTCCCTCCCCCTCTATCTAAAAGCTCTAACTTTCTCTCTCTCTCTCTCTCTAAAAATGCATACAACTCAGTCCCATTTTGCCATTTTCGGCCGTTCCATCCTCAGCTCTCGTAAAAACCAAGTGATATCAATGGAAACTACTAACAACACAGATCAAGATTCCGATGACCTAGAACTTTTCCAAAAACACATCTCCGATCGTTTCTTATCTTTACCGGGAGATTCATTTCTTTCAATCAATTGGGTTAGTAAACTCTTAGATGTATTTCTCAGTTGTGAAACAGAATTCAAATCTATTCTAACTCAAAATTCATCAAATTTAAATAAACCACATCTTGATCGTTTAATTCATGAATTACTTGATCGTACTGTAAAATCGTTAGATATTTGTAATGCAATTACTAATAGTATTGAATCGATTCATCAATGGAGAAAAATTGCTTCAATTGTTGTTTCAGCTCTTCATGATGATGAGAAGAATCATCATCATCATCATCATCATTTAGGAGAAGGTCAAATTCGAAGAGCTATAAAAGCTTTAAATTCACTTCATAAAGCTATGAAGATCAATGGAAAAGATGAGAGTATTATACCTAAAATACCAGAAAGAGCTTGGTCTTTTGGAAGAAGAGTCACTTCTTCTCCTGGTTCTGTTTCTTCAAATTTTAGGTCAAATTCATGGAATTTATCGAGGAATTGGTCAGCTTCTAAGCAAATTCAAGCAATGTCGATGAATTTAATGGTTCCTCGTGGATGTGAACTAATTGGATTAGGTTTACCGATTTATATAATGAGTATTGTGTTAGTATTTGTTATGTGGTCGCTTGTTATAGCAATTCCATGTCAAGATAGAAATGGATTAGCAAATCAATTTCAGATTCCTCGACAATTAAGTTGGACCATTCCGATTTTAGGTTTACAAGATCGAATTGTAGATGAATGGAAGAAGAATAAAGGATCAATTGGATTGTTAGAAGAGATTTCGAGGTTGGAAAAATGTAGCAAAGTTTTGATTGAATTAATCAATTCAGTTCAATTTCCTGTAAATGAAGAACAAGAAAAGAGGATTAAAGTTGAAGTTATTGAGTTGAGTGAGATTTGCAGAAGAATGGAAGAAGGTTTGGTTCCGTTACAGAAACAAATTAGAGAAGTTTATCGTCAGATTGTAGAAACCAGGTCAGAGGTTCTTCATTTATTAGAACTAAATGGTAAATTTTCATCATCTATTTTATAACAATATAAAACTTAGTCTATTATTGTTATTTTTATTCCAAGCTTTTCTCAATCAAAGTGAGAAAGTCTTAAAAAAATTATAGATGGATTTATTCTTTTGATTTGTTCATGATTTGACGTTTATATTCTTTACCATAAGAAAATTCAATATAAGATTTGGGTTTGAAAATTATTTGAATCCGCCATCGACAAATAGTTGAACATTTCCTTTATCAAATTTTCAATTTTATATTTGAGCGAATCAAGAGAAGAGAAGTACTACATACACTAGAGTTATGCAATATGTCGAATTCAAAGAAATATGACACCAGAATAAACGATATTTATTGGGCCAAGTAGTCACTGACAACACTACCAAATTTGTAAGCATCAACGTGTTACCACCCAACGAAAGTTAGGTCGATCCCCATACCAGATATGATAATGTAACAGCAACTCTTGACAAAGTGCACAACCAAAACTAGATACTTAGATAACAGGTAGATAACTCAAAAGGAAATTACTTGCATTTCTATTGCAGTTCATGTCATAAATTACAAAAAAGAAGCATTAACAGAATACAAATGAAAACTGTTCGGAGAAGAAAGAGTACATTTTATCGCCTTCCTCGAGATTTGCTATCAAAATGATGAGCTTTCTTCTTCTTCTTTCGAATCAACACAGTTGGACCACCACCTTCTCTAAATGGCATCCCCATTAGAGCAAGTAATTTTTGGGCTTCTTTATCTGTTTTAGCTGTAGTTGTTATACAGACATCCATACCTCTTGATTTACCTAGAGCGTCATATATTATCTCTGGAAACACGCTTTGTTCACGCATCCCAATGCTGTAGTTTCCATGCCCATCGAAGCTATTAGGGTTTACACCTTGAAAATCCCTTGTTCTAGGAAGACCCAAGTTGATCAATCGATCCAAAAATGAGTACATCATCTGCATTTCATCAAGTGTATTAAGTGATAATCATAAAAGTAATGATTCCTATACTAAGGAGCAAGATCGATTAGTATATTCTTGATATGTTCAAATGAGAACGACTCCAATAATGATTGTCATCTTTCTAATGTGGGTAAGCAAACCGATGCCCATGATTGTTCGTATAAGGAAAAAGAGTCTAAATTCGAAAAGACCAAGCAAAACCATATATGTTATAGCATCACAAGGGGCAGGTTTTACCAGTGAACTCAACTACTAATCGAATGACGAGCAAATAGATTTCAAACACCATTTTACTTATCTTCTCTCTATCTTACAAACCTGGAAAAAAACTAACAGCTAAATTTTAACTTCCCTATATATGTAAGGAACACATTGGACTAGTGGAAGCAAAAATTGCCCCAGCCTTGCAAGAAATGAAATATTGATTCGTGGGTGAGTTCTAAGATAAAGCATTAGCTTAGATATGTAAATTGTCCATCTTCGAATTCAAAACTCAATAAAAAGAAGATACAAAAGTGAAAGCAATTTTAAATACGAGGGAAGAAGAACCTACATTTCCTCTGAGCGTCACGGCAATACCAATAGGTTGACCTTCTCTAAGCTTAAAGGTAGCAATAGACACTCTTGCTCGAGTCTTTACGGGTCTTTGCCCGGTAATGATTGCCAAATCCTTCATTGCAGCGTCTAACCCCTTAGAATTTTGTGCAGCTTCTCCAATACCACAATTCACAACTATCTTTTCGATCTTCGGGACCTACCCAAGTTCAATATTGCAAAAATCAAAACAAAATAACTACAAACTAGAAGTTTATAGCCCTAGATTTGGGTGTATTTTCCAATTCACATCAACATTGCAAAATATAGAACAACACAAGTTCACATTCCCAAATACTGAATACAGTAGTAAAAATCCCTAACAAAATAAAGGTGAAATAGCATGAATACGAACCCTAATTCCAAAAGCAAGAATATCATAAGAAATAGCTAAAAGATAAAATTTGGAACCCCAATTCCCCCCACAATTTCTAGCTTTTGCACCCAACACAAATCATTTCTCATTCTAACACCCACCATATAGCCAACTATAACCTACTCAGAGATTACAAAATTTACAAGATAAGAGCTCAAGTCAAAATTCCCAAAACCCTAAAATCAGAAAGAAGGAGAGAGTATATTACCTCAAGCATATTAGTATAATTGAACTCCTCTTTAAGCAAAGGAACAATCTTTTCCAAGTAAGTAGTTTTCAAACGGAACACCTTATCAGCTTCAGATTTATCCACCAAAACGATTCCACTTGAAGCTTTCACGAAAAACCCATTTCCATTTCTAGGGTTTACAAACTGGGTTGGTGTAGAAAATGGAGCTGAATTCACAAGTGCCCGACCGTGGAATGAAGAAGAACAAGAGGGCAATATCATCGCAGAGGACGCCATTAGCGGATTAGCTTTCCTTGGTCACACTCGTCTCTGTTCACTCCCCCCGGTAGGATTTCTAAGGGGATATGTTACAAATTAACCCCTAGAGATGTCTTTTATTACCGATTTAGTGAAACAAGCCTGAGATTGTGTTTTCTTGTGGAATTCTTTTGGTGGTTATATTGTAAATATATTCGATTAAGAGGGTACTCTATTATTTTTCATTTTGCACCAAATGGATAAGGACTTGTAGATAGAGAACTTCTACTCTCTAGTTTGTCCAGTGGGATTTCCCAATGCCTACGAGTTTTGATGACACAGAAACCTTGGTTTCTCTCAGAGACGGTTCAAGTGGAAGAGATAAATTTTTGTTTCTCTCACAGACAGTTCAAGTGGGAGAGAGAAATCTTTATTTCTCTCACAGACGATTTAAGTAGGAGTCCAAAGAGGAGGGTCATGTAGACTTGTTATTCCGGCTGAGGTATACTAAATTGGTGATGTGGGGTGGTTTCTGCTAGGAAGGGATTCTTCTCGAGTTATGAAGGAAATAAAAAATTTGTATAGTTAATAACATCGCCAGCGACGCTTAAAAAAAATCAGATTATGTTTTACCTCTTCCATCACCACCTCCTCCTCCCATCACTACTTATCTCTGATGTCTCTCTACTCCTCCCTCTCTTGTTCTGACAAAGAGACGAGGGTCTCTTTCGTCTGAGCATCGATCTGGTTAGAGATAAATTCCTAAAACTTAAGGGTAATCCCCTGCACCAGATAACGTCTCTGGTTTGAAGGAATTCCCCCAAACTAGGGCGTCGTGGTCGAGAATCCCCACGCCAGAACACGAGTTCCCGCGAAGACCTACCCTTCGTTGGAATAGAGAGAGAGAGAGTGAGGGGACAGAGAAAGAAAGAGAAGTGGTGGTGGTGGAGAAAATAAGGAAGAAGAAAGAAGAAAAAGATGTGATACTTTTTTGTATTTAAGGGTCGTCGACGATGGTATTCTGTTGGCGATCCGGTGGAGTGAATATAAAAAAGTGGCGGGGTTTGGGGAAACAAAATTTTGATTTCATTCAAAATTATGTACCCCAATTTTTTTTTTTTTGTTTTTCCAAATTGGCAACTAGGGGATAAGTAAATCTTTCTTTTAATGATTGACTTAAGTAATTTTTTCTTTAAAAGATCGACTCAGGAGATCTTTTTTGTTACTACTGATAAGGAGTGGGAATAGGTCAGGTCGGGTGACCACGACCTACTCCCTCATCGGATCGGGTTGGTCGGCTCTAGAAGTTTACGTCCTTTAGAGTTATCGCGATAGCTCGATGGGTTATTTTTAAAATCCTACGTGTTCAAAACACTTCTAGATCCGCCAAACCTTTCAAATTTATCGGGTATCGGGCGAGAGCGGATACTTGATTAGCTGCTGCAACACTTCAGAATTCGAGTCTGACCCGTTTATTGGGTTCTCGGATTTTTTTGGGTCCTACGGTCCTACCATTCGTTGACTATACTCTCTCTCTCCTCAATTTGGACTCTGCCTCCCTCTATTAACATCTCTCTCTGCTTTTCTTTTCTACAGCATCTCCCTCTATTAGGCATTAGCTTCTCTCTCTCTCTCTATACTCCATAGAAAGAGTTGTTTTAAATCTGAATAATTTCAAAACCTTCTCAGAAGAAGCCCAAATTATTCGATTTTGTGTTTCCTGATATTAGGTACTACTTGTTCATGTTCTCATTTTGCTAATTGGGGATTCAGAAGTTCGCCCTATTACACCTTTCTTCAGATAGCAATTAAAACCCTAGAATTTGTTTAATCAGATCCTCATTTTCGTTTACTAGCATAAGCATCCATGAAGGATTAATTACTTGTTTCTTTGGAGATCTTTTTTCCATCGTCAAGACGAGTGATTAGAGGAAACAAGTTAGATGAGATTCTTTTAATTTTTGTTACGAATTTCGAGCTTGATTTTTAGTATTAGATTTAAGTCAATTAGGTTTAGGGTATCATTGGTTGTACATAACATTTTAGCAGATTATCAGAATATTTGATTATAGGTATCTAGATTCTCACAGATGAACTGGTTTGTGTATAGGGATTGCTTTTAATAGTTGATTAATGGGTTTGATGAGTTAGGGAATTATTTGAAACCCTAATGCTTTTATGAAGAATAGTTAATCATAACTTTCTAGGGTTTATAATCAAATTTCTGCTTGGTTGGTTGGGAGTTTTTGGTACTTTGACATTTGGTTTCTGAGATGCTGCTGATGAAAAGTAGGTTCTTTTGATCGAATCTCGAAAGCCATCTACTGTTCTATTGAGTTAGAGAGATTTTGATCAGCTTTTCAAGTAAGTGATTTTTTTCTGTAGAATTACACTATTGAGTGTAGAAAGTGAAAACCAGTCTTTAGCAGTAGACCAAGTTGAAATGATGCAGGAGCTTCCTAAGTAAATTACTTATCCTTCTAATTTATTGTTAATTCGAGGATTTGATTTTATCTAGTTTGATTAGTAACTTGTTTTTTCTTAATGGTTTACAGAAAGAATAGAATTTCATATACAAGAAAGTTCCTTTTATCGATAAGCAAGTTGGATGTTTGCAAAGAGCTACCAAAGGGATTCGATCCATCTATTCTAAGGTATGATAATATCCCATTGATGATTAGTTGGTTCTCTATCTTATTGATTATCAAATGATACTCAGAATACTTATTATCATAGTGTTTCTTCTTGTTCTTATCCTCCTAGTCCTGATTTTTGGATGTGATGCTCTTGATCTAATTTTGTTATGTTAAAACAGTGATTTTGGAGAAGCTTCCAGTACCACATCCGAGTGGCAGAGACCTCCTGGCAGTTTTTCCTCAGAAAGTGGCCGACGTGGTGAATTCGGATCATCCCCACCCAGTAGACTCGAGTCAAGTAATTACTCTCGAGGAGTCCATGGAAAATGGGACAGCCACTCGTCTGGGTCAAATGATAGAGATTTAGATTCACAGTCGGATAAGAGTTCAGGCAAGTGCTTTACTGTGAATTCCAGTTTCTGATAGATGTGAATCTTTTCGGAGTTAAAAGCTTTTCGATGTTTTCATTACCATGTAGATTCTGGAAAACCCTCTGGCAACCAACCTCGGCGTCCTTGGCAAAATCCTGAGCATGATGGGCTTCTAGGTAGGGGCTCATTCTCAAGACCATCTGGAGGATACGCACCAGGAGCTTCAGCTTCAAAAGGTCGAGGAAATGGTCAATATCCATTGAATAAAACTAATGAACCATATCAGCCACCACGACCTTATAAGGTTTGTTTAGATTCTGTTGTTGTAATCCGCCACCTCCTTCTGTAGTTCTATTTAGAGTTTGTTTTGTGTCATGTGATAAATGTGAACTGCAAGTCATTTTAATAAATCTTGTGAGAATGATCATTCTAGTCCGTCTCTCAGGCAGTTCCTCACTCACGGCGGGACATTACTGACTCGATTAATGATGAAACATTTGGTTCATCTGAACAATCCAACGAGGATAGGGAGGAAGAGGAAAGAAAAAGAAGAGGTATTCTATCAGCCTTTATTGCAAAAAATTGATTTTGTTTTGTTTGTCAATGTGTTTGCCAATCAAATCGACTCAATCTTAATATGGGCTACTGTGTCTGTTTGGCATTCAGCTTCCTTTGAGATGTTTAGGAAGGAAAACCAAAAAACTTATAAAGAAAAGAAGAATCATTTGCCGGATAAGCGTAGTGAAGATTATGACCCAGATATTGCTGCACTGTTGAAGGATTTTGAAAATAAGCCCTGCGACAAAATCCATGGCCGCAACGATCTGGCCCAACCTGCTTCTCAAAGCAACTCTGCTATTTCTTCGCAAACTCCTACGCACAGACCAGTTGTGCCGCCTGGTTTTAGAAAATCAGTTTTGGATAAGAATCTCATAACAGATTCTTTAGTTCCTCAATCAGCAATAGAGGTATGATGTTGGAATTGTTTTGTGCATAAAAGTTAGGTTATTCTATTTCCACATTGATATCTTTCAGCTAGCAAGTAGATTTAAAATGTGTACCCCCTTCTCTGTTCTTATGCCACATTGTTTAACCGTGTTAATCAAATTCAATGTTATCATACTTTTCTTTTAGATATGGAATTACATGCTCACGGTGAATCGACGTCATTTAGATATGCTTAACTTTGTTTTTCTTATTTGTATTCCCGTCGCATTTTGCTGAGAAGACTTAAATATTCTAAGTTCTGCTCTTGTTGGATAATGTGTTGCTGTAGGGTGGAAGTACTCTAATTGGGAATAACACTAGTGGAACTTCTGATACTCAAGATGATAAAAATCCAGCGACATGTACAGATACCAGTCTGCGTAAGTATGAGAGTAAGACTTCTAATATTCCCTTAACTGACAAGGTTTCGGAGAAGAAATCTTCAGATATTAAGGTTTCTGAAAGGTTATCTGGTGTTGATCATTCATCAAGTGAAGCTTCTCGCAAATTAGAAATCTATAAAGGTCAGGGTGAGGGAGTTAATGGTTACGATAATGAAAAAGCTCCAGAAGATAACCTTCTGAATACAACTGGTCAAGAGCCTTCAGCGTCAATTCTGGACAAACTATTTGATGATGCTATGACTGTAAGTATTGGGTTTTACCTGTTGCTAAAATATCCCACTGCATCTGCATATGCAAGCAATTATGATAGACAAACCTTAACTGGACATATATTGGGTTTTAGAATATAGTTAATGAGAATAAATGAGGGTCAATTTGATTGCATAACTATCTCTTATAGGTCTTAACATTTCTTGCGCTTCAACTTGAGAATCTTGTAGTAGGGCTGGTGTAGGGATAATGGTTATGTAAACGTTTCAGCATCTAAGAAATTACTTGAGAAACTTATCTGCTAGAAGCTAACATAGTTGGTTTTTCCCCGTGCTCCATAGAATAATGATGTCAAAGAAGAGGAACCGGAGATCAAAATGCCCTACAAATCTTCCAAATTTCGTCATTGGTTTGACGAAGGTAATCCCCATCTTGCATTTTCAACTTTATGTTAAATTTATCTTGATTACTGACCATTAGAAACTATAAATTCATGTTATAAGACACTTCTTTCATCTTCTTACAGAAAGGGAAGAGAAAGAGGATTTCTCATCTAACCAACCGAAAGACTTGCTTTCGTTGCTCGTCGGTGCTGACAATGATAAATCTCCGTTATCTGAAGTACCTAACAAGAAAACCTCAGAACTTGTTCATCCAACAATTCCTTTTAAGGGCAATGAACCTGTTCAGAAGTTTGTATCATCTCCTCCAGTTGAAATCCATGAGGCTCAGCTGCACCCAAATGATGCTGCTCCTAGAGTAATTACATGTGAGGATTTAGAACAGTCTATTTTATCGGAAATTAATGAAAGCAGTAGTTGTGATCCTACATATACAGTGCATGGCAAGGGATTTACAAATCGAAAACCTGAGGTCAACAGTTTTGCATCCCAACACATTCTCTCTTTGTTGCAGAAGAGTACATGCCTAAATGATTCAGGACTATCTGCCAATCTTAATGTACAATCCTCTGACAGTCTCCATGTGTACGAGAAAGGGTCTATTACTACTGTGAGTGGTTCAGGTCAGGTGGGTGTAGTTCAGAACTCTGATAGACCTCCGACTCTTGAAACACTTTTCGGTGAATCGTTCATGAAGGAGCTTCAGTCTGTGCAAGCTCCAGTTTCTTTGCAAAGAGGCTCAGTTGGTGGTGTATCGAGAGCAGAATTTTCTGGGCCTCATGAGTTTCCATTTCCAGTTGCTGATGACAGTTATCGCTCACCTCACGTTAATGAACATGGATCGAGCAATAATAATAATAATAATCTTGAACATGGTATTTCTGAATCCAATCTCTTGCAGCGAACCATATCCAATACGACTCGAAATTATTTTTTGGGCTCAGATTTTCATCGGAATGGAGTTGGATTCAATCACACTGCTCTTGGTGGTTCTGAAAGTGGACCTGATAGTGCAATGGAGATTCAACTGCCCGAAGACATTCCAATGAGTGATTCCAGGAACCACCAAAATCCCACGTTTATGCATGGAAGAAGCGCAATTGAAGCCGAACCAGTATCTTCCTCAACTGCACACTTCGATATTGTTCATAAATTAGCAGCTTTAAATGCTACCTTTAAAGATAAAAGGTCTACAATATTGGGTCATGATGGCAGACACATTCTTGGTGGTCCTTACAATCACGTGGAGTCTGAGATTCCATATCAGAATGTGCACGGCCAGACATCTTCTCCATTGTTTCCTCATCTCCAAATGAATCATGGTGGGCCTCTGGTGCAGCAGTTAGATTCGCATCATACACGTATGAATCCACAAATGAAGTTTATGGGTCCTGAGAGCATTACTCGTCATGAACAACCTCAACATCAATTTGCTGCAAATGCTTTTCACCATCCTTCTCTCCAACATTCCTCTAGAGGCCAAACAAGATTCGATCCGCCTGCCCAAAATCATCTGTTACAGCATATGCACGTTCCTGGCCATTTCCTACCGCCTCACCCGCTACAGGGGAACCCAAGAGATGTCCATATGCTACCTCATTCCATTAACCAAATGGCTGGTCAATTTCCCGCGATGGACCCAACACAAGGATTTCATTTACATCGACAACCAAGCTATGGTGGGCTTGATATGCCAGTGATAGGTAAGTTGGTTACATGTGCGCTTCTAATTCTCTCAATGTTCTCCTAAGTTGGGATCAACCGACTCGCCCTAGTAACTTTGGAGATCTGAGTGGGAGTGGGCCTTGGGGTAGCCTGAGTCAATCCCATGTCATACCTAGAGGTAGTAATCCCTAGTGGATCCTCCCCAAACTGCATAGGTGTTCTCCCGTTTTTCTTAAGTCCTGTCGTGGAAAAAAAAACCAATGGACTTATGCTGTACAATTACCTGTATGATCTCAATTCCGTTACATCTTTGCTCGTAGTATTTATTTCTTTTTTCGGTTTTTAGATCTTATTATGATTCTCATTTTTAGGTCCTGGTGTTGGCGGTAGCACACATCCGGAAGCATTGACAAAGCTAATTGAGATGGAACTAAGAGCAAACCCTAAACAGATGCATCCCGTTGGTACTGGAAATTACGGGCCACATGAGGTTGACATGGGAGGTTTCAGGTACAGATAGATAGTAGATGGTGGTCTGAAAATACTCCCAGCTGTTTCTACTACTCCTTCAAGGGATTTTAGCATTTCCATGAAAGGAGAGATTTTATGCTTTAGGTTGATGTATTATACTTGATCTGGTTTATATAACATCTTGTTGATATTCATATAATCATATCTGCTTTCTGCATTGTGAAGAACCAAAGAAAAGGGGAAGAGACTGGCTACCATTATAATCATGCTTTTGCTGATACTATGTTCCAAAAGTTTTTTTTTAAATAATGTGCGGACCAATTGACATCACTAGCTTCTCTCCTTTTACGGCCTCAAGTGCATTTGCAACCCGAGATAAAAATGAGGATGGCTTGAACTGATACACTACCAATTTGGCTTGAGAGAAGTTCACGGGGTCTCATGTCCATTGCTTTGTTTTTGAAGGTTTATGAACAATTTTTTGGTTTGAAGTGGCCGGAGTTGATCTTTCAATCAACCATAAAAAGGTTTCAACTGTTTTTTTTCACCATTCACCCATGGAGTTTGATTCAAAGTTAATAGTATGATATTTTCATATAATGTATAGATTGTGCCAACAATGAGTTTTGAGTATTACTCTTGCGTTAAGATTGACTCTGGCTACTCCCAAAACGTTTACATCTTGAAATACTCTTTGTCGAAAACACAAGAAGTTGCTTTCAACAAATCATTAACAGACCCTAAACCGCACCTCACCATTTGAAACCCACAGAAGATAGAAGAGGAAAAAGAAGTTGCTTTCAACAAAAGAAAACACAAGAAGTTGCAAGCAGAGTCATTGCCAACTCAGAATTCTATTCTCCATTCACAAACAAACTCTCCTCATACATATAATCCTCAGAATTTCTGAGGAAAAGCACAAAGATACAGGGAAAAAAAAAGTGCATCGAACTTCTCAGAGTTTTAGTAGTTCCTTTAACCATGATGACAGGCTCATGAGACCAACTGCAACAGAAATATGTCATATACAGATTACTCTCCTCTAGTTCATTCGTCCCTCGTAGCAGGATCCATTCCAGTTGATGGGTTGTCGGCGAAATATTCTTGGTGTTTCATATTCACTCCGTACTGATAAAAATTTGATGTATCAATTCTCAATTCAAATCGTAATAACAAGTATAAGGAAAAAAACATGTCCAATTGAATGTGCTCATTGTGTATAAAAGACAGGATAACAGTGACCTGTATTTTTAAAAACGATAAGGACATTACAAGAATATTCAGTGCAACTGATGCTTTTGCATCTCCATATTACTCTCATGTAATAATTGATATTGCATACTTATCTAAGCCCGTCTAACTTTGGCAACATAACTGAGTGATGATATGAGAAATCGAGAACACATGATATCTAGCCTCCGCACTCGACAAAAAAAGGGTCATAGCAACGATACTTGATAGAGAAAACAAAGCACAAGCATGTGATGGGGATTTCATTTTTTAATCCGACACGGCTACAACAAACAGGTAATATAGACACCAGTATCAAAGCTAACATGTCACACTACAATACTATATGAGGTACCTGAGAATATAGATTCGCTATTAGAGACTTTCAAGTTTCAAAAATGGTATACTATTACGGATTAATGGAAACTTTCAAGATCGATGATGCAGTACAATAGATTCAACTAATAGATAATCTTGTTAGGTACTTTAGAGTGCCCACAAACTGCAAAACCATAGATGAGTGAGATGGTTACTTTCCTTCACGTAGAATTTCAATCATGAAAGTTGGGTACATTTGCAATATTCTAGTGAAACAAAATGATGAACCTTGCACCAAATGTAGGTGATTTACTAATTTATAAACGGGTTGAGAAAATTTTAATGTGCCTACCTCACGCAATGCCTTGGAGAGATCATCCATCGTCAAAGTTAGACGCTTGTCCTGTTAACAATAAGTAAACAGATTACATAAATCTCTTGTCTAGTGAAAACAGAAAAGCAAAATGATTACATTTGACCACACCTTTTGCTGTTTATCTCTCTTGTCCTTGACTACTGCAGTCTGCCTTGCCTTACAATGCCTAGATCAGAATGCATCAGCGAAAACATAATTAAGCCATGTTATGATGGTCTCAATCATAAATAAACGGTAAGAAGCCCCGTGATCATGAACAAATCTATGAGTTACTCGGGTGGTGGATCAGCCAACCCCAACTACTTAGACACTAAACACTTAAATAGAGTCCTACATCTAACTTAAGGAATCAGGAACTGAATTAGAAAGAGGTGAGAATCAGAAACATACTGTAGAGCATCACCGGCGACCTCAGAAATGAATTTCTGTGTGGCAACTGCGACCAGTCTTATCCTGTCAAGGAGAAAGTAGACGTAATGAATAAGCATCACAATTTCATTTTGAATAAGCATCTGAAGGACTTTGTGACCAAAAAAAGTGAGTCACATAATGGCTTCCGAGACGACTTCACTAAACAAGATATGATATTTCAATAATTATACCAGGTACTGAACACAAAAAATAGGCGTTAAGTGTAGAGAACTAAAACGGGTAGCCTAAGCTAACTAAACGAAAGGCAAATACAATGAAGTCCAGTAAAGATCAGTTTTTTAGTGAAACGTGCCATATAAACCAGTGAGTTGAAGCAGTGAAGCAATAGAAACTATACTATTAAAGATGGTGGTTTCTAACTTGGAGCAAAATCGTAGAAGTAAAAACGAGTAAAGGGGTAGTTCCCAAACTCATCAATTTTGAGTGGTTGTTTTCTAGGGTTTACAAATTTATCAAATGAGAACTCATATTTTGTTTCACTGTCTACAATAACATCATCATCATCAAACTCAAAAAAAAAAAAGAAAAGTTCATAACTTTGATAAGATAGGAGGTGGGTTTATTATACAGAGGTAACCCCAAACAAAAAAAACAAAGGAACCCCATTTTTGTGCAAGCATGTATTGAAACCCTAATTTGTGAAAAGATGCAAAATCGATCGAAAATTGATAAAAAGAAAAGAAAGATATGAGGTAGTGTGATTACACTTACAGTCGAACATCGGGACATTGGAAACCACTTTTGGCGACGTAATGTTCGACTAATTCATCTGGGATCTGCCAAAACAGAAACAACTTTTTATTGTTTTACCAAATAAATGATTCTGTAGAAAGAGAAAGAATTGAGAGAGAGAGAGAGAGAATTAGATACAGTAGGGGTATAATCCATAAGAGAAGCAAGGAAATCAGAAAGTCCCGCATCATCGTCGTGCCTCCCTTCACTCGTCGATTGATGATTATTATTATTATTATTCATCTTCTCTCTCTCTCTCTCTCTCTCTCTCTCTCTCTCTATCTCTCTCTATCTCTCTCTCTCTAAATAGTCTCAGTGATCAGCTGCAATAACGACGAACGGAAGGGCAAACAATCTAATAGTCTCAGTGATCAGCTGCAATAACGACGAACGGAAGGGCAAACAATTTCAGCTCCTCTTGTTATTACTTCTGCAGTTCTGCTTCTATATTTATTTAGGCCAACCAAGGGTATCCCTTTTAACAAAAAAAACCAAGGGTATCCCACTTTGTCCGTGCATATACTCTGCAATTGTCGGTGCATATATTCTGCAATACAGAAGTTCCAGATTCCATCCCATGAAAGTGCAAATCTCGGAATATTAAACTTCAGTATAAATAAAGTAGTTCACGTAGGCTTTAACTCATTTAATTCGTCAGACTATAGGTCATTTAATTCGTCGGGTTTTAGGGCCAGTAGTATTTGGGCAGTTATTGTGTTTATCACATCGTCGGCCTTGTAACGACTAACGTAAATCGTAGTCGATTTCTCAAAGAAAAAAAAACGTAGTTAGTAAGCTACAACTTAAATCATCTTAATATGTTTAGAATGTCTGTTAGTATTTCGGAAATGATATACAAAAATCAAAATATGGTATACTATAATTACATTTGGCGGAAAAAGGTAACTTTAGCTGCTTTTAGGTCTGGGTTACCGCTGGTTTCACGAGCAGCTTTCTTTGAGGGTAGGTATTAAGGGTTTTAGTCGTCCGAAATCTTCCTCTTCGGTTGAGTTTAGGCGAAGGGGAAAACAGAGAGATGATAATTATGGGGGTCAGAGATGAGAAGAAAGGAAGGCGAAGAAGTTACTTGGTTGTGTCAAGCATGGCCATGGCGTGGCAGCCCCACCCACCACTTAGCGGTTGATGTTGCTACTTGCAAGGCAGGACCTGCTTGAAAACTTCATCGAACCCCATGTTTGCCTCTCGCATGTGATGAAGAAGTTAAAAACGAAAAATGAAAAAAAATAAAAATAAAATGGAGATGCGGGGTATCGATCCCCGTACCTCTCGCATGCTAAGCGAGCGCTCTACCATCTGAGCTACATCCCCTATTGTTGAAAGTTTTAAGCTACATACATTGAGAGAGGAAGAGAGAAAGAGTCAATGTGGACAGAGTGGTTTTGTTACAAAATCTTTTTCACATAGAAGAATACTGAACCCTAAAAACAACAGCACAAAAAGTAAATCAAATGAAAAAACATGAACAAAAACATATGTATGCACTCACAAGCTTACTCTAATTCCCGCACAAAAATGAAAAAAAAATAACATCTCTTCAGTGGAGGAGTCATCTAGTAAGGATTGGCCCTATGTAGAAAACCCTCATCAAGAAGAAGCAAAACGAGAAAACCGAAAAAAAACTAAATTTAATCATCTAAATGCTATACTACCTCCACCCACTTCACAATGTTTACATGAACGATTCCGTATTCCTACATTATCGGAACAATCTTTCGCTTGAAACTACTCAGGGGAGTCAAGTGAGAAGATCAGTTTTCAGATGAACCTTCTTCTGAATGTTCTAGTTGTTGCTTGGTAAGAACGCATCAGAAGACCAACGCCAATTCCAATCCCAACACACATACCCAAACCAATTCCAACACCAACTCTAACACCAGAATTGAACCACGAGAGTTGTCCATCTTCATCGTAGTAACTATCTTGCGAGTCATAGAAATCATTTGAAAGTTTCCCCTCAAATTCATAATCATCAAATTCTATGTCTATTTCCTGTTGAATCTCCAATGGGATCAGAATTAGTTTCAAGACGAAAAATAGAAAGAACAAGAAAAGTATTGTAGGCTGGTTAATATATATATCAATAGTGTAAAGAAACTAAATACAGAAAATTACTAGTCATAGAAAGAAAACCGATATAAACCTCCTGGAAATGATTGGGTGAAACAGGCGACATTATACAACAGCAAGTACTATTCAATACAAAACTTCGATAAAAATCACCAATCATCCTTTGCGACTAACCTCTTATATACGTTCCAAAAGAAAGTTGTGAAAGCAAGGTACCGCTAATGTCAGTATGTCACACCATATATATTTCTATATACTAGTTTAATTTGAAGCAATTATACAGAATTTCATATTCAAATTCATTTTCTATAGAAAAGACACCCATCCCTATCACTTGGATCTTCAAAACATCCATTTATCGATCTTATTCAAATTTTGCAGATATGGTAATGGCTTATGGTGTCCTTGGTAATCGATATAACGAACCAAGACAAATAGGTTATTAATGGATTTCTTTTTTTTTTTGAGAATTCGACTACGATCTACGTTAGTCGTTATAAGGCATTGATGCATCATGGAGATGTAATAAGCCCGATAACAGCCTAATTTTAAACCGGGAATGAGGGAGGCCTAAAGCCCGACAACAAAGAGGCCTAAACCCGACAAATTATTACATTATTTATAGCCTAAAATTACATAGGATAAATCTTAATGATAACTGCTTCCACCGAGACTCGAATCACTCGATCCCACGACCTCATGGGCTTAAGAGGGGTGTCCAACCGTTACAAGAAAGGGTGGTGGACAGGTTCTTAATGGAATCGGTTTCCCACATTACTAAAAAAAAGTGAACAATTTTCATCTAAAATCATACCTGCAACTTCCTGTTTCCAAAGACACCATTCATGCCTTTTGGGAGTTTCTCAGTTTCTTCATCCTCAGGAATAGCATCAAGAACTCCATGTCTGGGTGATTTTCGTCTAGGGCTAACATGAATTGTCTTTGTAAGAATCAAAGGAACACCAGAACAACATCCTGCAACATAAACTTCAATCGAAGGCGATGAAATCCCAAGTTTAGGCTGAAAAAAAGCAGAAGAACCAGATGAAATTGCTGAACTTATATAACAATCCATACTCCACCCTTTCTTAGAATCATTCTCCAACTCTTGATGATTATCAAACCCTAAACTACCATTTCCCCATGGAAATCCCATCCGTTCTAAAGACCCATATAAGATTATATCTTCCTTCTCATAAACCTCAAACTCAATAGCTCCCATTACTCTCACACTATCCGTACTAACATAAGTAACTTCTGATGATTCTCTATCAATTCGATCTCGACGAAGATTAATCGAAACAGAATCAGAGGAAGGAATTCGAGACCCATTAATCTCAAGTGAAACCCCAATTTCACGTCGAAGATGACAAATTTTGAGGTGATCAGGTACGTCATCAATCACACATGGAGAAATTCTTATATAAAAAAGTCGAATTTCAAACGAACCTGAAGGAGATAAAAGAGACCCATTCATCAAACGGTAGTTGGGTTTTGAATTAAGGGTTATAATCTTTGGGTGAGAAGCTTCTTTTGATGAATTTTTCATGGGATTTTGGAATTCCATGGAAATGAGATGAAAAAGCTGAAAAGCTTGAATTGAAATTTAGAAGAGTGGGATTAGAGTTTAGTGTTATGGAATTCATATAAGTGAGTTTCTTTCTGTTCCTTCATTTTTCTCTCCCTCGAGAATTTTTCGAGGGTCTGAAAGAAAAAGAAAGTGATGAAGAGAAGGAGAAATCTGAAGAAGGAAAAATGAACATTAGCTTTCTAGTGCGAGAAGATAATGGTTTTCTAGAGAGAGAGAGAGACCAATTTTGGGGGTGTGGAAAGAGGAAATGGAGGCGAACCCAAAGGAAGAGGATCGTCACATATTCCACACGTGACTGAATAACGATTTGACCACCTTTACCAAAAGTTTTCCTTTCTTTTTGAGAAAACTTTACCAAAAGTTAAAGCAGAGGGATAAGTGGGGAGAAAAAAAATAAGGGTGAATTCCCCACATCAAATAACGAAAAGCATCTAAAGATTATGAAAGAAAAATCGAAAAAGAAATACAAGAGAGGGTATAAGCTATGATGGAGCATGATGCGCAAGAGAGGGTGGGCACTGTCATGCTCAAATCATGTTGCACTGCAAGTTGCCATCGACGAGACTCTAGAAGAGGGCGTTAAGGAGTGTCTTGTTCAAATACTATTGATGGGAGATGGAGTGTGGTAAGGGGTTAGTCACCCTTCCCTAGTGAAGTTTTAAAAATTGTGAGGGCAAGAAGTACTAAAGTAGATAATATCGGTAGCAATCCTGAAGACTGTCCCCTCGGACTTTTCAGATTTTATCATGTAAACTTCTTGGATTTCGCATGTACCCTTATCTACGTAGGGGTTATTTAATTCGGTGACTTGGTGCATGCGAGAGATGGTGGTGGTTGTCAATGGTCAGTTTGTTAAAGAATGAATAAGAGATAAAAAAAACAAGAGATGGACCACAAAAATTAATAATTGTACTTCAAGCTCTTTAACTAGGTTGTCGACCAGTTTCAACGAAAAGCATCTTGTCCACGCAACCATTTCCTCCATGGCCGTATCAATGACCAAAGAAAACTATCGAGGCATATATAGCTTTAGAACCTTACCACGCTTGAGTTGTGCGTGTATCCTCTTGAAACTTCAGAGAGAAGGGTGCCTTCAATGAGAGAAGGGAGCTCTCAGAAGGCCTCGACATTGTCAAAGATATATCTCCTTTAGTTATGGAGGTCTCAACATTCAAAAGTCCTGGACTCGCACTTATGCCCCAAGATCGAGCCATTTCTCTAAGCGACGTCGGACTAAGTGTATTTTTCCCGCAAGTGCCACTCGCAGGTGAGCTTCCTTACACGGATCTTCCCCCTCTCAATGTCAAACTAACAACAAAGTTTTCGAATCGGGAAAAACGTAACGAAGAAGACTGAGTAGGACAGTATATGCAAAAAAAAAAACTTCATTCCATTTCACTTAAAAAAGAAATACACAAATTGCAAGTGGTCATACAAACAAATATTACTGACCTGCAAATTTTTGTTTTGAGTGCTCAATGGAACACAGACTATCAAATAGGGCAAATACCAATACAAGATGCAGAATTTGAAACTGTTAGGATTCTTTTTGACCAGCTTCTAGTTGCTTTTGAACACTTTGATGGCTCCTTGGGAACATTAGATCATGGAATTGTCTCTCTACACTATACTCGGAAGTAGCCTGCATATATAGTTTTGTACGGAAACAAAGTTAAGTGATTTAGGAGTGGAACATTCTAAGAAAATAACCTACGTATTAGTGCACTTCCATCGTTTATGCATTAGGAAAACAATAACTTAAAAATAACAGATAATCAACAACATCATTTACATGGAACAATTCTTGAACTATTTTGATCATCATAAAGTAAAAAAAATTGTGAAACAACGAAACAAGAAGTATTTTGACATAAAAGAACTATTATGGGGAAGTTTATTTTTGATATACTACCTATATCGTGAGAGATTTAGAGAAAATAGACATAGAGAGAAGTAGCAGGAGACAGTTATGGGCTATTGACATAGTCGATTCTTGATTTCAAGATAAAATTTGAGAACCTGATTTATCCATTATGAATCCAAAGGCTACCCACAAAAAGAACCTTGTGTTTTATTACTAGGATTTCTCAGAACTAGTGTAATCCGGATTGACATTGCTGAATTTGGTATTTTTATTGACAGAGAGGCATTCCAGCATGCCCTCTGTCAAAGCATACAAATGCCCTCAGAATGCATAACTTCTGTATAAATCCAGTTTTGTCTCGTAAGCGATACAAGTCTTAGTCATGATGCCATGACGGAATCGTCCGACCAGTTGTTTGCAAATTTCTCTCTTACACTGATACCACATATCATTCGGACATGCATCTACAATCCCAGATTCACCTTAAGAGCTAGTGGTAGTGGAAAGGCTTAAGATATATGAAAAAGATATTTAGGAATTTTTGGGAAAAATCTACACCTAAGGAGCATGCAGCATTTCCTTGTGATGTGGGCAGAAGTTATTGTATACTGTCTTATTGGAGAGAACTCACTTAAAAAACAAACAATAAAATAGAAGTGGTAAGGGGACAACATTGGGTTTATGACATACCCTTGTATTAAATGCAAACCGCAAGGTCTGGACTTGTGTTCCTGAGCAAACTCTCAAGTCGAAACCAAGGCTATCTACTCCTATGACGACGGCCTCCTGTAATATGCCAGTAAAATATTAGATACCAAAAGATGCTAATTTATTACATATAAACATGCACTTTGGGTTTTCAGGAAATGCAATACGAAATACACTACAATGCCTGTTATTCCTCACCATTATTTCGACCATTAGTACATAAAATATAAGCTACTTGACAGCAGTGAAATGACTACCTCCACTTGAATACCCTTTACTCTCCAACAGAGAGACTTAAGGGCTTGTGTGGTGTTCTCTCCTCCAGCTTTTAAACGGGACATAATCTTTGCTGCCGAATGAGCAATTGCATCTGGTTTAGCTCTCTGAAAATCTTTTAATTCCACGAGAGTCTGTTAAGAAGTAGAAACAAAAAAGAATGACTCAGAAGGCTTTTTACTACACGTTGTAAGCTATCATTCGTGAAGGCTAGCAGACATAAATTTGACTTGTGAAGAGTATGCAACAAAATCTGCAGTGTAAAATGTGGTCCTTACTTGCATATTTCTCATTCGAACATTGAAGATATGACAATATAAAAGGAAAGGTCGACAGAAGCAATCAGCTAAATTACGAAAGCACTAACAAAGCTTAGAACATGCCTGATTTCCATGTGCAGAAACCAGTTGAATCTTAGCCATCTCTAGCATGTAGAATGAAGTCCCGGTTTGCAAGTTTTCAGATTTGCTCGATTGATCTTCTGGGACTGAACCACCTTCAGGAGAGCTCAGGGAACTGGATTCATGATCCTGACCGTTAATCTCAATGTATTTTGTATCACCTTCCACTGTCCCTGCCTGATTTGTTTTTATGTCATTGGCTTGATTGTCTGATACTGGTTTCCTCCTTACAGATTTATCATCGAAGAAAGCAGGTCGTAGAAGGCCTTGGATAGCAAGACCAGCTGAAGGTTGATCCATCCAATCCATAGGAATATCTGAGGCAACCTGAATATAAGTAGAGATAAAATCAATAATGTTAGCACGAAGCAGCAAATATAAACCACAGATTAATCTATCAAATACATATTTGATTATCGGTATTCTATCCTCACCACTAGTACATGAATCAATAATTTCCCTCTCTTCGATTTCATCAGAGATTTTAATTTGGTTACGAGTGGAAAGTCATGCATCGCTCACGTGTGCTTATAGACTTATAGTCCCGACAATTGTATTTCACTAATCGATACTCGATAATGGTGTTCATGATCTACATGGCTACGTATAACAATTACTATAATTTCATCAGAAACGTTAATTTAGTTGCAAGTGGCAACTCATTCATCGTTCACACGTTATTAGAGACTTGTAGTCTCGACAGATGTATTTCACTAATTGATACTCGATTGTGGTGTTCATGACCAACATGGCTACATATAACTGGTTTAGTAGCTTAAATTTCCACTTTCTTGTATGAAAGATAAGACAAGTAAAATAGGGTATAGTGAGATCAAAATGCACCGATGGAGTTCGCATAATGATCCAAGAACATTGCAACCTTTGACCTATTTACCTCAGACATTTTTTTAGCGAAGTATAATGGATGAGAAGAACGCATTGTTTCCAATTTCGCCCAATCCCCAAGTGATTCATCAGAATCAGTCTCTTCCTCGTCATCATCCTCTTCGAGAATTGAAACCCAATCCTGTAAAGAAGTATTTATTGTAAGAACAAGGATACCAAAAAACTTCTCCTATTTTAGGATCCTTCATAAAGACACATGAAATTGATTCCCCAAAAGGGTATACATCATCATAGTCATCTCCGTCATTTCCTTCACCCCCTTCATCATCTTCATCGTCCTCACTATCTTCATCATCAATTTCTTCGAGGCCAAAATCAATTTCAGATGGTCCGAGCTCCAGCTCGCTAAGCATTTCTTTGGTATCCAGACCTATAATTACTTGCTGCAATATATATAGAGAGATGTCAAAATTATACACTAACAAAATCACTAGCAAGAATGAGAAGACTATAAATTGCAGGTAGGATCTATAAGCTGGTACCACGTAGTTATTCTCGGAAGTAAGAGTTTTCAGAATGTCTTCATCCTCGTTCACTTCAAAGTAAATATCTGAAAAAGGTATTATTCTCAACATAAGAAACCACACACAAAGATCATAAAGCATCATTCAATCAACTTACTTCCATGTTCATCTGTTAAATAAGGTAAATCTGGCCAGAAAATGTTCTCGTGGACTTGATCATCGATCAATCCTGAAAACATAAGTGTTGCTTTGCTGTTTACCTACACAGGAAATTAAAAAAACTTCTCATTTATGTTTTAAAACACAATAATACCTCATTGTCTCTTAAACTCAGATTCAGTAATAGAATACCAATACTATCTGAATGTTGTCAGTAGTGATAGATGAACTATAGAAAGCAAATATTGTTAGACCTTCGTAATTATGTGATATACTTCGCATTGCATTGATTTTCTTTTTTCCTAAAAATTTCACACTTTAACAGCAAGGGATTATTTAAGACGATAACTGAACATGAAATCCAAACAAATCACGTGTCCAAGTTTTCGTTGAAGAGTGCCTTGATTATGGGGCGATATCAGGTCAACATTATCGTCCGGTCCATTTACGTTATGTTTCCCCTAGTCCTATAAAGCGCGAAAATCAATGTAAAGGAGGTAATTCTGTTTCTCCTTCGTGAAAGATAGTGGTGCCGCAAAGTGCTAGGTTTAGTGGGTTATATATTCAGAAGCTCTTGAGATATCTCTGTAACATTGTTCTTCATACATAGTGAAATCATTGTGCCATTGTTCACCGTGGAGTAGGTCTGACAACCGAACTACGTAATCCCTTGTGTGGGTATGTTTTCTTTGTCTAGTTTACTAGTACTTGGTTATAACAATTTACTGATAAAAAAGTTAGAGCAAATACTTGTTCATAAGTAACTATAGTTTAAAGAAGTGAATTTTCACTTAAACCACTAGATAAAATGATGAAAAATTGAGTCTTTAATTAGTACCTCGATTAAAGTTCGACTAATTTCAGCAGCAGTAAGTGTGGCATCTTCATTAGATATAGAAGCTTCACCAATTTCCTCAAAAGGATGATAATTTGGTTCTCCATTCCATCCAACTGATGAACTCGAATTATCAGCTACAGCTTTAATCCTCTTCTTATTCAGGTTCGTTTTCGAACATCTATAATTAGGAACTCCATTCCTGTTCGAATGTCGATCATCATCCAGTAATTAAATCAGTTTTTTTTTAACTGGAAATTGAAGTTAGGTCTTGAAATCATCAATAACATAAATAATGTACCAAGAAATATCAAGATTTCCAGCTTGAGATAATCGGCGTGTGTTAGTATAGTGAGAATTTGATGTTTCGTCGGAATTCCACCATGCTCGATATCCTGCATTTTCAGTACAAGTAATCAGCTTTAAGTGTTTGAGAGAGAGAGAGGGAGATGGAGATAGAGGAGGAGAAGCAACCAACGCCGGTAGTGGTGGTGGTGGAGCGGAATCTGACGGCGAAGGATGATTCGATTATCATCGTCGTCGTCGTCAAAGAGGTATTTTTCCCGTTGCTTTGTTCATTTTGTTCTGAAAAAGAGTATATCGGATGAGAGGCAGGGAAAGTCTCATCCAAACCAGATGCGTGAATTGCACTACACTTCTGAGTTCTGTCTGTCACAGTGTTTAATTGGAACCGTTTTTTCGGTTTCTTTTTTTTTTTCTTGTTGAAATTTTGGGTTTCTTGTTAGGGCCTTGGGCCCTTGGGGGGCCATGCTTTTGGGGAATAGAGGTTATTAATTTAAGCCGTTGTTATGGGTAATATTGTTTTGGTCGAGGGATATACAAGACTTTGGATAGGAAAAATCTGATGAACCAAGTCTTCTGATGGATGTTCAACAAAAAAAAAAAAAGTCTTCTGATGGATGTTCAACAAAAAAAAAAAAAGTCTTCTGATGGTGGTGGTCCATGAGTCGTAGTCGTGGTCGGAAGTTGTAATGGAAGGAGGAGGAGGAGAAGAAAAAATAATTTTCTCTTGTGAAAGGTCATCATCAATGGTTAGACTTATATTTCTGATTTTTCCATCTAAATATTGAATTTTCCGCAATTGAAACATTATTCCTCTTAAGAGCAAATCCAACCTTTGTGTCCAATTGGCTTCTCTTTGGACGGAACTTAGGCTCATTTTCGGTTGGAATATGATAAAATTGGACCGTTGGGGCTCATCTGACGGTCCAATTTTGGGATGGTTCCTAGGAAACCAACCAACCCACTCACGCGACACACCTCTTTCTCTCTTATTTTCTCTCCCATTTAAAATGAGTTAAATGAAGTTGTTGACATAAACTCCAGAAATCCCTGGAGGTCCCAGGTTCGAATCCCAGAGAAGAGAAGATGGAATCTTTAGTTATTTGAATTGGGATTATTAGGGTGTAAATAATGTTGTTGGGCCTTAGGCCATGTCTTGTTGGGCTATAGGCCCGGTTCTGTTAGTGTTTGAGTGGGCGGTTATCGAACTTATCACATCTATGATGTATCAAGTGCCAAATGTAACGACATACGTAGATCGTAGTCGACTTCCAAAAAAAAAGAAATGAAGTTGTTGAGAAAGCAATAATAGTCATTCACTAAATCTTCCCCATTAAAAACCTTCTTATCTTTCAACAAATAAAGAGAAAACCTTTTGACGGTTGAACTCCTCTAGCTATAGCTGGAATATATCCAAATACAAACTATCCATTCAAAGAAAATGCAAACAGGTCCTTTCTTTATATGATATGCTTCAAAAAATGAGTTAATCCTCTCGGAAAAAAAATGTTCTCCTGCTTAAATGTGTCATCTTCTTCAATGTCAAAAACAAAAACAGTATAAAATTAAGTTTAACTAATTTTGAACTATCTTATGTTATGGTTGGGGAGCTAGCTCAAGGTAGAACTAGAATGGCAAAACCAAATCTCTCTCCTGAACAGAAAGAAAATTCTAGGGTTTTACTCTTCATCAGAGCCTGATTCTTCAGAACTTGTACCACTGTTCTTCTCAGCTGCAACGCCATTCCCCACAGCTCCTTTTCCTTTTGTGTCCTTCTCGTCTTCGTCATCTTCACTATACTCACTTTCATAATCATCATACTCCTCTTCCTCATCCTCTTCTTCCTCCTCGATTCCATCTTCCATAGTTGGAACTTCATCCGCAACTGATCCTCTAGTCCCAGCTCGACTCCGTTTCAGAACTTTTAGTTTCAAACTTGTCTTTTTGTCACAGCCAATCCATGAATCACATAAACAAAATGAAGTAAGATTGTAGTTTCCTTCAGCGGGTGCCTGGAATTTGCCCATTATCAATCTTGATCCTTTTTTAACCTTATCAATAGCTTCTCTAACTGCAGTACTTATTTCTTTCACAGTTGCTCCTGAACCCTCTTTTATTTCTTGAATTGCTTTTGAGGTAGCTGTAATGGCTGCTGCTTCATCCATGAAACTGACCTTTTGGGACATCCATACGTCGTTCGAGACTGAATCTGCGAGCAGTAACCAGAAGTTTTCTTCCCTGTGAAATGGAAAGTAAGGAGCATGGGGAAGGGCACCGATAAGGTTGTTTTTTCGACTAAGTGTCACCCATGCTTGCATTGTGACGATATCACCTTCTTGAATACCTTCTTCACCTTCTGTTTCAATGGTGATTTCGATTGTTATGGAGGGCATCATTTCAAGGACTACTTCTATGTCTTGTACTTCAGTAGCAGAGAATCCAGCAGTTTGAGTTAGTAGGTCGGCACGTTCCACTTCGGTCATGTCCCGTAGATCTTGGAATGATCGCACCTTCTGCAGAAATAAAACCAAAATACGACGGTGAGTTGGCTCTAAAAATAAGAGCTGGTTGCAGCCACAAACTCAACAAGGGGAAAAATGTGACTTCACTAAATTGTGTCTACTTAAATGAAGATTGAAGAGATAGTCTTCTGCCTACGTACCTTACGTGCAATCTTCTTGACAATGGCCTCACTGAAGTGTGGTAATTGCAGAAAAGGAGCATTGCCCTCATTAGACGCCCCTACTGCTTTTCTTGCACTGAGGGGAACAGCCTGCATTATGAAACAGACTAAACATTCAGCAATCCTGAGGAATATACTGACGGAGTAACAAGATAATATCTAACATATTGAGAAGCTGAAGTGGAGAAGTAACTACGAGATTATACAGATCGAGGTGAACACATTGGCGGAAGCTTCGACAAGGTGTAGGAGCTCATATGTGACCTACTTATTCGCATCACTATTTGTTCTTTTAACAGTATTGAGAATCACGATTTTCAACATGAAAGAAGGATAAGAATGATAAAAGCGAGACGATTTTTGCAAAATAGTCAGTTATAACCCAGTAGTGAAATTTTCAAGTAAGATGCTTGCGAGATACTTCTGTTGTTGGCAAAAGTGTTAATTCACGCATAAGGGCAAAGGAACTACAGAAATAAAGTGACTACCTGCTGGAAATAATTATTGTCTAAATACACAAGAAAGTCAGCTATAAGTAATTGCTTAGCACTACCTGAATGATACTCTGAGAAAGCTCGACGACACCAATCGCAGGCCTTAACCATCCATGCCCCTGATTATTGCGTGGTATGATTGCCATCTGCATGCAAAAAGGGAAGTACTCCAATGAGTGTGAGAGAGGACGGGGAGAGGAGCAGACGGGAATAATCACAACAGCTCATCATATCTTATCACCACGTAAACCCTATGAAGGGGGTGAAGCACCAAAAAGTTGTAACAGTACCTTCATCAGTTCTTCAAGGAGGCGAGGTGACATTTCGATCACACGCTTGAAATCTCCTTGCAAAGCTGATGGTAAATCAGCTGATTCACGCGTAAGCTGAGCCTGGATCAACAACTCTGTCTGAATACAGGAAATCATGAGAGTGAGAATGTGAACCACGGTTTTTGTCAGAAAACATAAGAAGCCCAGGACCTATAAACACATAGACGGAGAAGAAAAACTACCTTAACTAGCGAAGGATGCTGCTTCCAAAACTTTGCTTGTTCCTGCTTGATGTTCTTAAGGTCCAAGTTCAACTCACTCCTAACTAACATAAAGAGTTTCTGAAGAGGTTCCCCATCACTCCTACGAACTGGAATTTCCATGAATTCAGCAGCTTTAATAAAAACATCCACAACTTTGCTGCATCATTAAGGCACCATTAGTATGGAACAATAGAAATCCATGATAGGAAGTGCATAAGTCCTATGTGGAGAAAATAAGCGTACCTTGGGGCTAAGGACGGTTTCATGAAATAATAATATGTGGATAAAGTTTGATGCATAACATAGTTTCCGGTATATTTTGATGACCTTGAGAGATATATAACAGCCATAATCAGAGGCAAAAGAATACAAACTCCAACAATCCCAAGTAAAAGAACTCCACCAGATGCTCCATCTATATTAAGTAAGAATTGTGGAAGAGCTATTCCCATTTGTAGCCCCTGGATACAAGAGATTAACATGATAATCCAATTAATTTTCCTTCTATGTAACAAAAATTAGTCATTATAAATTCGATCTCTTCATCAAATAATAAATTGGAGCTATGGAATGCCTTTTCGCTTCTTAAGATAGTCGTGTTTACCTGTCTCCCATCCGGGTGACCATATTTTTCAAAATTCTCACGGGATATTGGATCTGTCAGAGCTTGATAAGCTTTTGATATGAACTCTATAAAATATTTGTGGGCCTCTGAAACCAGAAAAACAATTATTTGTAAGCATAGCTAAACATATCATTCTTAACAAACATTAGGTTTTGCAGAAGTCTAATAAACAACATAAAATGAAGACAAAGAACAACTTCTACCTGGATCAGGATTTTTATCAGGATGGTATTGGATGGAGAGTCTTCTATATGCCTTCTTTATCTCTGAATCTGAAGCTCCAAAATTTAACCCAAGAATGCTGAAGGGTTCAAATGGTTGACTCTGAGTTAACAGAACAAGTGATCAGTAAGAGGCAGTAGACACTGAGGCAGAACTAAAAAGTAGGAACCAAAATTGCTTTAACTTTTCTGCTCTAAAAAGACGTATCAACAAATTCACTTTCTCAATAAGATATTGTAACAGGACCTCATAAACAGGACCCAGATGTGGATATTCAATAATAAACAGTACAAGCGGGCAAATATTAGAGGAACCAATGAAGATTTTCATAGAGAAAAGAAGAAATTTTCAGGAAAAAAGAAGAAAAAAGTCAAATTGACAAACTAATAAGCATATATAAGACAAACTTGATACTTAAACATCATTCTTGAGACTGTAAATATATTTGAATTTCATCGAGACAGAAAATAACATTTACAGGAATTTTATAGCAGGAACACTAAAACTAAATTGCTGGTCTCCCTTGTCATATTAATTTCAGTTAGCTATAACATCATCATCAGCATAGCCTCCCCACCATCACACCAGCCACAACAATCATACATATGTATTATTTGCTTACAATAGTATAATTTGACCATGAAACCAAGAATATAGCCTATTTGATCTCCATTCTAATCCATTAACCATTGAATTTTGACAAGGACAAGAATATAAAGTAATGAAATCCATATTACCTCCTCGCTTATATGTTTGACATAATAAACCAGGAATCCTATAATGACCCAAAGCAGCACAAGTGTAAGATTGCTGCATGTCGAAAAATTAGAGATCTGCAAAAGAGTACAAGAAGAAGAATTTAGTATTAGACAATTGCAAACCTCTTAATTTAAACAGAAAATGTTGAAAGGATACATTGAAAAACTCACCCGTTTAAAAATTGATTTCCGATATTTTCCTGAGCGAGAGCACACAGCACACTGACAGTGAATTGGTTTTGTCTTTCTAGAGACAGACCGACATAATTTGACTATGGTGTATGGTATTAATGGTATTGCCATTATAGTCAAAATGAAGATAGGAAACAATGAGCTATTCTCTTCTGACGCAGCCATAGCTATCCTCCTTTATGCGGACCAGTTATTACTTATTATTCCTGCAGATAGCATCCTAGTTAGAAAACTAAGAATGTGAAATAAAAAAATCCAATGTTTCATTCACGTAAAATATCATCTAAAAGCAGACAAATGAAGGAAATCAACATTCTCTCAAGCCAACAATCCTTGATTTTCAGTTAATTAAATCCTTTCTTAGTTGTAAGTCGAATATGTTCATAATTTCAGCAACCCGAAATATAAACACCAAATAAAAAAACAATCAAAAGCTAAATCAACCCTTACATAGCTAAAAAAAAGGGTGACAAAAGAGATTAATGTATCATTGCTCAAACTAAAACTTGGGAACCAATTTCCAAACATCATGTCAAATTTCAAAAAACCAAATTTTTTCATGATAACTTAATAGCATCTCTGGAATTCAACCAATTAGACTAGATCTATCAAAATTGATGTTTACCTGAATTCTACCTCCACTTTATATCTATTTTGAAGTCTGAAAAAAAGAGACCTAGATCGTATTACATTTACATACCAAATCTTAAGTGTATTATGTAACATAAAATTAAAACCCAGTAACTTGGTAACTGCTGCTCGAAACCCTATTAACTCCAACCTTCAAAATCGAGAAGATACTAAACCCGATTCACAACAGAGAAATTCTTATACGTGAAAAAAAACTAAGGGAACATCAGAATTCAATAATAAACCCTAGAATGAATAATCAAAAGAGAATATAACAAAATCAATTGCTCAGATCCAGACCAATAAATTTAATAAACCCCAAAATCACTATCAACATCAAACAATAAACCTCCGTATTGTAAGTAGCTAGAATCGAGATAGGATAAACTCACTTTCAAGATTGAAATTAAGATCTGGAGTCGTTTTCTTCTCTCTCAATTCACCTCTCCATTTGACGGCTGGACTAGTTGAGAGAAGATCTTCTAATTCTAGAGAGAGAAGACAGATTCAATCTTTATTTTACAAAATTGAGACTTCAGTGATATCCTTTTCGTACCAACCACACTTACCGCGTCCTTGACCGAGATGACATGTTTTAACATTTATAGGGCATCCAGTTTTGGTTGGGGCCACATAAACATATTTGTTTTTGGCGAAAGCTTTGCAAAAAGAGAAAAGAAATTTGGAGTACAAAGTTGTAAAGAGAAATTTATGAGTTTTGTAAAAGCAATAAAACTCTCTCCTCATGTCCGATTACCAATTCCAGCACCACAACATCCACCTAAAACCACCACCACCATTTCTCTTTCTTCATCCCGCCTCCTTCCCAACAGTCTATATTTTCTCCTCCATTTCTTTCTTTATCTGTTTTGGAGAAAGAGGTGTCATAAATTCTCTCTAAAATCAATGTGCACTAGTTTAGGAGGGAGAAAGAGATGTAAAGGAAAGATAAATGGAGGTAGTGGGAAGAGGGCTGGAGAAATACGAGAAAAACAGTGGTCAGGGGAGGAGAAAAGAGGAAAATCGGAGAAAAGATGCATGAAAAGGTCTTGACAATGTAGATTGTCGACAACTTTTACCGCGCGGGAGAAGAAATAGTTGTGGGAGGCTTGGGAGAAGAAATGGTGGTGGGAGGTTTTGGGAAAAACAAAAAGGAAACAAAAGAACTGCCTATAATTTTTTATCTAAAATTTTGTACTCTAATTTTTTTTTCCTCTGTTCTCCAGAGCGGTAACTTTTGTTCTTTTACTCTTAGTCATCATCTTTACTACCACAACGTTAGAGCACACCAGTCACAATCCCCCATCATCTCTCTTTCTCTCTCCTTCTCCTTCGCTCTCTCTCTCTCTCTCTCTTTATTTCAATAGTGACAAGGACCTTGAACCCTGACTATAAAATAGAGAGAGAGAGGGAGGATGACTAAACTAAAGGAGGAACGGAAGAGAAACTAGCGGTGGTGGTGGTCGGATGGGGTCGTAGGCAGAGGTGGTTATGGTGAGAGTTTAGGGGTAAAAAATAAACATGTTTTGTAGACTCCTAGTCTAATTTTTTCAACCTAAATGGACCCAAAGTGTGCATACCCCAAGCCAAAACTGGATCCCCAAAGAATCCACCATTTATAAAGTGGATCTGACTGAGGGTATAATGAATCAAGTACACACGGCAAGGACAACCTTATTGGGCCGTCGGATCTATCATCATCTCTTGTTGAATACACCCTAACCGGAGTCTCTCTCTTCTCTCTCTCTCTCTAGATCGATCGAAACAAAGAACAAACCAGAGAAACAATAGTTAAAAACAAGAAGCTTCAATACTTATCTCGCACATTTTAGATCTAACAAAGAGGTACACGGTTTATTCTCTCTGTTTCCCCTTCGTTTCTTTTACATTTTTTTTTTTACAAAGTTGAGCAGGGTGAAACTTGAAAGTGAAAAAATATCTTAATTTTTTGTTAATTTGTTGATTTTAACTTGTTTTCGAGGAATTTGAGTAGAACCCTAATCAGGTATTTGATAAAGATGCATTTTTTTACTGCTGAATTAGAAGAATTATAGAGTACCACCTTCTTAATTGAGTTTGTCATTGTATTCAAACTTTAATTTATAAATTTGGGATTAATTTTTTTTTACTTTTTCAGAAGCAATTTGATTTCCTGCAACTTTAACAATTTCTGGGTAATTTTAGGAAAGTTATCTACTTGGGTAGTTTAAGCATAAATCAACCTTGTATGAATTGAATTCCCTAATTTAGATATCCTTGAATTATAGATGAAAGAGAGTGGAGGTGGAAATAGAGGTAATAGAACTGCGAATTCTTCATCTGTTAGCTCACTTCCACTTATTTTGGACATCGATGACTTCAAGGTAAAGATTCCAACTTGTAACTTCACTAGTTAGAACCTTTTCTTAATTGGATAGGAGATTAGGGATTACTTGCTTTATTTGGTTACAGGGTGATTTCTCCTTTGATGCATTATTTGGGAACTTGGTAAATGAGCTTCTTCCATCTTTTCAAGAAGAAGATACAGTTGCATCTGAAGGTGTTGGTGGAAATGATGGTTTACCCAATGGACATTCACGGGCTCCATCCGATGCGATGAGAGCAGCACAAGGGATTGTAAGTCCATTATTTCCGGAAGTTGATGCTCTCTCATCTTTGTTCAAGGATTCTTGCAAGGAGTTGATTGATCTTCGGCAACAGGTACATGGTTGTGAGTTGGCTGTTGAGTTGTCTCTACGCTCATATTTTCGATTTTCCCACGTTTTAACCATTTTGTGCAATTTCTGGTTGAAGGTTGATGCTAAGCTATCAAATTTGAAGAAGGAGGTTTCTGTCCAGGACTCTAAGCATCGGAAGACACTCTCTGAGGTTAGTGGTGTAAAAATCCAAATTGAAATTCTGCAATTTTTTCTTTTTGAAAATTGGAATCAATATATTCTAAGGAAATCTATGTTAGCCCCTCACTTGTCGTATGGATTCAGATATAAGAATCTAGGAGTAAAAACCTCAGATAGCCCAAAAAAATTCTACCTTGTTCAAAATTTTCCAAATTATTGTCTTGGGAAACCGCCCTATAGTAGTATATTACGATACCAAAATACATTATATATCTACTCCCAATATGGTATGTAGGTATCCATGCTTAAAGGTGAGAGTACCAGGTGTGCATGCAACAAAAAAGTGAAAGTCCTCATTGAAGGATTTGGGTGTCATAATTTCTAGCTTACCCACTCGCTGGACCTGGTTTTTGGTGACAAAATTTGAGCCCGACCTGAGTTTTACTGGGGTTGAGTCCACTTCTGATTTTTTCTTTTTCTGCCCTTACATATCCTAAAAAGCATGAAAAAAAACAAAGAAAAGAGAGGAAGCTATAAATTTTAGTATACGAAACTAGGCCTGCATTATGTGGTGTTACAAAAACTGCTTAACCGTACTAAAATTGCTTAACCGAACTGTTAACCTCTTTTTAAATAGTCAGACCCGAAGTCCCCATATTTTGAGAATTTAACCTCATTAGATGTTATATTGCTATTGCAATGTCTGTATCTTTTAGCTAGAGAAAGGAGTAGATGGGCTATTTGATAGCTTTGCTAGGCTGGATTCGCGTATCTCTAGTGTTGGACAAACTGCTGCAAAGATTGGAGATCATCTGCAGGTAAAGTGATAGGAATATGGTCTTCAATTTTTTAACAAAAGATATTCTTATATGTTTCATATTATTTTGTATTTATCTACAATTTTTCCTTGTTGTCAGAGTGCAGATTCTCAGAGAGAAACTGCTAGCCAGACAATAGAGCTCATAAAGGTTGTACAAACGCTCTAAATTTAGAAACACCCTCCTTGCCTTCCTGATTTAAGGTTTTTGATGTCACGTTGGTTATTGCTTTAACGCCAAGTTGATATAATTCCCGCAGTACCTGATGGAGTTCAATAGCAGCCCAGGAGACCTACTTGAACTCTCTCCTCTGTTTTCTGATGATAGTCGTGTCGCTGAGGCTGCTTCAGTTGCACAAAAATTGCGTAAGCTACTTATTTCCATGTACAACTTTGGTTTTGTCATTTATGCACTGTCTAACAATTTTCTGATAAAAGCTTGGTTCGGCAGTGCTTAACCGTCAGAAGATTTTTAATTTTTCCCTGTTCCGAATAAGTGTTTTAAAGCATTAGATCGTGTTGTACGTGTCCAAGAAGCTCTGACACCGACGGTCTTAATCTTGTCTCGGAAAGGAAGGTTTCTGGATTTATAGTAGAGCCAGAATTTGCCACGTTCCTTTCTTTTTGTCTAAATTGACTTTTTGTCTGTTTACTCAACATATATAATTTTTTTGGCGAAAAATCTCCAGGAGAGAGGACATCTCTTACTTTCATATTTATTATATGTTCTCGTTGTTTAATCCAGTAAGGGTCATTGTTATCGAGTGAAGTTCAGAGCAAAGGAAAAGATAATAAACTTTGAAATATTTGAAAGTCCTCACTCCTTCCACCACTAAAACAGTAAAACATTCATGAAATCTGTACTTCTCTCTGAAGGCATAAGAAAAACAGATACAGATTTATGTCAAAGTTTTAGTAAATTGTTTTGCATGCTTCAGACCCAAATGCATTTTAGTGAAGCAGTGGCACCTAGCAGTGTCATGGCATAATCGCCCTACACCATCGATATTGCTGTCACAAAAAGCTTGTACTCAAAATTTTCATTTCAGGGGCCTTTGCCGAGGAAGATATTGGAAGACATGGAATAACTGCGCCCTCAGTTATGGGAAACGCAACCGCAAGCAGAGGTCTAGAAGTTGCAGTTGCAAACCTTCAAGACTATTGTAATGGTGGGTTGATGCGTCTCTTGTTATTCTTTTTTGTCTGCCTCTGTAAACAGTGTTAATTATTCATTATTGTTTCTATCTTTTGATTAGAACTCGAGAACAGGTTGCTATCTCGGTTTGATGCAGCGTCTCAGAGGCGAGAATTATCAACAATGGCAGAATGTGCTAAAATTTTGTCTCAGGTAAATGTAAAATATAATTAGTTGAATTGCCGATTTATTTTCTTTTATTCTATATTCTTTTAGTTTCACACACATCAGGAACTCAGTTAATAATTAAACCACTCATTCAGAACATCTCTTCTGCACGAGGTCTGTCAGCTCAGCGAAATTTTAGAATGTAAGGTGTATCATGAATTTTGAGCTATTGCCTTTTGACCCCAGTGTCGACTATAAAGAACCTTTTCTTATATGTTTTTCTGTAAGTAGAGAATTATTATTTTGTTGAAGAAAATGAGAGAAAATCTAAACATAAATTAAGAAGCAACTTTTTGACGGAGGAATTGAGGCCAAAATTGAGAAGGGAGGAGGCTTGCAATGGCTTAAGTCAGTGGCGAGGCTGGAAGGGTAGTGATGTAGCATGACCGGCAAAGAGAAAATTGTTTCTTTGAAGGGGTCCAATACCACTTGTCTCTCAACTCCAAGTGCAACGAGCTTCAAGAATTGATCATGGGGTCGAATAAGCAGGAATCAAGATTGATAGGAAGCAAGCAACTGATTGATTGCGCATTAGAGACTGAGAAGGAAAAGGAAAGCAAGCAAGCAACAAAGGATGCCATTAAGCAAGAGAAAGCATGCCTGAGCTAACCTTTCTTCTTTTGTGTTATTTTCTTTGTATGAAACTCGGTGCGATTGACCTTTTTCAAGGATTTTTTTTTGAAAATGAGTTTATATTTAGGGAGTAGGGGCCTATCCTTTGCATTCTTTCAGTGTGGCTGGTGTTGATTTCCCAAAGAAAAGATCAAGAATGAGTAACACAAGACTGAAGTAACCATACCCTCAAGTCACTAGACAAATCCTTCTATTGCTTACATGCCTCCATCACAATTCTGGAACCTCTGGCTGTTTTATTTTAGTTTATTATACTTTTTGTGCTGGATAGATGGTGAAATTTTTTTCTGAGACCCTTATACTTATAAATTGTTATTTTCTTATAAGTAGTACTCGTATGTAGGGATCTCTAAGAATGAATGCTGGAGATATTGAATGAAGATTGTCAATTAGCTATTTGTTTCTTAACAATTCTTTTGAAATTCAGTTTAACAGGGGTACGAGTGCCATGCAACATTACGTCAGAACTCGCCCAATGTTTATGGACGTGGAAGTAATGACTGCAGATACCATGTTGGTCCTCGGTGAAGAGGGTTCACCACTCAATCCTAGCAATGTTTCACGGGGACTATCTTCTGTGTACAAAGAAATCACAGGTTTGGAGGATCTCTATGTTGATCATAAGCAATGGGGTCAGGATCATATTGATAGATCCGGGATATTTTGCTTGCAGATACTGTAAGGAAAGAAGCCGCAACAATAATGGCTGTCTTCCCTTCTCCAAACGATGTCATGGCAATCCTCGTGCAGGTTTGTCATCCTCCTCCTCTTTTTCTCTCTCATACATACATATATATGTACGTAAGAGCACACACACACACACCACAAAATAAACACATACACACACACACACACACACACACTATATCTACCGTGTTGTCATGTCAATGCACCAAAAAGTTCAGTTTCAATTGTATTTTATTTATTGAGTTGACAGAAGATTGCTTTGTACACAGCGAGTTTTGGAGGAGCGTGTAACGGCATTGCTAGACAAGCTTTTAGTTAAGCCATCTCTTGTAAACTTACCCCCCGTAGGTCAAGGAGGGCTTCTTTTGGTGAGATAAACTAGCTTTGTTTTGTACGTCTTCTTTGTTTCTGCAATTTTATAATCTCATATTTAGGTTCTAATGTCTGCTGTTGTTTGAGATGAGCTGCAGTATCTTAGGATTCTAGCAGTGGCCTATGAGAAGACACAGGAACTCGCTAGGGACTTAAGAGCTGTGGGGTGTGGTGACTTGGATGTTGAGGGTAATGCAATGAATTCACATGTTGATACTTGCGTTTATGTTGTGAAACTTGAAATTCCTACAGGGGCTGATATGTTCCATCAAGCACTACTTTAGTTGCTTTATAATCTTGTCTACTGATCTACCTAGGCATTTAGAGGTCCCATGTATTCTTGCATCTTTCAAGGTTTGACATCAGTTTTGCTGTATATATTGGTCGACATCTTGTTTCACTAGACTATTGAGTAGAAGCAAACAATTAGCACTCATGAAATTGCCCGTGTAAAAGGAACTATCATTGGATCATGCCTTCGAATCTAACAACTTATATTTTTCTGATATTTGGTTGAAGTTGGTCTATTTGTCAAATGTCTAAAAGAATTACTAACGCTGTTGGTCCAGGCCTCACAGAATCTCTGTTTCTTTCTCACAAAGACGAGTATCCTGAACATGAACAAGCGTCCCTTAGACAGCTCTTCCAGGCAAAGGTTTGCACCCCTTTTATCTCCTTTCGGACCTTTTGTATCTCCTCAGAGTCACTGAGTTATTGCTTCAACAGATGAGCAACCATTTTTGTGATGCAGATGGAAGAAATTCGTGCTGAAAATCGTTCTGAATCATCTGGAACAATTGGACGCTCTAAAGGAGCGGCAGTGTCATCTTCACAGCAGCAGATATCAGTCACAGTAGTAACAGAGTACGTGCGGTGGAATGAAGAGGCAATTTCTAGATGCAATTTATTTTCATCTCAGGTAAGTTATTAAGAAGTTATTTTTTGTTATTGATAAGTTCTCGTCGTAAACTTCTTCTACTCATCGATTCCCGATGTATCATTGTGCAGCCTCCTACTCTTGCATCCAATGTCAAAGCAGTGTTTACTTGCTTGCTCGACCAAGTAAGTCATGGCTGGTTTTAGTATTGTATTCGGGTATAATGTTCACATAAGATTTACTGTTTTATGACGATGTCTTTTTTTTTCAGGTTAGTCAGTATATAACAGAAGGGCTTGAACGGGCCAGAGATAGTCTAACTGAAGCTGCAGCTCAGAGGGAAAGATATGTGCTTGGAACAAGTGTCAGTAGAAGGGTAGCTGCCGCAGCTGCTTCTGCTGTAATTTTCAAGCACTTGACCTTCTTGCCTTTATACTTTTCTTGCTTTATGACCTTTCTTGCCTCTACAATACTCCAATAAGCATACACTGATGGAAACTCGTAGACCGAAAGCTTCACTCAGAGTTTTAAACATAATTATATTTCTAGTTTTCCAACTAGAATCCAAGAAATATTCCAACTAATTTAAATACCTCAGTAATGAAACATGAAGAATTCTCTCAAAACACTGTTTGGAAATTACTTTAACTAACTCTCTCCCTAAAATAAACCCTCTAACATTAATTTATAACCACAGGACTTTTCCACCCTAACCAAGTCCTAACTACTTGGACTCCAACGGGGAACCCTTTAGACTTAGAAACCAAGTTGACAACAATTATCCCTAAAAATATGTCTCAAATAAAGAATAAAAGAGGGCAAAATAAAATACAAACACTCAGGTTTGGTTGGCTTTGACCGCTTCGTCATATATTGCTGGTTTGTAGGCAGAGTCTGCCGCTGCTGCTGGTGAAAGCAGTTTCAGATCTTTCATGGTTGCAGTACAACGTTGTGCTAGCAGTGTGGCTATAGTCCAACAGGTGAGCTATGTTTTGGGGTCACCCCTATAGTACCCGTTGGTTTATGTAACAGTTATGTTGATAAAAAAAAATTAATTGTGCAGTATTTCACAAACTCCATTTCTCGGCTCTTGCTCCCCGTGGATGGTGCCCATGCTGCTTCCTGCGAAGAAATGGCAACAGCTATGTCCAGCGCAGAGGGTGCTGCTTATAAAGGACTCCAACAGTGCATTGAAACTGTGATGGCTGAGGTCGGTTCTCAAATATCTATCTACTAAGAAATTTGAACACCACAAAAATGGGGAACTCTTGTAATATATATGGTTACTTATCAAAGCTTAATCTTCTTGTCTTCTTTCCTTTCTCTTTTCATGTTTATTCATAATCTCGTATGAGACTTAAGTTTTACTTCTGTAATTAATTGTTTCGTTAAACTGTTGTAGGTGGATCGATTGCTTTCCGCGGAACAGAAGGCGACAGATTATCGGTCGCCTGACGATGGAATGGCTCCAGATCACCGTCCAACGACTGCTTGCATAAGGTACACCTGTGGTGTTGTAATGGAACTTTATGAATTGAAGGAGCTGCTTATTAACCTTTTTGTTTCTCTCATCACTTTACCAGAGTTGTCGCATACCTCTCTCGTGTACTTGAAGTTTCGTTCACTGCACTTGAAGGTCTTAACAAACAAGCTTTCTTGACAGAATTGGTATAGTAATTCATTTCTCTTGAATTTCTGATAACCTGAAAAATAATAATTAATGAATGTAAATGGGTTCAAGAAAGAAGCTGCATTTTAGTTAGTTAGAGCTTGTGAGTCGTTTGCCTTAACTTATGACTTATCTATATTTTATTGCATAAGTACCACAGCTACTTAAAACTTCTTAACTTTCTTCAACATTACTTCATTTTTATGAGTTCTTAGACACGTAGAATGTACATCAAAATCATAAATTGTTTTTATGATGAATGTTATACGATAAATTTGACATTCAGTTAACCTTAACAAATAATTTCTCTCGAGTTCTGTCACCGATTCACAGTATCATGTCAAAATTTCAAATAATTGAAACAAACAAATATTGTTCCTAATAATACCTACTCCCTTGTCAACAAAAAAAAAAAATACCTACTCCACTTCTTAGCAGATCTTTCCGACTCTACAAAAACATGGTAACCTATAAACGTTTGCATCATTGTAGCAAGACTTTCTTATACTAGACTTGCTAAAGAAAAGCATATGCATGAAGGTGCATGTATCACCTTCCAACTTCACTGTATATTATGTCCGTGGAATAATATGGACCAATTTTATTGAAATTCTCTCTTCCATCTTTACATAATAACCTAAGATTCGTTATATACATTTTCAACGATTATGTGTTTGTGATTTCAGGGGAACCGCTTGCATAAAGGGCTGCTCAGCCATTGGCAGAAGTTTACCTTTAACCCAAGGTAACACTCTGAACTATTGATGTTTCCTGATCTGTTAATTTTGAACATTAATACACCAATGGCGTATGGAGCCACTCTTTTGGGTAAAAGACGCTTTTTTTGAAAGCATTAGGTAACTAGACATAGAAATCCATTGGTGTTGCCTGTGCCATCCCCAAGTCCCTAATTTGTACCTCTCACCTCCAAGTGATCGCCCTCGATTTTTCCGGAACTAATGTCCACCTATCTTAATTGCCGCACCTGAAAGTTAGATTCGAAACATATTTTCATACGTTACTTCTAACCATGGTGATTATAATGCAATTGGTTTACATAACACCTTCTAACTAGTTCACTTATTTATGTCTTCTAAAGTGGTGGGTTGCGGCTAAAACGTGACATAACCGAGTACGGAGAGTATGTCCGCAGCTTCAACGCTCCCTCTGTTGATGAGAAATTTGAATTGTTGGGCATGTGAGTGTATTTTCTAAAGATTCTTTCTCTTTCAATTTTGCATTTTACGTGTTTGATCTTAAATTTCTACCGTTATTTGCTTTCAGCATGGCCAATGTCTTCATTGTTGCACCTGAAAGTCTTGCTACCTTGTTTGAAGGAACCCCAAGTATTCGAAAAGATGCTCAAAGGTAATTAAAAATTTGTTGAGACATGTTTTTCTTGGAGCAGGATCTGTTTGCACTACTGCAAATCACACTTCCTCAGGACCACCATTATGACCTAGATGGAGATGATGATCCAAGTACCTAATATTTGTGAGAATCTCCTTACAGTGTCATGAACTGCCCGATTTTAGAAAAGTGTAGCCAATTACAAGTTGTTTCTTATTTAAGACGGTGAATTGGAAGGTTTCATCATCATAACGTTAACATATTTTTGATTGGATTGGAACTATTACGGTCTGCTTTTTTTGCGATGTGAAGGTATAGACCGTAGGTCATCTCCATGGGCTAAAACGGATGTCGGGAGGCGATACCCACCTCCTTACTTTGTTCTAATTATTACTGCATTTATCCACGGAAATTTTTCATCAAGTAATTGGTGCGAGTTCTGTTATTATTACAGGTTTATTCAGCTTAGAGAAGATTATAAATCTGCGAAGCTTGCATCCAGACTCAGCTCCTTATGGCAGAGTTCTAGTTAAAAACAATGTGAAATGTGACGTGTCTCATTATGGAATATCGCTCTTTATAGAGACGCCGATTTTTTTAGTCATGGAAACATTTGCAGAACGAGCAACGGCAAAAATTCTCCATCATTTTAGCAGCAAATTCTTTTGGTAACAACAAGGCTTTCTCTATCTTAATTGACAGCGACGCTTAATGTTATGTTTCTTTTGTGGTTATGGTTGTATGAGTGTGAGAAGTAGGTAGAGTTGTTGTAGTTGAAAATGGACAGACTTAGTACAATTGAAACACTTTTTCTGTCGTACCATCTCTCTTGCTCCTACCGTAGTACCATGTTAAGGAAGAATCAGTAGTGTTTGTGTTTTCGTGATTTTGTTCTTATTGTTGCAGACTAGTTGTTGAATTTGCTTGAATGATATGTTATTAAATTCCCATATCAAGAAAATCGACCTTTCTCTGTTTTGGTTTCTGCAGTTTTTTCATATCTGCCCCCCTCTTCGTCCAACTCTCCATTTCTGAAATGCATTTTAGGTAAAGAGTTGTGAGAAAGAGAGACGGACCCAAACCCCATTGAGTATGGAGATTGTCCCAGCTTTTGAAAGCCAGCTCAATATGACACAACTTTTGTTCCTGGTGAAAGGCTCCACGATCTTGCCCAGAAGCCCTAGACATTTGATATGCTTGGATTCCCATTAATAGCTCAGGTTTGCGATTGAAGGCCCAGTTACCACTTTTGACACTCAAACCCTAACAAGTACAGGGTGTTGTTCATGTGACTCATACATTTACTAAGTTTGGGTTGACACCTATAGCCTATGCTTCGTGCGTTCTCCCAAACAATGTAGGGCAATCACATAGAGAGCAAGGGCGATTCTATTCCTATAGGTAGAAACCACGGTACTTCGAGTGATGCTCTTTCTGCAATGTTTTTTTTTTTTATACACTTACCACAAAATTGTATGTGCACTTTCAGCAACACTGAGGCAGAAAATGACTTCGGGATGTTTCACTCTTTGTGGGCGCCAAAAAAAATAACACTGAGCGCCTATAGATGCTCCCGTAATTATATGGCCTTTATGGGTTGCGTTTTATGTCGGCAACGAACCTTCCAAAAGTCAAACGTCGGATATTTTAAACTACTAAAGATGAAGAGTGATATCTTGTGACCCGATTCATTATTCTTAAGAAACAACCGATGCAAATAGCCAGTAAGAAATACCTTATCCAAAACCTTTAACCACCAAAAAGAAATAAATTAAAGAAAATAAGCGACAGCGATTGATGTTCTAGTAGGGACCAATAACAATCTTGCGGTGTAACACTGAATTTACTATAGTCCCCACATATACAGAAACCTTAACTCATGTCGGAAAGCAAGATCCTTTTTCTTAGGATAAAATTTAGTAAAACAATGATGGATCGTCTGACACACATAAAGTACCTCGAATCTAAACCCATAAATGGTAACGCGAGTGAACATAGCCTCACTGCGTCAAATTACTCATCCAAACGTGGGTCCGTAATAATTACTTGTCGAGTGGTCCAACAACTAACCAGTGTTTTTTGCTTGCTTACCCACGTTAAATCGTAAGTGGTGTCTCAATTATTTAGCGCACTGGCTGGATAATCACCCTCAATTTGCTTATGGGTAAAAAGAAAAATTTAAATATAGGAAAAAATTTAATATTAATATGTCACCTTCTAAACGTGTCCTGTCAAAAATCAATAAATATGAATTGGCTTATAGACGACTAAGATTCTCAGAAAACAAAATATATCGTACAAAAAAGTCCGACTCCTTCATCCTGATCGTCCAAAATAATTTGGATTTAGGGGGGTAGTGGATCAAGACATTAGGGGACAATCAGAGACAAAATGTTCCGTGGACATTTCAAGACATTTCGGGACATTTGTCTGTAGACAAAATGTCTTTATAGACATTTCAAGACATTTGATTCGTAGACAAAATGTCTTTATAGACATTTCAAGACATTTGATTCATAGACAAAATGTCTTAAGAGACATTTCAAGACATTTGGTTCACGGACAAAATGTTCCGGGGACATTTCAACATACTGAATCCATGGACCAAATGTGTAGTGGACATTATTATTATTATTATCATTATTATCATTATTATTATTATTATTATTATTATTATTATTATTATTACTATTATTGTTATTATTATTATTATTATTATTATTATTATCATCATTATTATTATTATTATTATTATTATTATTATTATTATTATTATTATTATTATCTCATCATTGAAGGACAATTGGTAGACATTTATTATTTTAATATTGTCTAACCATATGAAATAATATATTTGTACTCATATTTCAAAAATATATTTTTCGATATTTGTGGACATCTGTGGATATCCGAGGACATTGAAGGACAGTTGGTAGACAATTATTTTAATTTTATTATTATTGTTTAACCATATGAATTATGAAATAATATATTTTTACTCATATTTCAAAAATATATTTTTAGACTTTTGTAGACAACCGTGGATATCTGAGGACATTGATGGAAATTAGTGGACATTTATTATTTTAATATTATCATTATTATATAATCATATGAAATGATATATTTGTACCACTAATCTGAAATATATTTTTTGACTTTCGTAGACATCCGTAGATATCTGTGGACATTGATAGACATCTGTAGATATCTGTGGACATTAATATAATAATAATATAATAATAAAATAACATAATATAATAATAATATAATATAATATAATATGATAATAAAATATAATATAATAAAATATTAATATAATAATAAAATATAATATAATAATATTATATTACTATAATAATAAAATATAGTAATATAATAATAAAGTAATATTATAATAATATAATAATAGCACAATATAGTAATATGATAATAATATCATTATTACTATAATAGAATAATAATATTATAATATAATACTATATAATAATACAATAATATAATAAGAGAATATAATAATAATATAATATAGTAATATAATAATAAGATAATATTATAATAATATAATAATAGTATAATTTAATAATATGATAATATTTTATATATTATTTATTATATATTATTTAATCTAATTTGATAATAATAATTATTTTTATTATCTTCCACACTGAAATGTCCCCAAGTTTCCTCAAATGTCTTCCATATTTTGAGAGACATTTTCTCTCCAAAAGCTCTCCAAATTTACACTAAAATGTCTCCAAATGTCTCCAAAACTAATTTGTCTTGAAATGTCCCCAAATTCGTGTCCCAAACGAATAACACGGACATTTGGAGACATTTAAAATGTCCCCAACCAATAACACGGACATTTCGGGACATTTGAAATGTCTCCAACCAATAACACGGACATTTGGAGACATTTCGGGACATTTGAAATGTCCCGAACCAATAACGCAGACATTTCGGGACATTTAAAATGTCTCAAACCAATAACACGGACATTTGGGGACATTTCAAATGTCTCCAACGAATAACACGGACATTGGGGGACATGAAAATGTCCCCCAATGTCTTGATCCACTACCCCCCCTTAATTTATGCCTTGGCTTTCGGATCCTTTCTAGTATTATTTCTGATCCCTTCGAATACCCAAAGATGCCATATCACTCTATAGTTACTTTTATAAATAGAGACTTAATTGTATTGGATCTTTCGTGCCCACCCATTATAAATTTATAAGTAATCTTATTTTACTTCATTTTCAGAGAGAGAGAGGGAAAAAGAATTCGAGAGAGAAAGGGAAAGGGAAAGATGGCAGGATTAATCGAGAAGGCAAAGAATTATGTAGCAGAGAAATTAGGAGAAATAAAGAAGCCAGAAGCAGAAGTAACAGATGTTGATTTCAAAAGCTTGAGTCTTAATTCACTTACTTTGAATGCAAAAATCTCTGTTACTAATCCTTATTGTACTCCTATTCCAATCATGGACATCACTTTTCTCCTCAAAAGTGCTGGCAGGTAAGTTTGTCTACCACTCATTTTTTACAAGACCTTTTTTTTTTAAGATCTACTACCATGTTAGCTATTATATATAAAACTAATTTTCGATTTTGATGTGGGACTATATATTAATTCTCAGGGAGATAGTGTCTGGAACGATTCCAGATCCAGGGAACCTAGTGGCAAGTGGGGTGACATTGCTTGAAGTTCCAGTGAAAATACCACACTCTATACTGATAAGCCTAGCTAGGGATATTGGAAGAGATTGGGATATTGATTATGAATTGGAAATAGGTCTAATTGTGGATCTTCCATTGATTGGGAATATTACTATCCCTCTTACTACTTCTGGTGAGATGAAACTCCCCACCATTTCTGATTTCTTTGGAGGAGGAGGAGGGTCAAAGGATGATGATGATGACAAAGAAGAGAAAAAGAAGAAAGAAAAGAAAGATGAAAAATAATCGAACTCTGCAAGGTGCAATTGCTCGAAGTTTGACTCAGAATCGTACTCAGATCACTAGTGACAATATGATAAAAGTAAGGTCAAGTTAGTAATACTTTGAGTAAAACTTTACGTATTCATCATTTAGTTGTTTATTTTGGAATAATAAAAGTTGTCTTTGGTTTTCGTTATATTAAGCCCCACTTTGTTATAATGTTGATGTTCAATATTATGATTTACATTTAGAAAACCTTTTTGATTGTTAGTTAGGCTAGTGCTAGTGCTAGTGCTAGGTAATATTCTTTGTGAAAAATAATAAACAACCCGACTTTTTCGCCCATTACTCGAATACAATCCCTCCTTTATGGAAAGATTGATCAAAATATGGCAATGAAAAATTATACTGAATACAATCCCTCCTCCTTTATGAAAAGATTGATCAAAATATGGCAATGAAGAAAATGATCTAGAAAGGGAGATCGTGCGCAAATTTGAAATGGAATCCCATATCAACTGTCGTAGTTGATTTGTCAACTTCCTCTTGATTTGTGTTCTAAATCAAGAAGAAGCAACAATAACAACAAGAAGAAGAAGCAACAACAACAACAACAACAAGCGTTTTCTTCCAAATCAGGCTCAAAGCTTGGATTGATTGAATTTAAAACTCAGAATCACATCTCAAAATGATTGATTTCTTCTAACTCATGATATCTGACTAGTTTGAGAGGCTTACCCAAGTTGAGTTTGGATACACTTGATCCATATTGGGAGAAGTCATACTTAAACATAAGAAACTTAGAAACAAAAACCATCCCCCCAAGGCCCAAAGTAACACATTTTTGTAGCAAATTAAGACAACAATGATTCATCATAACCAAAAAAGAAGGAACTTATAGAGTGTAATTTACAATAAAAAAAACCTAGATGAGTTGTTGAATGAGATGATACTCCCATTTTTGCTCTGTTGAACTGCTTCAGCAGAACCATAATTTACTTTAAATTGCTTTTCTTCAGTGTCTGAGGTACAATAAAACTAAGTCATGTTCATAAAAAACCAAGCTTTTTATGTCAAAATTACTCATAGTAATCTTCTGTCGATAAAGCATCTACACGATGGGTTTCCGTTTCAAACTTCCACCGATGCGTAATGCTCTTCCGATAATGGCTTGAGCATTTCTCATCCCTTGCCCTGAAGGAAGAAAAAGGAAGAAACACCATTAGCTGCAGCATTTCCAAAGATCCGAAAATCTTAATTTATACAGGAAGCACTATTCACCTCGTTAATCTTCACTTTGATTAGTCAAATCGGCAAAATCAGTATAGCTGAAGAAAATTAATCATTAGATGTGTGGTATAGAAGTCTATCATCCAAGATATGATATTAAATAATTAGTAGGCTCTTGGTTAGAACTAAGTAGTTGAGATAGGATGATTCACCGGAGATTCTGAAGGGGTTCAAGAGTAAGGAGTTGAACCCCCTGAATTAGTTGTTTTCTATGGAACTTCGAACTGTTGCAGTTTAATTTGAATTATATATATATATATATATATATATATATATATATATATATATATATATATTAATGAAAACTCAATTAGGACTTGATCGAGTTTCTTGGTTCAATTCCATCCCAACTGCTTAGGCAAGCTATACTAAATGGAGCGTATATAAATCCATGTGGGCGAGTTTCACCGAGTAATATTATGCTACCAAAGATAACGTATCGTGGACAAGCTGGTAAGTAGAATAACAACATTATTATGTAGTTAATCAACACCTAAGATGACTGTGACCTTAAATGATGTGGTTGGTATCATTTGGGGTGTGGAAATATAAGGTTGTCATCTTGTCGATAATGAAAAGAGATTTATATTCAAGCAATCATACAAGAGAATATGTTAAACATAGGACATGTTGCCGATTATGATCTCAAACTTCCATACCTTATGCGGTGGTGTTCCCGGTCTAGACATGTTGCCGAATGCTTTAACTTTCTTATCAGAGGGTTTAAGGATTTGGAATGAACAAGTCAGTGTGTCATCCACGCTCATCATAGCACCCGCATTGTCAAACTCCCCACAATAATTTGGGGCAGAAAATATGGTCACCAACTGTCGCTTCGCGAAGAATTCATATCCATCTTCCACTACCTGATTACATTCATAAATAAGACAAAATTGTAGAAGAAAAACAAAGCACTCATTATGCAACTTATCTATTTGAAAGTAATAATTAGTTTTTAAATGGATAAATAAGAGCTAGTAGCAGAAAGACACAGCACTTGTTATGAAACTTATCAGTTCGAAAAATAGAAGTACGAGAATTCTTTTCAAACTGATAAAATAAGAACCGAAAAAGGAGCTCCAATTAATGTTTAGTGTGAAGTGTTACCTGGTGGGCTCGGCAAATGAGATCAAGATCAAGTTTCTCAAGGAATTCATTAACTTTGTCAGCTCCAAATGTATATGATACACCTCTGTCATTCTCCCCCCAGCCTTCAATATCTTTATCTGGATCACCCCAGAGAAGATCACAGAGAAGGCCCTGATCTGGGACATCCACAGGGCGAGCAATGTTCCTGATTTGGTCCAAGTGCTTCAAGTCGGGAGATAGTCCTCCGTGCATACAGAGAATTTTTTCATCGATAAGAGCAGCTACAGGCAGACAGTTGAAGCAGTCCGTAAATGTCTTCCAGAGGCGAACATTGAATCTCCTCTTACATTCGTCATAAAACCCATATATTCGGTTAATAGAAGCACATTCATGATTGCCTCTGAGTAGAAAAAAGTTCTCCGGGTATTTGATTTTATATGCCAAAAGAAGGCAGATGGTCTCTATGCTTTGTTTACCACGGTCAACATAATCACCAAGAAATAAGTAGTTAGCCTCAGGTGGCAAACCACCATATTCAAATAGTCGGAGAAGATCAGAGTACTGGCCATGAATATCACCTGCAATAAACAAAAGGATAATGCTTCAAATTATTATAAGAAATTCTTAGTTGTGCCCAATTTCCAATTTCATAACTGAATATACAAAATTTCTTCAAGAAAGTTGTTGGCTAGATATAAAGTTCGCAACCATGAACATACGGAAACATGCCAATCATATTTTAAAAAGGGGCATTGATTCATGTTCTTCGTTCTCATCTGAAAAATAGCATTCCTTATCCAAGAATCAAGGTTAAAAACTCCTTTATTCAAAAATAGATCGAGCACCTAACACTGTCTCGAGGTAGATAAATTTACGATTTACGAAGTAACCTTTCTCTAGAACTATCATCTAAAAACGGAGAAACAGTTTCCTTCACTACGTCACAAAAACCGGGTTTCATGCGTGTTTGAAATATGTAACTCTGCGGAAAACATGAAAGAAGGCGAGCTAAACATAGGGCAGCGAAGTCAGAAAGACAGAGCAACCTTGTCGAGAATCTGATAATATCGTTATATGTTCTCAAGGAATTGCAATAATCTTGTGACTGTAGCATCATATTATCTGCATGGAGCAGATATTGCACTTCACTTGTTAGATTAATCTACACTTGTTCACTACATACTATATATTGATATATATCCTAAACCCTAGTCAGTGTCACAGTTTTGCAGAGGCTCGAGACCATCCAAAACAACCTAAGGAAGTTAGAAAAACAAATTAACCCTTTTTTAGAAAGCGAAGGTACAACATATTCAACGATAACGATGTCAATAATTCAATTCCTAGTGCTACAAGGAAAAGTAATGTCTATACTAAAGAACTGAAGGCCTTAACCACTTAGTCAAGAAAGCTAATCAGGTACAAACTGTGAAAAATTCATATGGTACTATAAGGAAGATTGGCCGGTAAGATCGAGGAACTCATCAGGTCATTCTACATCATCCTGGCTCCAGAGAAACTATTGTTAAAAAGCGTCCCAGATATGGGTTCATCCCGCACCATAAGATCTGACCCAGAAAGCCGTTTTTGCCCCCCGCCCACAACTTTGGCCCGGGCCATTTTTGTTTGTTGCCCTTCTCTAAGGGAGGTTATCAATGAATGGAGGCATTCAGTGCTTTCGGTCTTGGCGAGAGAGGAGGCGTAGAGTGCTTGGTTTATATTAATAAAAAGCTCTTGAGAAATCTTAGTAATCATGTTCTACATACATAATGAAATCATAAATCATCTGGTCCTTTTCACTGTGGAGAAGGTTCTTACGACCGAACCATGTAATCTCTTATGTCCAGCGTTCTTGAGTGATTGATAATCTCTATCGTGTCTTTCTGGTCTCTTGTGTTTCATCATACAAGCTATTATAAGCACTATTTTGATACAGAAAAGCTTCAAATTTGATGATTATGCACTGACTCATTAATATTCACTTCAATTACTACCAAGGTACTAAAAAACCTACAACTTCAAACCCAAATTTCTGTGATTCTTACAGAAGTACTAATAATCTGTGGAACTATTAAAACATTATAAACAGGAATCTACTACGATTTAATCTTTCATACTCTAATTAGACATTGAAACACTCACAAAATGCATAAAAGGGAGTATTTTTTTTATTCATAACAACACAAAAGTATGAAAAAAAAAAAGAAGGGAAATTTAGGGTTTATGTTTAGTAGTTACCGCAAATCTTGATGGGAGCTTCAAGCTCAAGAAGATTAGGTTGACTGATGAAGATCTCCTTAGCTGAAACACAAAGTTGTCGGATTTCAGCTTCAGTGATCTGAACCATTTTAGGGGTTCGACCATTCTTAACTTCCAATAACCTTCGTATGATATCATCCAACAAACTTTCATCCATTGACATCGTTTTGAGTCCAAAAAAACGAAGAGCAAGATGAACAAATCAAGTTCTTCAAATTTATGCTTCTTCTTCTTAGAAAAAAGATGTACTTTTTAGGTAAAAGTTAGAGAGAGAAAGTGAAAAAATGACTCAAAAACCAAAGTTTTTAGAGAAACAATATACTGTAAATGAATGAAGAAGGTAAAAGAAACAAGCTCTAGAAACAACAAGAACAGTAAGGAAGGAGACTGAAGCTTCTTTCTTGCATCTTTCTCTCTCTAATAAAACTGCTGCTTCTGTGGGTTGGAGGCCGTCTATTAGGGATACGTATGTAAGTTTGTAGAGTGAACCCTATCTATTAAAAAATGATTGTTTCTGCCACGGTATGCCTATTTTATACTTACCAGATAGTCCACCATGGACGGAGTTGTTATTGGTTAAAAAATACAGGAAATTGGGTCGGAGGCCCAATTTCATGTTTTTTTTGTCAAAAAGACAAATTATCTTTTTGTCCTTTTAGGTCCCATATATAGTTTGGAAATAGATTTGAAGGACAATTCTAAAAGCACTCCCATTTCTAATGCCGAAATTGCCCTTGGAATCTTAGCTTGCGAAGCTTTGCAAACTGGTTTGCAGTGCTTTGCAATCTGGTTTACAGAGCTTTGCAAACTGGTTTGCAATCTGATTTACAGAGCTTTGCAAACTGGTTTGCAGAGCTTTGCAATCTCGTTTGCATTGCTTTGCAATCTGGTTTGCCTTGCAATGACTTTGCACACACTTTGCAATTTGGTTTGCAGAGCTTTGCAAACTAGTTTACACTACTTCGCAATTTGATTTGTCTTGCAAACTAGTTTGCACTCTCGTTTGCAAACTGGTTTGCAAACTAGTTTACACTCTCGTTTGCGAACTGGTTTGCAATCTGGTTTGCAATAAGGTTAATTTCGTCTTTTCCCTATATTAGATTATTTACAAAAATGTCATAGGGAGCTGAAGCCTATAAAAAGTTGATACGTCCTTTTTAACCAAAACTCAAATTTTTTAGGGAATTTTGGCCAAATTTCCCTAAAAAATATGTTAAAAATAGGTCAATCACGGATCAAATGTTGATGTGGTCAGCTTCCATTAAATCGGTCTTTCACCTTTTGACGATGGGTCGGTGGGTATATAGACCAAAATAATGTTCAAAAAAGGTTTATAATCCAATCATCTCAAAATATGGATATTTAGTCCTTTTACATTATGGACATAAAAACCCTCACTTTCTAAACACATTACCGTCAATGTTCCGCACTCAAATTTGACGTGGAGATTTATTAGCAAAAATTGTAGAGATTTATTAGCAAAAAATATGGAGATTTATTAGAAAAAAAATGGATAGAAACAAATCATAATTTCTCTCTCCTCTAAACAGATTTGGAAAGCAAATTTTCTCTTTCCTGTTATCCGAATCAATCAGAAACAAAAATCCTAACCAAAACGAAACGTCATCACCACGGATATTTCCAAATCAATTTTCTCTCTCTTCTTTACAGATTTGAAACCAAATCAATTTTCTCTTTCCTATTATCCGAATCAATCAGAAACAAAAATCCTAACCAAAACTACTGTAAAGTATGTATAATTTATTCACACGTTTTTTTTTTGCATGGTTATTTTTCATCATAAAGAAGTTTGTTTCAACGTTATGGTGAGATTTTGGGTTGATTTTTATGGTTTTTTCTGTTGTGACATAGTTGTTCAAAGCTTCGACATAAATCAATTTTTAGAGATCTGTTTGATAAATTATGTCAATTTCTGTCTGGTATAACTTAAACTACTGTAAAGTATGTATAATTTATTCACAAGTATCTGTGATTTACCACAGGATTTGGTAATTTTTGAAAATAACCAATGATAACAGCAAAAATTTAAAAGTTTTTAATTGATCAAACCTTGTAATTTCTGATAGTGGTCATTTATATGAAGTAATTTATATTGTATACTGATATACAATAAGTATGTTTTACAATGGGATTTAATGATGTACAACAAATTCTGATATACTAATGATAAAGTATAATTTTAAACGTTATATACCTAAACTGTAAATACGATATTATGTATAATTTACAATAAATTATGCAAACTTTATGAAAAATAATGAGACATTTATCACAAATAATGAAATCATGTTTCTTTTCCATGTCTTTCAATATGAACATGGAATCGCATTTTAATGGTGCCCATCCATGCACTATCCATTTGCAATCTTCAACAAGACACACAGCAGTAACACGCTTAGAATCATTCTTTATGAATTTGAAATCATGCCCGGTGTTGATGCTATATTGCCTAAGAGCATATCGAAAAGCTTTAATTTGCACCCCTAGGAAATAACTGTCCTAGTTCTGTAAATATCTTATCCCAACCATCTGATTTCAGTTTGATTTTCTTATTTTGATTTGATGATTCTGCCTGGAACTCCATCTGTGGTAACAAAGTGAGATAGATTAATTCAAATAAATTATATATACAAGTATATTATTTGCAGTAAATTATATGAACATTTGAATAAATTACATGTACTTTACAGAAAAGTACACAGGATTTACATATGTAAATCAAAGATGTTATAATAATGAAACGAGAACTGTTTTGATATTAAATCATACATAATGTTCCATAAATTACGTATGATTTACACAAAATAATATAATGTTAATGTTATTCGTGAAAAATTTGCAGAACCAGAACATATATCATGTTCTCAATTTGATAAACATCGCAGAGAAAAGTTTATATAATTCACGTTACATTATGGTAATTTATTCCAAAGTATATATAATGTTAATTCTGTTATGAGTAACCATGTGAAAGAATCACGTTTCATCAATCTGTACGGAAAAAAATCAAATCTGGAGAAAATTTGAATATCATACTTTGCATAAACTCCAAATCCATTGATAACTGATATGACGATTGATTGCAAACAATAAGTAAACTCGATTTGTAAGATTTAGAAATGAAGTATTAATCTCATGAAGATCGTGATCATTAATACAAACTTTAGAGAGAGAAAGACAATAATAACTTTCTTGATCTGAAACAGAATTATCAAATAAGAAAATTGTTTATCTGATTAACAATTAAGATGATGATTTTGAATAGCTCTAATGATAATGAAACAAGTTAATGGAAGATTTGAATCGAAACATAATCAGAAAACATAAAATTTGGTTTGAGTTTTACCTGAACTTAGAAACTCAGTTTTCTGTTTTATTGGAGGATAGTTTCAGAAGATGAAGATGTAGAGAGAGAGAGAGAGAAAGATAGCACGAGAAGGTTTCGGTTACAAATTTTTTTGTTTTAATGGAGGATAGTTTCAGAAGATGAAGATGTAGAGAGAGAGAAAGATATCACGAGAAGGTTTCGGTTACAAATTTAAGGAAGATAGTGATTTCTTTCTTCCTTTAGAGTCGTTAATTTGAGAGAAAAACAGGGAGATAAAAAAGGGAAACGAATATTGGTTGATTTGAGCTTAAATTAGATCTTATATATATGGAAGGTTAGTTTAGGTATTATAAATTATTTGGTATTCTAGGGATTTGTGTTTTCTCTCTAGATGACACCAAATGGACTAGATATCCATTTGTATTATTTTTTTGGTTTTGAAACCCTTTATAGGATTAGAGAGGACTAAAAGTCCTATTAGGGTCCGTTTTTTGGATTATAAGCCCAAAAATTCTTTGACGATACGTTTTAACATGAGAGGTGAGTTTCTGAAGCGAATCGTATCTATTAAAAAATGACAGTTTGTGCCAGTATTGACCTATTTTGTACATAATAGTTTGGCGCTTAGACGGTGTTCAAACATTTTCTTTATGAAATACGTTGAACGATTAAAAAAAATAAGTTGACCACAAGTCGAAAGTCAAAGTGATCAGCTCCCAGTTAATGAGTTTTTGTGTGTTGAAAAAGGTCTTCTTTTAGCGATACGTTTTTAATGAATTGTGAGTAAGTGAACACCCTATCTATTAAAAACGATAGCTGTAAGATTATTTTACACTGATAGGCGGGCATTAACAGAGTTTAATTTAAGAAATATGCTAAGGGGTTCAAGAAATGGGTCGATCAAAAATCAAAAGCTGACGTGGTCAGCTCCCATTGACGGGACTCTGAGGCCCTCTTTTAGCGATACGTTTTTAAAACGAGTTGTGAGTTTCTGATATAAACTCTATCCATTAAAAATGATAGTTCATGTAATTGTAGGCCTATTTTATATCGATAGTCAGGCGTAAACGGAGTTTGATACCTTTATCTTTAAGAAATACGCTAAATGGACCTACCACAAATCGAAAGCCGGCGTGGTCTACTCCCAAGGGCTTCTCTGTGTTGGAAGAGACCCACTTTTAGCAGTACAATTTTAATAGGTAGTTGTGACTTTGTGAAGTGAACCCTATCTACTAAAAATTAATAATATTGTCATAGTAGGCCTATTTTACACCGATAGTCGATATAAACGGAGTTTAGTACACTTTGTTACAGTTAGATAATCTGATACAGATATTCTTTCTTGTTCTGATACAAATATTCTTGCTTGTTTGACATTGGAAAGTTGTTTTGAGTTGATTTTATTTGAAGAATACTTTTTCTTTCAAAAATTTAGATTGCACAAACACCTTCAAAGAATTAAGAGCCACATAATTTCACTAGACCAAAATCAAGCTCAAACTTGTTATTTGCTTAAGAATCTAAATTTCTTTCCACCAAATTGGACTTCTCAACCGGGTAAGTGGTGCCATGACAACTTTGTTAGGCCATACAAGTGATGGTTGGCTCTGCTTCATCTTCATTGCAACACCAAAGTTGACCTATACTTTTTTTTTTTTTTGAGACAAAGTAATATCTATTGATAAAAGTTAAGTAATACCTATACTTTTCATCTTCTTAAACGGTGGTCCACAAATCCAATGGCTAGGGATATTTGAAGGCCGCGGCTTTGGGGAATAAAGAATAATCTCCGGGGAATAAATTCTTTAGGGAATTCATCTTTTTCTGTATATTCTCGGGGGAATACTTTATTTTAGTCCAAAATCTCACTTGATTAAACATTGATCCCTAATCTTCATCTTCTTTATCACCTTCACCACCACAACTTATGTAAAAAAAAAGCTTCGAACCACCACCATTCCGACCACCATTGCCACATATTCTCTTTCCTCTGTAACTTATGTTACCGTCTCCCTCTTGTTGTTTTCTCTCTCTCTTTAGATCTCTCACTGTCTGTCTCCCGCTCTCACTCTAGATCTCTAGATCTCTCTCTTTCCAATAATCAGAGAACAATCCAAACCCTAAATCAAAACCACACGAACAATATATATTAGAAAGATGGATTCACGGATCTAGTACTAGCAATAAGTTTAATTTCAGATTCTGTGTTAGTTGTTAGATTATATAAATGTAACAAATTAGAAACTTTAGATGATGGAAACTCAACCTTCAAAATTGAAAGATTTGGTCATGTTTACTTCTCATGATCTCATCAATGGTATAGAAGGTAATTGTGACAAAGGAGATAAATTGATTGATGTTTTAACATTAAGAAATAAATCTCCATCTTCTTTATCTTCTCCAAAATCCCAGCCACCTACTCTTCCACCTCCAATTCAGTCACCCACGGCTCAACCACCAAATTCATCACCACCCAAAGCTCAACAGCCAAAAACCCACACACCAAATCCTTCTTTTCACCATCCCTAATTAGAACCACCCCACCCAAGTCTTATCATAACCTTCTACAACTTAGGAAGAACAGTAAATCAAGTATGAATCAATTAGGGTTTTGCCCTTTTCTTACCTTTGTTGTTTTGGGTTCTTCATGTTTTCAACACCCAGGATATCATATGTACATGTTTTGCTATTGAATATCATATGTTGTTAGACAGAGAGAGAAGAGCAGCATGATAGAGAGAAGAAAATGAAGATTTTGGACCTAAAAACAATGTTGCGAATTCTTGGATTAAAAGAAAACTATGCACCCAGAGTCAAACTTGATCGACTAATTTTTTTATTCCCCGGAGATTTTTCTTTATTCCCCAAAGCCGCGGCCTATTTGAAATAGGTTCACACTTTTGGGGGTTGTGACATTTCCAAAAGAATGTTGTAATGGTGGGTCCAAATCTATCAAAGAATTTCAAAGGGTCTAAGATGAGCATAGGTCAATGCTATTGGAAATCTCTAGTTCAGCTCAAGGAGTCAGGATTGTGTCCTGAAATATGATTGTTATTACCAATAATCATTACAAGAGCAAGAACCTTCTCTAAAATGGTGAAAACGATTTCGATCTCTCACAATTATCTCTCTTTCAAATAACCTAGAAATGAATTTTGTTACAGAATGACAGTCATTACATACACGAAGATTCTTCACAATCCTTAATGGTGTTCCAGGCTTTGTACTAATCAACCCGAAAGCTATCGCTAATCTCTCACTATGATAACACAAAGACTCTTCTTTCTCTTCCTCAGCCACATTTGCAAAAACACTTGAAGTTTCTGCTACAAAACCTGCAACTTTTAACCTGTTCATAATTTCATCTAACATTGAATATATCTCTTTCGTTCTTGGATGAGATTTATCGCCTTTTCGAAATTCATGAATGATACCATCTAGTTCGATTAAACTACACCCAGGAGTCTTCTTCATCTTCCTTTCTTTCATTGTCTTCCTTATCTCTACTGCATCTTTCCATCTGTTCGCCGAAGAATATATATTTGACATTAGAACATAAGCACCATCTCTCTCTGGTTCGATTTCTACGAGTTTTTTCATGATTTTTTCAGCTAACTCAACTTCACCATGGAGTTTACAAGCACCCAATAAAGCTCCCCAAACGAAAGCATCAGGTTCGATTGGCATGGCTAGAATGAACTCCTCTGCCTCGGTTATAAATCCTGCACGACCCAAAAGGTCGACCATGCATCCATAATGTTCTATTTGAGGTTTAAAATTATACAAACTTGACATTTCTTCGAAATACCGTTTTCCTTCTTGAACTAGTCCTACATGACTACAAGCCGATAAGACACCGATGAAGGTTACTTCGTCTGGTCTTATACCCACCATAGTCATCTCCGAGAAATACTCTAATGCTTTCTCTCCTTTTCCGTTCATTGCTAACCCAACAATCATCGATGTATAAGAAAATACGTCTCTACTTTCCATGTTCTTGAAAACTTCGAAGGCTTGATCAACTCTCCCACATTTTGCGTACATGTCGACTAAAGCATTTCCTATATACCCATCGGCATTGATCCGATTTCTTTCTATGTAAGAATGAACCCATTCTCCTAATTCAAGTACTCCAAGATTAGCACAAGAGTTAAGAACACCGACTAAAGTAACATCATCTGGTTTCACTCGTTCTCGTTGCATTCTTCGGAATACCGATAAAGCTTCCTTGAATTCACCTTGCTGTGCTAGTCCAGCAATCAAAGAATTCCAAGAAACAACATTCTTTTCGGGCATTTGTTCGAAATATTTACACGCAAAATCGACATCCCCACACTTCAAATACATATCGACCAAGGCATTCCCAACAAAAACATCCAAGTTCACCATATTATCGTATATATATTGATGAATTTTCCTACCCAAACCTAAATTACCCAATTTAGAACAAGCCGATAATACAATCACCATTGTCATTTCGTCAGCTCTTAATTTAGTTTCAGCCATATCTAAAAACACACGAATAGCTTCATCTGCAAATCCCATCTTTGCATAACCTTGAATCAAAGTAGTCCAAGAAACTAAATCTCTTTGAGGACTTTCATCAAACACTTTCTGAACAGAACGAATTAACCCACAAACTGCATACAACCTCATCAAAGTATTCTTCACATAAACATCTAAATAAAGTCCAGTCTTAATTGAGTAACAGTGAATTTCTTCACCTTCCTTCAAAGCCTTTGACCTAGCACAAACCTTGAGAAGAAAAGGGATTGTATAATTATCAGGAACAAATCCTTTTTCAAGCAATTTACAGTAAAAATAAAAGGAATTAACTAATGGGTTGTTATTATCTTTACTAGAAGAGTACCCACGAATGAGTATATTGTAAAGATTAAGACTTGGGGTTTCAATATTATCAAAGATCAATCGAGCATAATCAAGATTTCCAGAAGGAGATAGAGAACAGAAAGAAATAAGTTTAGTCCAGACTAATTGGGTTTGAAGATGTTTGGTTTTGATTATAGAAGAATGAATTTGTTTGAGTTCTTCCATGGATTTACAGGATTCTAATTTGTGAAGAATGAAAGGGATTTGTTGTTGATGATTTAGGGGATGTAAATTATAGGCTGGGAGAATTGGGGAAGAAGAAGAAAAATTCATGGCTTTTCCCATTTTGGGTAGATTTGAGAAACGAGTGATGACAACCATTACAAGTCTGTGTCTTTTTGGCGGGTTTTCTATATGGAAAAGTTAACGGTTAATAAAACTGGGAGTTAAAATTCATCTGGGCGGATTCCCGTTTACCCCCTTAGATGTAACTAACTCTCCCGTTTGATCCCCAACTTTTGATCAGCTTGCCTCTTAAAGAATAAACACCTCTCGCTGTCCTACAATGGGACAAATTCCTTACCCAATTACACAATTTATTAACATCGACCATATACGGTTATAGTTTTCAATAAAAAAAATCCCGATGTCTTACAAACTGAGAGATTCCTTACTCACTTACACAATTTATTAACATCAACCACATATAGTTACAGTAAAAAAAAAAAAAAAGATTCTCTCGATGTCTTACAATCTAACAGATTCCTTATCCACTTACACAATTTATTAACATCAACCACATATTATTCTATTTTTAAAAAAACTTCTCCTGATGTCTTACATTCTGACAGATTCCTTACTTTAACATCCACCCCATATTATTACACTTAAAAAAAAAACTCCTTCCGATGTCTTACAATCTTAAAGATTTCTTACCCACTTACAAAATTTATTAACATCAACCACATATAATTTCACTTTTCAAATAAACCTCTCCCAATGTCTTACAATCTGACAGGTTCCTTACCCATTAATATAATTTATTTCCATCCACCACATAATTTGAGTTTCCATAAGATATATAAATACATGCCTTCAAAACTCTTTCTAACATCTTACTTCGTAATCTTCAATACTTTTATCTTTATCTCTGCATACTAAGAAGACGTGGCGAATAAAAACAACAACGTACTCGGCAGAAAATCCTTCTCAACTAAGGATGATATAATATTATGTACAACATATCTTGGTGTAGATGATAATTTTATGTACAATGTATCAGGGACCCCTCCATCTAGTTCTTCTCGGTTAGCATTCTTTGTTAATCTTGATGCAAATGACAATGAAACTATATCAAGTTGCTCTAGTCGACCGGCTGGAAGAAAGAAAGAATAGACGAGAAAGAGGGTCGACGAAGAAAAAGTTAGAGACCTTTCTCGAATTAACAATTGGTGCGATGAACTCGTTGAAATTCTGAAAAGGGGAGAAAGAGAAATACATGAAAGGTATGCTCAAAAAGATAATTTTTTTTGAGAATGACCATCAACTTGAGATGGTTAAAGCTCAAAATGAACGAAAAACATGGAGTATAACGTTATGCAAATAGACAGTGCTTCTATTAGAGATCCGGTACGACGTGAATACCTTCGAAGAAAACAACAAGAAATACTTTTAATGAGGAGAAATTTTGGAAGATGTTGTCCATCATTGGATGTTAATCCTAATGATTCCAATAACTCAAATTACATGGATGTGGACATGCAGGCAGGTATGGTGCTCGAGATGGAGGTGGCTACAACAGTGTTTCAAAGGTGGATATGGAAGCGATCGATTGTAATTTTAGTTAAATGTTGTATTGAGTTTCCAATAATATAGCATAGTTAATGTATAACTAGTTGTGCATTAGTATTCTGCTTAGGGTGCGGCTAAAGGTCCCGAACGAAGATATTGTGGGACTTAATGGTTGTACTAGTTGTACTAGTTTTGATCAATAGTATCTTGTAATTTCGATTGATATTTTGAAAAATTAATTGTTGTAGTATATAATCTAATTTTACTCTACCATAAAAATAAGATCTCTTGAAACAAAAAGTAACTTGAAATCAATTACTCCTCTGTAACACAACAAAATTTGATAAGTTGGTGTTTTTTGGGGCAAACTATTGGGTTGGTTTTTTTTTTCTCTAGACATCATCCATGATTCATGATGTAACATAAAGTTATGGCCATTCCCAAAATAACTCCAAAAAAACATAAGAATTTTTTTTGTTGAGAGCTGTCACTGGTAGGATTTAACCTCCACTGAAATCTTGGAGAAACCAATGCCAAACCAATGCCAGAATTTATCCCATTCTGGGCAGTTCTCGTATTTTAATGGGTTATTTCCCTAATGGCCCCCAACTTTGTGACCAGCTTCCCGCCTGACTCAAGAAATACCCATATGGTCTCCTTCCGTTGTAACACCGTTACTCTCTCTCTTCCATTTCTTTTCTCTCTCCTTCAGTATGTTTTCTCTCTCTGCCACCTCGTTAAACCAGCCACATCATCGTCTTCACCGGCAGGGTCGCCGGCCGGACAAATATATATGGGTATTTCTTGTAAAGTAGGGGGCCAGGCGGGAATCTGGTCACAAAGTTGGGGGCCATTAGGGAAATAACCCTATTTTAATTCGTCATTTCCGTTATGACGGAACTAAGAGATGTATATTCCGAACCTAAGGTTCGTAGAATATGATCCAACGTTTAAGATTAACTCTTAGATTCTAATCTGTTATTAGCAGGAACTAGAATCGAACTATAAGATCACATACACAAGTGTTGGGCATTTCTTCTCCACTTTCTCTCTCTGACGGACGTTAGGGTTTCTGATCGAACCTCCGTTAACGAAGAAACAGCAAAATGGCGGAACATGTCGAAGATTCTTCATCAGTTCCTAAACCTGAAGGTTTAGTGGAGAAGATAACTGAGAAACTTCATGGTCATGATTCTTCATCATCATCATCATCTGATTCTGATAATGATAAGCCATCTTCGCCTTCAGCTGTTAAATCAGCGATTAATCGACTTTTTGGAAGGCAGAAGCCTGTTCATAAAGTTTTCGGTGGAGGAAAACGTAAGAAAGTTTGAACTCTTTGATTTATTTAAGTAATTTTAGGGTTTAGAGTTTGTGTGAAATGCAATGTCTTGCTTGTTTAGTTGATTTGATTTTTGAGTAATATTTGTGATGTTAGATCTTGTTATTTTGAGTCGATTTTATTGATTTAATTGGAAGTTAAGAAAGCTAGGTTTGAATTTGTAGTGGTTTTAGGAACATTTAGATGCTATTAGAGTATTTTTTTTTTTTTTTTTTTTTTTAGAAGTCGACTACGATCTACGTATGTCGTTACATTTGGCATTGATACATCAAAGATGTGATACGCTCAATAACTGCCCACTCATACTGAAACAAGACCGGGCCTATAGCCCAACAAGACAATGGCCTAAAGCCCAACTACATTATTTACACCCTAATAATCTCAAATCAAATAACCAAAGATTCCACCTTCTCTGGGATTTGAACCTGAGACCTCCAGGGATTTCTGGAGTTTATGTCAACACCTTGGAACCACTTGGGCTACCAACTGTTGACGCTATTAGAGTATTAGTATTGTGAAAGATTAGTCACTTTAATATTAGGGTTTAGTTACTGCCTAAATGATTTGTTAGTTCTTTGATATCATATTGTTGAATTCTTTGAACTGTGGGTCATAGTTAGAACCGGCTTTAATCGATCTTCTAGATTTCATTAGAAGTTACATTTCGAGTTACAGTGCTTCTAGGAAATTCTAAATGATTTGATGAAATTGGTAATGTGAAAGACTATTTATTTCAAGTTTAGGGTTTAGTTAGTTGTTACTTCAAATGAATTGCTAGTTCAAAATTCATTTTGTTGGTTCCATTTGGAATTGAGTTAATAATTTCTCTTTGGTTGAAAATTAGGGTGATAGTTAGATCAAGCTTCAATCTCTTTTTGTGTAGAAGGTGAAAAGTTTCTCTCTCTGCAATAAGTTTGAACTTTCTTTTTCAATAAAAGTTGGTTTTAGTGGGACACAATTCACGTCGACTTCTTCCTTTACGTTTCACGATCGCAATCATGCTACCTTTCTCATTTGTTAGATACTCAGTTTTCCATCTCTTCTCTCTCTCTCTCTGGAACTATAACTTTCTATTCTTCTGGTGCAGCTGCCGATGTTTTCCTGTGGAGGAACAAAAAGATCTCCGCTGGTGTGCTCGGTGGAGCCACCACAATGTGGGTTCTATTTGAATTGCTCGAATACCACTTGGTAACTCTAGTTTCTCATTGCCTGATACTCTCTTTGGCTATCCTTTTCCTGTGGTCCAATGCATCTACTTTCATCAACAAGTAAGCCCTTTGCTCCGTAACTTCATTATTAGTTCCCAACTGGTCTAGACTGTTTTTAGTTCTAATCTGATTTTCTTTTGGATCTCTGATTTCATTCAGGTCACCCCCACGCATTCCTGAAGTGCATCTTCCTGAGGAACCCCTTCTTCAAATTGCCTCTGGTCTGAGGTTCGAAATCAACCGTGCTTTCTTTGTTCTACGAGAGATTGCATCTGGCCGTGATCTGAAGAAGTTTCTCGCTGTAAGTTGATTACCTGGGTCTATCTAATTTGATTCTGAAACATCTCATATTCTTGAATGATATTCTCACGCCATGAGTATATGATTTGCGACCCGACTGTTCTAGTTCATGTATATCAGTATATGACCTTAAAAAATTGTACACAATTCTATTTGCTAGTAATTTTGACGAGGCGGTTGAAAGTATAGTTGCTGAATTAGTGTATGTAATAGATTATTCAGTTATTCCTATTTGAAACTCTATCTTTAATTATTTATAGAGCTGGTGCTTCTTATATTAGGTGGTTGCTGGATTATGGGTTCTATCTATTGTGGAAACTTGGTGCAACTTCTTGACCCTATTCTACATCGGTAATTATCTCTGTTTTTGACTTCTGCTTATCGGTTTCATTTTTTTTCCTTTTCTGAGTCCTTGCTAGAATAGTTCAATATTCTTACTTCATTTTTGAAATAAACAGTGTTTGTTTTGCTACATACGGTGCCCGTACTGTACGAGAAATATGAAGACCAAGTTGATTCCTTCGCTGAGAAGGCAATACATGAGATTAAGAAACAGTACGTGGTATTCGACGCCAAGGTTCTAAGTAAGATACCTAGAGGGCCATTGAAAGATAAGAAGAAGCTGTAGAAAAGAGAAGCCAAGGTATGCCTTAACCCCTGTTAGTTTTGAGGGAGACATTTTCATAGCCGTGTTTCTTGTTGTTGATGTGATCCTATCAGTAATTGGCTAGAACCCCTTGTTGTTTTTACGTTCTCTTTGGTAACATTGAGGTTCGCCATTTTGGATTTGAATAATGTGACATTTTGTAGGTTTTTAAGTTAGGGTTATCAAATATTTTATGGGAGATGTTAGTGATATATTTTGTGATGATATTGATATATATCAAGTTCTTATTTGTTCTTGTTTCTCTTTAGAGTTCTAACATGAAAGGATGGAGAAAAAGAAACTAAATGTCTTGTATTTCGTCCAAGTTTTCCTTCAAATGTGGTTTTATACTTCTCACATTAGTTGTTTGGGTCGTGGTAGGCTGATCTTATTGTCCAAAAGCCCATTTCTGGTATAAGAAGTATAAATGTACAGACAGGTGAAAGAATTTTGGTACACTAGTTCATTTTGACTCTATTTCTAGCTAGCCATGAAATAGCCGAAGGGAATGAAAAAAATGAAGATTTGGTAGATATTTTGTCTAGCAACAAGACTGACGATTTAGGGACAGGGAAACCAATTCATTGTTTCTTGTCTTTCATGTTTAATGACCTGAGATTTATCACTCATACTTCTTCATCTTCACTATCATCTGAAGCTTTTTTGTATTTTTTCTTTCAACTATCTTCTTTTGCTCTGACAAATGAAGAAAAATTCTTAATAAATAGAGAGTAAGTTTAAAGGATAAAAATCTACCAGAAGGGGAGATTCACAAAATCAGCTCAACATAAGAGATTATCGCCCCAAATGCCCAAACAAAAAAAAGAAATAAGAGAATTACACATCTAGTTCAAAAATTAAATTTTGGTATGATTTTAAGAAATCAAGAATTGGTAACAAATCCTACTCCTCCAAGAACTCTAAAGGCTATATTTGGCACCACTAGAAGATAATGAGATTACTAAGATTGTATTCCAAAAGAGTGTTCTGTATGCAGGACTCGTATTCCGAAGACATGTGGTTCCACTTAAAAGGAGGAAGTTCAAACCTAGGAGGGTTGGACAATTTGAGCTTGTTTTTTGAATGGTCACTCAAATAATCGAATCTCTATTAATCTTACTTCTGACCAAATCAAACTATATAGCATGCTATTACCTCTGATAATCGCATTTTTTTGCATGGGCCGAACATAGTTTGTAACGAATTCACAACCTATATTATACATATCTAAAGCTCGGGAGGCCCATATGATTATTCCCAGTTTTAGTAGTGTTGGCTGAGACGGGCTATGTTAGTGTAGCCCGGTTCCGGTAAGGGGTCCGGCCCAGTCTAGCCCGCTTCAAGACAACCCGGTCAAGACCGAGCTTAAAAATAGCTGGCCCGCCTCGCTAGTGAAGTTAAAAAAGGCGCCTGAAATCGGAGGGGTGCGGCCCAGTCTCTCTCTCTCTCTCTAGGGTAAGAGAGAGAAGCCCTAGAGAGGTGAGATTTTAGAAGAATGGTGATTCTCTGTGAGTTCGTGGAAACTTCTATGAGATTTTAGGGTTTTCTGGTAGCCGCATATTTTGATCCGTACGCCACAATATTATGGTAGGTGCTGACTTAAAAACAGAATTTATATTTACTAGCTGGATGGATATATCATATATGGTTGGTCCCACACTTAGCTGTTTCTATTTGACTCTTTTCTTTCAATCTTGTCTTTTGACTTCGTTTCTAAGTAATTAACACCGACTATAATATTTTTGAATTCTACTTCAAGTTAATCCATCACTTAAACTTGAACTTCAATTAACTTCTCTCAATTAAATATCCCTAATTTTATGGATAACCCACTTGTTCATCTATTAAACTAATCAATGGGTTCTTCTGTTCTATTTGATCTTTAGACTGATAGATAGATAGATAGAAATATGTTAAATGTGTGAAATCTTGATACACTTGTTATTAGATCATACTCAGTTGTCTTTTAGATATAGTAGTATTTGTGATTACGTATTGTTTTTTTCTTGTAATTAGTAATAAAGGTAATAGTAATTTGATGGCTTTATGTCGTTTTCGTATTCTCATTTTGTACTAGAAACATGTTTTGTTTTGATTTGCTTATTTAGGAACTTTAGATGCATGTGTTGTTCATTAAAGAAGCTTGACCTACTATTTGGACTTAGGTTTGTTTTTTATCGTTTATTGACGTAGCATCGACGTAGATGCATTGAATGCTAACACCATACTTATTTAATGATCCTATCTCTGCATGAAGGGTAACCATGCTTATTTAATCTCTTCATTTCATGGATAACGTGCTAGTTTCTTGAATTTGGTTTTGGTTTTTGAGTATTTCTAGTTCTGAAAGAAGGATAGCATTTCGGTCTTGCCTTCTGAAACTCATTACTTCCTGATTTTCTATCATTTGATTGAAGGAGAGGGTTATTTCCGAAATTATCACTTATCAGTGAGTAGTTAGTAGTTGTTGTTTGAGTTCTTCTGCTTCAATCTATGTAGTATTAAAACACCATTCATTTGCATTTTGCTTCATCTCATCATCTCCATTTATCCTTCTTTATTTAATAATTCGTGTTCGTAGTAAGTAGTTGTCGGGTGCTGTCCAAGTTTCGTATTCTGAAATCTCAAGTTGCTAAGTAGTTTCTTAATGACCTGAGGGATCTTTTCTTTTGTATCTTCAAATCTAGAAATAAATAAGAAAATAGAATAGCAGTCTAGAAAGCGTAAAGAGATGACGAGCTTATGCTGATCATGAAAACTTTCCACGTATTTTGAAAGGCCAGAAGTGAATAAGAGTCTATAAAACCAATACCTCTTTTTGTTGTTATGCTTTCGTTTGTAGAATCTGTTCCGTTAGAAGAGAATTCTAGTTATATTGTTTGATAATTTGCCTTCCATTTCCTAGCCGAATTAGTTTTACGGTGAACTAGATGAGCTGCCGAAGAGCAAATGAATCCCTACGGAACTTACCTTCACCCCACAAAAAAAGTGAGAAAAAGGAAAGAGACAAAAAGAATATATTGCAGCAGAAGCTTATATAATCTACAGATGCCTTTCCCGGATCAGTAAATTATAGTTTCAATTTTTTTCCCCTGTCGTGTACTTCTCTTTGAGTCACAATCCTTCAAATATTCACTGTTTTGGGACTTCTCTGATCGATACTTAATCATTGAGTTTACACTCACAGATTAGAAGAATATATTCTATTGAACTGACAAAAGTTTCATTTGTGGTTGAAAAATTAAAACAACTATCTTTTCGAAAATTAGATCAAAGCAAAACAAGTGTGATTGGATTTTGTTCTGTTTGTCTTCCCCATTATAGCCTGTGTTCATTGCCACAAAATTTTCATGTATTAATATAAAAGGCTACGTTCTTGTTGATAATTCGTGTATGTTTGTTTTCCTAGTTTGTCAATGGGAGTCCAAAATATTTCCTCATTTCCTTTTCTCCTTTCACTTTTTTAATGAAAGAGTTTTACATAATCAAAGTTCTTTATTCCATGTAGGCATATGACTTCCAGCATGTCCGCAGCAAAGCAAAAATTCCCCGAAGAACTTGATTCTGTCCTTAAATATAAGCCGTCCATAACGGTCACTGTCGATACTCTGGAAGAGAGTCCTAATGTGAATCATCAATGTCACCCAAACGGGTCCCCGGCTTTGAGTGGATCGCCTCGTTCTGCATATGTTCAGGTAAGCCATACCCTTAAATAATAGATCTCCTATCTTTATTCTTATAGACGTTTCTTTTTGAGTTCTCTCTGAAAGATCTCAAAGAGGGAGGTCTAAGGATATAAACAAATGACCCCCACATAGGTTCGTTAGCTTTTGACCATCTCGAGTGGAAGGCCTCTGGTGTATCTTATTGAGTTTATGTGGCCCATTTTTTCTTTTCTTTGTTTTATACATATACCGTTCAAGATGTCATTTCAATGGCAGACTGAGTCAAAATGGCATTTATTTTTGTGTATAACTTACTATTGGAACTGAAATGACATCTTTCCAGGATCAGGCTAATGCATCTGAAGCGGTTGAATCCCCCAAGATGCGATCTATTTCTATTAGCATGCCTACTACTCCTCTGGGGCTTATCACCAAAAGAACTGGAAAAGTGCACAATAATCGTCCAATTTCTTCTGAAACCTCTAACTTCATACAACCACAGGAAACATGCTTTTGTTCTCAGCCCGCAACAGCAGGCCCTGCATTTTCAATAGGAAAGTTCGAAAAACAAACAGAGCTAAACCATAGTCCAAGGATTGATACTTTGAAGGATAAAAGATTTGATTCTTTCAAAACGTGGTCAGGAAAACTTGAGAGACAAATATCACATCTACGTGGAAGGCAGGAACCTGAAGTAGACGAGAATGTTTTACAGGATGTTGAGGTGGAAGCACTACCCGTCGACCGCTATTTTGATGCTTTAAAAGGTCCTGAATTGGATACTCTCAGGGTATGGTGCTCTTTTGGTTTTATCCGACTTCTGTTTATTTGAACTATTATTATGCTAGCTTAGTCACAGTATTCTATCGACATGTGTGAATGTGCCATATTCCTTCTAATTTTTTACCTAAGACATGTGTGACATTGCTTTCTTGTAGTCTTGAATCTAGCACCACATTGACGTATATTTATAAATAGCCACTCATATGTATGTGCCATGCATAAGTGGAAACGAAGAGCAATTCCAATTCATGGCATGTTCCTACTACTTCTTTTTTGTGTTGTATGCAAGTTTAATTTCATATAATGCTTCATCTTGGAAACCTTTAGGTTGTTTGGGTGAATCACCAATTACCTGCCAAAAGTAGAGAAAATTGTTAGCTATTCATTCGTTTGTCACTTCGTATACTTGTTGCTGTTTTTAGCTTTTTAAAATATGACCATAGTTTAAAAATTGCATTAAAGATGTCCGAATTGATAGACCTTTTATGTATATTCATAAAACTGTTTTTAAAATCTCAACAGTTCCATCGACATGTTAGTCTTTTATCCTTTCACAGTTTAAATGTTTATTATATCTACTTTTCAGTTGTGACTTATTTAACTCCAGTTTCATTCTTTTTTTCAGACGTCAGAGGAGTTGGTACTTCCGAAAGACAAAACATGGCCGTTCCTTCTTCGTTATCCTATCTCTTCATTCAGTATATGCCTAGGTATTAGTAGCCAAGCAATACTATGGAAAATTATATCCACCTCTGAATCAATGAGTTTCCTTCATGTAAGCCCTGACATCAACTTCATTCTCTGGTGCTTCTCGCTTGCTATTACATGCATTGTCTCCTTCATTTATGCTCTGAAACTCATCTTTTACTTCGAAGCAGTTTGCCGTGAATTTTTTCACCCAGTTCGTGTCAACTTTTTCTTCGCCCCTTGGGTAACCTATATGTTTTTAGCACTCTCGGTTCCACCAAAACTAGCCCAAACTCTGCATGTTGCTTCTTGGTATATTCTCATAGTCCCACTCCTCTGTCTTGAGCTTAAGATATATGGGCAATGGATGTCGGGAGGCCAGAGAAGACTATCAAAGGTAGCAAATCCTTCGAATCATCTTGCCATTGTTGGGAACTTTGTAGCTTCATTGTTGGGGGCATCAATGGGACTAAAAGAAGGGCCTATATTCTTCTTTGCAGTGGGTTTAGCACATTACTTGGTTTTATTTGTTACTCTGTATCAGAGACTTCCAACAAATGAGACGCTCCCGAAGGAGCTTCATCCAGTTTTCTTTCTATTTGTTGCTGCTCCTAGTGTCGCTTCTATGGCTTGGGCCACGATTGAAGGAACGTTCGGTTTTGGTTCGAAGATTATTTTCTTCATTGCCATGTTCCTTTATTGTTCACTGGTTAGTCTCTCTCTTCTCTCTCTCATGCACACGACTCCATCTTCTTAAAGGCAATTTCACCTGCTTCATTTGATGCTATTAACATTTAAATACCTCCTTTGATTCATTCTGGAACATGCCCTGATTGTACCCTTTCTTGGTTTTTCTTCACAGGCTGTTCGAATAAATTTCTTCCGAGGGTTCAGGTATTATACGTTTTTTTAATCATATTGTGATCTAGACTTCAAGTTCACATCATCTTCAATTATGATTACATTTATGTAAAGCCTAAATTCTGATTTTCATTTTCATCCGAAATTGTAGGTTCTCCCTTGCATGGTGGGCCTATACTTTTCCAATGACAGCTGCAGCAATTGCAACCATGAAATATACAAATGAAGTTAGAAATCCATTGACACAGACTGTGACAGTCGTTCTCTCCGCCATGTCTACCTTCACAGTAACATCTCTATTCGTCTTCACCCTTTACCATGGATTCGTTTTGCAAGACCTTTTTCCCAATGACATTGCCATTGCCATAGCTCGAAGGAATCCAAGAAAAAGTAAGAAACGGTTTCACCAGAAATCTTCAAGTTCAGAGTCTAAAGGCGGTGAAGCCTCTCTGACATCGGCAAGCTCAACTGCTAAAGACATTGAATCTTCTGCCTTAAATAATGACTCCATTGTCTGATCAGGTTCTGCTAAGAAGCACAGGTTCAGTATCTCTTCCAACTTTTTTCGTTGATCAGTAGATATGGTGCAGTTCTCTAATATTACGCTCTTCATGGGCCGAAGAATAGAACTAGTTAGGAGTTTTGAACTATGAACACAAGACCAGTAACAAATGTAAGGGTGAGAGATATAAATTTCTTTCTACTAATTTAAAATAAGAGACTGACGGTATATACCAATGGCATAGGTGTGAGCATATGCCAAGTGAAGTATAACCAAAGTTCTCATCTAGAGTATATGCATTCATGAGAAATCGAGAATGATCATTATTTTTCTATTATTTTGTATCTCGTTTTTCACTTAAATATCAGAAATAATATAGTATCGTTAAAGAAGAAGCGAGATTAGTAATTAGTTATTCGAATATCATGTTAACATAATGAATTCAAGTTTGGCCAACATTTGTTTGTCTAGATGATCTTTAAGTTTATGTGGTACTTATTAGCAGTGAGTTCGATCCTAACTGATTTTTTCATTTCTTTTTTGTCAATTGTCTTTGCTCTCTTGATCATCTTCTCTAATTTGGTTTAAATAAAGCAACTTCACTCCTTTAGAAAACTTCTGCTTTTTCGGTTGAATAGTCTTAGAGCTCGATGTTAAGGATATAGAGCCAGGGGCGGCCCGGGCCCAAAGCAACCAAAGCGGTCGCTTTGGGCCTCAACATAGTGAAGGGCCTCAAGTTTCGAATTTTGTATACTGACTTTGAAATAATAATTATATTTCAAATAGATTTAAGACATGAGTTAAGTTGTAGCTTAGTGGATAAGGGCATGGACTTTATGGAAGAGGTCAAGGGTTCGACTCCTCTTTATAGCGTTATTTGGAATTTTACTTATTTTTTCAAATATGCACCATATTAGTGCCCCAAATTTAATTTTCGCTTGGGGCCTCCCAAATGTTTGGGCCGGCCCTGTATAGAGCATGATAAGCGATGGGAAAGAAGCTCAAATTTTCTCCATTCAAATTAATACTAAAATGTTTACCCATAAGACATGTTCAATGTGAGTAAGTCAAAATGTTCGATCTTAACCCGATCTATTTGACCATGGGCCGACTTACTAGCCGCCGACTGAAAGGACGGTTAGAGTTTGCCAAGTCTATTTCAACAGTAACGAAAAAAGTTCTGTTGGTTTTGTTAAGATCCAGTTAAGCTTAACAAGGCAAGGAGATATGACCTATATTTAAACACCTAGAGAGCTAAAAACAAAACAAGTCATTTCCTTCATAAAGTTGAAGTTCACGACTTCACATGGTTATTTATGTTGGAGGGTCTACCTTTCACTTCAAACTCAAAGAGAAAATGCACAAAAAGATGAAAGGAATTATGCACATATGGGACATTTAGAAAGCATAGTTGATAAAGGATATTTTGAGGTTAAACTCACAAATGTGATGGTTTTCTTTTTTAGATAGAAAAAATGTATTCAAGATGTAAGATTTTTTTCAACGACATAGTATCCAATTCAAGATGTACGATTATGACTACTTAGGACTTAGCTACACGTACATGTCAAAGTATTCAAGTAGAACAAGTGTCTTATAAAAATTGTAATTATTTGAATTAGCTCGTTGAAGAGACCTAATTTTAAAATATTAAGAAGGAATAAAAGGAACATTTCCTCAAGGCTAAAGAGGATGTAGTTAATAATCCATGCACATTAAGATAGCAAAATGGTAAGTAACAAAGGAGGATCTTTAGGACCCTCTATTCCACTCAATGGGATTGTAATTTATACAACTAATAACTGTTAAGTAGTTCAACCAGTTGGCTGGCGAGTTTATTTTCTTCACGTATCACCATATCAGCCCTTTAAAGTATTTGAGGTTCATCCTGTATTGTAACAAGACTTTGTAGATTAGTTCTACGTGCACAAACTAGAATTACCAAGATTTTACCGTACTTCTTTTTTGGTGCAGTTCGGCTCGTTTTCCTATAAAATAATTTAAAAAACAAAATATTAGAACTTAAAATCCAATAACCACAAATATATCAACAAAGTCTACAAAAATACAAATAAAATCAAATTTACCAATTGATTTTTTGCAATGAAGAACTGCCTCATAAATTGATCCATCATAATCACAAAAATCACCAATTGAATTAGAACTAGAAGACATCATCATTCTTTGTGAATCCTCACAATTATTATTTGTATCTTGTAGCATAGAAATACTTGAACAACTAAATTTTGATGAGCTCTGTTTCCTCAAGTAATAAACAGGCTTCAAAAAACAAAGATACTTGGCAAAGACTCTCTTGGTTGATCTCAAACACTTTTTTGGTAAACTAGAATATACTTGATTGATTGAAATTAGAGATTTTGATGGGCTTGAAGTGATGGGTAGGGAGTAATTTGAATGAGAATCATGAAAAGTGTCTTCAAGTGGTTCAATTTTGGAGATCTTTAATGGGCTTTTTGTTGTTGGGAAATTGAAATCTGGGGGATGTCTTAAGAATCTCTTTGAAGGTGTCATATTGGGATCCATAACAATGAAGGCTGCTTGATCAGATGGTTGAAGAGAGTCATCAAGACTTTGAAAAGATGTTTTTAGATTAATTAGCCATCTATATGAGAAGCTTTCAATTGGGAGTGTTGGTCTTGCTTCCATTGCTTCACCTCTCTCTCTCTCTCTCTCTCTCTCTTGAGTGGCAAGGCAAATTGAGTGAACATAGGAGCTCTAAATTGTATTTAATGGATTTAATTGAAGAGTGTTAGATGAAATCACTAATTCAACCTTTCTAAGGATAAGAGATGGGGAATGAGAATGTTGTCTTATTTTGACTAGGAAAAAGAGAAATCAGGGTAAAAGTTGTGAAAGGTAATATACATGATATTATGAATAACATCACTAGAAGTCTAAAGATGGGGTGGCAAGAAACTTTAGAGCTCTTATATCCACCTAACACCAATGGTCTGAATTGATTGTGGGATTTGATATCTTGTACAGGGGTTTCCAGGTCTCCCTTTCCCTTCTAAAGGCATAACTCCTTTAGCCACTAGTTTAACAAAACAACAATAGAAGAATATTTAAAGGCGCACAGTGTATGTGTTTACGGGTCTCCCTCCAGACAAATTTGAAAGAAAGTCTCCGAGAGGAAAATATTTGGGAGCAAATTGTGAACCAAAATCATTTAAATTTCATGGTTGTGTGTTAGACTCGTAGTTTAGTTAGGTTTTAGGACCGTTCCTGTAATCATTTAAATTTCTCGGTTGTCGTATTATATTGATGTATTAATGTCATTGTAATGATTAAAAGGAAAAAAAAGAAACACCCCTAAAAGTCTTGTTGAAGATTAACTAGTATAAGTATGCAAGTCAAAGCCTTTTTCAATGCGAATGGTTGTTTGCAAAAGGGTCTTCTTCCCTATGAATTGTTGTTTATTTTCATAAAGAAAGTGGTTGTTTATTAATCATAATCAAATACGTTTATAGTAAGCTACAGCATCTCCTTTGATAAATTTAATAGCTTTTGTGGCATATACATGCTCTTAGGGTGTTGGAAATAGAAATAGATAAACAATAATAACAAATGATTTTTTTTTTGTTTCCTCAAAAATTCTATCAACGTCGTAACCGTCAAACATGCTCGCATCGCCAACGTTCACCTAGCCAAGACTCTATAACAAATACATTCGTATAATGATTCTCCGTCTAATAGAAATCCAAAAATATCCAATTTAGGAATCATAACAGGAATATGCCATTTTTAATAGTTTCCAGTCTGTATATTTTTGTTTAATAACCAGATCTGAAACAAATCTTATCCCTCGGGGCCCTGGCCTTCTATCTACCACTAATAAAAAAATTCAGTATCTACCCACAAAAATGGCACCCCTTTCTTCACATATTGAAAACAAGTACTAGCAGAAATAATTTGAGGGTTTGGTGGAAAAAAAAGAAATCCTTTTTTCCCTTCAAACCCAGAAAGGATCTGAGTTATAAAAGGGAAAAAAGAATTTTTTTTTCAGGGGCCTAATTCTCTTTCTAATGGCAGACCAGAAGAAATGGGTAACCAGTGAGGAGCTTAAAAATCATAATAAACCAGGAGATCTATGGATTTCAATTCAAGGGAAAGTTTATAATGTGACAGATTGGGTTAAGAATCACCCAGGTGGTGATTCTCCTATTCTTAATCTTGCTGGTCAAGATGTTACAAATGCATTTGTTGCTTTTCATCCAGGATCAGCTTGGAAATATTTAGATCAGTTCTTTATTGGGTACTTAAAAGATTATCAAGTTTCAGAGGTTTCTAAAGATTATAGAAGACTTGTATCTGAGTTCACTAAATCAGGTTTATTTGAGAAAAAAGGTCATGGGGTTTTCATTTCTATGATTGTTATTGTGATTTTACTTTTCATAAGTGTTTATGGTGTTTTATGTTCAAATAATTTCTGGGTTCATCTTCTTTCTGGTGGATTAATGGGTGTTCTTTGGATTCAAAGTGGATGGTTAGGGCATGATTCTGGACATTATCAAATAATGTCAAGTCCTGGTTATAACAGATTTGCTCAGGTACTCACTGGGAATTGTCTTTCTGGTATTTGTATTGCTTGGTGGAAATGGAATCATAATGCTCATCATATAGCTTGTAATAGTCTTGATTTTGATCCAGATCTTCAACATATGCCATTTTTTGCTGTTTCTTCTCACTTCTTTAACTCACTAGTTTCTTACTTTTATGATAGAAAGATGAAATTTGATTCGTTTACTAGGTTTCTAGTGAGTTACCAACACATTACTTTCTATCCTGTTATGTGTTTAGCTAGAATCAATTTGTTTGCTCAATCATTCATCTTATTGATTTCAAAAAGAAGGGTTAGAAATAGATGGCAAGAAATTCTTGGTCTTCTTGTTTTCTGGACTTGGTTTCCTCTTCTTGTTTCTTACTTACCCAATTGGCAAGAAAGGGTTATGTTTGTAATTACAAGCTTTTCTGTCACTGGAATTCAACATGTTCAATTCTGCTTAAACCATTTTTCGTCGACTATATATCTTGGTCCTCCAAATGGGAATGATTGGTTTGAGAAACAAACAAAAGGGTCACTTGATATTTCATGTGCTTCTTGGATGGATTGGTTTCATGGTGGATTACAGTATCAAATTGAACATCATTTGTTTCCAAGATTACCTAGATGTCATTTGAGAAAGATTTCGCCTTTTGTTAAGGAACTTTGTATGAAGCATAACTTGCCTTACACAAGTGTGTCATTTTGGGAAGCAAATGTTTTAACCATTGAAACTCTTAGAAATGCAGCTTTACAAGCTAGAGATCTAACTAATCCGATACCGAAAAATTTGGTTTGGGAAGCTGTTAATACTCATGGTTGAACCTTGTTTTGGGGTTCTTGAATTGAACGTTTCGTTAACGATGTTCGTTGAACGAGATTTTGGAGTTTGGGTGGTTGGTGTTAGTGGGATTTGCAGGCATCGTTTGTTCGTATGAGGCGTTCTAGAAATGAGCATATCAATGTACTTGGTTTTTGCTCAATTGAAGATCGAGAGTCTGAAAATGTCTATGAGACCTGAAAGGATAATGTGAGTGATATCTTCTCTTTGCTTACTTGGATTTGTTTAATCTGAATTTCTTTCTGTGGTCTTTGAATTCTGTTTCTTTTCATGTAAGTTGTTTTTCTTAGTTGCATTGTTGAGTAAAGCAGTGTATGTAAGTCCGAAAGTTTCTTGCTTTCTGAATAATTCTAAAGCTTAGTTGAATCTCTCTCTCTCATGAATGTTTTACCTATTGTTTTTGGGAAATTTGGTTAACTTCATAATTCATATGTAAGCTTTGAACAAAGGGTTAGCATCGATTTTGCGCATACTCGCACAAATTCGTGCATATTTTTGGAATTTTGCACTTTGATTGTACCACTGATGTGCATTGACATGTTTGGTCTTGGGCCTCCTAATTGTTTTTTCTCCTTGAGAAAAGCAAGCAGAGGTCTTTGAAATGGACCCATTGTCAGGTTTCAGCCCATTTGGAGCCTACTTATCCCAAGAACAGAAAATCTGGAAGGCCTTAAAAATTGAATCCCATAATCAAGCACTCTTGTCCTATATATTACAAGTTCTAATCTTGATCATACTGTTGCTTCAGTATAGAACTGTCCCAGAGTAAATACCAGCAAGATCATTGGAAAGTGTCACTAAAATCTGATTAAGATTTTTGTGCCCATTTCACCAATCTACAAGTTTCACCAAACTATATATGTTGGTTGAATGGTTGGTTGGCAGGACTTGGTTTGGATGAATGGTTGGTTGGCTAAATGGCCAGTCAGATTGTATCTTTACAGCTACTGGTGATGGTATCATTGTTAGGTTAAACTCTTTTGTATGTTGTGGCGAATAAGAAACTTCAGTTCACTCCAAAGAAATTTAGGTCGATGCTTTTGGGTACAAAAGACTTCGTTGATCTCTCATGTTCATCTTCTTCACCATTATCACGAGTCATTCTGTCTCTACTCTCTCACCTTCTATTTCTCTTCCTCTCTTTCTCAGGTTTCGCCTGAATCCCTAAAAGAAAAGGAGAACAGGATAGAGACAAAAAGAGAGAAGGAAAAGGTAATGGTGATAGAGGCAGCATTAAGTTGAAAAAATGAAATATCACCCAAATACCTGGCAACCTAACTAGTGAACTTCCAGACCAAAAATGATCTGTTAAACTGAATCTCGTATCTTCAAACTCAACCTTCCTCAACAAAAATATGGTATTGATGAACTATAAAAACCAAAACATGAGGACCAAGGGTTTAAATCAAAGTACTCAAACCAACAGCTTTAATCTGTCAAAAATTACTAACACACTTCTTATTCATCGCAAAGTAAATCGACAAACACTCAAATCAAAGGTCTCAGGTTTTCAGAGGATGACGGTTAAAGCCGTTCAACCCCAATTGTTTTCTTCTTCATCGAAGCTATGAGTAGGATTCTAGTAGTCTCTATGTATATATGGAGAGGACAAAACTAATTTAAGTTTTAATTGCATATAATCACTCATCGTCTCACATAAAATCATAATCGTCAAGAGGATCATCGTACACCGCTACTGCATCATCAACTCCTTTATCAACATGGAGCTGTTTCTTCTTGGCCGCTGTTACATGGTAAAGACCAATTGATTATAACCCAAAACAATAATAAAATGAAGCCAAGAAAGAACAAAAAATAGGCAATAAGGCATCGGCTAAATCCCAACAATCGTGAAAGATTGAAGCTTTTTGCAAAAGGATGATTGATTCTTCGCCTTTCTAAACTTATCATCCCTCTTAAAACTAGTATCAACTACCCATTAGATAAAGGTTCATCAAAATTCCGTGTTTTAGACTTGAATTCATGAACAGTTCCTCATAATTCCCAAATGGGTCTCAAAATAAGACGATAATATTCGAAAATATGGGCATTTTCTCACCCTCTTTTTAATACAGTATTGAACTTCTAATTCGTTCAAGTAACAACAATAAAAACCTAAGATCAACTTTTTAGTTGTATGTTTTGAAGCAATAAGAGAGCAGCCTCTACCATAAAGTATAAAGTTGTGGTTTCGTCAATGGCAGAGGTAATTGTAAGATATATTGCAGGTATATATTCGAAAGGACAGACAAAAGTTCTGGTGCAACTAGGTTACCTGTTTTCTTCTTCCCAGCAGTGGCTTCTTTTTCTGCTTTGAGCTTTTCATTTGCAATTGCCATAACAGAAGAACCGATCTCTTTGGTGTCTGCTGCTTTCAGAGATGTCATTGACAGTCTCATAACTGCCTTGAGTAGACCTATATAATGGAAACTTTTCTGAAATGGAAGTAAACTTTGTCTCAGTAAGTATAGTTATAATAATGCAGGTACAATGTTACACTGATAAATCCCATTTAACATAATACTCTAAAGTAATTTTTTTTGAAAACATTGAAACCATATTTCATTCCATAAGTGATTAAATCACTGATTTACATGGATAATTGATTATTCCTCTCGGTTCGACATGAGAGTTACATAAGTAAATTCTCAGTTCGAATGTAAAGTACCTCATGAGGCGAGAGAAATTGACAAGACTCTGACGAAAAAGAAAGACGAAAGATAAAAGGATCCTAAAGATCACGAATGAAAAGACCCTAAAGGTCAAAATAACAGTACTAATACTAATGAACGGAAACATTTACAAAGCAAATTCAACACACCTCAAAAGGACGGAGTTTATGAGAGATTAGCTCTGCATACTCTAAGAAATCACTTTCTGACTTGGGAATGAAATTCTCAAGAGATTTCTCATCACCCTTCCGCCCAAAAAGTTCTGTTGTTGACTTGAAATCAGATTCCTCAACAAGCCTGTAATGGATAAGATGATTAAATACTAATCCACAAGGTCTCAGTGCTCGCAATATAAGATACTAAAAAATGTTCAGTAACATGATTCTGCATCCTAAGCTGGTCTGACAATGATAACGTGAGCAAATCGTTTTCTTAGTCCATCTAAATACTTATTTGCTGACAGATTAGGAACCCATAATAGAAATACAGAATGCTTCACAGTACCTTTGTTGGCGGAGCTTCTCAGCTAAAGGATCCAGAACCTCTTCCTTTGCTACTTCGACACTTTTCCCTTTCTTACTGCTTACTTTTTCCGTAGCTTTCTTTGTGCTCTTTCCTGCATTAGCTGCTGGGGCTGGGACAGGTGCCTGATCACAATCCATACAAATTTTTTGAACTTCAATGCATTTGACAGACTGAGATGCATATATGTGGTATGCTCAGTAAAATTAGTAAGTAAATATACATATATGTAGTATGTCCCACGAAGTGATAAAAGGGATAGTGCTACATATAAATCATATGTAATTGAGCATAACAAAAAGGCAGAAACCCAACAACTCTGTAGTCTATTCAACAAGATCAAACATAGATGTTCCTATCATTTTTATTGTCCTTTGAGTCTTAAGGTGGTTCAGTTTTACAAAAATCAATTGTTTCTTCTCAAGCCTTTACAGAAAAATATGAGCTACATAATCTGACACAAGTGGCAGGTTTTTGAAGAATAAGGTGAGCTCTGGTAGAGATATCAATGATCAAAAAACACTATTAGTTGGAGTTGAATGCCTGATAAATGGATAGCATTTAGACCCACTAAGCTGTCTTGATTAATCTCAAGTTAATACAGATAATACTCTAAACAGAATTACAATGAAGATGGCGTATAGCACTGAGGTTTACCGGAGTAGGCTCTTCTTCATCCTCCCAAGATTCCTTCACATCATCGTCATCTGCATCTTCATCATCCCAGTTACTTTTTGGTAGCTCCTTCTTCAAGATTGGTATTTCTGGCGTATTCTCTGCCAGAAAGATGGTATGTAGACTATAAATAAAATAACTAACCAAAAAAACCTCTGAAACAAGCTATGCTGAAGGCATGCTACTACGTAAGCAGGCAGCTTCATAAACTTAAGTTCAAAATTCCCAGTAGCTCTTTCAAGTTTTGGCCCGAAGGAGCGGCCTCAGATCCTCAAGTTCATTACGAAGCCAATAAAAACTAACTTGTCAATGGAAATATTTGTACTCCAACAACTTATATACTTCATTAACTTTTTTCCTTTTGTCAACAGCCACTCCCGAAGCATCCAAAAATACTTTATTTCAAGAAAAGGAAACTCCAAACAGAAGCAAATATTTCTTGTCAATCAGAAATTTAAGTCTCCAAACATTCAGACTAGTAAAGTTACAAGATAACACTAGAAAATTAGAACGGAAAAGGTTACCCCAGTCATCCTCCATCTTTCCAAACTGTTCAGTAATTTATCTTGAAACCGAAAGAGTGCAAAGTCAATCCTATAAAAGAACAAATAGATTGTGAATGGTATTAGTTTTGATTAAGAAAATAATAAATTGATATCTATTGCCCAAAAAATCCCTCATGTATCTTCAACAAAATATATATGGTATAAGTAGACTATTGTGTCTTCTACCGTCTTCTGGTAGAAGACACAAACAAATATGTCAATATAATACTTTTCTTTCACCGGGTAGCATCAAATAGTTTTGAAGATACCATTTACGATTTAAAATCACAGGTCTATTCTAAGTTCCAAACTTCTCAAAACATCAACTAAAGAACAGGGCAACTAAAGACAGGTACCGAGACATAAAAAAAGAACGGAGAATGTTTCAAACTCTGAATGATAATAAAATAAATGCTTAACCCTATAAACTCATACTTCCAGTTGATCTAACACATCCTATGGTCCCCTTGAAAATTAACTTTCTGACAATAGTGCCAAACTACAAAGTGGTAAAACCCATATCCAGATTCATCTTAACAATCCCATCCCCAACAAGTCATGGATGATTTCTCAGGAAAAGAGTGAATTCCGTGTTTCGTAATTTCATAGAAAACACAATAAAAAAAGAATAAAAAATAGAAAAATCACCTATATCTGAAACGGCAAAGATTGAACCGGCAGTAAGGAAAAGAATATCCTTCACCGACGAACAATTAACAATGATTTCACCTCACAATCAGAGTTCCTGCAACTTCCAATTTCGAATTCGTTAGGGGAATTTCGAGGAAACTTGAAGAACTTCCTACTACAAAAAGTGATTCGATAACAAAGCAATAAACTCTAAAAACCTAACCCCCAAACTTCACAAGAACAGATTAGTTTTAGAAACACAAGGCATAAATGCTAATTATATTACTAAATAAATATGAATAAAACTGATATAATGAAACCCTAATTTCATATACAACATAGAAAGTTAGAGAGAGAGAGAAAGTACCCAAAAGGCCAAAAGTAGAGATGGTGAAGAACCCTAATTCTTGTCTAGGTTACGAGTAGAATTTGTACGGAAAAAAGGAAACGGAAAACCTCTCTGGCGCCCTGAATAAATAGAGGCGTTTCGAGACTTATTGGAATCTGACGAGTCAAATCCTCAGTCGGTCGTCCAGGTCTGACTTGACCGTGGTACCTAGCTAAAACAATTATGGGCAATTTGTAAGAATAAAATCCTCATAAAGGGGCTCAAGGGGATATTTGGGGTGCCCTCGGCCCCTCCCACGTAAGTCAGATTGGGATTTTGTGGCCTAAGACCGAACAAATTATTGAGATTAAATATAGGGGTAATTTCTATAAAGGTCAAAATAATATTGAAATTGAGTAGAAAAGCACAAAACATTTGAAAATTATCATTCAGGTCAAAAATTGTGCAAATACTAAAATACCCCTTTTTGTCATTTTGTGTAACTAAATTCTTTATTTTTCTTTAAACTTTAAATCGATATAACTTTTGTTTGGGATGTCGGATTTCTATAAAAATTATATATTTAGAAATGATTTTTCATTAGCTTTCTAACAAGATCCACTTTCAATACTTTTTTTCAAAAAAAAAACCCAGAAAAAAACGGCGTTTTTTCCCTTTACGTTTTTCTGCAAACGTGTTTGCAACAATCTGTTATGCAAACGTGTTTGCAACAACCTGTTATGCAAACGTGTTTGCAACAACCTGTTATGCAAACGTGTTTGCAACAACCTGTTATGCAAACGTGTTTCCCAGAAAAAAAACGGTGTTTTTTCCCTTTACGTTTTTCTGCAAACATGTGTTTGCAACAATCTATTTTGCAAATAGGTGTTTGCAAACAAGTTTTGCAAACATGTGTTTGCAACAATCTGTTTTGCAAACATGTGTTTGCATAATGTAAACTGCAAACATGTCGTTACAAGGCATTGCTATATCAAGACGATGTGATAAGCCCGATAACTGTTGAATCAAGTTTAGTATAGTCCATTGTTGTAAGCCTAACACATATTTTGAACCAAAGCCAATATGAACTACTTTAAAAGTAATGAAACAAGTGAACAAGACCACTTTACACGAAGCAGATCAAAGTAACTATACTTTCTCATAATGTAAGTGTCATTTCAAACAAAGCAGGTGACATTTGAAGCAGAAAACAAAGAGACATCAAGTTCAGCAAAAGTTTTTTTTCTCTATTTGTTCTTAGAATACCTAAGCTTGGTGAAGAACCTCATGTTCCTGCCGGTATTGAACCTTTCCTCCCTGCGAGCCTTAGTCTCTTTGACACCCTGAGAGTTGGGAAACATAATTTTTTAACATTTAGTTAATGAATCTTCTATCTAAGGTTTCAAAAAATCATCTCTCCTTAGTCTTTAGAAGTCTACAACCACTCTTATAGTACGCAGAGAAATCTTCTCCAACTTGTGGAGGGATTGGCCCAGTCAACTTGTAATAGTAATGAAGATCCCTGGCATTTAAAAAAAAGAACAAAAGTAAGTAAAGTATCTTGTTATATGAATGGAGTAACGTTCCACTTTGTCTATCACGTCTTTTATTGCCGGACAACTTCTTTATTATCTTGATAGGCCTGGTTACAGATTCAGATTAAAACTTTCAAATCGAACAACAATTTCTTTTATTGATAAATCATATAAAATTAAACTAATGGACCACAACCTGTGAACAGAACTTGCACAAGCCACAACATAATAGAAAAAGCACCAATTTTGAAGAAGGTACTCACAGTCTTGTGAGATCCAGTAGATTGGTTACAACAGCAGGAAAAGACCAAACGATTGACACCACATAAACTTCCCTGTAAGTGAAAGGTAACCACAATAAAGAAAGACGACAGAAAAGAAATTCATAGTCAACTAATCTAAAATCGATCTTATCCCGCACCAATCAATATTTAACTTGATTACCCTCACACTTGAACTATCCAAAATTCAGAATGAAGTTATCTATTTGAATTGAACAAAAAATTCTAATCATCTAAACACACAAATAGAAATGCAAAATAAAGAACAAATTTGTGTATGTTAGATAAACCACTAAGAATTAACAAAGTAAAATTGATGGCTACTCTCTTTAGCTGTACTTTTCTTATTAGATCTGATCCCTACTACCTTCTTAACTTTTCTTATTAGACATCACAACATGAACCAGCATTATCATGACCAACAAACAACCATCAAAACAAGATTAATATGTAAAATCAAAGTTTTTTTTATGATTCTAGAATTAATTAACACATGCATGGATGTCAAACAATTTCAGGGAAGTTTCAAGAATCAAGAAGCAAAAGAAATGGGGATCGAACATAAAAAATCTTAGAGAGAAAGAGTAGGAAATGATACTCACCACTTATACCTCAGGTAGTAACCATCAATTGGAGCAGATTCAGAACCATCTTCATTAGTAAGAGAACCATCAGGTCGCCACAGTAGTAAGTAGGGCGTAAGCTCACAACCAACAATCTGAATGTCTGACGGAAGATATAGTCGTGCCACACTCAGCATGCTTCCAACACCAAGAATTTCTCACAACAACTTTTATCTTCTTCTTCCTTTTCTTCTTCAAACTCAAATCCTAACCCTGATAAAATCACCTTAATTTCAAATCTCAAAGATTGGATAAAACTATACAGATCCGCCATTACTTGTCCTCTGAATACGCCAGTTTTGAATCCAACTTAAACCTACAAAAGCAAAAAATCTCTCAGACATGCATAAGAAAACCCTAAAATCCTCAAGTAAACACAACACTCAAATGTTTACTGTATAATTCATTATCTCTAGAATCCCTAAAATTCTCAAATAAACCATAAACTGGAATTTCTCCTTTCTCTATAGGTTTTGTTTTCAATTTTTCATCAAAGAAGCAGATAATTCATCCATTATTCAAGTTTGTGGGTTCCAGAAATTGAAGAAGAAAAAGAAGAATCGGAGAAGGGGAAGAGCAACAAGAAAAAACCCTAAATTTCGGCTTGCAGAGAGAACGTGAACTTTAAGGAGCAAGGGCACTTTTGGAATGAGAAAAATTAAAAATGACCTTTCTACTAATTATTCATATTATATTAGACTTAATATATCACTACTCATAATAATCTGGTAATTTCTACCTAATAGAAAAAAGTCTAGGCTTTTTTTAGTTATTATCATAATTTTTTGAACCTAAACAACCATTTTCCCTTAAATATATTAACGTAGACCTAGATTCGGCTTAGGCGCTTAGCCTAGACTGGTAACCTCTATCGTCGTATGCGAGGATGCATCGTCTCTCGGAATTACAAGATTACTTTGTAAACGTCTTTAGAGAAAGTTATTTTGTGCCCTTGGATATTTTCTAGCTACCCCAGCTACATCTATTTTATAAAATATGTTCTATTTCTCTATAATATATGCAATCTTGATCTTTAAAAACTTGGTAGAGTATTGTAGTTTTGAAAATGAAAATATATATTTCAAATAACGAATTTGACTTGGTATATTTGAGGTGATTCTGTAGCAATCGTCTAATCTTCATACATTAGGTGGACGAGATTAAAAAAAATATGGTTCTTTTCACCTAATCATATAAGTCATCAATGACATTATCCAATAAGGGATGTCTAATAAGTTATAACCATCGTCTTCATACCTCAATATATGTAAGCACACCACACGTGATTTATTAGAATAGAAACAAAATATTTAAGATTAAAATCTCCAAGTATTACTTGCAAACGAAATGTATCTATAATATAATGGGAAATTTTAAAGCAATTCCCATGGTAAACAATTTAATGAAAATATTACCTCTCTTTAGTTAGTAAGAAATTTATGTATTACTTTCGCAATGAACGTGTCTGGCAAGACAATATGTTGAAAATATTAGTACATGATTTTATGAAAAACCGGCTATTGTAATTAAGGTAAATTCAATGGACCATATATGAAATTCGTCCAATTCCATCTATGCTTGAAAACACAAGTCAGATGATATGTCCAGGTGGCGCGTCACGTCGCCGGGATTCCCACATGGCATATCACCATTGTTGAAAATAAATCTCCAAGATCTTCTAATAACAAATATTCCATATCTGCTCTCTACCTTATGAACTTCCCTTCTAATCACAAATATTCTAATAGTTAATTACTTCAAATCTTCCTCTAATCTTTCTTTCTTTATTTTTTTCAAACTTCTAGGGCTATAATACTCCTAATCCAACATTTCTCAAATAAAAAGAAAACCTCTCACTTTGAATCTTATTGTTATGAAAAAAGAATATGAAATTCAACAACAATCAGATAAGAACTTGGATGATTTTTCCATGGAAACCAGCAAGAGCTTCATTCATGCTTTAAGTGTTAGTTTCTCCCTCATGTTTACTTTTTTTTAATCTTTAAGACTGAGTCGTTTTTGTTTAAAAGTTAATTTGAATTTGGGATGGAATCATGGAAGTATGATTGATTTGATGTATTGTTTGTTTTTAAAATCTAAAATCAAATTTTTATGCAATTTAATTGTGTAATTTGAGCTATGATTTATTTTTACTATTTTAACAAACTCAAATATTGGGGAAGGTGAATAAAAAAGGGTTATAACGATAAAAACAGTGAAGCAAACTCATTCTAATAGCTTATCAATTTATTAGTATTTTCATTTTAAGGTGAAAAGGTTATTTAACCGTACAAAAATGGTTTTTTATAATTATAATAATTTATTTTAGTGATTATTATAACATAGTCATGGGAAATTCCTTTACCATGGTCCCAGTGCTCCGTTTTTTACCACAAATATTATTTGATTCAAGTTTAATTTTCTTTTCCCGGTTTATCTTTTAACGTTTTAGGATTTAAAGAGCTTAAGGCATGAACTTTATTCTGCCGCTGAATACTGCGAACAATCTTATCACAACGGTGAGCAGAAAAAGATGTAAGAGTATACTTCTGAATAACTACACAATTTGCTCATCACTTTAATCAGATGTCAAGCAACAACCAATTAGGTTTTTTTGTGTGCCAGGGTAATGGAGCATGTGAAAGACTATGCAACAGGAGCCCTTGTCAATACTATTGACCACCTTGGAATGGTTACATATGAACTAACCGATCTCATTGAACAACAAACACTAGATATCTCATCAATGGAACTAAAATTTACATCCCTAAATCGGGTATCTATTTTTCACATCTAGTTTGAATTTGCGATCTTTGTATTTCTGACAGCAGTGAATTATGTACCACCTTTGTCTTTAGTCATATTGTTCTTGATTAAGGCACAATCAAGGCCCACTAGTCTTGTTTCCTCAAGGTACATTTATTTCTTATGCGACAACCCCATAGGGTTTTCCATGATCCAGATGCCGACCCAACCTAAAAGGCCTAGATTATATTAAGAGAAAGGAGTTTTGTACCCAAGTTTGGGAGGCCTTTCTAGTTAAGCAATGTGGGACTAATGGTGTGTTTGGATGACGGAATGAGTCTTTGGGATTCATGAATGTTTTACGCATAATCCATCACCATAAGAGACCCTTCTTATTACCATTTGATGTAACACCTGTCTTTATACTAGTCATAGTGCCCTTGATTTAGGTACCACCTAGGTTTTCCTTAGCATGAGACCAACCTAGACTTCAGTTTCTCCATGTAGCCTGTCTAGGGGCCAAACCAATCTAAAAGGCCTAGCCAATATATAAGACAAGTGCTCATGAGTAATGTCTGAAAGATCTTGGTAATATCAGGAACTTCTTACTTGCCAGACTTACATGAACAGAAGAGGTCTAAAGCAGCATCATTTGTTACCAGTCATTCCAAGACACCATAAGCATTATATATTACCAAGTAAGTCCCAAATCTGTTAGTTTCATTGTATTAGTTGGTGACTAAAAAAACAGTAGGAGAAATCATAGATTGCTTGATTTTCTGTTAATTGATCCTCCAAACTAGATTTTCCGAATAATGACGTTCACTTTAGCCCACAAATAGAGATGGATGCAAGGCAGAAACTTCTTCAAGCAAAACCACTCATTTATCATGCAGGTAAACTCTTATAGTGACCAACTTCATTTAGTACCCTCTAATTTTTTTTGTTCTTCTTCTATTTAGATGAATAATAACTTCGAATATCTATCTTGGCATATTGTATCAGAAACTATATCTTCCTTCCATCATGGTACTCAAAATCAGTCGACAAGGTAATTTAGTCTTACTCGCGTTTAACTTCCAAAGTTATGGTTTCTAAAGTGTCCCCGGGGGCTAAAGTTTTCGACATGATTGTGCAGAACCACAATGCCGAAAGCTCCAAGAGCAATTGTTGGAACCTTTCAGCTGCTAGGTATTTTCCCTTACGCAGTGGTAGTGTTGTGAAATACCTAGTTCTCACGTTTCTGACTCTTGGAACTTTTTTTATCTACATTTCAATTCAAATCTCGTTTATGAAACAAGTAGTATTTTCTTTATGTTATTTTTGTAACTCTAGATGATGGGGAGACTATTTCATCAAATCCGTTATCTCGCCAATATCACTCATCTATTAGAGGACCTGCTTCAAATATAACTCGGCAATCAGTTGGTGTCACAGGGAGGGTAATGCTAAATTTAACATAAGTAACAAGAAAAGAAAACCTTATGATACTTTCATATGCAGGTTTTCCTTTTTTTGGGTCTGAAAACTAATGATCAAATTTTTCGTACTTGCAGGAGAATTTGAGGGTCTCGAGATCAGTCAATAATGCATCTGGGAGGAATATAGCGGAGGAGGCTACTCAACTAAGTAATCTTGATTCATTTAGTTTAGCAAGTCCACCATCAAAAAAGTTTCAGTGGAATTTATCACCCGAAACTAAGTATTCCTTCAAATGGACTCGAAAGCAGTTAGTAAGGTAATCCCGATGGAATTTAGTTTCCGTGGTTTATATATGGTTCCTAACATGTCCTCGGGTATGCACGAACTAAGTGGTTTCGACATTATCGTTTAGCTTCCAAGACTCAAGAGCCGCGGGAGCAACTGTTAGAGTCTTTCAGCCGCGAGGTATTTACTATCCAGAATCCTATGCCCGACTATGGCCCAAATATTTAACTTTCCTTCCCTTACTATTTGAAGCGGTTACTTGTTATCGTATTTTCTGCCATAAATAAGTTATAATTTCTCATTTTAGCCACTCTTTATAATTCTAGATGGTGAAGATTCTGATTCAACAAATTCTGCATCCAGTCAAAATATTCGAAACCACTCGGCTCCTACTAAACCTGCTCCAAATGTAGGTCTTCCATCGCTTCGTGTCACTAAACCGGTAAGCTCGTCCATAACATAACCATCTTTAGTACAATATTGAGGATCCAACTAACTTAGTGTTTACTTCAACAAAAAAAAAACTTAGTGTCGGATTTTTTTCTTATTTGCAGGATAATTTGGGAGAAGACTTGAAATCAAGAACAACACACAAATCGTTCGACAAAGCATATCGGAAGATTAAACAAGTACCTGGTCATAGCAAAGTAGCGCTGTCTGAATTCCTTGCTAAACAAAAAACCAGACAACTGAATGCCAATAGTCTTCCAGGATTTTCCTTTCTAAATAGAAAAAAATAAAATAGAGATTAGTGTCATGTGATAAATAGCAATAAACATATCAGATTATGAATGTTATTATCGATCTTCTCAGTGAATGTAGACCACATTTGAATTATGCAATTTGAATAAAGTCCATTGCCATCCACAATCTTGCATTTGCGCACGTTTTTAGGTTCCTTTTAGTAGTGTGTTTACTAAACAACTTGATCATGTCATTCCAACGTATCTCGGTAGGATGTGAAGAGACTTAACTTTAAGAACTAAGGAAATTAATCATGACTTGGATATAGGCTCAGTACATCATAGGAAAAGCTACCGCCGACATAAAAAAATCTTAAATGTTGTTTTAAATACACCAACCTTAATCTTGCATAACTCCCATGAAATAATTATCTCAAGAACTATTTCGGATTCTCATTATATGTTGTTTAAAATAATGGCATGAGAATCCAATTTGTAAGGGAAATCCGTAAACCAGATGCATTTTGCTCTCTCATGGACTATTTCAAGATGAATTTTTGACATAGCACAAGAGCTTGTAGCACCCTTCTAAATTATTGAGAGACCGTGAGTTGAAAATTTTCAGGCCGTAGTTTACCCTCTAGATTTAGCTCATCTAATTTATAAATATTTGTTCATGACCTATAGAAGGGTTGTTAATTTGGATTTTAGGGTTCACTTGAGTCATTTGTATGAGTTTCTTATTTCCATGGCATTCATTTACAAGCTTATTCCACCCTCTTCATGTGTCTATACCATAAGATGTAAAGAATCAATAGCTAAAATGAACTAAGTCCTAGAATGAGCACCAAAACAGCAGCTGAGTATGAGCCGATGACTTGATGTGGAGGAGTAAAAATACACTTACCACGGGTAAATGCCATGGATTGAAAAACATATATATAATTGCAAGAAGGACACAAACAAAAAACAGAATACAATGCGTTAGCCGGGAGTCGAACCCGGGTCTATTGCTTGGAAGGCAATTATCCTAACCGTTGGACTACAAACGCTTCTTGACATTACTGATTTTAAAACTAATGTATTTATATTGAGACACTTTACCATTATTCACAAGAAAAAGACCAAGTGGTATTTGTTTTTTTTCCTAAACAGGTTCCGAATTAGCTTTACATATATAATTTAGTTATTTTTCATATTTTTATCAATTTTGAAACAATTATTTGTATCAAATGCATATAATTTCAGCTAATAAAACGAGTCTGAATTTGACAAAGAACGATCGTTTCAAGATCTAAATTTAGAAATAAACACATACAAATATTCAAGCTATACACGTAAATTACACACATAGATTAGTTTAGATTTCAGATTTAGACTTGGGAGAAAACAAACAGCACATAAGAGTATCATTTAAATAAATTGTTGTATAACAAGAACACTTGTGACATCATAAAACTAGATTGTGTATTGATATAACTTAAAAAAAACACAAATCTGCATTCTCCAAATAAATTGTAGTCAGTACATCGACAGTTACAGTCACACTCGAAAAACTACTACGAAATTAAATCCTCAAACTTAATGTTTTTCTCTAGCTTTAAGTACAAAGATGGTTTCTGAAATGGTTCGTCAGAAACCATAAGCAAATCAATTCATCTCTCGGGATGGATGACACATCTTCGCCTCAAAATCTTGGAGCTGTGACAAAACAGAAATCAAGTTTGGGTTGGTTATAAATGCCAAATAAGTAAGAAAATCTTGACTAGTTATCGTGGCTTACCTCCACCAATGGTTGCTTCAGGTAGTCGTTCAATTGAGTATTTATGTTGAGTAATGTACATGATTGGGACACCAGGAATCTGCTTGAAACCAAGCAAATTCATGAATAGGGATGAAAGATTCGTGAATAGTCGTTCAATTGAGTATTTAGATGTTTAGTGATTTCTAGTACCTTGCGGATTCTACGCTTCAAGTCTCTATCACAGGTAGCAACTATATAGCACTTGTGCTGAATCAAGTAAAACAATCGAAGCATAAGTAATGGGTGACGAGGGTTTAGAGATAATCACAGTAGGAGAAACTAGACGACAATGGGAAAAGAAGCACAGAACAAAAGAAAAGGAATGTGGAACACACATATTCATATCAAGAACACGACCACATGACCGATAGAAGGATTTATACATAAACGAATAAAATAATTTGCGGAATTCTTGAGCATATACTGCATGGCCACTCTTATATGAGAATATATGATGGAAGCCAAAATAATAAGAAACACGGAGTAGAGGACGTTAATTTTTACCTGGGTAACTCTCTCAACCATGCAGTCATCAGCATATGTTCCTTTATGAGTGCAAGGGAGTCTCTCGAACCGGGGATCCTTCGCAATCCTATAGAAGTGTTAATGACATTATAAAGAGGTCGGACACAAACCCTAAACCCATAACAATATAGACATGCATGCACACCAGTCTTTCCCATTATACTATAGAAACTTCAATATCAATTGTGGATTAGGTATAGTATATTCGACTTTTAGACTGGGCAAAGATAAAAACTCCATAGCACTTAGAAATTCAGATTCACAGTCCTTCACGTATGAAAGGGTAACTAGATCACCCTATTTGAAAAACTAATAGATCCCCAAAATGGATCGAGTAAAATGTACCTCAACGCAACACGATACTTTTGACCCAGCATCTCGAGCTCAGCCATGACACAATCTGTGATACATGGAGTGCCTTGATAACAAGATGAATAGAGGGTAAATGAATCAATACAAAGACAACAAGAAGAATACAAATTGAAAAGGGAAAGAGAAAGAAAGAAAGCTTTGAAACTCACATTTTGCATACAAACAATCCATCATAGCTTTCTCCAAATCCAACTATATATGTATAAACCAAAACAAGTCAATGATGATAATTAGATCAAACGAGCTCTTCGATATCGATCATGACTAATCTAAAGAAAAGTAAGAATATACCCCAGAAAGCAAACCAATTCAACTTAGTTAATCTATCATTTACTTCAAAGTTGGTAAAAAAACAAATTAAATCAACTATTTGTTGAAGAATGTGGAACCCTAATTGTAGAATCAGCCATTGACAGTAACATGGAATAAAAATTAACTAAGTTGTATGGCCAAAAAGAAAAACTTAAGTTCTTAACCAAATTCAAATCCTATAGATTTAGCTCTTATTAAGATTTCAATGGAAGAAATATCACCTTATTCTGAATAGAGAAATTGATAAAGTTAGTATCAACCAAAACTCTATAAGGCGGTCCTAAAGCAGTATTGTGCTTAAAGAAGAGAGCAGACGAAACATTAGGCCTGTAATTTCACCATGAAAGCATATAAAAAATGAGAAATTTATACCATAAAGAAACAAGAGTCAAGAGAGAGAGAAGTAAAGAGGCTTACACGTTTCTGGGTAATTTTTCTTTTTGAAGATCTTTCTTATTAGGGTTTAGAACATCTTCTTTATGTCTGAGATATCACATTTTGTATGTCAGTGACTATAGAAAGAGGATTAATGAGTAAGAAGAGATTGAAGAAGAAGAAACTTACTTCTTAATCATTTTGGAGCTAACCAACCTCTTCATAACTGCAAACTTGGGAGATTTCTTAGCCTTCCCCATGTTGAATTCCAAAAAAAAAAAATCTCTTTCTCGAATTCAATAAGAACGCAATTAGGTTTCCGTTTGAATTCCTAAAACCCTAAAAACTAAGAAAACGACCAACTCTGTCACACAAGCTTCTCGCACGCGTGCATTATATCTTGTTTTACCGCAACATAATCCGACCCGTATTTAAGTGAGTCCGAACCCGACAACCCGTTTCCCCTCTAACCGTCTTTCCTAATTCCCTCTCAGCTAATTAAGAAGCTTCTATTAATCTTCCGCCGACCCTTTCTCTTTCTAGAATTTTCTTTATAAATTCTCACTACTGTTCTTCACACCAACTGTCTTCTTCTTGCTCGAATTAGGGGTTTTCAGTAATCTAATCAAGAAAGAGTAGAAGAATTTAAGTAAATGGAAACCCATTTACTCGAGATCAACTTGATCTCTGCTCAAGGTCTCAAACCTCCTTCCACTAACCCTCGTCGTCTTCGAACTTACGCCATCGCTTGGATCGATCCATCTTTCAAATTACGCACAAGAATTGATCAAGTCGGTGGTGTTAATCCAACTTGGAATGACAAATTTATTTTCCGAGCCCCCACCGATTTTCTCTTAAAAGATACATCTGGAGTCTCCATCGAGATCTATGCAACTGGTTATATTAAAGATCATCTGATCGGAACAGTTCGTTTACTACTCAGTAATTGCCTGTCTAGTACCGAGATTTCTTCTTCAATTTCCGGTACCGGAATTGGAGTCCCTTCTTTTTCTGCTCTTCAAATCCGCCGTCCCTCTGGCAGATTTCAAGGTGTTCTTAATGTCGGTGCTATGGTGATTAACGGCTCTGGTTTATCGGGGATGACTGGAATTACAGCAATCGGTTACCGTGATCTGATGGGTGACAATCACAGAAAACGTCGGGAGAATCCTAGGGTTCCTGTTATTACCGGAAACCTTCCTCGTGTTAATTCTTTCGAGATTCAGTCATGTGAAGATTCTACTGAATCCAGTCTCTCTGATTCCGAATGTTCATCTGGGTCGACGACATCGACGGTTCTGAAAGACTTTAATGGGAAGAGAAAAATAGCGGGAAACCAAGAGAAATCGGACGGATCAGGATTACTATGCGGGTTGGGTTTTCAGAGGAAGATTCATTTAAGTCCGTCGGATCAAAACCTTCATATTTCTATACCGTCAGATGAGAAGTCAAATAAGTAAGAGGTAGAGATTTCCTAGTCTTGTCTGGTTCCCATCTTTAGATTCTTGTTGGTTGGATGGAATTCAATAGTTTGATGGACGGTGAATATCTTCTCATCTGATCAGATTTGGTAAATCTGACGGTATGGAAGCCACAAGGAAATTTTGTTTTTCTTTTTTTTTGAGATTTTCTTTTTGTGTTTTTGAGTTCTGGAAGTTGTTTTTGTAACTGAAGTAGTTAGTTAGTGGCAGTTTTATCTGTTACTTTGTTGTTCCACTTTCTTGTTATTAGTTAGACTGAGAAAGGGCAAACATGTAATTGTTGGCCTGCAGTATTATTGAGCAAATTGTCGTGTCTATTTGGATTTCAATCGGTTTTTCGCTGAAAAATTAGGGTTACAAGTTGAGATCGTTACATTTGAACCAACGCAATGAAACCAACATATTTGATCTCTTTATTACGACTCTGAATTTCTTGTAAATGTCACTCTTGTGTCTTACTCAATCATGTGTTTGCCACACTTTTTCTTGTAACAAACAGTAAACAAAATACGATGAGAAAAGCTTAACCTAAAATACCCACAACAGTCACAGTGCTAGACTAGATGTAGAGCCCACCTTGAGACTTCAAGTTGTCCTTTAATTAGTCGGTCAGTGGTCGACAAATGGGAAAGGACTGTGTAGGGACTTAATTTGGATGATCAGGACCCTAATATGCCATGAAGAAACAAAAAAAATACAGATTAAGAAAATCAATAAGATGTCATTATGATTATGTAATACCTATGAGAAGATAGACATTCGCAATAATTTCAGTACACTTGAGATGTCGTCGAAACGAAAAGTAACGCCTGGAATAATAGAAGCCATATGAAGTGTCCTTGAAAGTGCAACACAAGGGAATTTATACTGTGAAGAAAATTGTCCCCAAAAGTTTAACCTTCATCTCAATCCTCCTAAGACGTCCCTCACCTCTATCAAACTGAAACCCGTTAACCGTTAAAGAGAGGGGGAGGGCGAACCAACCATAACCTATTGAAGATAGAAGTTGTGGGCCGAAACCCCGCCCATCTGAAACCCGTTATGTCTACCACGGACTAGTTATCGTGGCGGTCTTTGTAAGAAATTTTTAGTTTTGCCTGGTCCGAGCCCGTCCCCTAACCACAATAGCTTTTGGTATAAGCTATCCGCAACGCCCAAGGCCATAGGAGGTGTACCCATAGCGCCATTGGATTCCCACCCCTACGGTAACTTATTGAAGAAATAGAGAGAGTGAGAGTGAGAATTTTTATGGCGACATTCAGATGGATTCTTCAACTACACAAGGACGTCCCAAAAGCTGCTAAATTCTATTCGGAAGGGCTGGATTTCAGTATCAACGTCTGTACTCTCAGATGGGCTGAACTTCAATCTGGTCCTCTCAAACTTGCTCTTATGCAATCCAAAAGGCTGGTTTTCTCTCTCTCTCTCTAAGCCAAAAACCCTCTGTTCCACCTGTATTTTCCATGAACACCCATTCAATCATATACTGATCTAGTTAGAACATTAGAATTTACTTGAATCTCAATGGTTTTTCTTGCCAGTTTTTTTTTAATCAATCTGTATAAATTGACCCTCCATTTGTTATAACTATATACCCATTTCTTATAGTGGGGGGTTTGGTTGCTGTAGTTGTTACTGAAACTAGTTGAGCTGATAGTGTTTGATAAAATGTCCAAATGAACAGTATCGACCCATGGCTAGAATATTTGAGTAATGAGAAATTCTATTCATCTCTCCATTTTGGTCCCTCCCCCAGCCCTCCGCCGATGTGGCGACATATCACTTGAGTGTGGAGCAATTGGAGAGAGAATGGTGAGAAAATATACTCCAGCGATATGTCGCCACATCATCAGAGGGTTGGGGGAGGGACCAAAATGTAGGGATGAATAGAATTTCTCTATATATGAAACATTTATGTTGTGGCTCTATCAATAGTTCAAAAAAGAAAATGAAACAGAGGAAATAACTCGCATACTTTATTGATAGAGTGCAAACAATGTAATCCAACTTTTGTAATTTCAGTTAAAAATGTGAGTTTATCGATAACATGAAGCAACATAGAGATTACTAGATTAGTTGATAAAGCTACGAACTCCTAATTTCGTTGTTGTGTTTGTTGCTTTGACTTGACTAAGCAACTCAATTCTTGATTCACAGTGACCATATCGTGCAGAAGGAGAACTCTTCACTTCTATCATTCACAGTAACTGACATAAATAGTTCAGTAACAAAACTGATGGCTTTAGGAGCTGAGCTCGATGGACCTATCAAATACGAAATCCATGGAAAAGTAACAAATCATTTCACTTCTTATAGCATATGACTAAATCTTGTTTCAGACTATTTGATTAAGATGGTCCTCACAAAATTGTTGAATTTGCAGGTAGCAGCCATGAGATGCATTGACGGGCACATGTTGGGCCTTTACGAGCCCCTTTGAGACAACCCGGGAAAAGAGAAGCCTATACATTCATTTCCAATAAACCGAAAAAGGCAACATCAATTTGGTATTCATTAGGTGAGAGACTTCAAGCCCACATCTTAAATTTCTTCGAAGACATTAGGACCACATGATAAACTTCTTTCCTTCTTACATCCCTTTTATGATGCATATTTGTTTGCTCTTCCAAATCTAATCACAAAAGTACAAAGTGTGTAGAATGTTAGAAATGGAAATGTTCTTGCAATTTGTAACAGCTTCACTATTCTAAATCCTACATGTTATATCTCCAACAATTGAGAGAAAATGAATTTCACAATGAAGAGATCGTTAACTAACCTAGTAAGTGAAACTAGTCTATCATATGCATCCTAAATTCCAATTGTATAATTGTATATGGAAATATATCAGTTGGATGTGAAACAAAGAACAGATTATAGTGAATTTAAAAGCTAGATGGAGATTTAAGTTCAGGTATGGATGGGGAACTTTGACGGGAGCTCCCTTCAGTCCAAGAACGGAATGTCAAAGATTTAGTTTATCTCCCGTGTCATTCACTCATTTACCAAGTGGTGATTCTTGTGATCCTTTTTACTTAGTATTTGGGTGAATGAACCGGCAGATAGTTAAATCTTTACACCACCCCGTGATGGACTGGAGAAAGCTCTCTTCACAAATTCGTGATGGACTGGAGAAAGCTCTCTTCACAAATTCGCTTTGCGTAACGACTTCAAACTATCATAAATCTATGTATATAGTTCAAATTTAATATCATAAGATCATGGAAGACAAAAAAACAACACGTATAAATTGATTCCTATGGTTTTTAATTATGTATCTTGATCATATAATACAAGTATACAACCAACCAGCTTCTACAAAAGTATAGGAGAAATAGACAGCCAGATGCAAAGAAACCATGGGAATTCTAATGGTTAAAGAGGGATAGAGAGATAGAGAGATAGAGAGATAGAGAGAGATGGCAAAAGATATGAATTAATGAATGACAGTATAGGGTTTATATAGGTCTTGAAAAGGCTGATCTGAATACTTTAACATTGTTAACAAGTGAGTTAACAGACAACCAAAAAGGTCTCTGAAGTAATCTTACTAACTTGTTGCACCTATGGAGATCTCAGGTGGTCCTAAGAGGAATCTAGGGAAAAAAAGAACAAAAATGCTGATCAACCTTGATGGATGGATGAGATAAGGTGATAATTGAACCCCCTTTCTCTTTCTTTCTTAACAAAAATGTAGTAAAACACAAAAGTACATGAAAATTGTAGTTTGAAGGTAAAACAATGTGAGACAAAATGAAGTACTTTGTTGTATAAATTTGCACCTACACCATGAACCACTTCTATCTTTGATTTGTTTTCTCGTTTAAGCAACTTTTGCAGAGAAGTACCACCCTTATCATGAAAGGCACTCGCTTGTATTAGAGCATGACAAATAATGTTATAAACACGTGTTATTCAATAAGGTCTTTTTCATATTGCGGTAGGTCTTGCCAGTCTGAGCAAAGGAGGTACAATTTTATTCATATTTTAGATGATTTTGTAATGGTGTGTGGCGTTTAGGTGTATGTTCTTGGCCCCCTTTTCTTTGGGTAAGGTTGGAAATTCAGCCTCAGTCTATTGCTAGACCAACTAATGTTGAGTCCTATTACATATTTTTAACGTGAGCAATATCGGTCTGACTATGCATATTACGTTTGACATAGTATACGCCAAAACAATGCATAACGGGTTAGATAAAAAAAATTGCCGTCCCCGCGTAATCTTGAAGACAAAAAGCTAGCACCATTATTATTATTATTATTATTATTATTATTATTATTCTACTAATTTCTCTCCCTCGTTTTCTTTTCATTTAAAAAATGTAAATGAATCTGTACCTAAAGATTCCATATGTTTCCTTAATTTCTTTATCTTCTTTTGATTCTTCTTGTTCATGTAATAAGGTGGTCTGAATCTATTAATGAAACACAACAACAAGAATTTTTAGTATTTCGGCCCCTTGTTTCATGGCTTTGGGGCATATGTTTCTTGTTAATGTGTTAAAGAAACATGAAATTCAAATTAATCGGTATCTTTGTATTGTTTTTGTCGATTGAAAGCCCTTTTTTCCTTCTTCCCTTGTTTTCAAATCTATGAAAGGTACATGGAATATAAAGGCATACATGAAGTAAATTAAAAGGGTTATTTTCCAATCGACCCCTAGTTTATGACTATCTTTCCATCTAGCTCCTTAATTTATCGAAAATACACAGATGATCTCTTTTTTCACTTTTTGCCTTTGTCGTCTCAGAACCGTTCTTTCAGATCGACTCCCTCTCTCTTTCTCTAAAAACTCTCTCTCTCTCTCTCATCAGCTCTTCCTATTTTTCATCTTTACATACCCATTTATTTTTACTCTTCTTCTTTCGGTGTAGATTTGTCTTTCTCTGCCAACGGTAATTGTGCATTTTACTGTGGCCAATACGATTTTTGATGCAAAAAATTGGTTCTATCTTAACCGGTTTTAATTCTAGTATTATAGAATTGAAATTGGTCGGGCTGAACCAATTTTGTGCACCAATATCAGCTTGACCCTACCCATTTCAAGTGTTTTTAGTAGTGCTGGTAGGGTTTGACCGATTTTGTAGATCAAAGTCAGTTTGAAATGGTTGAATTTTTTTGTAAGATCAGTGGGCTTTGAATTCATATTTTGAACCAATGGGTTTGAACCAGCTGATTTTAAGGTCAAATATAAAGAGCTTGTTTCGAGAACACATTTACGGGAGAGGTGCTAAAAAATCACTGTTGGGGCGCCTCTCAAATTACCCCTATATGAATGAAGGGATTTCCTTACATTTGCAGTTACCATTTTAGAACATTTTCTATTCTCCAGCCCAGTCCCATCCTACAGTATAAAGGTAGGGGAAATTTTAAATGCACTCACCATTTTTCTTATATACCTCTCACATCTAAGGTATTTGAGGCGAAAGTGATAATAAAGGTGAAGATGATTTTTTTAGACGTGAACAATTGACTCACCTTAGTCAAGAGTTCGGGGTTGTAGATTCGTGAAAACGTGTGGACCTATGTAACCTCCTTTTAAGTACAAATCTATTGGTACTGTTTGTCCACATAGCGAACAATATGTTTTTTCATTTTCAAGCTTAGACTTCTATAGTTCAACAAAAAAAAAAAAGCTTAGACTTCTAGGCAAATATCAAATAACTTCAACAAAAAAAAAGAAATGGTAAATTTCAAATAAATTTAGAATGGAGGTGCCATTTTTCTAATTCAAATGATAATGATGGGTAAAGTAAACAATGTTATAGTATTGGATTTTCTTTTTCGTTGAAACTTATTGGAATTTTGTTAGTTACATTGTTGGACAAAGTTAACCAAAAATTAATTGGGAGCTTCATATATTATGTGTTCGATCAGGAAAAAAAATTGCACTTTTAAAAGAGCTCTTCTATTAGAGTTTCTTGTTGGATGTTTCCCTTTTAACCTCGATGAGTGGAGATTTAAAAGCGCCCCCATTATGATTAAAAAACGTCTTCATAATTCTTTTAATTTGGTTAATCTAGTTTGACAACTTTTGGTTAGAGATGTCTTAAGTTTGGTTAGAAATGTCTTAAATTCTACTACTAAATTTGAATTGTATCCAATAGAACGTATGCAACTCCTTTGAAACCAATACCATATCCAAATCATTCAGGTCAAGTCCACCAGTCAAATAGCCGTTGGATTTTCATAAAGAGGTCAAATAAATCCGACCGTTGGAATAGCACGTACTTTCTTGTCTTAATAAATGACTTGTGTCATAACCCGCCATTAACTGTCCCAAATCCAACAACTTCCTCCCCCACTATCATTATGACACGAGTACCTCTTTGTTTTCTCTCTCTCTAGATCTTTCATCTAACGAGAAAATCTTTCCCAAGATTCTCTCTCTATCTTCAATAGATATTGTCTTCCCTTTTTGTCTTCCTTTTTTCTTTCTTTTTCAATCCAACGGTCCAAATACAATTTAGGGTTTCATTATCTTTCTTTTCCCTATTTATACATAACCTCATCTTTAACTCCACTACCCATTCTTCATCATCTCCTCTTACAACTTTACACTCAACAGTTTAAACTTGTTGGTCTCTTTGCAAACCACAAGAAGGTGGTGGTTAGGGTTTTATTTAGTTCTTGGTTGATGATTAGAAAAATTATGATCAAGTAAAGTTTAAAAAGGTTAAAGGGTCGAAGGAGCTCCTTTTATTCCAACTGAGGAAGGAAGAGGGTTTTTAACGTCTGCTAGTTCATGAAAACCCTTGACTGCGTAATGAAGATTTGTTACTATGCGCAGGTTAATGGTAGGCATGACCTAGGAGATGATGTTTCCTTCTTCTTTCCTTACTTGGATTGAAGGGAGCTCCAATGACCTCTCTCTCTCTCTCTTTCTCTCTCTCTCTAATATTTAACTAATTGCATCTTTTAAGTGTCTGTTTATGTTTATAAATTCTAACTAATTGTCTGATGCTTGTGATTGATTTTTGTGTAGTGTAGGATTGATGAAAAAGGGGGATATAAAGTCTTTCATGGTAGTCTAGTACTCTAGTAGTTGCTGCATTTGTGATATCTTTAACTTGAAACTAATAAGGCTTACTAGGGATGTTAATGTTGAACCCCCTAATAATTGTGTTAATGTATTGTTTTGTTTCTTATGTTTTCTCTTGAATTCTAGGGATCTTGATGAGTGCACTGCTGATTGAAAGATTAAATTCTTTTTAAAATCATGTAATTTTTTAGTTGACTTTTTTTTTTAATATATATGCCGATTATTTTTTTGTTGCAATATAGAGTGCCAGTGGCGTGACTGGGAATTCGGGGGCCCGGTGTGAAAATAAAATTAGGGACCCGTTCTCCGACAACATTAAAGCGTAAATTTCTATTTTGCTAAAATCAAAATGGACTAAGTAAGAATTTTTTTTTTCTTCGGATGAATCTAAGTTGTGTACATTTTGTTTTTCGGATGGACTAAGTAAGAGTTTTTGAACTTGTGACATCATGCTTATTCTGTAAGTTCTTTACTAGCTATTAGATTTGGTTCGAAATTTAGGGGCCCCTCGGACAAAGTAAAAATGTTGTAGTTTGAGAGGGCCCGATGGGACCGCACCTGTGGCACCTCCTCAAACACGCCCCTGTAGAGTGCAAATAAGAAAGTGCCAACGTTTAGGGAAATCAAAAGAGTTTCCGAGGTGCGAAGACTTTGTCAAAAAGTTAACCAGTAGTAATTGTTAGGGAGAAAATACAAATTCGTGGTCGCCCGACCCACGACCACGAAAAGTTTGTGGCCGGTCGACCACAAAACCGTCGAGGAGGTGGTGGTTGTGGTCGGAGTTGGCGGTTGGAGTTGAAGATGATGAAGATGAGGAAGAAGAAAATTTTTGTTTCCCCTTAAAACTTGTCTCCGGAAAATCACTAAAATTTCACATGAAGCCTGCAAGTTATTTTGATTTCCCCGAAAAGAGATGGTAAATGCCATATTTTGTAACATGAATTTAACAAAAGTTGAAATACTAAATCGACCCACCTAAACTAACAAAATAGCAAAAATAAACCAAATTTAATCGACTGGGGATTTTATTAGTGTTTGCCTTCTATTGAGATAGTAATGGGCTAATTATACTCTTTTTTAATTTCATTATAACATGGCTATCGTTTTGGAGAAAAATAATATTTTCCGAGGTAAACTTATTTGAAGAAAAAATGAGAATTTTGACTAATGTTCCGGGGCCAACATTCTAAAGGAAAACAAAAAACTTCTTTCCCGTCTCCTATCACCAGCACAAACAAATTCGATCATCACCACTACCACCACTGTTTCACCCAAATTTTCTTCTCATCTCAGTCTACCATCACCTCCAACATCCTTCCCTCTCTATTCTTCTTTCTCTAATTCAGCGAAAGGGATGTAAAATATCATGTCTTTAGTCATTTTGACAAAATAAAGAGTAATAATATATTTTACCAACATCAAGGTAAAATATCTTGAGTTCAACGAAAAAAAAGGTAAAATATCTTTTGGTTCTGTAGAAGAGTTAAAATGTTACTCTAACAACGTAAACGACAAAAAATTTTTTTTGACAACATAACGGTAAAAATGCTATTTTGACAACATAATGTTAAAATGTTAATTTGACAGTATAATAGTAAAAATGTAATTTTGGTAACATAAGGGTATAAATGTCATTTGATGCCATAAAGATAAATATGTTATTTTCTAAATATGTGTATTTGACTAGGCCAGCGCTTTGGGGAAAGCTAAATAGTTTCCGGGGTGTGAAGACTTGGTCAAAAATTGGTCAATTTTGTTTGACAATTTTATTTTGTAAATTGTTAGGGGGAATAATAAAAAATCTCCACCTCACCTCTCTCTCTCCACCTCATCTCATCATCTTCACCGGCGACCTTCAAACATTAAAAAAAATTATTTCTCTTTTTTTTAGTGTTTATAGGTAGCCGGCCCGAAAATTGACCGGCCGGTGACCTTCGTCGGTGAAGATGATGAGATGACAGAGATAGAAGATGAGATGGAGGAGAGAGGTGAAGTGGAGAGTTTTTTATTTTTATTTTGAAACATATTCCCCATAAAATATGTTTCCCCGAAATTTTTTTAAAATTTTGCATATTCCCTTTAAAATTTCAAACCCCGGAAACTATTTAGCTTTCCCCAAAGCGCTGCCCATTTGACTACGTAAGACTACAAATGTCACTTTGACACCTAAGGAGTAAATACAAGTTTTTAATTAAATATTATACTAGTGGAAGTTAGTTGAAAATCAAATAACGGAATTTATAATTACACAAAATATGACATGAAAGAACTCTCAAACACAACCTAAGAGTTTCTAGGTTGGTTGACAATTTGAAGAAACATTTTTTATTTTTTATTTTTAATCTAATCAGGATTTCTTTAGTTCTTGTTCTTGATATTTATTATTTTTAATACAAGTGTATTTTATTCAATATAGATAATATATATAAATTATTCTTGATATTTATTATTTACTTTATACTTAATAAAACTACTTAGTTATTAAACTTACAAATACAAGCAAATTAATATTAAAAGTAATAAGTATCAATAATAATTTTGCTAAACTTTTAAATTATTCTTGATACTTTCTATTTAATAAAAATATTTAATTATCAAACTTACAAATATAAGAAAATCAGTTTTAAAAATAATTATTAATAATAATAATTTTGATAAATTAACACAGTTCAACGGGGAATATCTCACTCTAATTGATTGTTCCGTATATTTTTAACTTATTCTGGCAATGGTTGAAGAATTTTCTTTTGTTAACTTATTTTTGTTTTATAGATAATAGTTTATTTGCTTAAACTTATTAAATAAAAATCTTGTCTAACTACTTGACACATAATATATGGCAGCTAAATCACTTAGAACATTTATAGGATATAGAGTGCATGTCGCTTCTGAAATTGGTAGTGCCGCAAAATTTTTATTCTTTTACAAGGTACCGAAATCTTGCTAATTAACACTCATTTTGTTTGAGAGCGATATTATCCAGTGATGACTTCCAAGTTTGCATTGCTTTATCTGGAGCTTCCTTCTAGTGTTTTAATCGCTGAAGCTGTTCGACCGTTGATAGATGCAGCAAAACAATACCTTGTTGCACAGTATAAAGACTTTAACAAGTGAGTACTTCTATTATGTAAATTCATTACTTTCATTTAGTCCTTGCCAATTATAGTGTAAAGTGAAATAACTAGTTAAAAATTCGTAATCAATCTTGACAATGAACTTACTTTTTAAATATTTAAGAAAAATAAACTAAATAATAAAGAGATATTAATGGAATGATCAAACTTTAATGGTATCAGACGATTTTACCGAATAAATAAGGCCAAAATCTACTCCTATCAAAAAAGAAGGGTTAATTCCGTTTTGGCCCCCGATTTGTGATCAACTCGGCATTTTGGTCCCATAAGTGTGCGGTAGTTCGTTTTGGCTCCAAAATCAAATTTTCGGGCAGTGGTGACATTATCATGACATAAGCAATAATTTCCTATACCCAAAATACTTCTCTGACCAAATCAAAAGTTGATTCTGAGTTGTCAAATCAAGTAACCTCCTTAATTATTAAGTACATTTCCTTCCCCCAAGACACCTTCTTCTCCATTTCCAGATTTTCTTTTCTCCTTCATTAATCTCTTAGCAAAGTTCTTTCATCAAAGAAATCCTATGAATCTCTCTACTTCCTTGAATTGATCCATAAAACTCCACAAACATGAAATCTTTCACAAAAATATTCAAATGATTTTGAGTGGAAATGAGCATTTTTAGGTTGAAGAGATTTGAGTAAGAAACATAAACATTGAGTTGTTGACCCATACTAACTGATCCAAACATTTATTAGATTTTCACTCTTGAGATCAACCCTAATAGTATCCAATCAATCATTTTTTCAGGAACTAAGTTGTTTAAATCCAACTAAGAAAGCTTTAATGGAAGTTTTATTGGTGGTGAAAAAAGAAGTTTCGAAAGATGAAACCAAAAAAGACTTACAAAAATGAAGATGAAGCTAAAAAAGCTTTAATGGAAGTTGAAGGTAAGAAAGCTTTAATGGAAGTTTTATTGTTGGTGAAAAAAGAAGTTTAGAAAGATGAAGCTAAGAAATCTTTAATGGAAGTTGAAGCTAAGAAATCTTTAATGGAAGTTTTAATGTTGGTGAAGAAAGAAGTTTAGAAAAATGAAGAAGCTAATGGAGGGAGTTGAGTATTGACTGTTAAAGTTAATGGAGAAAAAAGTAAAAGTCTTGGTAAGATAAACAATAAAGTATTAAATAATTAGATGTGACAACTCAGGATCAACTTTTGATTTGGTCAGAGGGGTATTTTGAGTATAGGAAATTATTGCTTATGCCATGATGATGTCACCACTGCCCGAAAATTTGATTTTGAGGCCAAAACGAATTGCCGGACACTTATGGGGGCCAAAACGGAGAGTTGATCACAAATCAGGAGCCAAAACGGAATTAACGCTAATATATTTTCAAATTAGTAAGAAATTTAGTCTTGATAGAAAGAAATTGTGTGATAAAAAAAAAGGAGAGAAAAAGAAGTAACTTACTACTTATACTTGTATGCAATTATAGAAAGTACACAGATAATGAATTGATTGATGAACAAAAAGGAAAGCAGAGAGAGAAAACCTATATACGTAGAGCAAAGTAGAGAGAGAGAAAATGTGAAATAAAGAAGGAAAGTAGATAGTGAAGAGAAACTTCACTACTCACGGCCACATGTATGTAGGGGTGGCAATGGGTACCCGTTTACCCGAGAACCGAACCGATCCCGAGTCTTAATGGGTAGGTACTGAGTATAGGTTTTATATCCATTAAGGAAATCGGGTCTTAAATGGGTATACCCGAAAGGACCCGACTAGGAGGCGGGTCCTTATCGGGTATATCCGCCGGGTACCCGACGGGTAATGGGTACCCGAGATAATACGAAAAAATACCCTAGATTATATAGTATTCTTGTACGTCAGGGTTTTTCTCACCTAGTTACCAACTCACCAAGTTACCAACTCACCAAGTTATGAAATTTCTCAAATCCTCTTTTCCTTGGTTGAAAACTAATTTATAAAACACAAAAGTGAGCGAGTTAATATAACATAAAGGTTCATTTCTTCTTTCTTGATTCTCCTAATCTCTAATCTCTTATACTCATCAATTATTGTACCCGAGATATTTGCTTATTTAAGGATCTATGTCGTTTATGATATTTCTTTTCACTAGATTCATGCAAATTCTTCTACTTTAAGAAATATTTGATATACTTCTGTGAATACCCAATGGGTACCCGATACCCGATGGGTACCCGAGAATTTTAAAGGTTCCGGTTCTGGATCCTTTGATTGAGGTACCGGTACCGGAACCGTCAAGAACCGAAACCGTTACGATTTATAGGTTCCGGTTCTGGATAGTTAAATACCCGAACCGGAACCGACCCGTTGACACCCCTACATGTATGTACCCTAATAGCCCATTTCACATTTGACATTCAAACCAGCTTAAGTAGTTGGTAAAACAACTAAAAGATTTGGGCCCGTGTGGTTTGGGGGCCTAGTGCGGGCGCCCTGCCCTGGGCACCGCACGTTCCTGGTATGTAAACAAGTAGTAGATTAACTATACCTTTACAGATCAAAAAGTAGTTGGAATTCCTAACCTGTTTGCGATTCCATGGACAACTTTTATGGCCGAGGATAGTCTATACTTTATCAATGACGTCCTCCATCTTAGAGCAAAACTTACTATCAAACACTGGATCTTCCTCTCTTTCCTTCTGTCTCTCATCGTTTCAGGAGCTTTTGATGGATAATTTTTGTACCATACTAGGTCGATTTAGTTGGAAAATCCAGTGAGGATGTGAAAATGTCAAATGAAGCAGAAAATGGTGAAAGCTTCTTCATATTTTGAATGTTTTATATTGAAAAGTGAAAGGATTTGTTTCATATTACTTCTTATAATAAGATATATTCGATCTAACGATCCATCTTTAGCCCAGTTTGTATATTTTGGAGGTTTGGACTCAAAAATATTTCCTATAAATAATTTGTTATTCATAGAATTTGGATCCGAAACCTTCAGACATGAAGTGGAAACTATTTTCTAAACAAAATCTCAAACGTGATCGTGAAACCCCATGTAATTTGAATAATGAAAAAAAGAAAGTGGGGTGAGAGAGGCTCGAACTCTCGACCTCAGGATTACTCGTTTTAAGCTATGAGACCTACGCGCTAGCCAACTGCGCCACATATTCATGAATCTTTTTCCCCTGAACCAGAGCTGATAAATCCCCACACGCAGGCAGAACACTAGCAATGGTGACTGAATCAGGTTTTATCACATTAGCTTCCATTTTCGAATAAAGTTGCATAGCTTCAGCTGGCATAGAATTATTGACATATGCAGCTAGCTATCATCGCATCCCAAGAAACTAAACCCTTATTGGACATCTTATCAAACATCTCCCCAACAAAAGATATATTTTGCACATACCTAGCAACCATTGAATTCCAAGAAACCACATCTCTTTTTATTCATCTCTTTTAGTTTGTTCTGACCCACTACTTCATTTTTCTCATATTAATTCCATCTAAGCCACCACGAAATTTGTAGAATTGTCATCTTCCTTTTACTATTTCAGTTAGGAAGTAAGGAATTAGGGTTTATGTTGGTCGTGAATTTCAACTCCAATGAATATGGTGCAAGAAATAATTAAAGAATTAGTAGTATAATATTTAGAGTTAGTTGATAATTTTTATTTGTAATAGTTTTATATTTTTAAAAAACTATCTAAATTTTAGATTTGTGTATTTTCCTATTTATTTAGAAGTTGTTAATTCTAGTTTCATTAGGTTTAGGAAACCTTAATAACCTTAATTATTTAAGAGTTTAATTTTTATTTGTAATAGTTTTATATTTTTAAGAAACTATCCAAATTTTAGATTTTAGTATTTTATTTATTTAAAAGTTGTTAATTCTAGTTTGATTAGGTTTAGGAAACCAGAATGTTATATATTGGTGTCCAATATTTGTTTAATTATTTAAGAGTTTAATTTGTGTTGGAAGTTCAAAGTGATTGGGAGATGATAATGCATGAAAGAAAAGAACACAAACTTATTTGACCCAAAAACAATCATGGAATCCCAAGTTTCAGTTAATTGTTTCAACAAAAAAGATGTTTCAGTTAATTGTAGTTGTGCTTCTTCTGATTGTGATTTTGGATTTGCTTTTAATGATAGTAAGTTTTCCGATCGAGTACTCAAAATCGAAATCATCTCTGGTTTATCAGAAGAGAGTAAATCAGATGGTGAAGATTGTAATAGAACCAGAAAGAGAAAGAGGGAAGATACTGGAAAGGAAAATGGTTAGTCCATCTTATGTTCTTATTTAATTGCTTTGTTCTTAATCTCTTTTTATTTGCAATCTAATTAGCTATTCTTGAGTTCTTGTTTATTATGATACAAATTTCCTGTTGCCATTTTAATCTTGAATTGAAAGAGTTATGACAAAAACTTAGTTACCCACATGCCACAATATCTTATTTTTACTTGCACTTATGTCAAGACTTGGTTAAATTTATAATGTATCTGCTACTCAGAATACTTCTCTAGGGTTTTTCCGAATATTGGTTTCTTAATGATGTTTATTACTTTTTTGTGACATTGGTTTGGTTGACCCCTGTATTTAGGGCCACTTATCGTAAGTTTTAAGATGAGGAAGCTGTGGCAATGGTTGAAGAATCACACTTTGGGTTTGTATTGTTTTTCTTAACGTATTCTTGTTTTATAGTTAATAGTTTGTTTGCTTAAAACTTATTCTATAAAAATCTTGTTTAACTATTTGACAAATACAGGATAATATCTAGTATCATAATCATTTAGAATATTTAGAGGATATAGAGTGTATGTTGCTTCTGAAATTGGTAGAACCGACCGTCTCATAAACTTGTTAACAACTCTCTAACGTTTACATTCGAATGATCGCTAGAGGTGTTATGTAAAACATATATTTAGTAATACATAAAAAAAGGACATTTGGTTTCTAGTTCTAGTTTTTTTCTTCATGGTTACAAAACTTATAAGAAAAGTGAGGCACCATTCATCAATAAATTAAGTATATAAGATTATATAGATAATTAGTATACACTAGATTTCATCTTTGTGTTTCTCTTGCAGGTGACGAGGGTGTGGCCAACAATAATGCATCATGGAGCATGGATTGTTCTACAGTGCTGAGGGTTAAGACTATACACATTAGTTCTCCTATATTAGCGGCAAAAAGTCTATTCTTTTACAAGGTACGACTGAAGTCTTGCTAATTAACACTCATTCTGTTTGCCTGCATTACTTATCATGTTCTTTTGCAATCTTGTAGCTCTTTTCTAATGGCATGAGGGAAACAGAACAACGCGACATAACTTTACGAGTCAATGCTTCAGGTTACTAAAACTTTATCTCTTTCCAATTCCTTTTCATAGTAATCCTTCAACCTCCCGTCCCGAAGGAGAAATGCCGTTTACTGTTTACATATATTTTTCTTTTTAGTTGGTTAGGTCTCCCTTCTTTGTTTCCTTAGCTGGTTTCTCTTTTGAGTTTGAAAATTATGTCTAGGTTCCAGTGGCATTAGATTTTTTGCTTTGTACTTTTTCTTACTTACCTAATAGAGATAAGATCACATTCCTAAACATATAATAATAGTATCATTATGACAATCTTTTGTGTTTGCCCTTTGGAACAGAGGAAGCTGCCCTCATGGAGATCCTGAAATTTATGTATAGTAATACCTTATCAGTGACTACAACTCCAACTTTAGTTGATGTGCTAATGGCAGCTGACAAGTTTGAGGTTCACTCGTGCATGAGGTATTGCGGCCAGCGTCTACGTGACTTGCCAATGACTATTGAATTTGCATTGCTCTATCTGGAGCTTCCTTCTAGCGTTTTAATGGCTGAAGCTGTTCGACCGTTGATAGATGCAGCAAAAGATTACCTTGTTGCACAGTATAAAGACTTTAACAAGTGAGTACTTATATTATGTAAATTCATTACTTTCATTTAACTCTTGCCAATTATAGTGAAGAGTTATGACTCTTTTTACATCTTACAAGTCATTTATGGATAATTGTTATAAACCTTTCCATGGTTGAACGTTAACCACTGCTATTATATGGCAATATGTGCTTTAGAGATAATTTTATTGATGAAGAGTGATTGCTAATTGTTGTTCTTTCCGTAAGTTTCTCTCTCAATTGACAACGACAAAAGACAAAGCATTTGATGTTGTTTCTTAGAATAATCTGCAGGTTCCAAGAAAAGGTCCTGAACTTGCCACTTGCTGGGATTGAAGCGGTATTATCCAGTGATGACCTCCAAGTTGCATCAGAAGATAGTATATTTGATTTTATATTGAAGTGGGCGGAAGTCCATTACCCAAAGCTAGAAGATAGACGCGAAGTTCTAGGTTCACGTCTTGGTCGTCTAATTCGCTTCCCTTTCATGACTTGTCGGAAGTTAGAGCAAGTACTCACGTGCACCGACTTTGCCGACAACCTCTTATCTAAGGCTGTCATTGAGGCTCTCTTCTTCAAAGCCGAAGCTCCTCACCGACAACGAATCCGAGCTGCCAAGGATTCTACTTTCACATATCGTGGATTTGTTGAACGACAATATAAATTACGACCCGTGAAAGTCTTACAATTTGAATTTCCACGACAACAGTGTGTCGTCTACTTGGATCTTAAGCGGGACGCATGTGCAAACTTGTTCCCGTTTGGGTGTGTCGACTCGCAGCCGTTCGACTTCGGTGGACAAGATTTCTATCTCACAGCTCACTGCCACATTGATCAACAAAGCACATTTCACCATTTTGGCTTGTTCTTGGGGATGCGGCAACAGAAGAAAAGGGACTCTGTTAGTTTGGCTGTGGATTTTGAATTTGCTGCGAGATCAAAGCCAACTGAAAAGTATTTAAGCAAGTGTAAGGCTAACTATACCTTTACAAGTGAGAAAGAAATTGGAGTTCGTAATGTGTTTGGTATTCCATGGAAGACTTTTATAGCGGAGGATAGTCTCTACTTTATCAATGACACCCTCCATCTCAGAGCAGAACTTACTATCGAACAATGAATCTCCCTCTCTTTCTTTCCATCTCTCATTGTTTCAACTTTCAAGAGCTTTTAAAGGATAATTTTTGAACCTATACAAATGAAACAGAAAATGGTGAAAGCTTCTTCATGTTTTTGAATGTATAAGAAATTCCTCGGCTTACATGGGTGATGTTTTTAGAGTTCGCTAACCTTATTACAATATTAGTATACCGAAAATTATTCTTAACAAAAAAAGCCATGTGCGGACCACGCAAAAATCTGACTCTTGCAATTTAAAAGAGATCGGGGTAAGAGATGGTCGAACTACGCCACCACCCCTTTGTGTTGCCAATTTGCTATCTCCTCCATTTCTTTTTAGACAACTGCTGCTTTCTGTTTGTGAAAACGACTTGGGGAAACATTGGTCAAATCTTGTTGTGAAACATGTATATTTGTAGAAAAAGACCCAACCCAATTTGCGAAACCGTTTTCATTTGGCCCGACCCATTTTGCTTACGTTTGCCCAAGTCTTATTATGACGGTTATCAATGTAAAGGGTATCCATGTATTTGGAATTAGAAAGAGAGCAATGAGGCGGTGAGATCAGGGTTTCCACTGAGCTATATAAATTGACACCCTAGAGATATATTTGTACCTTGTTCTTCATTCATAGCAAAAATCACTGCGCCATTGTTCGCCGTGAAGTAGGTCTCACAAACCGAACCACGTAAATCTCTTGTGTTATGTGATTATTTACTTTCAGTATTACTTTTCTTGGTTGCTTGTTCTTCGTCATAACATCTTCTAATCTGTAACATCTTCTAATCTCTAAATGATGAGTTTTGATGTTATGAAAGGATTATTAGGATTCAAATTCTAAGCAAATATTAAATTAGGATCTAAACTACATCTATTCTTTGAGCAGCAACCACTGATAATATGTTGATGATTACATAATGGCCGCGGCTTTGGGGAATAAAGAATAATCTCCGGGGAATAAATTCTTTAGGAAATCTATATTTTTTTGTACATTCCCGAGGGAATATTTTATTTTAGTCCAAAAATTTAATTGATCAAACATTGCCTCCTAATCTTCATCTTCTCTATCTCCTTCACCACCATGACTTTCCACCACCACCATCCCGATCACCACCATTACGACCACCATTGCCACCCAAAGTTCTCTTATCTATTAAAGGAGGGTCATCATTCCATCATAAAATGGAAGAATTCATTCATTAACTTGAGATTAATCGATAATATATTCAAATTGATACTCTACATGAAATGTTTCAACCAAAATCATCTTCATGTAAATAAAATATACAGAGCACCCCATTTGGCTACAATATCCTTATCAATCACTTGGGATGATTAAGATGCATCATACTACAATTGTTTTAATAGTTCTTATCACAGAACATGCACATGGAAAGATTAGGAAGAGACCTACTAACCAAGACTAGGGTAAAGTAGAATCTAATCTTACGGAGAGAAAAGGGAAAAACTAATCTGATTCTTGCATTTAGAGAAATGGGAAAAACTAACCTAAGGTTCCACGTGGAGAGACCTACAAGTAGAATGGCAAATCTAGAGAGAGGTAATGTGTGCCTGTAGAGTAGAAAGAAAAAGTGAAAGGAATATGTTAGGTTGAAACATTTAGATCCAGATTTACATCTGAGATCTGCTGACAGAGAGGAAATGATTAATGCATTCAAAGGGTGAATGATCTAGTAAAACCCTAGGTTTTCGTTTGATGAACCTGTCTCCACATTGATGAATTTTTTTTCAAGGAATTACATAATCAATGAGAGGACCAAAGAATTTCCTCTCTCACTAGACCTCGTCTGAAAGATCTCCCCTCTCTCTCTCTCTATACTTTTTTCTCTCTACTTCCCTCTCTCTCTAGACCTCTCTACTTCCTCTGAAAGAATTTCAAAGAATAAATTTTGGGGTTCCATTAAACCTTTGTTGTAGCGATTCACTAGAGAGAAGAGTAGAAGTTTGAAGAGTGATAACATTTTTTAGGGTTTTTACTTTTGTAAGTTGCCGAGGTTGGAATGCAGAGAGAGATAAGAGAGATAGGGAGAGAGAAGATGAAGATTAGGGAGCAATGTTTGATCAAGATAATTTTTGAGCTAAAAGAAAAGTATGTCCCTAAATTAATATTTATTGAGTAAATCTTTATTCCCCGGAGATTTTTTTTTATTCCCCAAAGCCGCAGCCTTACATAATATGTTGATTACATGAATCAATTGGTTTATATTCAACACTGACGACCCAAACTCCAACGGCTGTCAATATCGTTGTTTCTTCTGTTGCCACCCGGACTCAAGTCCAACAGTAGCATGGTTTTGTTCCTAACAAGGGCTCCACGAGCCCAATGAAAAAGATTCGATACTTACCAAAATTGAGCTCGGACTCGCAAAGATCCCCATCAGATGTGGGATAGGTTGGCAGGGTTCTGATTGGCAGGTCTTTGAACCCAAAACTTGAAACTCTTCAATGTTGTGACTACCTCTGTGACAGAGGAGGACTCCTGTGATCTTCAAACTCATTCATCTTCTCTCCCTACACCTTATGCAGATTACTTGGTACCTATGTTTCTTGGTTCATTTATGACTTCGAGCAACTTCAATCTCAATAAGGCTGCATTCCTGAGCTAATAATCAATGTGGCTCTGAATGATTAAGTAGAAGGAAGACTCCGATTCCAACATGAGCAGAATCGTTATGGGTTCACCAATAATCCCCACATGAACATTCCCCTTCACGAAAATGGTGAAACCGGTTAGTATCCCGAACAATAATCTCACGTTCGGTGATCTTCGATATGAGCTTAGCAGCAACATGACAATCACCACAAACACGAAGGTTTTTTGTAATCCTAATCGGTGTTCTTGGCTCAGTGTTTATTATAACAAAAGCAATAGCAAGCTTCTCACTGTGAATAGCTAAATGGCCTTCTTTTTCTTCTTCCTCTACATCATGGAGAGCCGAATCTGTTTCCGGGACATAACCTATTTCTTTCATTTTACCAACTAAACGATCTAACTCCGCATAAATTTCCTTAGTTTGTGGATTCGACCGATCTCCAACAAGAAAACTATAAACTTTATCACCAAGTTCAACATTACTACATCCGGGTAATTTCTTGATCTTTCTATCTTTCATGATCGATCGAATAGTGGTAACATCATTCCATCTACCAGCTTTGGCATAGATATTTGATAATAACACATAATATCCAGCTTGCTCGGGAACTAAGTGAAAAAGATTATCAGCAGCAACAAGCCCAAGATTCATATTCGAGTAAACTCGACAAGCACTTAATAAAGCTCCCCAAACTCTCTCATTTGGTTCTACCGTCATTTGCTTAATAAAACTATAAGCTTCTTCGACCTTTCCTGCACGTCCTAAAAGATCAACCATACAAGCAAAATGTTCTATTCTTGGAACCATTTTGTACTCCTTAATCATCTGCTTAAAGTAATAGCGACCCTCGCTCAATAATCCTGAATGACTACAAGCTGAAAGAACAGAAACAAATGCAATTTGATCTGGAATCAAACCCGAGTCCTGCATTTTCGAAAAGAGATTAATGGCATCACTACCTTGACCATTCATACCATAAGCAGAAATCATGGAAGTCCAAGAAACAACATCCCTATTTTGCATCTTATCAAAGACTTTTCTTGCATCAAATAAACACCCACACTTAGCATACATATCAACTAAAGCATTTTCCAAAAACAAATTCGGACATAGTTTTTTCGTAAGAACATATTCATGAATCTTTTTGCCCTGAATTAAAGCCGATAAATCCCCACAAGCAGGAAGAACACTAGCAATGGTGACTGAATCAGGTTCTATCCCACTACTTTCCATTTTCGAATAAAGTTCCATAGCTTCAGCTGGCATAGAATTATTGACATATACAGCTATCATCACATTCCAAGAAACTAAACCCTTGTTATACATCTTATCGAACATCTCTCTAACAAATGAAATATTTTCGCATGAAGTATTTGTTATAGCTGGTGAAAGACTAGCCATAGTACCAGCATCAGGGTTTAGTTTATCCAACTCCATTTCTTTACAAACTTCCAATGCTTCATCGAATCTTCCATTTTGCGCATACCCAGCAACCATAGAATTCCAAGAAACTACATCTCTTTTATTAATTCTATCAAGAACTTTCCTAGCATCAACTAAACAATCAGTTTTTCCATACATAGCAATTAAACCATTTCCAATAAATAGATTTGAGTCTAACCCAACTCTTATAACTGCAGAATGAATTTGTAACCCAACCCATAAATTATTTAAACCTGAACTTGCTTTTAGAACACAAGGGTAGGTATAATTATCAGGTCGAATTCCATTCTTCTCCATGTTAGTATAAACAAGAAGTGCTTCATGATAAAGATGGTTATTAACATAACTTCTAATCATGACATTAAAGAAAACAACATTTTTGTGGGGAATTTCATCAAACAGGTTGCGTGTAATAGTGGGTTCTTTACAAGCAGCATAAGCTCTCATTAATTTGATGCCAAGAGATGGGTTTGAATGTAAATGATCATCAAGGATAATCTTTGAATGGAGTTTTTTCAAGGTTGAGATATCTGGGTTTTTGTCTAAGAACAGATTGCACAAATTTTCAGTCAGAATTGGTTTGTTTAGTAATGATGGTTTGGGGATTTTGATATAGGTTGAGAAGTGGCGGGAAAGTACATTCAAGATACTTATAGTTCTCATGAATTAAGAACCCAAACAAGAAAAAACATGTATGAAGAAAAATACACTTTTGTTATTATAGGGCAGCTTGGCTAGTCCTATGCCCACTGGAATATTGTCCCATTTGACATAGCAGAGATCATTGTGTTGATAACATATCATAAAATTGTAGGTACTGACCTTTTTTTTGGAAAATGTTGGATTACAAGAGTGGGATGAAAAATCATACACGGTAAGGATTGAATATGCTCATAATTGCCCTTAAACATTAAAAACTCTAAAGGACGTCTCTTATACAAAATTATTACATGACTGGTTCCCGCTTCCACTAGAAATTAATCACATGACATCCATATTATTATAATGAATACATAACGCCAGAGCAAGACCCCAGGTATTATGGACCAACGACTTACTATGTGAGTCCTATTGTTTGTTTCAACACTTCTAAGCGTTCCTATAAAAAAAACTTCTTAGGAAGGGTGATGATCCTTAGACCCTCTGATTTCTGCATATGTGGGGTCTTTTTTTTTTTTAAATTGTTCAGCATGCCTCGAATTCTTGATCTCTAACGTAGAAGACTTAACCTCTTACCGCTCCAAGCCTCCAACCAAAGTTTTTTTTTTTTTTTTTGTTGAAAGCCAACCAAAGGTTGTTGGTCACATGTGGGATTTTTACCGCAACTTTTGGGTTATTTCCATGAGGAGAAACAATGAATAGGTGTAAACGAGTGTAAGAAAATATGCTATCAGTGAGAAAATGAAGATAAGCCCCCCTCTATTCTCTTTCTATAAGAAAAATGGCGGGTATACACACACTTCCGCTCCAAATTTTGCTCCCTCTCTCTCTCTCTCTCTCTCTCACTCTCTCTAAAGAGAAATAAAAACTGAATTTTGGAAATGTGCTCCATCTCAATCTTGCCTAATATGGTTCAATCATTGTTCTCTTCACCTACTTCAACAACCCTAATTCAATTTCCCTCCTCGTTTGCTCCATTTCGTTTCTCCAAATCCCACTCTTCTTTTCAAACCCTAACTCCCACTAGAAAAAAAACCCTAATTCAATTAAAATCATCTGGTGCAGAACTCTCTGCAACAGAGGAAGAATGGATTAAGAAACTCCCAGACAAGAAAAAACCCTTGTATTCTCATAGTCTACCTTGTATTGAAGCCTGGTTGAAGAAATTAGGGTTTTATCAGAGTAGAGAAAATCGAGCTCTTTGGTTCATTGAGAAGCAAGATTGGAATGCTCAACTTTCTCTTGATATTACTGATCTTTATATAAGGTTCGTAAATATTTGACCTTTATGGTGTTTCGTACTTGAAATTGTTAGGGTTTTGTACAACTGTTGCTACTTCTAGGTTTATTTTTTTAATTTATGTTTGTTGATAAATGGTAATTTGTGCATGAATTTTCAACATTGATGAACTTTTATATGAAATTGGGTTGCTATTCTTTATTTTAGTCTAAATTATTGATTCGGTTACAATTTGACATTATTTAGTGTTTTTTAATCTTGATGATTATATGTTTGATTAGAATGAAAATTGTTTGAATTCTTAACTCAGACCAAAGGAGTTCTGTTTGCTGCTTGAACCCCTAAAAAAGATATGGGACATGAAACCCATGAAGAATTAATCTCGCTATACCATTAAAGATCAACCTATTACAAAAGAACTAAACATTTGCAGATTGGAACTCAATTGGGTCGAAGAGTTCACATCTTAATATCAGAGATGCCTTAGAGGAATTGGGTCTTTCATTGAGTCTGTGTCTTGTTTAATTCCTTTCCCTTCATGAGGCTCGAAGGTCATGTGTAGAACTTTACTTATGTAACTCTCATGTAGTTCTCAGAGGAATAAGAATTCTCATATCATGTAATATTGTGGATCGGTTTCACTATTAATATATTGTGGTTTTAATAAATAAATAAAAAATGCCTCAAATTGCTGTAGAAATTTCATCCAAAATGAACAGTGTAGTCTTGCAATTGGAGACACATTTTCTAGTTGCGCACAATGCGGATTTGGGTTGAATGCAATACTGAATGGAGGTTTTCTTGTTTTACTTTTTAATCCACAAGTGAAATTCGTTAAAGAAAAGCACAAACAACACATAACAAGGGCAGACACGAATGTGTCTCAAAACCTTCCAAATTTTTCTAGCTCGAATTTGGATCGGGACTTTTTAGTTTGCAGTAAAAAAAATATGCTGTTTTGACATCATATAGTTCTCATGCTACATAATTGATATTAGCCTGTGATTTATTTTGTAGGTACTTAAAGAGTGGACCAGGTAACCTAGAGAAGGATATGGAGAGGTGGTTCAGCTATGCTCTTAGTAGAGAAGATATTGAGAATGCCATTCTTGGGGGACCTTGAGTAGCTAAAACTTCAGAGTTGCTGCTTTCACATGGTGGGATTATACTGATTAGCTCAAAACTTACTTCGCATTGAGTACTTGTTTCTGCAGTCAGGTCTTAAACTTGAATACATAGTGTACATTGTTCATTCGAAAGTTTCAAATTTTCGTCTGATTTTCCTGTAGTGATAAATGATTCGTTCTTTAGTACAAAAATCTTGTTTGTTTGAATTGAATCAAGAATGAATCCATTTCGGCTGTCTTATAACGTGCAATGGACAATCCTTGTTTTTTTTAAGAGGGATGCCTTTATACTGTGGACTAGGTAGTTTTGATTTAGGAGAGGCCTTAAGAATGACCCAAGTTAATCAAGTAGCGAGACCATACGTTCACTTTAGAGTATAAATTGGGCCTTGGCCGAGACAGCTTGGAGTGCCCTAAAGAATATCTCTTAAAATGTGATACAAAATAATGTTGGTGAAAAGACTCAAACTCATAACCTCTTGAGCACTCATTGTATCCCTGTACCAACAGGGCTATATGGCTAGTGTTTCTCAGTTCTAAAAAGGAGTCCTGTGAGGGGCCAGGGTTGCACCTAAGGCACCCCTCACCCACTACCCTCGTAATCGGTGGACTATGATATAGCAACATTATAAGTTCATAATAATCAATCAATGGTCAACTCTAAACCCTAAATGCTCGAAATTATGATTAAAATCTGTCGTGGAAAGTCAGATGACATCCCATGGTTTTCTCTCTAACTTTGTTCGGTGAAATCTCGTAGCCCAGTGTCGTCCCATTTTTCAAACTTTCTAGGGAGATTTTATAGGGGCTCCCCGTTATTGTTAAAAGGGTCCATCATTTAAAAGCGCCCCTCAAATCTTTTATTTTGATTAGAAGGCCCCGCCAGAATAAGACACTCTCCCTTCTCTAGTTAGACCTAACGTCAAAGTTAACACCGCTAGGTCAAAAATTCAAACCAACAAAAATTCCTTTGACGATCAATAAGTCTCACCCCTATTTCGTTTTCATTTCTCCCTCATTCTCTCTCTGTAGTATCTATCACTAACCCATTTTCATCTCTCGATTTCTCTCTCATTCTCTCTTCCTCTTTTCATCTTCATCTATCCCGCTTTCATCTTCCTTATAAACTTAGATTAATTTTTTTTTTCGATTTTTTGAAACTACGTTGTTTGAATACTTGAATCTACTGGTTTGCAACATAAGGAAGAAGATTTGCGGACCTTATTTGGAAGCATTTCGTCTGAAAGTGGGTTAACATCAAAAGAGGAAGAAAACCCCCAACTAAGATTTGGTTGCAAATTTTCGGTGGACTCAAGCCGACTTGTGTAACATTTTTCGTGGCCTCAGTCCGAATTACGTTGCATACTTCGGACTGAGCCCACGAAAATTGGTCTAGCAACTGCAGTAGCTACTGGACCAATTTTCGGTATGGTCGGGTCGAATTATGCAATATTTATGACCTTAGCCCGCCGTAGGTAATGAATTCACTACGGTGTTTTCCCATAGATTAGATCTCTTTACTAAGAAAAATTCTATTCGGTCTGGTCTCACCGTACCATGTTTTTATCGGTGATGGATGACAATTTCGGTGAAAGAAGATGGAAGAAGAAGAACGTTTTGGAGAAATTTAAGGCTGCGATATGAAGATTGCTAATGTGGGTTATATACACTCTTAAAGTGAGTTTTTTTAACCCGTTACATGGGAGGCCTCTTTAACCAAACCTAGTTAATGACTATTTACCGAAGTCAATGGGTTTATGGAGAAACCCTAATGATATATATATAATAATATTATATACGGGGGATTAGTGATTGTTTAATTCAATCAGATATTAAACAAAACAACACCCAAGAACAATCATGAAACCCAAAGTTTCAGTGAACTGTAGCTCTGCTTCTTCTGAAGAATTGGATTTTGGATTTGCTTTTAATAATAGTAAGTTTTCTGATCGGGTACTCAAACTCGAAATCATCTCTGGTTTATCAGTAGAGACTAAACCCAATGGTGAAGATTGTAATAGAAACAGCAAGAGAAAGAGGGAAGAGACTGAAAACGAAAATGGTTTGTTCATCATCTTTTTATTTTCAATTCTAATTAGCTTTTCTTGTGTTATTGTTTATTATGATACAAATTTCTTGTTGCCATTTTAATCTTGAGTTGAAAGAGTTAAATTCTTGGCCTTTAACTCCATTTTTATCTTCAAAACTTGGTTGAATGAATGAACTAAGAAAAGAATTTATCAACTTTTGTGATAGCCTCGATCAAGGAATGAAATTTATGAGCTTCATTCTTGGTCTCTCTATACATACAGGTTGTGTAGCTACTCAGAATACTACCCTAGGGTTCTTCGAAAATATTGATTTGTTAATGATGTTTTCTTGGCATTGGTTTGGTCGACCCTTGTATTTAGGGTCACTTATCTTAAGTTTTGAGATGTTGGTTTTAGTTAAAGCAAAGTAGGAAAATTATGAATGTTGGGTTTATACAAGTGAAAGAGATAGGTGTTTTCTCATTTTGTCTTGCTTCCGTTTGTCGTCACTATTATTAGCAAATTTTTACGCTTGCTTTGATTGCGTTATAACTCCGACAGATTATAGGTTTATGTAACTTCCATATCCTTTGATTTACTAAATCACAAGTAGATGAACTTTCATATTTTTACGGCTTAAATTTTCTCTATTTGGGCACATCTTTAGTAATAAATGGGACAAGTTTGTGATGCTGTATATTAGGATTGATGTTGTTTTACAAGTACAGTGATATGAGTCCTACTAATCACAGTCTTGGTTGGTCTCTGTTAGCCACAAAATTTGTTGTATGTCGTGAGGAGCATATTTTAAATGTCAACCAACCTGACACTAAGGATGGTGTCACATATGATAACCAAGATGGGGAAGCTCTGGCAATGGTTGAAAAATCAGACTCAGGTTTTGGATTGTTTCTTTTGTTAACTTATTCTTGTTTTATAGTTAATAGTTTGTTTGCTTAAACTTATTAAATAAAATTCTTGTTTAACTATTTGACAAATACAGGATAATAGAGTGCATGTCGCTTCTGAAATTGGTAGTGCCGACCGTCTCGTGACATGATAACCCTTGTCTACTAATGAATTTGTAATTCAACATAGTCCTTGTTTAGAAATAAAATTATAGATCGGAAATAGTACTTCACTGAAATTGGCGAGGATATAACGTTCAAGGGTTTATAAATGTTAGCAAAAAATGAATAAGAGAGAGAGAGAGGAGGTAAAAGGAAATAAAGAGACTAATCTGAACCTAGACCTTTGCACATCATTCAATCCTTATAGATGTACCGCTTCACCAAGATAGATCTTATTCTCCAACAAAACTAGCGTACATGGTCCGTTAGTATATATGCGACATCCTTGATACTGTGGGCGATTCAATCATTTCTCATTCATTTATCTGAAGATTTTACTACTAATTATAGCAAAGAGTAACTTTATTACAGAAAATAACACATTCTAACAACTTTCCTAAATTCACATTCAAATGCTGATGTCAGTAAAAAGTTGTTAACAACTCTCCAGCGTTCACGTTGATGTTATGTAAAACGTATATTTAGTAATACATCAAAGAAGGGACATTTGGTTTCTATTTCTAGTTTTTCCTTGCATGGTTACAAAATTTATAAGAAAAGTGAGGCACCATTCATCGATAAATTAAGTATACAATATAGTAGATAATTAACATTCCCAAGATTTCATCTTTGTGTTTCTTTTGCAGGTGATGAGGGTGTGGCCAACAATGATGCATCATGGAGCATGGATTGTTCTACAGTCCTAAGGGTTAAGACTATACACATTAGTTCTCCTATATTAGCCGCAAAAAGTCTATACTTTTACAAGGTACCTAAGTCTTGCTAATTAACAGTCATTCTGTTTGAGAGGATTACTTATCTTGTTATTTCAATCTTGTAGCTCTACTCTAATGGCATGATGGAAACTGAACAACGCGACATAACTTTACGAGTCAATGCTTCAGGTTACTAAAACTTTATCTCTTTCCAATTCCTTTTCATAGTCATCCTTAGATCTCCCGTCCCCGAGGTAACATGATAACATTTATGGGTGTGCGTATCTCCTGTGCGAGAGAGAGAGGGGTATATTAGAATTTTCGGTTTAGTGAGAATAGCTCTAGTCTGAGAGCTTAAGCGAAAAGTTAAGAGTATGGGCGGGCAAGTTTAGGCAAAACTCAATATCTCATTAGGAAGTGCAGTTGGATAATATGAATGAAGAAATGCCATTTACAGTTTACATATATTTTCATCTTTTAGTTGGTTAAGTCATTTTCTTCCTTCTCTGTTTCCGATGAAACTAGTCACCAATATTCTCAAACCTTCATTATAGGATATCAGACAATAGAAACATCTAAATCACTAACACTTCAATCGCTGAACATTTATTAGCTTTGTTCTCGAGGAAAATTAGATCGTTTAGGATTTAATCTGGTACTTGAGTGCTTTAGCAGAGCCGACACTTACAAGAAACAATTTTGACATTGTAGTGTGTACAGACTTCACCACTTGTATAGTTGGTTTCTCTTTTGGGTTTGAAAATTATGTCTAGGTCCCAGTGGCATTAGATTTTTGCTTTGTACTTTTTCCCACTTACCTAATAGAGATAAGATCACATCCCTAAACATAATAATAGTAGTATTATAACAACCTTTTGTGTTTGCCCTTTGGAACAGAGGAAGCTGCCCTCATGGAGATCCTGAAATTTATATATAGTAATACCTTATCAGTGACTACAGCTCCAACTTTAGTTGATGTGCTAATGGCAGCTGACAAGTTTGAGGTTGCTTCGTGCATGAGGTATTGCAGTCAGCGTCTACTTGACTTGCCAATGACTAGTGAATTTGCATTGCTTTATCTGGAGCTTCCTTCTAGTGCTTTAATGGCTGAATTTGTTCGACCGTTGATAGATGCAGCTAAACAATACCTTGCTGCACAGTATAAAGACTTTAAGAAGTGAGTACTTAATTATGTAATTTCATTACTTTTATTTAACTCTTGCGAATTATAGTGAAGAGTTGTGTCTCTTTTTTATTTCCATATTTGAATGTTAACCACTGCTATTCTATGGAATATGTTCTTTAGGGATAGTTTTATTGATAAAGACGGCTTGCAAATTGTTGTTCTTTTTGTAAGTTTCTCTCTCCACCGATAATGGCAAAAGAAAAAGCATTTGATGTTGTTTCTTTGTTTAATCTGTAGGTTCGAAGAAAAGGTCTTGAACTTACCACTTGTTGGGGTTGAAGCGGTATTATCCAGTGATGACCTCCAAGTTGTATCAGAAGACCGTATATTTGATTTTGTATTGAAATGGACAGAAGTCCATTGCCAAAAGCTAGAAGATAGGGGTGAAGTACTTTCACGTCTTGGTCGTCTAATTCGCTTCCCTTTCATGACCTGTCGGAAGTTAGAGCAGGTACTCACGTGCACCAACTTTGCCGACAACGTCTTATCTAAAGTTGTCCTTGAGGCTCTCTTCTTCAAAGCTGAAGCTCCTCATCGACAACGAATCCGAGCTGCCAAGGATTCTGCTTTCACTTATCGTGGATTTGTTGAACGAAAATATGAATTACGGCCCGTGAAAGTCGTAGAATTTGAATTTCCACGACAACAGTGTGTCGTGTACTTGGATCTTAAACGGGACGAGTGTGCAAACATGTTCCCGTTTGGTCGTGTCTACTCGCATCCATTCGACTTTGGTGGACAAGATTTCCATCTAATAGCTGAATGCGACATGAATTTTCAAAGCACATTTCATTGTTTTGGTCTGAACTTGCAGCTGCAGCAGCAGGAGAAAAGGGATATTAGTTTTGCTGTGAATATTGAGTTTGCTGCGAGATCAAAGCCAACTGAAAAGTATGTAAGCATGAATGAGTGGAACCATACCTTTAAAGGTAAGGGATCATTTGGATTTCGTAACCTGTTTGCGATTCCATGGACAACTTTTATAGCTGAGGATAGTCTCTACTTTATCAATGGCACCCTCCATCTCAGAGCAGAACTTACTATCAAACACTGAATCTCCTTCTCTCATCGTTTCAAGAGCGTTTAATGGATAATGTTTGAACCTATACTAGTCGATTCAGTTGGAAAATCAAGTGAGGAAGCAAAATGTCAAATGAAACACAAAAATGGTGAAAGCTTGTTCATATTTTGAATGTTGTATATGAAAAAGTTAAAGGATTTGTTTCATTCTACTTCTTATAATCAGATATATTCGATCTAATTAGCTAACTATCCATTTTGGATTCAAATATATTTTTTTCCCTATAATTTGTTACTTGTAGAAATTTAATATGAAATCTTGGAACATAAAGTGACAGCGGTTTTCTAAATAAAATCTTAAACATCTGAAATTTGAAGAGAATCTCACAGGGACGGGATACTTGGTGGTTGGTGGTGAGGCTTGAACTGCACCACCACTCCTTAGTGTTGCCATCTCCTCCATTCTTTTATATAGGTTACAAAATACGGCTTCAAACAACTGTTGCTTTCTGTTTGTAAAAAGTACTTGGGGAAACATTGGTGAAATCTTGTTGTGAAACATGTACATTTGTAGAAAAAGACCGAAAAGAACGGATTCTCCTAATGAAAGTGTCTTAAATATGGGTTGATACCCAACCCAATTGCGACTAGCGAAATCGTTTTCATTTGATCAATGCAAAGGGTATCCATGTATTTGGAATTAGAGGGAGATGCAGTGAGGCGGTGAGATCAGGGTTTCCACTAAGCTATACAAACTGACACCCTAGATATATATTTGTAACTTGTTCTTCATTCATAGAGGAAATCATTGCGCCATTGTTCGTTGTGAAGTAGGTCTCACAAATTGAATCACGTAAATCTTTTGTGTTATGTGTGATTATTTACTTTCATTATTGCTTTTCTTAGTTGTTTGTTCTTCATCATAACATCTTTTAATCTCTAAACGATGAGTTTTGATGTTTTAATAGGATTATTAGGATTCAAATTCCAATCAAATGTTAAATTAGGATCTAAATTACATCTATTCTTTGAGCAGACGCCACTGATAATATGTTGATTACATGAATCAATTGGTTTATATTCAACACTGTGACAACCCAAACTCCAACGGCTATCAAGATCGTTGTTCCTTCTCTTGCCACCTGGACACAAGCCCGGCAGTAGTATGGTTTTGTTCCTAACAAGGGCTCCACGAGCGCAATGAAAAATATTCAATACTTACCAAAAATTGAGCTCGGACTCCGAAAGGTCCCCCATCAGATGCGCGATAGGTTGGCAGGGTTCTGATTGCAGATTAACCCACCACCAATAGTCCAATACAATCAGGTCTTCTGAGAACTACCATCTCACTCTTTGAGTCACATTATCTGTTTTTTAAAACCTTTTCAGTCATCTTGTGTCTGTTTTAACAACAGTTCCCAGGCCCTCCTCCTACCCACTCCACTTCGTATGAAAATGTCTCAATCTATCTCTCTTACCAAAAACATCACACACTCTTGCCTTCCACAAATGAAAAAGGTGTAAACAAAGTGTAAATATAATGTATGGTAAAATATCTGGTTAGGTTATGGGCCAATATCCGATCATCAGTGAGAATCACTGAGAAGATAAGCCCCCCTCTTTTCTCTCTATAGAAAAAATGGCGGGTATAACCCTTATTTATATACACACTTCCGCTCCAAAATGTGCTCCATCTCAATCTTGCCTAATATGGTTCAATCATTGTTCTCTTCACCTACTTCAACAACCCTAATTCAATTTCCCTCCTCGTTTGCTCCATTTCGTTTCTCCAAATCCCACTCTTCTTCTTCTCAAACCCTAACTCCCACTAGAAAAAAAACCCTAATTCAATTAAAATCATCTGGTGCAGAACTCTCTGCAACAGAGGAAGAATGGATTAAGAAACTCCCAGACAAGAAAAAACCCTTGTATTCTCATAGTCTACCTTGTATTGAAGCCTGGTTGAAGAAATTAGGGTTTTATCAGAGTAGAGAAAATCGAGCTCTTTGGTTCATTGAGAAGCAAGATTGGAATGCTCAACTTTCTCTTGATATAACTGATCTTTATATAAGGTTTGTAAATATTTGATTTTTTTTCCTACTTGAAATCTTTATTAGGGTTTTGTATAACAACTGTTGCTACTTCTAGGGTTTTTTTTAAAAAAAATCTATGTTTGTTGATAAATGGTAATTTGTGCATGAATTTTCAATATTGATGAACTTTTATATGAAATTGATTAGGTTACAATTTGACATGAAACTCATGAAGAATTAATCTCTAATGCTACTATACCATTAAAGATCAACCTATTACAAAAGAACTAAACATTTTCAGATTCGAACTCAATTGGGTCGAAGAGTTCACATCTTAATATCAGAAAGGACTCAAATTGCTATAGAAATTTCATCCAAAATGAACGGTGTATTCTTGCAATTGGAGACATATTTTTCTAGTTGCGCACAATGCAGATTTGGGTTGAATGCAATACTGAATGGCGGTTTACTTTTTAATCCACAACTGAAATTCTTTAAAGAGCACAAAGAACACATAACAAGGGTAGACGCGAATGGATCTCAAAAGCTTCCAAATTTTTCTAACTCGAATTTGGATCCGTCTTTTTAGTTTGCAGTAAAAACTTTTGCTGTTTTGACATCATAGTTCTCATGCTACTTAATCGATATGAGTCTGTGATTTATTTTGCAGGTACTTAAAGAGTGGACCAGGTAACCTAGAGAAGGATATGGAGAGGAGGTTCAGCTATGCTCTTAGTAGAGAAGATATTGAGAATGCCATTCTTGGGGGACCTTGAGTAGCTAAAACTTCAGAAGTTGCTGCTTTCGCATGGTGATCATACCGAATAGTTCAAAACTTACTTCGCATTGAGTACTTGTTTCTGCAGCCAGGTCTTAAACTTGAATACATAGTGTACATTGTTCATTCGAAAATTTGAAATTTTCGCCTGATTTTCCTGTAGTGATGAATGATTCGTTCTCTAATACAAAAATCTTGTTTGTTTGAATTGAATCAAGAATGAATCCATTCGTTTGTCTTCAAAATCCAAATCGCAGAATCCTTAAATTACACATCCTTACTGCCTTCTATTGTTCTTCCTAGCTAAATAAGTTACTGTTTGACTGTTTGTAGATAAATTGGTTAATGCACTGATCGGTCATACATGCGGAATACAGTCCATAGAAAATAGATTTGAACTTGAAATACCCAGGCTCTCAGGTTGAGCACTTACTCTCAGTCTGCTGTTTACTCAAGGTGAATGATGTTAAGAACTAACGTTTAGCTGTCACTATCACCATTGATTCTATCTGATGAAACATTCATTCTGCAATCCGTTACAGTTTATAATGTTCTATCTGCAACTATCACATAACAATCTTTGCAATTTTGCTTGCGAAGTTGGTGGTTGAAGAGAATTAGGTGGTTGTGGGGTCTCCAAAACCCTAATTCACATCAGGATCAAAGTAATTGGTCTTGGGACTTGAGCGATAACAAGAATAGTAAAAGAGAAAATTGAGGAGAGGGTGGGGGTTTTAATCGAAGTCGGGCGGGGAGTCTTTCATGCAGTCTGTTGAATCATGAGGTGGTTCTTGAATTTTTCTGGACATGAATTTATCTTCACAAGCTTATGTAAGAGTAAGACCATAGAGAACTATCAACATCAACAAATAACAAAATGAAATGCGAGAACAAAGAGTTTTAGAAGAAAACCCCTTTAGAGATCTCCTACCAAATAGGCAAAAATGAAAACTAGGAATAACAAAATTGTTTTGTTACTAGATGAGAGCCAAGAACGTGGGATCAAAGCCCATTCGTACTTCTGAAAACTTAATCGTTGTGACTAATAGCGAGTTGTTGCGTTATTGTTGTGAAAGGTTCAGTTCTTCGTATTCTTCCATAGAACAAAATTTTGAAGTATCTACATTTTGGTTGAAAATGAAGCAATATTGAGTAGGTTAAAGAGTTGATTTCAATATGAATCTGCAGAGTGGATATGAGACCAATATTCCTTGACGAGCTGCCCAAACAGCGATCCTTCTCTATTCATCAAGTTCATTGGTTCACCATACTCCATTATCCTTCCTGAAAAACAAGAACGAAAATGAGCAATGTGGTTTCAGAGCTGGCATCGAAGCATTATTTGTTTCCCTAGCCTGAGATGACAATATTCAAGTGATCGAACCACTTCCCATGTTAAAATGCAAAACCTAAGATCTCCAGCAAGCAAATTTAGTCCCTTGCGGAAAAGGAATCCATGTATACTCCGAAACATTATGCACGCATTCCATTCTTAATTCTTAATTTCATGAAAAGTTTGAAGTCTGGATGATGATGATGACCACCGTGTCAATTAGCACTAACCCAGCAAGTAGTCAGGCTTGGGACCTCGGCCTTTATGAGGCGGACAGATTCGACTAAGGGTAAATATATATTCATGATATAAATATAATGGTAAAATATACTGGGCAAGAGAACTCAACCGCAACCCAGCCCCAGGATCGGTTTACTCCCGAGCCTGAGATGACTCACGAGTAACTTCCGAGCCCAACAACATGGTTACTGGCATACTTAGAGATGGGGTTTTTTCATGGTACATGGTTTAAGATTAATAAACTAACCATCACTTAGGGCGAGCACGTTTGTGCAGTCCATCACAGTTGGTATTCTATGGGCCACTGTGATCACGGTGCAATCAGCGAATTCCATTCTTATAATTTTCTGGAGAATTGAATCTGTGGCATTGTCAATTGATGCAGTGGCTTCATCCAACACTAGCATTCAACTTCTCCTCAATAGAGCTCGGCCTAAACAGAATAACTGTCTCTGCCCCATGCTCCAATTTTTTCCTTCTTCTGCAACTGCAATCAAGTTGCTATTTATGACCCTGGCATTCGAAGAAAAGAAAGACAGTGTGAACTGGAACTGAGGAATTTTCAACATTTACCTAGAGAATCCAGTCCCTCTTGTTTCTGTTTTACTACAGCTTCAAGCTGACATTTTCCAAGAACCTCCATTCACGAAAAGTTATAGTTGTTAGGACTCCTTAACAATCGACACATTCTTAGTATAGGAGGAAAAAAACATAAAACTATTAAACAGGCATTCTACTTCTTTCAAAATCGAGTAAAACGAAGACCAACCACAACATAAATATACCTCCCAAATTTTCTCGTCAGTGTGTTGAGATAGAGGATCCATATTGTATCTCACAGTCCCAGTAAAGAGAGTAGGATCTTGAGGTATGATTCCAAAGCGTGATCTCAGATCATGAAGCCCAATTTTCGAGATGTCTATGCCATCTATGATGATTCTTCCCCCTGCTGGCTCTACCAAACGAAACAAAGAGCCAATAAGAGTTGTCTTTCCACTGCCAGTCCTGCCAACGATCCCAATCTTGTGCCCTCCTTCAAATGTGCAACTTATCCCTCGAAGAACAAGAGGTGAATTTGGCCTATATTTGACCTGCTTGAGGAAACTTTCTCCATTATATCATCTTCATTAACCTAGAAGATTCAAATTTTATACAAAAAAAATCACAGTTTACCTTCAAATCCTGGATATCCACTCTCCCCACAGCAGGCCAACTAGGTGCGGGCCGGTTTCCTTCTATTACTTCTGGGGCTTCACTAGGAATGTGCATGTACTGGTTTAGTCTTTCTACTGAAATGATCAAATTTGCTATAGTGCACTGGTTTCGGATAGAGGCAGCAAGAGCAATGTTCAAGGAAAGACCATAAGACAGCGCCATCCCAATGAATCCTGCCACCGAAACTGTTTTAAGCCACACTCCTACTCGAAAATCACTTATTGAATTCTTTTCTACAGCTATATTTGACTATATCATCAACAAAGCAGGGTAGCAGGTAGCTTACATATATTTGGTAAGGTCATAAAGGGGAAAACGAAGTAGAAGAAGAAGAAGAATCTACAGGGTAAATATAGACAAGTACTTATATGTCGAGTACGTAATGTGAAAAATGTAGCAGTTGGGGAAGTCATAATAGAAGTATCACTTACCAGAGCCAAAACTTCCAGGAGGAAGAGAAACCATCACAAGCGCTGAAGAAGAAAGGACAATAGCACACAGTATCTCCAAACGTTGGATCAGCCACTCGTTAGCGGAAAAAATATGAAAATAAGGACTAGCATTTTTGTCGATAAGATCAAGATTTTCAGCAAAAAATCGGTCTTCCTCCTCAAAAGCTCTAATTGTCATTGCTCCTGCTATGGATTCAGCAAGATGGTTTGCTATCATGGATTTAGTCGTCCCATTGATTCGCATGAACTCCTTTGCAGAAGCGAAGTAGTATTTCTACAGGATACAATTAGATTTCGACAAAGTTAGCACTAAAAAGGAAAAGCATGGAATGTGAAAAATAAATTAATCAATTACTAAATTAGTAGATTTCGTCATGTCATGGGTATCAAATATTATTTCTAACAAAAATCAATTGGTACAACATGAAAATCTAACTACGTCTGCACCATTTTTCACAAATAAAGAAAAAAGTTCTGCAAAATTGTTGTGCGTGATAAACAACTGAGTCAAATTTCTTTCAAATTGGTAATCTTTTTAACAATGTAAATTAAAAGTTAAGAATGATTTTCATGTATCGAGAACTCATCAACACTATAAGTATCTATAATGTACAAAAGATACAGATTTTCGTGCGTAAGAGGTAGCTACTAGTGCATCTTCAGATCCCCCATTTAGATATAATATTTACATATAGAGAGAAACCTATAAGAAAACATACATTTTACCTGTAAGCGGAGCACCATATATACCAAAGGTATGGAAATTAACAAGATTTGCCAGGTAATAACGGCAACCACTCCAAGATTTGTATATGTATTAGTTGTTGAACTGACAGCATATACTAAGCCGAACGGGATATCAAGGTCAACTATGTTCAAATCAGACGAGACCTGCAAGAAACAAAGAAAGCTAAGTGTTCGTGCATTTTACACAAACTTCGAAAGTTTATGCCATATAAGGACTTTACCCGACTAAGTATCCTTCCAAAAGGGGTGGAGTCATAAAAAGATATTGGAGCACGGAAAAGAGAGTTCATTAGCTGAGAAAACAATGCCTTCGACGATTGGATACTCAGAGCGACTACAGAAAGAGATCTAACAAGTAAGAAAAGCGTTGAGCTACAACCAATCAGCAAATACACTAAGATCAACCGCAATTTGCTGACTTGAGGGTTTTGAACATTAGTAGCCATCCAAGCATTCTGGAGTATTTGCCCAATCACAAACATGAGGTGAGAGAGAACCGCCAAGAAAAAGTAACAAAAACCCTTATTCTGATTGAGGTACTGCAGGTAAGGCGTCAAACCTGTGTCTCCGGTTTCTCTCTCTTCTTGCTTGATTAACTGGTTAGTTTCTGATACTTTAGAATGTTTATCACTATAATATTTTGTAATCTCTCCAGAAGAGTTTTTACGTCGTTGGGAAGAGGCAACCTGAGTGAGCCTTTCAGAACCAGCAGTATCTTTGTGTGCGTTAACGAGCGCACAAAATTCTTTACTAGAAGTCAATAATGTACGATAGGGAGCTGAATGCGTGATCACCCCATCTGACATTAGCTGCCAAGAAAATAAAGTTGATTGAACAGGTCAGCACAGAATAAGCCTTTAACATTGTTATGTGTAATTTTCATATCAATCATCCAATCAATGAACTCATGACATGTTAGTGGCAAATTAGTTTAAGTTGGAAACATCTATAGTCAGGTATTATCAGCTAAAGAACTATTGTGCTATGGAAATGCTCGAAAAATTCAACACGGAGAATCTATTCTTTGTTGCTTGGCTCCATTCTGTCACTCCGTTCAATTTCACAAGTATACAACAAGACTGATGAATAGGAGAGAATGAAATTTAAAATTCAAGGATGATAAAGCAGTTTGAGCAATTTCTGTGAACTAACCAAAACAGAATCAAACGCAGGAAGGAAATCGACTTGATGAGTCACAAGTAAGACTGTCTTTGCTGACAAGGCTCTCATTACGTATTCCTGGACAGCCAAAGCAAGATTAGGGGACAAAAAAAGAAGCGTATATATATTGCGCTTAGAAGAGATATATAGATTACATTAAATAGGCTTGTAGCAGTGTGGGCATCAACTGCACTAAATGGATCGTCCATGAGATATATGTCAGCGTCCTGATAAAGTGCACGGGCTAATTGAATACGCTGCTTCTGACCACCACTTAGATTAACGCCTCTTTCTCCTATTTCAGTAAGATCACCACAAGGTAGCATCTCAATGTCCTTCACCAGTGAACACTTCTCCAGTGTTTCTTCATATCTTTTCCTATTCATGGTGGAACCAAACAAAACATTCTCCTGTATGCTCCCTGTCTGAATCCACGCTGTCTGAGAAACATATGCAATCTCTCCATGCACTTGAATCTGTAAATAAAGAACCATAGAGGGATTCACTTTACTCTCAAAGATTACTTGTGTCATTAATTAAGAGGAAGAATAAAAGTAAACACTTGGGTTATACGGGATAAAGTTAGTATCAATTATCTATTTCAAACACAAACACATAAAATAATTAAGGAATTACAATTACTTGCCAACTACATTTACAATCAACAAAAAAAAATTCTATCCCATATTCTCACTTGTGCTTCACAATTAGATAGCGAATGACTAGCAATGATAACCCAACAATGGTATTCCTGAGTACATCTTATAGTAGATTACACAAAAAGATTCTAGCTAGAAAGATAGAAATGGACTCGGGGTGATAGGAACTCACAGTGCCCTCAATTGTTGGAATCTCCCCAAGAATTGCGGCTAAGAGAGTTGATTTACCTGCACCGACCTCTCCACAAACAGCAATCTTCTCACCAGGTTTGACCTCCAAGTTGATGTTTCTCAGAGTGGGCATTGACGGATTCTCTTGCCATGAAACATAAGCCGACTTCATACAAATGTCGAGCATAATTTGCTCAGTATTTCTCTTCTGCCTGATATTTCCACTTTGGAACTCCGGTGCTTCAAGAAACTTCACGATCCGTGCTAATGAAACCTTGGCTTGGATGACGACTCCAATAACTTCAGGAGTTAATCTAATAGGTTCCTGAATAATGCGTAAAGTTGATACAAAAGTGAAAACTTTACTAGCATTAAGAGGAATCCCAAGACAGTAGCATGCCCCAAAAGTAGCAGCCGAAACCAATACAGGAGATGACCAAAATAGAAAGTTATTATATGCCTTACGGAGCTGAACTGCTGTCAACCATTTATACTCCTCTTCCCTCAATCTTTCTATTTCATTCCTGAAATGTACCTCCCAGGAATATAACTTCAACACCTTCATGTTCACAAGAGCCTCCGATATAACCTTTAGCATAGCATCTTGTGCCACCATGAGCTTACTCAAGAATTTATGTTGTAATTTGGCTAAAGGCGTATTTAAAAGCACAGTCATCACTATCACGATTAATGCAGCAAAAGTCGCCAGCTCAACCGCATGGACAAGAATAACTAATGCAATACAAATTTGGAGGCTTGTTGTCCATGTCTGATGAAAAGAAAATGGAAATTCACCTATTCGATAAGCATCAACAGTGACATAGTTCATTATTTCGCCAGCTGAGTGCTTAGACTTAGCAGCATTAGTAAGCCTTAGTTGCTTCCTATAAATAGCTGCCGTGAGCAATGACCTGACTCGTATGCCTATTAATCTACTACTGAAATACCACTGTCTCTGAGCCAATGACTCTAAGCATTTTGTGAAAAAGAGTGATACCGCCAATACAAGGCCTTCATTTCTAAAAGCCCCTTTTCCTTCTGCAGCCTCAATGAATGCCCGTAGAAACAAAGGACCGGCACAAAGAGTGAGTACCTTGACCAATGCAAAGAACCCAGAGATCAAAATCTCTTTCCAGTAGCAGCGAACTATAGTCCACATAATTGAAGGCGAAGCAGATGGTTTAGTTTCCTTCTGCTTCTGCAGTTTTTCTGCGAACAATGAGTAACAGGTTTCTGCTCTATCCAACTTCCCCAATCTAGGTATATCTTCATCATCAAGGGTTTTATTCTTACCTTTCTTCATTAATGTATTCAACCACCAAAATGACATTCTACTAAGAAATCCAGCTTGGGCAAAAGGAGTTTCACTATTACAGCTATTAATCTCGGTATTACTACATCCATTACTTCCACCACTTAAAGAAACATATAGAGAATCCCGACTTTCCACTTCAATAGTTTCTTCCAATTTGACTTGCTCATTAGTGCATAATAGCAAAAGAATTGCCCCTGGCAAAGACAAAACATCTAGAACTGTCTTAACCGAAGTTTCTCTATCTGCAGTAGCAACCAAAAGAGAGATAACACAAAGAGTTCCGGCAAACAAGCAGATAAGTTTAGACCAAAGTTTTAGAAACTCGACTTGGAAATTTCTTCCCCTCAGGCTGACAATTAAACCAAGAAACAACCAACTGAATCCATGGAATAACACCATTAGCAACTGATGCAAAGGCAAAATAGACTGCCCTTCTCTCAGATTATTTCCGAGAATCCAAACAGCGAAAACCAAGTGTGCGAGCCCCAAACAACCATTGAATATAGCAGAACAAACCTCCACAGTAGAATAACCTTTGAAGTGCGTAAGAATTCGAATTTTTCTTGATGAAGGCTTAGAAACATAGGTAAACAAGAAGACAAGTGAGAGAAATATATCAATAGAAATGACAATGGCGTTGTTAACACATGAAGTAGGATCAGTAATGATCACAAACCAAGAACCACATGATTTTACACCATTATATGAACAATCAAAATCTCCACAAAACGTAATCCGGAGACCCATCATTGTTCTTTACCTCTTTTAGCTTCCAATTTGTCTGTTCACAAGAAAACTACTGCCAAATGAGGTACTTATAGAAGATCATGATCAATGTACCAATAAATAATAGATGAAGTAAGAACAACTACTCTAATTCTTCTGAATCAAACTAACAATCATGGTTAGAGAATGAAATAACAATATCATATCAGATTTTTAACTATTGAAGAGAGAAAACTCAAAAGAGGAACTGACTTACTACAGATTCATTTGAAGTTCAAAAATTCAGAGTCTAATGATTCATAAGGAGATCGGGGAAACAAATATTAACACCATAATCAAAAGCCCTAATAATATGTTAAAGAAAAATCCAGGAAGAAGAACTTCTTCTTCTTTTTCTTCTTTTTCGAGGGAGAAGAAGATATACTAGTATTAATGATCGACAAGAGGAGTCCGTACTTCACGCATTGACTTCCCGGCACCCAAAACATTTCTTTCTTTAAAACCCTTTTTCTAGAGAGAGAAAGTAAAGACAGAAGAAGAAGAAGATGGAGAAGAGGTTGCCGTGTGGGAGTTTGGGTGCATTTATTATCAGTCGGACCTTCCCTCCCTATTTTAGCGCCATTTTCAGCTCAACTCAAACACCTAGGATTTTAGTTTTTGACTCTAGTCGCTTGACCCTAAATCAGTTCAGGATGTGAACACTAAACTGTGCGGGGCGGGTCACCACCCCCAATTCAGCATGATTGATAACTTAGCTATATGAGAAGTGCAATCAGGTAAGGACATAATGATATGGGAAGATAACTAGATCCCAGAAACTACCGGTCTTATAAATAACTACAATCACTCTGGCCTTAAAAGTTTCCCAACTCATCACGAATAACGTCTGGAATGACGAGGTCCTCAACGCTAACTTTGATATTGCGACGCAAAACCTTATCAAAGTCATCCCGGCGAACAGTGAAGGCAAAGATCAGATCAAATGGAAGCTTTCAGATTCCGGTAGATTCACTGTTAAATCTATGTACCAGCACCTAAGCACCAACAACATTAATCTAGATCCCACAGAGCAGAATTGGAAGTTCATGTGGTCTATTCTCACAGTTCCGCGTATCAAAATCTTCATCTGAAAAATCTGCACTAAATCTCTACCGGTCAGAGATAGAATCGGAAAATACATTGACAACAATATAAATTGTCCTAACTGTACTAACATAGAAACCATCGAACATGCTTTTTTACACTGTGCTCTTGCGAAAAACATATGGTTCCATTTTAATATTATATTGGAGAACATTAATTCAACTACAGACTGGATCTTTTCCTGGGAAAAGGACTCAAATCTCTATTATACCAGCGAAGATATCCACTTCGCGATCATTCTATGGATCCTATGGAAAGTTAGATGCGACCACTGCTTTCAACATGAGGTAAATGACCTGAACAAAATTATGAAAATGATCGAATCATTTCCTACAAACAACAAAATCTCGGGAGAAAAGAATCAAAAAACTATAGAAAAATGGCAACCTCCACCCGCTCAATTCATAAAAATTAATCTTGATGCATCTTTTATTAATATAACATCCAATGTGGGAATCAGCTTAATAGCTCACAACACTGAATCTAAATTAATCGAAGCACAAGTTAAATCTTTGAGGGCGAGAAACGGTGAAGAAAGTGAAGCAATGGCAATATTATACGGTTTTGAATGGGCGAAAGAACAAGATCTAAAGTCTATCATCATTGAAAGCAACAACATCAATATTATTAATCATCTCAACAAAAAGAAGAACTCAGTCCACTGGCAATCTCTGATTCATATCAAGAAAGCGCGTGAAATCAAAAGAAATTTCGAGAAAGTCCTATTCAAACACACCAAACGAGCGATCAACTCCCATGCAGACAAGCTAGCCAAATGGACCAGAAAGAAGAATAGAAATAAGAAGTGGATCAATATTCCTTGTATTTTAATAGATAAATATTATAATAACGTTATGATCTCTTAATGAATAGTTTATTTCAACAACCCCTAATTTTGGACCCCCCCCCCCCCCCCCCCCACAGACCCAATAGTGACGTGACTGGCTCCGATTGGTCTGCCCCCCGCCCCCACAGCCTCAATAGTGACGTGACTGGCTCCGATTGGTCTGCCCATTTCTCTCAAATTGGAGTCGGTCACATTATCTTTTGGTCATGTTTCAAAGCTCGGGCCGACTAGAATTTCCAAATGCTAAGTGTTTCTAAAAAAAACAAGTCGAATGTTGATGTGTCGTTCTGCCATTGGTCAAGTCATGTAGAGAGAGAAAGAGCCTGGCCAATGCAAAGATGACACGTCAGCATTCAGTCTGTGTTGACTTGCTTTTGTCGGGTCATTTAGCAATGTCAGTTGATGTAAACTTCAAATCCATCTCATTTACAAAATGGTACTATGATTAACAAGGTTGGTTACTAGGTTAAGCCTTTTTTTGAGAAAATCTAGAAAGTGGGACAAATGGGGTTTTGACAAAATTTCCACATCCAGAATGTGTAACTAAACTATGTTTATTCTACTTCATAAAAAAAAAAACTGTGTTTATTCATTATTGTACAAGTTTATATTTGGAGAATTGTTTAACTGATATTTGTAAGTTTAAGATTTTTAATTAATGCGTGAGCATCTTGTGTGATTAGGAGTATTAAATTTTTAAACATAAATTATTTAAGTGGATTTTACGCGCAAATCTCATTTCAGTCTTAAATCTTATTGTACTTAAAGTCTCTAAACCGTTTGCGTCTTCTTCATTAAACTGGTTGCCCAAAACCCGCGCCTACTAGCCGTCCATCCCCTCATAACCTTAGGATATAGTCCAATTATTAAACGCAAAGGACATTTTTAACATGCCCAGAGTACAGAGGACTTCGAAAAAGCATCAATATGCTTTCTGAGTTCTGAGTATCAATAGCTATGTACATCATTGATATCTAAGCACAACAATTTCATAGTTGCTAACTAAAATTCGATAAAACTCCTCAGCTTAGAAGCTTTTATCTTGCATTGTTAAGCGTTCCCTTTCAAAGCCTACAGTGAGAAGACAATGACAAATACGGTCTGGTTTAGCTTCACTTCGAATCTGCAGAGTGAACGTGAGACCAATATTCTTTGACAAGCTTCGCGAACAACGATCCTTCTGTTTTCATCAACTTAATTGGTTCATCGTACTCCATTAGTTTTCCTGAAAACAAGTTAAGAATTTTAGCACTAGATTATATAGTGAGTTGTTACTAAACTTTGTTCGGCTCATTAATAGGTCTGGATCGCTCTTGAAGTCGTCCGACATGTGAGGTGCTATTGGCCTCAGCTTTTGGCAGTTTTCCAATGTCATAGTGGGTTTAAACCCATTTCATAGACTTTCTTCTATTATTGGGTTTATATCGATTTCAATGATATTTCACGGTGAATATTGCTATGGTGGATCTGTAATGACGATAACTTTTGTTTGAAACTATTAATGGAGTTAAATGGGATATTATGCATACCATCACTAAGGGCAAGAACCTTAGTGCAGTCCATAACAGTTGGGATTCTATGGGCTACTGTGATAACAGTGCAATCTGCGAACTCCACACGAATAGTCTTCTGTAGAATCGCATCGGTTGTATTGTCGATAGATGCAGTAGCTTCATCAAGGACTAGTATCCGACTGCTCCTCAACAAAGCCCGGCCCAAACAAAATAACTGCCTCTGGCCCGTGCTCCAGTTCGATCCATCATCTGCCACTGTAATATCAAGTTTCTATGAGTATGGGTCAGGCAAGGGCAAACACTAAGAGTCTTGAAGTTGAAATATTACCTAAAGAATCCAGTCCTTCTCCTTTCTCTTTTACAACGTGTTCAAGCTGACATTTTCCAAGCACCTTTAAACCATACATGAAATCATATACTTGTTAGCAATGATGAAAATGAAAAAATCCGAAAAAAATAAATAAAAATAAAAAATCAGATAGATTATTTGTGTATGGTACAATTATTTGGGCTTGGCCCTGCTCTTTCTGGTGTATTGGTCCATATTGAATTTGAGAGGAAGGAAGCAGAGAGGAAAAGCTTCGGTTTCGCAAGAGTGTTGTGAAGACAAGCTTGTAAGATTGGATACTCAGCAACATAATATGTTGTCTGAACTAGGCTAAGACATGATAAAGCCAAGGCCGTCATACGTGCTCCAAGATATCCAATTTAAAAAAAAAAAAACATGTTTTAGGCTAAAATATGGCCACACATGAGGAGGAATATGAGAACAATATAACATCAGGATGCATCCGCTCATTGCCAATCGCTTTTGAGTTGGACTCCCAGAAACTAAATAAGTTTGTCACACTTGGTAATTTCTCCACTTTGGCTGTGGACACAGGTCTTACTGACAGAATTAGGTAACTTTTGTATTCTCAGTGTGCGGTTATACCATCATCCTTGTTTCTTTTCTGTTTCACTATTTAAAGTTTTTTGGAATTTTTTTAAATATGCATGATGATTCTGAAACATTGAGCAAAATTAGAAGAAAACTGTAACGCAAGGCGAAAATTACCTCCCATATTTCTTGGTCGGTATGTTGAGATAGTGGGTCCAAATTGTATCTGACAGTCCCGTTAAAGAGAGTAGGATCTTGAGGTATGATTCCTAAGCGTGACCTCAAATCATGAAGCCCGATAGTGGAGATGTCAACACCATCAATGATGATTTTTCCTCCTACTGGTTCTACGAGTCGAAACAGCGCACCTATTAGAGTTGTCTTCCCGCTACCAGTCCTGCCAACAATCCCAATCTTGTGGCCCCCTTCAAATGTGCAACTTACCCCTCGAAGAACGAGTGGAGTGTCGGGTCTATATCTGATCTGCTCGAAATCGATTTCCGCATATGTATTAGCCTTTGCCTTAACAATTTGAGAAAGTTCTGCAGAAACTTTATAAAGCTTACCTGCAGATCATGGATCTCAACTCTACCAACAGTGGGCCAACTGGGTTCGGGCCGGTTCTCTTCTATGACTTCTTGGGCTTCACTTGGGATATGCATGTATTGATATAGTCTTTCTACAGAAATGATGAAATTCGCAATTGTGCATTGATGTTGAATAGATAGAATAAGAGACATGTTTAGGGAAAGACCATAAGATAACGCCATTCCAACAAATCCTGCCATTAAGGAAAATCGAGAGTCAAGTCAAATTGTCCCCATTACCCAATTCATAAGTCCAACCCGTATATAACGGTGAAGAAGAAGAAAAAACACATACCTGACCCCAATGTCCCCGGTGGAAGCGACACGAGAACAAGTGCTGAGCAAGAAAGCACGGTAGCACATAGTGTTTCCAAACGTTGGATTAACCACTCATTCGCAGCAAAAGTGTAAAAATAAGGACTGGCATTCTTATCGATGAATTCAAGATTCTTGGCGAAAAATCTATCTTCCTCCTCGAAAGCTCTGATGGTCATTCCTCCTGCTATGGATTCGGCGAGATGGTTTGCGATCATAGACTTCGTTGTTCCATTGATTCTCATGAATTCTTTTGCAGAAGCAAAGTAGTAGTTCTATAGGGTAAATGCATATTTGGATTCAGTTAGTTTCATTCTTACTTCCACTTTTGTCGAACATTTTTAAGACTAATGAAACTTATATGAAGAACTGCGTGTTTTACCTGTAATTTAATTGCCGTATATAAAACCGGAATGGTTACAAACAACACTTGCCAAGTGATAACTGCAAGTACTCCGAGACTAGAATATGTATTAATGGTGGCTCCGACAGCTAATATCAAACTGATTGGCACATCAAGATCGACCATACTCAAATCAGAAGAAACCTATATGAAAACATTGAAATATAAGCACTCATAAAACAAAATATAGTTTTAATTCTAACTTCGATGATTCTTACCCGACTTAGTATCCTTCCCAGAGGTGTGGAATCATAAAAGGACATTGGTGCACGGAAAAGAGATACCAATAGTTGAGCAAATAATGATTTCGAAGACTGCATACCCAAAGCAACTGTTGAAATAGATCGAAGAAGTAAAAAGAAAACCGAGCAAATTCCGATGACCAAATACACAGTAATTAGCTTCAATTTGCTGACTTGAGGGTTCTGAACATTAGCAGCCATCCAAGAGTTCTGAAGTATTTGCCCAGATACAAATGTAGCATGAGAGAGACCTGCCAAGAAAAAGAAGAAGAAACCTTTGTTTTGATTTAGATAGAGTAAGTAAGACTTCAACCCAGTGTCTCCAGTTTCTCTCTCTTCTTGCTTGATCAATTGATGACCCACTGCTTCTATTGGATGTTTATCACTTAAACTTTTTCTAATCTCTCGAACTGAAGTTCTACTACTCTGGGGTGGAGCAAGCTTAGTGAGCTTTTCAGAATCAGCTATTTCTTTGTGTGCGTTGACGAGGTCAGAGAACTCTTGACAAGAATCCAGCAACGTGTGGTAGGAAGCTGCACGTAAGATTTCTCCATCCGCCATTAACTGTCAATGAACATTATAACTGTTTCAGAATTTCGGACAGAACAAAGTGTGAAGTTTGTGGTCATCCAACTCAAAACCAATTGGTGATGAGTGGAGAGGACCTATACACTATATTCTTGGTTGTTAATTACCCCTTCTCCCATGTGGGACTATTCTCACACGTCCCCTCGCGTGTGACGTGGTTAGCCTAACACGTGTTTTTATTTGTTTCGGGTGACGTGGAGCACGTGTGGCTTTTAAGCATATCATGTGTGGGCCTAGCTCTGATACCATGTTAAGTTTGTGGTCATCCAACTCAAAACCAATTGGCGATGAGTGGAGAGGACCTATACACTATATTCTTGGTTGCTAGTTACCCCTTCTCTCATGTGGGACTATTCTCACACAAAGTATTTGATTAAGGTGAAGACTGTCAAAACCTTCATATTCACGAAGATCACAAAGATTCAAAGTTTTGATCACATCTAACAGGAAAAGAAGAAGAATGGGTTAAAGAAGTATAAAGAATTTGAATTGCATACTAACCAAAACAGAATCAAATGTTGGAAGAAAATCGACTTGGTGAGTGACAAGTAAGACTGTCTTCCCTGATAGAGCTCCCATAACATATTCCTGCAGAACCAAATTAGATTTCAATGTGAGACCAATAAAAAACGTTGTAAATTACATGACGGAAATAAAATTTCCAGTACGTGAGAATTGAGGGACTACATTGAATAGGCTTGTAGCTGTATGGGCATCAACTGCGCTAAACGGATCATCCAAGAGATATATATCAGCGTCCTGATAGAGTGCACGAGCTAGTTGAATTCGTTGCTTCTGACCACCACTCAGATTAACTCCTCTTTCTCCTATTTCGGTGAGATCACCGAAAGGTAGCAGACTAAGGTCCTGAACCAGTGAACACTTTTGTAATGTTTCTTGATATCTTTCCGTATTCATGGTGCCTCCAAACAAAATGTTATCCTGTATACTTCCTGTTTGAATCCATGCCGTTTGAGAAACATAAGCGATCTTTCCATGAACTTTAATCTGTCAATGAACGAGAAAAAAGAATTGCATCAACAGGAAATTCAACATCTAAGAAGTACCATGAAACACAACATTTAACAGAAGAATTTGGGTTGAAAGGAACTCACTGTGCCTTCAATGTTTGGAACTTCTCCCAGAATAGCTGCTAAGAGTGTCGATTTACCTGCACCAACCTCTCCACATATAGCCACCTTCTCACCAGGTCCAACCTCTAGGTTTATGCTTCTAAGGGTAGGTTTTGATGGAGTCTCTTCCCACGAGAGGTTAGCGGACTGGATAAAAATTGTGGGCCTTTCTTGCTCCACTCTTGTCTTCTGCCTAACATTTTCACTCTGTAGCTCTGGTGCCTCAAGGAACTCAACAATCCGAGCTAAAGCAACCTTTGCTTGAATAACCACACCAATAACATCAGGTATCTGCCTGACAGGATCTTGAACGATACGTAAAGTTGCGACAAAAGTGAAAACGCTACTCGCTGAGAGAGGAATACCGAGAAAGTAACACGCCCCAAAAGTAGCAACAGAGACCAACACAGGCGATGACCAAAAGAGAAAGCTATTATATGCTTTCCGCATTTGGACACCTGATAACCACTTATATTCCTTGTTTCTCATTCCTTCTATAACTTTCTTGAAGTGCTTCTCCCAAGCGTAGAGCTTCAACACTTTCATGTTCACAAGAGCCTCAGACATCGCCTTTAACCTCTCGTCCTGTGCCACCATGAGCTTAGTCTGAAACTTATGTTGTAGTTTAGCCAATGGAGCATTACATAGCACAGTGAGTACTATTACAATCATTGCAGCAAGTGTCGCTAGCCCGACAGCACGGATAAGAATCAGTAATGCGAGGCAAAGTTGAAAGCTTGTCGACCATGTCTGATGAAACCAGAACGGAAATTCTCCTATTCTATAAGCATCAACAGTGACATAATTCATTATCTCACCTGAGGAATGGATAATCTTAGCAGCATTAGAAAGCCTTAGTTGTTTCCTATAAATAGCGGCGGTAAGTAAAGACCGAACCTTGATGCCAATTAACCTACTACGAAAGTACCATTGCCTCATTGCTAAGGACTCCAAGCATTTTGAGAAGAATAACAATACGGCTAATACATAACCCTCGTATCGAAAAGATTCATTCCCTTCCGCAACTAAGATGAATGCATTAAGAAACAGAGGACCAGCTGAAAGAGTTAGCACCTTGAGCAGAGCAAATAACCCAGATACTAAAATCTCTTTCCAATAGCATAAAGCTATTGTCCAAAAGATTGAAGGTTGGGTAGTTGAACTAGCTTGCTTTTGTTTGTTCAGTTGCTCCATGAATAACGAATAACATGTTTCAGCTTGATCTTCTTTACGTAAATGGGGTATATCTTCATCCTCAAGTGTTTTGTTCTTACCCTTTTTCATCAAAGGATTCAACCACCAAAATGACAGTCTACTAAGTAATCCTGCTTTCGCAAAAGCTGTCACACTCTTACAACTATCAGAATCAACCTCATCATTCAATGGTGTATAAATAGTATCGTCGCCTATTTCATCGGTTTTGTATCCCATATAAGAGCATAAGAGCAACAGAATTGCTCCTGGAACACATAAAACATCTAAAACAATCTTAACCGGAACTCTTCCTTTGGCAATTGCAACACTGAGAGAGAAAGAACAAACAGTCCCGGCAAACAAGAAAGCGAGTATAGACCAAACCCTTAAAAACCTTTGTGGAAGAATTCTTCCTTTAAGGCTGATAGTTAAGCCTAGAAACAACCATGTCAAACCCCAAAAGAACGATACTAGCCAACGATGTATAGGTAAAACACTCTGGTCCTTTTTCAAACTATTTACCAAAATTGAAATGCCCAAACCCAAGTAAACAAGTCCAATACCACCATTATAAATTGCAGAAAGAAACTGTAATGGAGAATACCCGTGGAAGCGGGTAGAAACTCGAGTTGTTCTTGATGAGGGTTTGCAGAAAAAAGCTAATATGAACATAAGTAAAAGCAGGATATCGAAAGAAATGGCGATAAAATTGATTAGACATGAAGAAGGATGAATAATTAAAAGAAGTTTGGAACCACAAGCTTTTCCACCTGTATCTGAACAATCAATTTCTCCACAAAACAGAGTCCAGAAATCTTCCATCATAATTTCTCTCTCTCTTACCCTTTCAAATGCTGCTTCTGTTTTCAATCAAAGAACCAAATTAAGAACTGTAATTATGAAACTAAGATGATCAAATAGATAATAAAACAAGATTTCAATTTAACCCACACTTTCTACTTGTTACTATTACCCAAAAAAACATTTAGTAATCATTTAATCAGAACTTTTTTTTTGTTGTTATAAACTAGAAAATAGTAAAAAAAAAAAAAAAAAAAAAATTATACAAAAAGAGTAAAAAATTTCCTTCCATCTTTCTACGTTTTGTGAAATTGAGTCTAGTAAAAACTAAAAAAGTTAGTGGAACTAAAAATCATTAGAAACCCTAATATATTTTTCGAGCTCAAGCATTACTGATTGAGCAGAGTAAGTTTCTGTCTGAACCATTTGTCTCTCTCTCTCTCTCTATATCTCTAAGTTGAGAAAGAATCAATTAGTGATGCTTGATAGTTAAGCATTCTACTGTCAATTGATAGAGCTGCAAACTAATCAATATCTTTCTCTAAAAAATGAAAATAAAATAGTACCTGAAGAACATCCCAAGCTTTCACCCTAAATTTCTCACTTTCTCTCTCTACCTTGATTCCCTCTCTCTCTCTCTCTCTCTCTCAATCTCTCCCTGGAAATAAGCAAATATTCCAGGCAAATGATAATTTTGATTTATAGAGAGAGAAAAAGAGAGAGAGAGAGAGAAGGTTCAAATTCTCATTCAATCAATGATTTGATTTTGGTAGGAGGGGGTTCCGTTGTGAAATTTGGTTCTGTGTTATTGCATGACTACCACCAAATTTCTCACGTTTCTACGTAAGGAACGATGGGTCCCCTTAGAAATTAAGATTCTTGATGAAATTTCACTATCACCCCTAATATATTAATTTTGTCAACTATATTTTGAATATATTTTAAAGGGAAATGTTTTGGAAAATGAGAAAAGTCTCGGCCAAAAATTAAAATATTTTACCCTTCCATTCATGTTGTCAGTATAGTCGCCCTAATTTTTCATCTTCTCATTTCTCTCTTTCTCCCTTCGCCTTTTCATTTCTCTCTTTGTTTTCTCTTTGTCTTTTCATTTTTTCTCTGTAAGTTCCAGCGAAGATGATGATCATTTCGCCTGAATCCTTTGCATGGGTCTGGATTCCAAAAAAGCAGCCTGGTTATACTAGCCGATGTTTCACCTGATAGAACCAGACGAGGGTTCCCGCGAATGGGCCCTCCTAGCTCTTCGCGTAGAACATAAGTGAGACAGAAGACACAGAAGGAGAAAAGAGGATAAAAGAGGGAAGAAGAGAGAGAGGAAGAAGTGTCGTCTGAGTTAACTTGATGGTGGTGTGGTGGAGGTGTCGACGAATTGGTAGTGGAAGTCGCCGGAGTTATGGTGGTAATGAGAAAAGAAGAAGTTGAGAAATATAAGAGTTGTGCTGTTTGGAGGAAACAAAAAATTCTAAACTTTTTATTTACATCCAAAACTTTACACCTGAATTTTTTTTTCATCTAAAACGCCGACTTATTTTAATACGGTTTTCTTTTCTCAATACTCGTCCTCCAAAAATATTTCTTAAAGTGACCAAATAGTCCAATAATATAGTATTAGGCACAACCACTTTTTACATGTTTAGGGCAAATGTTAATGTCACCACAATTATACTGATATATTAAACCAAACTGAAATACCGAGATGACATTTTTTTTACTGTTACGGTGAAGAATTCTATCACTTTTTATTTTTTTCTTCAAAATTACTCTTATGAAACGTCATCAAGTCACTTATCTCTCTCTAAAAACCTCTCTCATCCTTTCTTTTGTTTTATAAAAACTTTCTCTCTCTAAAATTTTTTCTCTGAAAGTGAAAGGAAAAATTATAACAAGAAGACAACTACTTGGATGATGATGAAGATCTTGTTGTCGTTGATAAAATAAATTAATCTAATAAAATATGGAGAAAAAGTGGCAAAAAGCCATGAATCTGATGATGAAAACGTGGTCGATGATGATGATGATGAACAGTTGAACATGTTGATGATGACGGTGATGATCATGACGTTGTTAACAATATCGTTGCCATTTTTAGAGAGAGGGGGAGAAAATAGAATTTTAGAGAGAGAACATGGAGAAAGTTATTAACAAACATAAAGTTCTTCTCGAACATCTTCGTCCATCATCATTTCAGATTGTCTTGAGTCTAATTGTTGATCTTTAGTGGCTAAATTTAAGTGAAGCTTTGGGTTGATCAAGTGATTTTGTTGAGCTGATGAGAGAAAGAAAAGTTAATGGCGGGAAGATGAAGAAGAAGAAAAGTAAATGGAAATGGTTTTATTGAGCTGATACAGGTTTAAATTTTGTTTTAAAAATGACATAAAGAATATTGAAAATGATTTTTAAATATTTGACATTTACAACTTGAGAAGGGATGCACTAACAGCACATAAGGATAATTTTGGAGAGAAAATAAAAAAGTTAACGGATTTTTCACAGTAATGGTAAGAAGGAGGCTATCTCGACATTTTTAATAAATTAGGAGGCTACGCAGGAAGTTGGTCATAAACTAGAGGGTCATTTGAAAAATAACCTCATTTACAAAGGACTGAGGACGTCATAATTGAGTTTATTACCAAAATTAACTGATTTCCTCTTAAATAAAACAAGCCCAACGGAAGAAGGATTATGCCATAGATAGATGGGTCTAAGATGTTATGGCTACAACAATGGTAGTTGCAGAAAAACAATAAAAATTGTTGTAACGAAGTGAGAAATAGTCGTTGTAAGAATCAACTCGTCTAAGTAATTCAATCATATTCTTTTAAAAACCATGACACAAAAAATAGCGAATAGAAAAAAAGGTGGTACGTTTTGAAAGCTAGCGAAAAGGTGCTTATCTACAACGCCAAATTACTAAACACCAAACGATATTAACTATTTTTCTTTATACGATAAAATTTAAGTGCAATAATATGAATAGTAAACTTGTGGTCGTGGGTTCATATTTTGTTTAGATGAACCTTTTGTTGGTAATAACAAATGAATTGTCACAAGTACTACAAAGAAAAGACCAAGATATTGTGAATGTCATGGGTTTGTTGAATCATCAAAAGCTAGAATCCAATATGTACGAGACCATCAGTGGTCATCATTGGTTTGGAATGTTTCTACTTTTTGTGAAAAACATAATATTGAAGTTGTTAATCTTAATGGTTCGTACATAGTTCAAGAGAGAAGTAGGAGGAATGCACAACAAATTACAAACTTTTATCACTATCAATCGGGATATTTTCAATACCGTTATTGATATGCAACTTCAAGAATTAAATTCTCGTTCACTAAGAAGAATACCGGGTTGCTCTGTTGTATGGCATGTTTGAGCCCATCTAGAGGTTTTGTCATTTTCGACAAAAGTAAGTTGATGCGTCTTGCTGAATTTTATCCGTCAGATTTCAGTAGTCTTGACAATATGCTACTTAGTTCTCAGCTTGATAATTACATTTATAATATGAGGCAGAATGATGATTTCTGAAAGTTAGATAGAATTAGAGCTCTTACTAAAACATTGGTGAGAATTATAAGGGATAAAACACATCATTTAATTTATTTGCTTTTCACTTTAGCACTAACTTTTACCGGTTGCAACTTTCTTTGTTGAAAGAGTTTTTTCAGCTATGAAGCTAGTTAAAACAAGCTTAACAAACAGGATGAGTGATGCATGGCTAAATGATAGTTTAGTAGTCTTTATTGAAAAAGAAGTTTTAATGAAATTGACAATGAGTCGATTATGCGAACATCTCAAAATATGAACTCTCACATTGTATAAAATTAATAAATATATGGTTATTTCCCAAATGGCCCCCAACTTTGTGACCTGCGTCCTGACTGGCCCTCCACTTTAGCAAAAATACCCATATGGCCCCCTTTTTCAATTATCTCTAACTTTCTGTTACTCTCTCTCCTCCATCTCATTTTCTCTCTCTGCCACATCATTTGAGCACACCACATCATCGTCTTCACCGGCAGGGGTCGTCGGCCGGCGACCTTCAAACTTTTTTTATTTTTTTCTCTCTCTTAACGGCCTGATCTTGGACAGATCGAACTCCGTCGAAGTTTCCCTTCGCCGGAGTGTTTAGAGAGAGAGAGAGGAGAGAGAATTTAAAAAAAAATTAGAGAGAGAGAGAAAAAAAATTGAAGGTTGCCGGCCGAAAATTTGGCCGACCGGTGAAGACGATGATGTGGCGTGCTCAAATGAGGTGGCAGAGAGAGAAAATGAGATGGTTGAGAGAGAGTAACGGAAAGTTAAAGATAACTGAAAAAGGGGGTCATACGGGTATTTTTCCTAAAGTAAGGGGTCAGGCAGGAAGCTGGTCACAAAGTTTGGGGCCATTATTTTATTGATATTGTTTTTGAAAAAATAATTTATTTAGAAATATAAATCCGCACCCCTTTAAATAATGAAAATTCTGGATCTGTCCATAGGTATAAGAGCTAAAAATAACTTAAGGCATTAAGAAGAATGATACTACTAGTAGAGAGCTATGATCCTCTAATCTCTTGATCCTTATCAACTATGTATAAATATGGATAGATAAAATTGATCTTCCTTACCTAAAAGGCCAAAATCGATTTCTTTCTTTCAAAAAATATTCAAATTAAGGATTGAATGTGGGTACAAAAGGAAACTTCCTCTGTCATTATAATGGGAGCTAGACGAAAATGGAGAAAGTGACTTTTGAAGAAAGTATCACCATGTCTTGCTCTATCTAGGATTTTCAACCATGCTACTAAAGAAACCAAAACTCCGTGCAGATTTTCGCCATGTCTTGCTCTCTATATATGTAGGTGGAACCACAGCACATGAATCATTTGAGAACATAAAATAAAAGTTAATAGGTCATGTCAAGCTTGAGTACAACCAGTGAGTACATATGATCCACCAAATGCTGCCTTAGCAACATTATGTCTTTATTGATGAAAATGAAGTTCCATTGACATAAAGCGGTAGTGTCACTAACCATTAGTACAACAACCATGAGTATTGGAGATTTATTACTACCGCAAACTGACGTTTCTCTAGTGTCTCGATCATTAACAAATACAAAATGATAAAAGAAACTCTTTGGGCGACTTCCCAACAACTTACATGGTAAATAAGAGATATTTTTTCTTGTCTTTTTTTCTGAGTGAAATGACAACGACGATGTTTATATCAGCAAAAAATAATCATAATCTTAAAATCTTGAATTAACAAGATCCAACCTTTTCGATTTGCAATTGGTATTTTGCATGGGGAATTCATACATAAATCAAGCAAGGCCGGCCCAAGTATATCGGGGGCCTAAAGCGAAATTAAAAATTGGGGCCCCATACGATGGATATTAGAAAAAAATTAAATAAAATTTAAACAATGCAAAGGGTAAGAATCGGACACTTGACCTTTTACGCAAGATATAAACTATTTACCACTAAGCTACACCTTAAATTATGTTTGAAATTGGTTTAAAGTATAATTAGTTTTTCGAAAGTTACATACGAAATAGGAAACATGAGGCCCTTGATTATTTGGGGCCCAAAGCGACCGCTTTGGTGGCTTTGGTCACGGGCCACCCCTGAAATCAAGACATCAGAAAATTATGTTTTGATTTTGTTAAAATTGAAGTTCGATTTAAAGATTGTGTACTTCCTATAAAAATGTGAAGAGAAGTTAGGGAACGGAAGAGATACCTCTGGAAGCTTTTTACCGAATATATATACACATTCAATCTCGCATCAAGTGCGTTCTCGAACACAATTTTTCTATCGGCTAATACCACTTCCCCAAAAGGCCGTAACTGAAGCAGTGAAGCACCAGACATGTATTAGTTTCAAAAAATTTATCACTAATTTAGTAATTTACTATGAAGCATGCTAACCGACAGCCCTAACTAATCATGGCTGCTCCAAGAGAATGTGTATTACCATGATCAAAGGAAAATGGCAAACCAATATCCATTTGGGGGCTTATGGGTCAACTTCTTATGCCTGGCTTATCGGATAGTTAGTCTTGAAAATCATGAATATTCTTTTGGGTAGTATATACTAGTAAATAGTAATATGAACTTGGAGCTTGAGGTGGTTCAGTGATTAGGACTCTTGAATTAATATGAGGTATTGGACAGGCCTGGTCCATGATTAGGCCCAGGGTTATCTTAACATATTGGCCTTTCCGTTTAGTTTCTCTACAAATATCTATTTTAATTAAAAAAAATAACATTAATAAATATCTTTAAAAAATGTGAAATGTACATTTTGTATTTGGAATCAATGACTAGATATCTTGAACAACATCCCCATGACATTTTATTTGTGGTCACAATGTTTTAAAATATCTTCAACAATCCTACAGTATGTTGACTGTTGAGTGATATTTGTGTACATTTTGATTTTGAATTGTCTATCACTGTCTTTATCAAGTGTTATACAACAATTTCATATCACATGATGATGGGAGCGGCTAAAGGTCCTCGGCGAAAATTTTGTAGGGTCCCAGATTATACATGGGACGTCTCACAATTTGTGCTTCATCCACAGACCTACAATATTTTCGCTGGGAGCCTTTACCCGCACACAATGATGATCCTGGTTTAGGCACAAGGTCTACTTTTCCTTCATAATCTCTACTACTGTGTACATAGATATTCCTTGATTTTGAATTGTCTATCACTGTCTTTATCAAGTGTTATACAACAATTTCATATCACATGATGATGGGAGCGACTAAAAGTCCTCGGCGAAAATTTTGTAGGGTCCTAGATTATACATGGGACGTCTCACAATTTGTGTTGTGCTTCATCGACAGACCTACAATATTTTGGCTCGGAGCCTTTAGCGGCACACAATGGTGATCCTGGTTTAGGCACAAGATCTACTTTTCCTTCATAATCTCTACTACTGTGTACATAATATTAATTAATTAAAGACAAGATCTCCTTTTCCTTCATTATCTATACTACTGTTTCCATAGAATAAGCAGCCCCAACTCTTTGTTACTCTCTCTCTCTCTCTAACTTTTCATTTGTGTTGTGGGTAAGTGGGTATCTTGAATCTATCATTCATTCCACACCAATCACCATGCATGTGCTAGGTATCGATTTCTGCTCTTTCTTTGTGGGTCTCCAAATGAATTCTTATTGGAAAGTAGCGTTTCAATATCTGGGTTGCTCTTAATTATAGTTTAGTAGTACTAAAGTCTCTCATTTCAACTTCAAACCCTTTTCTGGGTATCTTTGGATTTTACAGGGTTAGATCTTCTGCCTATATATTTTATGAAATCTTTTGGATTTTGGGTTCTAATTTTGGATTTTAGGAAATTCCCTGAAGCTAAGGTTTTATCTGATTCATATTTAACAGATCTGAGTGGAAAAATTGTACTCTTTAGTGAATTTAGGGGACTTCTGGTTAGATCTTTCTGGGGGTAGTTGTTTCTTGGAATTTGTCCAAATAGTGTTTGTTTTTGTACTTGTTCTTCAACCTTTATGCATTTCTAGGGTTTTCTATTTAGTTGTGAAGAAAGGGTAGTTGGAATTTAGGTTCTGATTCACGAGTATAATTTGATTCATCACAAGAAAGTACTTCCCTTTTCTTATTGTGTTAATTAGGGGTGTGTCTTTAAGTTCTGAATCAGTTAGAGTTCAAAGAAAGGAGAAAGGATAAATTTTCAAGTCCTGAATTCTCCTGTTTTATGCCCACTTTTCAATTCTGATTTCTGGAGAAATACATGGGTCATTCTGCTGCTGTTTGGGATCAAAGAGCAGCAATTGAGATCACAAAAGATTGGAATGGGATTGATCAGGTTGTTCTTCGATCTCCTCGAGGCGCTTCTGCTAGGGTTTGATTCTCTTCTTATCACCATTACTGTTGTTTCAGTTATGTTTTGGATTTGTAGTATTAAAGTTAAGATCCTCTATTTAGATAGAAATGGGGTATTTTACATTTGTGTTTACATTTTGAATCCTCAATTAAATCTTCTTAGATTTTTCGAAATTAAAGTTCAGATTGTTTTAGTATTGGTTTTATAGTATATTCTTCATAAATCATTCAGGTGAGCTTATTTGGAGGACAAGTAACCTCGTGGAGAAACGATCGTGGGGAAGAACTCCTATTCACGAGTAGTAAGGTTTAGTTTTTTCGCTTCTTTACTTTTTTTTTCTGTAACTTTTATTGTGCGACTGAATATCTTTGTCGAGCTGTTTATTCTCGGATCCTACGATTCAATGATATTTTATTGTCTCATTTTGAAATTTAAGACTGTTTTTTCTTTCTATGTCGTTGACTTTAGGCCACTGTTAAGCCACCAAAAGCAATTCAAGGAGGAATACCTATTTGTTTCCCGCAGGTATTTCCACGGATGCTTGTAGTTTTGAATCATATACGAAAAATTCGATTATGTTTTCGTCTCTTCTGAATAAAGAAAGAATTACATTTTATTTTTCTCCGATGTTTCGATGTTTTGAAGTTTGGAAGCTGTGGGTCACTCGAAAAAAATGGGTTTGCGAGGAACAAGATTTGGATGATAGATGATAATCCTCCACCTCTTCCTGCCAATGACTCTAACGGTAAAGCTTTTATTGACTTGCTACTTAAACCCACTGAGGAAGATTTGAAGAGCTGGCCTCATAGGTATGTGCTTGGTCCATCATCAAACTTGTCTCTTTTCTATCATTATAGAAATTTGGTGTAAATCTTTTACAAAGATAAAAGACCAAGAAATTGGAGTAAAGCGAAATCTACTATTTGAATCTATGATGTGAAAATTTGAGCCTGCTCCAGCCTAGGCACTACAAAAGCGCTAGGTGCTAGTAAGCCGTCCTGATTTCGTACATAGGGTAACTTGTTTTTTTGAAACCCAGTTGGTTGACAATCATCTTATCTCAGCTTGAAATGATAATTCTGATTGAGAAACTTGTACTTGTTTATACGTCAATGCACTACCTGTTGCTGGATTTTTCGTTGGCGTTTCCCTTAAATTTGTGTACTTGTATGTCATCTTTCAACTATGTGTCTCTGAAGTCTGAACGGATATAATATTGCTTTTCAGTTTTGAGTTTCGGCTTAGGGTTTCTCTTTCTAACACTGGGGATCTCGCTATGATTTCACGTATTCGAAACATCAATGGGAAGCCATTTACTTTCTCGTTTGCTTATCACACATATCTCTCTGTTTCTGATATCAGGTATGAAACCATATTCCTAGTTCTGTTAGAACTTGGAATAGGTCACTTCATTTTTGTATATCAAGAGCAATAAGAACTTACTAGAATGTGGTTTGATACTTGCAGTGAAGTGAGGATAGAAGGGTTAGAAACACTCGACTATCTTGACAATCTCTGTCAGAAAGAACGTTTTACAGAACAGGGAGATGCCATTACGTTTGAAAATGAGGTAATATGCGAAATTTGAACCCAAGATGTCTATTGTGACTATGTGCAAATCCTTAGATAAATTTTGGTGAACAACAAGATTCTACGATTTTATTGTTTTCTTAATATGCAGGTTGATCGAGTTTATATTGGTTCTCCAAATATAATAGCAGTTCTCGACCATGAAAAGAAGCGAACATTTGTCATTCGGAAGGAAGGACTTCCTGACGTTGGTAAAATCTGATTTTCTTTTTCTGATGTTTCTGTATCAGCACATGTATTTGGTACCATAAGATTGTCTATTAGGATTAAGTTGGTTACTTGTCCCAACCCGCTTGGTAGTTTCACAACAAACAACTTGCCAACTTGGTAAGTGTAAGAATAAACTCTTGTCGGAACGGTAATTGATGTTTTGAAGTCATCACCTCCTCAACTTATGCGGACGATATCTAGTAACTGTAGTTGCGGGTGCCAGTAACTTGCCGTTTATGTGCAAGTCATGAGTTGTCTCCTGTCAGGGGTAGCTCGAGCGAAGGCAGGCCGAGTTTGGGGAACTTGGTTGAGTCCCCTCAACCCCTCTTTCTGGTTTTCCCCTCTTTCGTTATACTTATATATATGTTTGAACTCATTTTATATGATTATTTTACAAATTTGTAATTGTTTTGTGGTGTTATTGTCTTAGTGGTATGGAATCCATGGGAGAAAAAGTCCAAATCCATGGCAGATTTTGGTGATGAAGAGTACAAACAGATGCTTTGTGTCGATGGTGCAGTAGTAGAGAAGCCTATAACCTTGAGGCCAGGTGAGGAATGGAAAGGTCAATTGGCAATCACAGTTGTACCATCAAGTTACTGCAGCGAGACGACTCTCACCTGACTCTCTACACTCCGAATATCTGATTTCGGTGACTTTCGGCCGATTCTCTACACTCTGACAGTCTGAGTGAGACAATCTCGGTTGAGTCTGCACTCCTGAGTGTCTGAGCTAAATGACTTTCGGCTGACTCTTTACTCTGAAGATAAAATGGATAAAGAAAGAGACATTATTGTAGTAATAACTTCAACTTATTGTAGGTGTTGTTTGTGTATCTATGTTTGAGATACTTAAAAAGTTTGAATTGTGCTTTGTCCATAACCCTAAATAAGCAAAAGGAAACTTTGGAATATATAAAGTGGAAAGATTGCCTAGGAAACAAGCAATGAAAACGATTAGTAAGAAGTAGATTATTGGGGAAAGAAAGTGAACCATGCACTAAAAGGTAGGATCAATCTAACCTAAAAAAAGAGGGAGAATGAATCTAATCCTCTTTCTTTAGTCTACTTTCTTCCTCCATTTAGATTCTAAAATTATCTAGTTGAGTTGATAGACACCTACTCTAAAGTCCTTATCCACTGGATGAATTTAATACTTTTTTTTATGCAAAAAAACTGGTCAAATTTTCCTTCCTCCAATTTTTTTTTTTTGTTTCGGTCTTTTCTGAAACAACATGACTATACGTCTATACGTGTGCAAATTACAACCACACAATATATGTCACAAAGATGAAAGAAGTATACGGTATAATAGTCAGTGTAGCTTAGTCATTTGCTCATACACCTGACTTCAACTGATAAAATTTTAGTCTCCATTAAAAGTTCTTTCCTTTCTCAATCTTTTTCTTTTACATATTGCTATTTAGTATTGATTTCTACTGAGATGCATTCATATATGAGACGAGACTATCCTAAAGATATAGTCCATCAAGGCATATAAACAATTTTAGAAGTCACTAGTTATACTTATATCTGTATAATGAATAATTAATAAATGGTGAATTTTCACTTGTAAATGAGTTTTAATTCCAACCAGAATATTAACTGATGAATTATCTCTGGATGAATTAAGCTAACCAATCTTGTAATTTGGTAAGTTACATGTACATGTCAAATTTAGTTAGACGAATTTCTCCACTTTAGAATTAAACACAACTAAAGTGTATGTGAGAATTTTCAACAATAAAAAATAAAAAAGTGTATATGAGAATTGAATATTTTGTATTTTGCAATTTATATGCAAAATTTGGGTTGTTTTCCTTTTCGCCCCTTAATTTGTGACCAGATTTTTATTGATCCCCTAGTTAATAAAAATGTCAAGATGATCTACTTTTGTAGTTTCCAATGTTTTGAATAAAAAGTCATGTTGTCCAAAAAATTATTAAAAATAAATAATATTTTCATTGAAAAAAAGACTCCATTAACAGAGGTTTCTTCTCCATTAATAGAGATCTGTTCTTCACGAAATAGATTCATGTTCGTGAATAAAAAATCTGGTATACTCTTCACAAACACGTCATTGTTCGTGAAAAACAGATCTAATTTGTGTCCTTGTTCCTGATTCTTTTGTGATATTTCATCATAGAGTACACTCGTAAAAAATAATCTTAAATCTCCAATTTCTTTCTCTTTTCGTTTCTAGGAGGAACTCCATTAACGGAGGTCTCTTTAGAGAGAGAAAGAAAGAAGAGGTAGAAGAAGATGGATTGAAATGTGAAGAGATAAAGACAAGAAAGACTCACTGAAAAATAAAGAAGGAAAAGACAAAAGAGGGTAATTTAGGAAAAATCTAATCGATCTTTTTCGTCGAAGCATTAGAACAACAAAAACGGGACCATTTCAGCATTTCTGATAAACTATGGTCCCGGATGGGAAACTGAACACAAACTAGGAGACGAAACGGTAAATAACAAGTAAAGAATTTTTAGTATCTAAAAGTGGGTCCCGTCAGAAAAGCAAATGCCAATTGGGGTGGATTCGATTAAGACAGGAAAATGAATTCACGAATCACGAACGGAGAGATTATTAAAACAAAACTATTCCGCCAAATAACCCTCCCAGATTTCTCTTCCCCGTCTCTCTATCTCTCTCATCATTTTCCTTCTGAGATTATCTTAGGGTTTCGAAAAAACTAGGGTTCGTTATGGCTTCCAAACGGATCTTGAAAGAACTCAAGGATCTCCAGAAAGATCCTCCCACATCTTGCAGCGCTGGTATCATTTCTCTCTTCCTTGATTTCGTTTATAGATATCCCGTGTTTAATTTCTCTGTAATTTCTCGAGTTTAGCCCGATCTGTTAAATTTTATATTGATTAGTTGTATTTAGTTGTTTGATGCGTGTAATGATCTTTGTTTTGGTGGAATTGAGTGTTTGATGTTGATTATATGTGGATTGAACTTTGTAACGTCGGCAATGTTAGGGTTCTGATGATCTTGATATGTCTTAGTGATGAAATACAATTTTGAATGAGATTGGTGATATTTCTGGTTCATAGAGTCCTAATATTTGAAGGAGAATTTAGGTCTTATTGTCATTATTATTTTGGTATATATAAGAGAAACTCCGTTCGTTGAAAAACAAAGTTGGCGGCTGATCTATCTGATTTTTGTCATGTAAGAAAGATCAGATCTATATGTTTTCGAATCTTGTTCCGTTATTTTTATATGCTTATTTTGGTACTATCTCTTGCGGATTTTTCGCATATTAAGAAAGGGTTGCTTTTAATTATCTAAAAGATCTTCAAGCTAGATAAATTCGTTCTTTGGTGACTCTACTCGTTCCTCCTTATAGCAAGTATACTAACTTGTACGGAGCTTACTAGATGCAATTAATCATCGGGTGGTTCGAAGCTGTATATTAAAGACATAACCTTGACGAAATACAGTATAAGCTCTTTACATGATGAATATATCGTGAATTTTTGAAAACTTAGATTCTTGTACTTCTGTTATTCTTATTCAAGTTGTATAAGGTTGAATTACTTTTCTTTTTATGTTTTTGATTGCCCAAAACACTTCCCTTGTTATAAGTGCAAAAATTGTAACGTTAATGATCTTTTTCACAATTATTTACTTATTTTGATTTGACTTTTTCTATTCACAGGCCCTGTTGCTGAAGACATGTTTCATTGGCAAGCAACAATTATGGGTCCCCCTGACAGCCCCTACTCCGGTGGAGTCTTTCTAGTTACCATTCATTTCCCTCCGGATTATCCATTTAAACCACCAAAGGTAACATATTAAAATGATCTAGTGAAATGTTTCTTTCCATTTAAGTTCCTCATCATAGAACAAGTAGTTTAATTTTTTTTTCAAGAATGTAATTATTTTTTTTTTGGATTACTTTTCCTTTTTTTAAAATCAACGTCAGGCGAGCTGATTTATGTGTCATCGTTTGGACTATCTTTCCGGTATCTACATTCTTTCTGTACAATAATCACTACTCTTCATTAGCTACCCGACATGCCTAAATCAGAAAAGTTGAAAATTTTAAGTGGGTAGTGGTTAGTTATATGCTTGTAGTTCAACATGACCTTGATAATCAATTGAGAATGAGGAGTGGCCTCAATTGGGATAGTTTGATGTACGTAATATGTTAAAATAGAGATGTGGGTCGTTTTTCTGGGATTATAGTAAGTTTGTATCTCCATGTGGGGTTATTTTGTTTGGAGGATTTCTTGGTAAAACTGTAAAGTTGTAAGGTGATACGTAAATATATTATTTTGAATACACCAAGGTGCTGGTAGATAATATTTTAGTTCGATTGTTGAATAATTGAGCTGGTATACTAATTAGAATTTAGAACATAGAAATAGCTTATAGAGTATGAGTCACACCTAAGGTGTTTCTTTTGTTCATCATGATATCTTGAATGAGCAGATTGCTTCAGAAGTTATACACTTCATTGGAATTTGATCCATGTCTTTTCATTTAACGATATTTGTACTTGTAGGCTTGTAGCAATGTATACTTCTAGAAATATACTTTAGTTATTGCTGGAATTAGAGCTTTACAGAAATTACCCAATGAATGTAATGCTAGCACATTTTCTTTGCATAAGTAAGAGTTACTGGTAAACCCTTAACCCCTTATTATCTGTTCAGGTCGCATTCAGGACAAAGGTTTTCCACCCAAATATCAACAGCAATGGAAGCATCTGTCTTGACATCTTGAAGGAACAGTGGAGCCCTGCCTTGACAATCTCCAAGGTTCTTGTTTCTCAGTTTTGATGTTTTTATCCCATAATTTTACCCATATAACCCTTGAATTCCCAAAAATAAGGAATTAATGAAGTGTTCTTGGTAATTTGGGACCCCTTAATATATTCCTATATGTGTATTTTTCAGGTGTTGCTCTCGATCTGCTCTTTGCTGACAGACCCAAACCCCGACGATCCTTTGGTGCCAGAAATTGCTCATATGTACAAAACAGATAGGAGCAAGTACGAGACAACTGCCAGGAGCTGGACCCAGAAGTATGCCATGGGCTAGTGGGCCGAATGACATACTGAGCGGGTAGTCCTTTCCATTTGTCTTTACTATATTTGGGTCATTCAGTATTAAATATAAATATGACAACTATTATGATTTGAGGAAACGAAATCGGTCTCTTCACCCTCATGAAAGAGGAACAAAATTAGTGAGAGATTGAGATCTTCCCCTCTATAAGAACATGAAAAACTTCTGGTTGTGATTGTTTGTATGTGACTGATATTTGGATCTTTTCTTCTAAGAGGGAAAATCAACTATTTTCTCTTCGATTCAATTATCTCTTGTTTGGCTATGTTGTTTCTTCTTTTTCTTGTTCACTTATATGTACTGAGAGTCTGAAACTGATTTTACTGTTTACTCTTATCACCTTATCTATAAATCTTTGATAAAGACGAGAGAAATGGAGACAAGTTTTAATGAAATCCCGCCACTAGAATTAGATAGCATACTTCAGTAACTTTATTTTGTAAGGGGGGACAGCCGACAGCATAAAGATTAGGAGCATTACGCATAAAGTTAATCATTAGTTTGTTGTTAGTTTATCTGATTTCTTCTACTTTTTTGCGTTCGTATTAACTTTAGAACTGCAATTTTAGAATCTTTTGGAGATGACTTAGAATTGGAATTGCGTCATGCCTGCACTTTTGACATTGATGTTCTTACATCTTGGTATATTATCTAGAGGAAATATGGAATATGCAGAAGAACCTATGGATCATATCGTGGGTTCAGTCCGGCTCTAGGTTTGGAACTTGTATCTTGCTTAGTATCATTACCTTCTTTGTTTATAGCATTGACATTATGCTCATGGCTTCTACAACGTAGTTGCTCATTGCTCCTATAGCTTAGTTTGTTTGTCCGTGAATTTGCTCTCCAACTAGGTTGAATCTACTCACTGCTCCTATGGCTTTTAGTCGGTCAATATGAGATAGTATAGGTATCAAGTAAAGGTAGTAGCGGCTTTTGAGGCTGTTCTATTATTGTTCTTAAGGGCTCTTCTTATGGTTCCTCTATATGGTTAGCTATTTATGGCAGGTATGAGCTTATTCATATCCGCTTACAGCTGTAAGTGGTGTAGCAGTGCACTTAATTTGGTGGCAGGTCTGAGATGTTATATGAACTTGAAGAGTCATTAAATTCAATGACATTGACTTACATAATAGATACAACATGAGGAAACCTTCATTACTGGATGAGAGGCCCTGGAGGCTATCACTATTACTTTTACTTTATTTACACCATATATAGTATGAAATCAGTTCTAGAGGGTTATTTACATCATAAATTGCATGAACTTAATTCAATTGGTGAAGAGGATAACAAGATATCCTATTTCATTTACTACGTATAGTAGTCAGTGACCGGTTATCAAATGAGGGAGTTGAGAGAACTTTAATTGTCGGTCGCTTATCGCATGTAGCGGTGCGTGTAGGCCAGCTTGGGCTTTAACCAAGCCTACCAATCCCGGGTTGAAATAGTGCCGGGCTAGTTTGTTGAGTCATATATCCCAATCCGGCATGGGACTAGGACCGGGCCTGCTAAACCTTGGGGTAGGCTAGTTCGGGCATGAATGGGCCAGGCTGCGCTAGGTCGGGTTGGGGCACTTGGCTGTTAAGTGTAAATTTGAAAAGAAAACTTCCAGTTTCTTCCTTAAAACTTACTTTTCCTAAAAACCTACAGTTATTCACAACAGAAGTCTGGAAATCAATGAAATTCGTGTGGAACATCTTTTCCAAATTGAGGGAAATAAGTTCATGGAGCAAACTCGCTATGAATATTTATCTGTCTGAAAAAAGAGATATTGGGATGGGTTGGGTCAGATCGATGGGCTTTTGCCCCTTCACGGGGTTTTACTGTTGGGCCGGGGCAGATTGGCCTAGTGGATTCAAAATCAAGACCAGTCCAGGACCAACTTGGGCCTGTCTACGATGTGACTCCGGCGTCAAGTTGGGCAGGTAAGCACTATTAATTTGGCCTAATGTCATGAATGTGCAAAGAAAAGTGAACATAACACGTCTAGTAAAAAAAGTTGTAGACGTATGAGCACAAATAGAATAAATACCCACTTTTGGTTCACTTTTAAATCTGTATGAAGCTTTTGATTAAGCCGGTCTGACTAAATTTTTACAAAATTCTTTAGCTAAATGGGGAGTTTTGTCCTCATAACCAACAACAACAAAGAAATATGGGTTTTTAAGAGAGATTTATTTTGCCGAGGTCCACTTTCAAATATATAATCACGTGGATCCCGAGGTCAATCTTGTGGTCTTTTATTTGTGATGAAATGGATGAGGTGTCACGTGTGATAGAAGATAACAACAAAGTGAATCTTTTGTATGACTCGGCTTTCACCTGAATATCCTCATTTAGCTTGTTTACTGGGTCCCCTATTTCCTACGTGTCGAAGTCTTAGAAGTAACAAATAAAACGGCGATTCTTTTGGAAGATTCTTTGGATCTTCGAAATTTTCACCCCAATCGCCATTAGGGTCTGTTTGGCTACTCCTTCCTAATGAAAATAAGTCAGTACTTCCTTTTCTCTAAGGAAAAGGTTTATTGTGTGTCCACCACAGAGTGTACAAAGTGAACACATAGCATTCATGAGTCTTAATTGTATCTAATATTTTTACCATTTTTTACTCAACTAGAGAGATTTATTTGATTCGTTTATCAAATATTAATGAGATTATATAGACCCGAATCGCTAAAAATATACCTAGTGTTTGTTTAGTAATTTAGTTTATCGATTATCAATCAGTCAAAGTCTAGTGGGGAAAAGTCCCTACTATGCATTAGGGCGTTTGGTTTTCACTAGTGTATTTTGCATTTAGAAGCCAAATGTTAAAGAAAATTATAATAAATGAATAAAGTATTGTTTGTGATTCAGTTATGAATGTTGGGTATCCTATATAATACAGAGTAATTTTAGCAGCATCTAGTTTATTCTCCCATCACCTCTTTCTCCAACAATAATTTATTTCTTCTTCTCCTTCCATCTACTCTCTCTCTCTCTCTCTCTCTCTCTCTCTCTCTCTAAAGTTCACTCATTTCTCTCTCCTACGCCTCACTCTAAATACTCTGCTCCAATTTGTGTTATTCCTCTCTCTAGTTCTGTAATTCATCTCCATCCTTTTCTTTGTTTTACAACCTGTTTATTTATGGTTTATCTGTCCTTACTGTTTCAATTTCATCTACTTCTTGCTCTAATGTTGTTTGAAAATTAATAGGAAGACATTAATGCCAGTGGGAATGCTTTGAAGTAATTGAAACAATTTAGTGTTCTTCACTGTGGGTCTTGACCTGCCTCTCTCTATCACTCTCTCTCTCTCCATCATTATTTTTTCCTCTCTTATCTCTTCCCCTGTTTCAGCAAATTCTTATTATCTTTCTTGCTAATCTTCAAATGAGAATAATACCCATTACCTGAAACAAGAAGAGAAAATCAATCAATATAGAAATGGAACAGAATAATTGCAATCAGATCAAATACACAGAGCATCATAGCTTCATTAATGTGCAATCAAAACCGTCGATGAGATCTACTAATTCATCCAACCGTCCAAATGTAAACCAACCTAGAATCGTACGGTTCTCAGTTACTGATGAAAACGCAACTGATTCTTCAAGCGGCGATGATGATGATGATCAAGTTAACCTTTTCAACCGTCGTCACCGTCTGAAAAAGTATATTACCGAGATACGTATAGAACCATCTCCTTCTTCTCTAAGAGATAACGGTAACGGTAAAAGTAACGGAATTAGAATGAAAAGACCCGTTAGTCAAAAGATAAAAAAGTCAGTCAAACTACCAGAAAAATCGTCGAGTAAAAATTTGTTAAAATTGTCATCGGCGTCGGCGAGTAACGTTAAGAAGTATCGTGGTGTTAGGCAAAGAAAATGGGGGAAATGGGCGGCTGAGATTAGAGATCCTCTGCGACGTGTACGGAAATGGATAGGAACATTTGAAACAGCCGAGGAAGCGGCGGTGGCTTATGATAGAGAAGCGATTAGATTACGAGGACAAGATGCTTTAACTAATTTCCCACTAAAACCACCGGCTAAACAAGTCTCCGAAATCATTCCACCGGCTATCTCCGGTTACGAATCAGTAGACGAATCTCACTCCCGTCAACTTTCTTCTCCAAAATCTGTTCTTCAGTTCACTGTCACTGATCCGAATGCAGAACCCGAACCCGAGTCCCGATTTCAAACCCGACAAGTGAAACCCGTTCAAGAAGAAGAACAACAAAATTTGAGGACAAGTAGTTCAATAAATATGCCAGATTGTTTTTTCGGGGTAGAAGATTATCTAAATGACGTAACACCGTTATATAAGGACTTTATGCATTTTGAACCTTCATTAACGTCTGATATAATAGAAAAGACAGATATGACTTTTGATAGAAATGATACGTTTTTTGGTTTTAATAGTGACGTTAAATCTTCGGTTATAAATCAAGTCGACGACGATTGTTTCCAAGGGATTGACGATTTATTTTCGCAATCCTTCTATTAATTTTCGAATTTTAGTATCTTATTTATTATTTGTAATTATGCTGGTAGTAATTTATTGATTTATCAGACATTATATACAGTTTTGGTTACTCTTTGTATCTTTTCATTCATGTTTGGAATTGTGTTTTAATTTTTAGTCGTTAAGTGATGTAATGTTTTAGTTGATTTGAAACGCAATTCTACACATTTTCACACGATATAGTGGAATATTATCACTTTGTTATACTAGTTCCTACCTTGTTTGGATTTTGAGTTTTGCACGGGAGATTGCTCCGAGCTTTTATTCTAAAAATGTACTCTCATACCTTATTATATATATTTGACTTATTCAAATTAAATTGAAAACATAAATAAAAGGTAAATATGATGACTTTTAGGTGAGGGTTGTTGAGCTACATGCCGACTGGCGCATATATTAATTAATTGGTAAAAATGCATCACTATGAAAATAACACCAACACTATGGATTTCTTAATTAGGGTCGAGAGAGGGCTCTGCAAATGAGGAGTCTATAGGGCATAATGCTTTTGCTATTGGGTGGCCAATCCCTTGATCTTTCAAATTTTAATATTTAATCAACTTTTTTCTTTTTGCATTTTGCATTTTGAGTTGAATAGTGCCTGAGACAGAAGAGAGGAGCACAACTCCGAGGATTTTGATCAAATTTTAATGATTATATTTGTTACATTTATTATTTGATTTCACAATATATCCAATTGACCGAAATTTATTGATGACCCCCATTTTATTTTGGAGACATTTATAATTCAACTATTCCATATGACCACGAAAATATCTCATTTTATGTACACCAACGGGGAATAGAAAACCATGAGGTTTGCTATATGACATTGTTTTAAGTTGGGAATTGATGTTTAGACGTCGTAGGGGTAAGTTTTTCTCTGTTTGATATGAGGTCAAGAGTCATTACATTACATCATAGTTGTCATGGATGTATTATGAACATATTGTGAATTTGATAAACTCAATAACTACCATCTCAAATACATCTTACGTTCTAAGAACCATATATAACTCTTAAGGCCAACTTATGAGGCATGTGAGTCAATTTATTCATACTTTTATATATTCAAGTCCAATAAATCATAGATTTATATTTTCGTGACAATCGAAATTGGAACTGTAAGCGGAGTAGCTGTCCAATTTCTTATCAGTTACACTTACCATACACCCCACAAGAAAAGAACTTCATATTTATATGTACACGTGTTTATTTTATATATTTTATGCAAACATAGGATTGTTAGATACGATGATCTAGTGTCATTCTGTAGTGAGGCCTTGCAACCCAACTAGACTGACCTATCTTTTTTTTGTTGAGAGAGAGGAACAAACCTAAACTTGGGTTGCCCAAAATAAGATGGACAACCAACAAAGGAAGGCCGATGAGACGTGGTAGGGGCAGGGCCAGCCTACAACTCGTACTACGGTTTCTTTTTCTTCTATGATTGTTTTAACCTTGTACCTTTGTTGGACTGATCACTTAGTTCGGGCCAGGATCATAAACCTTGTTCAAGGCCCACCATGTGTGTAGTTGTCAGAGTTGGTAGCCCAATATTATAGGCCGAACCAACTACACATGTGAGTTATGAATATGTGATGGTTTGGTGTTAGTTAGTCCTGGCCCAATTAATCATGGGTCCTACTTTGTGACATTTATGGGCCCAATAGACCAACTTGTAACATCAATTTGATTCAATGTTTTTATGACATTGATAATTATAAGCTAATAATGGTGTAAATTTGTGGAGATGTAAAACCATAAATGGATTTGATTTACCTTAATTAATATACATGATTGTTTCTGTGACAAAAGATACATTATTTCATTTAGTGGACTTGTGAGTTTGTTTTCCATGTTTAGTCATTCAGTCGAATAGACAAATACCACTTGACAGGCACTTGCCACACAGTAAACAATTAGAGGCCTTAGTTGCACATTTATGGGTTGAGATATTACATGTACAAGGATCACACGTAGCAAAAGTAGATATAATTAAGATTTGACGAGTACATACGTGATAATATTTATTTTATTGGGTCGATGGTCCTATTGAATGTCCCCCACATCGCTCACGAGAGTGTCCAGAGACTGGGCTATAGGTGCACGCTGGCGCTTAATTAGTACCGTCTTTTGAGAAGACTCTTGGAGTCTTGGCCAAGAACAAAACCCCATACCACCTGTGCGTGGTGGTGGATAAAGGAAGGACAATATCGACAATTGCTAAAGCCTGAGGCGTCACAATTTAGTATCAGAGCCTAAAACGGCTCTTCTCTGAAGGTGGAGAGATTGTAATAGTCCCACATTGCTGCTCACGAGAGTGTCCAGAGCGTGGACAGTGGGCGTACGCTGACGCTTAGTAAATACCGAGACCTTTCAGAGAGACTCCTTGACCAAAAATAAAATTTCATACCACCTGTGCGCGTGGTGGTGGCAAAAGAAGGATAATATCGGCACGACGTCACAATTTATTGTGAACCGGAGGGTAAAGAAGAAACCGGGTGAACTAAAAAGTCGAATCCAAGTTTTGTTTGTGTTTTGGTTGGCAATGGCAGCAAATGCTGCCCTAGACGGGAAAAAAGGCCGCATCAACGTTGTTTTTTTGGCGGTCATCTGTACATGATTTTGATGAACCTCCTGAAACAGCGGAGGTGAAGGGCCTCTTTCTCTCTCTCTCTCTCTCTCTCTAGCCTACACTGACGCCTCCCATCGTTTGGAGCTCCGAACTCGCCCCACCTCTCTCTCTCTCTCTCTCTCTAATTAACCACTGGTAGGAATTATTCGTTGATTCTCTTCGGATCTTATTTCTCCTATTTCATTTTCTTCCAGTATTTAACCTAAAAACCATCTTCCAATCAGTCAAAATAAAACCTAATATATCAAATTAACCATTCCCATTTGCATTATCCCTGTCCACTTAACCTAAAAACCTAACACTTTTTCACATTTTACATAACTTTTTGAGAGGATGGTAGTTAGTAGAACTGGGGTTCCTTCATGGGTGACTGCTGCTGCTGCATCTAGAGTTGATTTCGATGGAAATGTTTCATCAATGTCGGAAGCCATTTTTCCCGATATGGGTAGAGAGAATTCTCCTCCTACTATACAATCCAACAATCATTCTGAAATTAATTTAGGTTTTATTGAACGATCCTTTTCTGCTGCTGGTGCTGCCGTACTTTCAGCTGTTCTTGTCAACCCCCTTGATGTCGCTAAGGTAATCTCTCTCTCTCTTTCTCTCTAGAAAAAAAAACAACTACCCTTTTAGGTTTGATCAAAACTTGTAGACGAATGAAGTTTAAAATTTCTGTCTTGATCAGAATATTGGTTCAATTAGCAATAACTCAATTCTGGTTAATTACCCTTGATCTACCTGATCAAGACTAGATCATTTTTGTTTTTTATTCATGTAACACTGATGATAATGTGTAAACATGTATTAGTTTGTATTGGATTATGATGGGTTTGTTTTATCTTTCTTCTTTATATATGCTATCCAGACAAGGTTACAAGCTCAGGCTGCTGGAGTTCCGTATACACACTCAGCTGAAAATGTTAGTGCCCGTATGGCATCTCTTGGTCCCAACTCGGTATGTGTTCAGAAATCCACTGTCCTTCGTTTGATTTGTATTTCGTTCCACTTAACTAGATACTTTTGCGTTTTTTTTTCTATTTGGTGAGAAGCATTTGCTCGAATTTTAGAGTTTTTATGCTTATTAAAATAGAATGTGAAGTCCTAGGTTAGAATGTCAGATTAATGTTGAATAATTGATGGAGTAGAGGCTAGGGATACTTGAAACTATCTTCAGTAATGAGCTTCAAATGCTAATATTTTTGCTACATAGTTTCTAGGGAAGGGGAGAATGTAATTTTGAACGAGTAACCACAAACGTTAGAGCTTTTGTGTCGAGTGTTGGTTACTTTGACATCAGATATGTCTATGTAAAAAGCTTGAAAGGAATCGGAGATTTAACCACGAATTTACCTGGGTTAATGGCCACAAATGCATAGCGTGTGGGTGAAGTTCTTCAAGGACAATAAAATCTTAGAAGTTGTATTACCAACATATACGAGAATTCTAGGCAGCATGAGTTTAATCTATCTGGTAAAGCGTACAGAAAGCTTAAATAGTTGCACGTCGATTGGATTAGCATATTGCACTACTTTATGTGTGCTGCATTTGTGGAATATGTGATCTCACGTCCACGATGATAATGGTGGTCACATATCTTCCTTGAGTGTTGACAGGTCTCTTTGTGACTTTTCACCTTCTGTCATTTTAAATTCCTCCTGATGTTCGAAAGATGTATAAAAATATGTTAAGTGTGAAACAAGCTGAATAAAACACCTGTCATTTACTTCCTGTTACTTTTATAGCTTTCGCCTCCACCATTTCCTTGGCAAATAAATCAGTATATCATGATGATTACTTGGTCTTAAGTTGAAGGAGGATATATTTTCCTTTTCTAGTATGATTGTAAATGTTTATGACCCCTAGTTAGGCTTTATAATCCCTATTTGAATCACATGTACATGAATTTTCATCTATATGTTAATTCGCCGTTTCATAAAAAGTAAGTGTTTGTATAATTGATTTTGCTTTATGCAAGCTTAATGGTCACTCATGAACTCTGAAATCTTATTGTCTTCTTCTTGGTCCAGATTTTCTCAGAGCTTAGATGTTCAGCATCATGCACACGTGTTGGGATTATGGGTGCTGAAGCAGTGTGCCCTCCTGACTGCTTCCAGTACAAAGGAACGTTGGATGTCTTCAACAAAATCATTGAACAGGTTGATTCATGCACAGATTCTTGAATTTTTCCAAGCATACTGCATACACAACTAAGGCTTAAGTAGTAAAATACAATCACAAATCGTTTGGATATTGTAGTGATATATCTTGTATAGGCATAAAAGCGGACTAAGTCATTCATAACCTGAGTTCATAAAAGCTTACAGTGCATAAAAGAATTCTGAAATAGTGTATGTTTATTTAATCCCTGGAAATAACGTTTCTTTAAGTAAGAATGGATGTATTGAAACGCAAAATATCTACTAGGCATGGAAGATTATCTCAAAGAAAATATAGATTAGGAAAAGTAACAAAAATTAGATCAATCCAAAGCTGCGAAGTATGAGTGAAGGCCTCCCAGTTTGTTGCAAAGTCTTCACGAAATAGGTTCCACACCCAATACCTTGCCAATATTACGATATCCGCTAAACTCCCATATTTAGTATCTCAAAGTCCACCTTATATGTAAAATTAGTCTGATTTCTCACTATCCAAAACAAGGCATGTGGAATTGATCTTCAAGCTAAGCTGTCATAGCATTTTCTTCAAGTTTAGCTCCGAAAAGTAACTAGAAAGTATAAAAAAATACATGTATCATGTGTGAACACATGTCTTTTAGGAAGGTACCGAACAATTCTGAACAGTTTTTGAGTGGTTCTCTCATCCCTGTTATGAACCAGCGAGTTTTTGTGCAGGAAGGAGTTGCAAGGCTATGGAGGGGTACAAATGCAGGCTTAGCACTGGCAGTGCCCACAGTAAGATCTTCAACTCCATTCCGTTTTGCCTACTTTCCTGTCTCCTCTTACCAAAGTTTATTCTACTTCATTTTCTGTATGCTATGTATTTCAATTGGATAATGCTCTGATTACCGATTGCATTTTTAAATTGTGAACCAGGTTGGGATATACTTGCCTTGCTATGATATTTTTCGTAACTGGATGGAAGAATTCACAGAACGGAATTCTCCTTACTTGACACCATTTGTCCCATTAGTTGCAGGTTCATTAGCAAGATCGTTAGCATGTGTTTCTTGCTATCCAATTGATCTAGCGAAAACCCGTATGCAGGTATGGAACTCCAAAATTCGATACTTCATCTCACTATCGAACATACATGCTGTATACCAGAGTTGGTGCCCAGATTTAATTACTTGACAGCTTTGGCAGCTTTGAAGTAGTTTTCAGTGGGGGCTCTGCGGGTGTCAAGCCTCCTTTCTTACGATTTACAAGGATTCTGGCTTACACTCGACGACAACTCATTTTCACTTTTACTTGTTTTTGCGACTTAGACTTCAATTTTTATATTTTTTTAGGCGTTTAAAGAGATCCAAGTTGGCGTAAAGCCTCCGGGAGTCTTGAAAACTCTACTTGGAGTACTTCCGTCATCTATGAGCTCAAATTACTTGGAAAAATGTAAGTTGTAACTTCCTTATGTTTTGGTGTGAATGTTTAGCTTGACATTGCATTTCATTGAATTAGCATTTCTGATGTGCTATCTTATTCTGTCTGGTCTCTTCTTGTGTTGTAATTAGTGCAAAGATATCGGATCTTGTGGACAGGAGTTGGAGCACAGCTTGCTCGTGATGTTCCCTTCTCCGCAATTTGCTGGTCAACACTTGAGCCGGTTAGATTCAATCCCAACTTCCAAAAACAGATTCAGTTGTAGATTTTTTTTGGTATATTTAAATCTAGTGAGTGCTACCTGATCTGAAAAACCCTGATATCAATGTCTTCTCTTCTCAGCTTAGGAGAAAGATCCTTGGACTGGTGGGCGAGAAAACCAGTGCGGCAACTGTTTTTGGCGCCAATTTCTCTGCAGGTTTTGTTGCAGGAAGCATAGCTGCTGCTGCTACGTGTCCTTTAGATGTTGTAAAAACACGCAGGCAGATAGAGGTTGGTGTTACTTAATCCTAAAAGCATTTTTTAAATAAGATTGCCAGAAGTACAATGTGGCACTTAGCTGACAATTTGACATGATCCATTCGTTTGACGATATTCTCCTTATCACATTTCATATAAATCATTTTATTCAAGATTTTTTCCAAAATTTGTCTTTCAAATTTATTTAACCGCCTTACGGATGAGTGATTATAGGTTGTATGGTGAGGCGATTTCCAGCCAGAGTGAACATGGTTATTAATATGTGTTAAGAAAATAGCACTTCGTTTCATAACATTTTGGTTTTAGATCATGATGTCAAATATGTGAAGCTTGTGTTTTAGTATAACTCAGGTAACGAGCTATACTACCTTTACATCTACGTATCAGATTAACTATTTGTTGATTAGTGAAAACGGGATGTTTTTCTTTCCAGAAGGATCCGACTAGGGCTCTGAGAATGAACACAAGGCAAACATTTATGGAGGTTTGGAGGTAAGTCCCTTTCCACATCTGTTTTGAGTCTTTTAACATTGTTTCTTGCACTCCGCTTGGTATCAGGGAGGCGGGAAGTTTCTGCAAATTTCACATCCATGTGAACTAACTAGAATTTAACATTTCTTAACACCTTGTCTCGACTGATTTATTGAGATAGCTAGATTAATCCAATAGATTGAACTTGCCTATGCAAATTGACTCATTTTATGATGATATTAAATGTTATTAAGTGGAATAATATGTCATAGATTCCGAGCACAAAAACTTCTTTTGCTCATGCAGGGATGGAAGAATGAAGGGACTCTTTACTGGTGTTGGTCCACGAGTAGCTCGTGCCGGTCCATCAGTAGGAATTGTTGTTTCCTTTTATGAAGTTGTGAAGCACATTGTACACAAGAAACGGACAGAATCATGAAAATGAATGAAAGATGTGTTCAAATACTTAGATTCCCGACTTACAACTTCAAGCTTTGATGATGTAAAACCACTATTCCTGACATGTAAAGAGAGAAGCAGTACACGAGAATCTTGCCATGCTCGAAAACTTTCATTGCCGAAAGGCATCTTGATAACCGTTTTTTGCCGTTTCAGTTCTTACTACTCTTGAAAGAAATTTAAAGAGCCCATTTTTGCAGTGATGAAGCAACAGAGAAGTCTAGAGAGAAAAGCTGTTGTCTGTTTTTTATTAATGGGTCCCGGTGTTCTTGGTCTTCAATCCTTGGAGGAATTGGAGAAACTGGAATCATCTTTTTTGGTTGTCTTCTAGAGTAAATTAGGGTTAGTCTTTCAATACGTAAGCTTCTTATAAGGTTCAAAGTTTTCCAGTTTTTGACCCTTACTCCCCCTTTGTACACCAATTTTGTAAGGCATTGATACCCTTTGGTAGTTCAATAAATCTAGTTGCAGTGTACGTTAACTTTTTTGCAGCTCTTATGTTCTTTATAATTACCATCAACGCAATAAAATAAATATAAGAGCAATTTGGATGACTGACTCTGCCTAGCGATGGCGCATGACCGGCAAGGTTAGAAATGTTCCCCCCTATACACAATTGACAGGGAAACAGAAGTTGGTACTTTTATGATCGGCCATTCGCATATCCTTTAGAGAGAAAACTATGGTGATTGTATAAACCCATTAAAGGAGGAGAAAGAAAGTAGAAAGAGAAAATGATTACACAAGGCTACACAACCCGCTTCTTAGGATTCCCACTTGAACCGCATGTGAGAGAAACAAGAGTTTCTCTCTCCACGTGACTGAACACGTGAGAGGAGAGAGAAACAAGGGTTTCTCTCACATGCGGTTCAAGCGGGATTCCCTAGAGGTGGGTTGAGTATACTTTTTGAGATGATTATAGGTGAATTCAAAGTTGAAAAGAACAAAAAATATTCTTAAACCCTTCCTTTTGCTGCCCAAAATCACAAAAGCTTAACAAATCTCATCAAACAATGTAATTTTATACATCAAAGTCATTCTTCATCTTCATCTACTAAACATCTCCTAAATTATGATAAATATTCAACTTCCCAAATGTATGTTAATCTTCATCATTCACCCATCCCTTCAATCCAATTATTAGCATTCAAGAAGTTGCATCCAGTGGGTGGATAAGGTATGTCAGAACAAGAGCTACTACCATTAACACACATGCAATTCCTTGGTCAATTGTTGTCCCTGTGAACAATAAAATCTTAAGTATCAAAGCAAATCTTCATCAAAAAAAAAAAGTATCAAAGCAAATCTATAATTCTGCAACATCTACATGGAAAAAATCACCAACTTTTTTATTAGACAGAGAGAGTGTGTACCTGTGTGGTAAGAATTATAGCCATATTGGGAGTCTGTAGTTGGGACATACAGAATTGATCCCATAATAAAGAGAGGTATGGGAATTATATAACCATTACTAGATATGCATTTGGGATCGGCCGATCCACCCGAGCAATCCTTGGATTGGATTGAGATCAGAGTAATACCAAGCTAATAGGTCGCCGACTCCCAGAGTCAAGATTTACCCCTTTAAGAGCAACTATCATTTATACATTATTATATGCATAAATATGTATGTAGTCTCAAGGGTGGGCGATCCAAGCAGATCCCAACTTGGGGATCCGGTAATCGGGTTCATGTGGTAGTGTATCTCGTCCCCAACTACTTATATTATTAGTGATTGATAGAATTATAGATTCTCATAGACCCTAATTCAGTTGGTGTTACAATAGTACTACATTGACCTCCTCCCACTTGATCTTCTAAGAACATTTCATTGTTCTTTACCAACAGTAACACTATACTAAAATATGCATATTCATATCTTGAAATTATTAAAGTCAACCGATAGATTACCCAAAAAGGTCAAGACCAAAATACACAATCAAACCAATATCCATCACATGAGTATAGAAAAATGTAATGAAGGAATTTTGGAAAAAAAAAATCTGAATTGGAACTAACAATAGTCATAATCTAGCAGGATATAATAGAACTTGAACAAAAAAAACAGATATAGAATTTTCCTTGGTTTTACAAGATATACCCATGCTTTAAAATGAAGCAAATTTGGAGGAATAAACAATGTTAATGAACCAAAATCAAAATAAGATGCATTAAAACTGAAAACCCTACAAATTTATGAAGAAAAATAAATGACCAGATTAAGAAGAAAAAGAGAAGGGTGAGATTTACCATCGCTAGTAGGAGCAGGGGCAGGAGCTTGAGCATGGACAGCAGAAGGCAAGGCAATGCTGAAAATTAGGGCTACAATCACCATTACCCCAAGGGAAACCCTAGATCCCACCATCCTCTCTCTCTCTTTCCAAAAGGAATGAACAACTCCAAAATTCTCTGCTACAGCTCCGGGGAGCTGAAGTTTAGATATAAAACCTATTGAGGGCACCTCCGTCTTATAATTTTTATGTGGGCCCATGTGACATTTTGTAGGTCCCATAGAAGTCCGGGCCAACCCCTCATTGGGCCGTATAGAGAAGGAGCGCAAAGGGTCCCACTTCGGTGGCCTGTCTGGCGTAGCTGTTATTGGGCGTGTATAATGCTACAATCTATCAATTCTGAAGAATGGAAAACTATATGTACTCTAAAATGATCCGTTTTACAAGTTCTAGAAAGAGGCTCACGTCTTAATTTATTTAAATAAGTTTGAACTTAAGATATGATTTTGTTCGGAAAGTAACATACTAACAATGTCAGATGGTGTTTTATCGAGTACAAGTCTTTCAAGAAACCATAAAATAGGTTGTCGCATAGAGATGACGCTGGTCACACTGGTGTTTGGTAATGGGATGAAGATCATAGAGACAAAATAAGTTGCCCGCGCCTTTTTGTCCGGCATCATTTCATCTTCCTTTTTTATTTTATTTTTATTAAAAGAAATTCTTCATCTTCCTTTAAACTTTTTTATTGAAAGAACATAATTTCTTGAAGCTTTGCTGTGGTGTTTCAATTTCGAAAAGCCATGGAATGGAGATGATGTTCATTGAACGATTGAACTTTGAAGTAAAAAAAAGAAAAAAAATCAAATTTCTAAATCATTGTACTCGACTCTATTTTTTGAGTAGAATTGAGACAAACACAATTGCCACCTAAGAACGTGTTTTGAAATATTGATTAAACGTGTTTGTCAAAATGTATGTCTCTACAAGTAACGAGTGTACCATGGTAAAACAAGTGTAGGATGTGAATGTAAATATATGTGAATTTGATCAGTATAAACGTTAAGTGTATATAAAATGGTTGTGACTTTGGGGCATAAAAAAGACCATAGACTTAGTAGTGATTGACTTAAGGGGTATATTTATTTTTGAGTCAAAAAATTAAATTTTTGTTTTCTGCCCCTTAATCTTCATCTTTATATGTTTTTCTCTCTTCCTTTCTCCTGTTGCTCTATCTATCCCTCTTTCTCACTGTCTCGATTGCACTCTCACTCTCATGGTCTTTCCCCTTTCTATCTCTCATTGTCTCTGTCTCACTCACTCTTTCTCTCTGTCCCTCCCCGCTCTCTCTCTCGTACACACACATGGTTTCAGCGAAGGGAAGTACTCCTTTCGCTCTCATCGAAGGTTTTGTGACTGGGTGACCACGAAACTTCTCATGGTCGACCAACCTAAAAAATATTATGGCCAGTCGACCACAAAACACTTCGTGACTAGCTGCGTAACCCACAAGGAGAGTTTCTCCTCTTTGAGATCCTCTTGTTCTCAGACGAAGGAGGCTTCCATGAATCAGAACTATAAGAGACTGAGAAATAGAAAGAGACGAAAAAGATAGGGTAATAGTGTGAGAAAGAGAAAGAAGAAGAGAGGTGAAAGAAGAGGTTGCAATAGTGGGCAGTGGTCGAAATAGTGGTGGTCAGAAAAGGCGGCAGTGATGGGAAAACGTATTTCCAAATAAAGACCCAATCTTGCTTGAATTTGTATTCCCAAATAAAGACATGTGCCCGTAACCATTCACTTCATAAAAACGGGTCGCCTTTAGAAATTAGAAGTTTCTAAAAGAAATAAATCGCCCCGCAGTTGGTATTTGATAAGGTTTCGGTTTTCATTCTTCTGTATAATTTCTCCTTCAACCCTCCTCCGTCAGAAAGAAAAAAAACTTCTCCTTCAACCCTCGTTTAGGTTGTACCAGTCACACACTCTCTCTCTCTCTCTAAAATTCTCTTACTTTACTTTCTCTCTCTTGTTCTTCTTTTCGTGTTGCCATGGCTTCTAATAGGGAAGCGGATCCTTCTCTAGGGTTTCTAACAAGAAGGGAGACGGAGGTGAAACTTCCTCGACCTACAAGAGTCAAGAACAAAACCCCTGCTCCGATTCAAATCACCGCTGAACAAATCCTCAGAGAAGCTAGAGAACGTCAAGAAGCTGAAATCAGACCACCTAAACAAAAAATCACAGATTCAACTGAACTTGGTGATTATCGTCTTCGTAAACGCAAAGAGTTCGAAGACCTAATTCGAAGAGTAAGATGGAATACAAGCGTCTGGATAAAGTACGCCCAATGGGAAGAATCCCAAAAGGATTTCAAACGAGCAAGATCTATTTGGGAAAGAGCCCTAGATGTCGATTACAGAAATCACACTCTGTGGCTCAAATATGCTGAAGTTGAGATGAAGAACAAGTTCATTAATCATGCCAGAAACGTTTGGGATCGAGCCGTGTCCTTGCTTCCCCGTATCGATCAACTATGGTACAAGTACATTCACATGGAAGAGATGCTTGGGAATGTTGCCGGAGCTAGACAGGTCTTCGAACGATGGATGGGTTGGATGCCGGATCAACAAGGTTGGCTTTCTTACATTAAATTCGAACTTAGATATAATGAAATTGAAAGAGCTAGAAATATTTTCGAGAGATTTGTTTATTGTCACCCTAGGGTTACTGCTTGGATTAGGTTTGCTAAGTTTGAGATGAAGAATGGGGAAATTTTTAGGTCTAGAAACGTTTATGAAAGGGCTGTTGAAAAATTAGCTGATGATGAAGAAGCTGAAGTCTTATTTGTTGCTTTTGCGGAATTTGAGGAAAAATGTAAAGAGACAGAAAGAGCAAGATGTATTTATAAGTTTGCTCTTGATCATATACCAAAAGGTAGAGCAGAGGATTTGTATCGAAAGTTTGTTGCTTTCGAGAAGCAGTATGGAGATAAAGAGGGAATTGAGGATGCCATTGTGGGTAAAAGAAGGTTTCAGTATGAAGAAGAGGTTCGAAAGAACCCACTTAATTATGATTCTTGGTTCGATTATATACGTCTGGAAGAGAGTGTTGGGAAGAAGGAGAGGATACGGGAAGTGTACGAAAGAGCCATTGCCAACGTTCCTCCTGCACCAGAGAAGCGATATTGGCAGCGTTATATATACTTGTGGTATGGATTTAATTCATAAAGATATCATCCTGATTCAATAGTTCAATATGATTTTTGCAAATATGAGATTATAATTCAGTTATAATATTCCCGAACTTGTATTTATTGAAGTCGATGATGTTTACTCTTTTTTTTTTGTCTTAAATAGGATTAACTATGCTTTGTACGAAGAACTTGATGCTGAAGACGTGGAGAGAACAAGAGAAGTATACAGGTATGAAATATGTTTTTTGACTGTGGTGTTGTTTTGTCTAAAAGTTGAGAGCCTATAATCTGTTACTGATTTACGTAGTTAGCAAGAAAACATAACATGGATTTGTCACTTCGACGGGTTGTCTTGTTGACATGCTGCCACACTTGTGACCATGTCAAACACTTGTAGACACTTATGTATATGCTCACGAATAACCTTGCTGGACCAATTTATATAAGCTAAGCACAAGAAGAGTACATATCTATGCCAATAGTTAAAAACGTATAACCGTGTTTTGGCATCATCCTAGTCACAATGTCTGCCAGTTTACACTGTAACACTTACCCTTATTTATTGTTTCAAATATACCTTTACGGTTGTGCATACTTTCGTAGGAGCTTGAAAGCTTCATGGTAGTTGAACATTGATTACATGAATAGATATTAGATGTGAGGGTTATTGCATGATTAGCATTTCTGGAGGCAATTTTCCAGTGCCACCTTCATGTCTCCTAACCTTTATGTGGGGCAGAATGAATGGGTGCAAGAAATTAGGTTCTGCTGCAAAGATGTTTTGGCTTTTTTGCTGGTTGATGATATTTATTTTGTGTGAATTTGGTAGTTATGTCAGAATTTTCTCACTTCGTTGTCATTCGATCAGGGAATGCCTTAAGCTGATTCCGCACAAGAAATTCTCATTCGCAAAAATATGGCTTATGGCAGCACAATTTGAAATACGGCAGAAAAATCTAAAGGCTGCCAGACAAATCTTAGGCAACGCTATCGGGATGGCTCCCAAGGATAAGGTATATAATTTTTATCACTAAGATTTTAGAACTTTCGTATCTTCTAGTATGTTTTTTATTAACAATTTTGTTACCAATAACAGATTTTCAAAAAATATATCGAGATAGAGCTGTCCCTTGGAAACATGGAGCGTTGCCGGACGTTATATGAAAAGTATTTGGAGTGGGCTCCGGAAAACTGCTATGCATGGAGCAAGTTTGCTGAGTTGGAGAGGTCCTTGAGTGAGACTGATCGAGCTAGAGCTATTTTTGAACTTGCAATTGCCCAACCTGCACTTGATATTCCAGAGTTGCTGTGGAAGGTACGTATATTGGGGAGTTCATCCTGTATTGGAGCCTATTGGTCCGTTGGATTACACTGATTTCGATTAATTTTTTGAACTCGGATTTTGTTTTCTCCAATTGCTTCTATAGTCACATTATTATCCTTTCTGTTTTTATGGCATCCAGTTCTTTAATTGAGCTAAAGCTTTTTTCCCGCTAAGGGCAAGATTTGAAATAATCTTTTCAGTTTGATTCTTTTAGCTACATTCTGATTTTTTTTTTTGATATGGGTTCTCTTTAGTTGTTTTGTACCTTCTCTCATGTTCTCAAAGTATGCAAGAGAAGTTCATTTGTCGTTTTTTTTTTTCTCTTGAAAAAACTTCCTGCTCATTTTTAAAAAAGAATATGAATAGAAAACTAAACATAGGTCATTCCCCTGAATCAGTTTTGCTTCAAGTTGAGCTTTAGTCCCTTGGGCATTTTTGTTGCTCTTTTGGTCACTGTATCCTTCTGACCGTCCAAGGAATTTTTTGGACAATGTAAATAGGTTAACCTTGGTTTGTATTTTCTTGAACAGGCATACATAGACTTCGAAATATCAGAGGGTGAATACGAGAATACCAGGGCACTTTACGAGAGGCTGCTGGATCGCACAAAGCACTTGAAGGTTTGGGTAAGCTATGCAAAGTTTGAGGCATCCCTGGTTATTGAAGAGGAAGATAGGGATAATGGTGAAGAGAAAGAGAAAGAAAAAGAAAAAGAGAACGAAAACGAGAAAGAGAAAGAGAAGGAAGAAGACTTTGAGCAGAAGAAGCAATGCATCCTGCGTGCTAGAAGTAAGTGAACTAATACAATATTTATTAATATATTTCGGTTGGTTCTTGATTTTTGTAATTTAGATAGTTGGGGTCAAGAATACCCATCTTGTGATGTGACTGGTGTCTATGAATTCAAAATGGTCAACGCCACCGTCTCGACTCTCGATTCAATCAATCGGATCACTCACACGATGTTGGGTTTTCCTTAGTCATCTTAAATGTCCCTAGACCCAGTAATAGATGATATTTGTCTTGAATATGGAACTGATTTTAATTATTATATTTTGATTTGCATCAGGTGTGTTTGACAAAGCCTTGAACTACTTCAGAACGTCCGCTCCCGAGCTAAAGGAAGAAAGATACATGCTGTTGGAAGAGTGGCTCAATATGGAGCAACGCTTTGGCAGTCTTGGAGATGTCAGCTTAGTCCAGAACAAGTTGCCAAAGAAACTTAAGAAGAGGAAGGAGAGAGCTTCCGAAGATGGTGCAACTACGTATGTTCATCAACTTTCTTAATTTTTCTTAAGTTTGATCTTAACTTATCTATCTTTGAGCTTATGTTTTATTTGCCAATTTACATGCTAATCTTGATTAAACCATTTCTGCAGATACGAGGAATATTACGATTACATATTTCCCGAGGAGACTGCTGCGCCAAATCTCAGAATTTTGGAAGCTGCATACAAGTGGAAGAAGCAAAAGGTTACTCATGATGAGAATTAATCGAAGCTTCATGAATTCTATAGATCAGCTGACACAACGACAAGCTCGGCACCTGAAAAACCTGTTAAGAGGGTGGCACCCCCTTAGGACAAGGAATGTTTTAGCAATGGATTTGTTTGGAAGGAAAAGAAAGAAACAATGAGATTTTCAGTTTGTTCCATAAGGTAAAACCTTTGTAAAGATTGTGAAAGTGCTAGACTGTTTCTTTCACTATCTATCCTGTTTTTTTTTCGATCATAGCTTGTTAAGCTGAACAGGATATAATTTACATAGTCGAACGATCGTTGAAGTGTATGATGTTTGTTTCATTGTTAGCCACCTTGTTGGTAATTGAGTAAACTATTTTATCCGCGTCTCTGTTCTATATTAGGTTGAGAGATGCTAGAATCACGAAAGATTTTGACAAAAAAAAGTTCCCAGCTGATGTGGCGGTTGTGATTTTCATCTCTCAACGGCTTAGATTTGGTCAAAGTTTGAAACCACACCCGCCACATCAGCTGGAACTTTTTTTTGTCAAAATCTTTTGTAACTTTATCATTTCCCTATTAGCTTATTCAACTGCCACTGTTAAAGCAAGACATGAAATCATCACGCCTAAGCTTGCAATTGCAACAATGCTAAATTGACGAATCAAGTTGGATAGGCTGAGCCATTTATCACAAAGCCTTCACTTAGACTAAAGTCCGAAGCCATATCTTTGAACTTATAATTACATCATTTTCGTACCACTAGTTGTTTATACTCTGTTTGAACTTCCACATTAATACTAAACATGTGGTATAGCTCATCCACATGGTAATTTTGTAATCTTGCTGTGAATTTTCAGGTACTGACTCTCTCTCTCTCTCACATCATGTTCAAGAGAGAGACAGAGATAATAGGTCTTCAGTCTATCACTGAAACAGGACAAGAAGCTAAAACACGAGTTTATTGAGTCTCTAGAGGAATCAAGTGCATAGAAACATGTTGAGGAAATATGACAATTTTTTAGAATGCAAAATTTTATATGTCCAATAGGATGGTGCGGACCAGCCTTCGCGGCTGCTAGTGATACTGTCTGCTTTGGACATCTGGGCCTCACAGTTTTAAAAGACCTTACTGGGGAAGGGTGCTTAACCTCTTAAGAGGAGCACCACGCTCCATCTCCACACCGATGTGGGATTAACTTACGACAAAATGGTAATTTTGTCAAATTCTCGTACACCTTTTTTTTCTTTAACTCCAACCATTACCACTGATCAATATCATTTCTCTCATCTCTCTCCTCTCTTTGCTAAATATCTCCAACTCCAATATGGACTAGGGCTGTCCATTTTTCTTTCGGGGCTTCAAGTTTTGTTGTGGGGACTGTCTGTGAAATTTTGTCATCGAGGTTATATTCCAAGGATCTCATGCTAGAATGATAACCATTGGCCCATATTGGGTAGTTATATCTGGATTCATTAACAACAAAAGGACAAAATCATGAGTCTAGTAACCTCTCACTACTTTTTTTTTTTTATGAAGAAGTAACCTCTCACTACTTGCATCCAGATTCCTTTCTTTCTTTTTGTTAAGGGTATTTCCAACACAAGTGCCTTTGGCTTGGAAGTCCTTTTGGGAGGTCTAAGTCATATTTATTATTTGTACAATTGCACCTAAGAAGCATTCCTACACGGATTGTTGTGACTTGTGATACCACGAAGTTGTATTTAAGGGGGAGGTTGCGAGAACCCCGCCAAATAAGACTTCTATAGTTATAATATTTTACTTGAGACCTACAGTTAAGTCTTGAAACATTGTCACGGACGATGTAAGGCTGTTACTTCTCAGTTTTTTAAAATGTGCAATTTTCCACTCTGATATTTTCTTTACCGCTCTAAATTTTAATAGTTATCAGTATAATTGTGCTGAGGGTACTACACATAAGAACACATTTTAGACAAAAGTAACTAAAAAATTGGCGTGTTGTTAATTTGTCTCTATAGTAACGATATACAATCTTTTAATAGAAATTAGATTTTACGAAAAGGATAGATTGAAACAGAAAAATTACATTTAACTTGATAATGTTTATTGTAGACGAATAGAGATGTGAGTCTGCTGAAGTTTACATATTTAAGTTGGTAGCGGTAAATACTATCCAATGAAAATCTTTAAGTATTTGAAAGTAAAATTTGTCTTTTCTCCTACACAAATTAATGGAAATGTAAACAATGGTGGATAGAAATTTAGGAAGTGGAATAGACAAATAGTTGCACACCATCACTAATAAATTTCCGTACTCTAATGAGTCATTACTCAATTTGTATATTTGGAGGGTTCAAATTGGTGGTTTTTTTTCATAGTTGAAGGGTATTTCAATGGGAAAAATGATATGTCGGACGCAAGTCTTGCATTTTCTCTCTCTAGATCCTGGTTCGACACGTCATTGCCCTTCTAAGATTCCCACAAAACAGTACAAAAAAAATTGAAGCATTTTAAATTGCGACTTGAGTTGTTGTGTTTGGATCTAGCTATAATCTCCCACCAAAATCCTAAAACGGACAAAACCTATCTCCTTTTTGTTTATTTATTATCTTTGGCTTTTAACCTGCTTCACAAATCACTACTTCAGACTCTCTCTCTCTCTCTCTCTCTCTCTCTCCTAGCTCACGTTTTCTCTCTCTCTCTCTCCTCACAATTCAAACTTCGAAGCTCTCTCTCTCTCTGGTAGGATCTTTCACAGTCTCTTGGTCGTCTAATCAAGCTTAGATCCACCAAACGAAGTTCGTATATCAAAGATCCAGGTAGTATTGAGCTTCAATTTGCAGGTTTTGTTTCATTTTAATTGCTCAATTTCGTATTAATTACTTCTTCTTTGTCGAGATTAAGATTAATTGAATGATGTTCTTGTTCAAAATTGAGTAGTATTTTTAGCCGATCTTTTATGTTTTTTCTGAAAGATGAACTTCAGATCGATTAGTTAAAGTCTTTGTACGAAAATTGATTGTTCTAGTTTTTATCAGTTTCTTTAGCGATCGAGCTTTATTTGTTTTACTTACTGCGATTCATTTCTTTTATTTGGATCACTAAACAAAGCTCTTAACTTCTCATCTGAGAGGATTTCAAATTAGGACCTTCGATTATATATGAAATTGACGATGACCTTTTTAGGATGAAGAATCGGATCACAGGTTTTTCATGCTCTGTTTCATTAGTTCTTATGTCTGATGAGAAATTATTAGTTCGTTTTAGAGTTTTGATTTCTGAAATTTTAGGTTTTCTATAAGCTTGTTCATATCTCGACTGCAAGTCCTGCTTTTTTCTTTTTTCTTCTGTCTTGATAAAGGTTATAATGATTTAAGGAAAAGTGAACGAAATTCAAATTGTAAAGTTGTCAATCTCCCCCCAATTCTCAGGTTACTGTTTACCTTTTTTATGAAACCCTAGTTCGAAATTGAAGACGCTCTTCAACTCTCCTTTTAGAAAAAAAAAATACAAGAAAAAACAGCTCACGACCTTCTATTGAAGTTGTCTTTTTCGTCCTCAATATTTTTGTGGTAGCCGTAGGGTCCATTTCTTGCCTAACCCTTGAAATTTGAAGTCTCCCCTAATCTTAACCTTATTGACCCACGTTAGTAGTGGGTTTTATCTTTGAAGGTGAACTCTGCATGATAAACGTGGGTAAATGTAACCCTTAGCATATTCTTGGTTGTGAGATTAAATTGTTTAGTCTAGTTGACCTCTTGGACTCCCAAAGCTCAAAGGGTGTGGGGGTTTTGTGGTCCTTCATCAAATATGATGGATTTTTGTTTCAATTCAGATTGTAAGCACAAGCAAAAGGTTAGAAATTAAAATCAAATTTTTAATCCCAAAGTTGTGAAGGATTTCATGTGTTGTTAACGGTGGAATTTAGAAACCGTATGGGGAGATTTACTGGTAGTGATGTCTAAATATGGAAGTTTAGTTTACTGCAATTGAAGGGTGGGAGTTAAAGAGAAGCTCATTAATGGGTTTTCTCTTTTCTCCCCCTTTTCTATATTTCTTATGGTAATGTTGAAGGATGGAATTTCTTGCTGTAGTTACAAAAAAAATACTGGGTTCTTTCGAAATATTGAAATCTCAAAGATGTCAACGTTGTTAAGAAAAATTGAAATTCTATAACTTCAATTTTTTTTTGCAGATCTTGACTATACTGAGCTTGAATTTGGGACTCCTAAAGCAGTAGATATGACGAGAAGAAGGTGGAGGGAGTCGATAAAGTCCTATTTTGAGAATCATATGGATAATGCAGAACCTGAAGGGCAGGAAATGATCAGAACGGGTAATTCTAAATTTTCATGTCCAGTGTGTTCATTTCGGATAGCTTAAAGAGTTACATGTTATTGGTATCTTTTGTAATTCCTTAAAACAAATATCTCATGAATTGAGTATGGATTTAGGTCAACTTTTTAAGAGATAAATTTTTTTTTTCATGCACAAACTTGTTCTAGTTTAGTTAGATTTTACCCTGAGTTAGGATGTTGTGGATCCTTTCTTTCAGGGCAAACGGCCAAAATGTAAACACCCAAACCCCATTTCTTAGGCTAATCACATTAATTGTGAAAGAGGGGGTGATGAGCTCATTAGGGAGGGAAACGCCTCATCTCTTAAGGTTGGTTTTGAGGTGAAAGAGACCCAAGATCCGCCACAATTGTACTAGAGTCTAGGAAGCAACAAATCTCAGCTAAATAGTTTATCAAAAGGTAAAACCAACTCCCGATGAGGAGATTGTTGATATAATCCCACATTACTTTCAGAAGAGTTAGTTCTAAGTGAGGGGAGAGCCTCATCTTTTGAGCTTGTTTTTGGGGGTGACAGAGGCCCAAGACCTAAACACTTTTCCTCCATGGGGCTGAAGTACTATCTAGCATTTGGAGGAGTTGATTCTTTTCCTCCTCTTTCCGAAAGAAGAATTATAAATACTTGCAGGATTTTGTCAATTTGACATTCTAGTCGAGTCGTCGACAGTGCAGCTGTCTGTTTATCACATTTACATAAATTTCGCGAAAGTTATGTTTTTCCTTTGATAGTTGGCTTAAAGTTCGTCAAGAATTCTTACAGGGAAACTTTTGAGATATGGAACTTCTAGAAAGTAGCCTCTTGCATTATAAATGGTAGTTTTAATGTTGCTCACGTTCATCACTATGGAGCAGGTAATCAAGAAGGTTCTGTTTATATTGCAGATGTCGAGAACAAAATATCAAAAATCTTGAAGCTGATCAGAGAAATAAAGAATGAGGAGATTCCACTCGAGAACTCAGAGAAAGAGTCAGAAATTGTTCATCTCGTTGAGGACATTCACAAGCAATATGCATCCCTCCATTCACTCTATAGTCATCTTACCGGAGCGTTACGGAGAACAACTCGCCACAAAGAAAAAACCGACGACAGTTCTTCATCTTCCTCCAGCTCGGACTCAGAATCTGATCATTCTTCGAAGATGAAAATTAGTGAGAATCACAATGGGGTTAATGAGCTCCACAAGCTCACATCAAGCCTAAAATATGAACTCGGAGCTGCTAATTTGAAATTGGAAGCGCTGAGTGAAGAGAAGGACTCTTTAAAGATGCAGTTACAAGAAGCAGAAAAAATCATAGAAGATCTCCAAAACACAGAAGCTGAACTGAACCAGAAATTAGTTTCTGAAAACACAGAAAAAGACGCCCTGAGCATGGAGAAATCAGAAGCTCTCTTCAAGCTCGAAGAAGAACACAAAGTGGTGAGAACTCTTCAAAGCACAAGTAATCAGTTAAAAGAAGAGAATGGATCTCTTAAACAGGAACTGGAGACTGTGAAAGACGAAGTTCTTGATCTGAATCAACAAGTGGCTTCTCTAAATCAGGTCCTGGAAGCTAGAAAGGAAGAAAACAATGTTCTAGCTTCTAAGAATTCAGAGATGTCACTTGTGATAGAGAAGGCACATGAAAAAATACAAGAACTTGATAACGAATCTAAGCAGTTGAGAGATAGTTTAGAATACAGAGGAGATGAACTCACCTTACTCTTGAAGAAATGTTCAGACCTTGAAGACGAAACATCAGCTCAAAGAAAGGAGTTCGAGGTTCAGATATCTGATTTAAAACTGGAGTTCTACTCTGCTAGTACCCAAAGAATGGAACTTGATAATGAATGTAAGCAGTTGAGAGAAAGATTAGAAAACAGAGAAGACGAACTGGCTTCGCTCCTGAAGAAATATCAAGACCTTGAAAGTGAAGTATCAGATGAAAGAGATGGTTTGAAGGTTCGGATATGTGACTTGAGACTGCAGTTGGTCTCTGCAAGTACCCAAACACAGGATCTGCTTAACGAATCTAAGCAGTTGAAAGAACGATTACAAACCAGAGAAGATGAACTTGCTTCACTCTTGGAGAAATGTTCTGACCTTGAAAAGAAAGCATCAGATGAAAGGAGTGGCTTAGAGGTTCAAATATCTGATTTGAGACTTGAGTTGGACACAGCAAGTTCCCAAATAAGGGAACTAATTGAAAGTGGTGACGCTGAAGCTACAAAATTGAAAGACGAAATACTGAATTTGCAAGTTCTCAAAACCGAATTGCAAGACCGAGTTTTGGTTTTGGAAAGAAAATCAAACGAGAAAGAAGAGGAAGTCTCTACTGCTCTGAACAATCTGCAGCTGGAAGTAGATTCATTGAATTCTCAAAAAAGTGAGAATAATAAGTTAACAGAAAGCCTGAAAGATGAACTTGAAGTTATGAATCAGAATTTGACAGTCTTAAGTGAAGAAAAAGAAGCTCTAGGCATGAAGGTATTAGAAGCAGAGAAAACCATAGAAGATCTGAGAATGGCTGCAGCTGACTTGAACCAGAAATTTGAAGATGGAGAAAAAGAAAAGGAAGCTTTGAGCACAGAAAATTTGACGGCTTTAATCAGAATTGGAGAAGGACAGAAAGCTGTAGAAGTTCTCGAAAACAAAGCTGATCAGTTGGCCTACGAAAATGGAACTCTAAAACAAGAACTGGATTCTCTGAAGGAGGAAATTCTTAACCTGAATCAACAACTCGAATCAGCTAATCACACTCTAACTTCTCTAAATGACGGTTTGGGTGTTAAAGAAGAAGAGAACAATGCCTTGACCTCAAAGAATTCAGAGATTTTAGTCGAGATGGCAGTTGCACAGGAAAAAATACAGGAATTGACAGATGAATCGAAGCAGTTGAAAGAAAGATTAAAAAACAAAGAAGATGAAATTTCCACTCTCTTGAAGAAATATTCAGACCTTAAAGATGAAACAGTAGCCGAAAGAAAGAATTTAGAGACATATATAACAGACTTGAAGAAGGAGCTCGAACAGGCTAGTACCCAGGAAAGGGAGCTTAAACAACAGATTGAGACTGGAACCGTTGAAGCTACACAGTTGAACCAGGAAATCTTACGTTTGCAGGTTCTGGAAACTGAATTGCAAGATCGGATTTTGGTTTTGGGGACAAAGTTTGAGGAGAGAGAAGTGGAGATATCTTCGGCTTTGAAAAACTTGCAGGTCGAAGTAGAGTTACTAAGTACCCAGAGAAATGATTTGGAAGGGCAGTTAAAAGCTAAAACCGATGAAGCTGAAAAGTTCAAAGTTGAGAACTCCCAGTTGCAAGTTCAGCAAACAACCTTGGAAGAACAGATTTCAGCTTTAGATATATCTCTGAAACTGAAAGAAGAAAATGCTTTACTTGAAGTCAATGCCTTAAAGAAACAAGTCGAAAAACTGCATGATGAGTTAATCGAGTTTAAAGATGCATTACTGAGAGTGGTGGAAAATGAAAATATGCTAGAAAAGACAGAAGAATCTGAGAAAATACAAACAAATTTTATGGAGATTCAAACTGTGCAGAGGAAACAACAAGAACTACTTTCGGAGATTGCAAGGTTACAAGGGGAGGACAGTAACTTTGAAGTTACTATCAATCTGTTAAATGGGAGGCTTGCTGTAACAGAACAACTACTCAGTGAGAAGGAGAAAAGCCAGAAGCGAGCAGAAACTCAATTTCTTCAAGAACGTAATTCCCTCCTCGAAAGAATTGCCGAACTGAAAGAAGAGATCGCTTCTGCCAAATGCAAACTGGGAGAGATAATGGAGTCTACTGCCAAAGCATTTAATGACTTCACCAATATGGAGGCCGTTATTCAAAGCTCTTTGGTAGATCAGAGGTCAAACGAGAATCGCGTTCTGAAATTCTCAGAAGAGCTCCAAAATGCGAAGAGATGGGTAACTGGAATAAACAACGAGAACAAGAAGTTGCAGAAATCATTGGGTAGTTTAGTCGAAGAACTCGGTGAGAAAAAAGAACGGGAACTCAAGTTACAAAAGAAGGTCGAGAATCTAGAAGTGACAGTAGATAAGGAAAACAAAGAAAAGGAAAAATTATCGACCAAAGTAGAAGAGTTGGAGAAGACCGTGAGAGAGATGGAAGAGATGACAATTTGCAGGGAAGAAGAAAAAAGGGAAGCCATTAGACAGCTCTGTTTGTGGGTTGATTATCGTACTGAAAACTACGATAATTATAAGCAAATGCTTTCGCAGAGGAAGACCCAAAGGTTGCGTTAAGAATTCACTCTTTAGTTCTTTTTTTCTTGTTTCAGTTTTAAAATTTTACTAGTTTTCATGCTTGTTTTTGAAACACCAGTTACTTACTATTATCATATTCAATCAATTTTAGTAGTTCAACTAAAATCATACATTGAAGGAGAAGAAGATGATAGTTATTACATATTCTTATGATGCTTCCATGTTTCTGCCACATGAGCGAGTGACATGTAGGACGACCCGTTTTCTGCTGACACGCTGGCTGCAGCACTCGTAAGATCTCTCATCCTACTCTGAAGTTTTTTTCCTTCTTCACCATCCATAAGCTCCTTCACAACTCTAGCAATCTCGCCTTGATCTATTAGATTGTTCTCGCTTGTTTTTTTGGGCCTTAAGGCTACTTTCAGATCCTCCACTAACAGTACAGCATTCATCTTCTGTTCTGCAAAGAGTGGCCATGCGATCATCGGGATGCCATGTTCAATACTTTCAAGGGTCGAATTCCACCCACAATGGGTTAAGAACCCACCGGTCGAACCATGGCTAAGAACTTGGGTTTGAGGAGCCCATGAAGGCACAACTAGGCCCAAACTTTTGGTTCTAGTAATGAACCCTTTTGGTAAGAAGTCAAAGGGATCTTTAGTATTTTCTTGATCATTTTTCCCATCTGGAGCTCTGAAAACCCAGAGAAATCTTTGTTCACTCAACTCTAACCCAAATGCCAGTTCAATAAGTTGTTCATGAGAGAGAGTCCAATGACTTCCGAACGAGATGAATAGTACAGAGCCAACTGGCTGATCATCCAACCACTTCAAGCACCCGAGCCCATCGGGCTCATCATATTCATAATCCATAGCTATCCGTGTTAACGGTCCAATCGGGTGAATCGTCGGGTTGCCCACTTCATTTTCGTTCATAGCTTTTATAGCTCTGGGTTCAAGATCCACAAAACTGTTCAACAAAACACCCTCAGCCAATTTGTATCTTTTGCAATGGTATAGAAGCCATTCATAGTCAGAGCCCTTCCTGTCTTGTGCCGGGGCGAGGAGGTCGGAACCATGGATGGGGACACAACCTGGTAACTGAATCGGGTTGGGTAAGTCCCTAAACTCACACGAGCAGAACGAGTCGATCTCGGGCAAAGAGAAGAAGAATGATAAGCACATAGCCGTAGATGGAAAGAATACATATGGTGGGATTTTGAATTCTCTTGCAACGTCAAAAGCGTCGGTACCAAAGAGATCAACGATAAATGCAACAACACGGTGAGTTGCTGTTATGGTCTTGAACGAGTCCCTGAGGGAAGACATGGACCTAGTCACCATGAGAGAGGTTTTTGTGAGGATCTTAGTATCACTGGGGAGATCATTAAAGTCAACAGGAGGGAGATAGATGGAATTAATGGAGTTAGGGAGGGAGTCAAGAAGTGATTTCTGGGATGAAGTTGGGGAATTTTCACTGGGAATTGTGAAAGTGATGGAGAAGTTGTGATGGTAAACGAGTCTCTTAGCTAACTCAGTGAGTGGGATGAGATGACTGATAGCCTGACTCGGTAGGATAATAATATGAGGTGATGGAGTAGTAGTCTGTGAAGTTGTGTATTCTTCCATGGAGTATTTGGTGGAGAAGGAAGATGAACTAGAGAGAAAGGGAGAGAGAGATGTAGCTAAGCACCAAATATTGTTGTAGCAAAATTGGACAAAAAGAAACGTAGGTAAGAGGATTTTGGCTGGTTGTTGACTTGTTGAGGTCGTAGCTACTCCCTTTACCAATTCAAACAAAATGGAGAGAGAGAAGATAACATATATAAAATCTTATAAGAACCCCACTTATGATTTTTCAACTAATTAAATGATTTTTTTTTTATTATGGTTAATTAATGACAGTAGGCTTAATTTTGGACAAGCCCCTTAGCGGGGATGACAGATATGTATAAGTTATAGCCATATAGGGAAGTTTTAAAGGAGCCCCTACCTTTTTTTTCTTTTGACATTTTTATTTCCCAAAAACGTGAGGTCCATATGAATACAATCCAAAAGTTTTAGGGGTAATTTCTAGAAAGGTCAAAATAATATTGAAAATGAGTAGAAAAGCACAAAACATTTGAAAATTATTATTCAGGTCAAAAAGTGTGCAAATACTGAAATACCCTTTTTTGTCAGTTTGTGTAACTAAATTATTTTATTTTTCTTTAAATTTTAAATCGATATAACTTTTGTTTGAGATGTCGGATTTCTATAAAAATTATATATTTAGAACTGAATTTTCATTAGCTTTCTAACAAGATCCACTTTCAATACTTTTTTTTTCAAAAAAAATAAACAGAAAAAAACGGCGTTTTTTTTTCCTTTACGTTTTTCTGCAAACGTGTTTGCAACAATCTGTTATGCAAACGTGTTTGCAAGAATCAGCTATGCAAACGTGTTTGCAACAATCTGCTATGCAAACGTGTTTGCAACAATCTGCTATGCAAACGTGTTTGCAACAATCTGTTCTGCAAACATGTGTTTGCATAATGTAAACTGCAAACATGTATTTGCATAATGTAAACTGCAAACTTTGTTTGCATAATATAGATTGCAAACATGATTTGCAAGCTATGCAGAATATCATCTTGAGTTGCATATCTTGCAAACACGATTTGCAAATCGAGAATATAAACTAAGAGTGTGTCTACGAAATCTATTTATGCCCCAAACACAAACTGGCTAAAACACGTTCCGAAATATACTTATGAGGTACAAACCGAAGAAGAGTTACAATAAGTTGGCCTACAATAAACAACAACAAAAGACAACATGATTGAAATGTCTAGCTCTCTTAGATAAACAAGGTAGTGAATAATCTGAAGTTGGTTCTTCAAATACACGACGACCTTCTAGTCAATGAGAAAGAGTTGACTCCAACATCTGAAAAAAAAAATTATTCATCAAGGTATGTTAGCTTTTGAGAAATTGAGAGTCTGTAGAACATTAAAATGAGCTCGAAACCTAATATAAAATCCAGCAAACAATGTCTAATAATGGTATAGGTCTTCTGACAAAAGCCCAGAGATACTCCCTTCATCGATGTTCCATGGCATAGACAATATATAGTAACCATATGTATACGCTAATGAGTATTCGCGTTAAATACCATTCTTTAGCAACTTATAGTATTGTGACTTGGTGCAGTTTCTATAACATTTAATATAAAACAACTCTACCATTTAAACTGAATCAAAAGATATGCATTGACTATAAACAATAGTTCCCATATTTGTTTCAACAGACGGAAGAAAGTGCTTCCATCATGTTAGATTTAAAATAGTGGTTTCTGTCTAGTAAAACGTTGTTTGATATAGAAACCAATTGCGTAATAGATATCGGTGTCCATGCAGCAGGTCGAGATAGCATTGCCTCTAAGGACTCTGATTTGTTGCTAAAATCCTAACCTCCAAAACTTATCAACAATATGTAGACCACCTTTATCGTGAAGTGTGATTCTTTGGGGAAGTGAAAGAAAATACATTTGAATTATAACATAAGAAGTCAGCAGACAATCAATCTAGATAGTAGAATCATATTCAATCAAACTGAACTTGTTTATTTCAAGTTTAGAATGCATACTAGCTGATTTACCATCGATATCGACATCGAAGAATACTTTGTGTGTCACTTTCTTCAGATCCTCTTTAGACTTTTTTGCCTGAAAAACAGTAGAAATGCTACAGATCATCAACAAGTTTAGATTTGCTCGGCATCCTAAACCCATCAAAAAGTTGCCAAGCTTGATGTCACGGTGATGAAAACCTCTAGAATGCAAGTACTCCACCCTAGCTAGATGAAATAAAGGAGGAAAAAATAATGACTTTAGATAACATGAAAGAGTAACAGATAAACTTGATGTCATTACAAGAGATAAACCCTCTTCAATTATAATCTTCCGGTAGAGTAACAGAAGAGACATGCACTTACCAACTGATCCGCAAGCATTAACAATGTTTTCAATGTGAGCTTGCGATTGCAATACTTGAATAGGTCCTCCAAGCTTGGCCTAAGAAGATCGATAACCATGGCATTATACTCGCCCTGGACACCAAACAACTTCAAGTGGGGTATTCCGGCTTCATACAAACTTTATTGCCTCTATTAATGAAAAGTTCATTTCTTCTCGGACTAAAAGTCTGAAAATGAACAAATTTCATTTTCAAATGACGAGTAAATGAAACACTTCAACATAAGAGAAAGAATATTTTTTTGATACAAAACAAATCATAATAAAGAAAAAACATCACTTAAAGCATATACAATTTTGATTCATAATGAAGCTGAGAGTGCTTGGTCTTTGCAGATTCTTGAACAACACAACAAGAGAAGCTTATGTTAATAAACCATTTCAGGGCAAATCCGCACAACCATTTGCAATTTCGTGTTTTCTTTTCATTCGTTCGTTACAACGAATTGGAAGACCATTGATAAGCTAACTAAGTCATATAACTAGCTAACTAAGTCATATAACTAGCTTAAAAGCTTAGGTTCCATTTTTCAATCTATCTCTCTCTCGGGAAGTCCAGGATAATAAAAGGCATAATTAATGAACACCCAAAGTATGTTGAATCTTAATTTAGTAACCTAATTTACAAATGAGAGCTTAAAGGCCCAAATGAAGCAAAATTCACTATTGATAATATTTTGCAAAAGAAGCTAACCCTGAAAATAAAACCAGACCCAAAATAAAGCCAATTGATCTTGATTTACATCGTAACACTTGCTTGATTTCAGAATCAATTCCAAACCCAAAATTGAATGGAAATAAAGATCTTTTTTTAGAAATAATCAATTATTTTGATCGATCGACTCTCTATGGAAAAACGTAGACAGGATTCTAGGGTTTCAGTGATGAATCGACTCTGAGTAAAGTAAAAGAAGACAAATTTGTGTGGTTAATTACAAAAATAATAGACTTACCTGGATGACAACTAGGGTTCGAAACAAGATGAGAACCCACAAAATTGAGATTGAGATCATTTTTGTTGTGGCAACCATGACTTTCTCTCTCTACTTTATCTTTATCCCTACGAGATTAGATTCATCAATTCTGAATACTTGAAAATTTCAGTTTCAAATCCATAAGAAGAGCAAAAAATCTCAAGTGCCTTTAGTTTCAGGCGGTATCACTTACATCTAGGATCGAAAGGAGAACGAACATGCTTGAATTTGGTAGATCAAATTTCGTTGTTCGAAGATTGATGAAGAAGTGCGGAAGGAGAAGTGGTTCTCGATTTTTGTAGGGAGAACCAGAGTTTTAAGTTAAAGGGCATTTTGGGAACTAAAAAAATAAAAAATGACCTGAATGATAATTACCTATATTATTTCAAACTTTATGTATCACTACCAATAATATTATGACAACTTTTGGTTAATAGAAAAAGATGATGGTTTTTTTAGTTATTATGATAATTTTCTGAACTTAAATAGCCATTTTCCCAAAGTTTTATTCCCGGACACATAACGTGCAAAATATAGACTATGTCCACGGGGTTTGTTTTGTTGTATATTTCAACTACAACCCACCTATAATTAAATTAGTACTACATAAAACACAACTTATTCAAGTACACAATTATTTTAATTGAGCTCACATGTCTCTTCTCCCCCTCAAAACTAAAGTACAAAACCTTCCATTAAGAATCTCTATTATTAATCAAGTACTTATAAGGAGAGAAAGAAGAAGGAATCACATCAACAAAATGAAGAAAGAAGAAGAAGAAGGTAAGAAGATAGTTATTTGGGATTGTGGAAGTCCATTATATGATTCATTTGAATTAGTTTCTCTTACTCATGTCATAGAACGAAATATGATGGCATTAATCTTGCCAACATCTTCTTCTAGAGGATCATCAAGGAGGTTTTTTAGTCGAGTCTCAGCCATCCCCGAATCCATGTTAATGCATTCCATCAGTACGAATGATTTTGGAGAAAATTCCGAGTTGTGTGGTTCATCATTTCTTGATTCTGTAGCGAAGAAATTATGGAAGATGAAGCAGGAGGTGATGAGAAAAAATATATTGACAAAAGAAAAGGTCAATAAAAATGGGTCTCAAGGATTTCTTGATTATTTTATGTGTTGGAAGAAATAAATTGAAGTTGGCCTGCATTAATAGGAATGAAATGTGAATTTCGAATTGTAATGTTTTATTTTCTGCAAAAATTGAAAGAACTAATTTATGTCGTAATATTTGTATTTAGATACGACGTAATTCCAAGTCTTAAGAATATTATAGGAAGTAGATATCTCTGCAATTTCGGCTTGAGATTATGTTTTTAGACTATATGTTATATTGTTGTAGAAAATTGTTCATTTAGATCGAGCTTATGTATGACTTCTCTTCTTTTATTAATAGAAATTTAAGTTACTAATCCTTTCTCTTTTTCTAAGAGATGAATGTGATGTGTCTGTTTATTGGAAACATCAAGATTCAAATTTTATTGTATCAAAATATGCATGTTCTATATAACAGTGGTGTTTTTGGTTAGTAGGTTTACTCTATTGGTGTTTTAAGGTTTATAAGGAAATTGTTTAAAAATAATTTTCCTTTTTCTTTTTTATTTGCAAAATACTTACGGTGGTTACCGGAGTTTTACGCACTTCACTATTAAAAAGTATACTCAATCCACCTAGTGGGACTCCCACGTGAATCGCACGTGAGAGAAACCCTTGTTTCTCTCTCCACGAGGCTGAACAAGAATTTCTCTCACATACAATTCAAGTGGGAGTCCCATGAGGCGGGTTGTGTAGCCTTGTTGCTTCACTATTATATATGTTTCGAATAAAGTAATAAAGGCGGTTCCTGATGACCTTCATGGTTTGTTATAATACGAGGATATAACCGTGCTCCCTTATCAGATAGATCTTATCTTTTAGGGTTTGTTTTTATGGTCTTCAAAGCATGCATCTGTAATGAGTTTATCGTCAAATACATGTCCTCGTATAATGTAACAATCCTTCAAAAAGGAAAAGAAAGCGTCAATTTCATATATACTTTTAATGTGAATATATATGTTGAGTCATCACTAAACAAATTACAAAATTATTTTCTTGTACGTACTCTTGTACGTACAAAGTACGTAAGATAATTGGAGAAGATAAACTTTAGTTTACAAAGACAAAATGCACAATTTCATTTTAAGGAAATGAATGTTCACTCCTACCTTTACTTTATTTATACTCTTTAACACAAATAATAAATAACTAACTCCACCTTCATCTTGAATTGAACTTGTTACGATACTCTGAGTACAGTAGTTTATAGGCGCCTTAGCACAGACCAATCTTGAATTGAACTTGTTACGATAAACTCTGAGTACAGCAGTTTATAGGCGCCTTAGCACAGACCAAAATTTTTGATCAATGTGTAAATTTTTGAGACACCAATGGTTTGGGATCAGAACATCTATTTTACAATACAACCAAATACTACTTCTTTTTCACTTTAAACAAATCTATAGTTTAGCTACAATATCATTACCCCTCCTCTCAGCACAAGATTCGTACAAATCTAGATCTAGTTGTCCTTTCACCTTTTATATTATAACTCACAGAGTACGTTCACCTTCAGGTGAGTTTAACTCACATTCTCAATCGTTAAGAGTGAGATGGAAGATCAAATCAAGGGTTTAGTCCTTCTTGGGTGTTTTGGTCGCCTGGTGGGTAAACAAATCCAAGAGTTAGAGACAGAGGTCATTTGACCACATCTGACCAACTCTGACAGAGGTTTGCTCAGAGGCAAGTATAGGCTAAAGACTTTTTTTGCGACCTGTGAGAAAATTCCAAAACTGAGAAAGTTCCAAGAGCACCAAAAAAAAAAAAAAAAATTTGCTCCTGCTTCCTCGTCTACAGGTGCTCGCCGCATGGACCCAGAACTGTGCTTGGGGCCTTCGAGCGCACTCATTGACTCTTCTTCTTTTTCTCTCTCTCTTTAGATGGAGAGCAGAAAATATGTGCCCAATCTAATTCTAAATGAAAATCTTTATCCTATAAAACACTTGGAGACGTTTCCATCACATATCTCAAAATTGTGGATTATTTTGATTGTTTACTACGCTTCTTAACCAGGTGGTGATACATAGATGTAACAGAGAATTTCTCTTTCTGTATTACGTACCATCTGGGCATATCTACCTGATCTGGCTGCAAAGGGGGAGCCAATGTTATTGAAGCTATGTTAGCAAGGAACATATTAGATAAAACGATGTCTGTGTCTCACTGTCCTTCAGAAGACATTAGTTGATGAACTAAAGTGAAAGCTGTTTTTATTTCTGTTGAAATTGACACAGTATCGAGCATACTCTCATTTGGAACCCGACTATCCAACCAGATACTAATATTTATTTCCGAGCTTATTTCCCAAGTAATTAAAGATTCAATGATAGGGATGAGTTTTCAACTGAGTCCATAGCGAAGATCCAACTCTTGTTGTTACTTTGCACGACCAATTGGATGGATACAATACTTTGACTTGATGAATTGTACCCTTGGAGAATTTAGCTACGAAAATCAGTCTCCATACCATTTTTTATTAGAAAGCCAAACTATCTTGTTCAATTTTCCTAAATCCTAAAACCCGTTGTGCAAAAGTATAAAGTTATAAACGAAAATTGCTGGGGTGTAGGAATCAAAAGTAAGAGGCCTCCACTTACATTTGTATGGATATTGTCTAATTAGATGTACATTTACACACTTTACTTTGCTATAGAATATAATTTTTTTTTTATGTAATGCCATTATTTTTCTAGAAAAAATGATTTCACCTTTATGTCTTCTTTTTATAAGGTCACTTCATATTCAAATAACAGAGCTCGGCTGGGAAAGGCAAAATCATATCAACCTCTCTGACCACCTATTCAAAACTTTTAATAGTTAATTTAGCCCTGATGGTTACCCACTATATTTGGTGTTTTTTCCGCATCGAAAGCACTGAAAATGAGTACTTAGAATCTATATTTTATTCACTCATTATTTTTACTCACTCATTATTTTTATTCAAAATGTGTAACAAGATATTATGCACGGTAACAAATGGAAAAGTAGGCGATATGTTTTTTTTTTGATGAAAAAGTAGGCGATATTTGATGATCATAGGCAAAATATAGTGGGTGATGAGGGGGGATATTTGATATTCATAGGCGATGTCCGACATTTTTTTTTTTAGAAATCGACTATGATCTATGTTCAACGATAACGGTCTAAGTTAAACAGTAAATGAAAGGTTTAAAACCCGACAAATTTATTACATTATTTACACCTATTATAATCCTAGTTCAATGAACCATGAATTTCGTCTTCTTCGATAATGTAGTTTGAAACTTTAAGAATTTAGAGTTTATGTCAACGCTTTCAACTACTGGGGGTAGTGGATTGGGACTTTCGTGGATATTTGAGTGTCCGCGAAAATCCGAGGCATGGCATTCAATTCCGGACATTTGAGAGTCTACGAAAGTCCGAGACAATCAAAGCCAGACATTTGAAAGTCCACGAAAGTCCAAGGCATTGAATTCCAGACATTTGAAAGTCCTCGAAAGTTCGAGACATTCAAATTCCGACATTTGAGAGTCTATGAAAGTCTGAGGCATTCGATTATAGACAAAATGTCTCAGGCTTTGGTAGACTTCATAGTTTGATGGATTTTGTGAAGGGTTTTGGGACAAATTTGGAGCCCAAAATGAATTTACAAAAACAAGAGACATTCAGGATCCATCATGTGATTAAACAACAATAATAATATTAAAATAATAAATGACCACCAAATGTCCTTCAATGTCCACAAATATTCACGAGATGTCTACGAAAGTCGAAAAATATATTTTGAAATGTTCATACAAATATATTAATCCACGTGATTAAACAATAATGATAATATTAAAATAATAAACATCCACCAAATGTCCATCAATGTCCACAAATATTCGCAGATGTCTACGAAAGTCGAAAAATATATTTTTGAATTGTTCATACAAATATATTATTTAATGTGATTAAACAATAATAATATTAAAATAATAAATGTCTACCAAATGTCCATCAATGTCCACAAATATTCACAGACGTCTACGAAAGTCGAAAAATATATATTTGAAATGTTATTATAAATATATTATTTCATGTGATTAAACAATAATAATATTATTAAAATAATAAATGTCAATCAAATGTCCACCAATGTCCACAAATATTCACAGATGTCTACGAAAGTCGAAAAATATATTTTTGAAATGTTAGTATAAATATATTATTTCATGTGATTAAACAATAATAATAATATTAAAATAATAAATGTCTACCAAATGTCCACCAATGTCCACAAATATTCACAGATGTCTATGAAAGTCGAAAAATATATTTTTGATTAGTATAAATATATTATGCATTACACATTTTGTCAATGGACTGAAGATCTTGAAATGTTCCCAGATATTTTGTCTATGGATCAAATGTCTTGAAATGTTTATAAAGATATTTTGTTTACAAACTCAATGTCTTGAAAATGTCTATTAAGACATGTTGTCTATAATATATCATCTGAAATGTCTACGGGACATTTTGTCTATAAAAATCTGTAAAAGTCCCAATCCAACAACCCCTCAAACAAGAGGTAATTATAGTTTACCAAACAAAAAAGAAGAAAGAAAAAAAAAAGAGTTAATTCCTATATGGCCCCGTACTTTGTGATCAGCTTCCTTTATGGCCCCCTTTTTTTCGTAAATTCAAATATGACCCCCTATTTTCAGGTAAATGTCATTACTACCCTTCCTAATTCTAAATTTAAAACATTAAAACAAAATTATTTCTACCTCACCCCTCTCTCCCTCCACCTCATCTCACCCTACACCTCACCCTTCTTTCTCTCTCTCGAACTCACCTCTCTCTCTCTCTCGAACTCACCTCTCTCTCTCGAACTCACCTCTCTCTCTCGAACTCACCTCTCTCTCTCTCTCGAACTCACCTCTCTCTCTCTCCAACTCACCCCTTTCTTCTCCGGTGAGGTTGCCGGCCGGAAAATTTTCCGGCCGGCAACCTCACCGGAGAAGAAAGGGGTGAGTTGGAGAGAGAGAGAGGTGAGTTCGAGAGAGAGAGAGAGGTGAGTTCGAGAGAGAGAGAGAGGTGAGTTCGAGAGAGAGAGAGAAGGGTGAGGTGTAGGGTGAGATGAGGTGGAGGGAGAGAAGGGTGAGGTGGAAATAATTTTGTTTTAATGTTTTAAATTTTGAATTAGGAAGGGTAGTAATGACATTTACCTGAAAATAGGGGGTCATATTTGAATTTACGAAAAAAAGAGGGCCATAAAGGAAGCTGGTCACAAAGTAGGGGGCCATATAAGAATTAACTCAAAAAAAAAAACTAGAGGTGATTATAGGACCAACCTTTAACATTCTGATCTGAAGTAAAATATTGTTATACTTTTTTCAATCTTAATTTTTAATTATTTTCCTGGTATAATTTTTTTTTTGAAAAAGGGAATCATACTCACAAATCCCCATCACATGAAGAACTCATCTTTCTCTCTCTAGGAAAAAGTCTCATTATCAAAAGACAAGGGTCACACTCACAGACACAAGAACACACAAAAAATTCTAATTTGTTTCTGATTCTGAATAAAGTGGAAAGTGTCTCTGAGCTTCAACTCAGAAACTTTGTCACTTCCCCCACGTTACCTTTTTTAAAAGTATAATATCTTTCTCACTTTGATTTTACTTTTTCTTTCTACTTCTTCTCTCTGATTTTTAGATCTCCTTTTATGGGGAGCTTCAATGGTGGTGTTTTAATGAGCTTACTGACACACATTTTGAGTTCTTATTTTTAGAAGTTTGAGCTTAAAAATGGTGGAATTCTAGGGTTTCCTTCTCTTTTCTCAGTTCAGTTAAGTGGTGGGTATTTGAAAAAAATGGAGGAAGCATCAAGACTTCGTCTTGTTCGTTGCCCTAAGTGTCAAAATCTTCTTCAAGAAATCCCAAATGAACCTGTTTATAAATGTGGTGGATGTGGTGCTTTTCTTCAAGGTGAGCAACTAATTTCTCATACTTTCTCTCTCTAAACACTACCTTTTTTCTCTTCAGTTGTTTATTTTGGAGTAATTTTGAGTTTGGGTTTTATGTAATTTGTGTTGAAATCAAACAGCAGAGAAACAATCTTTATGTTCAAGTAATGAATCAATGGAGAAATCTAATGAAGAGAGTAGTGTAGTTAGTTCTGAGAAATTTGAGGGTTTATCTAATGAGAAAAGGGTAAATTTTAATCTGAGTGGGATTTCAGAGGTATTAGATAGAGAGAGAAATGGATTAGAACCTAGGAAGAGAGAGAAAGAAAATTCCTTTTCTTCCAATAGGGACAGTGTTCTAGCTTCACCATATTTTCCAAGGAAAACAAGGCAGGAAACTAGATATAGTGATAAGTATAGGCATTTTAGCAAAGATCCAGTCGAAAATCGGGTTATGGGGAACAATCACGAGATGAATATTGACAGGGATAATGGGGTTGGAGTTAAGCATGAAAGTAGGGAATCTGAACACCAAATTGGGTATAGGAGATCAAAGCAAGTTCTTGATTATGGGTCAAATGAAAGAGATCAAATGACAGCTAATAGGAGAACTACAAGAGCTGTAGTTGATAATGTGAGTTTCCCTGGTTCGTCTTATCCTAATTATCAACAACCAGGTTCTTGTTATGGCAATGGAGGTATGATGAATAATCATAACAACCTAAGTGGGTCTGATAGAGTGGAACTACTTGAGGAAGATCGTGCCGAGCTTCTTAGGAAGCTAGAAGAGATTACACAACAATTAACTAGATCTTGTAGTGTATCAAAGAGAGCAAAAGAAACAGTTCCTTTGGCTACTTATGTTGGTGAAAGTAATTGGGTTCCAACTAGCTCATCTAGATCAAAGCAAGTTCCTTCGCAACCATTTCCAATGGCTGACCATTTAGGAAATTCACCTTATATCAGCAATGTCCATGGGCCTGTTTCTATGATGCATGGGCCTGAAAGAGATATGCAGGGTTTCTATAACGCTCCCGTTGCAGGCCCAGGACATGGAGATGTGTCTGGACCCAACATGCCTGGTAGAGCTCCATATCCACCGTGGCAGGAATACCCACAACAATCATCTCACGGATACTTTTCTGGTCAAGTCTTGGATGTTAACCGAGAGCAAGTTCCAATGTACCAACATACCAACTCCTTCCACCATCCTGAATGTGCTTGCCCACATTGCTATAACCGACGCTGGCAAGTACCAAGCCAAGATCCACCAATTAACTTCCCCAATAGAAGGTTTCTGGATCCGGCGGCAAATAATCCTGCAACTCACCGTCTCGGGGATGCTAATGCAGTTGACCCATGGGCTTGTAATCCCATACATGCCAAGCCTCCATTAATTTCTCGCGAGAGCCAGGCGCAAACGAGGGCAAATAATGATGATGCTGGTCTTGATAGGGGACGCTTTCAGAGGCTGTCACTAGCTAAGAGAAGCGGACGCCGTTGCCTTCCCATAGCCGGTGGGGCTCCATTTATAGCATGTGATACTTGTTTTGAACTGCTTCCACTGCCGAGGCTCTTGCTGATGGGAAAGAGACAACAGAAACTCCGATGTGGTGGTTGTTCGACTATTAACTCAGTTTCAATTGGGAAGAATAGACTTGTCATATCTGCACCTCCAAAAACTAAAAAAGCTCCTCTGGAAGTCAGCGACGGTTCTCTGGATATGGTAAAAGATGGTATTTTACGTTCTCATGGTTATCCTCACCAAAGTAGAACAAATCATTATTCTAATGACTATGAAAACTCTGACTTTGTTCCTATGGATGAGAGGGTGAGCTCGAGCCAGTCTGAAAAGTCGCAGGATCACATTTCTTCATCTTCTAGCAGTTTCGAGGATGAGGAAAGTCTCGAAAGTGTGATTTCTAGACAAGACATCTCAAGCTCTTATGAGTTCCCAACGAAGGCGAATGTCCTTCCACACGATCCTGGCTCACCCACTCATGAACGTTATGGACTTCCTTCTGACCAAATTGTAAGCAAGTTAGGGAATGGCAACATGAGTAAACGTAGGGATGGAGAGATAATTGCCTTTACTAGCGACACTTCCGGACAGAGTTCTGTGCATAGCGAGACAGTGGTATCTGAGATGGATGTTTCGTTTAAGGAATATCTGAATTCTGATGTACCTCGGGATTCTAAGGTGATTACTGAAGTAGAAAATAAACCAAAAAATGGTAAGACGGGTGATTCCTTCTTTGTAGGGCTAATGAAGAAAAGTTTCAAAGACTTATCTAAGTCTAACCAAACTGAGGATAATGAAGAACCCAATGTTTTTGTTAACGGGCAACCTATACCAGAACGATTGGTTAAGAAGGCGGAAAAACTAGCTGGAGCAATCCAACCTGGAGAGTATTGGTAAGTTCATATTTCTCTTAGGTGTATCATTGTTGTGATGTTACATCTTTAACTAAATTTCTCATGGTTTACTCTTCTGAACAGGTACGATCCTCGAGCTGGGTTTTGGGGAATGATGGGCCAGCCTTGTCTAGGCATAATTCCTGTGAGTCCAGTTCTCTTTTTAAAAGACGTTTCTCTATCCATGGTTTGTTCGACACAAGTTTATGATTTGGAATATATTTTTGAAGTACTTGATACATTTTGCAGCCATTTATTGAAGAATTTAGTTACCCGTTGCCGAAGAATTGTTCTAATGGTGATACTCGAGTATTTGTCAATGGAAGAGAACTTCACGAAAAGGATTTGGATTTACTTGCTAGCAGAGGACTTCCGACTACTAGTGATAAATCTTATATCGTCGAGATATCTGGAAGAATTCTGGATGAGGACTCCGGTGAAGAGCTTGATTGCCTTGGCAAGCTCGCTCCAACGTAAGTTCCAGTCTCTCTCAAAATAAATTCTAGTATAATTTTTCCACAGGCCCGAGTGAAATGAACAATGAAGTGAAGTAGATAAAACAAGTACCAAACTTATTTTGGGAAACACTCATCAACTTTCCTCAATGTTTTGCATCATTGATCAATCAATAATTGATCAATGATGCAATTCTTTTCTCACATTAAGTTTTTTATTCAATTTGTCTGGAAAATTTATCCGATTTCTTACCAAACCATCGTAACGGGTAGCATTTACTATCACAAGTTGCTCAAAATATGGGGTCATCATAAAGACTCTCTAGCGAAAGCAGTTTAGGGTTAATGATGTGACTGCTTTTCACTTCAAAGTTTTTAAGTAGTAATAACCTCGAGAGAATCGTTAACTAACCTCTAGTTGCATGTTTCTACCTTTAAACTGTCCTATATCTTGTGTTCGTTAATCTTTTGTTTTTTACAGTGTTGAGCGGCTAAAGCGTGGATTTGGCATGTGCATACCGGGAGTATCTGCATAAATAATCACGATGTTGGATTTCACCGACCCTCCTGTTGGCATTAACACGAGACCGAAAATGAAGAATTAGTAAATGGTAGAGATGAAAGTGGAGTAGTTAGAGAAGAATCCTGGAAAAACATTCCTACTTAGATTCAATGCTAGTTTAGTAATTAACATCGATTTTTGTTTCTCTGTGATTTACCATGTAACTTTTACAGATGCTGTATTATGTGGTTTATGTATTGGCAGGATAGCATTTGTATGATGAATTTGTTTTGAGTTAGAAGTCTCATCTACTTAATATGGCACCAGAGATATTGGCCTTCTTGTTATTGGGTTTATATATGGTTTATGATCAACTGGTCTTGAGTCAAAAGACTAGAAGAGGAGGATGTTTTTTTTAGAAAATATAACCTTCTCTTCCACAGTTAGGATCATACTTCTCAAACTTATCTTTAAGGATTGAGATTACACGTTTCAAATTTATTTAAAAGAGTTAAAATTATATTTTCCAAACTTATCTTCACTAGTTAAGATTACGCCTTCCAAACTTTTTTATAACTGTAAAAGTTACTGACTTGTGTGTGTTCAGCGAACACAAATTATACCTTGTCAATTAACATGGTACGGAGAATTGGAGACCTTATATTATAGTAATCTTGTGCTTTTCCTAATAAAAACTATAGTAAAGTGGCACTTAAACATTTTGTACTGTGTAAAAACTAATTTTAGTGAATGTGGGACTATCTTTTATCAATGTAATGTTGAAACATTAGTATTCTTTGTTTGATGAAATTTATATCCATTAAATTTATACCTCACTTAACTTTAATAATGAAAAGCTCTGCCTTACCGAATTATTATATTTTATAGGATAAAGTTTTTCGGAATTTGATCAGTAACCATTAAAAATACTTACAGCACTGTGCATTCTCTCGTTTAGATATATATATAACAGAAAAACCAAAACATTTTAGTTGGTCCCCAAAATATTCAATATTTATTGTGTTTAAATATTACTATGTCAACAACTCAGTGGAGGATTTATTACTCAACCATCCCACCCACCTTCCTAGATCCGACTTTGTTCTCTTGGAAAATAATTATTTATGCTGCCACAAAATCTACACTTGGAACACTATTTACTTAATTTTTTAAGGGTACTTATTCAATTTCAGATAAATACAGAAACACACATAATATATTACTAATAAAATGGTGTTTCTTTTTTTATTTTGAACAGTAAAATGGTGTCTTGTAACACTGAACTTGTAAAACTCGAACTCATATATTTTTTTTGCTCCAATGTTTCCAAATTTTTCAATACTTTATTTTCATATTTTCTAGTGTTTTTTCTTTGATTTTGTTAGGGGTAATCGTCTTTGGACATTTCCCTTGAGTCTGAAAGATCAATCAAAAGACATGATTTTCTTTTATAAATATCAATCTCTCAAAATGTTAAGGACAAAGCTTTTGATGAAATAAGGGTATGTGTATTATGTATTTTCAAATACATATGAACTTTTGTAGAATTTTACACAATATTTGTTAGTTCAACCCTTTTGTTTGATACACTTAGCATAAATGACTCTAGACAATTTCCATGTTTCTTTTTACATATAATTTCAAAACAAAGCAAAAATGTACGAGAAACTTTAGATTGATCAATATTTTTTGATAATCTTCGATCCAATAACATTGGAAAAAATCTATAGTTTAAATTTGTACTGGTTTAGTAATGAAAATATAAATTAGTTTTAAATACTGTTGTACAAAATTTCAGTTCATACGTGAGTATATAACCTTCGATCTTTGTTTTGTTGAAATATAACTGTCCATCTTGATATACTAGACATTTAACGTGCTAAATGATTTTGCCCACGATTTTTTTTTTTTTTGAATATTATGTTGTAAAATTAAGGTGCAATATTCCTTGTTAGGAAGTTTACAACACACCATAACCATGAAAAAGAAAAAAGAAAGAATTTTCACCACAAGGCATGAAAGAAAGCAGAAGGTCCAAAACCAATGTCGGTTGGGAAAAAAAATTAGTTCATTTCTTGGTAAGGCAAGCCAAAAGCCAAGGCAGTTGGTTTGATGCTTGTTAAAGCAAGAGAGGTTTAGGCAGAGTAAAGTTCTACTGTTACTATTTTCTTTCCAAACCCCTTTCAACTTCTCTACATCTTCTTCAACATCATTTCTGATTTTCTTAGAGAGAGAGAGAGAGAGAGAGAAAATGGTGAAAGAAAGAAGTTTAGATTTGAACCCATGTTCTATTTTCAAGCAAAACCATTTATTTCTTAAATTCTCTGTTTTATTTCTTCTAATGTGTCTTGCTTTCTATTTTTTATTTTCTAATAGTCCAAATGAAGTTTCTTCTGTTGCTATTGAAGCACCTTTTTCAGGAACATCAACACTAATTTCTGCAGATTCACCTTCTCCTGCAAGTAATTTTGATGATCTTCAGAAAAACCCAGATCAGATTTCTCCTGAAAAAGGTTTCTGATTCTTATAAAGTGTTTAATTTTGAGTTTGGGTTTTGTTTTTTTTCTAGGTAATTGCATGAAAAGAGCAAGATCAAAATTTACACCCAAAAATTAATTAATTTTTTTTTTTTGGAGTTTGACTTGTTATTGAATTACATTTTGCAGAGAAAAGAGTTGATGAGATTTCACCTTCTCCTTCAACTTCAAGTACTCCAATTGAAGCTCAAGAAATTTCTAATCAGATTTCTCAAAAAGGTTTGTGATTCTAATTTTGATTTTGTGGTTTGGTTCTAAATGCAGGAAGCACTGATTTGGCAAGTACTCTGATTCTTATCTTCCATGATCCATAGTTGTCTATTTTCCAATATTTAAAAATTTCTCTTATGAGAAGTACTAGGTTATATATTATATGATCTCTCAAGACTCTATATGTGACAATTGACATTGGCACATGTATCATCATTGGTGTCTGTCACTGATAGCGGTGACAGATACAATAGCACGAGGATAGGGGTAAAACGTTGTTACGTCCGTATACGTAAAAGACATTGACCTAGAGTGGAATGTTATGGTCCGATCAGAACGTAATTGAGAGAGTCCACACAAGATTTACATACAAATCTCACATTATACCTCTAGCTAGTGTATCCACATAGGGTATCTGACCGCTTGACACGGGTATCTGAACTGAGAAGAAAAATTATAAGAGAGTACGCATATTACGTAGGCATAGGCTAAATAGCCATACCTTGAACTTGATCATTAGTTCATTCATTAGATAAGTTTTAATGCTAGCAACTGCGATTGATTTTAATGCAGGAAAATGTGACCTTTTTAGCGGAAATTGGATTCCTGATCCATTGGGCCCAATTTACACTAACGAGAGTTGTTATGACATTGAGGGTCATCAAAACTGTATGAAGAACGGCCGACCCGATTCAGCCTACCTTCATTGGAGGTGGAATCCGCAAAATTGTGAGTTACCACGGTTTAATGGAGAGAGATTTCTTGAACTAATGCGGCATAAATCATGGGGATTCATTGGTGACTCGATTTCTCGCAACCATGTTCAATCATTACTCTGCATTCTTTCGAGGGTAAATTTTGAGTACTTAATCGGATCAGATTATATCGGTTAGATTAAGACCTTAAACTTAATTTATAATTCATCTCAGGTTGAACGAGGGATCGAAGTCTACCACGACGAGGAGTATAGATCGAAAAGATGGCACTTCCCCACTTATAATTTTACCCTCTCGGTGATCTGGTCTCCCTTTCTAGTTAAAGCTGCCATTTTCGAAGATATAAATGGTGTCTCATCGTCCGAAATTCAGTTACATCTCGATGAGCTTGACAAGACATGGACAGATCAATATCAGAACTTCGATTATGTCGTTATTTCAGGTGGAAAATGGTTTCTCAAGACAGCAATCTACCACGAAAACGAGACAATTCTTGGCTGCCACTACTGTCAAGGGAAGAACTTGACTGAATTTGGGTTCGATACTGCTTTCCGTAAAGCTCTCAAGTTAGTATATGACTTCGTCATAAGTTCTAATCACAGTGCTGTAGTTTTATACAGAACTGCCACACCCGATCATTTTGAGAATGGAGAATGGTTCAGTGGAGGAACTTGTGACCGAACTTCACCATTTAAGGAAGGCGACATTAGCTTAAAATATGTCGATAATGTTATGAGGAATATCGAGTTGGAAGAATTTAAGAACGCAGTAAGCTTACGGGCCGAAAAAAGGGTAGATCTGAAACTGTTGGACACTACCCGTCTTTCATTACTTAGGGCTGACGGGCATCCAGGTGCATACAGACAGTTCCATCCATTCTTGAAGGATGAAAAGGCCAAAGTTCAGTATGATTGTCTCCATTGGTGCTTGCCTGGACCTATTGATTCTTGGAGTGATTTGGTTATGGAAATGGTAGTGAATAATTGAGATTTTCGGCTAGAGATTGAAACTAGATAATCGATTCTTATTAGGTTAACCTGTTTCATCACGCGACGTCAGAGTGGTGCGTCAATTCATGAACAGAGATAATAGTTGCAGATACTTTCGGTTTGCTTCTTCCACGAGTGTCAACGTTTACCTCATTCAGAATTGTAAGCTTGCAATTTGGAAGAGTTCTAAGTAAGTTTTTGTGTTTCTTTTGCCGAGGAACTTCAATCACAAAATGCAAGATGTGATTTATTTTGTTCATTGTACATGATGTTTAATACTAAAGCTTACTAGTTTATATATGAATTTTGTTGCTTATCAAGTGCATTTTTGTACTATCTTTTTTTCGAAATTTTGAGTTCATTCAGTACCTGAGCAATTTTTATCATAAGTAACCTTACGACTAGTGTGTCTATTTCACCAAGTCGACCTAGACCAGTTTTGATATCCCAATGAAGATCCAACATTGCCTTTGTAGACTATCAAGACATAATACTTATTTATTGTATGTTTTTTTTTTTTTTGAATTGGTAAGCGTGTGCCTCGAACTCTATTTATTGTATGTTCTTTTATTTGTCTAGTCAGTAAACTAAGGCACATTAAAATATGACCTATATTGGGAATATTAGGGCAACAGCTAACAGGAAAAGGATGTCGTATGGAAATTCTCATCTCCCAGACCTTTGTTGTCTTTTTTTTTTTCGTTGAAATCCCAGACCTTTGTTGTCGGTGCTGAAAAAAATAAAAAAATAGTACTGCAAATTGGATATTATTAGTTTTTGATGAAAGGACACTTTATTTATAAAACAAAGACATGTATATAGAGTAATATTTAATTAAAAAAAAAAGGAGGAATCCTATCTCAACTTAGTTTTTTTTTTTTTTTGTTAAACTCTATCTCAACTTAGTTACTTACAATTTTTTATTATCAAATTATCACATCTCACTCCAGAATCCATTAGGGGAGCCGTTTTATATTAATAAATATATCACCTGAGAGTATTTGCTTTTTAGTATGTCATAGTCTTGATACTCTGAAGTAACAATCTCCGTCAAACGCACAGAAAAGATATCAGTATCCTAACCAAGATGATCTTCTCGACTAAGTCAGATGTAATTTGGGGTCAATATAATTGTTAAAAGTTTCTTACGGGGATATTAGTAAGGGGGTAACTAATGTGTAAGAATAAGAGGAAGCAGAAAAACTGAATACCGTAACTTTTTTTTCTCACTAATATTAAGGTTAACTTCTCCTTTTTTTACAATTTTAACGAGTAAATATTCAGCTGTGAAGCTTACATTTGTTGGATGGTAACCTCTACTTTTCCCGATTAGGACAGTTTTAAATATAAACAAATTTCAACTCATCTTACTCTTGTGTATATTCTGGAAAATTATATCTTAAAATATGTGTTAGATTGCAATTATTAATAAATCTGGGGCAGTCTTAAAGTTCCAACAAATAAATAAGATTAACACTAGTAATTCTTATGACTTTCCTCCTAATCTCTCTTTGTTTAGCCATGGAAACAAAACTCTAATAGAGAAGGTAACACTCTTTTAATTCTTGCGACTTACTTCCTAATCTACTGTCACTAGAGGACTTACTACCAAAACCTTACCTAGAAGAAAAATACAAAATTGGTTGAAAGGAAGTGTGGCCTCTTTTTATTCTTCTTTTTCTTCACTATTTGTGACAAATTATTGGGTTAGTGAGAGAAAAATGGTGAAAGAAAGAAGATTCAATTGGAACCCATGTTTTGATTTCAACCAAAACCATATATTTTTGAAGTTTGCTGTGTCATTTCTTCTAGTTAGTCTTGCTTTTCGTCTCTTTTACTCTCATAGTTCAAGTGGTGTTCATTCTGTCACTGAAATTGAACCTCCTTTTCTGGAGAAAACAGTGAAAGAGAAAGATTTACTAAATCCTGCACCTGAATCTGTTGAAGTTGACAAGAACCCAGATCAGATTTCTCACATAGGTTAGTAGAGTAGTAGTTTTGGAGTTTGGGTTTTTAACAAACCCAAGAAAGAACAAGAATTAAACCTCAAGTAATTACAGATTCACTTTGAACTTTAAAGTTTTGCTTGTTACTGATTCACCCTTTTTGGGCTTTTCAGGAAAACCATTGGATGAGGAATCAGAAATTCCTTCAATTAATGGTCTTGAGACTCAAGAGGATTCAGATCAGATTCCTCTTAAACCAGGTTTGAAATGGTTTCATTTTGAAATTTGGGTTTTAAATTCATGAAAGAACAAAAGTAAAATCCAAAAGTTTTTTGGGTTCAAATTATTTTATCTGTTGCCTTTATGGGTATCTGATTTTATCTTATGAGAAGTAAAAGTTAGGTATGATCCTTGCTACTAACAATTTCAGTCATGAATGTTTTTATGTACTGATATAAGTTTTAACTGAGCAATTTGATTGTTTGAAATGCAGAAAAATGTGATATTTTTGTTGGGGATTGGATCTCAGATCCATCAGGTCCAATATATACTAATGAGAGTTGCAATGTCATTACTGATCATCAAAATTGTATGAAAAACGGGCGGCCTGATTCAGAGTATCTATATTGGAGGTGGAAACCGCGAGATTGTGAATTGCCACGGTTTAATCCAGAGAGGTTTCTCGAAACAATGAGGAACAAATCATGGGCATTTGTAGGTGATTCGATTTGTCGGAACCATGCTCAGTCTTTGCTTTGCATTCTCTCGAAGGTATGTTCAGCGGTACATTTTGAGTTTTGCTGTGCGGTTTGATCTTATATATATTTTGATTTAAGCTCCTTTCTACTATTCTTTGCCTGTCCATAATTAGTGAATTGCCTTCTTTATGTGATAGTTGAGTCAAAAGTTTATGTACTAGATCTTCCTTTGCTTTAATATGCTAGTTAATGTCAAAACCAAAACTAAGTGAAAGCCGAGAAGAAACAAGAAAAGATGACAGTGGTTCTCAGTCTAGTACCCATTACCTTCTTATACTTAGGAGCCTAAACAAAAGTAAATGGAAACTGATCTGAGTGTTTATAATCTGTTTCGACTTTCAACGCACTTTATACCAATGATATTGTTTTGGTTTTTGTGGGTTTTTAGAAATCTTCATTAACCCTTTTGAAGATTATTACATATCCTGTAATGCCTCAAGGTCTTGATTTCTGGAATTAGCGTTAAGTTGGTATACCTTTGTCCTCTTTTTATACTACCACTCGAATAGTACGTGAATTGGCTACACCCCAGTAATCCTTCAGTGGATATTAAGTTCATGAAGAAGCCATTAGGAACTCAGTCCTCGTGATGGAGTCGATGTAGTTTAATTGTAAATACCTCCATCAGAAGGAACTCCTATATTTGAGGCTTGCTAGTTGATGTGTCTTGTTTTCATTCTCCACATCAGCATTTCCCGCAACATTATCTGTAATACCTTTTCCTTTTTTTACTCCAAAATTTTCATGTCTCCTTCGCTACTTTTAGAGCATGAACATCGTCAAAGTGAAGAAAGCTTTGAATTTCGGTTTCTCATATTGGTGACCCGTGAAATCTGGATTCTTTAAAGTAGTATCTATGTCTATCTTGCATAGGCTTCTTCTTTCAATATTCACCAATTATGCAACGACAAACCGGCACCAAGACAATGGAGTTGTAGTCCTATTATAGCAATGTCTGTTCTTTGTTGTTCTTCAATAGTATATTCTTACTTGGTTCTGTAGATCAAATTTCTCAATCTAATGGTATATTCTTACCATAAAAGTCGATATCTTGCTTTTTTATCGCCAAAACAAGTTCATAAATTCAACTTATCGTCCATTTCAGGTGGAAACAGCAAATGATGTGTACCATGATGCAGCATATGCATCAATAAAGTGGCATTTCCCCTCCTATAACTTCACACTCTCAGTGATCTGGTCACCGTTCCTTCTCAAATCCGTCACTTTTGACGATACCAACGGTGCCTCAACCGGTGATGTTCAATTACATCTGGATCAACTCGACAAGAAATGGACCAATCAATATCAGAGCTTCGATTATATGGTAATTTCTGCAGGAAAATGGTTTTTCAAGCCATCCATTTATTTCAAGAACAACACAATCATAGGTTGCAATTACTGTCAAGGGAAGAACTTGACAGAATTCGGAGCTGAATATGCTTACCGTATAGGGCTTAAGTCGGTGCTCAAATTCATCACTGACTCCAACCATAGCGGCACAGTTCTTTACAGAACTACCACACCGGATCATTTCGAAAACGGCACATGGGACAATGGAGGAACTTGCAAACGGACGGTACCATTTAAAGAAGAAGAGGTTAGTCTAAAAGATTATGATTCTTCATTCCGAAATATAGAATTGGAAGAATTTGAAAAGTTTGTGAATGAAGGTACCGGAAAACGGGTAAATTTAAAACTTCTAGACACAACCCATCTTTCGTTACTCAGACCTGATGGCCATCCGGGTCCTTTTAGGCAGTTTCAGCCATTTTTAAAGGACAAAAATGCTAAAGTTCAGTATGACTGTCTTCATTGGTGTTTGCCTGGACCTATTGATTCTTGGAATGATTTGATCATGGAGATGTTGATGAATAGTTAAGATTTAGAGATTCGGGTTCTAATCGATATCGGTTCAAAGCTCCTGCTTTTTTAGGTGCATCCTATTACCTCAATTGTTAATGGGTTCTTCAGATTTTGGTTGTTTTCTGAAAGCTTGGGTGAAAATTTGTTTTTCCATGAGTTGTGGTGTGGGGTTTGAAGTGCAAGAAGGTGAACTTATCTGCATTTCTTTCACTACATGTTGTATTTTTATGATGTATTAAAGCAATGTAATGATCACGGGGTCTGTCAAGAAAAGAGAAAAAGTTATTTGTGATTTTTTTCGGATATGATCTCCCCTGTTTCTCAATAGATGGGCTGAAGAAAAAGCACAAGCTGGTCCATGTCAAAGTGAAGATACATGGGCCTGGTAAGAGCAAAAGGGAGTGCCTTAAAAATTTCTTAATAAGAGTTATTTTCTTCTAGGTCCTTAAATTAATAGGAAATTATGAAAAGGGGCTTTCTTGTGTGACCTAAGATGACTAGCTTCCAAAGTGATTCATTTTTGCAATTCTCCTTTGCCTTCTCCTTCCCCTTCTTCTTATTCTTATACATTGTGTAGATAGGTATTATCGGGTAAATGGAGGGGCATTATTTAGTGGGTTATGTCGGAAAAATACTAATGAGTTAGGTTCAGACAGAATGTCTGTTGAAATCGGATCCAATTTGAATTGGTTTGAATCGTCAAGCTTAGAAAAGGAGCACACTATTGCGTTCGCCTCGTCGAGCTCTTAAGTTTAGAGTCAAGAATCACTCGAATTCGATTTTGGATGAATGTGATATTCAAATCTGAAGTTTGGACGAAAAATGGTTAAGTTGGGGGGACTAAACAGCAATAAGGAACATCAATTTGGGTCGTTTGGGCAAAACGTTCACGTCTAGATTGAACGACTCGCGTTCCAGCCACACCAAATGGCTGGATCTAATGGTTAGGAGATAGAGCCTTTGGGATCTCGGTGGGATGCTACATGGATAGTTGGATCTTTGCGTTCCACCGGCTTCGAGCAAAGAGTAGGGTAACCTAACTCTCCATCCAATGTGGTGCAGGACTATTCCAACTACTTTATTTTTTTTTCTAACTGACTGTTTACTGTTGATATTTTACCACAAGAGATTCATTTTACTTGGTACTTGAAACAAACAAGTAGTTAGGAACCTAGAAATTGAGTTAGATGATGAGGAGTAAAAGAAAGAGGTCAGAAGTTCTGTAATGTCGTCTCTACCAGGGCAGCTCAGTGAGAGAGAGGAGGCAGAGGGTTGGTTGGATGGGACGTGAGTGAGAAATTCTGACTCTCTCTCGCTCTCTCTAGATTTCATAAATCTCCTGTATCCCTCCCTCCCTCCCTGAATAGGTAAAGTCTCTTGGACCCATTCTTACAACCGGCCACTTCTGCTCTCTGCTTCTTCACAAAATGTCACCCCAATCAAACCCCCACTAATTTCACAATGCCAGAGGATATTCAAATCAAATTTTGATCTACCATATGAACTCTTGAGTATGGATTTTAAAGGTTTTCTTTTGTTGAATTACTACATTTTAAAAGAATGCATAAAAAATGTACAAAGTGATTATAACCAAGTACTTCGGCGATATAGAACACTGGTATGTCTGGATTGTCCATTGAAAATTAAGATTTTAACTTCTATTACTTTCTTATTCACCATCCAGTTGACCTTTCTCCACAAAAAAAATAGAAAAAAAACTTACAAAGACGAGGAATTGTGAGGAACATTTGTATATGTTTATGGTACAAATAGATCATTATAGACGTTGAAGGTTTTGTTACAACTTTTAAAATGTTGTTATTGTTGTAAAGCAATTCCACATCGGTGGTGAAACGAAATGTGATGCTCTTCTTAAGAAATTAAACTTTGATGTTGTTATGCCTTTAAGAGGTCCATGTATCAATGTAGTGAAGGAATATGCGCAACCTTAATCATCATATTTTACTATTTCTGTAATGGCATGACGTAATGTCTAATTAAGTTATCATGTATAACAAAATGAATGTATTTTGAAAAAAAAAAACATAAATGTATTAATGACAAGAGAAGGGTTCTTTATAACAAAGAAAAAAAAAACACTTGATTGAGTCATGCCAAATCCGTGGTAAACAATAAACACAAAGGGGCCCTCACATTTAAAATTGCATGAAATTAGGTATAAGATAGTGATAGGAGTGAAAAGAATAGGGTCCATTACTAGTTAAAGCACTTTAACGGCCATCTGTGTTTTCATATCTTGTCCCACATTTGAAGACCTTATTATTATGTCCCTAGCAACCTCTCTGTGATTCTCATTTAAGTTAGGTTCTTACTATCCATGCTAGCTAGCCCACACAAAGGCCTTGGGGGAAATTTGTACGCATTAATGTTGTACTGCAGGACAAGTAGCATCTATTTATGATAGTTTTGTTTTGGGTTATTTTCCTAATTGCCCCCAATTTTGTGACCAGCTTCCCGCCTGGCCCCTTACTTTACGAGAAATACCCATATGGCCCCCTTCCGTTATAACACCGTCTCTCTACTCCATTATGTTTTCTCTCTCTGCCAACTCACGCCACATCATCTGTTACGCCACCTCATCACCTTCTCCGGCAGAGGTCGCCGGCCGGCTAAATTTCCGGCCAGCGACCTTCAAACTAAAAAAAAAAAAAAAAAATTCTCTCTCTCTCTCTCTAAAATTACTCCGGTGAAGGGAGACCTTCGCCGGAGTGATCTGTTCTTGAAGAACAGACCGAGATTTGTTCTTGAAGAACAGACCGAGATCTGTTCGTGAAGAACAGATCTCGGTCTGTTCTTCACGTAATGGCGATGGATAATATGAACAATGAAAAAGAAGCCTAAGTGGTTGAGTATTAACCAAACTACCTTTACCACCACCAAAATAACCCATCCACTTCCCACTATTATCTTTCATAAATTTCTCTAACAACTAGGTTTAGGGTTTCCTTCTCAAAGATCTTAGCATTTACTTTCTCCTCTATTTTATTTTTCTAGTTTAATCTCTTGGGTGTTTTTCTATATTGAGAAATGGCTGTTGCTATTGCTGCTGGAACTGTTAGGATTTACTCTGGATTGAAAAATGTTGAAAATGGTTTATCAGGAAAGGGTTTTGATTTGAAGAGGTTTTTGGGTTCTAATGTTCAACAAATTAGACTTAAATAATGCTAATTTGAAGAACAGACCGAGATCTGTTCTTCAAGGAACATACCAGGTCTGTTCAGTGATGAACAGACTCGATCTGTTCTTCACGAACAGATCTCGGTCTGTTCTTCACGAACAGATCTCGGTCTGTTCTTCACGAACAGACCACTCCGGCGAAGGTCTCCCTTCGCCGGAGTAATTTTAGAGAGAGAGAGGAAGAGAGAAATTTTTTTTTTTAGTTTGAAGGTCACCCGGCCGGAAATTTGGCCGGCCTGCGGCCTCTGTCAGAGAAGGTGATGAGGTGGCGTAACAGATGATGTGGCGTGAGTTGGCAGAGGGAGAAAACATGATGGAGGAGAGAGTGACGGTGTTATAACGAAAGGGGGTCATATGAGTATTTCTCGTAAAGTAGGGGGCCAGGCGGGAAGCTGGTCACAAAGTTGGGGGCCATTAGGGAAATAACCCTTTTGTTTTTCCAAGTTATAAGATCAAGGTCCCTAGCATTTGTATTAGAGCTAATTGGTTACATATTTTGGGACTAATCTTGGTTTAAGACCAATCATCCTTTAAGCAATGTGTTGTAGAAGTAGTTTGAGAATCTAGAGACTAAATACTACGACTTAAGTATCAACGATTTGTGTCAAGTAGTTTTGTAGTTTTTAACAACTTGACCGAGACAATTACACTGTTTCATCTAATTGATCACAAGGAAAACTAGTGCTTCATAGTATCACTCTTTTATTGCCATAATGATGCATGGTTGGGATGTTTTATCCGCAGTTACAAAGTTCTTCTGTTCCATTGTAATTTATAGTAAAACCCGAATACACACAAAATTACTTCTTAACTCTTGCTAAAGAAGTTAATATACGTAATTGGTTAGATATTGTTGAAGAAAAGGAGGCAGTGGTATGTTTGAATTAGAAAGTGATACTAATATAAAAAGGTAGATTTTGTGGGACAAAAAGGGACCATTTGTATGTTTGGGTTATTAGAGATGGATAGGGAGAGAAAATACAAAATATATATTGTGGGACACAATGGGGGTTGGCCAAAATTGAATGCGAACGAGATGGCCAAAAGTGAATTAGGAGAAACATTTGGGGAACATCAACACTCAAGAAGATATTTCATCAAAAAAAAAAACACTCAAGAAGATGGAAGAGGCGAGTAAAGAGGATTTTTTTTTTAACTTTTTCGAAAATAGAGTTTCGTAAACTTTTAATTCTTTTGAAAATTTAAATTTGGTAAAGTGTTTCCATGGTTTGCTTATTTTCGGCCCTACATTATGTAAGAAAAACCCAAAATTTGGGCCCAAATACGAAAAAAACCCACTCGAGAATAATAATGTAAAAAAAACACAATTTTTAAATTGTTGGCAACACTTTTGAAACTGTGACAACATATATAATTATGTTCTTAATTATGTGTGAACAAAAACAAATTTGTTCATACATTTACAAAATTGTCGATAGAAAATACAAAATTGTTGAGAGCAAACTGTGATTTGTTCAGAAATTTTCAAAAATATTTTGTAATTTTAACTTTTGGATTTCTTTTTTGCATTATCATTCCGGGTTGGGCTTCACTTGATATTTTGACCCGAATTTTGGGCTTTATAATTTTCCTCTCTTGTCCAATACTACCTTTGGGTTTACAATTGAAATAAAAAAAATCGGTAAACCAAAAGATAGTACAGGACAATGTAGGGCCAAAAGTGGGCAAAACATGAAAACACTTCTTTCTATAATTTATAACAACCAAATGGCAACTATTATGTTGTTTTTATTGAAATAAAACATTCTTGAGAATTAATAGTTTAAAACTACTAGAATGATGAGAATTTTATGAGTATATATATTCTTTCAAAACTCTAGTTGAGTTTTTCTTCTTCCAAAGTTGATATCGTCTAATCTTAGCAACTCAAAACCACCAAAGGGACCATTACAATTCTCTAGGAATAAAGAGAAAGGGAAATGATAGAGTGACTTAGAAATTGGTAGTTAGAGGGTGACATATTTCCTCATTTAGAAATAAAAGCGGTCCCCACCGTAGTCAAACTTTGAAAAAACCTTGTCTTTTAGTGATTCCACGTCAGCTGGGCATCAAAATGCCCAAAAAATTTGGGCTCTCTAGCATCTCCCAGAAAGGGAAAAAAGGTTACGGTTTAATCTCAACAACACAGAACGAGGACAAAACTGTTCGTTTCATAGGCACATGTTATATCTAATAAAAGTAAAGAAAGGTACAAATCCGCAAACACTTCTCTTACTACCGTCTAAGTATTCCGGTCAGGATTTTTGCCGAACATACTATCACCGCCAAATATTTCAGCTGAATCCCTGCTAAGGGCGAGGTCCTATTTAACCGGGAAGTTACCCGGATATGGTATCCCGATTGTTCATTTACTACCAAGTAGTCAATACAAGTATACAACCCCCTCTCTTTCACACATGCCCTTTTCTCTTTTTAGGTTTTTAATTGTGTCTCTAGGTTTACATTGTTTGTCCAATTATGTTTGATCAAGTGGACACGGAGATGGCGTGTCCTAACATTGATGAAGGCTAGCTTAATTGGTGATCAATCCATTTGGATACTAGGCGATTCATTCTTGCAGGAGTTACTATCTAATGAGTTATGAGTACTCTCTCTCATCACCTTTCTCTATGCATGTTCACCATTACACCTCTTCTCTCTCATTTATTTCTTTCCCTCACTTCTTTCTTATTCTAGCTACAATTTCTCATCTCTGTGACTTCTTTCTCTCCCTAGATTCTCCCCATACGACAGATAAAGAGTACAAATATTATTGAAGCTAGCAAGCACAGACACCCATGCACCAAGGTACTATACTAAAGCCAAAATAGATGATCCATAAATGAACAAAATAGCAATTATATACGTACTCATGCCCATTTACACATATATGACCTATTTTACTTCTTCTTTTTTGTTGAAAGCTACCTATTTTTAATTGACATTCATAATTGGTTCTTTAAGTTATAAATATTTTTCGTATTAAATAAGTTAAGGCTTAACAAGCGTTCACTAGTGGTGTGCACGTTAAAGAGATTACTTATTTGCCAAAGAAGTTTTTGTTTGGTTACCAAAACGAGACTGAATGTTAATATCTACTCAACTTATATATGACACATTTTCTCATAAAAAAAAAACTTATATATGGCACATTCTCATGTTACGTCACATATTTCGAACATTAACATGATCTAGTTCAATAAATGATTGAACTTGATAAAAAAATTACCTCTGAACTCAAGAAACCGAAGTGAAAACACAAGCGCGCACACACACCCAAACATCTATATACATGCCATTGAATAAGGATAAGACTAATACAAAACTTCAAAAGATATTGTGAACTAATATCTAAATTTAACACTAATTGTACAAACTAATTGAGGGGCCTGGTGACAGAAGGCCTTCTGCGTGGCCGCACAACCAACCACACGCTATTAGGTGAACATTTGATACATGTATTTTACCCAAAGAAGAATGCATGATGGCTACATGGCCCTAACAGGCTAACACTTATGTGGGTGCTTGCTACTTTTTCTCGGGGCACCTCTATAAAAAAAAAAAGTTATACTCCGTATCTATGTAAACAAAAGACGTATGGATCCACCACCGCTTACTATGGTGGTTGGACACCCACTCAACATTCCAGAGATCTCAAATTTGATTCTCATGAAAGCAGAAATCAATAATTTATTGAAATTGAGTATAAAAAATGGGCTATCACGATTATAAAATGACATTACGAGTCTTTATGACCCTTCATCCCCGAGATGTCATCGTGATGGTAATTATTCATTTAATTGATTACGATTAAAGACATCTTGACTCTTGAGTCTATATATAAAAAAAAAAATGGTGACATGGTCCACATGTCAACTCACTATATTGGTACATCAAAAATTGCTACTTCACATGGATGGCAAATCCCTTTTAGCTTTACATAGTTCCTAGTTTTATATAAAGATAGATCTCTTCACTTTATTAGTTTATTGTAGAATGTTTTTGATGTATTAAAAATCCAAGAACATTCAACTTCATTCTCTCTCTCTCTCTCTCTCTCTCTCTCTCTCTCTCTCTCTCTCTTTCCTTTAGGGTTTCCTCGCAGTTGAATTCCTTGTCTCATGATAATCTGTGCAAGATTCTTCACATGATGATTAACTGTATAAACTGATTCTAATGACAGCCCACACAAAAAAGATGATTGGTTAGTCTGGACTTTGATAGTTGAGTCATTTTCATATCTCAAAAAGTGGTTTTCAGGTAGGTTTAATCCAACCTTAACTAGTTTGTTTGTTCTTTAAGGCTGTTTTCCGAGAATGGGTGATGATTGTTTCCCAGAGTTTCTTCATGAAAGTGAGTTTGATGACCTGTTTAGCATCTTGGAAACCCTAGACACTACTCCAGTAGAGAATAATAATGTTCCCCCACTAACAGTAGCTCCATTAGAAGATCAAACTATTCCAAACTCAAAAAAAAGACTGGTCTCTCAAAAATCTGTCACCTCTAGTTTAGAAAGACAGGAATCTAATGAGATTGAATTCGAATCTTCTCCAACGACTTCGAAGAAACGAAAAATCTCCGCAAAAAATGCTTCAAGCACTGAGGAGGAAGTACTTGCAGATGGACAAGAAAAGGTATCTCACATTAAGGTGGAGAGGAATAGAAGAAAGCAAATGAATGAGCATCTGTCGGTTTTACGGTCGTTGATGCCATGTTTTTATGTCAAAAGAGTAAGAAATCTAAACTCGATCGTTTTTAATTTTAACATGGTATCAGGACACTGATCTATAACAAGAACTCATATGTATGTCTAAGAATTTTGATGTTGGTGAATATTAATTCACTCCTTTGTGAATACATAATTGTTTTTGCTCCATCTAAATCCAAAAAGAGTTGATCTTATCTAATGTAACATTCTTTCTTTTGAATATGAAAGTGAGGAGAACTAAACTCTTCTTGTTAACAAATAGATTTTGAAGTTTTCTTATGACATTTTGTTGGAATGTAGGGAGATCAAGCGTCGATAATAGGAGGAGTAGTGGATTATATCAAAGAGATGCAACAAGTTTTACAATCACTCGAGGCGAAAAAACAAAGAAAAGTGTATAGTGAAGTTTTAAGTCCAAGGCTTGTTTCAAGTCCTAAACACTTACCGTTAAGCCCAAGAAAACCACCTTTAAGCCCTAGATTGAGCTTACCCATTAGTCCAAGGACTCCAAACCCTAGATTAAGCTTACCCATAAGCCCAAGAACCCCTAACCAAACTAGTCCTTACAAGCCAAGGATGCAACCACTACAACAACAATGTTATCTTTCTCCTTCAAAATCTAGTACTACTATTAACTCTCATGATCAACCATGTTCATCTTCTTCCTTGGATAATTTTAATGTCAAAGAACTTGTGACAAATTCTAAATCTTTAGTTGCTGAAGTAGAGGTGAAGTTTTCAGGCCCAAATCTTCTCTTGAAAACGTTATCGGCCCGAATTCCGGGTCAACCTACAAAAATTATTGCTGCCCTTGAAGGTCTTTCACTTGAAATTCTTCATGTTAGTATCAATACTGTTGATCCTACAACAATGCTTAATTCATTCACCATTAAGGTAATTAATATTCTACCAATTCTTTTCCACCTTAATTTTGTACTTAATATACTTGTTCTTGTTTAGCAGAAATGATAGAGAACAAGAAAATCCAGGCGTACATCCTATGTGGCTTGTTGTGATTCGTGTTTTTGGTGATTCTAATTCACTAGACAACGAATCACGACAAGCCAAATAAAATGTATGTCTGGATTTTCTTGTTCTCTATCAATTCTCCTAAATGATCTACATATTAATTCATGAGTTGTACTAGTATTATTATTTCTAGACTTTGATGAATAGCTAGCTAGCCAACAAAGAGGAGTTTGAGAGTTGTAATTTAGCTTGCAAACTCCATAGTAAATGACCTGCATTTGTAGCTGAGACAATATTTTACAATTTTGGCATTTTGTTCATCTTCATTCATATTTGGTTTAATTATAATTGATTAGTACTTGACAAAATGAAGCTTTTATGTGGAGTATTAAAATGGGTATCTTCTTGTGTCTTTTAAATTTTGGACAGATCGGAATTGAATGTGAGCTTAGTGCAGAAGAACTTGCACATAAAATTCAGCAAACATTTTGATAGCTGCAGGGGCTAACTTCTTCTAATTAAGATAGCTAGCTTTCTCTCTCTACATTAAATAAAAGAGAATATTAAGGAGGGAGATATTAACCTTAATTATATCTACTTAATGTAACTAGGTTTTTCATTATAAGCCATGCTTTGACTTAATTTGTACTTGTAGCTCTTGTTGTAAAACTTATTCTCTAGTTAACATTCCTTTTATTTTAGTTGTAATAATTCAAAATGATCCAATTTTTCAATTTCTAGTTATTGAAGAGAGTCTTCCTTCTTTTGCCTTTTTTTTTAATTTGAATTTTAGTTCATAATATTAAATCTATCGTAGTTACTTATCAAACTATATATTATTCAGTATGCCTTTTGTTCATTTTGTTTAATTGTTTTCACGTTCCATTTACATTGCAAATTAGATTTTTATTAGGTTGATCTAAAAATTTATTATTTGTACCATCATAGTTTTACCATGGTAGATCATTCTCCTTAAAGGTAAAAACAAGACCTTCAAATTAGAATGGTCCTAATTAGAAAATTTAAAAGGGACAATCCAAAATTAGTTAATACTAAAATAAAAGTAGGGTAAAGGAGTGAGAGGTGTCCTGGTTGACCTTATCATGAATATGTTTGATTGTTATGCCCACAATTGAAACTACATCATTTATGTGGACCTCAATGCCATAATTTGTAGATTGATAATCACATTGAGGTGTGCATAAAAAGTGATATAGGTACAAGAAAATGTCTCCTTCTAGGTATCTTGCTACCTTTCCAAAGCTATATATCTATATCTATAGTAGTAGTGTCAAAATTCAAATCATTCAAAAGCTCTAGCTTGAGTATTTTTGTGGGGACCTTGTATTGAAAAAATGGAGTTCTCTCATGTATTCACTACATAACTAAGACCTCTTCTAAGACATCAATCAGAAGTTCCTTTCTTTCACTAGACAAGCTTCTATTTTAGTAAAACCAAGATGGCCCCAATGCCAACATCGCATGCTCATTTTCTACTCTGGAATGTCACGTCCGGAAATTAGACCATGTTCGTGATTTTTGGGCCAAATTTATATTCGGGCTTCAAACTCGCAATTTGTTTTTATCCATGGTGACCATTGGTACAGATGAGTAAGGGTCATAATAAGTACCCTACTTTTATTTTCAAATGTTGGGAGATAGCAATTTAGAGATACTTGGTCCCATACCCAAATAGTGGATTAGACAACCCATGATACCTCAAAAACAACTGCTCTACTAAACAACTGTAACGAAGCCTACTTTGGTTGGGTGAAATACAGGTGTAACTTTGGGTAAAAATCAACAAGAAATGATTTTGCGTGGGCAGTTTCAGAAGTGATTCACATTGAGCAAGGCATCCTATAAGAGTATAAGGTAACAACATAAAACCCACATTGGATAGAGAAGTTTTTCAGAAAAGTCTTCCGTCCATATAGCTTCGGCACTAGGACATTCGAATTAGAGATGAGTAATATGCAAGAAGAAGCTACAAGTGAAAGCCTACTCTTGACCTAATAAATCAACGGTCTCTATTTTCAAGCCATCTCTCTCTCTTTGGACTTTTTCACTCCTGATAGAAGATTAATTCTTATTAAGGTATGGGGTAGGTCTACTTTTGTAGCATCTTGCCATCTTCCATCATTTTTCATTAGAGATTAACTAATTTCTACAGGTCCCCTGCCTGTAACCATATGGGAGGTGTCTACAGAATTTCCAGTGGGCATTACTATTTCGAGTCTTGAACACCAACTAGATAGTTTGTTAAGCTCTTCACTTAAAATCACGCCTCTTCTCTAAAGGCGCTCCACAAAATGGGTCTCCCTGACCCTAGTAAACGAGTTTTGATCTCAGATTAGGTTGTTGAGGCGCCTTTAAATTTTTTTCCTCTTCCAATAGTTTAACTTTCTTGTGGGAGAGAGGCTACAATTACATAGAGGATGACATGCTGACTCACTTTCACTAACAGATAAAAAAATTTCAAAATTTAGCTACGATCTGGACCATTCTTTTACCCGGATAAGTCAGCATGTCATCCTCTAAGCAAGGAATTTGAAGTAACTGTAGCATTTCCTTTCTTGCTGCATTTTACACTTTGATGAAAATCATTCATTTAACCACTTCTATTTCATATAGACCTCATCATTTCAACTATTCAAAACTCAAAAAAGGTAGTCTTACCAAAAATCTTAGAACTCAAGAATCTAATAAATTTTTTTTAACTGAAGAATAAGGGAGAATCAACAAGAAAATCGGAATCGAAATTCATTAAGAAATCCAAGTCTGGGTATGGTGATTCCAAGGCTGAAGTTGCAGAAATGATCTCATAAAGATCAGAATCTGAGGTTTGTAATTTCTCACCATCAGTAAACTTATTCATACCACAAGTTGATTCAGAGGTTGTTGGAGTAGATAAAGATGGAGGAGATGGACTGGAAATGGAAATGTTGTTATTAGGTTTCAAGGAAGAAGAAAATGAGATTTGATTTTCATTGAGTGAAGTTGAAGGGAATGAAGAAGAGGAGGAGGAAGAGGAAGAAGTCCAATTGAATTCTTTCTTATCTAAATTATGACCTTGAAAGTTTATAAAAAATTCTTGGGTTTTTCTCTTTTTGTTTACGTGGTCTTGTTTTGTATCTTGTTTGTTTGGTGATTGAGCTTCAATTAGTTGTGATGCTTGAATACAAGTATGCCTTCCTCTATATGTTATGTTGACTATCGATGCGTCTTCATCAGATCGTTGTACTTGTTTCACCGCTAAACAACCTTGCACGTTACGATGAGTGCATCTATAATAGCCTCTGCAAATGTAATAATCTCTAGTTAGTAGTTAGTAAACGAATACTAAACTAATAAGAGAGTGGAAGCTTATAAACATTCTAAGTCTACTATATTTGACAATGAAATGACTAATAACACATCGATCTAGTACGAAAAACAAGACATTCATTTCTATTCAAATGAAGTATTAGAGTAGAAACTTGTGTAGAAAGTTGATGTGTGTTCCAAGTTGATACAAAAACCTAGCTTGTCATCAAGTTTTTTAGTAGGCTTCATTAAAGAGTTGGGGTCTTAGCTTTGACATGGCAAGTTAAAACCCTAAGTGAGTATTTTGATTTACTTAAAGTGAACATTTCGTTGGGTAGTCTTGGACCTCTCTCCCACCAAAAGCTAGCTCACGAGAAAAGACTTTTCGTACACTTATAAACTCACCCTGTAACCCTTTCACAACCAATGTGTGATTATCCCCACACACGGGTATACGAGATTTGAAACACTCTTGCATGTAAATATTGAGACTTTGATATATGAATGATCTAAATCTCCTTAATTTGTACTACAACTAAATAGTATCATTTTTCCAAGGTTTCAGGAGTATAGAATGTAGTTTACAATTCTGATCACCTTTGGTACTTAGCTCCAAGAATTTCTTTTTGTCCATATTTTCTCCAACTATATCCATTGTCTAGACGTCCATCTATATTGGCTGTCGCGCAGATCCGCACTTGCTCAGTCCATCTTGGCATAGTTCTCCTACAAAACAAATAAAAAAAACATGCATATGGTGAATAAGATACAAGATTTAACACAAGAAGCCATTTCTATTGAGAAATTCACTTTATCCAATGAAAGATCCAATTGTAAGGCCTATTAGCAATACAATTAAAATAACATCTTATATGATATGGGTAATGTTAATACGTCTGCTAGGGTTGGAGTCACTCGATATTCACCTGACCTCCCTCCAGGGCTATAGGCTTAACAAATATTTGGTCGATATATGAAACACTAACTCGATATTTCAATACCATGTTAAGACTATGTATTAGACGTAACTCTCCTTGAAAACTGATTGACAAAGAATAAGTTTTCCCAAACGCAGTTTGCTTTACAGAAAGTCAACGTTGTATAGGATAACGCTACCATCCTCTTTGATCCTAGGGTTAGAGTAGCTTCTAGTTGGATGTTGAGCTAGGCTCTTTGATCCATATCCTCTGTGAGAATAGTCCCACATGAGAAAAGAAGTATCAAGAAACGAAAAATATAATGTCTCGGTCCTTTCCATTCATTGTCACTTTATCTGTTTTATAAATCCTAATATCAAGGCTGAGTTGGGTAATACTAATAATGTATATATATACATACCTGTCCTTAGAGTTATGATCTCCGAGTTCAAAATCGTACTGATCAATTTGAAGGCTACCGTTAACGGTAGAACGGCGTGACTCAGTTGTAGGCCCGGTGAGTTGGGGTTCATCTTCTGACTCAACCAAATTCAGCATGAAAATTGATTTATCAAAAGAAGAAAGTAATTTTATTAATAACATTTTCCCTGTGGAAAAAGATGAGTCTAGATGGTTTTCGAGTTGCTTTGCCAGTTCTTTTCCTTGGGTTAACTCCTTTATGATCAAAGACTTCTTATCCCACTTTTGGGTTTTCTCCCTATTGGGTGTGTCTGTGTTAGAGAGAGACATAGACTTAATATGAATTTGAACAACACTAGCTAGTAGCCTAGTAGAGTCTTTCTTGTGCAACAAAAAATTTTGTTAAAAGAGAAGAAGAGGAAGAAAGAATTGGTGATGAGAATTGAGGAATAAGTTGGAGTAGAAATGAGGATGAGAAAAGGTATTTAAAGGGAAACAATTTACTTGTATCATATAGAAATTAGGTTTGACCAAACCGTGTGAAACTAAGGTTTTTTTTTTTCTATATCTTTTAACAAAAAAAAAAAAAAAAGGTTTTTTTTCTATATCCCGTCTAAAATGTGACTGAATATTTTAATTAATTTAAGTAATTTCATTTGTCACATTAGTAATGTTTGATTCCTTTTCCTAATTAATTTGAATGATAACTAAACTATATCAACTATTTGGTCATAAATTTTTTCATGCCCAATTTAAGTCTCATCGGAAAAGAAAAAAATTATTTGGTCATAAATTTTTTCATGCCCAATTTAAGTCCATGAGAGAGAAGAAGATTGTGTTGATGCTTTTTTTTTTCTAAAACAACATGACTGCATAAACGGCCAATCTAAATTGTCTCTTGAACGGTCCAATCTTTAGTTGGAAAGAGAAAGGGGGTTGGGGTTAGCTAAGATAACTCTTATTAAGCGAGAAAAGGCTTTTTATTTGACCCATATTTCGAGGGAGTCGTCGAAGAGTCTTTCGGATTCTGTTGTAGGTCGAACTGACGCATTTTCGTCTTAGTAGGCGAATCGTATTCAAAAATGTAACAAGCATGAGCTAACCAGCTCGAGCCAACCTGCATCTTCTTCATATCTCTCTTCCGCTGCCAAGCGTCTAAGTGACAAGATTCTCCCCAACAAAAGTGCAATAGCCCGATGTAGATGTAGACCGCCTATCAGAAACTGACCCAGCCCATAGACGACCATATTTCGTATCCTGGTCGGCTCCCTAACTCTATTAGACAAAATTTCATCGCACTTTCTTCTCAGTTTTGTTCTAAGAGTTCATACTATGAGTTACTGGTCACTGAAAGCTAGTGACTTCATCTTGACAACCCTAGCTTACGTTTGATTTGTCTGGACTTACTTGTTGCCCACATGTTTGGCACGTAGGCATGTGCAGACTCTCAGGAGAAATTTTAGATGTCATAAAAATATTAGAGAAATTAGAGTACACAGCTAAGCAAACTGTTTTTAATTTAATAAATAAACTATATTATTCTCCCTTGGACTTTCTATTTGATATTGTTTAAGTTATCTTTACTTAAAAAATTAATAGCAAATTTATGGTGGCAAGATGTTATTTGTATAAGAATCATTTTCTTTCTACTACTCCATTTCATTGATAACCGTATATCATTACAAAATCGAAACAGTACTTACTTAATTATTATTGTCATTATTATGTGGACGATTATTTATCATCTAGTTAAGTTGATATATATCAAAACAAATAAGTAACAGGTATTGATTAAGTACGAACTCTTCTAAATTGGGCTAATTAAATATTCACATGGACTAGGTTTTTGGTTTTCACACGAAAAAATAGGTCAAGAAATTAGTTTTTTTGGTACTTACGAATTGACCACTAATCCCTAGTACGGATTATCCCAACAATGTTACCCATACTTTGGTTTTAACTCTGATAGATTGAAGATCATGTGTTTTTGTTTCAAGGAGTATTTGGTATTTGTCTTGAATCCGAGATTTAGAGAGTAGAAACCAACTTGGTAAACACTTCAACCATTAAATGTTGACTTTGAAGCAATAGAGACTTCATTTAACTTCGGTTGATCTCGGTCGGAGGCAGACCTACGTCAAGACAACTCTTCTTTGAAACACTGATTTCGATATTGGACTTTGGACATATAATAGTTCCGAATCGAAACCCTTTAGAAAGATGATCTTTTGTCTCATGATAGTCTTCCCTTGTAAAATATGAGCAACACCAAATCCCTCTAGAGCCCAAACTTCCATTTCTCCTACCCGTTGCTGCTTGGCCCTTCTCTTAAGGAGTTGTTATGTAACAAGCCCGAGGTATCATTTCTAATACATTTGTGGGGCAGACTCTGACGCATTAAGTACACCCGGTACATGTATCATCATGGGTACAGACATTATTGTCGACATAACAACTTCTATACGAAATGCTGATGTGGATAAAAAAAATGGTTCGAATAGCATCTACGTTCACTCAAGATTGGATCTCTCTACCAGGTGTTTTGCCTGTGGCTTTAGGGGTTATTCACGATCGACATATGCCTGGTCTGACCAAGGAGCCAAAATAAAAAAACTCACATTGGATTTAGAGATAATCAGGCTTGAGCCTCGTCAGTCCTGACTTAGAATCCCAAAAACGCATAGTTTTTCCTCCAAAAATAACCTCCCTGGTTGGGATTTGATTGTGTCATAACTCTATAATTCAATTCGAATTAGGTTTATCGTTGGACCCTCCAAATATGTATTGGTCTTCGATTTTCTCCCTCGAACATTAGGTCAAGATGTGTGAATCTTTTAGTGTCTATATACAATCCAATCATACAGGTCATTTTGGTTTTTTTTTGGCCAGCGCTTTGGGAAAAGCTAAATAGTTTTCGGGGTGTGAAATTTTAAAGGGAATATGTAGAATTTTAGAAATTTTTCGGAGGAATAAATTTTAAGAGGAAATAAAAAAAACACTCCACCTCACCTCACTCTATCTCCACCTCACCTCTTTGTCTTCTCCGATTTGGTCGCCGGCCGGAAAATTTTCCGGCCTGCGACCATGAAGAAAAAAAAATTTTCACTCTCTCTCTCTGGCCTGTTGAAGAACAGACCGGAACTCCAGCGAAGGGAAACCCCTTCGCCGGAGTTTCTAGAGAGAGAGAGAGAGAGAGTGAATTTTCCGGCCGGCGATCTAATCGGAGAAGATAGAGGTGAGGTGGAGAGAGAGTGAGGTGGAGAAGTATTTTACTTTCCCCCTAAATAAAATTGTCAAACAATATTGACCAAGTCTTCACACCCCGGAAACTATTTAGCTTTCCCCAAAGCGCTGACTTTTTTTTTTTTGTTGAAGTCACTTTGGTTGGTTGGTAATATATTTGTCACTTTGGTTGGTTGGTAATTTATTTCATTACTAGTTTTTCAATCAAAAATATTTTCAACAAAAAAAAAAGGAAGGTCCCAATAAAAGGGCCGGTAATTATAAAGCCCAAAATGGAGAAGTTAAAGAGAATCAGACCCAATACTAAACAATAATGAGGAAAAAACCCAGTAGGTAAAAATACAATTTTACCCTCCAAAATGAAATTTTCCGCCCAAATCGACGTCAAAAAACAATTTTGAACATTTCTGAACAATTCTAGGTTTGCTCTCGACAATTTTGTAAATTTCTGAACAAATCTTAGTTTGTCTTAACAATTTGTAAATTTTTTAACAAATTCGTTTTTGCTTAGACATTGTTTTGCCAAAATATTTCGCATTTTTTTCTTTTGCATTTTACATAGACAAACTAACACAAACATTTTGGCTACAACATTTTTCGATTTGTCTTGTGAAAACATAAATGGTTTCCGCATTTTTTGTTTTGCTTTCGACATAAACATAAAGACTAAAGCATTTTTTATTTGTCCTCTACAAAAATTAAAATGTTATGCATATTATCCTTTGTATTTAACAAATCCGTTAACGAACAAATAATATTTTGACTAATACATTATATATGTTGGTAAGAACATAATTATATATGACGCCAACATTTTATAATAAGTCAGGACATTATTATACATATTGTCAACATTTTATAACAACACAATGATATATGTTGTCAACATATAAGGGTAAAAATGGAATTATGAAAAACATATGTTGTCTTGTTAACAACATAATTACATATGTTGTGAACATTTTGAAAAATGTTCAAAAAATGGATTTTTTTGACATTATTATTTTTGAGTGGGTTTTTTTCCTATTGGGGTCTAGATTTTTGGGTTTTTCACTCATTTTTTCCCAATAAAAAATAAGAAACTTCTTACAAGAATCATAACCCAAAAAGTCAACATTTAAGGAAGATCCATGTTCTCACTAATATTATTTTCTTTCACATGAAGCAGCGCAGGAAGAGCTGAACAAAGATTGAAGACGATTTTTTTAAGTTAATAAAGGATTTTAAAAAAATATTTTACAGACTGTTGAAGGGCACCAAATTCGCACATGTTAAAGATATGACGTCATACGCATGACGTAATAATTTTCTAAATTGACAGCAATATATATGCAATTTTTGTTGACCCTTTAATTAATTAGTTTTCATTAATCAAATGAATAGTGTTATTATTCTGACTTTCTTGTTCACGAGTCCAATTGCATGATTAGAAAGATGAGAGAGGGTGGATGGATACTTAAAAAGGTTATTTAGACATTAACTTCTGCCTGTTTAGCGATATTAACAATGCAACCACAAAATAAAAATATGTATGTGGTTGATTCTCCGTTCTCAATTTTTCTGTCTAATATTGTTTGAAATTCTCCGTTCAATATCCGTTATGTGGTTCTCGTGTCAATTATATGCGTGAGTTTTAACAAAAATACTCCTCACAAAATATTTGGGTTATTTAGATATCGACCCCAAGCTATTTAGCGAATGACGATATTAGGACTACACCTCGAAAATAACAATATGTCAGGAGTTGCCCTCATTCTTGATTTTTCCATCAAATATAAGTCAATTGGCCAGATGCTTGAGTTTTTATATTAGTGACAAATTGAAATTAAGGACTAGACTTTGTATGTAATGGTTATACATACGAGACTTTCTCTAATTCTCTAATCAACCAGACCTATCGACGTACCACCAGAGTAAGTCTTTTCATATGTGGCAATTGCTAGCTTATCTAATCTATCTAACTAGACGTGTCGAACCTGTCTCAGACTTCAGGTAGAGCTTACAACTATGGATTAGACTTTGTGGTCCTAATATCGATAAATAGTTGGGACTTGGGAGTCAATATTTAAATAGACTTTTTTGTGCAAACTCGCATATGTGGTTGGCATCATATTACTTAACTGGTCTTAAACAGAAAAATCGAGAATGGGAGTCAATCTCAAATATATTTTCATTTTAGGGTGTAGTCTTAATATGGTTAAATAGTTGGAGTCAATGTCTAAATAACCCATTAATTAATAAAAGATTTTTAGTCTAACAACTATTAGGCCATTGGCATATTACTTGAACTTGAGCATCTCTCGTGTAAAAAAGACTTAAAAAAAATATTGGAATAGGAGCTAATTTTGGCTCGAGCCGACTCGTCAAACTCAGAAACGGAATGCGCCAATGCGTTCATCGTCGAGCTCTTGAGTTTAGAGCAAATAATCACTCAAATTCGATTCCGGATAAATGAGAAATTCAAGTTTAAAGTTTGAACGAAAATCGGTTAAATTAAGGACTAAAACTTCAAAATGGACAAAATTAGATTGAGGCCATCTGGGCAAAGCGAGCACGTCCAGATTTGGACGGCTCGCCTTAATGTCGCGGGAATGCGCCAGATCCAACGCTTGGCGTTAACTCCGCTTCGGGCACGCTACGGGGTATCATCTAACGACCATTTAGTTCGTCTGTTGGGTAAGCTTCGGAATTGATCCAATGGATTGTGTTCTGACCGAGATTTTTAGCCAAATGCAATCGAAATTTCCAGTTATTTAACCAACTCTTTGTCAAGAGTTGTGTCCCAAAAACTAAGGAATTTGTCCCCAAAAATCAAGAGATGTGTCCTAAATAAAAGTGCCTATCTGCTTCCTATATAAACCATCCAAAATCATTCAATTCATTATCTTCTTCTCTTCTCTTCCAAAATCAGTATTTTAGTATATGTCTCGAATATAAATCTGATTTTAAAAGTAGTCTAGTACGTGTCTGGAATTCTGAAGAGATGAAAATTAAAAAGTTAAACTTGAGAATGAGAGAGAAGAAATCGAGATCGGGAGGGAAAGGTCTGGTACAAGAAGTTTTAGAGGGAAAAGAAGATAGGGAAAGAGAACGAGGGAGAAGAAATCGGTCAAGGATGTTGATGAACTTTGTGTTCGAGAAGTGAGTGTATTTGGGTAAAAATGGGTCCTAAGCGTGATTGCGTGAATATGAATAACCGTAAGTATATCGGGTAAAAATGGTAAGTGTATATAGCATTACCCTAATGTTTTTTCTGTGTCCTTTTGATGACTTTCGACCCATGTGGGTTCACTTCGTCCCTCCATGCTAACAAGTCAGGAAAGTTTCAGTTCGTTTGAGTAATATTTTTTGTAGGCTTACATGACTTACTTATCACCTGCCTATATCCATGGTATAGTTTGGGCCACCCGTTGTCTTTCTGGAGCTTTGCTTTCACAATTTGTTCCGAGATTCGAAGGTAATTTCTTGTTTAATGAAACACTTATGAACTTCACTAAAGATATTCGTCTCTAGATAATTTATTAGCGCAAGAAGATGGTGAGTGTGGACGAAGATTCGAAGAATGTAGTGAACTTGTTGTAGGGAAAAGAAACTTGAGCGAGTTGGACTAGTAATAAGAGCATGATTGATGGCTAAACCATTTCACTTTTGAATTATAGAAAACAAAACACTATCCAACTTATTAACATCACTTATAAGTCAAGATCACTTACAACGAGTTATCAAACAAAAAAGCGATTATAAATCTGATCTTTCTAATTTTGTGTAATAATCGCAAAGGAGAGAAACCCGAAGAAGGAAAAAAGATACACCCATTTGTATGATCCATGTAGAGACTATGAAAAAAAAAGAGGAACTAAGGAGGAAATATAAGTAACAATCTTTATGAATTTTTGTTGCTGCGAGAGCCCTTTCTTCTTCCTGCTGCTGCAAAACCTTCATGGTGTCTCATTATCCAAAACCTCTCTATTTCTTCTGGTTTTCGACCCGGAATCCGACCCGCTATTAAAGCCCATCTGTAAAAAAAAGGTACATTTGAGTTTGTGAAGCTCAAAGATATAAATGTGACCATTCAACCAATTTGTGAACTTCCTTCTCAGGAATTTAAAGTATCCATATCATTGTAAGTATCCTTCACTTAAATAAATGTTACTTGGCTCGCAAAGTGGGTCGACCAGAGGCTGACGTAATTAGTCCAAAGGTCTCGGAGAGAGATGATATTTGGGCCATCTGGGTCGACCATGTCAGTCGTCAGAATGTGATAGGCTTATTTTTTTGTGCTAAGTACCACAGTTGTTTGACTTTAAGTTATTGAGATTCTCAAAAGAACAACTACTGACGAAAGTATGTGGTTAGACGATTCTGTATCAGACGGCAAGATATTGTGTAGGACTCTATAGAAAAAAAAAATCTCCTTAAACTTCGCTCCTACATACGATGGTTTATAGTTCTACATGTTATTTTTCTACAAGAACTATATGATTTCCTTTTTATGTGATGAGTAACAATAGTACTATATGTGTTGGTATATATTATCTATAATATTAAGATATATACATATATTAAAGGCTCAAGATGATAAACTACCTATCACCGACAAGTTTATGCATGCGGTAGATAAGATCTTCTTCTTCCTCACTCATATCTATCACTTTCCATTCTTTACTACTCACTTCTGCCATTGTCAACACAAATGATGAATGGTTAGTTTTCCATTTACCCACTAACCAAAAAACATATATAATCAAGAAAATAAAAGAACTAGTTACCTTCAGATTCGTAGAAAGTAGTAACCTTGGGTTGTTTACGACGACGTTTATCCATAGAAAGAGTATATGATATCTAAGATAATAATGTTAAAGATAGAGAGAGAGAGTTAGAAAGGGATGAAAGTTTCAAGTAAGAATGATGAAGATCAAGTGAGAAAGGGAGATATAAGATGAGAGTGTTGGGTGGAGGAGGTGGTGAAAAATGGATGGGAAAGGGGGTAAGAGAAGGAACGACAGGTAAGACCAAACAAACACAAGAGAGAAGAAGGGAAGAGAAATGGATTCAAGAAAGAAAATGTTTGACGAGTAGTTGTTGTTGTTGTCTTGTATTCCTTCATCTAGCTCCCCTTCCCTTCATTAAATGCTCTGTAGTCTTCTCTTTAACTTACAGTCTCACCACATTTATTTCCCAATCCCTATTCCACCTATCCTTTTTGCTCCACTATCTTTTCCTTATTCAAAATTTAACCTAAAATCTTTACTGTCTTTGTCAGTACATAAGGTACATATATATTTATATATCAACTATATCTAGGAAGAGTTTCCAACACTTCAATTTGACTCCAACCCACTTTCCTAGTCTTCCTTTTAACAAACATTAGTATATATATATAATAATAGTACATCCACCTTCCAACCTTTTCCCATGCATATAATTGAGACTTTCCTATTATTATTGAGTCTTTTTACTTATTATGCAGCCTTTTAGATTTAAGTGCTAATCCTAGGCCTTCTTTTGATGGAATCCTAGGTCTCCCTTTGATGGATCCCCCACACTAATTTTTTTGGGCTAATTCCCTTGGGCCCTAAGATGTGACCAACTTTGACCCCACATAGTGTCCAACTCTTTTTTTTTGCCCTCACATTATCTTAGAATACCCTATCTCTAACTAATAATTTTTGTTAGGTAAAAGTTAACTTCTTTCTATTCTTCTTTCCAGCTTAACCCTTCTTCATTTAACAGAAACATTTTTCTCTTCTTTCCCCCTCTCCTATCTCTAGCGGACAGAAAAGGGTTGATCGACTTTTGGTGGAAGATGGAGGGGGTTTGTCGTCCCCACTTAGTGGCTAATGAAGATTCAGAAAACTAGTTTGGAATTTATAGATCTAGAAAATTATATTGCGTGTTTCCATCTATAAAATTATATCAAAATCTTAAATCTAATTTCATCAAAAAAAAATCTTACATCTAGGAAACCAGGTTAAAGAAACATGAAATTAAGCCGAAGACCCAATTTTAAACTTCTTTTTATTTAAAAAGATAAGTTATATTTAAAAAAAAATCTCAATTTTTTATTTTATTTTATTAAAAAACTTAAATATTTGTATTTTGTTTGGTTAAACCCCAATAATTTTTGCAAAGTTGTTGTAAGGTGTTGGAAAGTTGTGGCAAAAAAATTTATAGGGAGTTTTAACTACATTTCACTCAAAAAAATCAATCAACCTTCATTCTAACTCTCCAGTGAGAGAGAGGCGACTAACCTCCTCTCTCTTTCTCCCTATTCTTCTCTTATGGCCGAAACTACCAAATAACTTTGGTTATTTCAACCACCATAGTATCTTCTTTGTGAATGTCTTTTCATTGCAAAGGAAACTTGCCCTTGGTAAATAATACTAAGGTAAGCACTAAGTTTTTTAGAAGGCTTTCCCTTTCACAAAGAAGGGGGAGTTCTGTTTTACGAGGGGTCGCCTTCCCCTTCACATGGGTTGTAGGTGCAGCTGTTTTACTTTCATTGTGAGGACCTTAATGAAGCGGAGAAGAAAAATGATCGAAGCAATGGCAAGATCAAGAAAGGAAGTTACGAAAAAAATTGAAAAATAAGAAGAAAGTCAATTGTCAACAACTGGCTGGAGTCCCACCAAGTTGTTTTCCACCCTCTGGATTTTGGATTCGAAACGACTATATCATCTTTTTAAAGAAGAAAGAGTAAAGACTAAAGAGAGAGTCCACTGTCAACTAAAATTAGGTTAGGGCCCCAAAATGGTGAGATGGTCACGTCTCAAGGGCTTTCGAATCACCCTTCTGTAATAAACACCCTATCTTAGTTTAGTTTGACCATTACTTATGAAACATTAGTATTAGCTCAATTCAATGAAAGAAACTAAACTAATTTTTGTTATAAAAGGGTGATTTCAAAGCCCTACAACTTTTTAAACAATAAACTAATAAGATTTTGTCAATTGGCCTATAATAGAATTATGGAAAGAACAAAATAAGATTATTTTTTTTCTGCCTAAAGTTTCAGTGGAACGCCCTTCCCTGTCATAGGCCACAAAATCCACCATCAGAGTTTTTGTGGGAAGCCGGCCACGAGACATCTGGTGGTCGACCGGCCATAAAACATCCTGTGGGAGATAAGTCCTGAAACCCTTGACTTGCATTTCGTCAGAAACTCTCCTAAAACACTATTTTTCAAACAAAAAGGTGTGCATACACGTACTTGGAACATCGAAAAGTATGAATTTGCATTGTTTGCCTTTTGCCATCGGTGGGCTTTGAAAAAAAATGTGTGGATAGTCATACGTTTTTTTAATATGTCAGCACTTCTATAATGATACAAGTAACATGATGTTTACAGAAATGTAACAAATGAATAGACTCGGAACACCATGAAAAGAGATTAACAATGTAATTAGAAAAGAATTTAAATAACCTCTAAAAAACAGGTATATCAAATATAAATCAATACAGAATCACACAAGTACAAGCCTGTTCTTTAATACTGTCTCTCTCTCTCTTTCAATCTCCCATAAGAGGAAGATGATGAACAAATAGTGGTGTATGTTTGTTCTCAAAGAGATTATGTTGTCTTATCGTTAATGAATGTTCAAAATACCCTTTTATAGCTCAGATAAACACATATTCTATATCACCTGAACTAGATAGAAAATAAAAAGGCATCAAAGATATAGCTTCCGAAAAAGAATTATGAAGTTTTGATTTTCCTCACCAGCGTTCTCTCGGTCGACCATCGGGGAACACCGGAACAAGGGGCTTATCTTCGTCGTTTCTGGATTTATTGACTTGTTTTGATTTGCTAGTTTTAATGCTTAAACTTTCATCTCCGTCGTCAAAATCAGGTGGTGTTTCATCATCTTCGTCACTCCAATCATCCTCGTCTTCATCATAATCATCGTCTTCATCTTCATCTTCATCTGTCATAAGATTATCAATATCAGACCATTCTTCACTACCTTCCTCTCCACTTTCTTCTTCATCTTCCTCTTCTTCGTTCTCACCACTATCGCCATTTACCCTACTTATCCTAGGTGAACCTCTCTTTGGGTATCGAGGAACTGCAACAAGCGAACGAAGTTTTTCCTTGATGATCAATAGCCGATCCTTCTCAACTAATTGAGAATCACGATAAGCTTCTCGGAGAAAAACTGAATCTCTGTCTCCCTTTAAAGACACGTAAAACATATCAGGGTGTCTAATCAACATTCCTCTCAACTGCTGAGAGAATCTAAATTCCTCTCTAAAGTGAGTTAAATGATCTACAAGAGTTCTTTTCTCTACACAGAAACTCAAGATCTCATGAATAACCCCACAAGCATGTTTTTCTTTCTCCGGTGTACCGGCCCTCAATCCCGAGAAATCCGAGTATGGAGAAATATAAGGGATTTCCCTAAATTTCTCGATCCTTCTCGTCTCGCCCTTCGAAAGATTTAGACCCTTTGGTAGCTTAACTCTATTGAACTTGGGTGGCCTATCGATGATCAAATTCCTCTCTTCTATCTCTCTAGCTCTATTTTCTTCCTCACTAATCTCAGCTGCAGATATTGCTAGCTCGGGATCCCAATGAGTTAACTCAAGTGCAGGACCTCGTTCTGTTTGAACGACAGTAAAATACTGAGGATATCTTTTACAAATTGTGTCCCTAAATTCTGTAGGAAGCCCAAAATCATTCTTCAAATGAGCAATCTTTTCTAATAGAATTCTCTTCTCTAAAGACATCATCAAGAATTTTCTCAACTTAAGAACAAGCAATCCTTCCATTTCATTCCTAGCCTTCAATTCCTCTAAATAAACCCTATCAGCTTCAGGTGTTAATCTAAACCTAAGAGAATAAACCCCTTCTTCAACAATCTCAAAAACACCAGGAAATCTCTTCAATAAAGCAATAAATCGACGTTTTCGAGTAAGACCCAACTCTCTTCTATACCTACCCAAGTCTCTAAGTGACATAATCCTATCAGGTTGACTAACTAAAATTTTCCTAATCTTCAAAACAAGTTTAAGCTTCTTTTCTCTTTGAATAACATTATCAAAAGGAAGTTCCTTTCTCCTTTTCACAGCAGCTGTTATTCTATGTAATGGAAAGTGGGTTTTTCTTAAGTTCCAGAATTGAAGGTTGTTCTCTTGTGAACCCAAACTTTGACCCAAAAATGGTGTTTTTTCTATGTTTCTAAGAGAAAATGAAACATGGGTTTTTGCAGAAACAGTAGGTTTTACAAGAAAAGAAGATGGGTAAGAGAGAAGAAGAGACAAAGGGGTTGAAGATGAAGATTTTGGTGAAGAAAAGAGGAGTTTTGAATCCATGGAGGAGATGTTCATAGATTATAACATAATAATATCAAATAAATTAGGAGCAGATTATAGAATATGTATGAACATAGATAGGAAGTTTTACTCACCTTTTTCTGCTGTTCTTGATTAGGAATTTGGGGGTTTTGTGATCTTAAAACCAGGGCAAGGGTTTTAGGCTTTCTATCAGCGGAAAGAAAAATCAATTCTGAAATAGGTTTCACTTTGTAATTTGCGTTATCCTCAGTATGGGGACTTAAATGTCTTTGTGATATCCTCACGAGGGTAAAATCTTCAAAAAAATGTTATGAGACATAAGATCTGTCCCAGTGTGTGGTCTACCATTAGACGTGCCCATTGCCCAAGTCCATTAGCTACATAACGAAAATGTCCAAGGCAACTAAAAAGTGGGAGTGAAGATATAGGTGAACTTTAATGGGACGGTTAGTTTCGCGACACTTCTCTCTCATTGAAACATGATGAGTATTGGTATTGGATCTCAATTCGCGCACACTTCGTGTCAAGATTTGCGGTTGCCCTATCATGGCTAGCTATACAATTGGGAGCCCCAACTTCGGGTCAAGATTTTCGGTTGCCCTATCATGGCTAACTATAAAATTGGGAGCCCCACCTTCGTGTCAAGATTTTCAGTTGCCCTATCATCACTAGCTATAAAATTGGGAGTTAAAATAAAAGTGTCCGTCGACAAGATTCAAAGATTTTTATAGGTTGAGTTGGGTCTTTTAACATTACTAGCACCAATTTAGTTATACATATAGACTTTCTGTTATGTAAAAACTGAAGATATCGTGTTCTCAGAATAATCTTTTTCCTTTTCTAAGAACACTTTTATTGGGTTGGATCACCTCAGTCTATGGCATCATCCCCTTTACCTCATCAAAATTGAGTTTGAACTAAAACGGTTTAAATTTAAATAACTCTTCGAGAATTTTGAAGTGCAAGAATTTCTTATATTTCGCGGATGATTACTTGGTAAAGAGATAATCTAACAAAAATATGTTGTTAAACTGCTAAATGAGATTGTTCTATTTACAGAAAAATTGAGAAACTTCAAGGAACAGAAATCAATCATTGAGTGGATACAGCACAAATATAAGGTGTTTCAACCATCAAACCTAGTCTTGTTCTCTCTCTCTCTCTCTATAATATTAAAGAAAAAAAACAAGGCTAAATCAATTGGCTTTGACAGAAAGCTCAAAATGCCTACCCTATTAACTAAATGGATCAGAGAAGTGTTTCATGCTTAACATGTAATTACATAGTAAAAAGAAAAAGAAGAGACAATGACCTGCAGAAACATATTGAAGAACCAATACAGATTTTGACAACAAGAATAGTAAACAGATTTTAGTTTAGGTTAATTGTGTGCCTTCCTCACCACCTCTGCCCTTTTCCTCCGATTCGTCTAGCAAGCTGCCAATCTTTTTGCACTACAACAACAAAGTAAAATGCATATGAGATTGTCAACAATGGGTTAAAAGATCAGAGTTTGCTTCTAAGATGTTTACTTGATATAGAGGGATAAAAGCCCTGAGAAAAACTACCATTGGCTTATAAAGTTAGCTATAACTTCTAAAGCCAAAGTAGCAAAAAGCAAATAGAAGAACAATATGAGAAGTTACGGAGAAACGAGAAATAGCAATAAGATGAAATAAAATTGAGTAATACAATAAAGATTTATAATAGAATCCCATGTATGCGGATTGACATGTCCCTCCTCCCTGTGTCAGCCAGTGCCGTTAGTCGAGTCATGGTTAACTCATGTAGTATACTCTATTTGAGGTATACCATTAGATCGAGTCATGGTTAACTCATTATCAAAGCTATGTTCTTCGGTTAATTCATAGTCCTAAAAACTGAAAATGTTATCCAAAATGTAGGCATGAATTTTCATTTTACCATGCAGAAATCAATCGCATAAAAAAACTTTTACAGGGTTTAGCTAGAGAGCCAACATCCAATGATCTAGGAGCTTATCCTTTAAAACTTGAGTTGTCCAATTGATCAGCACAACAAATTAGTACGAACTAGGAAGAAAATATTTCTACAAGGTTTCACAACTACAGAAAGAAATCCCAGTAAAAAAGGAGAATTCTTTCATCAGCAAATAACCTTAATTGCTACAAAAATCTTGTTCCTATTAAAAAAAAAACCTTAATTGCTAAAAATGAAAAAGAGGGCATCCGATTGATGTCAATACTTTGAAGCATTTTGGGTCATCTTAAAGGTTAGACGTATTTAGGTCAATGTTCAAAGGCAGAATCTACAAATGTCTTCGTCGATAAAGAGTTATGACCTCATGCGCTATGCCATGTCTCTGGAAATCATCTGGCACAAGGATGGTGCACAGAACCAGTTCTTATATTTCAGAACAGACAGTAAGAAGGCTTTGTCGACATAACTTTATACAATATGCATAGGACAAACTGCAAAAGCATTGAATATTCATGGAAAGCCACGTGGACAGTGAGGAGTCAATTACTATATTTCACCGAATGAGAACTCGAGATAGTTTACAACTAATATTGATGTTAAGTGAGACTATAACTACTTGTTTATTATCAAGCAAAGTAATAAGTAATAACCATTACTTCTCAACTTCTCATTACCATTTTTTAATGAAATATGAATGATGGGTTGTAAATGGAAAGAGAAATTACAGAATTAAGAGAGGTTAGGTGGTTTCTAGGATATGGGGAACAAATTAAAGCATATACCTTTTAGGACTGAAACGCTATTTAAGGAGATATTTAGGTATATAGCAAGTTGGTGGTGCAGAAAGAAAAGAAGGGATGAGAATGAATGTTTATGTCACACTTAAAAGATGAAAAGATCATATTATACATATATATGATGCCGAGTAAACCAAGTAACTAATAGTCTTAACAAAGTAGAACAGTTAGAAATCATTCTATCAATCAGCAGTAATTGATCAAGAGGGAAAGCATTCACATACTGTAGATGAGTAGTAGTTCACTAAAACTCCAGACAGAATAAGATATACAGTATGAAACCACATTGGATTAGAATTTGGACTTACTTAATGTGACACGCTTTGCATGAATAGCACAGAGCATTGCATCTTCAAACAAATGCACCAAATAATCTTCAGCTGCCTACATAAATTGACAACTGGGTAATTGTAAGATACTTTTATGATGGTCAGAGTAATTTAAAGCAATATCTCGAACCTATATCTAGGAAACATGGATGGGGGAATATATAACTAAAGTGGGGTGGCTAATAGATATTTTACTTCTCTTTTTGGCACCTAAACCTATCATGCCCAAATGGAAATGCAGAATAGAAACAATGATACAATTCAACGGTGTCAAGATCCACCTTGTATCCAAATTATCTCACAGAGGCATGAATAACAAGGGGTTGTGCTGGATAAATACCAGTTTAGAGCCTCACAAATGTTGTACTGCCAAAAAATACTATTTTAACTGACTTAAGAACTAAGCTTACATTGGGATTGGGAAATAATGTTTTATTTATTCACCATCCCTTCTGAACTACAACTCTTAAGAAAAAGGAGGTGATAATCGACATGAAAGCTCTATATTGCACTATTTCCAGAGTTTAGACTTCAGAATTGTTTGGAATCCAACAATCGGTAGCTTTTTTCTTAGTTTTCTGTCTATTACTGCTTTGGGTATGACAAATTGACTATAATTTGAGATAGACCCAGAAACAGTAATATTTTTCTTATCCTCCTTGCTCTATTTTCTGGAGAGACTTCCCTCTCAATTTTATGCTAAATTTGCTAAAAAAAACAAACATAAAATATGTCCCCATATACCTCTTGAAGGGCTAACAGAGCTTCTGCTTGCCAACGAGTTACATCCCTGCTGAAGACACCACTGATCTCTTTCACCTAAAATACATATAGAAGATTCTCAAGCATTTATGCAACAAAGGTTACATATCTCACATTCACAAGCGAGCATGGCTATATGGTATAATACGAGGCAAAATGTTAGTCTGGGGATGATCAAATGGTGATAGCTTAACACAAGAATCCAACCAAAATTGAGGAAATGAGAGGTGGAAAACTCCCAACAGCCAAAAAAAACCTAAGCCATCAATAAAAAAAGATGCGTAGAAGTAAACCCAAAGCCTGTGATACAACTCTATTTGCTTAACTAAGTGACATTTAACCAACCCAACAATTAACAGGGAAAAGTTGATCCAAGAAGTAGTGATTCAAATAGCCGAAAGTCCCTAATTTAATTTTCATAAGTCTCATTTTAAAATTACAACTACATTTTCTTCTTTCAAGTGACTACCAAGTCTTAAACCTAGAAAGTATAGTGAGATTGGAGTATTAGACTTGATACTGAAATTGTGAAACCCCTATTTTTAACTGATCAAAAATCATAGGTGAAACAGTTACCCAAGAAGTGCACCAAAAGTATTAGATTCAAATGATAGAAATCCCTAATTCTAAATAACAGTTCTACTTGCTATCTGCAGTCAGTGACTTTAACCTAGCAAAATTGAGAGATTTTGAACTTTATTTTACATTCAAATTAATGCCCTTCAAAAGGGGGGAAGAGTGCAACTCACAAGTCTAATGAAAGGAGCGGCAGGTATAAGAAGCGTAAATGTTTTCTGAAAATGGCGAATCTGCCGAAGAGCTACTGTTCCTGGTCTGTAACGGTGCGGTTTCCGAGCCTTTGGTGCCGCCTATAACACAAAGTATTCATGAAAACAGAAATTGAGTTCAAAACCAGAGACAGACAGACAGACAGAGAGAGAGAGAGAGAGAGAGAGAGAGAGAGAGAGAAGTACCGAACTAGGACCAGGCGCATCTGGGTTTGCTTGGGTTGGTGTAGCTGGTACCAAAATATGAGTTAGGGTTTTGGATTGTCATAATAGATTAGAAAAAGAGAGAGAGAGAGAGAGAGAGAGACCTTGACTCCGACGAGATGAACTCCTCACCGCTTGTTGTTTGGTCCTCGCCATAGACGAAGACGCTGATTATGCCTAAAGAGAGAAAGAGGGGCGGGGTTCTGTGTGTTATTTTCAAACTGAAAACAAATTCCCGCTCGATTCAAGTTTCGAAGGACGGATCTGTCAAAAATGGAGTCAAGATGGACTCTCTTCCAAATAATGGGAAGATTGGAAACAAGGAGAAACTGGTCAATGCAATTAGGGAAATTTTAAAAGGCCCGCCGTTTTTGTTAAAAGGCCTCCCCGCTAAAAGCGCCTCTCATTATAACCCATTTGGTTATAGGGCCCCCTCTACAAAAGAGCACCTCCTTCATCAATATTTGACCTAACGGCAAAGTTAACGCCGTTAGGTCAAACTTAACCCAAGACCTGTGATGTGGACCACGCCACATCATCATCTTCTCCGGCAGGGTCGCCGGCCGGCCAAACTTCCGGCCGGCGACCTTCAAAAAATTTTTTTTTTTTTCTTTCTCTCCTCTCTCTCTCTCTCTAAGAACTCCGGCGAAGGAACCCTTCGCCGGAGTTCGTCTGTTCTCACGAACAGACGATAGTTCGTGAGAACAGTTCTGTTCGTGAGAACAGATCTGTTCTCACGAACAGACGAACTCCGGCGAAGGGTTCCTTCGCCGGAGTTCTTAGAGAGAGAGGAGAGAAAGAAAAAAAAAAATTTTTTTTTTATTTGAAGGTCGCCGGCCGGAAATTTGGCCGGCCGGCGACCTTGCCGGAGAAGGTGATGATGTGGCGTGGTCAAATGATGTGGGTGAAATACATCTTTAAAGGGGTTTTTTTTCACCCATTCAAAGAGGGGGCCCTTTAACCAAGCTAAGTCAAAGGTTTTTTACCAAGTCAACGAAACCATGGGGAGGCCTTTTAACAAAAACGGGGAGGCCTTTTAAAATCTCCCATGCAATTAACTTCGGTAGATGTTTCATGGAACAAAGAAATGATTGCCAGTATGTTGTAAAGCAATTCCATACCAGTGGTGAGACGGAGTGGTGTTCCTCGTAAGAGGTTAAGGACTCCACATTGAGGTATTTTTAAACAGTGAGGTTTAGAAGTGTTAAAGTGGACAATATCACTACTAGCCCAAAAGGTTGGTCTACATCATCATTACAGTTCCGTTAGACCCACAGTGCTCAGTTTTGCATTAGAGACGCTCTTTTTCACTTCATCTTTCACCCCTCTCCACGACTCCGTCTCGCCTTTCTTCTCTGACATTATGTTGTAGGCAGAATGAGATGATGTAGGTATTAATGTTTTAACATTTTTTTGGTATGGATTTTAGTTTGGTCCTTGAGGGTATTTTCGATATGAGTTGGAACTTTTATGGGTTTTGGAGGCAGAATGAGACGATGTAGATATTAATGTTTTAACATTTTTTGTGGTCTGCATCATCCTGACAGTTCGATTTGACCCACGATACTCAGTTTTTCATTATAGATGCTCTTTTCCACTTCATCTTCTCCCTTTCCACGACTCCATACCTCACCTTTCTTCTCTCGCATAGTGTTGCATGCAGAATGAGATAATGCAGATATTAATGTTTTAACATTTTTTTGATGGATTTTAGTTTGATTCCCTTGAGGGTAGTTTCGAGATAAGTTGAAACTTTTATGGGATTTGGAAGCCAAATCGAATTGTCGAAAACTTATGGGAGTAAAAAAAAATAGCTAGGTAGTCCCAAATTGGACTCCAAAACAGAATCAACGTATGAAAAGTACTATCTAATAAAATACGACTATGTTTATATCCCAACCCGATATCAACAAGATATCAGAAAGATCTCTAATTCTTTTGTCAAAATCTTATAGAGCTTATTGGATGTTCTATTATATCAAAGATTGCAAAATTCATCATAATAGATCTTCTGTTTATTAAACATGACTAAATTTCAGGTTGTTTTTAGTTAAGGAACACATTTTTTTAGGCTCATGCGAAAGTCCTTGCTTAAAGTAAGTGCAAATTTGCACAAACCAATGAAAATTTTACATAGGAAGCTAAATTACAAAAAAAAATAGTTGAAGGATTATTTTTGACAAAATTTACCATGAAGAAACTAGTATAAATTAATCTAAACCTTCGACTATATATCAATATATATTCAAAAATTAAAAATCATGGTTGGATATCGGGTAATTATGAACCATGGAACTGTCCTTCCGAATCTTAGAAGGACTATATTATATAACAATACTCAAACTCAAAATTTGACAAAATTCTACAGTTGTTTTCTACTAATTGAATACAAATTCAAATTTAAGATCTTTGAATATCCTTAACAAGCTAATAGAAACTAGTTGGTGATAATGGAAATGAAACATATGGACCTAAAACTAATAAGAAATGGAGAAAGTAAGCAAGAAGAAAATATACATCAGGAAAGAAATTGACAAGTTAAAGATCACTGTTAGAATGGTCAGTTAGCGGTGCCAAATTCGCTTTTGGTCAAAATATGGGGTACAAACTGGCATGTTGATCAGTAATCGGGGGTCAAATTGGAATTAACCTAAGAAAAAAAAAAAGATCTGACTCGCGAGTTACGACTCAGACGCTTGGATCGTCTCTCTCTCTCTCTCTGCCTATCGGGGTCAACGAAATCCTCCAAGGAGCGCCAATTTTCAGTCAATAAATCCTGATAAGGTTTTCCCTCTCTCTCTCTCTCTTTCTCTCTCTAAAAGCTTATTGTAAGGCTTAAAATACAAGCTCACAAACATTGCTTCTAAAGAGGGAGAAAGAAGAGAGAGAGAAGCCATCCTGATTTCTCTCTTTTTTACTTTGTTGTTGATTAGGGGATTAATAAAACCCTAGCCATGACTGTTCTTCAAGCTTCTCTTCTCTCTAGACCTTCATTCTCTAATCTTTCCTTTTCTCCTTTATCTTCTTCTTCTTCTTCTTCAAAACTTCATCTACTTTCTATCTCTAGTAATCTTCACTGCTACAATCTCTCCTTCTCTCCTAAACCACTTCGTCATAAATCTCAATTTCGTCGGTACCGGCATCAGATTTTATCATGTTTAATGTCATCTGAAAGCAATAACACAAACTTCGAATCAAGTTTCGATGGTGACAAATCGATTCCTGATCTTCAAAATCAGCAAAGTTTAGAATTATCTGAGGAATTGACTAGTGGAAATCCGAAATTAGAGACGGAAGAGTTATCGACGGTGCAGTGTGAGGCAGTTGACTATAGTGGAAATGATCAAGTTGTGTCTCAATCTAACAATGCAGTTGCGAAAGAGAGAGAATCTAATCGTTTGCCAATTTTAGTTTTTTTAATGGGAGTTTTTGCTTCTATTAGAAGAGGATTCGAGAAACTTTCTTTCTCAGAGTGGTTAAATTGGTGGCCATTTTGGAGGCAGGAGAAAAGATTAGAACGTTTAATTGCTGAAGCTGATGCCAATCCCAAAGATGCAGTCAAGCAAAGCGCTTTACTGGCTGAGCTTAACAAGCAGAGGTTTGCCATCTTAATCATTATTTGTGTTATATCTATGAAATCCCATAATAAAAATGGCTTTTTTTTTTCATCAAAAAACAGTTCTTTATGGTGGTGTGTGGAAGTTGTATGCTAGATTAGAGTCATTCAAACAATTTTAGTTGGTGGTTTTGGTTAGGACTTAGGGGTAGTTGTCCTTTGGTCGACGGAATTTGATTAGTTATAGTTTTTTGTGTAGTTCGTGAATGTGTTTTGACATTTTAGTTGATTCTAGTTACTAAATTATCCATGTGTAATGTGTTCACGTTTTATCGTATAATGTAGCAGCCCTGAGTCTGTCATTAGGCGTTTCGAACAGAGAGACCATGCAGTGGATAGTAAAGGAGTTGCAGAATATTTAAGAGCTCTTGTTGTCACTAATGCTATTACTGATTATCTTCCTGATGAGCAATCTGGAAAACCTGCCAGTCTTCCTTCACTGGTAACTCAATCCTCCCTCCCCGAAGTAAAGTTATTTTCGGTTCCCATGTTTTGTTTTATCTTGCGTTTTTATAAGGTTTAGTTTCTTCTTCTCTTTTTGGCTCCGCTACTAACTATTATCCTTATACAAGCAGTTGCAAGAGCTAAAGCAACGTGCCTCAGGCAACATGGATGACCCGTTCATGAGCCCTGGCATATCTGACAAGCAGCCATTGCATGTAGTCATGGTAAGATCTAAGAAACATATTAGTGTATTACTTGAGCACAATTTTGGTTTCTTGTTTGTTGGTAGAGAGTACTGTTTTAAATATTTGTTCTTTTCATAAAACACCATAGTAGGTAAATATTTCGTGTTCCAGTCACCGCTATCCAACTGATGATTCTTTGTTTAACTTGGGTTTACCCCAATGCTTGCTCACTTCATCTTTTTCCGTGGTTAGGTTGATCCAAAGTCATCAAATAGGTCAGCACGTTTTGCGCAAGAAGTAATCTCGACCATCCTGTTTACAGTTGCTGTTGGCTTGATGTGGTATGGTTTGTTTCATACTTCCATGTTCCTTTACTTGATGGCATGAAGTTTTAGTTACTGAAGAACTATTCTTCTTTAGGTTTTGGGTTTTTGAGTGATTTATATTCTTCTACTATATGCAAATTATTTTCTTGTCCAGGTCCATTTATATTTTCTGGTGGTAACTCAACTGAGTTCAGTAAACATAGATGACTTTCCACCATAATGAGTTTGGACATGTATTTTAAAATTTTGTTCAGTTGGTGATAATTTATTTAGCATAAATTTGATTCTTCATTCATTTTAAAGGATAAGAATCTGTTGCCAGGGTAATGGGTGCAGCTGCTCTTCAAAAGTATGTAGCAGGCTTAGGTGGTATAGGTGCTTCAGGTGTTGGATCCAGTTCTTCATATGCTCCGAAGGAGTTAAACAGAGAAGTTACACCTGAGAAGGTAGAGAACTGATATTCTTGGACTAACATTGCTGCTTTCTTATGAGATTTAACTTTTCAATGCTTCATGACTTTCTATATAATATTTCAAACCGGTTTACTTTAATGGTTCAATGGGGTAGTTCTTCTATTTTGATCTAGTAAAGGGTCAGAAGAGGCTGGATGACATGATCTTTTTTTAACTCATCGATAAAAACTATGTTTTCTCTCTAAAACCTAATTGACCTTCACAGAATGTGAAGACTTTTAAGGATGTTAAAGGTTGCGATGATGCTAAACAAGAACTTGAGGAAGTGGTGGAGTATCTCAAGAACCCAGGGAAGTTCACTCGCCTCGGAGGAAAGCTGCCCAAGGTATGTTCAGATAGTTCTGTTCCACTTTTCACTTGTGGATGATTTTTTTTTGAAAAGTTTGAATGAATATATTGAAACGAGAAAATAAAAAATTCAATGTACTTTTGGCCGAAAGAAAGTTCCTACTTCCTATCTGAAGGGGAAATATGAATAATGCCTAGATTATTACGATGACTAACTTTGTACAACTGAAATTACTGTTATTAGTAAATTCTGAAAGATTTTTACTATAAGTTTAGAAATTGGGAAATGTTTCTTGTTTTGTACCATAAAGAGATAATTTAAATTTGACTTGTTAGAATATTTAGGTGTAGGATCAACCTTGAGGTAAAGACACTAATTAGAGGAAGAAACGAAGAGAAGATTCATGTTAGTCACGTAGCAGTGGACTTGGACTTTAGGTTGTTATGGGTATAATCAACTTTTTTGAAGACAAATATAATTACATATGCATGTGTTGGCTCACTCGCTGAAAGCATTTTATCAATTGATTATACTCGGACTTAGTATACATGAAATATTTACTTCACATATTCCTTATTTAGTGTATGCGCTATTGAGATGTTTATCTTTGTTGTTTACTTATTTAGTTCTTGTTGTCAGGGAATTCTTTTAACGGGTGCACCTGGAACGGGTAAGACCCTGCTTGCAAAGGTAAGGGTTGTCCATATTTTCTTTTGGAATGTCTGTACAGTGTTTTACCTGTGATCTCATGAAGTGTACTAATTGCTTAGTTTTGAGCTTTCGTTACCATTTTAGATTTGCCAGATTTCATGAATCTTGCTTAAAGTTTAGAAACTCCATAGTTAAGAGTTGTCCAAAATTTTATAATGGTTGTACCTAAAACCGATGCTTGGAGTAGAACTTGCACTATTGGTTTTTGCTCTGTCCTTGTTAGGCCTTTTATGGGTTACTAAATTTATGCTTTTCAACTGATAAGGAAGTATATTTAACAAATATAAATGGATGATAAACCAATGGGAAAATAATGGTCAAGAGGATTCCATTGAAATGATATTGGTTAAAGCGAAGCTTTGAAGGTATCAAGAACCTTACATCCGAATGTGATTGAAGCCTATGCTCAAACATTCAACAAGATATACGAGACTTTATCTTGATGCACTGTAACAGACCATTATAGTATATTAGTTTTGCAAAATCTTTGTTTACGAAAGCCCATTGCAGAACTCCAATTTTAGATCAAATTCATCATACATGATAAGCTAGTTTTCATGTTTTGCTCAATACAATGTACAATAGTACTGTTCAACTATTCAGAGTTCATATGAGCTGGATAGCATGTAATTTTCCTTCGGAGTTTAGGTTTTGGATAAATTTTTTTTGCTTTTGAAACTTTGGATGAATTGATAAGAAAAATAATAATACAAGATAACTTGGATAGCCATGTTATATCATCATAGCTTCCCAGTGTGGACAAGTCATAATAAGATTTAGACTTTAGCCCATATCGAGTTTATACTCCAACGGAATATTAACCCTTTTACATTTTATGGCGTAGCCTCCCAAGTTCGACATCATTAAAGCCTCTAAAGTTCTTCTTTGAAGAGAATTCCTCAAACTGTTCGTAAGAGATACCATCACAGACACCCACCCACCTATAGCTGTGCCATGTTTTCCCCGATGTCATGAACTATGTGCCTAAACATTGTCTTCAAAGTTTATGGAAGCCAGAAATGTGGAAACTTCGGTTAGAGCTTTCCGTTGGATATTCCTGAAACTAAAGAGTGCCATTTCACTGTGGAACATGATATGAGCTGCAAGTTCTGCTGGAGCCTAATTGGGTAGCACAAAGCCCCACGATCCCTTTCTGCATCTTTACACTATGTTATATTAGACTCAATGATATACTAACTGGCTAAGTAGCTAACAAGATTGATGTTAGATTTGAGAACTGTTATACACAAACGTCAAGATTGACGTTACAATGTTATATGTTCTTTAGTGTTGCCACAAATTGACTGTTCAATCCAGAAAAATGTATTTTATCGACTGCCTTGTGCTTATTAATTATTCTGAAAGTAATATTCTTTCCTCTTCTAATATTGTTCCTCTCCATTAATTTTACCATCTTTCATGATCAATAATGTTCTTTTGCATTTGGATATTTGAAGGCCATCGCTGGAGAAGCTGGGGTACCTTTTTTCTATAGAGCAGGTTCAGAGTTTGAGGAAATGTAAGTTTATGTAACTTGTTATTCCCTAGTTTTTTTGTGGGAAATATTATCACTTCTTAGATCAGTTCACTACATTTTATAACCATTTGAGGTTTTGAGCTAAGGGGATTCTAGAGCATGATATCATCAGTCATCTGCACACTTCCTTTTTTTTTTAGTTTCTGATTATGGCCATTAAGGGAGGGTAATATATAATTTTTCTCTCTACCCAAGTGAAAAGAGTCCAATTTTTCAGATGATGCATTGTTCTTATCTCACTTAGAAGCTCTAATGTCTTTTCAAGTGAAAATTGTTTCATTTCCTCATATGACAGCATGATGACATTTTACAACTCTAATTGATATTTCGTTGATACTTGTTAGTGCCAAACCATGGCAGAAGTTAATAGAGAAGAGTTCCTAATTCCTAGTTTTGGTTTATATACATTCTTAACCATACTTAGATAGCCTCTCAATTTCCTGGCGTTTTGTGTCAGGTTTGTTGGTGTTGGTGCTCGCCGTGTTCGTGCCTTGTTCCAAGCTGCTAAGAAAAAGGTACTTCAATCCTTTTAACTTCTGATCTCCTTGATTTCTCATACTCAATATATACTATGAGTACTCATTCAGTAATGCTATATGGGACTATAATTTATAATTGAGATCACTTAGGGAGTATTTCAAGGTACTTGCCTATATAGACCACGTATCAACTACAATGCTTTTATCCTGTCTTTTAGTCCTATTTTTTTTTGAAACTTTGAATGAATATATTGACTAGAAACAAAGAATATGTACAAAAGGGGAAGCAACTGGATGGGAGACTCTCACATCATCCAGGCTTCCCAATTCCCGACTACATCACCAAAAGAGATATTTTTAAAAGGGCCAAGCCACTTCGCCCAAAGATAAATGACGCCTTTCACATCTTCCACATCAATGGAGCTGGAAAGGTTGCCCTCTTTAAAGATTTTGTTGTTCCGATCTGTCCAAATGCCCCAGAGAATCGCAGCCGGGACCAGATCTCAGATCTCTTTCTTTCTGTCGGGCTTAATCAAGGAATGAAATGTCGGTTTCGATGGAAATTTCGATCGGTCCAAAAGTGGACACGTTTCGTGGAAACGTTTCGCTCTGTGTGGAAATTTTACAAATTTCCGGAATGATAAAACAGTTTTAAAACAATTAAGTTCAGTACTAATCTACAATAAAACAATTAGTTTAGGGGGTAAATTGAGTTATTTAACTCTATTAGTACTAAAACAGTTAAGTTAGGTGCTTATCTGCAATTAAACAGTTAGTTTAGGGGGTACATTGAATTATTTTTCAGAGGTAAACCTAAAACAGTTAGCTTAGGATCCAATCTGCTATAATAGTAATAGTTAGGGGGCTAACAAAAAATAAAACATAACATACTTGTTTTGTAGTAAAAATTGTTTTCCCCTTAAATACAACCCTTAATCCCTATTTCTAAGACTTCTCAGTCGGTTTCGACTGTTCCCTCTTCCTCTCTCTTTAGATTTTCTTTCAAATCCCAAACTAAATTCCTAAAATCGAAATCTAAAGTTAAAGATCACCTAAAGAAGAGAAGAATCTCTTGAAGAACAAAATATTTGAGAAGTAGTCAAGAAAGATGAAACAAATTAACAGATAGGTAAAAGATAAACGACTAAGGTATTATATGAGTTTCTGATTTTAGAATCTTTCGAAACCCTAAACCTAAATCTCAGTTTCGAAATTTCGTATCAGATTTCGGTGGAAATTTCGTTTCGATGATGTGAATTTAGGACATGTTTCGGTCATTTCGACCGAAATATGTCGACATTTTATTCCTTGGGCTTAATTAAACCTCCCCATTGTTCGATCAGGGAGTTTAGTGACTCTGGGCGACACCACTGAACCTTAATTAAACCTCCCAATTGTCTTTTAGTCCTATAGGTCTTCATGGGTTCAGCCTGTGTTGTAAATCTCAGAGGTGAACCAGCATTATCATGTTCATTGGTGCACATGACTTACAATGACGAGAAAAATCATTAAATCCAAAATTTCTTACGTTCTTCCCAGGCTCCTTGCATCATTTTTATTGATGAAATAGATGCTGTTGGGTCCACTCGGAAACAATGGGAAGGCCATACAAAGAAAACATTGCATCAGCTGCTGGTCGAAATGGATGGATTTGAACAGAATGAGGTATAATTTCAAGCTCACCCTGTCAGTTTTAATATTTTACTTCATTACTTGTGTATCCTTAATCCATGCATCCTACTTGTTGTGTAGGGCATAATACTGATGGCAGCAACCAACTTGCCTGATATTCTTGATCCTGCTTTAACCAGGCCTGGTAGATTTGACAGACATGTACGTTATGTTAAGATCTTTGATTGATGAAACTCGTTATTTCATTTGGCTTATATTGAAGTTTGAAAATCCTTATCCACTAGATCGTCGTCCCAAATCCTGATGTTCGAGGTCGTCAAGAGATTCTAGAGCTCTACTTGCAGGATAAACCACTAGCTGATGATGTAGATGTTAATTCAATTGCACGTGGTACACCTGGATTCAATGGCGCAGGTATGTCAGCTCTGTTTCTGCGAATACCATATCGGTGTTTTGCCTACAAAATCATGTGCATGAAATCGATTTTAAACACCACTGTGTTTTTTTTTCTATAACTGTTTCCGCTGTCAACAGATCTGGCGAATTTGGTAAACATTGCTGCGATTAAAGCTGCTGTTGAAGGTGTCGAGAAACTGACATCCTCACAATTGGAATTTGCGAAGGACAGGATAATGATGGGTACAGAGAGAAAAACAATGTTTCTCTCGGAAGAATCCAAGAAGGTAACATATAGTGATGTAGAACAAACAAATTTATGTTACATGTAGATCTCAAGTCTGTCTTCCTTTCGCGGCTTTCTTGGGAAGGTTGAACTTGATTTATGAATTGCTTTCTCTCAGCTTACTGCCTATCATGAAAGTGGCCATGCAATTGTTGCACTCAATACTGATGGTGCCCATCCTATTCACAAAGCCACAATAATGCCTCGTGGGTCCGCCCTAGGGATGGTTACTCAACTACCTTCAAATGATGAAACATCAATCAGCAAGAAGCAATTGTTAGCTCGTCTTGATGTTTGTATGGGTGGAAGAGTTGCTGAGGAACTCATCTTTGGCCAAGAACATATAACCACCGGAGCTAGTAGTGATCTTCATACTGCAACAGAGCTTGCACATTACATGGTATATATTCCTCTACGATGTGAAACAATGTCTGGCGGTCAAAAGAACTCCCATATTCGTTTTGAAAAAAAATATGAAGGCTTCTTGCGAAAAAGATAATTAATTTAGGTCAATATTATTATAGTTCAGTATGGTTGTTTAGAATAGTCTGGTAAAGTTTATGTTATCTCTCCCATATAGTGTTTCGTTTTTTTTTCCAGAAAGACATTGTTTCACTTGAAACATCAAGCAGCATTTCATTCTCTAGAATTGAGTCCTTTGTTCGCATGAAGTGTTTTTTCGTAATCATTTAGGATGTCTAGGAAGTATTTTAGTTAGTGTTGTGTAACAATCAGATTTTCTCCAAATAAACTTGGAACTTATCTTTCAGTTTTTTCAAGTTTCAACTATATCCTTCAAATCCAAAAAATGAATTGTTATATGGTGATTGAAGAACCTTTTGTATTCCAGGTATCGACATGTGGAATGAGTGATACAATTGGGCCAGTTTATATGAAGGATCGACCTGGTACAGAGATGCAATCACGGGTCGATGCAGAAGTATGTTTTCTATTCTAATCTTGCACTTTCGGGTTCCATCCACATGACTAGATAATCTTTAGTTAATCTTAGACCTTCCCTAATCTTTTCCTTTTTGGAATCTCTATTTGATGCTTTCCAAATACTGCAGGTAGTGAAACTCTTAAGAGAGGCTTATGATCGTGTTAAGGACCTGTTGAGAAAGGTATAAATTTAACTCTCATTATTTCTGAACACTCATTCAGAAGATATTATATCTAAGTTTTGCTTTTCCTTACTATAGCTGATTCAAAGTCGTAATATATAAATATAAAAGAGAGTTAAATTTGCATTCTGCGAAAGTTAGGAGGCCTAACAGGAAGGTAGTCATTTTTGGATTATTATATCTAAAATGAGTCATATGGTGCTAGGTATGTAAGTTACAACTTTAAACACACCTACAACAAAGTCAAATGCTTAAAATTCTTCCGACACACCAAAAAGAAGAAATTATTAGAACTTGTAAGGTAGGCCATGACCTCCACATCTTAACTCTGTTGTCAAAGGTGTTGTTGTTGACGCCCCCACTCCCGCCTCTCTGATTTAGCGCCTATTATTTGCGTATGAAAACTTCAGTGTTTGGTCGTCCATATGGAGAGTGCTACAATCACTTAGAGTTCGAATTGGATATCTGTTCCTTTGATTTTATATCATCAAGATTTTCAAAAGAATTGATGAAAATATGTGGTCAGAAAGCTGCAGTACTAGCTTTTGATCAAACCATGAGTAAAGACTCTAAGCTAAGGGAAAGGAGTATTTCTCATCAATAATGTAAAATAGCGACAATTTGTAATATGAAGTGAAATAACTATATATCTATAAAATATGGGCGCCCTGCCAGGCTGCCACACCTTTCATCCCTAACATCGTAGAAATTCTGTTATATTGACCAACTATGGTATATCCCGTGCCCTAGGGCACGGACACTTGTATCAATCAAATGTTACGAAATTTATTTTATATTTTATTAAGAGAGAGATTTTTATTAGTTATTATTTTTTTGTATTATTTTTTTGTTTCTTTTCTCTTAAATTAGTTATTATGTTATTGAGAGAGAGAGAGATTCTAATTTCTTTTTTCAACCCTTGAAATTTTTTTTGTTTTTTTTTTTTTTTTTCTTAAATTAGTTATTTTATTTCTAAGAAGGAAAGGATTAATTTTTTTTAAATAGGTAATTATATTTATACGAAGGACTATATTTTAAATTTTGAGAAGGGCTTCTAGACAATATCCTTTATTAAAGAAGGATGTTTGTCCCAGTCATCGTTTTCCCTTCTGTTTTATTATATAGATTTGCAAACAGGAATAGTAAAACCACATGATATAATATTTTGACTGGTCTATTTTTTCAGCACGAGAAGGCATTACACGTCCTAGCAAATGCACTTCTCGAGTACGAGACTCTTGGAGCAGAAGACATCAAACAAATTCTTCAGCCTTTTACTGAAGGACGATCGCTCCCTGACCAACAACAACGACAACAAGAACAAGAAGAGCTTGCATTGGCATAAGAAAACAATAACCCAGTGCAACCTTTATGGTAGTGTGTACAGCGTAGTACCAAAACCTCACAGGTAATTTATTTGTAAAATGTACAATTTTCTGCAGCTTCTACTCTTTTTCGAAATCGAAAATTTTAGATATTTCCAAACTGAAATTATTCTGTCATTATTAGTTACTTTATTGTCTCAAGGTAATGAAGAAATTCTAGGTTGTAGTCAAGAAAAAAACATTTACAACATAACAGCCAACTCAGGAAAGGATCCATGCCACTCGAAAAAACTACCGATGAAATGATTCTTCATGAACTTTTTACTCCATGTACTTTCCTCGGTTAATATAATATTCATCAGTTTGGAGTAATGTTGCCTGAAATGTTGTATCCTCGGGGTACTGCTACGCGGTATGCTCCTTATTTCTCATATAATATGGTACAAATTAATTAATTTTTGTATAGATATGTTATTTGTATCTTATAGGAAAACCTTTCTTGTACTGAAGAAATGAAGAATTGCTTGTTGGTTCACCCAACAGAACAAAACAGGTCAGGTATCTGTTTTGAGTTTCAGTCGTTACTCTATCTTGACTGGCAAAAACATACAGCCTTTATCAAGTACATTGCGCTTCCAATCACAATATAACCTAAAATCTTAAAATATTTTACAAACTAGAAAATCTTGTAGAAGGACTACTTAGCTAGTTCATCTTTACAATATTTTAAAGAAGGCAGATGCTTTCGGGACAGGAAATCGTCGCAGTGACATTAATTTCAGGTCTCCGCCCTTTCTTTTCTACATTGGTAAACTGCTTTGCCAGTGATCTCTAATATATTTTTTTTCCTTCAGATGTTTCTCTCCTCTGACAACCACCGCCTCCATCACTACGTTACCACCCTCTCTCTCTCACCTCCTCCTCTATGTCTCTCTTGAACTGTTACGACAGATGGAGGGTCTCTTCACTGAAACACCAATTTGATTTTTGGGGATTTCCGTCCATAACCGGTTCAAAATGGTTTGGAGAAAAATCCCCCTAGATCGGGAGGATTTCTCCCAAAACCAGCTTGTCTGCCCAAACAGGTGGTGGCGGACTCCTCCCCTCCGACAGAACAAATGGAGATAGTGGGAGGAAAGAAAGAGGACCCAGGAGAAATAGAGACAAATAATGGTGGTAGGTGATAGCGGATGTGGCTAGAATTAGTGATTAGAGATGAGAAAGAGAAATTTTGTTGCCCCAAAAAATCTAATTTTGTCACAAAAAAATCTGACAAAATTCACTTCAGTCTCATTTTTGTTTTGGACCAATAGAATGTGTTATGCTATAGTCATTGTGGTCTTATATATTTGGAATGTAGTAATAGTAGTGGATTTAGTATGACTTTAGGTCTCTTTCAATCAATTCAAAATCTTGAAAAGACAAGTTTGAAAGGTCCATCAAATTATTAATTCTGTTAAAAGAACATCAACATTGTCATATTTGCACTGCTAGGTATCGAAATATCTGGCCTAATATTCTCCCTTTTTTTTTCTTTTAAGAAAAGTTGAAAGATATACATCTTACAATTTATAACCCAAAAAAAAAAAAAAAAAAGGTTGAATTCATTTTCAAATATTTCAATAAAAAAGAAAAAAAAAAAGGCAAAACATTTAAGAAAAAGAAACTGCTAATATCTTCAAAAGTAAGATAGATAAACCAGAAGGAATAAGAATATCAAACTAAATAGAAATCTTTCGTTCTGCAAAAGGAAAAAGGCTAAGAAAACTTTGAATTAATAAAACAAATCACATGGGTTGTTGACAAGACAATTGTCCTACAAATATGGGTTGATAAGATCACTCCTGGCTAACGGCAGTTAGATCACTTGAGGAGGGTTATACCAACTGTTCTATGTGATCTCTATCGAAACTCTCAACAAAAGTAAACGGTCAGACTTATCCCTCCTATAACCGACTGAGTTGTTTTACTATGATAGATGTCAGACTGACGCACTAAGATTTGCATCCATGCTAATTCATAGATACCAGAAGTTAAAATTCACAAAGAGGAACAATGCTCAACTCAATATCCCAATTAAAATTCAAAATGTCTTTATTTCTCTATACCTACAACACCAACATTAAAACCCAATATGCAAAATACCAACTCTTAACAGCACAAATATTTACAACCCTAAACCATTACTGTGAAAGCCCTGAAATATCACAAAGAAAATGTACTCCTTATTTTTGTTTTAGGGTTCTGATTTTTGTAAAAGGAATTTAGTCCTTAAATCTCAACTTAAGGAAGACATTATAAGTATATATATGGCACTTGAATGGAAGAACCTTAAGAAAGCAAACGAAAAACAGAAGTCGAAAAAGAAAGAGTTGAAACTCCAAAATTATGAAACAACTAGTACCAGTCTGTCTCCAAAGCTTATGAATCCTGAAAGCCTCGGAAGCTTCATCCATGGTGGTGGTCGAAAACTCCCTAAAATCAATTGAGACATCATCTCAAATCGTCAATGGGTCCAGTTATATCCTGAATTGCAAGTCGTTCTGAAACATGAGCGAGTGATTTGAGGTTGCATTTGATCAAAGCTTCAACAAAGTAGCAAGTCTCATCCTTTGTGTTTCCTTCAGGCACATCCACCACAAAGGACTCGATCACGACTGTTCCTGGTCGCTTGTCGATGATCTCTGGATGAAGAGTGATTATCGAAGAGTAATTCTGCAAAATTAAGTTAGAAAGAGACATCAAAATATAACGGAGCAACAAAAATAGAAGGAAACTTTACTCATCTCACAATTGATGTACATGATATTCCTAATTTCGGTTAGCTGATTACCGAAAGGAATATTAACTACTATTAAGGGTTATTCGATGTTGCTGGCTAAGGTAGTTTTGTTTTTCATATATCTGAATCTGACTTGGACATTTGTTATTCTAGGGTTAAGTAGATTCACCCATAAGCTTACAACAACTAGGAGACAGCAGAAAATTAGAGAGGAAACTGGACAACTTTTACATGATAAACAAACTCTGAATAGAAATAGAACAGCATGGCGGAGATTCTAAGATAAAGAGCTAAATTTCTAATAAAGCTTTTTTTTTTGAAGAGGAATTTCTAATAAAGCTTATAAGAAGCTGGAAGTTGTTCTTCTTGATATCTGGTTTCTTGGCAAAATAGCATCGATAACTTATATGACAAATCTAGGACTTCTATCTAGTGATCTTCTGTAGATAATGCTTAGATTTTAGTGAACTCGTATAATAGTTCATAACTTCACAGAGAACTACTCCTTTTAAAGATTCATCATATCATATATAAGAAGATGGAATAAGCATATGAACTATGAAAATCAAGTAAAAAAAATGCATCATAATTTCTTCCTTTCCAATTGACAACACGATTTAAGACTTGAAGCACCTGAGTCCGACAAAGTCTAGGTTAGACACCTTAGCCAAGACTGGGTTAGCACAAAAAGTTTAAAAACAACGGTTAACATAATCTATCATGGAGGAGTTGGGGCCACGAAGGCGAGCATGGAAATCTAATCTCGTGGGTTCCAATGAGATTTGTCGAATGACTTTCGAATCACTCAAAAATTGAATTTACTTTATCAATAGTAAAAGCATGATAAACTGAATTCGGAAAAGAAAAAGTCATCCGAGTAAAGAAAAAGTCATCCGAGTAAAGAAAAAGATCATTTTTACCTTGAGCCTGTGATCACCACCAACAATCTTGACACTGAGGATATGTTCTTCGTCGTCAAGAAGCTCTAACCTTTCAGTGCTGGTTGTTGCTGGAAGTCCAGACTTAACATTCACTTCTCTAACACTTCCAATCTCCAAGTCTCCTTGTACCACACATTTGCTTATGAAGGGCTTGTATTTCTGAGGTTGATCAAATCTTCTTACCAGTGACCATACCTGATTTCATTTTCATCAACATCAAGAAGTAATTCATCATCAGGTTCTAATGGATTCTTTGATCTTTTAGTTCTGGCTAATTCAAATGATCTCATTCAAATAAAACGCCTTCAGTATCATCTAATAAACTGTTATTTTGTAACTCTTACTTTCTAACCTGGTCAATTTCCAAATTTTTTCCTCAGAAAACCAAAAAAATCGCTCGTCAAGAAGAAATCAATTGATCTTTAACTATTCATACTAATCCTATCTCTTAAGAAGAGAGATTTCTCAAGAATTGTGCAAACAAGATATGAAGTCAGAGAAGAAAAATTGGAAAGTTGATCCTTACGATTCTTATGAAATTCGAAAATGTTATCACTTCAATTTCGAATTTCAAAACAATCGATAAATTCGTAACAAAATCTGATTTTCGTTTCAAAATTAAACAAAAACTTGAGATTAAACTGATCAAAATTGTCTAGAAATCGAAAATCGCAACAAAATCAGATGAATAGACAGAGAGATCTACTAAACGAGCTTAGAAAGAAGAGAGAATCAATCGAGGAAATGAAAGAGAAAAGATGAAGATCTTACAAGATGAATAGGAGCTTTGATGTGTTTAACAAGAGAAGAACTACACTGATTCTCTGTGATATCATGTTTATGATGTCTAAAGATATATTCAGATTCCATCCACTTATCGTTCATCTAGATTTCTTTTCTTCTGCAATCATCAATCAAATAAGACCTAATAGAGGAGAAAATCAACCAAAACAGATTCCGAACTTCTCAAAACCAGCTAGAAATCTCTCTCTCGCTCTCACTTTCTCTCTCTAGAAATATGTTTGTGAACTGAGAAACCTTCAAACTCACACCACCACCATATCAAACTTCCTCCTCCTCCTCCAATATCAAAAGCCTCTTTCTCTTTCATCATCTCCCTTTTGATATTTTATTTTAATTTCTATAGTACTGTATTTAAAATTAAACGGGCCTTTGGTATAGGGAGAGTGTTAGTTGGTAATGAGAGTGCATAATTGTAATCAGGGTCGTGGCTGACATTTTCTGATGCCAAAATTTTATGGAAATTCTATCACACATAAGACTTTTTTTTTTTGATGAGAATCACACATAAGACTTAACATTGCTTTGTTTAGGTGGCGTGAAAAAAAAATGGTGGAAGGAGATATAGAGTGGATAAAGAAATTTAGGAGGAGAAAGAGGAAGAGGTTTCTGAGAGATATCTGCTTAGAGAAGAAAAGAAGAAATCAGAGAACTCTCGGTAACCTTACTACCAGATTTTACCAACTTCCTAGATGAGCTACCCCTAATCTTTTGCTTACTTTTAGACTGTTTAGTTTTAATACTCCGTACTTCGTATGGAACTAAACCCGAAGCCTTTCAAACAAAAGGGGTTGCGATGGGGGGATGGGCTTATTTTACGCAGCACCCCACACCAGAGGGGCAGCTTGTAAAGCTTATTTTAGGCTCCGAATGCAACCAATGGATATGTCCAGAAACCCGCAAAATCTGTTCAAACTAAGCGAAATTTTTTGCAATCTTTTAAGTGGAGAAGAATAATAGCATGAGCAAATTCAACCGTTCAACTTAGAGCATGTTTATAGAGAAGTGAATTTGTTCGTTGATTTGCTGTCGAAAGGCTAAGGGTGTTGAAGCTTAGATATTCTGGCAACAAGGGGCCTGAGCAATGATATGAAGCTAATGGCCTTGGAGGGAGTTATCACGAAGTGGCTCAGAGCATCTCCAATGCAAATCTCAATCTGGAAACTTGGAGCGTCACGTAGGACTTTTAGAGTTTTTATCTCAAAATTCATCTCCAATGCAAAACTCAATTCAAATCTCGAAGATGACGTGTCGAGGGTGGAATGAAGATATCTAGTGTCCTCTTGAGATATCTCTAAATGCCAACTCAACATTTTCATACTCCTATTTTAATGAAAAAAAAATGTCACATAAACAATTTTTGGAGTTTTAGAGTGTTGAATTGGAGAAGTCCTTCAAATAGAGGATCTCAATCTTGACAAATAGGAAAGAGAAAAATTAGAGATTGACATTTGAATCTGGACACATGGGATTTTTAGAGTTTCTTTTGAGTTTTGCATAGGAGATGCTCTCAAGTGAGGGTTTCCAACCTATTGTTAGATCTTTTGGGCAACAAAAATTTTAGCCGAGAAAATTTAGACGACTGTCCCAAACCTGGCATGAAATGTATCAAAACGAAAGAGAAATAAAACGAGGTTGAAAGTAACAACACGTCGTGTTTAGGGTTCAATTTGTGCATTCAGACACATAATTGTGACATACATGCACGAACCATCCTTGACTTAGAAAAAGTGAAGATTTATTAAGGAAAACTACAAGACAGAAGAGTTACTCATCCACAAACACAGACCTTTTTTTTTTATGAAGAGACACAAACACAGACTGAGGTAGTGTTTTTTTATTTCCCAAAGTCAGATTTATTGATGTGGACTCATTTCGAGTCGGGATTTCAGAATGCTTCTATTGCCTATCTTTTTGAATGTCTGATTTTAGTTGACTTCGAATCCATTTGATTTAGTTGTTTTTGTGATTTTGTCCAACATTCTAATTAGGCCTCTAAGACCATGATTCCATTAGTCAAACTTAACAATCAATAATACATTTTCTTTTACCCTTCACTTCAAAAGTAATTAAATCCTCTCTCTCTCTCTTCTCCTTCCACCACCCCACCACAGTCCGCCCACCATCACCATCAACTTTTCTCTCTTTCTGAAGCTTCAACAAAAGCTTCTTGTTGAAGCTTCAGACCAGTTGAAGCTCCAAATCCATTAAAGCTTTAGAACGATGAAACGTCAATCAATCTGAAGCTTCTTCCATTTACAACTTCTTATTGAAGCTTCTACACAGGAAATTTCTACCAAAGCTTTTGTTGAAGAATCAGAAAGTGAGCGAAGAAGTTAGGTGGTGGGCGGTAGTGGTGATCACATTGTGGTGGAGGTGGAGTGATCGGGCATTGCCTGGTTTTCGGTCAATAAAGAGAGAAAAAGAAAAGTACTTGCAGGGTAAAAATCGAAAGAAATTATTGATTGTTAAAGTTGACTAACGAAATCATGATCTTAAAAGCTAAATTGGGGCATTAGACAAATAATGAGACCAAATTTTCCGTTCGTTCATAAATTGGGAGAATTAACCTTTATCTTTTGTTAGTTAAATGAACAATAAATAACTAGTTTTCTTTATCCCAACCATGCCAACTTCTTTCCTTGTATCTAACATCCAGTAAGTTTATAGCATCTCTCTCTACATATCTTCCCACTACCTAAATGCTCTAATGTACTAAACCAGTGATAAAAAAAATCAACCATAAAACTAAAAGCACAATACAACCATTTCATGTGATTTGACCTTCACTGATAAGATTGAACAGTTGCAGGAAAACTAATACTCTACAGACATAAGCCTCCAATACCAATATAAACTCTTCATCTTAGTCGATAGACAACTAAATAAAACTCAAAATATTCGGCATCAAGGATGTCAAGAGCTACAAAAAGAAAATACGAAGTACAAAAGCTAGTTTTTGTTAACATACCATCATTTTCCTTCAGAGGCCAACTTCTTTTTTATCTCATGAGCAGTGTTGAAAAGGCCAAGAGTTGGTTGGTTGCATACAAAGCATTTCTTATTCTTCGAATGATGCTGCAAAAACAGAGCAAGTGCGTTAAGTTTTCACATCCTCTTCTTTTTGGGTGAAAATGTGAAAGAAATCAAGTACAAATAAACATCTCTTTCTTCTAAACCGATAATACTACGTAAGTCGCAAGCAATTGTCCTTTCAAATTTTCATATATATATATATATATATATATATACACACAAGATATCAGTTCCATTCTGTCACCTATGTCAGGATGTGAAATTACATTCTTCCTCACTTCCTAGTTTCTTCCAGGTTCGGTTATTTCATTTCCAAAACCCTAACCTACTGTTATACAAAGATGACTCTTCTCTTTTGCTTCTATCTTCAATTCAGTTTTCTCAGCTATCCATTTTACAGTTGCATACTTGCATTTACTATTCAAACTAATAAGCTAAATATATGATGGTAAAAATTGTTTAAATTATAACATAAGTTCTTAAAAATAAGGTTATGACCATCACAAGTGGATAAATGAAAGGTTTATTTTTGTATTTGTAAAAAGCCACAACAAATAGAAGCCAATATTGGGTATTTTGATCTCATAATCTTAAGTTGACTTATGTATCAAATATATTTAATGATTGTGTCCTAAAACTTTGAGAGTAGCAGGCAATGGCAACTAGATATATAAAGTAATTTAACAACGAAACCATTTAAACTCCTCTACTCATAATTCATATTCTGGTATAACTAATTTCTTAATACACCCTGAAATTTCCGAACAATTTTGAAGTTTTTCTCCTAATAATCTTTGGATTACCAAGGCTTGAATTTGCAATGATCAATATGTTTATCATCCTTAAAAAAATTCATTTGAGGCGGCAAGATGATATTTGCATGTTCATTGAAGAATTATTTAATCTGTATGCAAAACATCCATTGGACATCTAGAATTTAAACTGAAGACCAGAACAAGTTAAAAATCTTACCTTTAGGGCACAGTGTTCGCAGAAATAATGGTTGCACTTGGTGACAACAGGGTCGACAAAGGACTGTCGGCAAATGAAGCACGCAAATGGCAATGAATCATCTTCATCGTCACTAGCCTGTGCTCCATCCTCATCATCATCGTTCCCTTCCAAGAGTCCCAGTGCTAAATTCCTCTTCCTAATTTTCTCAGCTTCCTCCCATTCTCTCTCCATCTGCCATCCAGACTTATAATCTCCTCTATCGTGCATAAACTTACAAGAATCTCCAAACCCACAATAACCAGTTTCTTTATAATCCTTACATATATCTGGTTGATAATCCCACCTCGCAGATGTTCTAATATGAGTAGCAGCCCTAAGTGGCCCATGAGAACCGCCAGCTTTCTCACTAGAAACTGTATGTTCTCTTCGAAACCCAGCTTTATAATCTGTATACCCAAGTATACCTTTATAAAGCTTCTCATCACTAGGGTTTTTCTTATCTTTCTTCTTTAATGCTTCTTCTGCTTGTTTGAGAACCCTCTCCCGCATAGCCCTAGCATCTCTGGAAAAATCAGTTTCAGATTCTAGGGTTGCTGTCGCTCTACTATCATGCTGAACTTGGATTTCCTTTGAAGACTCAAAATGGAATCTCCGTGATTCGGGCTCTTCTGGCTTTGATTCACCAGGTACAGATTGCTTCAACAGTGATGATTCAGTTGAAAAATGAAGTTTGTTATCAAGTTTTGGGGCTTTTTTATTCTTTTGCACCAAAAAGGAGCCATCTGAACCTTCTTCTTCATCGTCCTCAACTGTTCTCTTTCTGATGTTTTTATTCTTCGATGATTTCCGGAAGAAATTGCAAACTAGAAAATATAAACAATAACTACTCAGTGGAACTGTGGAAGTATATACTAATAAATAGTTTTTTACTAAAAAACAGAGATGGTGATCAAACCTGGCTCAGAGGGTTGAGATTCATTTGGGTCAGCCATTAAAATCGGCACTTGAGTTTCCTTTGATCAGAAGCAAATTGTCGTTAATAGAGAGATACAGAGAGCTGGAAAAAAAAAACAAATATGAAGGTTACAAATCCTGAAATATTGCATGGTTCATCAATCAGCACACTACCACTTGATGAATTTTAGCAAAAATTCTTGCTACGAACAACTAATTTTCTGAACACTAACATGTTTATTAGTTTATCCGTGCCAAAAATCAGAAACTCAACACACGCCACAAATTTCTTGCTATGAACAATTGTAAAGGGAAGAGAAAGATCAGGGTTTTGTGATATCCCTTTTTAGTTTTCAGCTCCATCTATGAACGTCCACATCTCCATTAATTGAGGTCAATTAATGGATCATCTCAAATGAGCAAAAAACCTCTTCATTGGTTGATCAGAAACGGAAATAATATCAATTAATCGGAACATTGGATGATTGAATGATTCAGATTCAAGCAAAACAACCTAAAGTTAAGTACTCAAACAAAACCCTAAGTATAAAACGAAACATCATTTCAGATTAAAGAGAATGATGGGTTTGAATCTTTAATAACTTGCTACAATCTTGAAGAATCCTAGTCGTAGTCATGGATTAAGGAGGTCGGTGTCAAAGTCCTAACCGAACAACTGTATTAATTTAAATCTTTCAAACAATTTGAAAAACTTTAAAACCACCTCTTCGTTCCGGCATTATCCCCTTTTGGAATTCGAAACCCTTCAACTCTCTTTCGTACCGCTGACTACCCAAAAACAATTTAGGGTTAATTCCCGGTTGGACCTTGTGTGACGAAATTTGAACTTATCTAAGATTTATAACTTATAAACCACAACTAACTCATAATAATTAGTCGACAAAGGGCAATCAACTAATTAGCAAGATTTGAACTTATCTAAGATTCATTACTTACAAGGAAGTAGGAAACTAGGAATCATATTTCATAATTCATAATCATAAATCATAGTACGTAAAGAAACACTTAAAGGAGGAATTTCATCAAACAGTTGGGCTACAAGCCTAAAACCTAAACCATCTCTAAAATAATCAAAGAGACTCGTCAATTTCTTGATCAATTTATTAAAAGGGAAAGCAAAATTATATCTAAAACCTGAGGTAATGATGATCAATAATCTCTACGAGTCAGAAAATTCAGATTTTAGAATCTTTTACAAGTTACACATCGAAGTGGTTAGAATCAAAATCAAGTACTCACCAGAAATCTGAGTATCCCCAACTTTGGAGTATTGGAAAATTGAAAGTTCAACCAACCGAATCCTTGAGAGAGAAAGTGAAGATTTAGGATAACCCTAGTTGCTCGGCTCCTTGCTGTGGTTAGAATGAAACCCCAACCGAATCCTTGAAAGAGAAAGTTCAAAGTGAAACCCTCACCAGAAATCCTTGAGAGAGAAAGTGGAGATCCAAGTCTCCATAGATGAACCCTAGAAATAGTAGTTGCTCTTGCCGCCTCCCTGAGAAGTTAGAAACTCCCCCTTGGGCCCTTGGCCATTTCTTTGATTCTTTCCCGTCCCCACAAAAAAAATATCCCGAATTTCCCCTCCTCTCCTAAAATACCCGAATTGGCCCTACTCTCTTGAGTTATTTTTCTGTGGTAATAATAGTAGTTTGCGCTTACCATTATCTAGTAAATATAAGATGTTTCAATGTCAATTTTCTTCGGGACAAGGGATTGGGTCTTTCATTAGCTTATCAATTCAAAAATTGCTTACCTCCAAGACTCGACCCAATGAGATTTTTTTTTTTTTTTTTTTATTTGCATACTTCTCATATATTGTCTATTAAGATTTAACACATCGAAAAAAGATATCTGAAATATAACGACAATATGATAAATGAATAAATAAATTGCTACACAGTGCTAATTAGTTTGGACATCTACATTCCGACCTCTAATATATTTTTTTTGTTGAAAGTTCCGACCGCTAATATGATTGCTACTGGATTATAATTTGGTAAAGACATGATATCAAGATACCAAATCAAGATATATATTATATTTGAGAATAGTACTTAAATCCCTATCGACTACTAATACGATGATAATTTATTTTGTCTTCCTTGTGTCATCATGTTAAATATAAAAATAATTAAATGACACTGATGTGGTCACCACTACCAATGATGTAGTTGATTATTAGTGAAACTTAATCAATCCCCTTTGTACATTTACATTTTCTTTATTGCGTTTATTCTTTTAAGAAAAAAAAAACTTAAAATCCAATACCAAGTTTGACGCTTTCAACACAAAGAAAAAAAGTTTTGTGTGACGCTTTTGGTCTGTATAAGAGACATGAGATTTGGATCCGTTGCTCTGAGCAGATGAAATTGAAGCACAACACATTTTTTAACCCAATAAAGTAAGCAGAGAAATACTTTCAACAAAAAAAAAAGAAAGCAGAGAAATAAAAGATGCCAAAGATTGTGATTGGAGGAGATCTAAGTAATGTGACAAACTACATGAATGGATCAATTTGGGGAGGAAAAAAAGAATAAAAAAAAGTCTTAATATTATATGCTTGATTACCCAAAAATAAATCAAGAAAACAGAGTATCTTTAAAAGTTCAACGGCAAGACCACTTCCTAAACACTACCTTTACTATAAAAAAAAGAACTTCCAATGACTACTGATAGTCTCTCTCTCTCTCTCTCTCTCTCTCTCTCTCTACTTTCTCTGTCTAATATTTTATAGTTCAAGCAAACTGCAGATTGAAAATGACCCAGCACTCTTGGATGCCAATAGAACTTTCCAAGAGCTATTCTTTTCTTCTCCCTATTCATTCAGATCTTTTCTGAACAAACTACATCATCAGGTACTTTTGATTTCTGAAGATTATTACTTGATTTAATTTCCATCTACATTTGTCATTTGGGTCATAATAGCTATCTTGATTTAGTTCTGCTTAATTTTGTAGAAAAAAATAGATGAAAGATTTGACTTTTGAATCTTTTGATAATGTGTTTATGAAATTCCAAAAGATTAATAGTTTGAAGCTGGTTTTATATACACATTATAGTTCTCTTCTGTTTAAAATGGGGAAAATTTTAAACATTTTTTCTTACTCAAGTTATATGATTTGTCTTATAAATTTGGTGTTTATGACAAGTTTATGTATAATGTGGATTGGGTTGATGTCCTTTCAAGTCTTTAATGGACAGAAGAAGTCCAAATAATATGGGGTTAGACCCCAAATGTTAAGAATGAACATGATGCATTTAGCACTTTGACGGAATCAGGTCCTATTTACAGAGGAGACTCTGCCGGAATTGAGTAATTTGTCAGTCTCCGGCCGTTCCCAGTGAGTCTTCGAATGCTCCCCGTGCCTAGTTAGACATGGTTTGTAGTTATGATTAGAGTCTCTCTTTCTCTCTCACTCTCGCTCTCTTTTATGTTTAGGATTTGATAGTTCTTTGAAGATATCATTTTGTCGGATTTGAGTCAACTATGAGTCTTCGGGGAGCTCCCGTGTCTAGTAAGTCTTTGGGTCTCTCCCGCCTACTAGTCGGGTGCTCCCCTGGCCTAGTTATGCACGAGATGTCGTAGTTGGGCTTCTTAAGGATTTTGAGGCCCTGTCTATCTCTTTCTCTCTGTTATGTTTGTTTAGGATTTGGTAGTTCTTCGAGGGCACATATTGTTGCCGCGTTATTTCAGAGGAAGAAAATAATATTAACTTAAAATATGTAATTTTCAGGGGCTCATAGTTTAAAGTAATGGAAGTGTAACATGAAGGAACATCAGTATCAACTTGACTCTTGAGAATCCCGAAGGTCCATTCTTGGAATATCACACTGCATAGAAATAAGCTCTAGTCATGAGTTTCAAGGATGACAAGTTTTCGAGGTTAGTTCCTCAAATCCATATGCACATTATTCACATTTAGGTTATGTAAATCCTAGTTCTTTTTACACAGTTCATAACGATATTATGGGTGTTAACTAAGAATCTTCATCATTGTTCCCATATATTGTCATATCTACAAATCAATTAGAAGCTTTTCATGTGATAACTTGTTAAACATTCCGAAGGAGAGTTTATCGAACTTCATTTAGTATAATTTTTGCTTGTATTCTTGTGATTATGTTTTGCTGGAATCAGGTTTCAAGATTGGACGTCACAAACGTCTATGAATTCCGACAGACAATTGATAGAAAGTGATGAAAACTATTCAAGAAGCCATACATCAAAACTAAGATATATCTTAGAAAGGATCACAAGAATCCTCTTGTGGGGTTATGAAGGTTTTAAAAGTATTAGAAGATCAATAATGAATTTTGAGAATGAATCAACAACAACCGAAACAAAATGTGAGAAGAAAGTTCTTGATCCTCAAGGACAATTCCTTCAAAAATGGAATAAGATATTCTTATTGTCATGTGTGATTGCAGTATCTTTAGATCCTTGGTTTTTTTACACCCCAGTTATCGACTATGTCAAGAACTGTATCGGTGTTGATACGAAGTTAGAAACCGCAGCTTGCATTTTACGGTTTTTCACTGACATATTTTATATACTTCATATTACGTTCCAATTCCGTACTGGATTCATCGCTCCTTCTTCTCGAGTATTTGGAAGGGGTATTCTGGTCAAAGATCCTATTTTAATAGCGAAACGATACTTATCATCCTATTTTATAATTGACATTCTTGCAGTTCTTCCTCTCCCTCAGGTACCAACATCTTTTCAACAATATATGACTTATTCCGTTATTTTCGTAAATTTGCAACTACTAGACGTTATTTAGTTCATGGCAATATATGTACAAATGTGAAGCTTAATTTCTATCGTTCTTCAGATGGTAATTTTGGTTATAATTCCTGTTCTTGGAGGCTCAGCTCCTTTGAATACGAAGAACTTGTTACGATTCATCGTCTTACTCCAATATATTCCAAGATGTGTTCGAATGTATCCGCTATATAAAGAAGTAACAAAAACTTCTGGTATAATAACCGAAACAGCTTTTGTTGGTGCTATTTTTAATCTCCTTCTGTTCATGCTCGCTGCTCACGTAAGTCTTACAACTGACCTAACTTGTTCTTTTTCGCTTTCTTTTTTTCTCTTCTTGTTTTGTGTGTGGATGGTTTGATAATGGGTTAACGTAAATACACTTTTAGATATATGGAGCTATTTGGTACCTTTTTTCGATCGAAAGAGCAGATACTTGCTGGAGAAGAGCTTGCAGGAATACTACTGGTTGTGTTATATCTAATCTATATTGTGGAACTACTAGCAAAGAAGGAGGGAATCCATTTTTAAGTGTTTCTTGCCCTATTGCTCAACCGAATACGACTCTGTTTGATTTTGGAATATACCTTGATGCTCTTCAGTCTGTAGTAGATTCGGGTGATCTACCGTCGAAGTTCTTTTATTGCTTATTGTGGGGCCTTCGAAGTCTGAGGTTTGTGCACACAAGTTTCAAATTTAACTTATTATTATACTCTTAAGCTTGCTGAATGTTAATTTGTGAAACTTCATGCAATATCTACAGTTCACTTGGTCAAACTCTTCAAACAAGTACTTACATATGGGAGATTTGCTTTGCCGCTTCAATGTCTATCGCTGGCTTAGTTTTGTTTGCGCTCATCATTGGCAATGTGCAGGTTTGGACCGAACTAGTCAAATTCTATGTTACTATTTTAATGTATAAGGGTATTGTCAACGGGTGCTCGGCTGGGGTGCATACACCTCATGAGTCGGCTCCAAGGGTGCCACAAATGGTGTAACCTCGAAGCTACCGCCTCTAAATTTTTCCATCCTGTATAGTCTGCATTGCTTATCCTATGGACATGCTATCAGATCCTACGGAGTAAAATTCTTTCTAAAGGCTCATGTGCATTCTCTGAGTCCCAGATTGCTTAGCAAGACCTCTCAGACCTAGATACAGGATAGCACCTTGTCTTACATATTGGCAAGGTCTTTTCGGTCATATTGTCGTCTGGGGCTGGTCAGATGGGAAGCTTAGGCGGTCTAGGGCTATCCCATCGAGAGGAAACCTTGTGGCCCTGTGAACCTTTTCCAGTGGGCTTAGGTAGTCTAGGGTCAGCCCTGTGCCCCAAAAAAACGTTGTGTAATGTAAAAATTTGTTGAGTGGAACTGGGTAGTATTTAAACCGGGGAATGTGGCTTGTATTGGGCCCCAACGAGTCTTGAGTATTAGTAGTGCTGCCTTTTCCTTTATATCCTGACTCTTGAGATAAACTTTTTCGCTCTTACTGTTACAGACATATCTACAGTCCAACACTATCCGGTTAGAAGAAATGAGAGTGAAACGCCGAGATGCAGAGCAGTGGATGTCCCATCGTTTGCTCCCTGAAAATTTGAGACAACGTATCAGGCGGTATGAACAGTACAAATGGCAAGAAACTAGAGGAGTTGATGAAGGGAATCTACTTGGCAACCTTCCCAAGGACTTAAGAAGAGACATAAAGCGCCATCTTTGCTTAGCCTTACTCATGAGAGTGAGTACTTATATATGGTTTATTTCCGTTTTCCTAGAAAAAGGTCCGCATTTTGGGCCCGTAGAACATTTGTTTAACCCGATGGAGTAATGTTAGTTTTCTGTTTATTTTAGGTGCCAATGTTTGAAAAAATGGACGAACAACTACTAGATGCAATGTGTGATCGTCTCAAGCCCGCCCTTTGTACAGAGGAAAGCTTCATTATCCGTGAGGGTGACCCGGTGGATGAAATGATCTTCATCATGCGTGGCAAGCTATTGACAGTGACCACCGATGGTGGAAGGACAGGCTTCTTCAACTCCGAATATCTAAAAGGTGGTGATTTCTGTGGAGAAGAGTTACTAACTTGGGCCCTTGATCCCAACACTTCGTCTCACCTCCCTATTTCCACCCGAACTGTTAGAGCCCTGACAGAAGTCGAGGGCTTCGCGTTACTTGCTGATGACTTGAAGTTTGTCGCTTCCCAATTTCGTCGTCTTCATAGTAAAAAACTTCGTCACACTTTCAGATTCTATTCACAGCATTGGAGGACATGGGCAGCTAGTTATATACAAGCATCTTGGCGTCGATATTGTAAGAAAAAAATGGAGGATAATTTAAGAGAGGAAGAGAATAGATTGCAGAATGCTTTGGGGAAAAGTAGCGGAAGCTCACCTAGTCTTGGAGCAACGATTTATGCTTCACGTTTTGCTGCTAATGCTTTACGTGCTTTGAGACGTAATAAATCAGCACGAAGAGAAAGGATGAAAGATCGATTGCCTCCTTTGTTGCTTCAAAAACCAGCTGAGCCCGATTTTACTGCTGACAATGACTAGCATTTGGTTCTTTACTGTGATTTCTGTTCTTGGTGAAGATTGAATTATTGGATGGTCAAGAAAGAAACAATAAAAGATAAAGTTTGAATTTTTGATAGTCTGTATGATGTACTTTGGGATAATCTTTAAGTATGTAGAATATTAGCAATGTCACAATTTGCACTTAACTTCAGTTATCAATAATATTAAAACTTTATAACTTTTGGAAACTTTTCTCCTTTGACTTTTCCAAGAAACTGCTATCTAAAATTCCCTCTTAAGAACTTCGAGGATCTGATAAAAGTAGCGAACAAATAACCCCACTCGAATGACTATCAGAAAATACTTTTTTTGTTTAAACAGTCATAAGATACTTAGGTTGTATACTTGTATGTTTAGACCTCGATCAATAAGCCAAGAATCAACCTGAATAAGTCAGATAAAAACAAACGATCTGGATTTTGACTGGAGCCAATTTAGACTCGAGTCGGATTTCAAATCAGACTTGGAGGAAAAACCAACCCCACCTTAGCCTAGATCCTAAGGGTGAGTGGTACTTGAAACCTTTGGGGCAGGTGGAATATGTAACTGTTTGGTCTAGAGAGCTGATTGCTTGAGGATTGAATCAACAGAAACGTCGTGTGAAATATAATTTCCGAATAATTGAGTTACATTTCCACATCTTACATTATTGGTTCCTACAACTTGTTTATCGTCAGACCATTCTGATCCTTAGGAACTTGGAGGTGATTCAAAGGTTGACATTTTTTTTCCTTGTTTGGCGGATGAAGCTTGTTTGTGGGCATCTTATCCTCCCCAAAGATCAACATGTTTCTAAGATTTTCAACACTATCAAAGTTGTTTCGAATCAGTGAAAATACGATGCATTTCTTCAGGTAGATTGATTTGGTGTACACGCTCCGACTTCTTGGTTCATTTGCTCCTTCCATATCCTCCCTGTAACCCTAAGCTTCAACTCTTTCTTATCTCCGCCGGAGAAGAAAACTGCCATGTTTCGTTGGATAATGAGTCCATCGTGGCTGTCTCTAACTTTCCGATGACTGTCTCGAATACTTCGTGGGGTTCCTTCCCATGTGAGTTTTCGTCCACTTCCTCCTACTTCCAAGCTATAACTATAGTTCCTAGCATCATTTTCGTCTCCCATAAATCGAAGGAATGCCATGTACACTGGAGCCATACCGAGTTGGAAGGCTTCAAAGTGCAGACAGAAGTACTGACCAAAGCAGCTGAAAACCTAAAGAAACACACAATCAGCAAAAAGGGTACATCTTTCAAACTTCCTTTGGTCGAAATTCAAGATAAAAAAGCAAAAAAAGTTGGTAAATAATGGAAAAACAGATATTAGACGTACAGTTAGCATCCAGGTGGCATTTTCAACTTCGCGGGGATTAGACTTTACGTATCGATGATTGAATGTGCATCCAGTATGCATGTCAACTTTGTGATCATCTCGTAGATGATTGATCAGAAAAGGAATATCTCCGCCCACAGAGCACTCCGAGCCAGCATAAGGGCAATTGTATGGTCTGAAGTTACATTGACCTTCGTGTTTTAGCTTACTGTAGTAAGGGAAGATTTCGGGACAACCAAGAGAGCAGTACTTGCAGGGAAGTTCAAGAGACTCTGCTACCTTCTCTAATGCTAAACACCTGATGTCCCCGAGTTCTTGTCTACATGTAGGACATCGATTGTGTACTCTTGTTTTACAGGTCGAACACAGTGTGTGTCCGTTGGGGCACTGCAACAGTGCCACTTTGTTAGAAAGCGCAAAAAATTAATTTAAAAACGAATTGTACAAAACAAAACACATTCATAACATGAATCAAAGATCATAGTTTTGGAATCTCTATTCGTTAAAAGGGACCTAGTCTTGACACTAGCCATTAGACTAGCCCATATTCTGCCCAAAGATCCTGATACTAATTCCAAACAAGGATCGACAAGAAGAAAAAAAGTAAACGTGAAGTTATCTTAGCGGCTATCAAGTAGGACTTCTCAAACTAATATGGCATGTTTAACTATCAATCAAGGTAAAATAAGATTTATAATCGGAAACGAGAAAATCTTCCAAATCTTAAATGCGATTCATGAGTGTCTTAATCCAAAGCAAGCAGATATCCAAAGCAAGCAGATATTGAATATCATCAAAACCATAACATGGTAGCTCGAAAAAATTTGCTATCCAATGACTTCTCAATCTTTCATGACGGGTTTTCATGTTTATTACACACAACAAAACACCATCTTAGAACTCCCATTCATCTAGAAATCAAACAATTGAATTTATTTTGAACTACAATTTCGTATTCTAATGAAGAAAGAAACGTGAATAAACCCCAATATCCCCTGGCTCAATATGAATGCTTATAACCATTACTATTATCTTCCCCAAATACCTCACTATTCAGCTGACAAGGTCAAAAAACAATCAAACATTAAAGAAAAAAAAAATTTGATTGATTAGAACCCAACTTAGGTACCAAATTCCTATTCATTTCTGTTAAAAGGAACCCCATTGAATTATCAATATAACTTTAAACCCTACTTTAGAACAACAAATCTTAGAATCTTAAATCCCCTTGATTCTACCTTCAATAAACCAAATTCAATAAAATTACACAAAACCCAAGTTTCAATTTCACGTAATACATCAAATAACACAAGAAATTCACAAGAAACAAGTAAATGAGAAAACATTACCTGATGAATTGGTGGGTACATAGAATTGGTACAAACAGGACATTCAAGCAATTCGTATACGCTAGAAGCAGGAGAAATCGTAGAGGAGGTGGTATTATTATTCTTATTATTATTATGAAGAGATTTAGAAGAAAATTGATGGTGATGGATATCTTCTTCATCAATTCCATCTGAGGAAGAGACACATTCAATGTTATCCAGCCCCATTTTAATCCCACTTCCTCTTTTGGGTTTTCTTTATTCCTCCTCTAATTTCTTATCCCCTTTCTCTCTCTCTCTCTATTCGTCTTCGATGATGATCGAAGACGAATTCCAGGAGAACAATGAAGGCAATTGAAGAAAAATGGATCGATTTTAATTGATGAATGATATCCGTAAAAGAAGATGAAGGGAATAAAACTAACCCATTGGAAAAGGAGGAGGGGAATTTCTAGAGAGAGAAAATGACTGGGGGACCATGAAATTTTGATCAAATTGGTAATCGAGCGGATTAGAGATTGACAACTGTTATATTGGTGAAAGAACGTAGCTATGTTTGATTCCCTATGAAGATTTGTTCACCCGCGTTATTGAGTGCGTAAATCAGTTTTGGGATTTTGATGAATAGATCTGAACCGTTGAATTTGACATTTATGAAGTCTTAATTGAATCACAATCGTCAGATTCAGCTGATTTTTTTTTCGTATGTGGAGTATTTGAGTTGAGTATTAAAAAGAGTTTTCTTGGTACCTTTCTTGCCGATGTGAACTTATTGATTCAAAACAAGGGCATTGCTAGTCAATTTGGTTTCTTACATTCTTCAAAAGAGAGGGAATGCTCACGTTCTAAAACAACTAGCTTTTCGTGGTGAATGAGTTTGAATATCACTTACCATTGATATTTGATATAGGAAGCAACAAGTCGAGGGTTAATAGTTTATTGAAGTTACAATTGATGGGGGAACATGAAAATTGTTGAGAAAATCCTATACTGACTGTGAAAAGTTAATAATTGTTGGTTCATAAGTCAAGAATTCACCTCTTAAACTAACTTTTACGACCAGGGATGAAACCACCTAGCTAAGGCAACTTGATTTTGTCTTCAAATACACAAAACCCATGTTCATATGTTTTGCAGTATTGGGAGTTGACGACGACATCATCTTTACCTCCGCAACTAAGTTTACCATAATAGTTCGTAAGTGGAGTGTGGAGGGTACATTTCATACACTCATTTTTGTCCGACATATGGAGAAAACCACCTAGCTAAGGCAACTTGATTCTTATTTATCTTCAAAAACACAATATCTATGTTCATATGTTATAACATACTAGGAGATGGCAACAAAATCATCTTTACCTCTTCGACAAAGTTAAGCGTCAGTTTCACAATCTTGTTATTTTCTTTCAATTTCACATGCTTTGTATTGCATATATCAAGTTTTTTGTTTTCTTTTTAAGTTGTCAACCTTTGTTATAAGAAATTACCAGTTGATGAATGTGACAAATAGTAGTTTTCCTTTACATTGGAAGGGGTTGTCAATATATACACTAAAAGATCATTTTAAATTTGCAAATTATTGTAAATCAATCTTACATCTATGTGAATGAAGTGTGGCCCTTCTCCTTGTAAGTGATTAAACACCCAAACATTTGAAGTGCCAAATCACACATAATCACTAGTACTCGGCTAGGCTGGTATGCAAAATCCTACAACATGTTATCAATATAGTAGTCCTTACAATGGTGTGGTTTTAAAGAAAAAATTGTAAACCAATCTCACATTGAAGGGAGTGAAGTGCGACACTTCCATTATATTTGTGAAGTCATAAAATATTGAAGTGTGAAAGCACATAATTCATGTAAAATTAAGATCAATATTCAAACAAAACCAAATCAATAGCAAATGTGGTGTTATTCACCCACATTACACGTGTGTCAAAAGAAACCAACTCTTTGAAATACTAAAATTCAATTTCCAATCTATTGTTGTTCATCATCATTCATTGTAATTTGTACAATTTCCGCGGCCACCCTTTACCTTCTCTCTCTCTCTCTCTCTCTCTCTCTCTAGAATCCAGCAAAAAAGAAGCTCCTTTGAGGAACGGAGCAGTTTCCTTCTTTTTCTTCCTTGATCCATTTCTTGACCTCTTTATTTTCTGCTTTTATTTTTTCCCCTCCGATTCGTCTTCGATCATCATCGAAGACGAAAAGAGGAAATTTGAAAGAGAAAGAAAAGAAATTTATTGGGCAGGTGGTGATAATGGAATTGGATAACATTGAATGTGTATCCTCTTCAGATGGGATCGACGAGGAAGAGATCCATCATAGACAATTTTCTTCAAAACCCCTTAATAATATCATCTCCTCAGCTATTAATCCGGCTACTAGCGTCCATGAATTGCTTGAATGTCCTGTTTGTACCAACTCTATGTACCCACCAATTCATCAGGTGAAATTCTTTCTCCAAATCTTTTTTTAGGGTTAATTTCTTGAGTTTTGGAAGGTTTCCTAAATGGGTTTTCAATGATTTGTTGACCTAATTTTCTGATTTCATTCTAGTTTGGTTTTTTCTATTTGATTTATTTAGAGAAATTCAAACTTGGGATTTTGACTTTTTGGGTAATTGTTGAATTAGGTCAAAAAGGGCAGGAATTAGGAATAGCAGGATATGTTGAGATAAGGTCGATTTAGGTTGATCTTGGTCCTGTAATTAGATTTATTAGGAGGGACGGAATAGGATTTGAATTATTAGGGTATTTGGTTCATCCTGTTCATGGTTTTGGGGGTGATTGGGGCATTGAGTTAGGGTTCTGATTTTTCAGCCACCCAAGGGATGAAACTTTGGAGGTTGAGATATCCGAGCTGGAGTTTGATTGTTAAGGTTGAAGTTGGAGATATGAAGTTCCCAGCTTCGTATTCCATCTGTTCAATTATGAAATCAGATTAGATAATATTAGTTTAGATATGGAAAGAGGAAAAGAAATGTTATCACCATTCTGAAATAGGAAATGAACAGCTTCAAATTTCATCCTTGACGAAGCGGCTGACTCAATATACATACTGAATGTGATTGTTTCATCGAAGACGTCTTTTTTCTTGTCTGAATGCAGTATTGGTCATTGGGGAAGCTGTGTCACTAGTAATCTGTAAATAATTTGAGTTGTTTAACGTCTGTGATAAGTATTTAAACTACAATACAAACGTACAGAAACTAACCAACTCTACCGACTTAAAATTTCTATCCCAAATTATGGTTCGTAAAAGAAGTTTCAAAGTCTTAAGTCTTCCTTAATAAGGAACATCTGATTATGAATAATGAGAAGTTGAAGTTATTTGACACTCGAATCTTTACTTGGTACATAAATTCAAATTCCTCTTTCGTTCTTTCATTTACTTTTAAGTATGCAGTTTGTAGCATCTCTTCGTTAGTTCATATGCGAGTTATAGATGCTTTCTTTTGTATTTGTTAATTCATTAGCAATGTCTTCCTCTCATAATTCTGCTTCTTTATCTAATTCCGGTTAGCTAAGTGGAGAAAGAGAAAGGGAGATAGAAGTATTCGTTACTCCATTTACAAATCTAACAAGTAGTATTTCTGCAGTGCCCAAACGGACACACCTTGTGTTCCACTTGTAAAACAAGAGTACACAACCGGTGCCCTACTTGTAGACAGGAGCTTGGAGATATCAGATGCTTGGCTTTGGAGAAAGTAGCTGAGTCCCTTGAACTTCCCTGCAAGTTCTGTTCCCTGGGTTGCCCCGAGATCTTTCCTTACTACAGTAAGCTGAAGCACGAGTCTCAGTGTAACTTTAGACCGTACAATTGCCCATATGCTGGTTCAGAGTGTGCTGTTGTTGGGGATATTCCTTTTCTAGTAACCCATCTGCGAGACGATCACAAGGTTGATATGCATACTGGATGCACGTTCAATCATCGATACGTGAAGTCTAATCCTCGTGAAGTTGAAAATGCTACCTGGATGTTGACTGTAAGTACAATTATCGATTATAAAATCATTCGTAATTCAATATACCCTTTTCAGGCATTCATCACGCTAAGATGTATCTGATGATACTATACGATTAAAACTTTTAGTTGTTAACGGATTTGCACATTATGTGTTTTTGGTCGACTCACAGTTTCCGTTTTTATTTAGGTTTTCAACTGCTTTGGTCACTATTTCTGTTTGCACTTTGAAGCCTTCCAACTCGGAATGGCCCCTGTATACATGGCGTTCCTTCGATTCATGGGAGATGAAACCGAAGCAAGGAACTTTAGCTACAGCTTGGAAGTAGGAGCAAACGGGAGAAAGCTCATCTGGGAAGGAACCCCTCGAAGCATCAGAGATAGTCACAGGAAAGTCAGAGACAGCCATGACGGTCTCGTCATCCAACGTAATATGGCACTGTTCTTCTCAGGCGGAGACAGGAAAGAACTGAAGCTGCGAGTTACAGGGCGGATATGGAAGGAACAACAGAATCAAGAAGCCGGAGTTTGTATACCAAATCTCAGTAGCTGACGATGAATGGTCGATATCTTTTTTGTTGTTGGTATGATGTTTCTTTCTCTCTCTTGGGTGTATCTTATGTGTGAAGAACTATGTCAACAAATGGATGGTAATGTTGTGAAGTCATTTAAGTAGTTATATATATGTATCAAATTCTATATAGTAAATGGAGAACAAGGATTCTTGGTCGATTGATGTTCTTTTACATGTATGGGATGTGATTAATGTTTCTGTGTTTTCTTTTCATGTACATTTTTCATATGCTTCTAGTTGACATTATACGCTTCGTTTCTATTCATTTGATGTTCGCGGAACTCATTTAGTATAGGTCAAATTTTGAAAAAGTTGGAACTTTTTTTTTTGTATCAACTCTTTCCCAAGGAGAGATGCAGGGGAAGCGGGACAAGGATCACTAGGAGCATAAACTACACATAAAAATACTGAATACCGATAAGCACAAAACAATTTTAGACTAATAATTGATGTTAATAAACTTACAAGAAAAGACAACACAATAATTGTTAACCGAATTATTTGTTATTAAATCCGTTAGTTGAATGTCTCTCCTTTCTTTCCACTAAAGACTAACATCCTCACCACTTCAACCAACTCCATACTAAATTAATATTTCCATAAGAAAGAAAATAAACAAGTAATATCATTATCATTAGTTAGGCCAATCATCTAAAGAGAAGAAAAGAAATACAAAGACGCACTTCTTTTATCAACTTGCCGAAACAAATTGAACGACATTTGTGATTCTTTTATCAACTTGCCGAAACAAATTGAACGATGGACTCAACATTTGTGAATTGTCTGAAACTTCTCTCTCTATTTCTTTTCACCTATTGAATATTTATTTGCTCACCACAGGCAGAAAGTAAAAGTGATGACTAACAAAGTGAGCAACAAAACCCATGATTACATCAACTTAATACCAACCTAGGGCATTTGCTTGGGGGATACAATCACTTTCATGTTTTCTTTTCATTACCTTAATGTACCTATCTACTAAGAGAAAGGTTTGGTTATTTGATACATCATAGTATAACTTAAACCGATAGTCCTGCCACGTAAGTCACACCAGTTGATGGTAACCAAGATGATCCAAGTAAAAACTGACCAACCGTGAACTTTGATGCCTCCGATGATGACGTCATCACATGATATCCAGGCCATTTGACACGTTGACCAACGGGCGCACCAGGTCCTGAGTTCAAATACTCACCATAGTACAGCGTGTCAAGTGCAAACGTGTCACTCCATTCCAACCATCCAAGTGGATGTATATGATCGCCCATATATGACATCAGATAAACAGTTCTAGCGTATAGTTTCCACGGACGGCCAAGATATGTTTGAGTTACATTCTTAGCTTCCTCGAGATCTGGAGTCGCTAGGATTTTACAGTTGTGGATTGATATACCTGTATTTTGATTTGGGTCTTTTCTGTTTTGGGCCGTAATTGTGTTTTTTTGTTGGGCCATGGGCTTACGAGCGTAAATCCCACAATTTTGGAACACTACAGCTGCATTACCGAATATGAAATCTACAGTACCGTAAATATCACATTCTCGGAAAAACTGACGTTGTGAGTGAACGTATAAACTATCTTGATAACCGATTATGTTGCAACGATAAACTACTGCATGATCTGCACCGACTCGAAGGGCAACTGCTTGATGCTTTGCTGGGCCAGCCCAATTCGTGAATGTTATGTCACGGACAATAAAACCACTTCCAGTTGCAGCTGTATACAAATTTGAATACGAGTAAGAAATCAAATACAGTACAAAAGATACAGGTAAAATCAACTAGAAATAGGTAAGGCCAACAATATTAGGACTCGTTATAAAAGCTCCCATCAAGATGATTTTGTAGTTACTAATGTCAATCGAATCCTAAATGTAAAAATAAGGGTTTGCCGACCGTCTATCCACGAACTTCAACTAATATCTTTTTGTAATCTTTTCTTCCTCTACGTTCCACCACTGCAATCACCATCTCCAACCCAATCTACATTTTTTCTCACTTCTGCAGGGATGGGTTTAGTTGAAACTTCGTTTGAAGTTGAGGAACTTCAATGTAAGCTTAGATTGAAGCCAAAAGTCGTCTAACTGGCTAACTTTAGCGAGGGTTTCAATGGTTCGAAGCTTCAGCTGAAGCAAGTAATCCTCACCGAAAGCTTGGCAAGGGTTTCTTGCTTCAATTAACCGCTCTTTAATTGAAATTTCAATGTAAGCTTCAATTGAACTTACCCTTATTATACGAGAGAGAAAAATATAGACATGGTGGAGATGGTAGGTTGTGGTAGTTGAAAGCACATGAAACGGGACTTTCCAAAATAATATAGGGGTTAAATTTTTCATTTGGTCTCAAATTGGGGGTCAATTAGAATTAACCCTCAAATCTAAATTGGCTCTTTGTTTTCTTTTTGTTAGTTCACATGTTAGATATGACTGACTATTCCAGTGGTGGAAGATAAATAGTTTATCATGCCATTGTCAATCCAATGGCTATTCTTACAGGACCTTCTTAAACTTAAGAAATCTTTGATCCACTAAAACAGAGATAAGTCAAAGAAAGGAGAAAAGTGTTACCAAAAGCAGCGGTGTGAAATGTTGTGAGGTTGTCGGCAACACTTTTCCCACCGGAAATAATAGTTACACTTTTACCATCCCCAATAAACATCAAATTTGTCTTCTTTATTCCTACCTTCAAATTATCCTCTTCATACCTGCATTATTCTCCTCTTAGAAATTGGAGTGCTATTAATCTTTGTAAATACTGTATATTTCGAGTAATAATAGCTTACCAATTTTCCATGTATAGCATTATGAACAACAGTAGGAACTTAGGTCAAAATAATAATAATTTTACCTTCCCGCTTTGACATAAATAATAGTTCGTCTATCACTATTTTGAGGAGCTGCTTTAATCGCCTCAGCAATTGTTCTATACGTTCCATTACCATCTTTAGACACCACTATACTTGGTTGTAAGTCCGATACCGACATTTCCAGCAGTTTTCTCTCTCGATTTTTAACCCATGACGGGAAACCACTATCACTTCCCTGAAAACCATTTCCTAGTAATTTCCTCCGGCGGTTTTGAATCGGAATACCAGAGAAATCCCCATTTGATGAACCTGCTCCTTTAACAGACTTAAATAAAGCCAAACAATTACTCACCAACTGTGATAAATCTTTGAGTTGTTCGTCCATACGATCTTTGACGTAACCAGTGACACCTTCAAATCCATCCGTACACGTGTCGTGATTTGTTAACGCTGCACTTAGCCACGTCATCACATCATCATTCGAAATTAAGGTCTGTTTGTTTTTAGATCCGATAGAACTTAAAGAACGTACGAGCTGATACATTGAATCATTGAGTAGCTCGAGGCAATCGTCGTATGCTGACCGTACACGTTTATCCATTGACACGTCGGATATATTAGATGCACCGTCAAGTGCTTTCCCGACACGTCGGAGAGTGACGTTGAAGGAAACTCTAACGAGTCCTAACCGATTCATGAGGTTAGCTGAGTCAGGGTGATCGAGTAACGATTTGACACAGAGACTCGGGTACCGAGTCTTACTGCACGAGTTAGAGATATCTTGGGTTGTTAGTTTTCTACGAATTAGTGAAGAAGAAGAAGATGATGAAAGAGAAAGAGAGATGAGAGAGAAAATGGTGATGATAAGAATGGATTTTTCCCTGCCCATTTCTTTAATCAATACGATGATCAAATTGGTATCAGAATCACGGCTTGAGCCAATGAGAAATGTAGAGAGAGAGAGAGAATAAAAAGAAGTTTAAGAGCTTGTAGTGAGAGAAATGGGAGTATGGGTTTTTATATTGGAAGGAGGAGGAGGAGGAGAGAGAATGAGATTGATGAAGCTGGTGTGAAGTCCATGTCTCTCTATATATATTGAGAGACGTATCTCTCTCATGTATAGTGTTAGCTGTCTTCTACTTTTGGTCTCAAGAGAGAGAAACAAGAGAGAGAGAGAGAGAGAGAGAGAGTAATGAGGATCTCTAACTATTTAGAGGAAGATGTAGTAAAAGGAAATGAGATATTGACAAATAAGCAACAGTATCATCAGACTAAGTCTTGGTCCAAAAGCATATGATTAATTGTTGGATGAGCATTGGATTATTATTGGGTGTGTGGCTGTGATTAATTCAAATCTTGGTACCTTAGCCCAATTCTAAATTCATTAACAGGATATTCAAAGAAAAAATAATTCATTAGTCCGTAAGTTTCTTTTTTTTTTAATACGGTATTCATACATCATGAATAAGTATATGAATTGAATAAACCTTTGACAACTATTGTTATAAAAAATGTCTTTGGTCCTAAAGTTTATATAAAAACCTTTAAAGTCATCTTAGAGGCATGAAAAGCGTTCTCGTGTCATTGTAATGACTTTCGTAGTCAGTTTTTTTGAAAAGACTTTCGTAGTCAGTTTCTAAAAACAGAAAGCCATTCTTATAAATACTATTTAATAGAAGTCGAATTTCACTTCCATAGTAAATGACACATCAATTGTTGTTATTCACTACAACTAAAAAAACAAATGTAAAACCATCTCTAATTTATTTATTTTTTTGCAACATACACAGAGGCTATATGGTAAACCACAAATATGGATCTTACCACTTGACAAGGTTTTGAAAAGGGTAAACATATGTTGGACAACAACCCCAAAAGTCAATAGGTCCTTTTAAACAAAGCCTATGAAAAAAACAAAATCTTTACCGATGACGTCAATAATTTTGAACCATATATAGTTGAAATTAGATATAAAATTTACAATGTTTTCTCAGATGAACTGCAATATAATCCATCATTATAATCAAAATAACTTTGTGATTATATTGATTTTGAGATTTCGGGTTTGATATGATGTGCATTTTTGTTAGTTTCTACATTATACATTTGTTGGTTTAAAAGGATATCACTGAGATGCTATAGTATATTTGTGCTACACATTAGACAAGAAAGTAATCCACATTTGACATATACAAAAATATATAGTTAAATAAGTGAAAACAATGGTGTAAGAGAAGATTCTCTAAAGAGAAGCTAATAATAAGAAAAATCCAATACCTAATTATAAGAGCAAGAAAGCTGTTTTTACTTTTTTTTTAAATGGGACCAATGCTCCACAAAGGGATCTGATTTATTATTTTTATCTAGAGGATGTTACACTAATCACAAACAATACTGATAGGTCGGCCAAAATATCTTGGAGGAGATTATATGGAAATTTTGAGATGAACGGTCAGATTACGCCCGACTAAGAGAAATATGCGATGGAACTGGGCCGTTCACCTTGTATTGTAGCCCACATTTTCTATAACTCAATTTAACTCATCTTAATCTGTCTTATTTCGATTTGAAAAACAATAGTTATTTCAAACAATGGTAATTTACAAACATGTTCCAAGTCTTATTGAAAAGGACCACAACTAGGTTACCTAGTCTGGGACTGAGTAAGTCATTTCAACATAATTAGATGTATCAGAAATCTCGAAACAAAGAAAAATAACATTATTAATTTTGACTCGGTCAAGTTATAGCTTACATTAAATACCAAACAAACACCTTGGTAAATTGATGTCATTCTCATGAGATCAATGTATACTTATTATATGTTAAAATGTCCTTTTTCTGCCTTAACTTATATAATTATAAGGCATTGCTAGAACTAGCTTTAGGTTTAGTAAACATTAATTGAACTCACTGGACAAGTTGTGCTGGATTTAGTATATAATAAAATTGATTTTTTTTTTTTTTTTGTTTTTGGGTTGATTCCAAATTGGGTCCTAATTTGTGATTAACTTGAAAACTTGAGTTGGTATTTGTCTAGCATTACAATTTGGCCCAATATTCCATTTTCTTGGTCAAATCTAACTGTTTTTTGTTTTTTAATCTTTCTATTGGTTCTCTTTCTTATTTACCGTAATATATTGCTAGAAAGGTCGGTGTCAACAATCAACCATTGCTTGCGACCATTAACACCTCCACCCACAACATCTCCACCATATCCTCACACACTCTCTCTCTCTCTCTCTCTCTCTCTAACACTTGATAAATTATGGGGCCAAGTTTTTCAGTTGGTCACAACTTGAGAGTTGAGACCAAAGCGATATTAACCTTGAAATCATATGTTTCAAACCTAAAAAAGTAAAATAATAAATAAATAAATAAATACCATTAGCAACAACTTCATTTTCAAAAGAAGGGGGGCAAAACAATTCTATTCATGGTCCATGAACTATTTGTCTTTGGTGATAAACTTTAATACTGGTGCTGAGATCGGACAACTCTATAACATATGACTTCAATGTCGTCTATCATGATACAGTCTTGACTACGATAGGAGGGGAAGAGGCAGGATTGTGAACAAGACCCATTTTAAGACTAGAAGAAGCCAAAGCACGGTGGATAATAGTATCTTTAGTAGTCCAAAAAGGCTTAGCTCCCACAACTTATGAAGTATAGAGCAAGAAACATTCCATGTGCATACAACATGTCTTGCTTGGTAACTAAAACATGTCTTGCTTGGTTAATAAAAGATTGCACTCACATATTCTAACAACCTTTTGCAACAAAAAGAAAAAGAAAAATATTATAACAACCTATAGAGTCGACATCACAATAAATATAAATTGTTGAGAATTAATACGGAACAAAATCAACGACGGTTTTACAATAGATTAAATATGATAAGATTACAGTGTTGAAACATGTTTTACAAGAAATTGAATATGATAAGTAGAGTTGAAATAGGTTTTACAAGAGATTAAATATGATAAGATTGAGTAGTAACATCTATGTTGCTCTATTCAAGAAACTAGGGTTTGAATTTTACCATTGCTAAAAACACATTTTTTTGTATGACTTGTTTAACTTTGTACGATTTCATGCCATATATTGTTAATCAAGTTTCTAAACTTTTCACCTTTTCTGCAAAAAAAACATATAGCATTGTCTAATACTTTATAGGATGATATATAAGTGATCGTGTTTCAATTGTCATTTTCATTGCTCAAGTATGATTTAATTTTGTGGTCATCACAAAAGGCACTTATGAACGAGAGTGCCCTATATATAGTTGTCCCTCAACCAATCTCCCACTAAAATAAATGATTCTTTCTATTGTGATTAGTTATCTTTTAAGATATAAACCTAAACCTAATAGACCCTTTTCATTATTGGGAAGTCTTAGATAAGAATGAAATGAGATTAGAGGTGGGTTCTTATGTTGGGTAGATTTAGAGATTTTCTTGACAATGCAGACATGGAATCAGATGTGGGTGAAGGGTGGGAAGGGAAACCCAAATAGACAACATTAAATGGGTGTAGGGTTCACTCACTAGGGGTTGTTTGTGGTTATAATATCCATGACAAAATAGTAGAAGAGTTCCAATTATTCTCCCAACTTATAAAATTGACTTTGACCAACTCAATACATTCTTCTTCGTTTCTAAATGACATTGGCTCCATCATAAAGTTCAAAAATTTAAACAAACAATTTACTTTTTTTTTTTTTTTTTTTTTGTTGAACTAACAAACAATTTACTTGTTAACCAAATATTTACAAAGCTACACATTTTATGTTTACAATTTGTCTCCAGTTTCAAAATAAAAATAAACGATCTAATAGTTTGTGTGAACCAAATACATATCAAGTTAACACTGCTCGACTCAATCTATTTTTGTTTTCTGATTAAAAAAGTAGTGTCACATTTATAAACAGTTTTAGAAATGGAAAAATTATGTGGTTTAATTTGTTTGTACGTACTAATGTGAAATAACCAAGCAATCTGAATCCACAACCCTAACGTGAGATGGTTGTATGCCCACTTAGTTGCTTTCTTTTTATTGGAAACACACTCTTGTTTGCTACATACCAGAAGATATTATATGCGCGATACGTCTCAACAAAAGTTAAGTTTTGTTTTGGAAAGTAACGAAAGATAATATTGGCCACACAAGAACGTTAAAATTGTCAAAAAGTTGTTTGCCGATAATGATAGTCTTATCAACTAATTCCACCTGCCTCAAAAAAAAAGGAGGTGGACAAATATTGATTTTTGATGTTGGATATCAAATAAATGGGAAAGCATGGTTATGTTTCATTTTCTCAAGAGATTGAAGATATGACAGTAACTGATTTTATCACATGCTCCTTGACTTCTTGTGTTATTTGTTTTGGGTATCTTAAGTCAGATCTGAAATCTGATTTGGCATCTGATTGACTCGAATGAGATTTGTAGAGTGTTTGACTCATTAGTCTATTTGAGTTAGACCATTCTGATTCAGACGTGTCAAATTCATGACGTGCAACTGTGCAAGGAAACAAACACCACTTTATAAGCAAATAAGTTCATCAATTAACAACACACACATATTAGAAATCACAAAAAAAACGTATCAGTTTTCGATTACAAAATAGAAAATATAGGCTTAGCTAAAAATTAGGTTATTGTGAAACCATCTAACGCCCATGCTCCTCAACCTTCTCTCATCCACTAAACATCAACCTTCATTTTCTTTCTCATTTTTTCTTTTCTTAATCTTTCTTTCTCCTCCTCCCTCTTTTGCAGTTGCTCTGCCCTTCTATCAGAGCAACTACAAATTTTCAAAAACAACAAAACACAATAAAATGGCATCAAACAACTATCTAACCCTAATAACAACAACTTTCTTTCTTCTTTCATTCTTCGCCTTATCATCCTTTGTCGAATCATCTCATCACAAACATAACAAATCAGCCCAAACAAGCCCTAGACAAATAAGAAAACATTCAAATTTCACTGTGAAATTTGGTGCCCTTGATAGAAGAGGATTTCTGACAGAACACAACAAAGTTCGAAAACAATTAGGCGAACCACCACTTATGTGGGACAAACAACTAACGAGATACGCACGAAGATTCGCATGGAAAAGGATAAATGACTGCAGAATGGTTCATTCGGCTGATCAACCGCCATTCGGTGAAAACATTTATTGGGGTTCCGTTTATGAAAAACATACAGCAGCAGATGCAGTACGAAAATGGGCAGCGGAAACTAATTTTTACGATCGAACAACAAATAGATGTATAAATAACAGAGATTGTGGTCATTATAAACAAATAGCTTGGAGGGCAAGTACTAAAGTTGGATGTGCACGTCAAAAATGTTCAAATGGGGGTGTCTATATAATTTGTAACTATGATCCTCCTGGTAATTGGGAAAATGAAAATCCTTTTGATTCAGTCCATGTTAATCAAGCTACTCCTCCACCATCACCACCAACCACGACTGCACCACCACCACCGCCACCACCACAAGGAAATTTACCACCACTAGTACAATAACGTTTACCAGATGTACCAAATTTATCCCCAGTGACAAAAATTAGTTACTCTCTCAGATCACGCAATTAACCAATTAAGATAATGTGTGTGAATGATTATTTTGTTATATTAAAATGCTAATAGTGAGGTTTTCTTATTTATGATCGAGAAATGGAAGTAAATGCCTTCCTTGAATTATTATTTTCTTGAAATAGTTGGATTCATTGTTATCTTGTTGGTTGAAACTGAAGGAAAATGTGTCAATATTTTGTTGCTCAGGTGGCCGATAATGTTGACATAAATTCCAAAATATTAGAGGTTTCAAGTTCGAATCCCAGACAAAAGAGGGCTTTAGGTCATAATTTAGTTGGACTTGAGGTTCGTTATTGTAAGAGTTTATATTTGACGGTTATCGTTTTTATCACACCTTTGATATATCAATATCATTGTAATGATTATTGTAGTCAATTTTCAAAAAAAATGAAAATATCAAATAAAATAAGTATACTTTACTTTGCCCTTTTATTTTTATTCTTGAACCATTGAAAGTCTTAAAATGAAATATATTGACAGCCCTCAGCCCCTCACCAAATAAATAGACCTCCAAAAGGAGCCAAAGTTAGAACTTCTCAACAAATTTCTTATACAAAGTAAAGGAAAATTACAAAATTTACAAACTTTTTTGTCTCCACAAGATTGAGGTGGTACATTCTAACTTTCTAAGGTGAGAACTGAGAACAACAAACACAAAAGGCACAAAATTTTAGTGATGAGAAGATTTGAGTCCTAAAATAATATTGGCTTTTGGAATTTTTAGTGAGTCGTAAGACCTCCTATAGAGGATTTTGCTAACTAGGAGCGAGTCGTGGCCCAATATCAAGCACAACCGACTAGGTGAATATTCTGGTACTACCTTTTGTTGATCCTGATGGTTAAATAAGAGCTACTCTAGCTAGCCGCAAGATGGAGCCGTACTTATAGAACCAACTTTAATGACTTATTTCAGGGATGTCAACGGGGCAGGTGCGAGATAGGACCCTTACTAGTGAATATTCTTGTACTACCTTTTGTTGATCTCGATGGCTAAATAAGAGCTACTCTAGCTAGCCGTAAGATGGAGCCATACTTATAGAACCAACTTTAATGACTTATTTCAGGGATGTCAACGGGGTATGTTCGAGATAAGATCCTCTTTTCCGTTTTGTTTCGTTACTAAAGGGGTCGGGACAATCTATCCCAGTTATCAACAGAGGACACCATATTGGTTTTCAAATTTCAATGTCATCTTGTTTGTTGAAACGAATTGCCCAAACTCGTCCAAGTAGGAATGGAAATGGGCGAGAAACCGTTAGGGGTTTAAATATCTTTCCCACTATGAGGTCGTGGGGTCGAATCTCGGCGGAAGCGTTTGTCATCAAAATTTATCTCATGTAATTTAGCAATAAATATAGTAAATAATGTAATAAATTTGTCGGGCTTCAGACCTCTTTCTTGTTGTCAGTTTTAGGCCTCTTTCATTAATGATTTAAAATAAATTAGACAGTTATCGTGCTCATCACATCTTCATGATGTATCAATGCCTTGTAACGACTAACGTAGATCGTAGTCCATTTCCCAATAGGAAAAGATATCTTTCCCACTAGTATGCCATATATCATTAAATAAGCTTATATTTGACTTACATTGGAATAATTTATCAAGCACCAGTGGTCTAGTGGTAGAATAGTACCCTGCCACGGTACAGACCCGGGTTCGATTCCCGGCTGGTGCATTGTTTTTTTCGTATGTTTTTCCATTTTTAGTGTTATCATCAAGCAAGCTTTTCTAGTTAGGGTTTCAATTGATTTCAAGTTTACTTGTTTTCAAATCCATATTATATATGGAGCATTGCTTAGCAAAGCCTTTATCAAGAGAAACTTCTAATGATATAGGTTTCGTGAAATTCATAGTATTACATTTATTTTCGAATATAATACAGTTAGATCATATGTCAAATATATATTATATCAATTCAACACATGATTTACTCACTTTATTAAATGAATGTTGTCAATAACTGCTTGTTCAGTTGGTTATACATCTACGCCAAAAATTCAGAAGTCACCAGTTTGATTCACGATAGATGTCAAATCCATCATTTATTGACTTGTGTTAAAGAGTATGAATATAGTAAAGCCAAGAGTAGGCTTTCATGCCCGTAACGACTTTAAGGGTCTTTATATGGTCTTTGAGACCCAATGTCTTTGATGATAGTAATAAAAAGTTTGACTTGTTTAAATCTGATTATGAAATGTGTTCGTATTGACATAATGGTCATCCAAAATTACTTCAAACAAGTCAGCTTCCTAATGTTTACCTTAAGGCCAGCGCTTTGGGGAAAGCAAAATAGTTTTCGGGGTGTGAAGACTTGGTCAATTTTGTTTGACAATTTTATTTTGTAAGTTGTTAAAGGGAAAAATAAAAAATACCCACCTCACCTCTCTCTCTCTCTCCACCTCATCTTCTCTCTCCACCTCATCTTCTCTCTCCCTACCATTCTCTCTCTCTCTTCTCCGATTAGGTCGCCGACCGGAAAATTCGGCGACCATGAAAAAAAAAAAAACATTTTACTCACTCTCTCTCTCTCTCTAGAAACTCCGGCTAAAGGGTTTCCCTTCGCCAGAGTTCCGGTCTGTTCAAGAACAGATCTGGTCTGTTCTTCAACAGACCGGAACTCCGGCGAAGGGAAACCCCTTCGCCGGAGTTTCTAGAGAGAGAGAGAAGAGTAAATTTTTTTTTTCATGGTCGCCGGCCGGAAAATTTTCCGGTCGGCGACCTAATCGGAGAAGAGAGAGAGAATGGTAGGGAGAGAGAAGATGAGGTGGAGAGAGAGAAGATGAGGTGGAGAGAGAGAAGATGAGGTGGAGAGAGAGATAGAGGTGAGGTGGAGGGAGGTGGAGGGAGGTGAGGTGAGGTGGAGAGTTTTTTATTTTGAACCATATTCCCCATAAAATATGTTGCCCCGGAAACTTTTCAAAATTTTGCATATTCCCTTTAAAATTTCAAACCCCGGAAACTTTTTAGCTTTCCCCAAAGCGCTGGCCTAACTTAAAACTAGCCTACCTTCAGCCAATTAGACAAGCCAGAAACACTTTTTTCATATTTGAATTCGACAAAAATTTACATCTTGTCGCAGGCAACAACATTTCTTTGAAGTGTAAACAAAGTTGTAGTCTCAGTAATCTGTTAATAAGCCAATGCAGATTGATCATGCTCTAACTTTGATCTGTACATGTGGCAGTCCTACATCACTACGGAGAGCGTAGATGATAGTGAAGCATAGTAAGTGTCGAAGCTTTTAAGATGAGTCAGGACCTTGGCAACGAAAAAAACCCTTGCGCATGGGTGTGAAAAGAAAGGATAACATCTGTAAGTGTTGGGCACTAAAAAACCCTTGCCCATAGGTGTGAAAAGAAAGAATAACATTTGTAAGTGTTAAAGCTTGGGATATTATATGGTGTCGACTATGGAGGTGGCAGAGGACCAGTCGTCAGTAGAGGTAGGGGATATAGGAATCCCACATTGCTTGGTAGAGCATCCCAAAGTCTGGGTTTTTAAGTGTTCATTCAATCATTCATAGTAGGTATTAAAGACTAAGCTTCTTGGGTGGACTCAACTAAGAGGTGGAGAATCCGATGTTGTCTCGTTGATATTCCTTCAAAACTCAAACAAAATGTAACACATTTGGAATGCAAAAACAACCCCATCAACCTCTATGCAAGGGGTATTACCAACAGTTGGCTGCTATAAAAAATCATATACTAGTAATCCGATTCAAGTTTGAAATATTCCATTCAGAAAAAAAAAAAAAAAAACACTTTTTACACGTCTTCTACAGAACTGGACGAATGAGATGATATCGCTGCTAGTGCAGGGAAGATATAGTTGGAACGGCACGATACTTCATCTTTAATGAAACCAATATCCCAAGATTCATGTCATAAGATCAGTTGGAGAAGTTACTAAACCGACCTCTTCCCCGCCCCCTCAGCTGCTGTTGCTGCTGCATGGCTCGATGATGTTGGTAGTTTTTCTGAGATTGCCCTCTCATCATCATCACCCTACCCTGTTGATTTTTCTGCGGCTGAGAATAATTCACTTTCATCCTCCTCTCTTGCTTCATGTTTGCAAACAGCGAGTCCAGAGTCTGAGGTCCCTGCTTTGTCTGCGGCATCTGTTGTTGCTGCAGCACCATCACCCCAAAATCATCATGACTACACATATCTTTCAAAACCCTATCTATAACTTAGAAGACTCAAAATGATTTTAAACCAACATTAACAGAAGAGCTAACACCCGAACAGTATAGTCGCTTCACCAACTACACAACACCGGTAAAATTCACAAGTCTCTCCAAAATCGACTATTTTCTTTCGAGAAATGCTTCTTTCCCCTAAATTCTTACTCGGAGTTTGACTGAGAAGTTGATTTGACACCTTTCTAACCACATACTTTCATCAGCTGCTTTTGAAAATCTAAAAGATTCAAAATAAAATGGTACATAATGTGCTACCACTGCATTGAGTAGGATTATGAGTAACATTCTAAGTGATTCTAGCACTCTCTTCCTTTTTAAACTTGATACTTATTATAGTCGGGGGAGGAAACAAGATAGAGTCGGCTGTAAACTTGGCGGACTAACTTTCGCCATGTAGTTGTACACCTTGGAAAATACAGAATTAAACATGCAAAACATACCTTCCCACTGTAGCTTCTTCCTTTAACAGGCCTTTCGACTTGTGCTACAGCTCCAATTCTGCACGGTACACGCAAATTATCAATCGGAAACCCCATTCATTATTTAAACAATTTTTCGAGCAATTTGGAGAAGTAGGGTACCAACTACCAAGCACTTCAGAGTCCAGCAACTATAGAATTGAGACTGAACTTACCATCGTTGTTTTATAGCTTTTCAAATAATTTAAGGATTACACAAACCAATGTAGACTCCAAAGAGCAAGTCATCTTCAGCAATACAAGATTCAGATGTGGGTTGAATTCGGAAAGTGTAGAAGAACATTATCCATTCAAGTTACGAAAAAAGGCTTCAGAGAAAGTGTACAGAATCTCAAACATCAACGAGGCGTTGTCCTTCTTTGCCTTGAAAAATCAGACAAATATGATCTCAAAACCCCAAACTATATGCTCCCCCCGAACTACTCCATTCTTATATAACCCTTAAAACTTCCCATCTTACAACGACAATTATCAATAATCATGTCTATACATTATCTGATTGGTCGCCTTAGAGATTAGGACCATAGACACCCGTTTCTCAATTATGTATCTGACGATGACCTCCATGTCAACAACATCACTGGTGTGGCCTCCTAAGACCTTGTTCTATTTAATTCAGCATCAAATCAGAAAGTCAAAACACCCCAATCTATATTCAAAAACGTGAAGAATTTTAGTCGAGGACTCGGAGGGAATTGAAAACTAGGAAAGCACAAGGATTTGACGTGTGAATCAAGGACCAAGCTGACATTCTTTTTTGCAGGATCCTTTTAGGTATGAAGTAGCCAAAACAACCAGGAGAGACCAAATGTCTAACCCAAAGACAAGAGCAAAGAAAGAGACAGAGAGGTGAATGATACATATGTTGACCAATCAGACCATATTAACAGCCACAAAAAGGATGTAGAGCCAGCATCTTATGCTGAAAGACTGATATTTTTCACAAGCGAAATAGAAATGATTCAGATGCAGATGATGAGATTTCTGCAACACAATGCGCCAAATACAGAGCAGCATTCAACACCAGTATGCTCTACGAATGCTAACTAACTATAATGCACCTTTACCCAGTCACCACTTGCAGAACTAAGTAAATCTAATGGACTACACTAATAAAATTTGCATATTGAGATTCTTTGTAGCACGCTTCTATCTTATCTGAATCTGATACAGAGCTAAAACACAAAATTCATGTTCACTCGTAGTCGTAAATCCCAGAACAACCTCATTCAACACAATTCTCCACTTAAACTGACACTGGAGAAATGCTCTACCTTGAGGAAAATGAGAACAGTGTGCACTAGTTACTATTCTTTTCCCATGCCACAAAACCAAAGCAACAAGAAGCAGGGACTATATCTAAGCATGTAACGATAGGAAATCTATTCTTGTAATTTACTATTATTCCCACTTAAGTAGCTTGAAGTCCAGAGCAACCACAACTGTTTAATCTATAATAATTCAATAGCTGCTAATATCTGACTTCACACATATTAACCAGAAGAACATGATCAGTGGTGGGTAGACACCCACAATTACCTGTGAGAACACGAGGAGAATAAATTTTTACCGTAGAACATATAAGATGTCGAAATAGTTAGGGTAGTGATAAAACAGCAAATAAACCTACCTTGTCTTGGCAGACTTGTTATGAATAAAAGGTTTGTTGTGAATAGGAGCAGCCACAGCCTTCCTGACAACCTCAGTAGTCAAGGGGAAATGATTGCCTTGAAAATTTGACCTTCTTTGAGCAAGTACCCCCTGTGAAAGAATGCAAACCATTAAGAAATAGCATTTTAAACAAATAAATCTCTGTGAACAAACAGAATGGATTAAAGAAGAGAGGATTTCAAGAATATTTCCATCACATTACCTGTCTAATGGTGGATCTAGAATCCATGAACTGCCATACTCTTAAGAAATTCCCTCTAACCGCATTGTTCCCTCGGGTAACACTGCCAACCCCGCCAGTAAAAGAATTCTGTCTTTTATTCTGTAGATCAAAGTAACATATAATTAATACCAATTAGACTCATATTGTAAGCCGAAGATGGTTAATAAGAAGTTTTACTTACAAGAACTCTCTGTTTTTTAACATTTGCTGCAGGTTTCTTCGACATCTTGATTATATCATCTGTTCCACAAAGATAGAACGATAAACGAGTGTTTCTAAAATTGAGATATTAATTAACATATCATATTTTTCGACAAAAGGCAACAACTTAACGAAAAGTCCAACGGGAAAGAACACAAGAAAATTAATAAGTACCATACCTAATGTCATGTTTATCTTCTTCTCGGTAAGAGCAATCGCCTTGGTAGTCATCGGTTTAATGGTTGTTGCCATCTGCAAGAAAAACACAATAGATCAATAAATAAACAATGCTTACCAAGTTCCATTTTAGGTCATTAAATTTTGATATTCGAGTGATTAAGATTAACAGAAATCCTTCCACATAGAGGGTAAGCAACACAAAAGCAAGGACCTTTAACCCTAACATGAAAATTGGTCACCAAGCTTGTCCAAAAAAAAAAATTTGAATCTTTACGAACCTAAAAATCTAACAGGAAACAAAATCCATATTTCATCGTCAATCTAATGAACATAACAAACAAACTGCACAGATCACATAGAAATTAAACCTTAGATTGTTAACAAAATGAAGTATTACTCACCGGATTGTTCCAATCTTTAAAACTTCACGTAATCGAGATCAAATTGTACTTTCCTCGACAAATCTAAGAAATTAGGGCAAAAATTGGAGAAGTTTAGCGTCGCTTCGTGATTGTTGTGGGGATAGAGGAGGAGGCTCTGAAGGTAAAATGGACGGGTTTCGAAGCTAATTTATAGGGTAAATAGTTGGGCCGGCCTCCTAATATAGGAGACGTTTGAAAACAACCTGGATCCGTAGGACGGGGTAAGTTGATGGACGGACCGATCCCTATCTATAATTGTCCCGTGAAAATAGAAGTAAATAGGTGGTGTTCGTTTTTTTTCTTTTTTTCTCATTCTTTCCTTCGTAAGTTGAATTTCCAACTCAAAAAATCACGACATTGGAAACAAACAAAAAGTTATAAAGATAAATCAAAAAATGGTGAGACACACACAACAAATGTTTTGAATATTATTAAAGTCTATTCAGATCTCAAATTGAATAATTTGACTTAGGAAAAATGGGCAACTTCGGCGTATTTTTTAATTTCAGATTTGAAATAGAGAAATTTGGTTAAAACACCATATGTGTTTTTTGTTTTAGTGAAAACTAATCATACAGTTTTTCTAGTCTTCAGTTCTCTATGTGTTTTCATAATTTGCAAGTAACTGTTAGAGGTTTGCAACTAATTGCAAGAAGCTGCAAAAGGTTTGCAACTACTTGTGAAAAGGTTGCAGCTGCTTGCACAAAGGTTGAAGAAAATAGTAAGTTTTAACTAAACAAAATACAGACGTTGAGTTTTAACTAAACACAATATATTGCAACAAAAACTAGACAAAATATAACCGGTTTGAAATATGACCATGATACAGGTAGTAGCCTATTTGTTTTCTTATGTGGACGATTTTAAATCAACATCTGGCTCAACTTGAGTTAAGTTAGATCCATCCAAATTGATAGTTATTCCTAACATGATACAAATAGGTACACGGGGTCATGTTCCAATGGTTATGCACTCGTTTTTTTTTTTTGTTGAAAGGTTATGCACTCGTTGGTCGTAGATTTATTTATGAGTATCTTTGTGACCGTTATAAGCATTATTTATCATATGATGTGTTCTAAGTTATTTAATATATGACGTATGATAAATGTCCAATATATCTTAATGTCTACACTATACTAATTATGTTTCAACTTGTAAAGAAGGAGCCTCAACTTCGAAAATTGGTCTTAGGGAATATAATAAAATTATTAATAAATAGTATCTTTAGGTAAAATGTGAAGTGAGTCTTAAAGATAAAATTTGGAGACTGTTTCTCAACAAAAAAATAAATGAATAAATTTAGAGACTGTTTCTTAACAAAAAAAAAAAAGACACTTTGGACTTCAACCTAATGTATTCTTACACAATCTTCATTAAAGGGGTATACCTTTATTGAACACACATTTTTTGTTGCAATATTCATTGTTGCAACACAATTTATTGAGTAAAAAGAATCTTGTAGTTCAACATTATTTTTTTTTTTGTTGAAGACATTCAACATTACTTGGAAAGCAAGCCATTCCACTTCTCTCAAACACAATAAATATTATTAAAGCTACTCTCTCTTTGTTTTTTTTTTGTTGAACTGCTACTCTCTCTTTGTTTATCTAAAATTCTTTTTTTTTTTGTTGAAAGTTTGTCTATCTAAAATAGATTCAATTTTTATAGCTATGCACATAGTCAATCTAAAATTTAATGGGCATATTATCCTAAAAGGTCAAGAAAGGTATTGGTTTAGTTTTATGGATGGCTTTTTGGAGGTATCTAAGTGTTGTGTATTTAGTTCAACAAAAAAAAAAGTGTTGTGTATTTGAAAAAGGTTTATTTTGTTATTATTTTTTCGGATCAACTATTCTCTAAATATATTTCAACAACAAAAAGAAAAAACTATTCTGTGAATATATTTTTCGACTTTCGTAGACATCTGTAAATATTGTGGACATTGATGGACATTTGGTAGACATTTACTATTTTAATATTATTATTATTGTTTAATCACATGAAATAATATGTTTATACTAACATTTCAAAAATATATTTTTCGACTTTCGTAGACATCTGTGAATATTTGTGGACATTGATAGACATTTGGTAGACATTTATTATTTTAATATTATTATTATTGTTTAATCACATGAAATAATATATTTATACTAACATTTCAAAAATATATTTTTCGACTTTCGTAAACATCTGTGAATATTTGTGGACATTGATGGACATTTGGTAGACATTTATTATTTTAATATTATTATTGTTTTTTGATCACATGATGGACTTCAAATGTCTCTTGTTTTTTGAAAGACATTTTGGCTTCCAAATTTGTCCCAAATCCTTCACAAATTCATCAAACTATGAAGTCCACCAAAGTTTGGGACATATTTTGTCTACAATCGAATGCCTCGGACTTTCATAGACTCTCAAATGTCTGGATTTGAATGCCTCAGACTTTCGTGGACTCTCAAATGTCTGGATTTGAATGCCTCAGACTTTCGTGGACTCTCAAATGTCTGGATTTGAATGCCTCAGACTTTCGCGGACTCTCAAGAGTCCGCGAAAGTCTTGCTCCACTACCCCCCCCCCTAATTGGAGTTACAATAGTTTAATATCAATCTCCTTAAATAATTGTCTATTCTTAATTATAGCTACTTATGTGTAATTTAGAAATAAGTAATTGATTTATTTTAGAGTCCGTGGGTATATAGACCAAAATAATATTCAAAAAAGGTTTATGATCCAATCTTCTCAAAACATGGATATTTAGTCCTTTTACATTATGGACATAATAACCCATTCTTTATGAGAGAACTACCGTCCATGTCTCTCCTACAAAAATCACGGGATTTTTAATTTTCCAGGGTGAATTTGGAATGTTTCTAATGTGGACGTGATTTAGGGGATTTAAAGCAACTAACGTATAAATCCGAAATTGATTTTTCTCTATCTTCTAACCGTTTTGGAAAGCAAATCTATTTCCAAATCAATTCAAAACAAAAATCGTAGCCAAATCAATTTTCTCTCTTTACAGATTTGGAAACCAAATCAATTTTCTCTCTCTTACTATGTAATTTTTTTTCGATTCAAATCAATTTTCTCTCACTTAACTTTCAGATTTGGAAATAGTATATTTTCAAGGATCAATTTAGCGTGATTTGGGGGTTAATATACAAAACATATATATCACTTTCTCTCACTTAACTTTCAGTTTTGGAAATAGTATATTTTTCTAGGAACATTAAAGCAACATGTGTTTTCGTTTTTACTCATACATAAATACACATAGAATACAAATTAGGAAACAAATACGTAAATTATGTATTATTTATGACGAGGAAACCATCATTTGTCGAGTATGCAACATAATTTATTAAATGTATGTGGGTCTTGTTCAATAAATTACACATAATTTCTTTTACATTACACATCCTTTACATTATGTTACAAAAAAAAGTACAAAATCTTCTTTGGTTCAAAAATGGTGCCCATTACTCTCCATTAGTTTCGTTGACTCACTTTGATTTGACGATTCTCTTTGAAATTTCATCTGGTATATCAAATTTACACACATAAATACACATACATTAAAGAAAAAAAAAAAATCATATATTGTATTATAAACTACATGTACAGTTTCGTAAATTATATATAATGTTTGTCACATAATTTTGACAACATTTGAAGGTTTTGAGTAGTTTGGTAAACTTATCAAGGCTACTGTTTTGGGTGAAAAGTACACGTAATGGTAAATAAATAATACACAATTTATGTGCACTTATACGTAAATTATATACATAATGGTAAGAACATGAAGATATACGTAAATTATATATACTCTATTGGAAAGTACACGAGATTTGATAGTAAAGCGAAGCATTTCTACTAATGAAATGAGTACTGTTTTGGTGTTAAAGCACGGGTAATGTTCTATAAATTACCCATAATTTACTATAAATTGTGGTAATTTACGATAAAGTACATGTACTGTAAATTCTGTTATGAGTAACCGTACGAAAGAACAAATGTTTCATAAATCCGTACGGATTGAAAACCAGATCTGAAGAAAAAAAATGAGAATATCATTATGCTTAAACTACAAATCTAAAGATATCTGCTATGATGATTGATTGCAATAATGTCAAACTCAAGTTGAAGGATTAAACATCAAGATTAAAAACATAAATGAAATTTTAAGAGAGAGAAAGAAAATAAACACCAAACATTTGATAGATGATTGATAATCTGATCTCACGAAATATAAGAAACAACAGAAGATTAAACATAGATCTAAAAAATATGATATTATCACTGGATGCAAACATAACATACTAACTTTGAAGGAATCATTGAATAAGGAATAAACATAAAGATCTTAAACAGTTATGAAAATTTTAGAGAGAGAAAATAAACATCATACATTCGAAGTTAATGAATTAGTAAACAGATCTTATAGATATGTATCATAAATCTGATACGTTTTATAATAGAGCGAAATAATTAGGGTTTTAGTTATAAGAAGAAATATTATATATTAACAATGGTGTTTATAAAGATTTCGAAAGTATTAAACCTGATAAATGATGAATTTGGACAGCAATATAATGTAGAAGAAGAAAATTTTCTGAGTTTCATGGAGGTTTGTCAACTAAATCGATTTTAGAGAGATCAAATAAAGAGTTTCCGTTACTGAAAATAATGAAGATATCCTTACTTTGAATAGAAACATGATTGGAGAAAAATATGGAAGATAATAATGAAGATATCCTTAGTTTGAATAGAAACATGATTGGAAAGAAATATGAGAGATAAATATGGAAAAAGATATGCATAGATTTCGAAGATTAATCAGTTATAAAATATGGAAAGGTTATATTAGGGATTATGAAATAATATTTATTCTAGAGATTTGTGTTTTCTCTCTAGATGAGACCAAATGGACTAGATATCCATTTATATTATTTTTTTGGTTTTAAAACCCTTTATAGAATTAGAGAGGATTATATCTACTATTAGGACCCGTTTTTTGGACTATAAGACCAAAAATTCTTTATTTTATATGTTTTAGGTATACAAGTTGGACGATTAATTTTACTAGGTTTCCAACGTGTTTGTAGGGTGCGATATGATAGATCATTTGTAACTAATGTCATTATAATTACATGTCGTTTTTGTCAGAATCAACGAATACTTTTGAAATACTCGTAAACTACGCTAACCGTTAATAAGGAATATCAAACATATTTATCAAAGCTTTTGCCTTGGTGACTCGGTGATATTAGTATTGAAAACTTTTTAGAAGTGGAAGTTTAAATTTGTAATATGTTTTATGTATAAATAAAATGAAAGAGAAATCGTGAAAATGATTTGAACAGTTAAACAAAATTAACAAAAGCTAATCGAAATGTTCTTTCATTGTTTAAATGATTATCCAAAGAATCTAAACCATATTTATCGAAAAGATCTCCTCCGTTTTAATTTGTTGTTTATCAAACCTCCTTCCATCTTTTCAGCTAATAAGAAATGAAATTAAAATGCGAGAAATATATCATGAGAAAAACAGAAACAGAAAGAGATAACTTAACAACTAAATAAAGAAATTGAATTGGGGCGAAACATAAAATCTAACCCAAGTTTTCTTCTCGTTCATCGAACAAAACTCAAAATAAACCGGGCACTGTGGAAACCTCCCGAAAGTCTATGAACTAGTAAGTACATCGCCTATCGTTGTCAAAATCCTCTCTCTTAAAATTTCTTGAAAAGGAGTTTTTAGTAGGTAGTCCTATAAAACACAAGTGAACCCACGACATTCTTGGGTCCTCATTACCTAACACAAGATAAAATACACAGGTGAGAATGATCCTTACTTTGTTGCCCTTTTCCTGTCACTCAAGAGAAGACACAATTAACCTTTTTAGATTGAATTCCTTCAACCAGAGAAGACGCCACAGAGATTGTACTCTCTCTCTCTCTCTACCTATCTCTCCCTTACTGCATAGCGAATCATAACCCGAATTCGCGAAAAACCCGGAAAAAAAAATGCAAATTTTGTATCGTTTAGTCGAATACATAATAAAATACACCATTTCAGTTTTATAGGATTACCTCAAGAAAAAAGAATGAGATATAGTCTTTTCCGATCGCATACCAATCCAAAAGTCGTTCAAATATTTGGTTTCATCGGAATAGTTTAAAATATTATAGTCACGATTGATCACCTCGAAAATAAAAGAAGTTCACCATTTACGGAAAAATATGAATCCGAAAATACTCCATAATGTTCAGTTTCATCACATTTATGGTACTAAAGTCCCTTAAACTCAAACCAACCAGTATTAAAATTCTATATCATCCATTTGCTATGACAAAGTTAGAGATGAATATTGGCAAGTAAACAAAACTTATGCACAATTTCATTACTATAGATACTACTAGCCATGAAAATTCATTTTTAGAAACTGGTATAATTTTGAATCTTGATCCACTCAAAAAAATTGGAAAAAAAACAGGGTATCAATTTTAATGTCAGAAGTACAGACTTTGGTGAGGGTTGAATTTATAAAACAAAAGTATAATCATGTCATCATGGTATCTTCTAATGGTCTCTCTCTCTCTATAAATTCTTCTTATACTTTCTCTCTCTAACTCTTACTACACGCTCTGTTTTTCTTTTTGAGTTTTAAGATTAGAATTTTGCAGCAAGCAAATTTAAAAAAAACAAAAAAAACACAAGTAAATTATTTAAATAATATTTGCGTGAATGAATATTAAGTACTTCATATAAAAATTAGGAAAATATTTTCTCTTGGAACGAAAGAAAGAAATAGGAGAAAAGGGTAGTTCGGAGAAATAGAGAGAGAGAGAGAGAGAAAAAGAAAGTTCTTCGTCTCCAAATAGATCTCCCCCAATATCATCACTTCTTCTCTGCCAAATTCCTATTTCTAATCCATTACTTCTTCGAGATTTTCCCGCCAATTTCGTTCTTTGTTATCATTAAATACTGGGTGAGGTCAAAATTTTCTGATTGTTCGACGAATAGAGAGGAATAATAATTTATTTCTGTGGATTTGGGTCGTCTTCAAGTTTCTAGTTTCAGGGGTTTTAGTTGATGAATTGATGGTTTGAATGAAATTGATGGTAGAATTGAAGTGAGATTTTGTCTGGGTTTGATTTCAATTTTGGAAATTTAGGTCGTACAACCAACAGGGATTATCAGTAGGTTTTGAGAAGATGATTATAAAGAAGGTATGGAAAACAAAAATGCCGATTCTAAAGCGGTGTAAATTAGAGGAATCTGGTTATGAAGATGATATTAGGTATCGAAAGAAGCGGAAGAAAAATGGGTTTTATGCCCTTGATCTACTTGGTGATGTTGCTTTAAGCAGAATTGGATTTAGTTGCGGATTTCAGGGAAAATTTCTTGAGAATGGTAAGAATTTCAGAACTGTTCCAGTTTCATTATGGAACCAAAGGGAGGAAGAAAGTAAGAATCAAACCCAAACTGAAGTTTATCGTCCTCCACTTGTGAAAACATCAAGAGGGCGAGTTCAGGTACTTCCTTCTCGATTCAATGATTCAGTTCTTGATCCATGGAAGAAAGAGAGTTCTAGTGTTGTTGTTGAGAAGCCAGTGATCAAAAAAGAGAAGAAATATAGCTACCCAAACCCTAAGGGTATGAAATTTGATGTTAAAAAGATGAAGAAACACTGTGAAGTGGAAAAACTTAGCTACCCAAACCCTAAATATCTTGCATTGTCTGGGGAAGATGAAGAGAGTTTTTTAGGGTTAACAAATTTTGACATTAGAAAGTATAATTCTAGTAGACATAGTTCAATTTATCAATCATGGGAAGAAACTGAGGAAATTCCAAAGACATTTGACTCAAAGGTTATAGATAGAGTATTTAATGGTAGTGGTGAAAAGAGAAAGGATTATTATTTGTCAGAGGAGTTTGTTACTGGTGATATAGTTTGGGCAAAATCAGGGAAGTATCCTGCTTGGCCAGCCATTGTTATTGATCCAATGTTGCAAGCTCCTAAAAGGGTTTTGAATTCATTTGTTGCTGGAGCTATTTGTGTTATGTTCTTTGGGTACTCTGGAAATGGCAAAGAAAGGGTAATCCAATCCCTCTCTCTCTCTCTCTCTCTGTCTATATTATATTCTTTCCTAATTTGGGTTTTCTTGGTAAATTTACTTGAATGTGTTAATCTAATCTTAACCTAAAATATCCCAGTGCCTTTAAAAAGAGAAGAAGCATCATCTTATGTATGTAAATTATATATTTTCGATTTTATATTGATGAGGCAGGACTATGCATGGGTGAAAAATGGAATGCTTTTCTCTTTCATGGACAATTTAGAAAGGTATATAGTTGCTAGCTCTTTTTCATGTTTCTTAGACCTATGGAGTTTTATGTAATGAGTTGAGATCTTACAAAAGTTTGTTTATTCAGATTCGAGGGGCAAACTGAATTATATAGAAGCAATCCTGATGATCTTCGGATGGCTATAGAGGAGGCTTTTTTAGCAGAGCAGGGGTTCATGGAGTCGCTGAATGCGGGGCCCAGGTATCGACCATCTATTCCAAATGGGATCCACAAGGCAACTGATTCACATCAGAATCAGGAGCATTACTGGCATCATGAGGTAAGTTGATGGAATCCTATTTCTTATCTCCCTTGTTCGTATTTTGACAGTAGAGCATCATAGGGGCCACATGAGAAACTTGTTGAACGTAAGTTGCGTACTTGGAATAGTTTTTATTTTTTGACCTTGGTTGTAGTAGGTTTTGGAACAAGATGTAAATTAGTAGGAGAATTGCGGAAGACTACTATTAAACAAGATGTAAACTAGGTTTACTAACTACAGACATTATAGAAGGCATGAGCATAAATAAAGAAGATAACAGATAACAAGGATCTGAGTTTATATCGTTGACTGAAGATGGTGAAACCAATCACTAAACATATCTGTTTATAGCCCACGTCTGCGGGCTGACTTGATAGAGTTCTACTTAGACAAAAACACTCTAAACTCTAATACTTATAAACCTTAACATCTGCTGCTCTAATAGATACTCAAAGCACCTAATAAATCCTGTATATGGTCTGCCTTCTTTCCCGTTCGACTGCTTATGTTTCCATACATCATTCTTTTGGCTTGGGTAAGCTGATGTATAATACAATCAGCCGTGCAATACCCAACTTATATAAATAACTGTACAACTTATATTTGTCTTATATCATGAAGTCCTTTTTACCCATTTTAGTTCCATTGTGCAGGAGCGTCGTCAGATGAAAGATATCCGACCTTGCCAAGGCTGTGGTCTGAGTTTACCATTTGACGCTACAAACAAGACGAAGGGTTCAATCCCTAAAGGGCCAGATTTATGTAAACTTTGTGCTAGGGTTCGTATGGCATATCTTATCGTTGGTACTTCTGACTCATTCTAAACACGATCATCTAATGTCTAGATGTGGTAGAGCTTGTCTTACGGTAATGATTTATATTTACACTCTGGTTGCAGCTGAAGTCAAAACAATGTTGTGGCATCTGCAAGAAGAGTTGGCATCATTTGGATGCTGGTACTTGGGTAAGACCATATAAATCTAGATTATATATTACTTGAGAAAAAAGTATCTTGGTTAGTGGCTGCATCTTTGTCTCAGTTTGCAATACCTCAATATTGATGCTTCCTTACTGAATTAGGTCCGTTGTAATGGATGTAAAGTTCGGGTTCATGCAGAATGTGAGAAAATCTCCAGAAACGTATTCAAGGTATACTTCTATTCAATACTGGTTTAATTCTTATAATTGCACGTGGGAAACTGAGTCATTTTTATAGTTATACTCCTTCCTTTAATCATATCATGACTTATATCACATGCATTATCTTCTACATGTCTTCCCTTAAATGAGAAAAGAATTCATGGACACTCTTTCTCATCTGGTACAGGATATCGAAGCCTCTAACTATTACTGCCCTGACTGTAAAGCAAAATTCAATTTTGAATTATCAGATTCAGAAAAGTGGCAGCCAAATATTAGGTAATTGTTCATTTTTTTGGTATATCTACATTTTTTCCTTATAACTACTTGTTGTTCTTTACTAACTAATTACACCACCTTACTGGAAACAGATCTAACCGAAAGAATGAGCAGCTCTCTCCGCCCGACAGAATAACTGTTGTATGCATCGGTGTCGAAGGCACCTATTTTCCTAGTCTTCATCTGTAAGCACCAAACATGTCCACTAGTTATGTTTTTGATAGAAAAGGATCGAAGTAACCAGCCTCTGTTTATTCCTTTCTTTTTTCATATCTTATATTTCCTCCCCTACTCTATTTAATTCAGGTAACCTAATTCAGTATGATATGTGATGCTAGTTATGACTCATTGTCTTAACTGTTAAAGTGTTGGAATGTGTCTCGAATGCCAAGTGTAAAAATTTTCTCCATGTCTATAGTACTTACAAGAATTAATTAACTAATCACTTTTTGTTTTAGAGTTGAATGCAAGTGCGGTTTATGTGGGGCTGGGAAGCAGACACTAATGGAATGGAAACGACACATTGGTTCAAGAAATAAAAATTGGAAGAAGAGTGTTAAAGTGAAGGGTTCAATGCTATCACTTGAACAATGGGTTTGTATTTGAAATCAATCTTATTTTGTATCACTTTGTTATATTCCGTTACACCTTTTACGACAAGCTTCAAGAACTATTATGAAAAATGGTTCCAGAGCAATCCTGTTTGAGCTTTTTGTACTTTTGACTTACATGAAGACTTTGGAGTACTTTGTAGTCTTCCAGCTATTATAATAATATGGACCCAAGCCTATAGTAGGATCAGGATGATTGCTCTAGATGGGCCTGGACGGTTGAGCTTAGCTCCCTTGGGTTTGTTATTGACTGATTCAAGTTTGAAGTACAAATATGTCAAGTTAATAAAATGATTCGATTTCTAGCTCGGTAGTGGGAGTCATTAATGCTCGTTTATTTATCTAGAAAAACTAAAAACATTATGTGCAATAGAGGTTAATGAACATGTGAGTATTTGTCAAATTGTGCAGATGCTGCAGGTTTCCGAGTATCATGAACGTGGTCTTTTATCTGCAAATTCTGTCAAAAAACCCTCGCTAAAGTCACGAAGAGAAAAGCTACTTGCTTTCTTGCAAGGTCAGATCTTGCTCAACTTTTGGAATCTCCAGCAGATATTACTTCGAGGAACCGAACAACTCATCTTAGTTTTTTTGAATTTCAAAATGACAGAGAAGTACGAGCCAGTCTTAGCTAAGTGGACAACAGAACGCTGTGCTGTTTGTAGATGGGTTGAAGATTGGGATTACAATAAAATTATTATTTGCAACAGGTAATTTCATTTTCTTTCCTGAAAAGGAGGTATTTTTGTTTTCCAAACCCTTAAAGATCACTCAATTTGTGAAATGAATTATATGCGCTTCTGGGAGATCTTATTTTTCTTTTACTGATTAAGTTTTTCACTTAGTATTCTATAGCATTATATAACAAATATGCTAACTTAATTTTCCAGATGCCAGATCGCTGTTCACCAAGAATGCTATGGAGCGAGAAACGTGCGGGATATCACGTCATGGGTTTGCAGATCATGTGAAACACCTGATGTCAAAAGGGAGTGTTGCCTTTGTCCCGTAAAAGGTATGTTCTCTAGCTTTGGGAAGCTTATAACTTAATCTTGTGCTGTATGCTCTTCTTTCATTGTCAGAATTTTCAGTAAGTGTGTATCGGTATGTCTTGCACTATCTCGGGGTTTTGGCTATTTAAACATATGGTGAAAGAGCGAGATTTTGAACCTTTTACATAACCACATAAAGCATGTATCTTATGCAAAGTTTGTAGATGTCATACGTTCCTTCTGTCAATCAATATATGCTTTTCTTACTTTTATCTAAATTATTTCATATATAGGAGGTGCACTGAAACCAACTGATGTGGGGTCATTGTGGGTCCATGTAACCTGTGCTTGGTTCCAACCTGAAGTTTCTTTCTCTAGTGATGAGAAAATGGAGCCTGCAATCGGAATCTTGAGCATTCCGTCGAACTGTTTTGTTAAGGTAAATTTTCGTTTCATAAATTGTATTAACTAAAATCGTCCTTGCTAATACATGACATACACATATCAGAATAAGTTGCGTTTTTGTTCTGAATGATCGTTTTCTACAATTTTTTTTGAAATCTGTTTTCTACAATTTCCCTTGAAAGGAATTTGGAAAACTAAGGCATGGAGTTGCTCATATTATATATAGACTTTGGAGTTATTAATTTTCACCGATTCTTTTTAAGTTAAATATGACTTTTAATTTTATTTTCCTTCTACCATAAACCTATAGGTTTGTTTGATTTGTCAACAAATGCATGGTTCGTGCACACAGTGCTACAAGTGTTCCACTTATTATCACACAATGTGTGCTGCGAGGGCCGGATATCGGATGGAGGTAAGTTACTAAAACAATGTATCTGCCTTTTTTTTCAATGTCGTAAGTTCCAGGGCACTGCTCATAGGCATCAAGACATACGTAATTGCTTAGGCTTGGTGTGAAAACACTATATCTTGAACATCAGAGTCACCTTCAACCTGGTGAAATTCACCGACGACCCGTCTCTCTCTCTCTCTCTCTCTCTCTCTCTGTGTCCGTGTCTGTATATCTTTTCCAAGTCCTCTCTCACATCATTTATGGTCTTTCTGGGATTCCTGACCCCTTTCTTGTGATCTTGATAATGTTAATAAACAGCGGGTTGCCTTCCGTTCAAAAATGAAAACATGACCTTAGTTGTGGATAACCGATTAGGGGGTTTGATGTAGAGGAATTGGTTCCTCTACATCAGGGTTCCCTTAGGCGAGCTGATGAGTCGGCTTGGTGACCATTGTGAAAACCTGCATAATATAGCAAGGCGAGCCTTTCCTTAGACACCATAGGATATAAGTTCTCATTAGCTCCTTCCATCAAGTTCATAGTGACGATACATATATTTGAAAGTCTTGTAGGCTAATTTCTTCTTCTATTTGTTATTGCATTGACTGTCATGCCTGACTTGCAGTTGCACTGCTCAGAGAGAAATGGGAGACAGGTTACTAAGATGGTCTCGTATTGTGCTTTTCACAGGTAAGATAAGTCACCTTCATCTATATTTCCTTAGGATGTTCTTAATCTTCTATATGTGCATGGGTATATATATATATATATATATCTAAACAATTTATTTTTTATCTTTCTTTTTTATATATACTTCGAGAAACTACAAAATATTTTTTGATGCCCACAAATACATTTTTGTGGGTGTAATTGTATCACTCTCTTGCAAATATAAGCCTACATCAGCTTAAAAGGACCTAATAACAACTGTTTTGATCATTCCTTCTTTGATACTTTATGATGATTAACTGACGCTAAGATTTTTTCCGACTAGTATAAGTTGTTGCAATGCCGAATAATGCAACTCAGTTGAAGTCTTGATGATTATTGTTTTCCGCAGCGCTCCAAATCCAGATAATGTCTTGGTCGTTCAGACTCCTGCAGGCGTTTTTTCAACGAAAAGCCTGCTCCGAAATAAGAAACCAACTGCATCAAGGCTGATTTCATCTAACATAATAGAATGTTCAGAAGAGTCAGTCCTGGAAGCTGATAACCATGAACCATTATCTGCTGCCAGGTGCAGGGTTTATCAAAGATCAAAAAACAAGGTATGTCTTCACATGCTTATTTGCGGAAGGTTCTGCTTACTTTTATTGGTGGTCAATAAATTGGTACAATTTTCAGTTTTATCCTTCGGATAGGTCAGGCTCGCTACGTCTAAATGTTTATTATTCCCTCAACACTACGATAGTACAGGCTTCTTTCTCACTTTTTTCCCATCTTTTCGTTTTGCTACTATTATAGAGGATCGGTGGAGAGCCAATACCCCACCGAGTAATGGGACCTTCTCTTCATTCTTTTGATGTCTTACAATGCTTGAGACCAATTAAGGTGATTTTCTCGTTCTTATTCTATTATATAATTGTTTTGATAATAGACCGGCCAGCTGACCATATTAATGGTTTTCTTTATACAGGAACAAAGGGATAATAAGTCTTTTTCTACGTTCAGGGAACGCCTTTACCACTTACAGGCAAATATATATATGCTCCTTTGAGTTCACCTTTTCATGCTTGCCTTAGTGTTGTTCTCTCGTTTTTATATTGCTTTTATCTATGTACACAGAGAATTGAAAATGACAGAGTTTGCTTTGGTAGATCTGGAATACATGGTTGGGGTCTCTTTGCTCGTCAAGAAATTCAGGAAGGAGATATGGTTGGTACAAACACCCAATGGGTGTGAAGTTTGTGTATTGAAAACATCGATTTTGCTTGGATATCCTGTAAATCTACATGTTACTCAGAAACTCTTGTTGATCTTATGTTTGTAATTGTTTAGGTTATTGAGTATCGTGGGGAACAGGTCAGGCGAAGTGTTGCAGATTTGAGAGAAAAACAGTACAGAAGAGAAGGCAAAGACTGTTATGTAAATCACTTCCTCTGAACTCTTCCTTCAGGGGTTCGCTTATTATACTCCGAACAGTTAAACTTAATCTGCTTGAATTGGTTTTGCAGTTATTTAAGATAAGTGAAGAAGTAGTTGTTGACGCCACCGATAAAGGGAACATAGCACGATTGATAAACCACTGTGTAAGATCACTTTTTTCACATTCTTTCTATGCTTTCTGTATACTTGCCCCTGCTAGTTCTTTTCGTTCTTAGCATATTTAGCTTTTTTTTGCGCTTCTATTGATATCCTCTTAAGTTTTGTGAACATTCGCATTCGGTAAGTAGTTTTTAATATGAAAACGAACATTCGAAACAAATGTTGCCAAACTCACGTAAACTAACAAATAAATTAGTTTATATGTTTGCACACTAAAAGATAACCAGATCAGAGCATAAATTGGACTCTGAATCTTTGCAAAAAGTCACGGAATACCAAGAGGAACCTTCATATATATATTCTCGTCTTTATTACACTGAACTTAGTAGCTGTTGTTCATTTCAACATGATGGCGGCACATATATTTGTAATTTTACTTGCTATCCATACTTCTAAACGGGTCGCTTTTTCTTGTTATAGTGCATGCCTAACTGCTACGCCAGGATCATGAGTGTGGGTGATGACGAGAGCCGAATTGTACTTATTGCTAAGACGATTGTTGCTGCTGGTGACGAGCTAACGTATTACTCTACTACAATTTCTTACTTATCTTTCTTGATTCATATCATATATGCATGATAGGTTATAATTAATGTGATCTTGTTGTATTATAAAACCAGGCCATATCATCTATAACCTCTGGGAAACCCAACGTTTTACTGCTCAAGACTTCTCGTTACTGTTTAATGAACAGAATTTACCTCCCATATTTCTTAACTGATAGTAAATACTTTATCCATCCTAAGTAGTTGGCAGCCGATCCAGGTTTTGAGAACTCCGCCGAGTCTCCTCTTCGAAGTTGAAGTGTGCATATGTATGGAATGGGTGTCTCCAACTTTATTCTATAGTCAATGGCCCAGATACCGACTAGTTCGTTGAAACGTTATAGAAGTGTAGATTGCTGCACCTTTTTGAAATGTTCATCCTCTAGTCTGTATTATTAACAGTCGGATTTCTTGTTTGACAGATACGATTACTTGTTTGATCCTGACGAATGTAAAGTTCCCTGCCTCTGTAAAGCTCCCAACTGCCGGAAATTCATGAATTAACACCACCCAAGACCCAACACAGTCAAAAGATCAACAATTGTTTCTCCACAAAGGAGCACTTCTCACAACATACACGATATCAGAGTTTTTAACTTACTTGGATATGGGGGTATTATTTTATCCAATAAATTTTCAAGGTCAATAAAAAAGCGCAATCCCAACTCCGGGTTTCTATGGTCGGTATTTATGTAAATCATTCCCTTTTTCAGCAGAATGGCATTTTAAGAACAGATCCCTCGAGAAGGGAAACATGTAATATTTTCTAAGCACTTGAAATGAACATTACTGACTTTTGTAATCGCAATATTGGGGAAATATGATTGTTCTTCTAGATCAGTTTTTCACAGGGCATATGGTTAGTCACTTGGTGGTCCTATGTTTAACTCGACACTGCTTGTACCCATATAGAGATTATCCAGCGGATATTCATGTCTAATTTTTTTTTTTGAGAAATATTCATATCTCTAATTATCATGTTAACTAGAACTTTTTCCAGTAACCGGTTTTTTCAGAAACCCTCGCCAGATCCGGCGAGGGTTTCGTCCCTTCCTCTCTCTCTCTTATAGTGAACCGTTCGTGGTGGTGCGATTTGTTAATGGCGAGATCTGGTCGTGGAGGCGAGGTTTGGATCTTCTGTTGCTTAGTGGTTGTTAGTGGTGGTGTGAATGGAGTTTAGGGCTAGATCTGGTGGTGTTTCCTGATGGTGATGTGGTGGTGTGGGTTATGTGGTGGGTTTTAGTGATGGTGATGGAATGATGGTGGATGGTGGTTTAGTGGTGGTGTGACTGGATTTTAGGGCAAGTTCCACTGGGGTTTCGTGAAGATACTGTGGTGGCGGAGTGGGCTAGGTGGTGGCGTACAGAGGTGGTGGTGGTGGTGTGGTGGTGGCGTACAGAGGTGGTGGTGGTGGTGTGGTGGTGGAGTAAAGAGATATGTTTAACAGTGGTGGTGGTTATATGGTGATGGTGGAGGTATGTCTTATGGTATGAGAAGCTGGTGGTTTGTGGTTTGGTTCAGGGTGGCTTCTTCGTCGAGACAATTGTTTCTCGCAGTGTCAGCGGATTTCTGGTGATGGCTGCGGTTTTCCAGTGACGAAGGCGGTTTTCCGGTGACGGAGAGGGTTTTCCGATGACGACGACGGTTTTCCGGTGACAGCGGCGGTTGTTCTTTTAGTTTTTTTTTTCTAGTTATTTTGTCGACCTTAGGGTCTTTTAATCTGTGATCTTTAGGATCCTTTCATCTTTCGACCTCCAGGGTCATTTTATTGAGTCGGTGTCTAGTCAATTTCTTTCTCTTCATGAGGCACTTTACATTTAAATGTATGTAACTCTCATGAAAAAGTAACAAAAAACCCTATTATGATTCAGGTACCGCAGGTAAGGCGTCAAACATGTGTCTCCGGTTTCTCTCTCTTCTTGCTTGATCAACTGGTTAATTTCTGATACTTTAGAATGTTTATCACTATAATATTTTGTAATCTCTCCAGAAGAATTTTTACGTCGTTGAGAAGAGGCAACCTGAGTGAGCCTTTCAGAACCAGCAGTATCTTTGTGTGCATTAACGAGCGCACAGAATTCTTTATTAGAAGTCAATAATGTACGATAGGGAGCTGAATGTGTGATCACCCCATCTGACATTAGCTGCCAAGAAATTAATGTCGATTGAACACGTCAGCACAGAATAAGCCTTTAACAGTGTTATGTGTAATTTTCATATTAATCATCCAATCAATGAACTCATGACATGTTACTGGTAAATTAGTTTCAGTTGGAAACATCTACAGTCAAGTATTTTCAGCCTAGATAACTATCGTCCTATGGAAATGCTCGAAAAATTCATCATCACGGAGAATCTAGTCTTTGTTGCTTGGCTCCATTATATCACTCCGTTCAATTTCACAAGTGTACAACAAGACTGATGAATAGGAGTTAATGATAGCCATAATAAAGTTAGAATGAAATTTAAAATTCAAGGACGATAAAGCAGTTTGTGTGAACTAACCAAAACATAATCAAACGCAGGAAGGAAATCGACTTGATGAGTAACAAGTAAGACTGTCTTCACTGACAAGGCTCTCATTACATATTCCTGCACAGCCAAAGCAAGATTAGGAGACAAAAAAAGAAGCATATATATTGCGCTTAGAAGAGATATATAGATTACACTAAATAGGCTTGTAGCAGTGTGGGCATCAACTGCACTAAATGGATCGTCCATGAGATATATGTCAGCGTCCTGATAAAGTGCACGGGCTAATTGAATACGTTGCTTCTGACCACCACTTAGATTAACGCCTCTTTCTCCTATTTTTCAGTAAGATCACCACAAGGTAGCATCTCGATGTCCTTCACCAGTAAACATTTTTCCGGTGTTTCTTCATATCTTTTCCTATTCATGGTGGAACCAAACAAAACATTCTCCTGTATGCTCCCTGTCTGAATCCATGCTGTCTGAGAAACATAGGCAATCTTTCCATGCACTTGAATCTGTAAATAAAGAACCATAGAAGGATTCACTTTACTCTCAAAGATTACTTGTGTCATTAATTAAGAGGAAGAATAAAAGTAAACACTTGGGTCATACGGGATAAAGTTAGTACCAACTATATAAAACAAACAAGGAATTACAATTACTTGCCAACTACATATTTACAATCAATATAAAAAAAAAGTTATCCATATTCTCACTTGTGCTTCACAATTAGATAGCGAATGACTAGCAATGATAACTGAACAATGGTATTCCTGAGTACATCTTATAGTAGATTACACAAAAAAATTCTAGCTGGAAAGATAGAAATGGACTCGGGGTGATAGGAACTCACAGTGCCCTCAATTGTTGGAACCTCCCCAAGAATTGCTGCTAAGAGAGTTGATTTACCTGCACCGACCTCTCCACAAACAGCAACCTTCTCACCAGGTTTGACCTCTAAGTTTATGTTTCTTAGAGTGGGCTTCGATGGATTCTCTTCCCATGAAACATAAGCTGACTTCATACAAATGTCGAGCATAATTTGCTCAGTATTTCTCTTCTGCCTGATATTTCCACTTTGGAACTCCGGTGCTTCAAGAAACTTCACGATCCGTGCTAATGAAACCTTGGCTTGGATGACGACTCCAATAACTTCAGGGGTTACTCTAATAGGTTCCTGAATAATGCGTAAAGTTGCTACAAAAGTGAAAACTTTGCTAGCATTAAGAGGAACCCCAAGACAGTAGCATTCCCCGAAAGTAGCAGCTGAAACCAATACAGGAGATGACCAAGATAGAAAGTTATAATATGCCTTACGGAGCTGAACTGCTGTCAACCACTAATACTCCTCTTCCCTCAATCTTTCTATTATCATTCCTGAAATGTACCTCCAGGAATATAACTTCAACACCTTCATGTTCACAAGAGCCTCCCATATAACCTTTAGCATAGCATCTTGTGCCACCATGAGCTTACTCAAAATTTATGTTGTAATTTGGCCAAAGGCGTATTCAAAAGCACAGTCGTCACTATCACGATTAATGCAGCAAAAGTCGCAAGCTCAACAGCATGGACTAGAATCACTAATGGAATACAAATTTGGAGGCTTGTTGTCCATGTCTGATGAAAAGAGAACGGAAATTTACCTATTCGATAAGCATCAACTGTGACATGGTTCATTATTTCGCCAGCTGAGTGCTTAGACTTAGCATCATTAGTAAGCCTTAGTTGCTTCCCATAAATAGCTGTCGTGAGCAATGACCTGACTCGTATGCCTATTAATCTACTACTGAAATACCACTGCCTCTGAGCCAATGACCTAAGCATTTTATGAAAAAGAATGATATCGCCAATATAAAGCCTTCATTTCTAAAAGCCCCTTTTCCTTCTGCAGCCTCAATGAAGGCCCTTAGAAATAAAGGACCGGCACAAAGAGTGTTGAGCTTGACCAATGCAAAGAACCCAGAGATCAAAATCTCTTTCCAGTAGTAGCGAACTGTAGTCCACATAATTGAAGGTGAAGCAGATGGTTTGGTTTCTTTCTGTTTCTGCAGCTTTTCTGCGAACAATGAGTAACAGGTTTGCGCTCTATCCACTTTCCCCAACCTGGGTATATCTTCATCACCGAGGGTTTCATCCTTACCTTTCTTCATTAATGTATTCAACCCCCAAAATGACATTATACTAAGAAATCCAGCTTTGGCAAGAGGAGTTTCACTATCACAGCTATCTATCTCGGTATTACTACATCCATTACTTCCACCACTTAACGAAACATATAGAGAATCCCGACTGCCCACTTCAATAGTTTCTTCCAATTTGACTTGCTCATTAGTGATTAGTGCATAATAGCAAAATAATTGCTCTTGGAAAAGACAAAACATCTAGAACTGTCTTAACTTAAGTTTCTCTGTCTGCAGTAGCAACTAAAAGAGAGATAACACAAAGAGTTCCGGCAAACAAGCAGATAATTTTAGACCAAAGTTTTAGAAATCCTACTGGGAAATTTCTTCCCCTCAGGCTAACGATTAAACGAAGAAACAACCAACTGAATCCATGAAATAACACCATTAGCAACCGATGCAAAGGCAAAATAGACTGCCCTTCTCTCAGATTATTTCCAAGAATCCAGACCGCGAAAACCAAGTTTACGAGCCCCAAACCACCATAAAAAACGGCAGAGGAAACCTCCACGTTGGAATAACCTTTGAAGCACATAGAAATAGTCTTCGGAACTTGGGCTTATGCATGAAGAAAGAATATGAGCAAAGAGGAGAATAGAATCAGCGAAAGAAGTGAGAGAGAGAAAGTCAAAGAGAGAAAACAAGAAAGTGAAGAGGAATCAAAGAGAAACGACAAGTTAACGGCGTTAAGGACAAGCCGTGATGCTAATAGATTTTCCGGCGTCTATGGCCTTTCAAATTTTTGGGTCGTCTCCTAATAACCTTGCCCTCTAATAGCATTTCGGATGGGTGCTATCCTAGTTTTTTTTTTTTTTGTTGATTTTAGCTCTCTACTTTCCATCTATAGATTTTAGTCAATTTGTGTTTTATGGTCTGAGCTTTGATCAAACATTGATACATATATCACACAAGACATTAACCTACCTAGAGTTATATTTTATGCACTAATACGAATACTTACGAGTACAATTACGGAATATCCCACATGATATAGATGCAAACTCTCAGATTATTACGGAGAACAATCCAAGTACTCGTTTGTTATGTCTAATGTTAAATACAAAAAGAATGGGAGATAAAAGCTGCCAGGGGTTAGTTTCATAATAAATACTTCGTCCATTACCAAAAGAAAGAAGTTAGAACAGAATAACCCTATTGACAATATAAATAATAATACTAATAACATAATTCTGCTCCTGGTTCTTGATTATTTTGAGAGCTTGAAAACAAAAACAATAACCTACCGGACCTCTCTTTTGTAAGTTCCATGGATTTTAAACAAGGATAAGAGTCACGAAATCTAGGAGTTACTTGGTGCACGAATGTCTCCAAAGAAAGGAAGTTTTCTACATGATTAGTGACTTCATAACAATGAATACCACTAGGTTTGTGTACCGTGTTCTGCTTTCCAGTATGTAGATTTTGAATCGTAATACAATTGTGTTTCTTGTCTGCCCAGTCTGTCCAGTAAAATAAAAGTTGGCCAGAGTAGCTAATAACGTCGTTGTCCACCACCATATCTGGTGTATTTTGAAGATAAAAAGTCTTCTTGATCCACTCTTGCTCCTTGTTGGTAGATGTGTTGTTTAGTGTATATAAGTCAACCTCACGAGTTAGTGTAACAGGCCACATTATACTCTTCACTATGAAGAGGCAGAGAGATCCCTTGAACTCCAACATATGATCACAACAACCTTGACGTACAAAACTACTCTTACGTCTATTGTCAAAAACAAATTCAGGTGGGAGTTGGATGACATGAAACTTCTCATCTTGGAGATTAAAAGCTACCAACCGATGATCAGATGATGAATTCCAGTAAAGGGTTCCATTACAGAACACGGACTTGTTTTCTTTGAAATCAGTAACAACTACTTTCTTATCAGGGAATGAGCTCTTAATCTCTCGCCATGAATCGGTGGTTCCTCCTAATGTAAAAACCATGCAATCAGACTCACGAAAAACGCAGAGAATCTTGTATTCTTTTGTTGTTGTATCGATTCCAAATCCAAAACATCTTATATAAGATTTTTGTGGAGCGGAGATGGCAAGTATTTGACGTCTGCTAGGGTTATATACCTCGATGATTCCATGTTCTTCAATAAAGAAACAAAACAAACCATTACAATAACCAATTGTGTTCCTTATGTAAGAAGTAGTTGTGCTATTTTGACATAATATTTGGATAGTGTGTTTCTTATGGGTAGGGTGACATAATTCATGGCTGTGTTTATCCAAGTAGAAGTAGCTAGTTTCGACAGTGGAAGAGGGATTGGGTTCCCAAGGAACACACCTCTTTACTAAATCTTGATAACGTTCTACTCTGAAAAACTTGAAGATGAGAAGTGGATTGTTTAGAGAATAATGAAGGAAGTGGGAAGATGATAAGTAGTGATTGTTTAGGGTTTTATGATGATCATGGTGAATGAGACTGAACCAGAGCTTACAAACACAACTCAATTTAATCACAATTTTCACTGGTAGTCTTGACAGAATATTCAAAATCTCCTCCTCAGGAATACCATGAAAAAATTCAGTCTTGTTCCTTTTTTCAACAAATTGACTATTATTACCTCCCATCTCTATTGCTTTTCTCGTCTCAGGTCGAATTTTTAGAGTCATCGACATTTTTCTTTTTCGATTATTTAAGGTCATCGACATTGTTAAGTATATATATATAGCAGTTGTTGTTCCTACTAGGGTTTGGATTATTGATGAGATTAAAAAAAAATACTAACTTGTTAGGGTTTGGGAAAGTTCTTCACAATTAGAAGCCGAGTGAAGACCAGAACAAAACGTGTCTAGTTGATGACGATGCCATGATTCAAACAAACTTGAAGATATCTTGACAAAGTGGTTTTGAATTCGATCTGTAATTACTTCAATGATTCTCTATCGGATGATCACTAATCCAGGAAGAAGAAGAAGAACGATGAAGAATTTGATGAGTTGCAACGAAGCTTTCATGTATACTCCAATCCTAGGGCTGAAGTAACAGTGAAGAACGGTGAAGAATTGATAATCTCAAAATAAACCCCAAGAGATTTCCTTTTTTTTTGTTGTTGAAAGGAGAGATTTCCTTTCATAAAATAAACCCAAGAGATTTGCTTTTACGGACTGAAGCAATTCTATTTCGTTTAACAAAAAACGAAGCAATTCTATTTCTAGGTTGAGTTATTTCTTTTTTGGTCCACTACTTTGGGACCAGTTTCTTTTTTCAAGCCTAATTTTTCAAAAATTCAAAATTGATCATGTTTTGTTAACACCGGTAGTTAATTTTAATGGTCAAGCTTCTGTTTCCATGATTGTCTTTCTTATAAAAACGATTTTATAAATTCAAATTGCACTCTTTTTCTTTTGAATTGTTCAGCGTGTGCCTCGAACTCTTGACCTCTTGGTGGAAAATTATACTTCTATCCACTCCAACCAAGGGTTGTTGGCCAAATTGCACTCTTTTGCCGCTACCAGTTGTTTAGTGTAACAACTGGTCTCAGGTTCAATCCACTAGAAGTGTAATTCTAGAAATGTTGAACTTGGGTTATTATAAGTATAAACTAGGGTATATCCCGTGCCCTAGGCCACAGACAGTTGTATCCATAAAATGTGACGAAATTTTATTGTTATATTCTGGATACCCTCATTCTTTTTATATTATTATTTTTTGTTTCCTTTTCCTTCAATTAGTTATTATTTTATTGAGAGAGAGAGAGAGAGATTTCTTTTTTTTAACTCTTGAAATTTATTTTGTTTCTTTTTTTCTTAAATTAGTTATTTTATTTCTAAGAAGGATACAGTTATTATTTTTTAAATAGATAACTTTATCTCTACGAAGGACGATATTTTAAATTTTGAGGACTTCTAGACAATATCTTTTATTAGATGTGGACGATAGAAAATCACACAATTAATAGATCGTCGATTGGTGGACCACCGACAACTTGGGCTTTAGACCTCGAGACGGACGAAGTTCCGGTTGGACCTGCAGACAGACAAAAACGAGTAAAACCGTGAAGTCTTGGGGACACCGGGATGGTGTCTTGCCAAGGGCACTCCGACGGTCAAGTCAGCAAACTATAAAAGATAAATATTAATCGATTGAATGTTGAGGGTGTCACCGTGTTGTATCGTCGGAGGGTGGCTAGACTCGTAGAGTGGCCGGAGCCTCGACTCTACGGGATAGTTGGTCGGATTGATCTCCTGGAGCAGGTCGAGAGGTCGTCTCGATCGGAGATTCTGGATAATGGAGAAGTGGGATGTAACAAGGACTTTAGAAAGACTTCGAGAGTGATGGAGCTTGAAGATATAATATCGTCGTCTAGAGTGATCCTCTAGAAGATTACCCTTCAAGTCTTCTGGAATTTGAAGGTCGATTATCGTCGTCTAGAGCATTGAAGATACTAAAGATGAGAGAGAGAAGAGTGTTCTGTAGTTTTCTAGTCGGTATTCGATGCCTTTGGAGTCCGAGTCTCCTTCTATTTATAGGCGGCTGATGGACTCGTGGAGTCTATCAGATCCGAATTACTAGGGGTTGAGAGTGACTCTGAACCCTAAGGGAGACTCGTTCTAGTCGTCGATCTGTCGCCTAGAGCAATTTGACCGTACGATTACGCCGCCTCGACTTTAGACTCTTCGTAGTCTGAGATCGCCTAAAGGTACTTAAGGCGACGTGGGGTTTTAGAGTGACTTCGTTCAATGAATACGTGGCGAGGTCTCCGGAGTTGAGGTTGACTCGGCAACCGGCAGGCTCGGTTGAGGGCGACCAAGGGGTGCTTGGAGTATTGTTATTTTTAATGGGTTATTGTTCGTCTAGATGGACGCTCACAAGGGCTTAGAGCCGTTTAGATTTCTAATGGATCTAATTCCACGTTGGAGAGTGTCCAACCAGTAGGCAAGTGGGATGGACCCAAGTGATGTTAATGCAAATTAGGTTGGGCCTAGGCGGCATTTAGGCGAACTGGGCCTAATACGATTTTTGGCCATTACATTAGAAGGGTGTTTATCCTAGTCAGCGTTTTCCCTTCTGTTTATTATGTAGATAATGTAGTAAATTTGTTGGGCTTTAGGCCTCTTTCATGTTGTTGGGCTTCAGACCTCTTTCAATTCTTGGTTTAACTTAGACGTTTATCGTGTTTATCACATCTCCATGATGTATCAATGCCTTGTATCAACTAACGCAGAACGTAGTTAATTTCTCAAGAAATAAATGTGGTCTCCTTTTAAATATAGGCAAATTCTCAAATTTTTTTAAACTATTTTAGAACAAACTAGTGTTGGGAAAAATAACCTAATTAACTTGGTCAGGAATATGAAGATAAAAGATGTGAATGTAAAAGCAGAGACACCAAAATTATTAACGTGACAAAAAACCCATCCAAGGTAGAAGGTAAAAAACCACGGGACCTAGTCTAGAATTCTTCTACTATGATTAAATAATGGGTTACACAATTCTTCACCAAGCGGTGGATAAACCAATTCTTCATGATGTGTGGAAACACTCATGGGTAACAATTCTTCCCTAAACAAATAGAGGATTAACCAACGCTTCAAGATGTGTGGAAACACTCTTGGATAACAACTTTTCCCTAAATAAATAGAGGATCAACCAATTCTTCACCAAACCTGTGGTGGATAAACCGAACAAGAAAGGGGATACAAAGCTTTCTTACTCCTTAGGATTTGAACAAATCCTAGATCACCACAAAGCTTGAAGAAGTTCAACACAAACTAAATTGTTTCACAAGATTAATAATCTTCTTTCCTTTAAACCAATGTTCTTCTCTTTCAATCTCTCTTGAAAGAACCACTTCAGAAATCTCTCTTTCTCTGACCTCTTTCTGTTCTCATCTCTCTGATCTCCATCTCTCTCTAATCTGAGAGGATATGATCTGAAAGGATTCTCTAGTAATTCGGAGGATACTTTATGACCTGAAAGTATGATACCCTCTAACCTGAAAGTATGAATAATTTCACCCCTTCCATTTCCTAATTATAATAACAAATAAGGAGGTTTTCCAATAAAAATAGGAATTCCATTTTAGGCTTGAAAAATAGAAGTTTCTATTTTTTTCTCCAAATAAGGATAAGGGAAATCATATTTCAATTAGGTTTCCTTTTTATATAAGGAGGGACCCCGACAACTAGAAGGCCAAAATGGAATTAATTTAAAAGAAATTATTAACATTAAACACACCTCATCTGTCCCTCCCTCTCCTCCATTTCATCACCTCTCTCCTCCACATCATCTCTTGGCACCTCATCATCTTCTCTGGCGGCTTTCAAACTTAATGTTTTCAATAATCGTTTCTTCTTCTCCTCTCTCTTTCTATTATACTATATATCCCTCTCTATCTTTCTCTATTCTATCTCTCTCTCTTTCTACTATACTCTCTCTCTCTCTTTACTCTCTTTGTGTCTATTATACTCTCTCTATATATCTCAGACCAAGGGAAACAACCCCTTTGTTGGAGCAGACAGACCTTGAAGCAATACTATCCAGCTTAGACCTTGAAGCAACCAGACTTTCTCTGTGAGTCGAGCTTGGGACCTTACGAGTTTTGGAGTTTATGTCAACATTATCCAACACTTAGGCTACCAGTTGTTCAAAAGCAGTACTAATTGTAACATGATAACAAAAACTCCTAAAAAAACTATTTTTCATCACTATTACAAACTAGGAATCTCAATAATGGGGAATTGGCTGGTCAGTTTTAAAAGTGTCAGGTTTGGCAAAGCCAACTCTCGATGGTCTCCATCGTATGGCCCCCTCTCATGCACCCGACGATGTTCATCCATATGCACATGCCCTTCACGGGAAAAGGTGAAGATAAAATGTTGATTTTAATTACTCACTGGAATAACCATTTCACCACTAGGATCGTTTATATGCTTTTCATGCCTTAGTTGTGATTCAGGGTCCGCTTAAAAGGTGGGCAGAACGTTTAGATGTGGAAACCAATTTTTTTCTCACATAAAGAAAGAAAATCTTATTTTCACATGTAATTTAATTCAGTAGTTTGGGATGGGAATTTGGGTTTTTTTTTTTTTAAGAATTTGGGGTTCCTTTAGAAAGATTAGGTGCCGTGCTTATAGAAAATATCTTTCATCTACTTCTCCCACAATTAATATAGAGAAGAAAAGAAGGGATACTATTCGGAGGAAGATCAACTTCAAGGACCACCAATATTCCTGGATCAACTTCAACTAAACCTATGAGAAAAATATTAACGGTGTGTTTGGTTGCAGGATTCCTATCAAAAGTGGGATTTGGTAGGAATCATGAATCCTTAGTCTATTTGGCTACCAAGAATGTTAGGACTCTTGAATCCTAAGTATTCCTAATTTCAAAATTTGTATTAGACCAAAATTCCATCATACCCCTTAAATTTGCTAAGATTTTGGATTAATAAACCTAAATTTCAAACTTAATATCAATAAAAAAATATTTCTTTGTACAAAATAATTAATTTAAAATTATTATTTTTTTCAAAAAAGAATCTATTTTTTCCCCCGAAAATCATTTTTTCCTCCAAAAATCGTTTTTCCTAAAATCCGATTTTTTCGACTACCGTTTTTTCCCTGAAAATCGATTCTTCCCGAAATATTTTTCCCCGAAATCCGATTTTAAAAACTATTTTTCCTCCAAACCCGTTTTTTTGCTTCATAAAGGTTGTTTTTCCCGAAGTGTTTTTTTCCCAAGAAAAATCAGTGCTTGAAAAAAAAAATCGGTTTTCGGGGGAAAAATGATTTTTGTGAAAAAAATAGGTTTCATGAAATTTCGGTTACTGAGAAAAATGGTTTTTGAAAAAAAAATTGTTTACGAAACTTTTTTACAAAAAAACTGTTCTCGAAAAAAATTACAAAGAAAACGGAGAGTAGGCGAATGAAACGATGTTTGAAAAAACGAATTTCGGGAACAAAGTTTATTCAATATTTTTTCTAAAGAAGCGTTTGAAAAATACTTAAATAATAATAAATCATAGGATTTCAAAACAACCTTGATCTATGATGAAGTGTTAGAGAGAGAACTTTGACCCAAAACCACCATTAAAAGTACTCCCGAAATCCCTAATCACGGATTGTCCTCTTCGAAACCATTCAAACTGGTCCGAGTCGAAACTTTGCTTAGGTCTTCGGACGGGTCGATTCTCAATAGACAGATTCTCATATTCAACCCAAGGGTAGTTGCCCTTAACATTTTGGTCCGTTTAAGTATTCCAATTTCATACCGAAATTTCCCTCCGATTCCACGTTAGGTTTTCTCCCGCTCTCTCTCTCTTCTCTCTCTCTTTTCTCTCTCTCTCTTTTCTCTCTCTAAGACTATAATGGAATCATCAAATCCTTTCGATTTTCTGGAAACATCTGACGAAATTAGCGACTTGGTGTTGGAACTGATGGTGATGAAGACAAAACCAGGTAAGTTCCTATTTGGTTTTAATTCTTGTTTTTGTTTGTTCATGATTTTTCATTTCACTTCTTGTTCTTGGTGTAATTGAGATTTTCATTTCATTTCTTATTCTTGTTTGTTCATGATTTCAATTTCATTACTAGTTCTTGGAATAATTGAGATTTTCATTTCTTGTTCTTGTTTGTTCATGATTTCAATTTCATTACTAGTTCTTGGAATAATTGAGATTTTCATTTCATTTTTTGTTCTTGTTTGTTCATGATTTCAATTTCATTACTAGTTCTTGGAATAATTGAGATTTTTGTTCCTACTCTAGGTTTAATGGTCTTCGTTTATGAGTTCTTGTTTTAATTTTATATTCCTATTTAATGTTCTTAGTACTCTAGGTTTCTTCTATTCCATTTTATTGGAGGTTAGGCGTGGTGCATTTTAGAGCCTCTAAATCACTGAAATAATTTGTGACACAACCTAACAGTTTTTTTGTGTCACAAAACACACTCAGAGCTCTGATTGTGGGTAAATGAAACCCTAGCTTTCACTTTTATCCCTTCATTTGTTACTTGACTTTACCTAGTTTACTGGCTTGTACTCTTTTTCTTTTAGTGATCAGCTCATCGAGCTTTGTCGTCCACCCCTTTCTGTAGTTGATTGATTTTCATGCTTAATTGGTTCACATTGATGATCAATTCCATGCTTTTATCATTTTCATTTTGTTTGTGATCATGAGTTTTCTTGCTCATATGCTGTTTGTTTACTTATACTTGTTTAACAATTCTATAATTTGCAACTTCTTGGGTTATTTGCACAATGAGAACCATTTTGTTATTCGGAAATCTCTATAACTGGAAGAGAGTGTGTGAAGTCTTCTTGCCTTGTCTTTTCGACGTGATAGGAAGTTGGGTTAAACAATTAAAATCAAGATGAGTCTTCGTTAGGTGTTTTTCACTATGCCCAAAAATTTGTACTAGTTTGATATTATTTGCAGTCTTCGACGAACTAAAGAAACTGATATTTGATAACTGTATGCTAAGTATCCTCGAGAGTATGGATATAATAGCTGCCCTATAGCTGCGTTGACCTTTGAAAGTTTTACTGTCCTAGGTTGAAGTGTAACGTTTTAATGAAGTTTTACAAACATATTATGGATGAAAGTGATGCGCCTTTACCAGTATCTTCTTTATCGTGGGTCTTCTTCTACCACTCTAAATAGAGCAGATCATAATGATTACACATACAATAGCCTCATAGGTAGCTGTTATGCACCAAGCTTAGGAAAGAAACAGAGATTAACCTCAGACAGGCTGAACTGAGCCTAATCACTAGTCTTCGACCTTCATCGAGTGGTTAGGCTCAGAGCTTGTTTTAAAGTTAATAAGATTGTTTGCTCAAAGCTTGTTCCACAAAATTCCTATTTAACAATTTAACGAATGTTGCTTCTGAAATTATAATACCCGAGATTTATTCGTTGTACTTCTTTCCAGGTGACGAGGGTACCTACTCTACGTTTAGTTACGGAACAGTGTTGAGGGTGATTCCGCTTCCCATAAGTTCTACACTACTAGCTGAAAAAAGTTTTTTCTTCGAAAAGGTAACGAAGTGTTACTAATTAACACCAATTTTATTTCTGTGCATAACTTCTTATTTTCTACTTTATATAGCTCTTTCACAGCGATTTCAAGGAAGCAGACCAAGACCACGTAACAATAGTAATTTGCGAGTCAGGTTAATTACTAAGCTTCATCTCTTTATATCTTTGTTTCTTATTAATCACTCGCACTTGAAATAGAGATGGCACTCTTTCGTTTTTACAGAGGAAAAAGCGGTAGATAATCTACTAAGGTTTATCTACACCAGCAAATTGCCAAAATTGCCAATGCGAGAGTTAGTAGACACTCTCATCGCTGCAGACAAATATATCGTTCCATCATGCATCAGTTCTTGCTTGAAGGCCCTATACAAAAAGCAGATGACTTCCGAAATAGCGTTGGCTTACTTGGATCTCCCTTATGGTATCTTAATGTCCGAGTTCATTCAGCCATTAATTGGTGTTGCTAAAGATTACCTTGTTGCAGAGTATAGAAACTTCAGGAAGTGAGATTTTCGAATAAGTTAATGTGATTATTGTTATAAACCCAGCGTGTTGATTATCGTTCATTTTGAATTGCTGCTTTATTGTTAACAGGTTCCTAACAGAAGTCCAGCATTTTCATTTGGATGGGATAGAAGTAGTTCTATCGAGCAACGATCTCCAAGTTGAATCGGAAGACGAAGTGTTTGACTTTGTATTGGGTTGGGCACAAGGCAGACGTGAAGTTCTCCATTGACTTGCTCACCTTGTCCGTTTTCCTTTCATGACCCGCCCAAAGCTGGAGCAGGCGCTTACCTTTGAGGACTTCGATCAGAAGTTCATTTCAGATGCTGTGCACGAGGCCATGTTTTATAAAGGCGAATCTCCTTGCCTACAACGAGCACGCGCTGCCAGGGGTTCAGTTGTTTGTTATCGGGGTTTCATTGAACGCTTGTATACACGACCGTTCGTGAGAGTTATTCAAACTGAACTGCCAGTATACGAGTGTGTAGTGTATCTGAACTTCAAACGTGATTTGTGCGCCACTCTAGCTCCGTTGGGGTTCGTCCGGTCAGAGTCCTTCGACTTCGTCGGACGCAATTTTCATCTTGCAGTTGTTCGCGAGTTTGACAGTTTTAATGTGAGCTTGGAGATGATCCAGCAAGGGGAGGGAGAGATTGTCCGTCTTGATCTGGATACCGAAATTGCTGCAAGAGTACAGCCAGCCAAGGAGTTCTCGCGAGTATATAGAGGCAATTACACCTTTACTTATGGCACATTAGCTCATAGACTGCTTGGGACTCCATGGCAGACTTTTATTGCGGAAGATAACATCTTTTTCATTAACAACATCTTTCATCTCAGGGTAACTCTTACTATGAGACACTGAATATCTGGCTCGAAATGTAGACAGGAGAATCAGCAATGCTGCTTTAGATACCTTGTAGAAGACTAGATACCTCAGGTTTTGTATGATAAAGTTTTAGATAGGGACTTCATCTTCTTCAAAATTCTTACAGTAAACTGGTTTCCTCATTGTGTTTGTATGTGTTCATTCAAAATGGTAAGCTGTGTTTTTTTTTTGTAGGTGCTTGAAGCCCTTAAATAGTTAGGAGATGTCATGTACATTGTTAAGGTTGTATCATGTTTAAAAAATTCCTCCTTGGGTAAATTCAATCAATCTTCAAATTTCATATACATCATCGATATTGCAATTAAAGTTATTATCGAGTAATGCCATTTTAGCTGATTACATGATGTTATAGTCTATTCCAAAGCTTATTTATAACGATCAAGTTTCGAGTTGTCTTTGATGATTGGAGCAAATACTATATGGATGTTTGGGATCCAACCACTAAACCTTCTATTTTAGGTTTCAAATATTATGTGAATTTCATTGATGATAGCAAATACTGTTGGGTTTTTCCTTTGTCTGCTAAGTCTGATTTCAGACATGTGTTTCTTCAATTTAAAGCAAGAATTGAAAATCACTTCAGTTTTAAAATAGACACTATAAGAACTGATAATGGTGGGGAGTTTCTGCACATAGAACTCCAATTTTTGTTGGCTTCTCGTGGCATTCAACATCAAACATCTTGCCCACATACACCAGAACAAAATGGTGTTGCAGAATCAAAACATAGGCATATCATTGAGGTTACAAAAACTCTTCTTATACAAGCTTCACATCCATCTTCCTTTTGGATTGAAGCTCTTCTTACTGCTAATTACTTGATAAATCGACTTCCAACTAAGTCCATTGACTTTCTGAGTCCTCTTGAGAAACTTTATGGTGTTGTCCCTGATTACTCAATGTTGAGGTCTTTTGGATGTGCTTACTATCCATGATTAAGACCCTATACTACTCGTAAACTGGAACTAAGGAGTATAGAGTGTGTGTTTTTGGGATATTGTATTATTGTCCAACCCAAAAAGGCTACAAACGCCTGGATCCTAAGACTATTAGGATTTATACTTCTAGACATGTAGTCTTTGATGAATCCTATTACCCAGTGGCTATTACTACTCAGCCTTTACCTAAGACACCTTCCATCACATGTCATGTCTTCACATTACCCACAGTTCCTATTTTTAACATATCTGCACCATCTACCATTGTACCACCTATCACTGAACCACTTATTCATGAACCACCTATCACTGATTCACCCATTCTTGAACAACCTATTACTAAATTATCCATTCCTGAACCACCTATTCCTGAACCATCTTTACCTCAACCTTCCCTAGATCAATTATCCACACCTTCTAATACCCATCAAATGGTTGCAAGATCCAAGGCAGGGATTTTCCAACCTAAGGTTTTTCAAGCTACTAAGCACTTAATTCCTCAAGCTCTTCTTACTACTCATAAGGTTATTGAGAGATATAAAGCTAGGTTGGTTGCTAAGGAATTTCATCAAAGATCAACCTATTACAAAAGAACTTTAGTTGCCTCCGAAAATTCGATAAAACTCACAACTTTTCTTTGAATTGTGTACCTTGAAATTATGCAAAAATCACAATTTTCACTTGAAACTTTTTACTCTGAATTTTTTTTCTTCATTCTCCAAAGTGCCGCTAACATAAATTACCAACTTTTCTCTCTTTTATTGAAACAAAAAACACAAGGGCATCAATTAAGAGAAAGTAGATAAAAGGAGCATTAAGGATATAAACTTCACCGAAAATAGGAATCTGTCTCAATGTGTACTTCCAGATGACTTAAGTCTCCGACTTAAAGACTTACTACACTCCTCTAATTCTGACATCACAGCCTCACACACTTCATTCGAAGAACCCAATGGATCGACTTTGTCATGTTCATCGGAAATAACAGTAGGAATGTTGTCTTCAGATTCACTTGAAATGGTAACCGCTTCTACTTCAATGGGTTCATTGGGGTTTGGCTCTGAGGTAGTCTCGAGAGGAAATTGATCCTCAACTGCAACCACCAATATCTTCTTATCGGAGTTGATGGCCGCCTCCAGCAGTTTCTCTTGATGATCTGATGCTGGAAATATAGTCTCCTCTGGTTTCTCCTCATCAGGAACCAAAGCCAGCTCTTTCACCTCCAGTAGGTTTGTGATCGGTAATTCCTCTCTATCTTCATCTGGAGTTGGTAGTGAATCCTCTGTTCTGTCCTGAACGGAGTCTGGAACTGGCTCCTTTTTCTCATGCCCAGAAGCTGGAAGTAGCCCATCTGCTTCCTTGTGTTTTAGACCTGTAACTTCGTCATCCACTTTCTCTCCATCGGAAGCTGAAACTGGTTCTTCAGCTTTATCCTCATCGGAAGCTGAAACTGGTTCTTCAGCTTTGTCCTCATCAGAAACAGGAATTGGTTCTTCAGCTTTGTCCTCATCAAAAACAGGGATTGGTTCTCCTGTTTCATTCTGATCATAAGCTGGAATATGTTCTTCATCCATACTTTGGACGAGGATTGGTTCTTCGCAATCCATTTGAGCTGTGCCTGGTTCTTCAATCATCATTGGAGCTGGGGATGATTCTTCTGCCATCTTTCGACGTAGGATCTCTTCAGTTATTTCCTGGGATGGAGGTAGGACTTCCTCCTGCCCTCCACTAGATACTGAAAGTACCTTAAGCTCCTTGGAACCATTGGTCGGGGCACAGTCTTGTTCTGACACGGTAATAAATGGGACAGGAAGTTTGCAAGTCATTTCTTCACCCCGTTGTTTCTTATAAAGGATCATCGCTCTCTGTAGAAAAAAAATACAATCCTGATTAAGCAATTTTAGAGTACAGTTACTCAATTGAACGGAGTTCAGAAACCATCCTGGAGAGCAAAGAACTTGAGAACACCTAGAAAACATCTTTGACTTGAAACTTACAAATACCGTAGACGCATATAATTCTATCGTGAATAAAAGAAGATCGAACAGAATCAGAGAAGTTGTGCTAATCGGCCTAATGTTTATCATATAACTAAGTACCGACTACCGAGTATCACATTGACATGGTTTTCTTCATCATGAGCACTACAGTTCTCATTATTTTGTAAGTGACTAACTAAGAACATACTTGACCGAAAATCATATTCTGAAGCATACCTGTAGAACGGTATCATTTATTGTGGGGAAAAGTGAAGCACTCAAATTGGTGCTAGAGAACTTCGGTCTTGGTTGAGGTTCCTGTCACAGAATGAAGAACAGCAGCATAAGTTACAGTTCATCAAAGAAAATCAACTTTAAATCATTATGAATCTGCTATGGTCCTTTACCTCCAAATTTGCAAGATTCACAAGAGTTGAACTTCCTTTCTTTTTAAATAAGCTCATGCACTGCTTATACAACTCTGGCTCAGTAAGTTCTTCCGAGATGTGAAGTTTTGAAAGATAAGCATGCCAAAAGTAAGAATTGTTATTGTTTGATTTTGTAGAAGGCTCTGTTGTTTTTTCCATGGCATGTTCGGCCAGAGCTTCAACAGGCTCTTTTGGTGGTGCAATTTCATTGGATCTCTTTACATCAATATTCTCTGATCGGAAATCAGGTCGATCACGTTCATTTCCAGACAACTGACCCTTCCTTTCCACCCACACATCATCTGATGAGGTAGATACATGATCATCTTTTCCGGATGCTTTGGGCACCATCTGCCCCTTCCACGCGTCAGAATTTACCTCCCATCCGCGACCATTCACGACGTTTTTGTTATGATCCCAATCTGGATTCCCGTACATATGAGATTCCTCCCCAAATACACCATTTCTTCCCTCCCATCCATGCATATGAGGAGAAAACCTATCGGCAGCAGGAAAATGATAAGGAACCCCTGGGTGGTTAAATTCCATCGGCGACCTAATACCATATTGAGATGGAACAGGAAACTGCTGCATCATTGGATGAAAACCTCCAGGAGGAGGCCCGTGTTGGAAAGGGATGAAACCATTTGGTAATGGTGAACCCCAGTTAGGAATACCCCTCCATGGGGTTCCTTGACCTCTACCGACATTAAAGTCTCCATTTCTCCGATAGCGGATGCTGGACTTACCTCTGCCTTCTTCTTCTGATGGGCCAATAACTGAAGGGCTGCCTACCCCAGTTCTGAAAGAAGGCGCTTGAGTAGAAATAGAGGAACTGCTAGGTAAGTGATTGTTTCTATTGAAAGATGACGAGACAGAATCTCCATCTGCCTGAGAAAACTCATCTGCTGACTTCTCCATAGGCAGGTCTCTGCCTCTTCTCTCATTGTTGCTTGAGTAATCTTTAGCGTCTCTAAAACCACTGCTTCTCCGTCCACTCTCTTCCATATCAAGGCTCCGCCGAATATCGGCTCTGTTTGAATATCTTCTGTCAATACTTGTTGATGAATGAGACTTCTCGTTCAACAGCGCAGGTGAGGCATGTTTATCCAATATTGGAGACCTTTCAGCAGAAAAATCAGCTAAGCGGTTGTCATCCTCTTGCCAGGTCTTTGTCTTCGACCGAGTCTCAAAAGCTCTCTCAGAAACACCAAAACGGTCTCCTGATGGAGTTGAATCACGCCAGAATCGTTTTTCAGAAACAGAGTCCACAAACTTGAATTCCTCATTCGAGCTTTTCCTGTATAAAGAAACACTGATTTTAAGGGTTTAATATTCAGTGAGCTAATCACGGTAACATAACTCTTTCCATCTTTATCCAGATTGTGCTACTTGTGATTACGACTCCAAGAAAAAGTATAATGAAATCGAACTATCTAAAATCCCAGCTATTAGGGTTGGACATAATTTTGAAAGAAGATATATCAAACAGAAGTTACAAAAGTACGCATAACAAAACATCTCAAACTAACGTAATATTGTGCATTGGGACCTATGCTACACGGACTCTTCTAAAGTGTGAAGTACAATGTAAATTTCGGACGCCAATGCAGTATTTTCTATACATCTATTCTTCATCCAAGTTATCGACAAGAACTATTTTTTATCCATACCTTCTGCAAGTTAAGTTCTTTTTTGTAGTAATTATGTTATAAATATACTATCAGAAGTTTCTTTTGGCTTCTTCTTTTTTCCCCCTATTTCATTGAATGAAATCTATCTTTCCTTTCAAGGAACAGTAACCTTTATACTAATCGGTATGGATTGGAATTCTTGTTTTCAGAATAGAACAAAACTAGTACGGTAATGGAAGAATAATATTGCTTACCTGGACTGGTCCTTGACAGGTTGAGCACTGGGGCTGGGAGTCCTATGTCTGCTCCTGCTCATAGTAGAATCAGTATCAGCATGTCGTGATCGGTCAGCAGGAGACACCATTTTTTTCTCTATCATTAATCGTTGCTCCTTGGTGTTTCGAGATTTAAGATCAATATATTCCTCGTTATCATTAAGATATCTTTTCTTCCCTCTATCATCTTTGTAACTGGTGCCTCTGCTATCAATGTGAGGACTTTCATTACCAGCACGATCACGAGGCGTAGATTTCTTTATCGGGCTTTGCTTTTCATCCTTGGAATGCTTACCTTCAGACCTATGCACTGTGTAATCTTTCATGTAATCATCTCTATACTTATCATCCCAGTTTTTGTGGTCATTGTGCAGATCTTCGTGATGTCGATCACTATGCTTACTGTTCTTTTGCATTTCGTCCTTATACCTTCCATTCCTGGTATGATCATCCTTGATTGATGCTCGACTATGTTTAACATCTTTGTTTTCTTGATATTTATCCTTGGCATCAGGATCATCTCTTCTTTCCCTAATTCGCTTGTCAAGTCCTTTCCTCGACTCATGATACCGCAACTGATCATGTGCTTGCCTCTCTATAATCAATTTAGAATTTCATTTTAGATCGTATGCATGGAATACCCTCTAATATACCATTAGAAATCAAACAAGAGAACAGACAAAAGTGCTTCAGTAATTAGTGATAAAATCTGGTACGCCAGTAGTTAGTGATAAGATCTACTACCAGTAGTTGGTGACACCGTGCAAGTCTTCAAATTTTTATCAAGCAAAATATTGTGCAGAGTCAAGTTAGAAAACTTATGGCTAAGGGTAAAACTGCAGAAAAATTATAAATCACCAAGTACCACTTCCGCAGCCACCCAAGCTTCATATAAAGTGTCAACCATAAAGATGACTTCAACCACATGTTCTCCGAGTTCACACTAATGAAGCCTTCACAGGATGAAATCCTACAAAATGTCCTCCGATAACAACACAATTGGCCATCACTTAATTTATCCATTTACTAACACCTAGTGTTTGCAGATAATAAAGATTCAATCGCATAAGCAAGCATATACATATAGTTATAAGGACCTTAATGAATGGGACCAACGGGTACCGTGTTCGCCTTATTAGGCTCATATCAAGATAATAGTCAAGTACAACATCAAAATAAATAAGTATTTCAGCCTCAAGGACATTTAATTTGGTTAGACTTGGGTGTCCTCACAAAAGCTCTTATTTCGATGGAATTCTGGGATTCCTTTACAATTTTATTCTATTCACTAATTCCTTGTGAATGAATATGGGTTTAATTCCCTTATTGTGAATGTAGTTCGTTATTGTGTGGGTTTGTAGTTCCATTCCTTCTATATAATGCATTTTCACCTCAAAAATGTTAAGACCTACAAGAGATGATATGTATGAACAAAAACAAGAAGTTACCTTACCAGCATTTTCTAGTTCTCTATTTTGATTCACTGTCACTGTGTCTATCTTTCTCTCACGCTTCCCATCTTGATCCGTCTTTTCCCTCTCTGAACGTTGTTCTCTATCCTTCGCCTCCTTATACTCGTAACCCTCTTTCCGACCTAAATCCTTCTCGGGCTTCCATTTTTGCTCAACTTTACCACCACTCATCTCCACTCCTAAACCAGAATTATCTGATCTTTTCTCACTAAAACTCTCATGTCTCCTACTGGACTTACTCTTAGAATCCAGTTTCAACCCTTCATCTATATCCACCTCAGTGGTTTCTCCTTTGAGTTCGACAAGTCCGCCCCCATTCCACCGATCAGCAACAGGTCCTTCAATCCTGTCCCTTCGCCTCTTAGAACTGCCTTGTTCTCCTGATAAATCACCATTACCAGTAACAGACTGATGCTTATTCCCAGCTTGAGATTGCGAAAGTTTACGTTTTTCTGAAGATAAATCCCTAGAAACATCAATTATGGATTTTTCCTTAACATTTCTTTCTTTCAAACTCACCTCTTCTTCCGAACCCGATTGTTCCCTAGCATCTTTCGAGCTGTGCTTATGTTGCTTGTGCGATTTGTGACGAGAACTTCTCGGCATGATTGAAGATAACCTTAATTCTAGAAAGGAATAAAAACCCTAATTCTCGATGAAGATGAACACTATAAACGAAGATTGGACTGAATTTTTGGGGGAAATTGATGGCGGCGCCGGAGATATCAGAATTTAAATCTGTAAGGATCTAGGTCGGAGCTGGGTGACCGTACCTGTAAGATCGAGATTTTGAGTGCTAAAAAATGGAGGCGCGAGCGGACGAGACAGGAAGAGAGTTGATAGACAAGAAAATGGATCGGAAAATGAAAGACTTTCAGTTTTTATTCAACTAAGCACCTATAAGATAATAAGTAATTGAATTTAACCCCTCAATAATTACTAATTGAGATTACCCACTAAAACTAACTATTTCCAATCATGGGAAATTGGGTCAAATGACCCTTGACCAAGAAGACTTTGGTAAAATGACCTTAATTTTGTGGAGACTGTCAAAATAACCTCATTTTTTCCTTTTCTCCCACAATTACCCTTTTATAAAAATGAGTCTAGAAAATCTAGACCTCGAATTTTTCAATTCCAGAACTGAGAGTTGCTCCTCCCTTTCAACTTAGGTTTCACTTTTCCTTTGTTCTTCAAAATTTTCACCGAAAATAGAAAGATTTACTCTCCATCTCTTTCAATCTTCCATCTTCGCACTTGCCCATGGTTTTCTAACTTCCAATCTATTACAGCAGTACACATCCGTTAGTTTTTCTTCACCGATTGACCTAAAAAATTATTAGGGTTTATCAATACACACTATAGAATTAGGTTGAGTAGATCCAACAATCAATTGGAGCAATACTCATCTCAACAATAAAAGAGGTTGCTGAAATTCCATAATGGCAGGTAACTTGATAAAACAAGGTTGTGTGACTAGTGTTTTTCCCATAAGCTTAATACATCTTTACCTAAGCATTGATTTCTTACATGTGCAGGTTTTTATCTTGGTTAGGGTTAGCTAGGTTCCATTTTATATTCATGGTGCAATGTATCTTTTATGTATGTCCTGTTTGCTAATATTTTACAATGTCCCCTAAATGTTTGTTAATATTCCTCAATGATAAAATCAACCATATTACCATTAAGTTATCACTATGATTACTTCGATTTAGAGGCATACACGGGTGCATATTACTTGAACAACTATAAATTACCCATTTTAGTAATCACATAACTAGTTTAACTTCCTATTAAGTGTAATAACAATACCTAATCAAAATTGTTGGTAATATAGGAATATTAATTATGATAGTCGTGTTCATTAAGCTTTAATGATTTCCATTACCATTACGATGTTATGTTTTTGTCTGTGTTGTTGTGGTTGGTAGTAGTTTTAATATGCTTGAATAATGATTTTATGCCGACTAGGAAGATTATATGGTTAATTTGAGTTGCTTCGAGATTAAAGAAGAACAAGGTATCCGAGAAAATGATGAGTTAGGTTGTAAACCACATAAAGAAAAATTCCTACTTGAACACATACATTGCATGGTGTTTTTGTAGATATCTGACATAAGTATTATGAACTTAAAATTGCAGGTTGAGCACTCAAAGAAATGTGTTGGATCGGCTCTTTCGGATTGAAGTTATTATTATTTGATATTATGATACGAATCCTTAATACATCTTCAATTGTATTATATTTATTTTTTCGGATTGTTCTTTGAATTGACTTACTAAAAGTTTATGGTAGTTTATGTTGAATTCAGGGATGAATTATTAAGAGTGTATAAGTGGTAGGATTTAGTAATATCAATTTCTATAATGAAAATCTTGTTACTTTTCTTGTTCATAAGAAAAAAACTGACTCGTAGTGTGAGTCTAGACTTCTGCGGCGTGAGTCTAGACTGCTGCAGCGTGAGTCTAGACTGCTGCAGCGTGAGTCTAGACTGCTGCAACGTGAGCCTAGACTGCTGCAGCGTGAGCCTAGACTGCTGCAGTGTGTTATGTATATTTCATTTTATTTAAGTTCTAATTGTTTAGTTTGTATTGATGTTGTTTTATGTACATTCTAGTAGTAATTTGTACTAACAGGAGAATTACCGTTAGTGCTCAGTGAAAAAATGTAAATCAGTATTTGAAACTCTATCGTTGTTACTTCCTAATGATATTGTCCCCGTGGGTTCTCCTAGTCTGCCTCCCTCATCCTAAAATGAAATCCTATTATTTAAATTTGAGAAAAAAATTGAGCTTTCAAAAACATATTGTTAGATCTAGAAGGAAATATACATAATGGACTTTTGTAAGTACCGTACTTAAATTATTTCATCTAAATTTCCAACTCATATTTTTTTATTTCTTATACAAGATAAAGGTCCCATGAGAATATATAATCTCATTCACCGATTGAAGTCAGATTCACCCATCTGAGACATAATGGCTACAACATCACCATCGATATTGAGTACGTTTGTGGGTTGATGAGTTAGGTCAGACCTTGGGTGCATAACAAGATATTTGTACCAAAGATTAAACTATTCCAGTTAATGATGTATGCGAAGAACAAACAATGATTATTATTATTAGTTCCACAGTTGGTGTAACCTACTATGGTGTTCCACACTTAATACTAATGTAATAGTTTGAAAACAATAAAAAAAATAATTAGTTGATTTATTTGACTATATTACAGTATAGGAACCACATTACAACAATTTAAGTGAAACTCAATCACATATAGATACATCACGACATAGTTCAGACATAGTCTAGACAGAGTCTGGACAGACCTGCTAGCATTGTAACTTTCTCTAAATAATTCGATATGAATAATAACCTCATATGTATTCAGATTATTTGAAAACAAAATAAAATTGTAAGTGTGCTTACAACAAAAGATCTATGAAAAATTGACACAACATTAAAAAATTTAAACATTATTGTGTGTCGTCGTTGTAACAGAATAGGCACAAGATAGATGTCGACTCCTTCCAAAAGAAATTGTTCGAGGATACAAATTAACAATCATTTATTGCTCATTAAAATATCCTCTGACCACATTTTAACAGACTGAAGTTCTTCTAAATGAACAACCGCCGCAATTTCAACTGAGTCTAGACTAATCGAAAGAGTCCTCGACATAGTCCGAGTTTAGACTAATCGAAAGAGTCCTCGACATAGTCTGAGTCTAGACTCCTGCACTCTTGAGTCTAGACTCCTGCAGTCTTGAGTCTAGACTCTTGCATTCTGAGTCTAGACTCCTGCAGTATTGAGTCTAGACTGTTGCAATGTTTTCATACAATGTTGTACAAGTTTGTTACATCCTCGGAAGAATATCAATTGACGTCTTGAAATATCCACACACATACAACGAATTCACAACAGAATTAAAAAATGCAACAAATAAAATGTCCTACTACATTCGAATATCTTTTATTGGAGATGCATTAAGGGGCTTCACAAATTATGTTTCTTCATCGAAACAATGATAGTTGTAATCTCTAAATCTTTTTTCTCGGCTATTTGGGACAAATTTTCAAACATATGCTCGAGTTAAGCAATTTCATCCTCCTTCACTGCCCCGTTAAATGATCTATTTTCATTAGTCTCAATTGTTCCCGATGTCTCGTTCTCATCCCACTTAAAATATTTGCAACGTATCGAGCAATTGAAAAAATATTTGTCATGATTTTCATTATTTTTCACCTTTAATCATTGGACTACACCTTCTCCATATTGCAGACACATTCAACCTATTTATGACCCGGATCTCGACAACTAGCGCAAATACCGTTGTTAAATCCTCCCACTTTGTCTACCTTTTACTGCAATCTGTAAATAATGAATAAGTAGAAGAAGATTATAAAGAAGTAGAATAAGAAGATTGATGGACTGGTAATAATCAGATCATTTTAATGGACGTTATCTAGAGATGTACCAATAATATAGTGTATAGAAAATCATACTAGGAAGTTTCCAAGTTGGCATGTGGGCCGCAAATTAGGTGTTCAAACTCTGTCTAGACTAATTCAGACTCAGTCACGACTGTAACATATACAAGATTACTTTCAATATTTTCATCATTTTGATTTTTCACATATAAATTGACAAACAAGCACTACATAAGATAAATAACCGTAATAATGAAGATGAAGTAAGAACAAAATTCAACAAACATGAACAATACTTCAGTTCATTGAGGACTATTAACAAACACATGGTGAACATTGTTAAACAAAGTAACCAATACAAAAGATTAAGGTAAAACCGTAGCCAAAATTGAAAAATTAACAACACATAAGATGAACTTGACTTACAAAAATGGACAAACAACCAAAACATAAGATAAAATAATGTAATCATTAAGTTCAAACAAGTTAAAACCTTAGCAAGATGAACAATACCTAAATCAATCAAAAACCCTATACAAAACCAAACAAGCTACACATAATATGAAACAAAGTAACAATGAAGTTGAAATTTCCAAAACCCTAGCCAAGATGAACTTACCTCAACAATTATCGAAACCCTAACCGCGCAAAAGTTTTCCCCAAATTTTCGGTGAAGAACAAGAAGAGATTTGAGAGAGAAACCCTAGAAAAGAGGAAAGATTCAAGATGCTTCAAGGTTTACACTCAATTACAACGATTTCATCCGAAAAATTCGAACAAGAAATGGTGGAATGGATTAAAGATGACAAATTTGGAACAAAGATTATAGAGAGAAAATCCCCTATTCTCGGTTCTGGCTTGTGGGTTTTAGCAAATTCGGAGTCTAGACTTTCTGGACTCTAATATATATATAGGAGGGCAATTTTGGCATAAAATGCAAAGATTAGGTCATTTGAGAGGTTTTAAGAAACTTGGGTCATTCCAACAAAAACCCTTTAGTTAAAGGTCATTCCACCCAATTTCCTAAACAACATGGCAGGTTAGCGGCTAAAATCACCCGTTAAAAATGTTGTTAGCCCCCAGTAGTGGAGACTGACCAAGGTCAATTTCTTTTGACCACAAAATTTGTTTGCACCCGTTGAAATTGTTCATTGATGACGAAACAAGGCTTTTTCCACGATAAAATGTTGATTATTATTCGAAGGGAAAGAGATGAAGACGTAAGAGAAGAACAAAAACAAGAGGAAAAGAAAAAAAATAAAGGAGTCGGACGGGTGCCTCCTTAGTAGACACGCAGTCTGTACCGAATGCCTACAGAAGTCGAGGGTTAACAACACCTTTAGCGGGGTACTATTTGCTGCTCCCTTATTTATATGAACGACTATATATCCATCACCCCTCACAAGTAATACACTTTTCAACGAAACCCTAGCTACCCTGTTTCTTCATAACCAAATCCTACTAAGGAAATAGCACCACCCTACCTCCCCAACACGTGTGATTGTGTACATTTGTATTCAAAAGGATTTTCTTTTGATTTTTACAATTTTTATTTCGTAGAGACCCTCAACCATCACTATTGTAACATGAAAGAACATTTGATTTATTTATTTTGAAGCGATACATTGAGAGAAGGCCCAATCCCAATTAAATAAGAATATAAAGAGACTACATAATTCTTAAATACAATTTTTCTTCTTTATCCTCACGAAGGATTCCGTGTAACTCTCGGTGAAACTCGTTTGGTGGAGTTCTTCATATGGGGATGTTGTGTTCCAATTAGCTAAAATATCTGCAGCTCTATTCGACTCTCGGTAGATGTATTTGACCTCATGTTCTTGTAATCCTGTAGTGAGGCGCAAAATCCTTCTCCAAATGTTCCAACAATGGCATGTGGCTTAAGTCCCTGCGCGTTGAAGAAGGATTTGACTACCAACGAATCAGTTTTGAGTTACACCCGACTTAAATGAGGACTTAAATGAAGGGCGTTAGCTAATTTAAGCCCTGCCTGAATGCCCTAGAGCTCATGGTATGTTAGTTGAAGGAAGTGTTCTCTCTATTGCTGCACTTATAGAATTTCCTTGTTCATCTGAATGATAGCACCGTGTCCGCCTCTTTCTATATGAAGTGAGTCCTCAGTATTAATCATAACTTAATTTGGGGTTGGGGCCTTCCATTTGCACATAGTTCTTTTTTTCTCTTTTTTTTTTTGTGTGTTGCGAGTGCACTTCTTGGGTATTCAAAAGTAGCTTTTATGCCCAATTTAGACAAATAAGAGCATATAAAACAAGAAACAAAACAATAGAGTATATGATATTATTTACTCTATACTCTATTGTTCAAACATTTTATTTTTGTCCGACTCCTTTAAATGACCAACTATGTGTAGTTGATTTTGGGGGCATTTGAGTCAGATGACTCGTGTTCAAACAATGAGAACAAAAAAAAGAACATCTTCCTCTTTGGCATTGTTGATGTTTCTTGTAATGTCATGAATATGAGAATATCCTATTACATATATCTTACCTGATCCAAAATTCTCCAGTCACTGGAAACAGATGATGAACTTCCTGAGAGCATAGAAACATTACCATATAAAAAGGAGAAGATATTCCAAGAAATATATGACAATGTTCATAACCAGAACTTGCTAACAGCTGATACACCAGGAGAGAGCCACTGTCGCAACAATCTCAGTAGAACCCTAGACTAATCTTTTTCAAACTCTACTATCCAAAATCTAATCAAATCAAAGGGTTACAAAATGAAAAGTTTTTCTTTTATTTTCTTGAAACAAAAAACAGGGGCACATTAATTAACAGCAAGGAGATGAAGCAGCTGCAAAGACAGATTATAAGGACGAACAAAAAAGAACGATGTAAATTTAACGATAATGGAATAGTCTCAATGTGTACTTCCAGAAGAATTAAGTCTCCGACTTAAAGACCTACTACATTCAATTGATTCAGGCATCAAAGCCTCACATACCTCATCTGAAGAGCCCAATGGATCAGCTTTGTTATGTTCATCAGATCTAACAGTAGGTATGTTGTCTTCAGAGTGACTTGAGATGGTAATGGCATCAAGTGCAGTGGGTTCATTGGGGTTTAGCTCCGAAAGGGTAGTTTGAGGAGGAAATTGATCTTCAGCTCCCACCTCCAGTATCTCCTTATCAGCGCTGATGGCTGCTTCTTCCCATTTCTCTTGATGATATGATGCTGGAACTACAGTCTCTTCTGGTTTCTCCTCATCGGAAATCATAACCAGCTCTTTCACCTCCAGTGAGTTTGTGATTGGTAATTCTTCTCTCCCCTTGTCTGGAATTGGTTGTGGATCATCTGTTTTATCCTGATCAGAGTCTAGAACTGGGGTTTCCCCTTTTTCATGGTCAAAAGCTGGAAATGGCTCTTCTTTCTCCTTACTAGTTAAAACTGCCTCCCTTGCTTTTTCCTGCTTCAGAGCTGTAACCTCATCATCTGCATTCTTCTCATTGGTCGCTGGAACTAGTTCTTCAGCTTTGTTTTGATCACGCGCTAGAATTGATTGGTCGGTTTTGTTCTCATCAGAAGCTGGATGAATTGGTTCCTCAGCTACGGTCTGATCAGAAGCTGGAATAAGTTCTACATCCATACTTTGGACGATGATTGGTTCTTCACATATCATTTGAGCTGTGTCTGGTTCTCCGACCGCCATTCGAGCTTTGACTGCCATTTCGACAACAATTTCAGCTTGGACAGGTTCTTCGGTCATCATTTGAACTGGGTCCAGTTCTTGAACCATCATTGGAGATGGGGATGATTCTTCTTCCACCACCTTTTGACCTGGGATCTCCTCACTCATTTCCTCGCCTGGAGGTGGAACTTCCTCCTGCTTCCTTCCATCAGAAGCTGAAAGTACCTTAGGTTCCTCGGAACCATTTGTCTGCACACAGTCTTGTTCTGACCCGGGAATACATGGAACAGGAAGTTTGCGATTCATAACATCACCCCGTTTCTTATAAAGCATCATCGCTCTCTGTAAAAATAAAATCATGACTTAGCAATCAATAATGTAAGTACTGAATATCATATTTGTTTGTCAACGAAAAATAATTCAGAGAACTTCCCTAAACAGAAGAAAACTTAGCAGCCCCTAGATAACATATTTGACTTTATAATTACAAATACCACAGAATATGCGCCGACCGCAGATAGTTTATCATATAACTAAGACAGAATTCACATTGGCATGCATTTTTTTCATCATGAGCACTATCGATCTCATTAATTTGTAACTGATAATACTTCTGCATCATTTTCTGATGTATACCTGTTGAACAGCATCATTTATTGTGGGGAAAAGTGAAGCACTTGAATTGATGTTGGAGAACTTCAGCCTTGTTCCCTGTTACAGAATGAAGAACAGCAACATTAATTGAAGTTAATCAAAGAAAACCAGCATTAAATAAATGGGAACTCTTCTATGGTCCTTTACCTCCATATATGCAAAATTCACAGCATCATCATGAATTGAACTTCCCTTTTTATTAAATAAGCTCTTATACAACTCCGGCTCAGTAAGAACTTCCGAGATGTGAAGCTTTGACAGATAAACATGGGAAAAGTGAGGATCATTATTGTTTGGCTTGGTAGAAGGCTCAGCTGTTTTCTCTAGGGTATGTTCGACCAGAGCTTCAATAAGCTCTTTCGGTGGTGCAATTTCTTTGGATCTCTTCACCTCAATACTTTCTGCTCGGAAGTCAGGTTGATTACGCTCATTTCCAGATAACTGGCCCTTTTGTTCCACCAAAACATCATCTGATGAGGTAGACATATGATCATCTTTTCGTGGCACTTTGGGCAACTCCTGCCCCTTCCACGGATCAGAATTTACCTCCCATCCACGACCATTCACTACATTTCTGTTCTGATCCCAATCTGGCCTCCCGTACACATGAGATTCATCCCCAAATACACCATTATTTCCCTCCCATCCATGCATATGAGGAGAAAACCTTTCGGCAGCAGGGAAATGATATGGAACCCCTGGATGATTGAATTCCATTGGTGATCTAATACCATATAGATGTGGAGCAGGAAACTGTTGCATCATTGGATGAAATCCTCCAGGAGGTGGCCCGTGTTGGAAAGGGATGAAACCATTTGGTAATGGTGAAGGCCAGTTAGGAATACCCTTCCAAGGGGTTCCCTGCCCTCTACCAACATTGATATCTCCATTTCTCCGATAGCGGATGCTGGACTTTCCTCTACCTTCTTCTTCATTTGGGCCAATAATGGAAGGGCTAGCCACCCCAGTCCTGAAAGAAGGCACTTGAGTAGAAACAGAGGAGCTGCTAGGGAAGTGACTGTTTCTATTGAAAGATGACGAGACAGAATCTCCATCCGCTTGAGAAAACTCATCTACTGACTTTTCCATAGGCAGGTCTCTGCTTCTTCTCCCATTATTGTCGGAGTAGTCTTTAGCATCTCTGAAACCACTGCTTCTCCGTCCACTTTCTTCCATATCAAGGCTCTGCCGTACATCGGTTCTGTTTAAGTATCTTCTATCAATACTTGGTGATGAATGAGAGTTCTCATTCAACAGTGCAGGTGAGGCGTGTTTACTCAATATTGGAGACCTTTCAGCTGAAAAGTCAGCAACGCGGTTGTCATCCTCTTGCCAAGTCTTTGTTTTGGACCGAGTCTCAGAAGCTCTCTCAGAAATATCAAAACGGTCTCTTGATGGAGTTGAATCACGCCAGACTCTTTTTTCAGACACAGAGTCCCCAAATTTTGATTCCTCCTTCGAGCTATTCCTGTACGAGGAAAACATTGGTTTAAAGGGTTTCATATTCATTACGCTAATCACAGTAATATAACTCTTCACAAAAAATAAATGATATCGAACTACATTTTCTCCAACAAATCAAACCGAAGTTATAGTTACAAACAACAGAACATTTTAGTCGCCGATGCAAAACTTTTTGTAATTCTTTTCTTCATTCAAAATATTGAAAACTATTTTGATCCACGCCTTTTGCAATTTATGTTCTCTCTGTATTCAATGTTTTAAGTTAAATATATATACAAGTAAATCAAATAAGTTCTTCCTTTCTTTTTCCTTTTTCCCCTTTTCTTACCTCAATGGCTCAATATATTCGATCTTTTCTTTTTAGGGAAAAGTCTAATATATGATCAATACGCATAAATGGGCAACCATCAACAGGAGTTATCTTGCAATTGCAATATCTTTTGTTTTAATTGGCATGGAGGAAACAACTAGGTTTCTTGTTTTATAGAAAAGAATAGTAAAAGTGTAGAAGAGGAGAATAATATTGCTTACCTGGACTGGTCCTTGACAAAATGAGCACTCGGACTGGGGGTCCTGCGTCTGCTCCTGCTCGCAGTAGAATCAGTACCAGCATGCCGTGATTGGTCAGCATGAGACGCCATTTTGTTACTGTTTGTTGATATTTTCTCCATAACTGAACGTTGTTCTTTGGTGCTTCGAGGCTTAAGATCAATGTAGTCCTCGTTATCATCAAGCGATCTTTTCTTCCCCCTCTCTTCTTTGTAATAGGTACCTCTGCCATCAATGTGAGGACTTTCATCACCAACACGATCATGAGGCTTAGACTTCTTCAATGGGCTTTCTTCCTTGGAATGCTTATTGTCAGACCTATAAACTGCATAATCTTTGAAGTAATCATCTCTATGCTTATCATCTCGGTTTCTATGATCTTTGCGCAAATCTGCATGTTGCCTGTCACTATGCTTACCATCCTTGTGCATTTCATCCTTATATCTTCCATTTCTGTTGTTATCATCTTTGGCTGATGGTCGACTATATTTGGCATCTCTGCTATCATCTTGATATTTATTCTTTTCATCAGAATCATCTCTTCTTTTCCTGATTCGCTTGTCAAGTTCTTTCTCCGACTCATGATTCTGCAACTTATCATGCGTTCGCCTCTCTATAATCAATTTAGTAGATACCAATAGATTAGAACTTCATTACTGTAGATAAACAAGGGATGCCCGCTAACTATACCATTACAAAAAAAAAAAAAAAAGTACTTCCACTAGTTAGTGATAAAATCTATAACCTCAGTAGTGAGTGATTAAATCCAAACACCTGTTAGTGACATAAAGTGTTCGGATTTATTCAAAGTGAAGTTAGAAAACTTCCTGTTAAGTTTCAACCATAAAGATGACTTCAACCACATGTCCTCCCAGTTACAGTAATGAAACCTTCACAGGATGCAAATCCTACGTAATTAAAGGTATTCATCTCTCGGTAGAACAATGTCCTCCCAGATTACGACATAATTGGCCAAGGATTGCATGACCAAGCTGTTGTATGCATATCGTAAGGATTGCATGACCAAGCTAAATACGGTAAGTTATTAAGACCTCTATCACTGGGTACCACGTTGTACTCATATCAAGATGATAGTACACGGTCGTAAAAGATAAGTTCTTGAGCGTCAAGGCGGTTTGTTTTGGTAAGGTGCATTAATAAAAGCTCTCATCGTTGACGGGATTCTAAGATTTGTTTAAAATTTATTATAGCTCTTCTTCATCATGATTGCCTTTGGGCTTGATAGTATTTCATCCACTAATAGCGATGCCATTCGTTATTATGCAGTTTTGTACTTTGTAGTTCGATTCTTTTTATATGATGAATTATTACATCAAATATGGTCATTAAGTTAGGAGATATGTTGTATATGAAATAAAACCGAGAAGTTATCTTACCAGCATTTTCGAGTTCTCTTTTCTGATTCACCGTCATTGCATCAATCTTCCTCTCACGCTTCCCATCTTGATTGGTCTTTTCCCTCTCTGACCGATGTTCTTTCTCCTTCACCTCCTTATACTGGTAACCCTCTTTTAGACCTAAATCCTTCTCAGACTTGGGTTTTTGCTCAACTTTACTACCACTTTTCCTAGCATCCTCTCTCTCTACGGCTAACACAGAGTTGTTATCGGATTTCCTCTCACTAGAACTTTCGTGTTTCCTACTCGACTTGCTCTTCAAATCCAGTTTCAACCCTTTATCAATACCCAGCTCAGTGTTTTCTCCTCTGAGCTCCTTATCAACCACTTCGCCCCCATTCCACCGATCTACAACAGGTCCTTCAACCCTTTCTTTTCGCCTCCTTGAACTACCATGCTCTCCTGATAAATCACCATTACCAGGACCAAGCAGATGCTTATTCCCATCTTGGGTTTGTGAAAGTTTACGTTTTTCAGAAGAAGAATCCCTAGAAACAGTAATTAGGGTTTTGTCCTTCACATTTCTCTCTTTAAAGCTAACATCTTCTTCCGAATCCGATTGTTCCCTTGCATCCTTCGAACTATGTCTATGTTGCTTGTGCGATTTGTGACGAGAACTTCTCGGCATGACGGAAATGGATTGAAACCCTAATTTTAAAAATAAATAAAAACCCTAACTTTGGTTTAAATCGTAGACGAAGAACACTATAAATAAATATCTGATTGGATTTTTGCGGTGGGATTGTTCACTGTTGGTGGTGCCGGGGATACCAAAATCTGAATCTGTGAATATCTCTACCGGAGCTGAGTGGTAGTACCAGTAAGATCGAGATTTTGTATACTGAAAGAATGGAGGCGCGACCGAAGAGAGAGAGAGAGATACGAAATAGAGTTGAAAGAGAAAGAAAATGTACCGGAATAGTAAGACTCGTGTATTTCTTTTAGAGAGAGAAAGACTCCAATATGATATTTTGCTATAAAATTTGGTAGGATCACAATTTTACACCTACAAATATTTCATTCTCGATCATGAACACATTAAAATCCATATGAACTCTCATGGTTTCACACTTTCACTTGAAGAAATGTGGTGAAATATGGGGATTGGTATAAACCTCTCATACAAATATATAAATTTTTTATAATGTAAATATAGAAATTAGAGCAATCGCTTGATATAAATTGAAATTTTGGTTCTAAGAAGCGTCTCGTCTGAATAATCAAATAATTTAGTATGTGATTCGAATACATGGTAAGAAATTTATTTCACTTACCAAAATGAAACTAGAATTTTCAAATGACGAAAACTGTTGATTTACACTGATTTTGACTTTAGCTAATACAATCACTAAAATGGAGGAAGTTCATCATGATATCAGAGACGCTTCTTTTGTATAATCAAATAATTTAGTATGCAATTCAAGTAGATGGTAAAAAATTTATTTTACTTACTAAAGGGGAACCTAGAATATTTCAAATGATAAAGACGGTTGATTTATACTGATAGTTTGACTTTAACGAATGAAATCATTCAAATTGAGGAAGTTCATCATGATATTTCTGTAAGACAAAAGTAACTTTTGTGATATAAATTTAGCGTGTTCCTCACAACCCTGTAATCAAGATATCTACCATTGTAATCATAAATTGATTTCTCTATAGCATAATTACATCAAATAGTTTTGGATACATTATAAGAACAATATATCTTAACAAGAAAAAAAACAATACATATTTATCATCACATATTTACAGCATAAATTAATAAATGATGGGTTTTCACTCTTACCAAATATTAGTTTTTCACTCTTTGTGGCATTCGATTTAATATATGAATTTCGAGCCCAGTGATTTTGCTCTCCCAAAATCCAAGAGGTAGTAGAGCCCATATTTGTAGGGTAACAACCTCCTGGAGTTGGGATGGTTGCACAAAATTAAGCATTAAAATCATGCTACACATGCAAAACTATATACGAGTAACTGAGTTACGCAATTTTACTATATTATGAGCAAGGAAGGCCTGGCGGAGCTCCAACCTTACGAGTGGAGTGCCGCCGCAGTAGGCACCCTAAGTTTACCAACTTCGGTGACAAACTCCTAAGAGTCTCCACCCTGGGATTGGGGTTAGGCTGTTGCGCCATGCAGGCACCGTAGGCTGGCTCAGCGCAACCCAGGGAACTCCGTAGGCTCGCTACTAACAGAGACTAGGAACATCAATGCTTGCCCCTACCTGTCCGGATATGGTGCTAGAGGAAATGTACAAGCTGTACGGTCCTCTAAAGAATTTCGGATGTTTGATGGGTAAGAAATACACATATCGTATCCTGGTAGTGTAAGGAGTAGTGTGTAAGTAGTGTAAAATATCTGTATGTCACACCCAAAAGGCCAGATACATTTTGTATCTTTGGTTGTCTAATACGACAGAAACAACAACACGAAACACAAAACAGGCATAGTTATCTTTCTCGGACAAATTTAGGGAAAGGCGTTAGAATTTAACTTCCTGCAAATAGTAAATTTAAGGTACGGAATTTAAAAAAAGGGGAGTTCACAAATCCCCCCATGAAGAACCATTTTACATAATATAACAAAGTTTAGTTAACGGTACAACATAAGCATTACATCGTACTAAATTCCAAATTACAGACACTGTGAATTGAATCTTTGTTATCGAATTGTTCAATGTCATACAGGAAGTACAAGAACAATTATCGACAGGAACAAATTTTGCAGAAAGAAACCCAAAAAGAATAGACGTACACCATACTCATCTCCTGGTCCACAAGCTTCCAAATAGAACATCAGAACGATCCTCCCAACTGCCAATGAAATATTACAGAAACAAAACAGATTATAAACTCTTCAATTAAGAAAATAGCTAAAATAAAGAAAATGTTGTCTTTCCTGCCCAGACTTGTCACTTATCATCTCATGCATGAGGTGCAAACTTCTTGGACATAAATACTTCTTAAAGACTGACTTAAGTGGTGTGTTTTTGCTCTTATAGTCTGCATCTGACTTGTGGGACTCAAATGAAGGACAAAAAAAAATGAAAAAAAAAACGTAAATCAACCATTCACACGAGTCAGCCAAAAACAGAAGTTCTAATATTTGGCTCGAGCCAATTCAGATCTTGAGTCAAATTTCATATCTGACTTGGAAGAAAAACAACCACTACCTTGGTCTTCTCTTCGATGTTACTGATTAGAACCTTCCTCGGTAAAAAGCACAAGGGTCATCTCTGCTCTAAAATATATCTACCTGTAAACTCTGAGGTACTCCATAACAATGAAAATAAGCAGAGTTTGTCCAAGGTTTAGGGTGGAAAATATTCGCATGGATGATCTGGGCTCTCTAGTCAGCAATCCGAAGTACTGTTGCAGCATTACGTAATACAATTAACACGACAAACGGGCAGGTGGTCATGAGTTACAGATTCATTCTTGGGTGTCTGGTAATCTGAAAGGATTACTATAACTATGATAGGAGTGTATATTTTATTCAAGTATATAGTAGTCACATTGTTAATGGTGCACACTTCAACAATCCTCTTGGGATTTAGTCGGTCTTCTTTACCTAAATTAGGCGTCTGTTAACAAAATCAACTATGAGAAAGGTGGTGTTTGTTTTTCCTTGATTGTCTAAATTTGACTTGTCTAAGTATCAATTGTCCGACTCAAATGCACCCAAATAGCCATTCAGACGAGACAAAAGTCATGAGTCAGACAGAAACAAACAGTCTAGAACTGGTACAAGTCTAATCAGATTTAATATCTAACTTAGGAAAAACAAAAACACTAGCAAAGAATGATAATTTCCAATGTTTAGGAAGAAATGGTAGCTTATGTACTGATGATCCAAATAGAATAGGATTGCAAGTGGCCACCCAGGGCTATGTGAGAACAAAGACTCCAAGGTATCAAACCCGTTATGTAAAGACAAAAGAAGATGCTCCATTTGGTTAATAAAGTTCTCGACTAAAGAACTTGCTTTGTGTTCAAGAAGCTTAAGTGGTCGAATATATGAGAAAGCTTTAAAAAGTCAGTAAAATTTACTAACCAAAATAGCTTCAATCTCTTTGTCTGAGACTGGCGTTCGTTTCGGCTGAAGTGAAGCCTTCCCTCCAAAAGCTGTGTTAGTAGGTGAAGCTGGAATTTCCGAGTTAGCAAAGAAAGTATGATGAACATCACCAGCTGCCGGTGCCTCTTGAGTCTGGGACGAAGCACCTGCATAAATTTGTTTGAAATGAACGAATAAGATAACTCTGATTTAAGAATTCACCAGACAAATATCAAATGGGTGAATCACAATTCACAACTACTTTGGTTCCCAAGATTGAACTCAAGATTCAAGTTTTGGTATGGCATGATGAGAAAAATCTGAGATACAGTACAAACTTAAGTTCAATTCCATAATTCAACCACTCAAATAGAGCGAAATATTCTCATTATATTGATCTTGAAGGGTTCACACAGTTTGTTAAGTTTAATGTCATCTAACTCTAAACCAATTAGCAATGAGTGTAGGAGGGTAAGTAGACATTACATTTTTGGTTACTAGATCATCCTTCTCCAACGTGGGACTATTCTCATACAGTTTGCACGGGTTTCACAAGAATCCCTAGCCACTAAAAAGTATTGACATGTCTTTTAACCAAGATTATATGATAAAATTCAAACTTATTTGAGTGAAATTACTTGAAATAAAAGTTGCTTGGGTCAATTTCTTACTTCTCTTTTCAGAAATTAATACTATGCTGACCCTTTCAGTATTCACAAAAGTATAAGCATAACAATGAAAATTTCCACAAGAACAAACTGAAAACCCTATATTTTCCACCACCCAGAACAAGAAATGAAGCTAATTGCCATAAAATAAGAACTAGAAAGCCATACCAGAGGATTTTGGGTGTCTTTGTGGGAATTTAATCCGAGGAACTCTCTTCAGTATATGAGTTCCACCCATCTCTTTCTCTCTCCTAATTCTACTTCACTCTTTCTAAGATTTTTTTCTCTCTCTACAGAGTTTGGAGAAGAATGTGAGATATGGGTAGTTCTTCAAAATGATTCTAGCTTTCTAGATCGTTATGGTTTTGTTCACCTACGTTAAGTGATTAAATAACAATAATCCCATCCACATAGTCGGTCATATTTATCCTGTTTAATAACAGCCGTTATATTTAACAACACAAAAACCAACTAACGGTTTAAGATATGGAAACAATCTATCAAAATGTTTCTGGAAGCACAGTAGAATTTACTCATGAAACTTCTCCCTATATATACTTTTTCTCTCTCTCTGCTTCTGTTCACCAGGAAGATAAAAAATGGCGAAGAATCTGAACCGTCTATTCTCATCACTGATTGAAACATCAAAGCCGAATCTAGGTTTAATCTTCTCTCGATCTGAATCATTAATCGAGTCTACTGCGATTAATTCAACTAGAAGAGGATTCTGTAATTCGTCAAGGCAAGAAGAAGAAGAAAACCCTAAAAATTTGGGTAAAGAAGAAGAAATTTCTGCCGAAAAGAATGGGAACAAAGAGGAAGAAGAAGAACACGACGATGATGATACTGATGATGAAGATTATGGTGTAAACAAAAAGACAGGTGAGATTGGAGGACCAAAAGGACCAGAGCCAACTAGGTTTGGTGATTGGGAACGTAATGGCCGGTGCTCCGATTTCTAAGAACTAGATGCCGATTTCATTTCCGTTTGTAGTAGCTCGTGAGTGAATCGGTTTTAATTTTCATTTCATCTTCTTCAGTATAATTTCTTGATAAAAGAAGTATCTTTGTATGATTTTGAGATCATTTTAGGAAAAAAACTGTCTGAAAAGTATCTGTCTTTTTTAGTTGTAATATTGGGGAAAACTTCTATATAATAAATTTTGCAGATCAATTCGAACTTCAAGTGAATAAAAATTTGATCGATTAATTTGTAGATAAAAACTCTAGATGAATTAGGGTTTCTTGAGTGTGGAGCAATTGTTGCCACATGGGCGGGGGTAGGGGTGGGAATTGGGCGGGTATGGGCGTCCATGGGCACTTGAAGCATCGGACTGGGCGGGTCGGGCACAAATTTTCAATGGCTATTAGGGTAAGCGGGTTAAGTGGGCGGGCAATTTTGAAATTCGCCTTGCTCATTACCCGCCCAAGCCCATTAAGAAGTTCGGGTAATTCGGGTATGGGCGGGCGGGTAGCGGGTAATCTCATGACTAGAAAAAAAAAAATCACTTTTTCCTCTTTTTTTTATAGAATCTGGAAACACCATTCCTGATTCTAAAGAGACAATGTGAGATTAAAACTAAACGTTATTTGTGTTGTTCCTTTTAGGAATTTAATCTCAGATCGAAAACTAATGAAGAATTCTCATGAGATATAATATAAACTTACCCCACTCTTTGTTCCCTCAAAGCCAAAGACTACTTCAGTATTCTACTAAGAATTCTCTTGGGCCATTGCAAAGCAATATATTGGGTTCGTGTGATTTCCCTTAAGCATATTGTTTACCATCTCAACTAAGCCTAGCAACATAGACAGCTGGGGCTTCATCAATCCATAAAGTTGATGTAATTTGGTTGGTTATCATTGGGTGAGGTTAAGTGGGTGCGGGCATGGGCGGGTGCGCGGGTAGAGGTTTTAACCCATGCCCGCCCACTAAAATTTGGCGGGCTGGGCGGGTTGTGCCCGAGACGGGCGCGGGCGTCCATGGTCATCGTTGGGCTCGGGTGCCCGTGGGCGGGTTCGGGCTCATGGGCAAAATTCCCACCCCTAGGCGGGGTCTGGGGGAATGGTGGAATAAATAAAATATTTGTAAAAAAAAAAAAAAATGGTGTTTATTTATCAAGCTAGATCTGACTTGTCTAAGTAGTCTGAATGACTGAAGCGGTCATCAAAATTCACCTAGTTTATTGGTTGTAATTTGTAAACTAGATGAAAATTTATAGTCACAAGTTTTATACTAAGTTGATTTTATCAAGTGAAATATTATCGTACGTCTACATTTTATATATCACGTGGTGTCAGCGCTATAATTGGGACTATTTTCTAAGATTATGACAACTAAATGTCGGTCTAAACATATCTGAGAAATGATATGATCACTTGTTCTTCGTGCTAAACAACAAAATTGTAGTAACAATTATACGAGAAGATTTCTGATTAACACACCGTCTCCCCAACTAACTTTAAAAGACATATAAGAGTGGGGGTCAATACTCTAGAAATCAATTATCATCCTTTGGGAAACTACAAACATTTAATAGAGTGGATGAACTCAGTTAATCTCCAACCTTCCCACCAAACTAAGCAGCTTTAAAAGCTAGTAGAATGTAACTGTAAAAACAAACCCTAGAAAATGAGTAACTGCACAAGAAGATTACACACTCTTTTCATGAACCCATATCATTATTATTCCCTTTTACTCTTTACCCAAAATATCAATTATCTTTCTCTTCTTCTTCTTTCAAATTTGGGGTTAGGGTTTTAAAATTTTCTTCACCATGTCAAAAGATGGAGTACTTAGATCTTCATTGATTTGTTTGGGTGTTGTTATATTATTGATTGGATTTTACACATACTCTTTGAAGAAAATGTTTGTGACTTATCTTTATGGTGTGTTTGGTATAGCTGGTGTTCTTTTACCTGATTGGGAATTCTTTGATCGTGATTTCTCTCAGTGGACTTCTCCTATGCCTGCTGATGATATTAACAACTCAAATTCTTCTCAACCTAGAAGGTAAAATACTAACCCTAATTTGCTCTTGTTTCTTTAGTTCATGAAGGATGTACCCTTTTGATAGAACATAGATGATACTTCGGCCGGAAATAACCCCGACCGGAGTATCATTATGTGACAAATCGCCCCTATTCAATACTATTTATATGAAGATTTGCTAATGTTAATACCCGAAAACAATTAATCCTTGTATTCGATAATAAACGATAAGAGGCATACTAATATTTTCAGTATTCTTCTTCGTTGTGACTTCAGGTGGAAGATTTACCCAGTTAGATTGGTTATGTACACCATGATCTATAGCTTTGGTCTGTACAAATGGTGGATCTTCATTTCCACCTAAAAGCTGAGGAAACCCACCTATTATATCACTTTTGAAAAGTTCCTGTTTGTAAGATTTTTACATTCTGCATTTTGTTTTCTTTAGCTCTTCAGTTTGTAAGTGATGAGATATTTATAGTAAAATCAAATTTATTGATACTTGGAAAGAAAGAGAGCGGTTTTCTAGTTTCTCGAAGAAAAAAATGACCATAAAAAAAGTGCCTCATATGTGATCGACTCTTGCTAGTATTTCAGAATGAGTCGTGACAGCCCGAAAGCATGCCATGACTGTACCGCTCCAAGCTAATAAATCCCATGACTTTTTGGGTGGGCTCGTGGATCTTCGCCATGAACAAGATGCTGTACTTGTTCGGCTTGGTCCTGGTATCGAAAGTAGGGAATTTATAGTTGATAAGGCTGGCCGGCTGGGGCCTTAGAATGACCAGGTCGAATGATAGTCCGGAAAAGTTGGCCAATTTCTAACCTTTCACACTTCAAAGAATCTGGATTTAAAGATGAAGGTTTACAACTACGAAATTCCTGCAAATCCTCATATGCTATTACATCTTTAATGGAACTACAGGAAATCTACAATTCGTTATTACAGTACAAAATACAGAGATACAAACAGAAGCTCTTGTTAAATACTGATGCCAACCAATCTATCTATTGAAGAAAAACAGATTTGGGTTCTCCTGATAGAAACCCCTATGTTAGTTGTCCAGACAAGTAAAAGACATGGAAGATGAGCGGAAGTGTTTTACCATTACTCTGTCAGTGAAGTTGGTAGCACGATACCGAAATCACTAGGCGAGGTGTGTGAGAGAGGCTTAGACTGCAACTTCAGTAGTTCTTCCCTGCTATACTTCAGCCTCTCATCTGTTATATAAACAGACTCAATGAGAAATAGAAACAACTAGAAAGAAATATAAGACAAAAGTAATGCTTCCTCCGGAATAAATAGAGGATCTTACCTATAAACCTTTCCTTTCTAGATATAGATGGGGACCCTTTGTCTTTCTTTGATTTCGACTTTGAAGAGCTGCGAGTTCCTTGTTGTGGAGAAGAGTGACGACAACCATTTTCAGACATCGAACAGATTTGAGCGCATTCATGTCTCACTTTGATTTGAGGGTGATTCTCATGAAATAGTGAGAGCGCATCAGAGGTCAAAAGCCAACAGCCTCTTAAATCCAAATTTTCCAGCATTGGAGGTGGGTTGAACAAATAGAGACCCGAGTCAGTCAATACGGCCTCACGAATACTAAGAAACCTTAGCTTCAGTAAAGATGAGAAGGCATGCAAAGACACATCTGTAATGAAATCACTCTTTAAATACAAACTTTTCAATCCTTTCAATCTAGCGAGCGGCTTAAGCGCTTCGTCTTTGACATGAGTTTCCTCCAAATCTAACTTCTCTAGATAATTAAGACCTTGCAGAATTGTAAATGAAGAAGCTTGATGATCTTGCCCGTTCCTCCTTTCGTAGGTAAAACCTGATATCACAGAAGGAAACAAGAGATCAGTAGAAAATAAAAATGGGTACCAATGATTTTGTCCTAGGAGTTGGAATCATGTTACTGATAATAGTCTAAGTAGGATATAATCATAGAGTCAATCATTTCCATATAGAATTCGCACCTTTAATTTGTGTGTCACTTAACTCAATAACCTTCAAAGCAGGCATCAAACTGATATATGAGAGGGCAACATCATCAATCGAGGTACGCGATAATGACAAATGTTCGAGATTGGGTACCTTCCCAGCTAAAGCCCCTACCCCGTCAGAGGTGACCCTTGTATTGCTGAGATTTAGGTTTCTCAAATTTGTACCTAAATGTGCCATCAATTCGAACTCGTCTTCTATTCTGCTAAAGCTGAGATTTAAATCTGTCAGCTTGTCCATGTTGGCCAAGAAACGGAAGTCATTAAGTGAGGAGTTGGATACATCCAGTAAAGAAAGTTGACTTGCGTCAATGTGAGAGAAAACTTCATTCACATCTAAGATTGTAGCACCATGTACAATAAGCTGCGTTAGAGGGACTTTTACTTTACTTTCTCCTCCAAATATAGCATGGATTGTGCAATTACTCATGTTTAAGCATCTTAGAAAAGGCAACCATGGCAACTTCGTGACATCGGTCCAAGCAAGATTCAGATAACTCAAATGGCGGAACTTTTTCAGGACGGTAGCTCCTTTATCAGATATTTTACTTCCCCATAGGTCCAGGTATTCCAACTTAGTTAGCACCTGCGATAACAAAAACCTAGATCAACACTAAACATGTACAAAAATCGAAGTCAAGTAAAGTCACTCGATTTTTCAGAGGGATGTAGTTCAAAATTATCACCATTCCTACAAGTTCCCTCAGGCTTCATATAAGACTAGTATAAACTATAAATGGGAATCATCAGAAACCATTTACCACTAAAGAAATGGCGGGTTTCGTGAAAGAGTAAAATGAACTGAACTAAACCAATTGAAAGAGACAGCATACCTGGAGTGAACACAGTGCCTGGTCAGTGACAGGAAGACCACCTAAATCCAGTTTCGACAGATTCCTAAGTGAAGAAAGCCATGAAATTCCTTTACTGGTCACGGAAGTTTCCGAAATACTTAATTTCTCCAAGTTGCTTATAGATATAATGTTTTGAATACCAACATCAGTAACCTTCACACATCTAGAAAGATCCAGCTCTTTTAAAGAGTCCATGCCTAGAATCATAAAGCACGAGAAATCAAGTATTTGAAATGCTAACCCGAACACCAAGAAGTAATTAGTTCTACATATTGTCTGAGATGTGTGTGTGAATATGAAGTTTTCGTGAGTTGGCCTCGGCACATGCTTAAGCACAAGGTTGAGGTTTATATTATGTTGCATAAAATTACTATTATAGTATAATTATGTTAACAGATAAATCATTCTTCTCACAAATGGCACCCATAATAGGTTCAAAGATCAGTTATTTTTTGTGTCATGTATTTGAGTTAGTCGAACACTATTTAGTCCAACTAACAGATATCAACTAAACAGACTCTACGATTCAAGATTCAGACACAAGATGTCTAGAAACAAAAAAGTTGGTACCTGTTATTGCCCAAAGGGCAGTATTATTGATAGCTCTGCAATCGGCAATATTTAACTTACGAAGGCGACGAAATCCACCCAGGTATGCCATCCATTCTTCATCCACAGAGTTCTCACTCCCTAAATCAATTTCCTCTACACAATGCTGGAAAACCCTAAGAAACAAATTCAAATATATGAATATCAACACTCATAATAGAGGGGATGTCTAAACACTAGAGAAACAGACCACAAGAATATTTCTAGCACATCCCCGAGTCTCTTAAACTCGACTTCTCCCGTGTCCTAGATACATCCCTAGATTTCCATGATCATCTTTTCAGTGTTCGAAATCGTTAGGGTATTGTTGGTTGAGGCTGTGTAATCATGATATAATTTCACTTTCGATAATTCAAATGCATGAATTCCAGTCATTTACCAATCTCATGTCTTATTTCAAGTTCAAAACCCTAACATTTGATCTAAAAATTAAAATCTCTACTAACTTGAAGACTCGAAACCTCAAATAATTCTACCCCAAACCAATTGAAATCGAGTTTTTCATGAATTGCAGTTAAATCAAGTACACAAAATTGCAGAAAACAGAATGGCAAGCTAGCTAACAAATGAATATCACACTAGAAACAATTTCTTTCTTATGCTTATTTTGATACATAAAGACCAAGCAAACAATTCTCAATAGATGTCAAACCCCTAGAAAACAATTCTTATTGAGTTCTATTAAAAAAAATCGAATCTTTACTGTAGATAAACCTATCATTTGAGATCAATTAACTAGAAAACAACTTAAACTACAAAAAAGACCTGATCAAATTCAAGACAATAAGAATGGATAAATCAAAACATACTCGAGTAACGAGGGAGAAACGAGTCGGCGACGAAGTAAACGTTGAAGAAGGGAGTCCGCCAATTCCGGTGGAATCTTCTCGAGAGTTCTTCGTTGCCTCCGCCATGTCTCTACTGATGTAGCACTTTCACTTGCAGCTTCAATACACAGATGAACCAAATTCATTTCTTCAATTCCAAATCCTTCCTCTCGTCTTCCGGTCTTCTTCGCAATTTGTCAACTTCTTCTTGTTCTGGTTATCAATCTGTGACTTTAGTATGAAGATGATGGTGATGGTGATGATGAAGATTAGGTTATTTTTTAGGGTTTGAGTAGCACGAAACAGAGAGATCTCGTTAGTCAAATAAGATTTCTTCCATTACAAGGAAGCACTGCGTATTATTTTAAGAAATTTATGTTTACTGCGACATCGGAGAAGAACGACGCAGCTCATTACCAAATGGAAAGGATGATGGATTAATTCTATTTTGGCCCCCCATACAGTGACTAACTCACTTTTTGACCCTCACAATGTTTTTCATACTAACTTGTATTACAAAATTTGAACAGCAAAATTCGTTTTCTGGGACTTGTTTTTCCAACTTATTTAGGGTCGGTTTGATACATGTGAAAAGGTTTTTCTTACTGAAGCAAACTACTTATGTAGTTATGTGTACTTTTTTTTTTTTTTTTTTTTGTTGAACTCGTAGTTATGTGTACTTGAGAATTTGTCTGTCCTTTTTTTTCATCAAGGACTTGCTCAAAAACTCGTAAAAATGACATTCTTTTTGGTTGCTGCAAGATCATTAAGACCATGTTGTCTTCTTTGTTCTTTTAACAAAAAAAGGGTTGTGTTCTTTGTAACATGGCTGAAAGTATGTGTCTCCACGCTCATCTAATTCGAGATATGATCTCTATTTGTCGGGAAAACTTCAAGGGTCCTGTCACTATGCTTGGACTACTGATCCTTATGAGATCGATAATATCGATGAGATTGATATTCAATTATTTCTTCTTAGAATACAAATTCGAGGTAATGGTTGTTCTTCTGCTTGCAGTTTACAAACGCACACAAACAATGTTTATAGTTCTTGTGTTCATCTTTACACTTTCTATTTAATTATGGTTCCATATGTTCGTAAATCACGTGCCGTTATGGAGTTTCTGGTTTGTTCAACTCATGAACCGCCACTTGATTTTCGTAACCTTGTTAATCCTATAAAGAAGGTTGAACGATCGGTCTTATTCCGAAGGAAACTCAAGTTCTACAACTCAGAGGTGTGTTGTTTTCCCCTTTTGAGATCAATTGATTAAAAAAAATGCCTCCCTGACCGGATGAAAATATAGCTTCTTCACACCCAACTCTTAGTTCAATCAATCCAGATTAGTGTAGTCTAATCTGGAGTTTAATTTGTGATGTTTAACTCTGAGACACGAGATAATGAGGGTAGATCTTATAGCTAGTTGTTGGAACATTTTGCTATGGCCTGTGAAATCCTATAGCACATTAGGTTGGAACGAATTATGATTTTTGAGGTTGAACATATTAATTAAAGAATCAACCCCTACAAAAAACGGATACGGATTTTTGTTTGACGTATACCGAAAGCAGCCTTTGCTATGCCGTTGTTTGTGAGTAGGGAGGTAAGCGCTCTTTGGAACTTTTGTTAGGAGGGAGGTAAGAGCTCTTTGAGACTTTCAGAAATCACATTGAAGAATTTGTGTTCATAATCCGGTCTGCATATGTTAAGTTGTGGTTTTCAGTGTGATAGATTATACTTCACATACTTATATTCAATAGGTGAAACATTTGTGCTCATCCCACCGGGTTATACTACCCTCCTGTCCCATTAAAGCGAGTCAAACTTGGAGGTTTTTGGAACATTTGAATTTTGAACCATTAGATGTATCTCCTTTTTTAATGTGTCTAATCCAAAGGACAGGAACCACCCATCCATCCTTGGGCTCAAGTGCTCAACTGATTATGGGGCCTACCTGGTACCACTTTAGTACTCTATGGGCCCTAAAAGGTAGGACTTAGGCGTAGCCGCGTAGGACGTAGCAATCAATAAAACAGTCAATCATCAAAAAAACGCTGCGACGACAACATTGGGTCTGGTTTCGTTTTTTTGCTCCTCACAATCATAAAAACAGTTCCAACTTCCAAGTTACGACTCCCTCGCTCTCTTCCTCTCTCTCTCTCTCTCTCTCTCTCTCTAATCTTCCGTTTTTATCTTTCGTGATCCTCCCTTCTTTAGTGCGCTCCAAATTACTCAAATAGCAAAACAGATAAAGAGATTAAGATATATACATATGTATAAACCCTAGAATCTCTCGTATTTTTTTTAAACTTCATTTGTTATACTTCTGATATCAATCTAGGGTTTTGTTTTCTTGGAGGTTTTAATGTCTTATTATAAATGGATAATTCCTCAAATGACTCTTCCATTTCATTCAATTTCATAGCGATTATCACAGTTTTTTGTTGTTTTTTCGCTTTCTTGGCTTCTCAATTCTTGTTTCCGGTGAAATCGAGGAGATCGAACGGTGTCGGAGTTTCATTGAAGAACAAAAACTGTTCTTGTATATGTTCTTGCGCTGGTGGTAAGAAAGTAGAAGAAGAAGAAGTTTCTTATACTAACGGTGGTATTGAAGAGAATCACGAAGTTATGCCGGTTAGGGTTTCGGAACGACAGACAGGGGCTTCGATGATGGAGCAATTGGTGCCGGAAATAACAACACATGCTTTGAGTTACTTGGATTATCCGAGTTTATGTCGTCTTTCTATGACGAATTCTTCTATGCGTAGGGCTGCTAATGATGATAGTGCGTGGAAAGTACTCTATCAGAAGGTATATCCTCAATCCTCAAACCCTAACTTCAACTTCTATGTTGAATAATTCCCCATGTTTTGCTTCTCTTTATTCTCTAATGATTGAATTTTGTTGCTTTTGGGTGCATTTTTCATGGGTATTTTGCCAATTAGATATGGTAGTCTCTAAGTGAATAGCTAGTTTCAAACAAGGAATTAAATTTCGAAATATTTAGGTCGAAATGACCAAAATACTTCCATTTTCATTCCTTTAACTTTCAGTTCAAGACCGGTAGGTAGATGGTTCGTGAAGTTAGGGAACTTTGAGTGCTGACACTACATATCGATGGTTGTACAAATTCCTTTTGGGGTTTTATTTGTTTGATACTGGAATGTTTATATAACTTACCAGGCCGGACCTTGTAGAGTGAGTAGATGATCTTATATGTGTACGTGTAACTTCAAATAGTTTGAAAGGGCGTATCATCTAAGATCGCTTATATCTTCACATTGATTGAACTTAGGACATAAATTTCATGTATGGACAGATTACCATTAATATATCTTACAGGAAAAGCATCTTAGAAGCCAGTAGGTGGGAAGAATCTAGTGGAATTGTGGAAATGGAAGTTAAAAAAATGTGAAGATCAAAGAATTTCTGGCATAAGGGTTTGGTCTTCTTCAATGTTTTAAAATACGTTTTTACGTCTCAAGGCGGGTTGCTCTCACGAAGCATGCGTAAAAGGCGTAACTACAGTTTTATAAGGAAAATGACATAAACGTAGTATTTGTACTTTACTACCATAATAAAGTCTTGCGTGTTTGATAAACATAAAATACCGATGTTTTTATGTTGTCCAACAACTAAAGCATAGTTCAATTGCGTACTCCTTGAAGGGGTGGCTGCCTCCCCTTGAGGTGTACACCTCGATTTTTTGTTAAAGCATATTTTTGTGATAGTGAGATCATGGGATAATGTTCCATTCTGTAAATGAAGACCTAAAAAGATCCTCCGTTTTCAAGTGTTTAATTTTAGACAACCCTCTTGACCTTAGATTTAGTTTATAATTTGAATTTTTGTCTTTGTAGTGTTAATGATTGCAAATTAATGATGATGAACCTGACCAATCCTGTTCTTAGTTATGTGTTGCTATAGATATAGAAGTTACCCATTTTGAACAAACCCATATGGATATGTTTTCACTTACAATTTTGCTATGAAATGTTTCTCTAGGACTTCACAGTGGAACAGGACAGTGTGGTTCCCGTAAATGGATGGAAGGCATACTACGCAGCCACAAGAGCTGTGGTAAATGCTAATACAAATTTCTACAACATGATTAGAGAACAGTCGCTTCCAGCAATGAGTCGTCTTTGGCTTAATGCAGATTATGTAAAGTGTATTCACGACTCTGGGGAGCTCTTTTCCGGGTATGATTTTCTTAAGTTGTGTATTAGTTTTATGAAATGTTTTTCTTTTTGAATCTTTGGTATAAGATAACTTGTTAACTTCTGCACCTTCGACCGATATTCTGTGAAAACTCAATTTCGTTTCACATAGTTATCTTAAGCTTACAGAAAAGAGAACGTTGGTAGAATATATTTTCAGACCAACTTGTATATTACTACTGGATATTCGTAATTATTTAAAATTGAAGTTTTTTTACGTGATTAGCCATGTAGGTAAGTCTAACCATATAATTCTGTTTGTAGTTGGCCTACGTGAATTTGGAAAACAGATGCGTGCATGTTTGTACTAATTTAAAATTCACTAGTATTCACATTTTTTTAGTAGAAGAGGGATTGGTACCAATTGTTCACATGATTATTAACATCGTAGTCTAACCATATAATTCTATTTGTAGTTGGCCTAAAGGACCCAAACGCAAATTTAAGTCGGTACTATTTGCACTGCGTGAGTAATATAAAAGGATGTTGTGGAAGGATCAAACTTGAGATCCCACGTTGAACTCCTTGAAACTGAAACTAGACCCAGTGATTTTCTTTTTCAGTACTAGTTAATTAGACGCTCTTTTTTCGACTATAAGCACATAGAAAGTAAGTTGTCACCTTCTGTTTTTTCTTCCATAATTCTGGCAGGTATGAGGCAGTTATGGGAAGCTGGCAACTTGCGTTTAACTGGGGACAGCCGGCTGCCTTCGAGGTTCGAGATGTGAGGGCTCGGGTGCTGACAGAAATGGCTTGGGTTACTTTGAAGGCATATATCGACATGATGGAGTTCAATGTGACGAATGTGTTCGAGTTCCATAAAGGACAATGGTATATGGTTTCACATCACACCTCAGTCGTACTCATCGATGCAGAGGCTGCCAATCATCAAAACATGTTTGAGTGAACTTAGTAAAATAGAAAATCGGGGATTTGGAAGAAATATAGGCATTCATTATCATTTAGGGAGTGAGTTTGCTCTCGAGTTTATCTTGTTTTCTCTGTTAAGAAACATAATCCAGTGTATTTTTCTTCAACCTGCTTCTGGATTTTGTTCTTCTAACTCTTCATGTTGTTAACTTGGATATGAATATATTGATAAATTTTGTTCTAGTATCTCTTCTCCTTGTCTTTTTTCCGGTAAATAAATCTAGAGTTGAGTGTGGGCTCTATATGTTTATTTTACAGAAGATTTTGGAGATTGCTCCAAGGGTATCAATCTGTAATAGTAAATAACGCACAGATGCTAGAAATGAAATCATCCAATGGCCCTTACATTGCAAGAGGTCACTAGCAGAAGAAGATAGCCACGCCCACGGCCAGAGAATAGGGGGAACAGGGGAAAAAATGAATCCGCTTCTGGATCCCGGTCCGGAGAAGTGACCGACCAGGGCCCAATGAAAAATGAATCCACTTCTAGATTCTGGTCCAGAGAAGTGGCTGACTAGGGTTTATGAGTCCTGGAAGCCCACAACCTGTGTAGAGTAGATCATTCAACAGGCGGCACAGATCAAAGACAGATTATTCGTGTTGGTTTAGACGCATGGAATTAGCTTTAGCTATCAATTTATTCAGAGATTCAATTATGAATTTAATTGTAGACAAACTTACTTTCTTCTTCAACTGAAATAACTCTGATGAAGAAGCTGTTAAATCACCAAGAAGGCCAGTCAGACTCCATTTATATTCAATCCTTTAATTAGAGTATTGTAGGACTTTACCCTTGTTTAGAGGGAGTCCTTCCAGAAATTCTCGACAGCCCTAGGTTAAACCCAAGGCTGAGGAGGGGATTTGGAAATAGTTTTCAACCAGCAATTGACGCGCCTCGGTTATTACCTCACTAGCTGCGTCATTGCCCCAAGCGCAAAGATACTTTAAACACTCAATTATCATGCATATTATTAACACTCTATGAATCCACTCTCTCACTCACTTAACTATGTGGGACAAAAAAAAACAATCAAAGAAACCACAATCCTCTTTTAGTCTTTTGAGAGTTTGACTTCATTAGGGTTGCTTATGCAAGCCAATTGTGAATTTTCATCTTCATCCTCCCTGTTTCTCTATAGGCATTTGCTTTCTTCTTCTAGTTATTGGTAAACGCAAATACGGGCCAAAGTAAAAATCTCTAGAGAGGACTAGATGAGTTTGGTTTTAGAAACTAGTTTCAAGAACGGCTTGACCTCGGTGAATAGTAAACGTCCGAAAAAATAAAAACAGCTCATGTCTTGGTTAACATCTTTTTTCAATATATATATATATATATATATATATATATATATATATATATATATATATATATGGGAGAGAGTCAAAACTTCTAAAGGTGGTATAACTTCAATATTAAGATGCAAATGGTGATCGTATTTCTAGACAGACAAACACAAAAACAAGAGCCTGACCCAAAAAAGAAAGAAATTTGCTGCTCATGTCGCCACAGAGGGAATCAACATGGCACATTGATGAGACACCCCTTCAAAGCAAAAAAAAATGTTTTCCGTGAATGAAAAGAACAAAATCAAGTTCGATCAGACAAAAATTTTGGTCTTCCTTTGCTAGTTCACTAGGTAGAGTTGATTACTGGTAGCGCACGTCTCATCTTGGAGTCATGCTTCTACTTCTTGGTTGAGCTTGTTGCTGCCAATGACAAACAAAAACCGATAACAAATCATCCTTCAACTTTTACCAATGTTATGAATGAATTAGAATCAAGTACGATCCCAAAAATCATCTAATTAATGAGTATCATCAACATACACAACAAAATATCAGACACTGGATCATCTCTATACGGGAACCATAATACAGAATAACCATGGGTTTAAAGAAACCCCACATTTCGTTGCGATCTTTACTTTCTGTATCCTCCTAAGGTTTCTGCAGTTTCTGAATTTTTAGGTGATAGTGAACATGTATGTACTTAAGTGACAAATGATGAATTTTCGGCTAGGAATTTAACAAATTCTTTTCTTTTAGCCTCAAATTGGAATTTTACTACATTGTTCTATAATATTTTTTCTCTTTGCATATCCTGCAGTCCTTTCTTTTTCCCACTTGGTTAACTTCAATATGTTGTCCTCTAACTATCTGGGGACATATGAGATGTCCTAAAGGGAACTGCAAACCTCACATCGACAAACGTATGTTAGTTAGCCTCATGATGTAATTTGTCCTAGGTAGCATCTTAATTATAACTCTAGTATCCAAATGGACAGCCACAACATTAATTATCGACAAGTATGAAGTTTTTAGAAGAAGTAGGTTTGAAAGGTTTTTTCTTCATTGTTGTTGAGGAAGTTACAAGTTAATCATGAATACACGTCTCGTTGGCATAACTTTAAAGGAAACAATAGCATCGATCTTTGCCCTCTACCTAGGATTCAAGTTTTAACCTCTTTCAAATCCATTACAAAGGGGGATATCGATGTGCAGTTTTAATTTTTGAAAAAAATGTTGTTGAGATTTAATCCCACATCAAGAACAATCCATATTGGTTACATAGTTTGTAGTACTTGTGAGTTGTGAGTATTGTCACTTATTGATATGTATTTCTCAAGTTTTTTAATACCAAATTTTGCATTTGCCACATCTTTGTGTATTTAAGCAACAATAAACCATTATAATAGTTGTATTATTGATATGTCCATTACAATTGTGAATATCTCACATCTCTCTCATAACAATTTTCAATTTTGAAACATAATTGCACGATCAAAGAGGGTGGACCTCACCTAGTAGAAAAGACGATACTAATTAAAATCTCATCTGTTTACTCTAATCTTTTTCAAGATGGAAACTTCGTTTTTTGTAGATTTTGAATTACAAGATCTGAAGAAGCAAAGTTGCACGATCAAAGAGGGCGACTCTCACCTAGTAAAAAGCCGCTATTAATTGTAATTTTCACATTAATTAGTACTAAATCACCTTGCATAGTTTAACCCAATACTCAACAACTATATTTTATTAGCTTAAATTAACAACATTATGTACAGACAAGCTCACCAATACTCAACATCAAGAAGATACACCAAAACCTAAAAAAATAGTAAACAAAGAAGAACACCACCAAGTGACAAATTAATCTTGGCTATCTAGATCTAGAAAAGATTATAAAAAATGAAACCCTAAAAATCTCAAAGATGAATTTTGAAAATAGACCTCCATGACTCAACAATGCTCATTGTTACTTAAAAATCAGTTGGAGGTACCTTAAATACAGTTGAAAGATTAGGTTTCCAACTTCTCCTTGGGGTACATACATTACTAGATGAACTTGCAACTTCCCTCATTTTTTCAATCAATTCTCCTATATTTACTTCCTCTGATAATATTTCTTCTAATTGTTTTGTATCAATCACCATTTTCACTCTCCACACTCCATTCCCTAACGACGGCAAAACTTCGAGAGCTGGCTCTGCCTCCGTGTTCTTCTCGACACCCGTGGTAGATTTCGTCTCTGGTTCGACTATGTTCGACTTTCTTTTAACAACTTCCTCATTCTCTATTTTTTGAATGATAGTTTCATTTTTTTCTTCTAGTGGAAGAAGATAATATAATTGACTACTAAATAGTTGTTCACTGTGGAACAATGGCAACGATAAATTCCCTTCGCGATATACACCATAACCTGGGTAGCCGTCGGTGACATTTTGGACTTGAATGGGGCTTCGAAACTCGACGATGCCACCGGAATCCATCAATATACGGATTGGATCAATATAGCTCCCGGAAATTCCTTTAACAGAGCAATTTCCCATAATAACAAATTGTAGGACTAGTGAAGACTGAAGAGGGAGAGTGAAATGAGTCAAATGACTAGTTATATAGATCGGGATGACTTGGGGAAAGAATCTTTCATCTAGAAACCCCAAGTACTTTGAATAATAAAATATAAGCGGGAAGAGTTGTTATTGAACCTTACCCAATGCATATCCATATGGTTTTTCTTCAGATTCTTCTGCTACTATGCTGATACCTGTTTGGCCAGAACCGATACTATGTTTTACGTGAAAGTTTCAGATTTTTACAACATTGAAGTACGATATTTTTCATGAAAATATAAGCAGAATCAAATTTTGTAAAATTACAATTAGTTACCAACTAGGTTTACAATCTATTTCAACAAAAGAAAACTAGATTTACTATCAAAATAAAAAACTTCTATCCTTATTCTCACTTGTGCTTCACAATTAGACAGCGAATGACTAGCAATGATAACCCAACAAACAGTGTGTTCCTGAGTACATCTTATAGTAGATTACAAAAAAAAATTCTAGCTAGAAAGATAGAAATGGACTCAGGGTGATAGGAACTCGGTCTGCCCTCAATTGTTGGAACCTCCCCAAGATTTGCTGCTAAGAGAGTTGATCTACCTGCACCGACCTCTCCACAAACAACAACCTTCTCACCAGGTTTAACCTCTAAGGTTATGTTTCTTAGAATGGGCTTTGATGGATTCTCTTCCCATGAAACATAAGCTGACTTCATACAAATGTCGCCGTGAATCGGTTCCTAATGTAAAAACCATGCAATCAGACTCACGAAAAACGCAGAGAATCTTGTATTCTTTTGTTGTTGTATCGATTCCAAATCCGAAACATCTTATATAAGATTTTTGTGGAGCGGAGATGGCAAGTATTTGACGTCTGCTAGGGTTATATACCTCGATGATTCCATGCTCTTCAATAAAGAAACAAAACAAACCATTACAATAACCAATTGTGTTCCTTTTGTAAGTACTAGTGATATTTTGACATAATTTTTGGATAGTGTGTTTCTTATGGGTAGTGTGACATAATTCATGACTGTGTTTATCTAAGTAGAAGAAGCTAGTTTCGACAGTGGGAGAGAAATCGGGTTCGCTAGGACCACATATCCTTACTAGGGGCGTGGATGAGGGGGTGCGGGAGGTGCGGTCGCACCGGGCCTCCCTCACCCAAGGGGCCCCATATTCTGAAAAGTTTATACATCGCAGTATGTTTAAGGAGAAACAGCGTATAAGTGACATCAAATTGATTTGGCTCAGTTGGTTCATTCCTTGTGTAAGACCATACAGGTCGCGTGTTCGAGACCTCTAAGCCACTTTTTTTCTTTTCTTTTACGAGGAGGCAAGGAGGAGTTCATTTCTATGATGTTTTAAGGCAACGATATTATTTGATATTGTTTCCCCCAACCAATAACTTCTAAATAGTTAGTAAGTACTCTGGATGACTTTAAGGCAACGATATTATTTGATATTGTTTCCCCCAACCAATAACTTCTAAATAGTTAGTAAGTACTCTGGATGACTTATTTTTGTTATCTCATAAGTCAAATATGAAGCTAAATATAAAAGAACAAAATCAAACATTTGACGTTTCAATTTTTCTTCCTCTCCATTCTCTAATCTTTCTTTCTCTTTTACTCCTCCTTTAATTTAACAGGTTCAAAATTTTCTTTACAAAATTAATGTTGTTTTCTTTTGTTTTTATATTAATCTTTAAACAAAAATAATTAATGCCTATTTTTGATGAAAATTCTGTAATTATATGTTTAGTTTGTTGTATGGATGCATTTATATTAATGTTTATAGTTTTGGGTGTATGCTATTTTTTATTGGCTTATTGCGATATAAAGGGCCCCGATTAAAACTTCGCACCGGGCCTCCAAATATTCAGCCACGCCACTGATCCTTACAGTAGAAGAAGCTAGTCGGATGCATTTGTTGATGTTTATTGTATGTTTTCTATCGTTCTTAAAAAATGTGAACCTATGTATATTTGGCAACAATAACTGAAGTGGCTCAATATCCAACCATGTAAATAGATAACTGCACAGTTTCAAATTATCTTTTGGCGTGACAAAGAGTTAGTAATAGTTAGGGCACTTTTAGAACAAATACCTGACATAGGGCAAAGTATTTTACGAAATTGTAAATAATTTTCTTCCTTCATAATTTTACAATGCACACAGTGCTTTACGAAACTGTCTGCGGTGGAAACACACGTTATACCTAGGGGTGGGATTTTGGCCCGGAAATCCAGAACTCGCCCACGACCGTCCCACTCTGAGGGTTCGTGACGGTCCGCACCCGATTCGGTCCGTACCCGCCAAACCGAAAGAGCTTAAGCGGACGAACACGGGCATAGGCCCTTACCCGGTTCCGATCGAACCCGCCCGCTTATATAGTCCACGCAACTGAACCCGTCCATACCCGTCCGTTTATCCTAACCGTTATACCCGCCCGCCTATATGATTGATGTTAAGCCTTTAGATTTGTAGGGTTAGCTACAACCGTTAGATTTCAAGAGTAAAAATATATAACTCTAGAACTCACTTTTCTTAATCTTGTCTTGGTCTCTCTACTTCTCTAGTCTCTCTCTCCTCCAAAATCTCAACATCTCATAACCCAAGAATCCACAATACATCGATTGTAATCCATGAGAAGAAGAATAGAACCGATTGTAATCCATGAGAAATCTCAATGATTATCTTTTAATTTTGTATTCATTTACTTTTTGTAATTGTAAAGTGGGAGTTTAGAAAGTTGTATTTAGTTACAAAACAGTTTTAATTTCGAATAATTTTTTTTATTTGTTCATTAGTGACCGGTGTCCGCCCGACCGATTTCAGGTTTGCCCGACTATCAAAACGGTCACGTACGGTCACGTACGGGCACTTTGTTGGAGAAAAATCTGAAATGTCCGAATATCCGCCCGTTCCGCCCAAACCGGTTGAGTTTGTGTCTGTTTCCCGCCTGTCTGAACCGATTCCTACCCCTCGTTATACCTAGTAATATTACATGAATGAATTGTAATATATGGCAATGAATGAGAAAATGTGCATTGAATATATTTGCAATTAAGGTATTATCTTTTCATAGATATATCAAGCATTAGGTATTTCACGCTCTATCGCAAAAGAGATTGTCATGACAAACAATAATACGTTCACAACGATTTTTTCCTTTGACAAAATATTAGTTGGAATAAATTTATGGTAATATACTATAGTCTAACAGTTAGTATACATACATCAAATAATCTACCACCATTGAACTGCTTGTTTGAGAAAGGATGATGTCTGTCTTTCAAGCTGACATTTAGGCTTGTAAACCTTACCAATAGGTCTTCAAGTTGCTTTATGAACTAGTAAAGATACCATTTGATAGTAGCAAAACATCATGGTTCTTTTTTATCTGAGCGGTTTCAAAATGTTCCAAGTTAGACTTGAACCAAATCTTTTCGTAGTCTGGGAAACAATTAATCGACATAGTCAACTCTCGTTTGATTCCACCCAATTGACCATTGTTCATCCTAACACTATAATTTAAATTCAAGAACTCTAAATACGTTCCACAATTCCACCTAAATTTTTTCTCTTACTAGACTCTAAACACTAAGGCCTTGTTTGGAAAGTAGAACAAAAGCTACAATGATCTTCAAGTAGTCCCGATATTTGATTTGGTTAGAAACTTAAGAGATGAATTTCACCTATTTGTTCTCTCAGAAATAAGCTTATTTCGCTCAGCCGCTCCTAAGGCGACTCATGATGTATTATGGCATATCCAACACAATTATAGAATTTCTTCAACAACAAAAAAAAAAACACAATTATAGAATGTAGTCTCGGGTAATCCCGTCAATTTTTGTCTCATGCCAAACATGACCTAAAAGAAAAAAATCATGCCATTTCATTCACACGTACGAGCAGCCCTATTACCTTTAAGTCTTAAACCCTCGCCCCACTGCTTTATTCAAATTCCCCCTTCTCAGTTCTCACTCTCTCTCTAAACGCTCGTCTGTTTCTCTCTCTGCTACTGCTCGTTCATCAGGTAATCAATCAATCGCCTTCACTCTGATTTTGTTCATCTTTTGATTTCTTCCTTTTACGTTTCTGTTTTCTCATATCCAAACCCTTTTTCCCCTTTTCTTAAAACCCTAGAAATCACAAATTTAAACATACGAATACATATATATCTATACAACAACAATGGAGTGGAATCAGGAAACCCTACAAGCCCTATCACAAGCCTTCTTCCAAACATTTTCGTTCGATCAAGAACCCCGTCGTCGAGCTGAATCTTTTCTTTCTGAATCTGCCGAACGCCCTAACTTTGGCTTAGCCGTTCTCCGCCTCATAGCTGAGCCATCTGTAGATGATAAAGTTCGTCAATCTGCTGCTGTTAACTTCAAAAACCATCTTAAATACCGTTGGGTTCCATTAGATTCTAATAAGAACAATACCCATCTTTCTGCTACTCCTTTAACCCCAATTTCCGACCCTGAAAAGGAACAAATCAAAACCCTAATTGTTCCTCTTATGCTTTCGTCCAGTCCTCAGATTCAGAGTCAACTTAGTGAAGCTTTAGCTGTGATTGGTAAACATGATTTCCCTAAATCATGGCCTACCCTACTTCCAGAACTTGTTTCTAGCCTTAGAAATGCCACTGATTACTCTTCCATTAATGGTATTCTTGGTACTGCTGATTCAATATTCAACAAATATCGGTTTGAGTATAAAACGACTGAACTTCTTATTGATCTTAAATACTGTCTTGATGGTTTTGCCGCACCACTCCTTGAAGTTTTCCTTCGAACTGGTTCTCTAATCGATACCACTCTCGCTTCCGGCGGTAATGCTGCAAATCTACGGCCACTCATTGAGTCACAAAGGATTTGTTGCAGCATATTTTATTCGCTGAATTTTATCGATCTCCCCGAATTCTTTGAAGATCATATGGAGGAATGGATGACTGAGTTTCTTAAGTACTTGATTAATACTTACCCAACTCTTGAAGAGGGTGGTGGTGATGGGGTTTCTCTGGTCGATGGGTTGAGGTCAGCCGTTTGTGAAAATATTAGTCTCTACATGGAGAAGAATGAAGAAGAGTTTCAAAAGTATTTGGAAAAATTTGCAGAAGCAGTTTGGTCCCTTCTGATTAAAGTTTCTGCTTCATCTAGTCGTGACCTATTGGCTATTACTGCTATCAGGTTTCTAACCACAGTTAGTACTAGTGTCCACCATAAATTGTTCAAAGATATCTTACAGCAGATTTGTCAGAGCATTGTAATTCCAAATGTGCGATTGAGGGAAGAAGATGAGGAGCTATTTGATATGGATCATGTTGAGTTTATTCGAAGGGATATGGAGGGGAGTGACCTTGATACGAGGAGAAGGATTGCCTGTGAGCTACTGAAAGGGATTGCTTCCAATTACAAAACCGAGGTTACTTCCATGGTTGGGGAGCAGATAAGAAATATGTTGGCTGCATTTGCGTCTAATCCAGCTGAAAATTGGAAGGAGAAGGATTGTGCTATATACTTGGTTGTGTCCCTTGCAACGAAGAAGGCTGGAGGAAGTTCAGTGTCAACTGATCTTGTTGATGTCGGGAGCTTTTTTGGGTCGGTTATAATCCCAGAGCTTCAAAGTCAGGATGTCAATGGGTTTCCGATGTTGAAGGCCGGTGCTTTGAAGTTCTTTACAGTATTCCGAAATATGATACCAAAGCATGTCGCAATTGGGCTGATGCCTGATGTGGTAAGGTTTATCACTTCAGAATCAGTTGTGGTGCACTCTTATGCTGCAAGTTGCTTTGACAAGCTCTTGCTTGTGAAGGATGAAGGACGACCAAGGTTTACTTCTACTGATATCAATCCCTTCCTTTCAGTACTCCTGACAAACCTTTTCAACGTTCTGAAGTATCCAGAATCTAAAGAGAATCAATATGTAATGAAATGCATCATGAGGGTTCTGGGTATAGCTGATTTTTCAGGAGAGATAGCCGGAGCTTGTATTGCTGGTTTGACATCTATCCTCAGTGATGTTTGTGCAAATCCGAAGAACCCTGTGTTCAATCACTATCTGTTTGAAGCAGTGGCAGGATTGGTCCGGCGTGCTTGTGAGAAGGACCCTTCTTTGATCTCAGCGTTTGATGCCAGTCTTTATCCGATTCTTGTCCACATCTTGGCTAACGAAGTTACTGAATTCTGGCCTTATGCTTTCCAGCTCTTGGCACAGCTTGTCGATCTGAATAAACCACCGCTGCCACAGACTTATATGCAGATTTTTGAAGTTCTCCTCAATCCCGATTCCTGGAAGAAATCAGCCAATGCCCCAGCTCTTGTTCGATTGCTTCAGGCCTACCTGAAGAAGGCGCCTGATGAGCTGAATAGAGAGGGCAGACTTAGCCAGGTGCTTGGGATATTTAGCAAACTTATCAATGCACCGAGTACAGAAGATTTAGGTTTCTATGTGCTCAATACTGTTACAGAGAATCTCAGTTACAACGTCATTTCTCCCTATGTTAGTCACATATGGGGTGCACTCTTTACACGGCTACAGAGTCGTCGTGCTGGGAAATTTGTGAAGTCACTGGTGATATATATGTGTCTATTTCTGGTCAAGCATGGATCCACAGCACTTGTAGATTCTATTAACGCTATTCAGGGCAATTTATTTAAAGAAATTCTCGTGCAGTTTTGGATCCCGAATCTTAAGATGATCACTGGATCGATTGAGTTGAAGTTGACTTCAGTTTCTTCAACCAGACTTCTTTGTGAATCTCCCATCATCCTGAATGATGCTGCTACATGGGGAGGCATGCTGAATAGCATTGTCACGCTTCTTTCTCGGCCAGAAGAAGATAGGGTAGATGAGGAATCAGAAATGCCTGAAATTGGAGAGAACACAGGTTATAGTGCTACATTTGTTCGTCTACACAATGCCGGAAAGAAGGATGAAGATCCTGTTAGCGAAATTAGGGATCCGAAAGAGTTGTTATTAACTTCATTGGCGAGACTTGCAGCTCAGAGTCCTGGAATGTACCCAACCATCATAAAAAACTCTCTGGAACCAGTAAATCAAGAGGCGTTGCTCCAGCTTTGCAGCACCTATAACTGTTCTATAGTCTGAGTGAGTTATTTAACCCTTTTAAGTTGCATCTTTTTTTTTCAGTAATTCCGTTTGTGTGTATATTTTATCCATTGCTGTTCCTTTTCTTAATTCCAGTTTAGTGTTCTCAAGTGGGTTGAAGTCTGACATTTTCTATTTGATGACTTTTTACTGGTTATATGTCTTCATGCACTCTCTTTTCCTCATTGTGTCTCAAAAATTATAGTTTGAGCCCCGAGCAATTTAATGTGGTACAGGATATGCCAGGGTAAAATAGCTGAAGCTCAAATATCGTATTTTGAGCTCAAGCTCATTAAGTCGCATTTCTTTATACAATAGCGGTTTTAGTTGCTTACCCTATTAGATTTTTGTGTAGCTTTGTTAGAGACCGAAGTCAGTGAATAATCTTGTTGTTTTCCATAATCGCTTCTAAATGTGAGAGAAATTGCCCGTTTAGTTAGAAAGACATCCAATTGTACCCTGTGTAAACTTCCTGGTGTTTCCAGTTTGTCAGTATGCTTGTATTAGTATAACAAAGATGGCAGGCTTTGCTCGTCGGAAATGATCTAGGTATTGAATTCAGCCATCTTTTGTGTAGTCTTGAAGCTTTTTCACATTGTTACAAACTTACAATGATAAAAATGATGTAGTAATGTTATGGAGTTTCCAGATTTGGCTTCAGATTGGTAACATCTAGAGGAGCTTATTTCTGACACTTGATCTATTTGTTGTGATTACAGGAATTTTGAGAGTGAAAGATGGTTAACTATTTTGTTCGAGTTCCGAATTTGCAAGATGTAATTGTGAGCTGGTTGTGTTGGAATTCAAAAAGCGGGGCGAAATGCTTTCTGAGTTGCCTCATTTTATTATCACTCATTTGAATTTTTAAAATGTGTTTTTGAGTCATCTCTGTTACTAGTTGGTGTGATTCTGTAGTTTTTTCAATGAGAAAGAGGGAAAAGGGTTTTCTTAGTGAGTGGTTATGTTCATCTATCATGTTGATTGTTTAGTAAGTATTACCAATTGTTTATCTGTTTTGTTTTTCGTAGTGTAATTCTTATTGTTTTCAAGGATTTGGAAACTTTCTGGTTATCTGTTTTGTTTTTCGTAGTGTAATTCTTATTGTTTAGTTTTTTTTTTGATGAAAGTCTTATTGTTTAGTTAGACCCCTGTCCTGACATATTTGGTGATCAGCTGCCTGGGAGGGGCTCGGACAGGTGTGGGTGAAAAAAAATGTGCTGAAACATATATGCCTGTTATGTTACGTATGTACACAATGGTGCTCCAGTAGACCACTTGAATATTTAGTACGATTTTGACCCTGCTATTTTTTCCATCGTCGTCTGATCTTATTGCCTTCGTGAACGTCTCTTCACTCTCAACCCATCTCAAACTCAAGTACAAGAGTTACAATCTGTCTCCTTGCATTTGTCCGTGCTCTGACTATTCATCTTGGCATCATCGTCAACTCAACAATCATCGGCACATCGTCAACTCCACAATCATGGATTCTATGGTACTCAAATAGGACAAACAAACAGTGAATCTTTTACCTATCACAATAAAAAAAACAGAACAACAGATTCCAGATCCTAGGATTTTCTACAATTTCTATAGAAGCATCATCTCTCTGATTCTCATCTTTAATTTCAAGTTGTTGCAAACACACTACACTCAATCGTCAACATAACCTGAGATCCAGGAACTCACCATCGAATCCTGAAAACTCTCTCTTTTCTCACTTTCTCCACAGTTTGTCCCAGGTGAAGTCGCCTAGTACCCAATGAGCCTGAGAGTATAGAATAATGGGGCTCGGACAGGCAACGACATACTTTCTGCCCGTTTGGACCATCTGAGTACCTTCGTGATTATGTTAGTTGTCTGCCGAACAAGCCCAATCCGTCATAATGTATTCATGTCATGTAATGATATAATGACTCTTCCGTTCATATGAAAAATAAGATAAAGATATATAGGTAGTCTCCCTCTAATGTAATTAATAATTGTGGCAACTAAACTAATTAAAATTCAGAGTTTATATGCAACTATCTAAATTTTTTTTAATCTTACAATTGAATGCTATTTTTGTTATTAAAGTTGTCCCCGATAAGATTTATTCCAGGGATCAATTTCCAGAATCTTGGGTATCTATAATATTTAATTTATTTTTGAATTTGTTTACTCAGTCCCATTGAGGAAAATAATCTTTTTATGCTAATTTGGTTGTTGATGTAACTGGAGATGACCAAGTATAATTGAAGGTATCTTTTTTTTTTTGTTGAACAATTGAAGGTCTCTCAAAAAAAAAAAAAAAAAGTATAATTGAAGGTCAAAATCGAATGACCTACTCGGGGAGTCAAGATCCTACCAAGTTTCTTCTAGGACCTATAATTGTCTCTCCACATGTTCCAACATGGACTTTTATTTTTCTTTATTACTTCTGTGGTGGTATCAATATCATAATCATATTAATTAAGGTATCATATCATATTATATAAAAGTATGCTACTTAAAGTTAGGTGGGTGGTAAAGAGAAAATGAGAGTGGTCAATATTAGGTAATCAAGGAAACACCAACCAAATTGGTCTCTATATGGGGTGAATACAACTCTTGGTCTATCTCTCATCTATTTTACAACAAAATAAGAGAACTATATAATAACATTAAATGTAATAAAGAGTTCTCTCTCCAAGTCCCTGTCTTTCATTTTTTTTTTTTTTGTTGAAAGTCCCTATCTTTCCCTTGCAACAAAAAAAACTATCTTTCTTTCTCTATATATTTCTTTCTTCCTTCATTATTTAATGAAATTTTGATCATCTTGTGGAGCATTTTCATTGAAGTTATTAACTAAACTTTTTGGAATAATTCAGAACATTTTGGAATAGTTCGACATAGAAGTCTCGCGGATTCCTTAGGGAAGTCTATGTCTCAATCACATGAATGAGAGAGAATAAGTTGAATGTGAAATCTAAGTTAAAATCACCGTCTTAAAAAAAAAAATCATATACCAAACATTCTCAAAATAACAACTGATATGAATTTAATCCAATTATTGAAAGTCAACCCTTTAATGGGTTAAACTTCAATTTTAGTATCATTTGAAATGAATGGGAATGACCGAATGAGTAAGTATGTTATTTCAATGAATGAGTAAGTATGTTATTTCAATGGGATTCTCACTAAATAATGGAATCAAACCAAAAGCTAAAATATCATTGGGAAAACACATAGCAATGTGGTATAGGGTATAACCGCACTGTGGTCTTTTTATATATCAAATTGTAGCTAGAGACCCATTATATGTCTTTTTATATGTAAAGAATGGAGAAAAAAAAAAAAGACTTTGACCCTTGAGTGAGAGAAAGAGACATATTAGGTTGATTGGGTCCAGACCAAAATGTGTACTTCACTTCTCCTCAATATTATATATATATATATATATATATATATATATATATTACAATGAAAATTCGCCTCTTACTCCACTTTTATTTTCTAAACTAACATCATTATAGATTTAAAAGAGAGATTACATAGATTTTGTTGGTAACATGGAAGGGACTGTCAACTAGCTATGTAAAGTTCAAAAATTTAACTCTAGTATAATTAGGTAATGAATCAGCGAATGAGTTGTAAGTTCTGTTTACGTAAAGAAACTGTAATGTTTGGACAATAATTTGATCTAATGATAAACCGAAAGGAAGTCCACTGTGTTTGTAGTAATTTTTGGTACAAACTTGAATCTTGTCTACTAATTTAAGAATGAAATCCTTGTTTTCTTTCAATTTTTAGTTACATATGCTTAATCTTCCACTATTGGAAACTCATCTATTTTTTTCAAATAATTTTTTTTACTCTACTTTTTGTGTAACTTCATCGAAGTATTTTCAACATCGCATGCAAAATGAATTGAAGATATTAAACTCACATGATATAATGCTTTCCAGTGCTTAAACCACCTAATAGTTGTTTGGGTTAATGTGACGTCGACATACACAAATTGAAATAACTAAATTAAGTTAACCCATTGGATCAGAGAGCAAGGTGGGAGGTCTAAGGACACGATAAAATAGATGGCGTACACCACTCACATTATAAACCATTGGTGCATCTTGCTTAAATTATAAATTATTATACCGTCTTAATGTGAATATTATAATGCAAGTATATATGTGGTGTAAAATGGATGTACTAATCCCATATTATTTGAGAGAACGTCAGATGCTTAGACTCTAAGTGCATGCGCAAACTTAGTACGTGTCAAAGTTTTCCGTTGGAAACAAAAACCCATGCATCTGTTGCACACATACTTGGGGTGCTAAGAACAAATACTGTATCGATAATAACTATTTCCCAAAGAGAATCACGCCAAAGAGTGGGGTCACACTATTTCCCAATTCATTTAACATAAACATATGTGTAGCTACCTAATTACATAGACATTCAACAAAAAAAGAAAAACTAATTACATAGACTGCCAAAAGCATGTAATAGAAGTCTGATTGGATTGTCCTTATTTAATCAGAAAGTTATATAGTGGTATTTTAACACCTAAATTAGTAGTAATTCTTATCCAAAAGGAGTAATTATGTCAATAAATTATTTGTTAATTACTCGAGTGCTCCCTCTCCTCCCTCTAATCACATTAACTGGAGCTTTGATTGTTATTAAAATCGAAAGCTAGGATAATAATTGGTGATTAATTAGGGCTCACAGGTAAGTATGTGGTCCTAAAGACTAAGCTACTAATTAAAGTAATTAGATGATTTTGAGATTCAACGCGTATAACCTTGAGAAGTAGATTTAGTCAGTTCTTTTATACAATCCCCTAAGGTTGTTACTTTGGACAACTTTTTTTAAAGATTATTACATTATTTCGTACAACATTATGCATCATGAAAATATAATATTTAGACAATACAAAATGGAGATTGAATCAGTCCACACACTACTATAACATTGACAAGGAGTCACAAAAATTATATAAAGACATTTAAAGATATCTATTGTAATAAAATATGTAAGTCAGTTATTAAGTCTAACCGTCTATTTTTATTGAGAATTTGATAAAGATCCCATCGAATGACTGATTTATATTTTTTTTTCATGTAAATCGATTCAAAATAGAAAGATATTAGTTTCAAAAATTAATTTAGATATAACAAACTCAATTAAAATCTCCTTAAAATAAGAGAGGATATTTTTTTTATAATATATATTCATTTTCAATGACTAAGATTACATTTCTCAAACTTATCTTCAACCGTTATACTACAGAATTGGAATTCAAGTTAATAAACTTATGATTTCTTATTTTCCAGATGAAGAGTGACAATGTCTAGTTGAATGCCATACTAATTAGTATAGAATTTATTGGTGGAAGGTCCAAAATATGAACCTTAATAATACCATTCCGTCAACATTTGGTTACCCAAGTGGTCAACAGTGTTAACAACAACTCCAAAATTCTGGAAGTCCCATGTTCGATTCCCTGAAGAAATAGAATCTATAGTTTATTGAACTTGGTTCTTAATATATAAATAAAGAAGATTATTTGGCTTTAGCCGGTAGTTTAGTCGGGCTCTAACGGACTAAAACCGCCTTTGGGATTTGGGTGCCCGCGGGATCTAACTGACTTGGGTACCATGACGGATTTCGAGTTCTCGGATTTATTTCCCAGACTTGTCCGGAATATTATTTTCAACAAAAAAAATCTGGATATTATGTTAGTGTTCCGTACATAGAAAAAATAAAATTTTAGGGGAGCGGCTAAAGGCCCCAGAAAAAAATTGTTGTTAGCACTTGGGAGAGGGATTGACCAAGGTTAATCTCTTTTGACCCCAGACATCTATTGGCACCCGGATACTAAAGGATTAGATCGACCCCACCGAAAGCCAAATAAGTGGTTCAGACTGGTCCAACTGTTGGTGGGGCCAGTTCAGGCCATAACGATCAAAGTCGAAGCACGAGCCTATTAATGAAGCAAATTGGCAACAACCTTTGGTTGAAGTGATAAGAGGTATAATCTTCCACTTCGGAGGTCAAGGGTTCGAGGCACGCTGACCATTAAAAAAATGAAGCAAATTCAATAAAGCAACAACTGGTACCATATAGAAGGGGGCATAAACTAGAAAATCTTGACCAATTTGAAAGCCTAACTTTGTTTCAAGACAAATTGAGATCTAATTTGATGTTCACTACAACATCTAATCTGATTATTCAATATTAGATCTGAATATGATTTTTGTTTTATGGTTTGATGTTTTGAAATTACTTGTTTTGGGACTATTTATTTAAAATCTTCACGAAAGAAGAAAAAATTGGTGAAATTTGAGTGTTCAATACTTGGTTTGATGTTTTAGGGTTTCATGGTGGTTCCTTGCCCTGATGATGATAGTTATGATACAAATGAAAAGAAAAGGACGACATGAAGAAAGAAAATAAGAATAAGACCACGAAGATTAAAAAAAAAGGAAGAAGAAAAATACATGAAGAAAAAAAGAAGAGAAAAGGGACATTAGTCAAAGGTGGGTTCCGGACGCGAAATCCAAACCATATCTGACGCTAACATGCACTGGACACAAGTAGAAATTTGACCGAATGCCTTTACAATCTCCCAACTTTAACCATCAGACGTCTCTTATGATTTGGCGTAGTAGTTCGACAATTCCTCTTAAACTCGTGGAATCTGAGTTGTTGAAAATACAATCTCTAAAAATAATAAAAATAGGCCAGCGCTTTGGGGAAAACTAAATAGTTTCCGGGATGTGAAGACTTGGTAAAAAAATTGGTCAATTTTGTTTGACAATTTTATTTAGGGGGAAAGCAAAATACTTCTCCACCTCAGCTCACTCTCTCTCCACCTCACCTCTGTCTTCTCCGATTAGGTCGCCGACCGGAAAATTTTCCGCCTGGCGACCATGAAAAAAAAAAACTCACTCTCTCTCCACCTCACCTCTGTCTTCTCCGATTAGGTCGCCGACCGAAAAATTTTTCGCCCGACGACCATGAAAAAAAAAAATTCACTCACTCTCTCTCTCTCTCTAGAAACTCCGGCGAAGGGGTTTCCCTTCGCCGGAGTTCCGGTCTGTTGAAGAACATGCCAGTTCCGGTTCTGTTCTTCAACAGATCGGAACTCCAGCGAAGGGAAACCCCTTCGCCGGAGTTTCTAGAGAGAGAGAGTGAATTTTGTTTGTTTGTTTTTTTTTTTTCATGGTCGCCGGCCGGAAAGTTTTCCGGACGGCAACATAATCGAAGAAGACAGAGGTGAGGTGGAGAGAGAGTGACGTGAGGTGAGGTGGAGAGAGAGTGAGGTGAGGTGGAGTGTTTTTTTTTGGGTGCCTCTATAGGCGCCTGCATTAATTGCTGTAGGGGCCTCCCTCTGTTGGCGCCTCCCATACAGAGGGTTTTAGCATCAATTTAGTGTGTGTAGTAATGAACAAAGACAAATCCAAGAAGCACTTCTAAGAATTATCATAGCATCAATTATTTCGATACCTGGTTCTAGGGTTTTAACATTTGAAATATCACTAATTAATATTTGATCTCTTCAAATGATAGATCAATCACTTATTCTGATCTATTCAAACCACTAATCTCAAATTTTTTTGATCTTTCTTTCAAGAACAATAAGCATTTTAGATGGATCGCCCATTTCTGGAAGTAGAAAGAGAAAGAAAAGTATGAAAAAAGAAAATAAGAAGAGGTGGGGAGGAGCCTTTTGGTACGATATGGGAGGCGCCAACAGAGGGAGGCCCCTACAGCAATTAGGGGAGGCGCCTATAGAGGCACCCTTTTTTTTTTTTTTCCCTTAAAATTTATTTCCCCAAATTTTTTTTAAAATTCTACATATTCCCTTTAAAATTTTACATCCCGGAAACTATTTAGCTTTCTCCAAAGCGCTCTCCTAAAAATAAAACCTTTAGCTATCAAACAAATGGAGGAGGTAAGCCATTATATGTCGACACGCGTTTGTAGGGCCCATTGTGACGAAGCCAACATGTTTGAAGACGGGAAGATGTTTGGATGGGTTGTTAACAGACTGCCTGCCGAGAAGCAGACAACAAACAAAGGAGGATGGAGAAATTGACGTTAAAAGTAACAGTGACGGCGATTGACGGACACGTTTCTTTCACTTTTAAAGAAGAGAAAAGTAGGTAACAGAGACATCAAGACGCCGTCAACGATTCTGCTTCAGTCATTTAAGAAGAAGCCGCCGTTATCAGACGGTTGAATCAGCCTTTTCCCCATCCGGCTTACCCGTGATGGAAAGAGAACTGTGATCTGTAATAAAAGACTGACCTACAGTCTGAAAGTCGAAGAAACAGGAAGTTAGAGAGAGAAACTCAAAGTTTTAGTGAGAGAGAGAGAGAGAGAAAGAGAGAGGAGCTTTTGAACGGATTCTGAGAAGAAACGTTAAAGTTCGATTCGTAAGCTTTTTCTTGTAACGGAAGTGATCGAGATTTTAATAGCTTCAACTAAAAATTAGGGAAACTGTTCATGTAATTGTGCTAGAATTGTTTTACAATGGCGTTTAGAGATAGTATCAGAGGTTCGTTGATTACGCAGTCAAAAGTTTCGGATGAATTTCCAAATACAGGTAGTTTGTGATTCTAATGGAAGTTTAGATGTAGAAATGCGTTTTTTTGTTGAATTAATGTTGACTATTGTCTTGATCTTACATTTTTGGGAATTTTATCAATTTAGATAGAGAAATTGCTTGATTTGGCTTTCATTTAATGATATTTAAGATTAGGTATATTTGTTTATGATACTGTGTTCCTCTGGTATATTTCATACAAAATTTTCTGGAAGAGTTTATGATCTCGATTTTGTACTTTGGAGAAGTTTACTAGTTTAGAAGAGAATTTTGCTTGTTTTGACTTTCATTTTATGGTACTTCAGATTAGGAACTCTTTGATCTTGTGATATTTGAGACCAAATTTTAGTGAGTTTTGGTATAGAAAACCTAATATTTCAGGAAGAGCTTTGTTTTGATTTTAATTCTGCGATTGACAAGTTCAGATGGAGATGATCTCTATTCGGAGCTATGGAAAGCTTGTGCTGGTCCTCTTGTTGATGTTCCTAGGTTAGGAGAAAGGGTTTACTACTTCCCTCAAGGTCACATGGAACAAGTAAATATATTTTCTTCTTCTCTAAAATTTTCTTGATTAATTTTTCCTGTTTGATCTAACTAGATCTAATAAATTTTTTAGTTAGAAGCTTCCACAAATGAAGAGTTGAGTCAAAGGATTCCATTGTTTAATCTACCATCAAAGATACTTTGTAAAGTTGTTCACATTGAATTACTGGTATACTTGCTTATTGATCTTCAAGTTTTATTGAAATTCTTATGTTATATTCATCCAAGTAACTTGATTTTTTTCTTCGAATGTTAGGCTGAGCCAGAAACTGACGAGGTTTATGCAAGAGTAACTTTGCTACCAGAACCTGATGTGAGAATTTGATACTTATATTATAATTTCAGATTAGTTTAGAAACAAAAACTAAGCAGTAGTTCTTTTGTTATTTGTGTTATCCTTTAGCAAAGTGAGCCTAGGAGTCCTGATTCGATATCCCCCGAGCCAACTAGACAATCTGTTCAATCTTTCTGCAAGATTTTAACTGCTTCTGATACTAGTACGCACGGAGGATTCTCTGTTCTTCGTAAGCATGCCAATGAATGCTTACCTCCATTGGTAATTTTCCCACTTCCTCTACCACCAAACCCTCTTTTTGCGCTTTCTAGTTAGTATTTACTTTCTTTTACTTATGTTACAAGTATTTACTCTCTTTAATGTTGGAAATTGTTTGTCATATTTAAGGACATGAGCCAGCCTATCCCAACTCAGGAATTAATCACTAAGGATCTTCATGGTTATGAATGGCGATTTAAGCATATATTTAGAGGTAAATGGTTAGCCAAATTGCTTGTTTCCTCTCTATTTACTTTGGGTATTTTTTTTTATCCAAATGTTGGGAAAGATTTTTCTGCAAGTTGTGTTGATAGAAAAGACCCAAAACATTAATCTCATCCGTCTCTCCACCCATAGGTCTTATAGTTTATTTCTTTTCAATAAATTGACAGGTCAACCTCGTAGGCACTTGCTTACGACTGGTTGGAGTACTTATGTCACTTCTAAGAGATTGGTTGCAGGAGATGCTTTTGTGTTTCTGAGGTAAATAATGCAACTGAAATTCAACAAATTAGTGTTGTTTTTTCTTTCCTTCATCTTAGTCCTATGGTTTCTGAAATACACGTCTTGTGTAGGGGGGAGAATGGGAACTTGCATGTGGGAGTTAGGCGCCAAGCTCGACCACAGAGCAACATGCCGTCTTCTGTGATTTCTAGCCAGAGTATGCATCTCGGAGTGCTTGCCACTGCATCTCATGCCGTATCAACAAAAACTCTCTTTGTTGTTTACAATAAGCCTAGGTTTGTTGTTTTCTTTCGTCTAAATAAACGACAACCTCCAGGATATGAACCATTCACCTAACCGTTTGGGCTCTCAATGGCATTGCTCAGGACAAGTAGATTCATTGTAAGTCTGAACAAGTACTTGGAGTCTGCTAATAATGGATTTTCAGTGGGAATGAGATTCACGATGAGATTTGAAGGTGATGATTCTCCAGAAAGAAGGTACTCATATTTGTATAGTCAATGTTTCAATTGGTTGTTTCTTGAGTAATTTCCTTTTGAGTTATGTGATCTGAATTCCAGTTATGATTTATGATAGGTTTTCTGGCACAATAGTTGGGGATTCTGACATTTCTCCCCAGTGGGAAGAGTCTAAATGGAGGTCATTGAAGGTTTGAACTTTTAGGCGAATACCCATATTTTAGAAAATATTAAGCGGTCCAGTTTGATACCATATTCTGATACTATCCATATACTTCTAGGTGCACTGGGATGAACATTCCTCCATTCAAAGACCCGACAGAGTATCTCCTTGGGAGATTGAGCCTTTTGTTGCTTCTGTCCCTTCAAAATCTATTCAACCAGTGGTGATGAGAAATAAAAGACATCGAACATCAATGGACCTTCCGAGTCATGGTAAAATTATTTTTTATCTTGTTCGTTATTTTCCATATGCATGATTGATAGGTTTTACTTATATTGTTTTTTCTCTTTAAAATGGCAGCAGGAACCGCTTCTGGTTCTGCAGCTGCAGCTGTTCGATATCCTGGATTTACTCAATCCCATGATCTTAATGCCATGAGTACTCACGAAGTCCAAAGCAGCGAAATCCTAGATATACGGTCGTCAAGACGAAGAGATAACATGGGCAATCCACTCAAGGGCAGTGATACTGCTACTGCAAGAATCCAGCCAGATTCCCTCAATAATGTTACTATTAATCTGTTTCAAGATATGTCGAAAGATGATCGAGTGATGACTCCATGGTCAGATCAGTCTGGGCATTCAATCCCTGAGCACTCATCAATGGAAAGGAATGGCTCGATGCAGGACCATCTGGAGAAGGGAAGTAAATCTGAGACACAAAGTGGGTATCGGTTATTTGGATTTGAGCTAATCAGTAACACAAATATCCCAGCTAATTTTGTTAAACAACTGCCAAATGAAATCATTGTTTCAAGTGGAAGCATAACTTTCCCGTCAACTACATCTAGATCGTCTGAGTCTGATGAACAATCTGGTCTCTCGATTGCCTTTAAAGAACAGCAACAAGGACAACTAGAAGTAGCTCCCAAGGATGTACAGCCAAAGTGCTTCTCAACTACCAGAAGTCGAACTAAGGTATTAAAATATTCTAGTTGATTCAATTTAACCACCACTTAACAAAACTAGCCTTTTTCTAAGTTCTTGAGAAGCAAAGGCGCTAACTTCTTCGCTTGGTGTTTGGGGGCAGGTGCATATGCAAGGAATAGCAGTCGGACGAGCTGTGGACTTGACCACGATGGATGGTTATGACCAACTTATTGACGAGCTCGAGGAAATGTTCGACATAAAAGGAGAGCTTTGCCCTCGGGACAAATGGGAAGTTGTCTTCACTGATGATGAGGGAGATATGATGCTTGTTGGAGATGATCCATGGCCGTAAGTAATCTATCATCTCTAACATTTAATAGTCTGTTTCTTCTTCGTTTTAGAAATACGAGTAATTTCACATTATCTTTGACTACATTGTTCTGAATCGCTGTTTTATATATGATTGTCTCGCAGTGAATTTTGTAGTATGGTGAAGAAGATCTTCATCTACTCGAGCCAAGAAGTTAGGAAGATGACACCAGGAAACAAGCTAATGTCTTCTGTAGGTGAAAGTAAGGTCCCAAGTCTGAATTCAGATCTAGGAACAGATAAGTGAACCCTACCGTTTCGCTTACGTACTGTAGTTTGTACTTTTAGAGCTTCATACGTCTGTTGATTTGAAGATGAACACGCCGAAACAAGATTATATATAGTTAAGAGAACTCTCCGGTGTTAGGATTAATGTTAGGGCTAGTAGTTCAGAGGCGATCCGACATGTTACTGAATATAGTTGTTTGGGGGGAGAATGAAGAGGTTAAATGAAATCTTGGTTTGCTTCCACATTTTGTAAATGACTTTAAAATGTGTATGTATATATGCAATTTTGGAGGCGAAATATGTCTTTGCTTATCGATCCCTATTTGCTCGAGACATTTTCTAATTTAACTTCTTATTTGTTTCCCCAACACGATTTACCTCTGTAACCTAGTTAGACATTGATCCTAGGTCTATGACAGGGTTGGAGGCAGGCTGTTAACAGGGGTGGGGTCAGGAATTGGAGTCGGTTCTGGTTAGCCTAAAATTCATGTACAAAGACTTATTTACAACTTTTTATGTACTCGCGAAGTTATGATCGAGAGGCATTCTTGTGGCAAATATTGTCTATTTATGTATCATTATTGTTGCGTATAATTTATTTACCAATTTGAATGACTTTGACTATGTCTTTCCTAAATCAAAATTTGGATGATTTTGACTATTTTGCCGACGAGCAAGGCACATGGGTCGACTAGCTAGTCTATTTCCCTTGTTTCGCTATGTCTTGCTTGAGTGTGCCTAGGTGATCAACTCAAGTATAAAAACCTAATTGAGTGAGGGAGAAACCAGGCAAGAAATATAAAATTCAAAGAGAAAGATGGAAATTGTACTTTTATCTTTATAAATTCTTTTAACCTTTATCTAATTCTTAACTCAAGGACCTTAATTAAGTTCACAAGATTTTGTTATTTAATTACTGCCGAAGTATTGAACACCCATCATCAGATCAAATTCAAAGAACCGACAATTAAGGTTCGTTTTTTTTTGTTGAAAGGACAGTTAAGGTTCGTTGGTTATTATAGCCTTGAATTCATTAAACAAAATATAGGGCCAACCGGCCAAGAATATACTGATAAAAGAATATAGGGCCATAAATATACTGATAAAAAATAAGGGGCGAAAATTTAGTTACAAGTAAAATTTTGTATACAACTAAATACTCTACTTTTTTTTTTTTTTGAAATACTAACAACTCTACTTGACCATAAATGGCTTAACTTACAAATGAAGAAACTACGGACAAAATAAGACTTATTTATTTCATCAACGATCTATAAGTAGAAGTATTGTTGAAAGACGATCTAAATAGATGCTGTATATGTACATACTGTAATGGCCATCACAGATGAATCAATCCCGCTTCATCTTACCAGTAGCAGCTGCAACAATCTGCAAATGAATGTCTAATTAGTAATTAGCATGAATTTCTTCATGAACATAGTCATAGAAAAGCATATCGTATTCGAAAAACCAATTTTCAGATGTTATGTATCTTTATGTTCTTGATGAGGTGATGCTCCTGTTACACTTTCATACACATTAAAGGGTCGTGGTCACGAATCTAAATTTGTGTCATATTGATACGTTGATGAAACTACAATGAGTTATTAGGAGAGAAGATAAAATAGAAATCGAAAAAGTTTGTACTTACATGAGCTAATGCAGGTTGGTAGATTTTCTTGGAGGTTTGAGGGTACATTATGGTTCTCACCATAGTAGGAAGAAAAAGTCCTGAGATTAAATCAACCACAGATTTCAGATACTATATTAGTTATGTCATTTGAACCTAATTCGTGTATTTGATAACTAAGATCTTTAAATTTGAGATATTTATTTTCAGATCTGATGTTCATTTTAATTTCGAAGTGCAATTCTTAGGCAGAATTCAAGATTATCTTTTTACAATCTAATCCAATTTAGATAAACGGAAGTATGTGGCCAGAAAGGTGGCAAATCAACTTCTGAGTCAAACTCCGAGTAAGACTATAGGGGTAAGAAGCATTTCTCGAAAGAATATACAGTCAATTTTGAAGAGACTTGTGAATTTACTGGTGTTCTGTAGTTGGTGAAGCGACTATAAGGTCTGGGTGTTGGCTTTTCTTCTGTTAATGTTGGTTTAAAATCATTTTGAGTCCTCTTTAAGTTATAGATAGGGTGTGAAAGATATGTCTAGAAGTGATGATTTTTGGGTGATGTTGGTGCAGCAGCAACATCAGATTCAGCAGACAAAGCGGGGATACCAGACTGGACTCCCTGTTTGCAAACAATCAACAGGACAGGGTAATCTAAGAAAAACTACCGACATCATCGAGCCATGCAGCAGCAACAAAAGAAGATGGGGCGAGGAAGAGGTCGCTTTAGTAACTTCTCCAACTGATCGTATGCCATGAAGCTTGTGATAGTGGTTCCATTATAGATTGTAAGAGGCAGTTTCCATTCTTGGGTTGTTTCCAAATTGCTAGTGGCGGTTTAAGCATAGGCGGTTTAGGCATCACTGATTGTGGCGGTTTCCAATTCTAAATTGGAATTGGTTTCCAATTGAGGAGTGATGCCACCGGCTTATATTATTATAAATAGGGGGGTTTGAGTGCCAATGTAAATCACAAAAAACAACCAACACAAGCAACAACAACTCTTCTTTAGAGAGCTAGAGAGAGAGCAAGAGTGAGAGAAATTTTTCATCTATCCTTCAATAAAGATTTCTTGTTCGCCCGAGGACGTAGGCTTTAAAGCTGAACCTCGTTAAATTCTGTTTGCATATTTAGATTTGGCTTAGCTTTTCGATTAATTTTCAGGATCAGATCAATTTCTAGGATAGGTTTGATAGCTTTCGCGACTTTTAGTTATAACAATTGGTAACAGAGCCTTGTTGAGATTGAACGAAGAGAAGATGAGATCGAGAAGTGGTACGGTCAAAGCAGGGAAATATGAGATAGAGAAGTTCAATGGGAAAAACGATTTTTCTTATTGGCGGATGCAGATGAAGAATCTGTTAATCTCGTAGAAATTACACAAGACGTTGACGGAGAAGGTGATGAAGTGGCCTAACAGATGAGGTGGCGTGACATGGCAGAGAGAGAAAAAGAGATGGAGGAGAGAGAGTGACGGAAAGTTAAAGTTAACGGTAATAGGGGGCCATATGGGTATTTCTCGTAAAGTAGGGGGCCAGGCGGGAAGCTGGTCACAAAGTTGGGGGCCATTAGGGAAATAACCCAAAAAATTAAATGTTTTGTATGACAAGCAAGAACAAAAGTTTGTTATTATGGTTCATAAATTAATTGTTCAAATTTGTTGTATTTGCTAAATAAAATAATCAAATCTACACCCAATTGTATACAGGGACGGAACCAAAATTTTTGTTGGGGAAGTGTCGAACTATTCTAGTCATAAACAAATTTGAGAAATTTATACACAAATAAGTCACAGAGATTAAACACAAATATCAATTCTATTCCATTCAAAACTAGCACTTAAAAAATATCAACTCCATTCAAAATTACCACTTAAAAATACCAATTAAGTCATAAAGATTAATCACAAATAAAAATAATAATAATATATTACTACTACAACTGATATTTTTTTTCTCTTTAATGTATTAAAATAGAACCTGTCGCTATTTCAAATTTCTAAAATCATTTATAATGGATTATGTGTTAAACTTCTGAACGATTTCTTTTTCATTGAACAAAATCAAGGAATCTCAGAAAAAGTACGATTTGTTTAGTAAATGTACCTTCTTTTGAATTACGATTTGAGATTTGAGAGACCACCGATTTTGGTAATGGCAGAAAAATTTTGGATGACTTAAATTGATTTCTCTTTGTAATTGCAATCAATATAAATTAACAACTAGAAAAACAATTGAAACTTAAAATAATTACAACTTGAAATAATATAGAAATAATAAAAACTTGAAATATAAAAAAATAATTATTTGGGCGGTGGACCTTGGTAGTTATGAAGTAATAATAGGTCACGAAAAATGGTATATACAATCACCATTTCTAATATGTAAATACTTTAAGGTCAAAATAGACAATTTCTCATTTTTATGACATTTAGAATTAATATAAGAACAAAAATCAAGCACTTAGAAGTGATAGAAAACAAACGCCATATCATTTACAAGCGATATCACTTACTAAGTGATAATCACTTAGTAGCACTTATAAGTGCTAAAAAAATCAAACACCTTCTAAGAGGAGGGGCTCGGGAGGCGCCTCCTAGGTTCCTATAGTAATTTTGAGAGGCGCCTATAGACGCCCCCAACAAATTTTAAGACGCCTTATCCGGTCAGTTATCCCCAGACTAAAAGGTCATCTGAATTTCAGTGGGAGAGTTTCTTTCATTTTCTCAATTCAACCAACAATGGCGTCCTCTTCATTAACTTCCACTCTCACTTCCTCTTCTTTCTCTCTCAAGCACATCTCTTCTTCCAACTCTAACTCTCTTTCTCTCTCTTCTTCGTCCTCAATCTTTGCCTCCCCACTTCTCAAATCTTGTCCTATTTTCCTCAAAACCCAAAAAACCCAAATGAGAATGAATCAAAACTTTTCAGTAAAAGCCCTAACCCTAGATTTCTCAGGTTCATTTTTTGAAGGTGGAGTTGGAGAAGATGAGCCCCCATCTGGTTCAGCCATTGCAGCTGCCGAAGAAAAGGAAGAACCCCAGTGTCCACCAGGATTACGTCAGTATGAAACCATGATTGTTTTAAGACCTGATATGTCTGAAGATGAACGTTTAACTCTTACCCAAAAGTATGAAGAGGTATAATCAATTACTCAAATTCTCTCAATTTTTTTTTTTATTTCCCCCCTTTTGAGTTGTTATTTCTAATAAAAATCAGTAAGAAAATTTGTTTATTTGTACTAGAAAACCCTAATCTTAAGTGGGACTGGAACAAGTTCAGAAGAATTGTGAGGGTGGATTTGTTCATTTTCTAAGTCTTCTCTTATCATTGTGATTCAGTGTAGTAGTTATGATGAAAGTGATGTTTATGTGCAAAACACTTAGTCCCACATTGCTAAAGAAGACCTTCAAACTTAGGTTAGCAAGTATTATCTTGTCTACGTATTGTATTTGCTATAATTTGGGTCAATTTCGTGCTTAGATTGGTCAAGTGGGGAAGCCTGGCCGACAGACCCATTCCAAGGAAAAACCTTGTACTGCGTGAAACTGGGCTAGTTGGCCTGGGCGGCTACTTTTGTGTGAGAAACGAACGTGACATCGATTTCTATCCTACTTCTAGTTTAGTTGTAGTGCTTTGAAAAGCGAAAAGCCATGCAAAATTCTATGAGGGATTGCTGCCAAATAAGTAAACTTCCGTCGATATTTAGATTTAGCTAAAACTTTGAACAGGATAACTATGATCTATAATCCTAGAACAGACTAGCCCTATTCGGCTATTACTAATGCTTGATGTTAACTCTAAGACCGATTCTTTTCTTTCTCGAACGACATTGTGGCAGATCCACTTCCGTATTGTGTTCGCATTATGCTATGTACTTATGTGATAATGATTTTCAGATTTGTGTTGATTACTCCTGATCAATGTAACTTTTTATCCCTATATGATGATTGAACATTCTGCATACTATTCAATCATGTTGTGTATTATGCAACATAAATTTTTCACAATTAGTGGATTCGATTCCTTTTGTTGCCACAACTTTCCACCATACTGCTTTTTAGTACTAAAAACTTTCAAAGGCTCTCTCTCGAAAATTCTATAGATAATCACAAGGCAAATACATTAAGGAGACAAATATGTATGTGTAGGTCAACAAGTACGAAAAAGAAAAGAAAACACAGATATCTTTATAGTAGTTTTATCATTTGTATGCACATGAAACGAAACTCGTCTAACTGATGACTTGCTTATTTCAAGTGAGAAGCTAATGTTTTTGTGAGTGTCCGAACATTGTACTCTTCTCATAAGTCATTACTCTACTTTGGCTAAGTCACTCTTCTTCGACCTGTTTGTTCATTTTAACTTGTTTGCATATAATCTTATCTGATGACACTTACGGGTAATACTCTTTTGCAGTTGATCGTTGCTGGTGGTGGAATGTACATCGAGGTGTTTAACAGAGGAGTTATCCCACTTGCTTACAGCATCAAGAAGAAGAATAAAGCAGGTGAAACTAACACCTACTTAGATGGCATCTACCTTCTCTTCACCTATTTTACCAAACCCGAATCCATTACCGCTCTTGAAGCTCGACTCATCAAGGACGATGATGTTATTCGATCAAGCAGTTTCAAGATAAGGAAGAGGAAGTACTAGAAAGAAATCTTGTAAGTTTGTTTAAAATATTTAATTCGATTTTGATGTTGTGAATTTCTTATTTGTTTATGAGAGTAAGGTGTTCGTTTATTTGAAACACATAAACTATGATAATCTCAAGCTTTTGTTATGCCTTAAAGATTCATTCCAGGCCTTACTAAGGCCACCGAAAACAAAAATCATGTCCACTCTAGTTATTCACTTACAAATTAAGAAACTAAGCGGACAAATAAGGCTTATTATTACATCAACGATCTATAAGTCGAAGTATCGTTGAAAGACGATCCTAAATAGATATTGTATATGTACATACTGTTATACTGGATGACCCATTCTGGCCATCACAGATGAATTAATCCCGCTTTTTCTTACCAGTAGCACCTGCAACAATCTGCAAATGAATGTCTAATTAATATGAGTTTCTTCATCAACCTAGTGTTATAGAAAAGCATATCGAAAGACCAATTTATTATGGGTTGACACTCCTGTTACACTTTCATACACATAAAAGGGTCGTCGTAATGAATCTAAACTTGTCTCATATTGATATGTTGTTTACGAAAAAATCACAATGAGTTATTAGCAGAGAAGACCAAATAGAAATCGAAAAAGTTTGTACTTACATGAGCTAATGCAGGTTGGTAGATCTTCTTGGAGGTTTGAGGGTACATTATGGGTCTCACCACAGTAGGAAGAAAAAGTCCTGAGATTAAATCAACCACAGATTTCAGATACTATATTAGTTATGTCATCTGAACCTAATTCGTGTATTTTGATAACTAGATCTTTAAATTTGAGACATTTATTTTCAGATCTGATGTTCATTTTAATTTCGAAGTGCAATTCATAGGCAGAATTGAAGATTATCTTTTTACAATCTAATCCAATCTAGAGGTAAGTTTCTAATATTGATGTTATTATAGTTGAAGAGATTAATTGATCTAACAAATGAAGAATATAAGATCAAGAAATAATTGGAGAGAGAGAGATGTATAAATTACCAACGCCTGTGAGGAGGCATGAAGCTGCAACATCAGGCTCATTTGCTAAATATTTTTTCAATCTTTCCATTTTACTTTCTTTCTCTAGAGGTAGAACTTTTGAGTTCTTTCATTATTTGTTTTCTCTTAAGATTACAAACTAGTAATTTTGATGGGCTGGCCCGGGTCCTCGTGATATGGGCTCTGAAGTTATATGGGCACCATGTGTTTCGAGTGAAATCCTTGCATCCATCGACGGTTCACTGAAATCCAAGGATTTGAGAGAGATGGTGGTGGTCTGAGACGGTGGTGGTAATGAGAGAGAGATAGAGGGTCAGGAAGATGAGAGATGATAGAGAGATGATAGAGACTGGTCAGAGATGATAAGTGGTGGTGGTGAAGAAGATGAAGATGAGTTAAGACGGTGGTGGTAATGAGAGAGAGATAGAGGGTCAGGAAGATGAGAGATGATAGAGAGATGATAGAGACTGGTCAGAGATGATAAGTGGTGGTGGTGAAGAAGATGAAGATGAGTTTTTTTTAACGTGTTTACTTTAATAACATACCAAAACTTGTAAAAGTATAGTCATTATCCGTGTGGGGCGAGTAAAAATTTTGTGTACCCATGACACTTCTCATTCTTTTATACTAATTCGACTTTTCAAAAAGTTGTACATGTGACAATTTGAAAAGATATAAATCTATATATTCTCAAGTGCACTCACCTATCCTTTTGGTAGATTTTTTGAAGGCAACATGAGAATGGTTTACAACTAATGCCAAAGATACATCGGACAGACGATGGAGTAAGCCCGTGAACTTCCATGAAACTCACATATAGCACTAACAGTAAGCCCAACAAAGATAACTACTTCGAACTTTATTTTCATCTAACAATAGCATAGAATGATGTTTTGTCGGTCGCCAAATATAGAACTTGTAACCTCTTGGGTTTTGAAATCCCAACTCTATTTTCTTCTTTTGTGGGATTTGAAAATCAAATATGGCAATGCATTTTGTAAAATATTGGGCAAAACTTTTACTAATCCAAAAATCAAATAGAGAAAGTTTCACGGTATTGGGAGATTTTATAGGGCCCCCTCATTTTTGTTAAAAGGCCCCCCTCAATGATAATTTACCAAGCGAAATGGTTCATGGGGAGGCCTTTTAACAAAACTGGGGAGGCCCTATAAAACTTCCCAAAAGTGTATGGAACTGGAGTATATAATGGGCAGTGCTTTGGGGAAAGCTAGATAGTTTCCGGCGTGTGAAATTTTAAAGAGAATATGTAGAATTTTAGAAATTTTCCGGGGAAATAAAAAAAAACACTCCACCTCACCTCTTTGTCTTCTCCGATTAGGTCGCCGGCCGGAAAATTTTCCGGTCGGCGACCATAAAAAAAAAAAAAAATTTCACTCTCTCTCTAGAAACTCCGGCGAAGGGGTATCCCTTCGCCGGAGTTTTAGAGAGAGAAAGAGAGTGAAAAAAACATGGTCGCCGCCCGGAAAATTTTCCGGCCGGCGACCTAATCGGAGAAGATAAAGAGCTGAGGTGGAGAAGTATTTTGCTTTCCCTCTAAATAAAATCGTCAAACAAAATTGACCACTTTTTGACCAAGTCTTCACACTCCGAAAATTATTTAGCTTTCCCCAAAGCGCTCGCCTATATAATTTAGAAAAGAAATCATTGGATAGTATTCTTACCCAAATCCTTCAAATAAAGAAGAGGGAGATGTGGGGTTTTAGGATGGAACTTGCATACTATTGTCTTGTTTTTTGTGGAAACAAACTATAAGGGACCCAATTTTGATGAAGATTCAAGATGTGAGGCTTTGGGGTTCACTACTTGAGTTGCTCACTCTCCTTGTCCCAACCCAATCTCTCTCTCTGTAAAAGCAAACCTTGCCTTCAACTTCAATATAACTCTTCATCACCCATACCCACATTCTCCCCCCTCTCTCTCTCTCTCTACCCAACCAAGTTAACTACTGAAGTCCCTATACTCTCTCTCTCTCTAATGAACATTCATCTGTCATTCTTTACTTCTAAAGAGTGAATCTTGACTGGTTGGTTCAGGTTACTGTAGATTCACCAAAACCCAAGGAGGGAAACTAGGTTAGGCTTTAAACTTCTACCTTCATTGGCTTTTCATTTGTGGGCTAACCTCTCTATAGAGGGTTATTTTGTCTTCTGTTGTGTTAATGATGATTAATAAGAAATGGGTATTTGTATTTTGTGTTTATTCTATCAGTTTTTAATCTAAAATGTTATTTAAAAAGTCCAAAAAGTTAGGTTTTTAATGTGAATGGGTTTTTCTCTGTTTCAGAAGAAGGTAACAATGTCTTCATCTTCTTCACTTTCTGATTTTGATGAATCATCTCAATATGATGAACTCTTCATGGAACAAACTCTTCTCTTCTCTGACAGTCTCAAGGTACATTCTCAACCCTCCATGAATACAGAAATGGGTTGCTGTTATTTAGTTGATTTTTTTCTTTCATACTAAAATGGGTACCAAGAAAAAGCAGTTTTAGTGAGTTTGATTGATTTAATGAAATGGGTTCTAAAATACAAATTACTGAAATGGGTGTGAAATTTCATTTTTATTTTATAACAATGAGTTTTCAGGAATTGAAGAATTTGAGGTCACAGTTATACTCAGCAGCAGATAGTTTTGAATTATCTTATACCAATGATGACCAGAAACAAATGTGGGTTAGTTTGCTTCTATTTCATTCAATTAGATTTTTAGGGTTTCAGTTAAGCTGTAAGAAATTCCCAATTGACAAAATTTGTTTCTCTTTTTCTTGTTAGAGTGGTGGATACTTTGAAAGATTATGCAATTAGAGCTCTAGTGAATACTGTGGATCATTTAAGTTGTGTCACATTTAAGGTTGATGAAATGGTGGATGAAAGGGTCAATGAAGTCTCAGGAACTGAGCTTCGTGTTTCTTGCATCGAACAGGTAATTTTCGGTAGCTTATACTGCTTTGGTCATTGAATAGAACCTTCATCCTCTATTGAGATTGGTTACGTATAAATTTGTTGAATGTAAGATGAAAGAAAATAATCAAGGTTGAGCTTGATCTTTTATCGACTACTGACTTCAGTTTGACGAGAAATGCATTAACATTTCATAATATCCTCGAGATGAAGTCTTTTAGAACCGAAAAAAAGTGAATGGAAATTTGAGATTATCTGCGGTAACTAGTGAGAGATCGAGCGTAAAGGGTGGTGGAATGATTTGAATGTCATAAACTGTTAACTTAGGAAATATAAGAATACGAATAAATGTGAAGATTAGAGTGTTTTATTATTTATAGCGAGTTAGTTATATGGCGATGAAGGAAGCATTTGGAATAGCAGATTTCCATTACTCTCTCGTGCAAAATACGAGACCGACAAAAGCTTTATTTTCATACCTTAATATACGAGAGAATTATATATTAGAGAGCCTAGTTGAGTCACATTAGAACCTAGACAGAAAAAGCTCTACTATGTGACTTCTAGCTCTACAAAATAGAAAACACAGACAATCTCCTATAATTGTTGGGTGGTGTTGGTCCTCGGGCCCGTACCCCAAAAGCTATCTCCAGACATGAGGCCTTTTCCCCACTTGAAAACTTACCACCTCCAACCGATGTCGGATTATCTGAACAATCTTCCCCTCACACGTTAATTTAACTTCAATAGACTATTGGGCTGATACTTGTTGGATGGCATGGGGTCTGACGCACCCCAAAAGCTAGCTCAAGAGGTGAGGCGGTTCGGACCCCCCCCCCCCCCCCCCCCCCCCCTAATTAGTTTATGACCTGTCCCTTTGACACCTAATGTGGGATCATCCCAACATACCTAGAACCTTTATGGCACATATCTTAATCTTTTACTCACTTCTGGGGTCTTTTTAGAGATTGAGGACATGTCAAGAGTATATAGACCATGAGGGCCTTTCTCAGCAGTCGTTAACAATTACAACTCCAAAGCACCATAAGCGGTACCTCTTATCAGGCAATCTTCTCTACTCTTTTCTTTTTAATTATCAAAATAGTTACATAGACATGTTATCGTTTATTATCATTATTTTTTTATATTTTATTTTCCCTTTTTCTGATTTCTCAAAAATGTTACTCAGTTGACGAGACAAATCAAATCCCAGACGGTGCTCTATCGGCAAACTATTCGTGCAGCCTAGATGATGACAACTACCATAAGTTCAATAATGGTACTATATATATTCACTACTAAATGTTTGTAAACTTGTTTACATATGCAATTAAAGTATATATCTCTAATTTGATCATTATATAATGCGATTTTTGTCTTTGAAGATGTTCCATCGACAATAGGAAAGACCCCATCATCAACAACCAGGTAAATGTCAATCTTCAATGTTATATCGTGGGAGATTACAAAAAGTTAATCTTTTATACACTTCTTGGTTCTTTAAATCTTGAAAGGTAATGGGTTTCGGTTTCATTTCTTTTCTCAGTAAAGGACGTTCAAGATCGCCTTCTCCACAACGTTCGACACAACACCGAATTGGAGTTATCTCCTTCACAGGTAGCTTCTCCAACATACTCTTTATCGTACTCAGTTTGTGTAAGTTATGATCCATGTCTTGTTTTAACACTATCTTTCATGTTCTAATGATACGTATAAAACAAATAGAGAAACAAATGATGTCTGGTGGAGAACGAACTATCCCAGAGAAACGAACAGTATCACCAAGTCGTGCGAGATTTCCACTCCTACGCTCCGTATCTCTCTCAAGTAGGTCGACTTCTCCTATCTCAAGTAGACCGATCACTCCAAGCTCTTCAAATGTAAGACACCGGGTAAGTTAGAATGAGGAAAGACATCGTTACATTCGTCATATACTAAATTGCAGCGAACTCGTTACATATTTACTTCGGCTGGGACTAGAATATGTCTATGGACTTGAATGAACCAAATTATTACTGTTTCGGGAACATCTCTTGTCATGTACACCGTCCTTGTAAAAGTGGAGATCTGTTCAAAACTCTAATCCCATTGAACATTGGTTGGAATACGCCTGAGATTTTTAATATCTTTATGCAGAACTCTGTGGATGGCCGGAGATCAGCTTCTATACAACTAGACACGGAATGGGACAATAGGAAGGATGTAGAAAGACAACCAAGAAAGAGTAAAAGCTTCCTCAAAGCGTTGCTTAGTCGTCAAAAGTCGAAAAAGGATGAGGCTCTGTACACTTTCTTGGATTCATATTGAGCAAGATCAGGTTTGAAATCTTACTGCTTCCGGGAAAAGAGGACACAGCAAGATAAAAACGAAGTAAAAGAGAAGATATTAAGAAGAAGATAAGCTAGGTAACATCAAAGTTTTTGAAAATCTTATTTGTTAATACCAATTACTAGTTGTTTTCGAGTACAGAATCATCTTGAAGAATCTTTTTATTTTCTTTGATTCAAATGTATCTTGACATTGAAATATATGGTAAATTGGTTAATATTATTGGAATTGCGTATCTTTATATCATTAATCTTTCACTATCATATTCTTTATTTAAAAGAAAAAGAAAGAGTGTCTATAGTGGTGTTTGTTTTCCTCGGTGATTGAATCTAATTCGTTTGGATCTGAACTGTTTGAGTCAATTGATGCAAAACCAATCTAGATCAGTGATTGAGTCGAGTTAATTGATCCAAAAACAATCTAGATCAGCGATTCAAACAAGTCCGACAAAACAAATATTACAAAACCAATCTCACAAAATATTTAGACCTTCAGCTAGATCTTTTATTTGCCTTGTCAAAAAAAAAAACACACTACCATGGCATCTTGAACACTTGCACATTTTCAGTTTTTAACTTCTAAACCTTTAGGACTTTAACAACAACAACAAAAACATTTCAACAAGAAAAAAAGAAAAAAAAATGTTGTAACTTTCTCCCCAGGGCCCTTTGTTTAGAAAGTCAAGTTATTCTCTATGAGGAGTAAATGACCAAAACACCCATCAATCAGAACACCCACTTATGGGGTCTTGCTAAGTTTAGTTACTTTTTTTTGATGAAATACTAAGTTTAGTTACTTGTTGATCCAAAATAGGATTTTGGTATTATGGTAGTATATTCCATGGCATATTACCCCAACCCCCCAATCATCTATGAAAATCAAATGAAAGACCCTCTTTCACTCTCTCTCTAAATCTCTCTTTCTTTATCTCTCTCTCTCTCTCTTAGAACACAAGAATTGTCCGTAAAGCTTCTTTCTTGCATTTTGCTCTTCTGAACCTCCAATTTCAGAAGCCAATAGGCCATAGCAGTACATGATAACAAGGCAAGTCTCTCTCTCTCTCTCTCTCTCTCTCTCTCTCTCTCTCTCCTACAAATAAGATACATGCCCACATATTGTTCTTTTTTAGTTTAAACCAACCATATTGTAATTTTGATGTTGTTTCTTTACTAGATTATTTTTTGTCATGATGTACGTGTATATGTACCGTTTCTGAATCCTTCGGGTAGACTCGGATCAGTTGATTACTAAGCTGGACGATTACTTCATATCATGATTTACAGAGTTAGCCGACTGCTATTAAGCCCATGAGATCCTTGGATCAAACCTTACGTACCTTTTAAATGATGCCAGTTATAGCGTTTATTTAACTCATGTAGTCATATATTCATGTAATAATGACAGAGAAAGAAGTGCCAGACAAAAGGGAACAACCAGGACTCATGAAATCGTCCAAGTGACAGGCATCACAATATCAACTCAAACTTTTGAGTATAACTGAGTTAGTCCTTCTGCTCATTGCTCTTCTAGAATTAATTGCTATAGTACTGAAAATTTTGAAGTTTTTCTTTATTCCGAGATATATAAAAAGTACAACACAGTTATATAATTACAGACAGGTTTTAACGTTCAAGGGGATTATTTTCGCGCCCCCTACAAGCAAGCAAGAACAAAGTATCGCCTCCAGGCAGGCCGGCAACCTTTGGCATATCAGGATTGAGGTATTCATCCCAATGATCTGTTCTTGGTTAAAATCCCATCAGTTAAATCTCAACCGGTTGAAATATGATCCTCTTATCTTGTTTCAAGCTGTATAGTATAGTTTTTCTCTCTGCAGTTCGATTATATTTTAAGTGCAGAAAGTGCCACCATATTAAAGAGACGACGAGAAAAACGTCCTGCAAACGAAAGAAAAGTATAAGATTGCGGTATAAATGTTCAGCCGTCTGGGCATAGAGAAGGATTTATACGCAAGAAAGTATGTTTTTTGTTTTACCTTATGAAGTGATGGCTTCGACTCTTGCTGGTCTTAAACTTCTAAAAACTCTTCGTCCGTGTTCAAACGCCATTACAAAGAGACCTATTAAGTATAAAAAGCTAATTTTTAGCTTACTTAGCATGTCAAACATGAAAACTAAAGTGTTTCGACACTCTATTTTCCTTCTGCTTAGCATTATCTGTATCCCCATCAATTCTGACCCTGAGACAATTTACTCCATATTAACATCACGGCACTTCGATAAACGAAAAGATTTATAACAATAAATCTGAGCCACGAACCCACCCACACAGAATGTAAAAAGAGGAAAAAATAATTAGTGGGTTTACGTACCAGTGCCTTTATCGTGCAAATTTGACCAACTCTCTGGATTCAAATTCATCTCTGAAGCCTTTATCAGCTCAAGGAGAGCTTGATTTACCTGAAAGTTTAACCAGTCGGATTGTAATTGGCTAAAAATGTAGTTTGGTTGCCTATAGGAGTAAGAGAAGCAAAATGATGGTCTCAAATCAGTTTAGGTAGCCGAAATGCTAAGGACGTCTTCAGCCTTCTTAATGGAACCTAAAACAAGAACTGAAAGGGACTCAAATGGGTGTTTTTGTGTTAAAAAGTCCTCTTCATTTTTTTCATCGGTGATAAGTAAATCCAACTCTTACCTTCGAATCTCTCAAGTAAAGGGGGTTTATATATTTGTGGAACTGTTAGTACACATTCGTTGATTCCCTCTATAGGAATCTGATTAAGGCAAATGTTTTCAGGTTTATACTAAATAACCTGGGCCGGCCATCCCTTAGTCTAGCCTAGAAAAACTAGCCACTCTCCAAAAGTTCCTACTTCCGCCCCCTTGAGTCCCCTGCCTTTCTAGGTGCATTTTCTTGGTAGCGAAGTATTTTACACATTCAAGAAAACGAACTTTCGGGAGCATCCAGAAGGACTCACTTGTGTGTCTCAGATACATTGAATTGCAATGCTATTTGATAGATTACATACTTAATCAGAGACTGGGTACATTGAAAAGAAAATAAATACCTCTACAGGCCTTTCATGGCTCACTAGGTGGCCTCCGTGGAGATCAACCATTCGAGCATAAGGCTGCATCTTCTCTGCAAGTTTTCTTCCATAATATACTTGAGCGATTATGTCATACCTAGGCATCGAGAAAGAAACCTCACAGTTAGAGGGAAAAGATCTTATGGATAGTGGGAATATAAGGTGAGACCATTGTTGAGTACTAACCTTCCATGAATGACTGAAATATGAAATCCGGCTGACCGAATTGCTTCGAAGTCTTTCGCTGTCATCTTATGTGTCCAGCACGCGTTAATTTGACCCTCAAAGCCATAGTTAGACTGCATTCCACTTGATGATATACCTTTCACATATTGCTGAAAGAAGATTCGTTTGATCACAAGTTAGAAAGACGAGCACTCAACGAAAAATTATTATTGCACAGAGCTAATATGATGAGAAGTTGAAGTAGGTTAAGCATGTTTTATTATTTGCTTCACGAATAAACAGATGTAGGATGACCAGGAATGTAGTTTCTTACTTGATACAGAATAGCTCTTCTTGTGTTGTGTCCATCATATTCGTCAAGGTATTCCTGAAAATCAAGTATGATGTCAACACGATTTCTTCTTTGCAACACAACTGAGTACATACCAGCGGAAGTCTGAAACTTTTTTTTTCCCCGTAAAAGTTGAAAACTAGTAGAGAAGTGACAAACACTAAATCTTCTAACCTTTGTGTAGTGGGTGTCCAAGTCAACTGCTGCCCTCTCTTCAGGAGTTTTTGCTTTCAAGAAACGGATTGCAACAGATATCATTTTACGGTCAATCTGCCGAAGAAAAATCAATTAATTTTTATCTGATGTTTTCTTAACCAAGGAATCAACTCGAAGATACTAATCCATTTGGAGAATTTTTACAGTGAATTCGGTCTTCTTCCTAAAATATCACTTCAATACAGTCATCTAATCAACGATTACTTTATTGTGATTTTCTACTACTATTTTGTTAACAAAGGGGCGACTCTTTTTGGAAGATGATCATCCTTGTATGTGTTTTTCAGAAACGTCTGGAAAGCATGTTATCATCAAGAACATGCAACTCTGGAGTTCCTTTTTTCCTTATAATTATGTAGTAGGCAATTTAGACATATCACAAACCTCAACACGAAAAGGAATTTATGTAGATCTTATGTTCTACATTATTTGTCGAAAAATTCATTGCATATTAACAGATAATATCTGAACTTTTTTGGATTTTGTTGATGCAAATCTCCATAGATCATAACCCTTTCAGTTCCTACATATTAACCAGCGACTTCTTTCGTTCAGTGGGCCAAAATGCTTGAGAAAGTGTCCCAGATATACAGCTAGAGCTTAAACTCTATAGCTTCTTGTTTTTTTTTTCAATCAAACTGGGATGCGTTCCTTGTGTGAGTAGTTGGTTGCAATGCTATAGAAGGGCATTGTTTTTCTTTCTTCTCTTTTCGTTTTCATTATTTTCCTTCTGGCCCTCCAATATGATTTTGCCTTAGTTCAAAGATTTACCAGAGAACATCTTCTAGGCATTCGTCACAAATCAGGCTGTGATACACAGTAACACAAATGACCCGAATCTCATAGTAAGAAGAAGTGTTATAGATATCCACTCAGACATGCTTTATGGACGACTAATGGGAGTCAATTACGATGACTCCTTGATTAGCATCTCTGCAACTAAGCCGACATCCATTACTGAAGACTAGTGGATAGCATAGGATAAAAGAACAGGATAATAGAAATACCTTTGGGAAACATTCGAACCCACCACCAGTTGCATTAAGTAAAGCCAATGATAATATTCTATCAGGCACCATTGCTGCCAATTTGCAAGATATCATACCCCCTGATTATTGTAAACAGACACAATTGAAACTTCAATACAGTTAATGTTTCTCCCAAAGGATACATATTTATACTTGTAATAGAATCATATAGTATGATTAATCACCATTTTGGATTTGGGTGGCCATTGAAACTTACAAATTACAAATATAAAACGAACAATCGGTTATCACATTCTAAACGAGAAAATTGATCGAAAAAACTCCATTAAATAAGAAAAATCCTCTACAAAAATAGAAAAACCTCAAATTGCAGAAATCATTGACAAGATTGGAATACAACAATCCTATATTTTGAAAATGTGTTTGATGCTTTCTGTTTTTAGGTAAAAGATATGAGGTTCCAAAGCTCACCCATTGAATGTCCAAATACATGAGCTTTTCTCCAACCCAAATGATCCATTAAAGCAATTGCATCTTTAGCCATGATTGCTGTTCTGCAATTCAAAAAATCAAAACACATATTGTATTAGATCTAAAAGTTTGGTCATTTTTTTCTGGGTTTATCTAATTCCCCCAATTTGAATCAATCAATTTATACAATAAAAACACAAACAAAAGAGGATTTCTCCCAAAACCCATAAAATTCATGAATCAAAATAGCAATTTCTAGAGAGAGAGAGAGAGAGAGAAAGAGAGACTGACGTATATTCTGATTTTTTAGTAGGGATGAAACTTCGACCCATTCCACGATTATCAAATGCACAGACCTGAATTCCACCACCATTGTTATCATCAACATATTGTTCTTCTTCTTCTTCATCAATGGGAATTTCAGTCCCAGTTAGACCTTTAATCTGGGGACCCCAAGAATCATGGGTTCCTGCTAAACCTGTTCATAATTTTGGATTATAAATTGAATAGAATAATCCCAGAAGAACCAATTGAAATTTAAATCAAAAGAGAGACATGGGGAGAGAATCAATTTTACCAATAATAAGAAGAACTTTTGTAGGTCCATGACCATAAGTTCTATAATAAATATTAATTCCATTCTTTCTTCCACATTCATCATTCTGGTTGCTGCTAATGTCACAGAACGGCATCCTGATTTCTGTAGAGAGAAGGTTAGAAATCTAGAGAGAGAAAGTTAGAAATCTAGAGAGAGAAAGTCAGTGATTTAGAGAGAGAGAGGGGGAGGAAAAAAACAGTTTATGGGAGTACTAGTGTCAAATAAATAGAAGAGTTGGAAAGGGTTGAGAGGGACACGTGGAGGATAACGATTAGAAACGGTGCCAGGTCGGAGTTGGTAGGCAGTGTTTGGAGAGAGAATGTGGTCAAACATAACAGAAAAGACAGGGAAAGTGAATGAGAAAATGGAATTCGGTTCCAATTAATTAATAGAAAGACAAAGAGGAGGGTAATTCTTCCTAATTTTAGACGTGCAAAACGTGTCTTTGTTGTTAGGGACTCTAAAACTTATTTTGTGGTGCCTATTTGTTGGAAAGTCTATCCATGGAGATGGGTTCAAGGAGTATTGAATATTGAAGTTGTTATTGATGAACTACTAGATCAAGCTAAAGAGTTCCAGCTAAAAGCCCATACTTTACTTTGTTTGGCTCTCTCTGGAAGCCTTCTACCCTTCGTATTTCGAGCAGTCATTCTCATACTATTATTTTCTTTTTATGTTTCTTATTATTACTTGATTGCATACTTAACCCTTACAAGTTCCTTGACTGGCACCACTCTGACGTCCTAACACCTCAGAGTTCTACTTAGTACTTCGCTACTAATACTCCGTCTTTTACCCTACCAGTTCCCGTCTACCCGATTAAGCGACTACTCCTCTATATTCTAAAATTTAACTTGATTAAGTACCATCATGTCTTACTTTCAGTTTAGCAGTGCGAAATTCAACCATATAATAGAGTTCCTGGTCCTAACTCTTGAAAAAGAAAGTTAGAGTTCCTTGTATGAATACAACTTCATTTAAACTAATTTTTTAAATGAATAGTTCAATTGGGTATGTAAGACTGTGTTTTCTCGCCTTGAATATGTATCAAATAATCTAGAATATTTTACTAGCACGCTTATTTGACTCATAGGATTGGGTCCAAATCATTAACTAATGATCTTATTAGGTAAACTAATTTGGAGATTAATACATGTTTATGGGGAGACACGTCATGGATGATCAAACTACTCTAAATCTGATCCAATCCTCTGGCTTTTAGTTAGACTTTAGAAAGGTCCATATAATACATTTTCTGGTAGCCACAAGGGTCCATGTCTCTTTGATGTTTTCCTCATCTCAAATTGAACTTTTTTAATGGATCGCCTTAGAAAAATGGCCACCACTTAATTTTGTTCTTGAAGTTTCATGAGTGCCACAGTCATTTTTTTGGTAGGCTCCATCTTTTATGGTCTGAAGATTTGACTTTTAGAAGTAGTACTTTTACTTTTTTTTTTTCTAAGGTACCTAAGTGGGTTTGGTAGTAATAAAAGGTCTTAGAGTCAATTACTTTTACCTTTTGGGTCATGCCTTGGGTGCTCTATTAAGGCAAGAATCAGACTTTACTTAAACTAATTCAAGACAGCAACTATATACTATTATACTATACTTCTCAACAAAAAAAAAACTATATATTATACTCAAATTCAACATTTTATTAGTTCTCTACTTTTTAGGATCGTCATCATTTAACGAACTCCATCTTTTTTTGTAAGTATTTTATTGACTAGTGTCGATTAGCTCGACCTATACTCTTTTATCAATTATAAAACTTTTCCCCACAAACTATTTCGTATTTTTATTTCAAGTAAAACGGTGAGTTAAATGTTCTGAAGTTTCTTAATCAACCAAACATCTCTTCATCGCGATTAGGATCCTGTCGTTATGCCACATCAAAGACAACTCAAAACTTGATCATTGTAATTCAGCTTTAGAATAGACTATAGGATCATGTAATCAGCTAAAATGGCATTACTTGATAATAACCTTAACTGCAATAACGACGATGTAATATGAAATTTGAAGAGTGATTGGATTTACCAAAGGAGGAAAGATTAAACATGACACAACCTTAAATTATGTATATGACATCTCCTAACTATTTAAGGGCTTCAAGCCCCTACAAAAAAGAACACAGCTTACCCTTTTAAATGAACACATACAAACACAATGAAGAAAACAGCTTTCTGTAAAAGAATTTTAAAGAAGATGAAGTCCCTATTCTAAAACTTTATTTTGACCATATAGTGTTTAGATATCTCTAGCCCCTATAGCCCATCTCTCTGATCTTTTACCACCAAACAAAATTCAACAACTACTGCAACTAGCTTTGGAGTTTAGGAAGACATGATTTAGTTTTTGCATTCAGGATTGAGGAGAGTTACCACAGGCTTGAAAATAATGTAGGATGTTGCTGAGTATATCTTCAAGGTGGTTTAACTTGATACAGGAGTGATGTTCTCATATTCACAGCGAAGAAGGATATAACGGCAAGGACTCTGTGCCGTGCAGTCGATGAAGAAGCATCCTATGACTAGAAGTAAAGGTGCAATCAGCTCTAGACTGATGAGGCATACCGTATATTCCTGTCACAAGAAAAAAAAAACCATAAGACCAATGAACTATTGACGGAATTCACATATAGATGGAAACAACCAAACTAGTACAGTCTATACCAGATATACGTCAATTAAGCAGCCTTCGGCAGTATTAGCGCAGCTCCACATATCTTGGTTTTGCGGCTACTCATCCATGATGGTTATTGACAAGGTACGACTGCCCAATATTCATTTTGTTTTATGCCCCTCTTCACGTTCTGTACTGAAAATCTTTGAGTTGGATAAGCTTTACGGTACCATCCCCACCGCATGTAAGAAAACCATGAGGAAGGACTTGGATGTCGGTGACAGCGTCCTGAATAATGAGTAAAAATCTATGAGCTTAAACAATGAAAGAACTGATAGGTTGAGAATTTATTTTTCTAGTCATTCTTCAGATAACCAAATGAAACATCAACAATTTGAACCATACTCTCAGCGTCAAGTTTAATGGATTACCTGAACAACTCCACCAAAACCCCGCGAGCTAGGTTGCAGAAACGTATGGCGTTCATGTAATTTTGGCCAATGAAAAACTAGCTCGGATCTTTTGGCATCCCAGAGTTTAACATCTCCATCTCTGCTCCCAGTTAAGAACATGCTGGTATTAGGGATGGTAGATATACAAGTTATACTTCCTGCACGAACATTAAATTGAAAGATTGTTAAACATAAACTCCTAACTGTTGAAGATATTAATCGTATAGGAAGATGGTTGTCTACCTTGATGAGCTTTTGGTATATACCAAAGCATTCCATTATGTTCTCCTACTTTGCTAGAAACCCCTGATCTCGAGTCGTGCGTAGGTGAATTGACATTTGATTCGCTAGCATTAGAATGCCTGTGCCTCTTAGTCTTTCCCGTCGCGATGAAACGGAAGTCATGCAGCCCAACATCACCACCTTTTCCACCAGTGACGATAATTGGAGAGATGGAACCACTTCCTATGTCATTGTCAAACACCGAGATGGAACGTGCACCACCTTCACACAGAGACCACAACAATACTCAAAACACTACATAAGAAGGAAGTAGAAAAGAAAATGTTTATGTGATACCCAATACCAACACCCAATATGCAGAATGATATTGATCTTTGCGATCAAATGATAAAATTTAACGGCAGACATGGATAGTTGCTCTTCCAAACACAGATTAAATTTGTGTCACCTTCCTAGTGCAATTTTATTTCTAGTTGATATCCGTGGTAATTAAGTTATAAACCCAATTTTATACATTTATTCTTTGATATATTAGGGAAGAGATATGAAGAATACCTTCATGACAAACAAGAGAAGCTTGAGAAGTAGTAGGTGGAGCCAATGTATCCCATATGACTACGTTAACACCATTGGAGCTAGATCCTGCTGCAGCTACGACAGATCCACTTCCAGCAACGTAAGTGACATCCCTGAAACAAAAAAATTCATCATTTTAAAATCCTCGAAATCAATCCAGTGTAAGTGAAAATGGTTCGTCAAAAAGAACATTCATGAGATGATACTGATGATCCGACTTTCTTATTAAATAGCACATGTACTTGTTGGGAAGTCAATAAGTGAATATCAATTTATCTATGACAAAATCCTGTTACTTGTATCATGAGCTTAGCATATTCCTATATAGAACACGTACGATGCATGGCTGTTGAAGCAGATAGATGATTCAGTTGGACAGATGTTGCTTCTTCCACCAACCTCAAGTTGCCATGTGCATACAGTACCATCTAAAGCTGCAGTAACAAATCTGTGTCCATAATGATCAAACTGCAAGGCTGATATTGATGCAAGTGCATATGGTGGAGGAACATTCGCAGCAGGCAATACACCATATGTTGCAGTTGCTCTCTCTTTTCCAAACTGCACATATGAAATACCTTTTCTTAAGTAATAGATCTATATACTTGTCTTGAATATGACATAAAAGCTGACAGATAAATACTTAAGTAGTATAAATAAGTAAAATAAAGACAAGAAGAGGGTACATAAGAAAACAGTACCAAAAATCATTTGATGCTATAAATTAAAGAGCATATAATTAACACAAATAAATAAGACAATTTAGATGTTTTGCTTTTTCTCCAGACAAAAATAAATAAATAAAGAAGACACCTGAAGTGTTTGAATCATTCCACAAAGCAGTATTGAAGATTAAAAGGGAACACTAATTGAGCTGCTGCCTGACCATGACACCATTCGTTTCGAAACGTAATGATGGAAACCCAGTTTTACTTTTACCCCAATAAAATCAGATCCGATTATTGTCTATGTCTTAAGGTGCATGCTAAAATTGGTTTCAATATTATCCCCCAAAAAAATGTCAGAAATAAGCAAGCAGATATACACTAAAATAAGAGCATGTATCTATGCTTCTCGTGATGATTATGTACCTCCCAAAGATAAACATGAGTATTGCTAGATCCGACCAAGAATAAAGGCCTCGAGGGGTGACTTGAAAGCGCCCTTGTGTGAATGTTCTCAATTGTTGCTGGTGGATCTACAAACTCCTCAAAATCTTGTTGGGTACCCCAACCTAGGCCAGAAGCACCCATACCAGCATAACCTGGAATTCCAAATGCTCCGCCACCAGTCAAATCCCTCCCTGGTCTCGCCAAAGAACCCAATCCCACAGTAGCTCCGCCTAATCCAAGGTGTGTTCCCTTTTCGCTACCAAGTCCAATACCTGGAGAAACAAATGTAGGAACTGGTATCGTTTCAGTTCCAGCCCACCCATTCTTTGGCCAATCAGCCTCCTCCCAGATATAATTTGACTGATCTCTATAAGGTTCATCCTTCAAGTTGACGAAAAGTATACCCTGGAAAAAGTAAATTTTGAATTCAAACGTTAGTCAACTTCAAAATAGTTTTCATCTGAGTAAGAGGAAGATTTTAGCAGAAAAGTCCCTCAGGCGTCGGGACAAAGAATTACATGAAGTTTATCCCATTAGCCTCAAATGCAAATAAAATTTTTAATCAACGAAAGCCAATTAGTTGACCCACTGTTAGTTCAACGACGTTGACTCAGAATGATAGAGAAGTTCCCGAAAGAAATAAAATGAACTCCAACTGAATATGTATTAGAATAAGATGATTCAGAGCAACTCTGAAAGTGCACTAACTAACCTTTCGGTTACTAGCAACTGCAGCTTGTTGTTGATTTATAGAGTTGATACAAATAGCCTGCAACAAAAGGAAACAGAACCAAGTAATCCATCAGAGTTGTCATTGAAATTCCAGGAAATTCCTTTAGGCAAAAAAATAATCTGGGAACTACACCAAGTATTTAAGCCGACAGCAGGCAGACTACATAGACATTAAAAGCTGTAATCTTTAAATCCATGAGAAGGTGAAGGGTATTAAAATTACCTCTAGAAGCTGTCCATTTTTTTTGTATATTTCTTCTGGGTTCAGGAAACTTGTAGACTCCTTTATATGGGTTATATCACTACGTCTATAACCCATTAAACTAGGGTTTTCTTGGAACTGTCCCCTGTCAACTGATGGCTTGGTACCATTAACAGTATTAGAGCTACCTTCCTGATTGTTTAGTACAGTCTTACCATTTTCAGTGTCACCCTGACAGGCTTTATCTATATCAAGCCAACTTCTAGAAATTTTTTTACTAATAAACGGAGACCGCCATGTTTGTTCTTGTGTCAAACCTTCATATATGTCCTTAGGATTAGCAGAAATTCCCCACAGTACGTCAAACAATGAAGAGTCGTTTTCTTTATTATTAAGTTGCAAGTTGTCAATTCCCTTTTTGAGATGGTCAGACAAGGCTCCAGGATGAAAACGATCACGTTCTTCTAACCATACAAGGGTAGGTACTGGCAAACCCTTATCTACTTTGTGCTTTAGGAGTGATGCTAGCTGTTTAATAGTAAACGATGAAATGCAGGCAAGAGTACTTCTCAGTAATTTAGCCAAGACCATCTCAATCTGTCTCAGTGAACCACTTCTATCGAATTCCAAACTTACATTGCTAGATGTCAACAAAGACAAGCCTCTTGGAAAATTTCTAGAAGAACCACCATCTCGGAGGCTGTCAGAAACTGAAGTCAGCTGATCCTTAGTGAACTTCTCTAGAAGTCTCCACAAACAACCTCCTATAATCTTCCATTTTTCATCTTCTGGAATGGAAAAAAGTTTAGGTTCACCTGCTTCTTGTTCTAGTTGCTCGCACTCAGCAACTTGGGGTCCCCTCAGACCATCACACACTGAATTACAACTCACTAGCTCCACGCTTTGGTGGAGAATCTTCTTCATATTTGTGACATCAATTTCTGAAGGAGTATGGCCCTCCGAGTAAGCAATCAATATTGGGCTTATCATAAGAATGAGACATCCAAATTTCTTTTGAGACCACGCCGAAGCAAAAACCACATGATATTCCAGAAGATCAATAACGGTGAAGGCGTTGACATTTTCCGAAAGGATACTAGAAAAATTGAGCTTTAAAATAGCTCTTAAACTCATCAGAGGTTGCAAGAGGCGCTGCATATAAATATCAGCATTTACTTCACTAGGGCTATGACTGCCAAGACAAAACTTTGAGGAACTCTGATCCAGGGGAGAGCAAGCAATGCTGCAGACGACAATATATCGGGTAAATAACTGTGAGACCTCTTCAACCACCCTTACGAAGATCTGAGGAAGAGGACACTGGAGGAGCTGGTACAATGTACTATTCTCCTGTGAAGCTTGCTGCAACATATAACCATGGTATATATGGTATCCAATAAATGATAACCCGTTATTGCACGAATATATTAAGACCTGCCAAAAGAGACAGATCAGTATTTGTGGAAAACAAGGAACAACACTAGATCAAATCAATGGAGAGAAGAAGTGTATCCTGGGTTAAGGAACAAGATTACCATATTAAGTAGATCAATTGTATTCATTAAATACTTCCGCTCAAATGCTGCTAGTCCCGAGTTTAGCTTATTTTGAAAAGTTTCAATTGACATCTTATGCTTGTAATCATCACTCTCATTACATGTCAAAATGGTGTCTGTGCAGCTGGGATGCTCCATCATGAGTTTTGAAATGTACTGGACTGCCAAATCCAATTTAAGATTGGACTCTAAACGCATTGCAACGTCACCTGAAAGCCAGTTACGTGTCTGATTTAAAGGTACACTTGGTACACCATGTAGAATTCCATGTTCCACAATGTCTGATATGCTTCCTTGATCCACACTTTCAGAAATGTTTGAAGATGAGAAGCACTCCAAAGCTTCAAGCTTGAAATATTATATCAGGGATCAATAAATACTTACTACTATAGAATGAAAGAATCTAGAGAGAGAGAATTTCCACTGAATAGGCAATACAAAAAACTACCTGCAATGTTTTCTAATTCTATTATGTCAAATTAGATTTTTAGAATTCAGTGCCAAAAATTTGGTTGGTTTGTATACAGAGTGGGGATCATCTAAGAAACTTAGGGTTGGAAATCTGAGAAACCATCCTTATTCAGGAATACTGCTTGGGATCTCCATACGCAACAACAACTTATTTTCCTGGTTTTCTTTTTTAACTTTGAACAAACGTATTAAAGAGAGACTTTACAAGGAAGAGGTACAGGGATTGGACCTCGTATGCAAGAGTTTTAAGCATAAGCTTGTTCTTGCCTAAATCAAAGTTTACATGTTATGCACTAAAGACTCCCAGAACATGCAAAATCTATGTCGAACATGATTTTCCTGGTTAATGTTCATATATGTGCGTTTTCATCTTAGGATCACCAGGATGCATGACATGCTGATAACACGTGCTACGAAACAATAATTAGCTCTAGTCTTTTAGAACAATAGGATTTGTAACATTGGAATATCTACACTAGCTTTGTTCCTAGAATCCTAGACCAACCACGTGATTTAAAACTATCAAGAGGCGAATACTAATAATAAATCTTGTTTAAGCCTCAATTCAGAATTTATGAAATTCAGTGTAGTTCAGAATGATTCTAACTTGAGGTGGAACTGATATGTGTATTTCTAAGAGGGGAACAAATGGGTTACTATTAGTAAAATCCCTCTCATTATCTTAACACAATAATAGAAAACTAACTTACAGGAAGTCCACATCTATTTAAGGCGGCTGAAGTCATCAATGTAGCCCATCTAGCCAACATTGCAGCGGCAGATTCTCCAACAGAATTTTTCATGCTAGTTTTCCCCGACAGCATTTGGCAATATTGACCAACTTTTGGGTCTGAAAAAGCAGCTTGATTGGAAGGGAGGAACAACTTATCGGTAACTGGGTCTCTTTGGAATCCAAGAAATTTCAAGAAAGATTGAGAGTGATTCCCTGAAGCCCACTGTATATGCAGAACAGTTAAATAATTAACATCAAGACGATAAGACTTTCCAGATGAGATGATGCATATTCATACATGTCAAGATGCACACACCTCAAGAAGGCTTGCCAACCAGTAGTCCCCTTTCTCAGTTGCAGCTGGAAGTAGAATATTTGATATAAGATGACGCTCCAAGGGTCCACCGTATCCCTCAACAAGATGACATATTACAAGAGCTAGCTGCTCATCCCCGAGGGTTTTAGCACAGACCGAGAGTGCAGAGGTATGATCTCCTCCAAGCAAAAAGAAAGCAACCGCAAGCTCTAGCTGGTGTCTTCCCATCAAAACATAGGCATTCTTCAGAGCAGCTGCTTTATTTCTCTCCTCCTACAAAACTCTGAAATTAATACTTGTAGGATGACTAAGCTAAATTTAGCAGCCCAAAGTCCAATTAGGTCGTGTACCAGCATCTTACAGGGTTAGTAAAATATGTTTATTTTCTCATCAAGAGGACCGAAGAATACAACGATAGAATAAAATACATCTGTGACAAGGCACAATATCTTGACCAACATTTGGACATGTTAAGCATACCCCTCAGAGAAAATACTAGACATACCATTTATATTCCTAAGACATGTCAGTGGAGTGGTAACGCTATTTTTTTCTCATTGGTTCAGCGGACAAACATTCACTTCTGCACCCTTGAATACGAGAAGAATGCGAGCATTTCAAATCCTCTATGCACTTAGTAATGTAGAGAACAGCATGTGTAGATAGAGGGTCTATGGCGTAACCAGTACCAGTTTGATATAGTTGACAATGGCTTAGCTGCACCGTTTGACCAATTATTTATAAAACTCTGAAGGATCACAGAACCAAAGATGATCGTATGGATGTCTTCAGCAGGGTTCTATTCCCATTTTGTCTTTGTTTCATAGAAGTTTCACCAAAATCCAGTCATGGTTAAATCAGATGCCTTGGCACTACTACAAAGAAAGTTGTAGAGTAATTGGCGAGGTACAAATTGCCAACTCAATAGTTAGGTCGAGACTCGGGAAGAAAACAGTTACTCCATGAACATGATACTATGCTTTGTTGGGTTACTAAGCTGACTCCCTCTTTTTTTTAATTGAAAATTGAATGGATAACATCAACTACTTTGACATTTGAGTTGGGTACTTATATGCCCATGTAGTTTCTGATTATACTAATTTCTTTCTATGACATCGTCTTTCTTCATTAAATGGCAATTGAGAATTGAGATAATACCTGAAAATTGCGTGAAAGAAATGCCACTAGGGGTTTATCCTTCTCATCTCTGCTGACTTTGAAAAGTCCAGCCAGAACTTGAAGTCTGTTCAGTGCTACGTATAAAAGTGCAGAATCCTTTGGATCTCTCTTCTTCAGATATTGTGATCTGGCCAATTTCTCCATCTACATGGTCAAGTACCCTTTATCAGAAAACACCTGTTGCTTAATGGTTTCCCATTAAGAATCATTAGTGAGCTCGTACCATTTGCAATTTCATTAAAGGTGCCAAAAACATCCTAGAGAACAAATATCCTCAAGAACCACTCACTAAAAATGAACTTAATTAACATTTAGGAACATGTTTTGGTCAGCTCTCACTTAGTAGCCTTAAATTTATTATTTGGGCCTACAATGCTTATGCACTCTTTTTATTCCATAAACTTAATTCATAATCAACTACAAAACAGAAAACGCAACTTTCCACTGAACTAATACAGCAAAGTAGCACATTTAATAGGGTTCTCCTGGTGCGCTACTGACACCTTTGTCACAATATTGTGAATCAGTCTTTGCATGTCAATCAAATACTTAAGATCATAGACAATAGAAAAAACAGTTATAGACAACATATGTGATTCATGTTGTTGAATACCTAACATGTAACTTTGATATCAAGGATAATACAGTAATACCGCCTGCTACTTCGGGTTATCAGATTTCTAATGAACATTTTATGATATTTCAAAGTTAAACCACAAACCAATCCTCTAGTCTTACCTAAATACTTTTCCCTCTCACGTGATTGGAAAACTAAGATGACTTTGCAGGCAACATGCTCACAAAAGTTTCTTTAAGTGACTGCATACTACTAATAGGAGAAGAATTTTGAACTAGATTTTTACGTAGATAGATAGCCTAGGATTACCCTCATTCTCAGTTGTGTTGCATCAGTAAACCAGAACCCAACACCCCATTTACGCATTTCCTGCCATGATGGTTCATTGGATAGAACAGAATTCAATAAATTTTCCTGACAATCAGAGTGGAAAGCCCATCCAATCATCCCAGAGTCAACAACCAAATCATCCGTGGATGCCACTCTACCAAATCTTCGGAGAAAATATAGTTGTTGAAACCTCACTGCAACCCAAAACCTTGGAAGATAATTAAAAGAAATCTGCATCAGGGTCCAAGAATATCTCAAGCATGAAAAATAAAAAGGAGCTCAAAATGCTAGACAAACATCATAGAAGCTCCACAGTAGTTCAGCAAAATTTGATACACGCGGACAAGTAATAAGTGATACCATGTAGGGTTGGGCTGAATTCCTTGATTATTTAATGATGTAGGGGTATAGTGTTACAAACTTGTACTATACTCACTTGAGACATGTACATCATTATGATGTAAGCACTAATCTATTCTACATAAGATTTCACTTGTACGCAACTTTGATTTATGGTTACTGTATTCTCCAAAATCAGTTATGACTTGTGAATTTCCAATGAAGTTAATTACGTGTTGCTCGCTAACCTGCTTTCACCTCATAACGTTCTAACAGATCCAAATTAATCATTTGATAGATATTACATGCAAAGATAGCATATGATCTACATAAGAAGTACCTTCTTGCAGGTCCATCAAGACTCTCATAAGCAGATGCACGGCTTAAATCACTGACTTCGCCGAGGAGATCCATTGCTGCCAGCATCTCAATTCTTTCCATGGTGGTTATAGATGCTATATCATGGAACTTTTCCACAGTTTCAATGTAGCCACTTATGTCAGATTTTCTGGAATTCGAAGTTAATACATTATTTGAGGAAAATGACTCTGAATTATATCCAAAATTTGGGATTGAGCTTCTATCAGTTCCAACCAAAGCAGAATTTGTACCCCATTGTAATCCTTTATCACCTATTCTAACAGTGGAAAAAGATTCTTCAAAGTAATCAGACAAAGAGATCAGTGGAAAGGTATGGCCTCGCTTGGAGCATCCATATCCCTTCCCGGTAGTAACAGAAGAAAGGCAACCTACAAGATGCCGCACAGCTACAGATGCACGTCTCATGTTCCCTGCAAACAGGTGTTCTTGCATATTCAAAGAGCTTGACAGCGTAGAACATCAACAGCTACTTTAAAACCAATTGAAGAAAGGCCATACTAGGTAGTTATAGAAATAGATACACAAGGGCAACGGGAGATATTAAGATATAGAGACAACATAGTCCTAAGTCTATGGATCATGGAAAAGCCATTGCCATGTTGCTATCTCTTCAATTGATTCCACAGGACAGTAGATTATGAGAACAGACATGTAAGTATGTGAAATCTAGACTCTAAGATGATATCTAACTTCAAGTAGTAACATTAAATCTTGGACATCAGCTTGTGATGATAAAAGATGTTCCGAGTAACTGAAAAACATGAAAGACCCAAAGAAATTAAAATATTTGTTACACTTTATTTGTGGGAACTAACAGGACAATTGCAAGTCTTTCAGTAAAAATTAGTACCATGCCATCACTTCCAGTAGTTAGTACTATTGATTAAATGCTTAATTATGTCTAACATTACCAACCATATGGTGGTTGCATCTCATACTTCTATATGGTGAAGAGGATGTAAGAAGTTATTGTAATTTGATACCTGTATATAAATTATGAAGGAGTGCTTGTGGGTGATAAATAGGCAAAGATGTAAGTAATTTATCGGCCACTTCTAACATGCTCCAGGAAGCAGCTCCATGATCTGACGTTTGATGCTGTAGTGACGCTGCTGAAGACAAACTACGCACCTGATAATCGTTTTTCAGAAAGACCTTCATAGGCAGCATATTGCATCCTTCTATCATCTCATCTGTCGATACTTCTTTTGTGTGACCATTATCCCGGTCAGTAAAGATGGCAGGAATCAGGCCCTCTACTGTGCCACCTATGGAAGAATTTGAACAGCACTTCGTTCCATTCCTGTTAGGCGTACCGAATGACCACCTATTGAAGAGACAAAAATGCATATTATGAACAAGCACAGGAGTGGCCATAGGACCCCAAAGGAAGTCTCGGGCAGCTGGAGATATACAAGAAATTGCTATACAAATCCAAATATTTCCATTTAATGTTTCCTCTGATTTAGAAAGAATTTGAAGACAGGAGCTTCTTTGGGAATATACTCGCAGTTCATTTTGCATGCAGACCCCAAGTAGTAACTGCCCATTCCCTATACTTAACCAATTCATCGAAATAACATCCCCATCCAGAGATATATTATCTTCTAATAAAAAGTTCCCTCCACCTATAACACGTACTGCTTCCCATATACGAAGTGTGCTGACATTTTCTGATTTATCTCCCATGCTAGTCGTTGCAATCTTATGACCAGAATCAGACAAAGATATCTTGTGAATTGGCCCTTGATGGGCATAAAGCATACCCACAAGCTCCCAGGATAAGTTAGACTTCCCAGGGTTGGGGGTCAATGATGTTGGAAGATTGCTTCTCCAGAGTTTTAAACTACCATCAGAGCAACCAGTAGCCATGTGGTATGCAGCAGAATTGCAGCACAAACCATGACTTGAAATCTTCTTTTGCACTCCAGATGGCAACAAATTGCTTGCACTGATGACAGCAAAACTAGTAACCTGATCATGGTCATGTGGATCTGGCATATTTGTCGAACAAAGATGAGCAACAACAGAACACCTTCTGCCAGCAAAAGTACTTGCGAAACTCCATGTACCGGAATCGGCAGTATCACTCATATCAATGGCACAACCACAGATACTTCCAGCTAAATCTCCATAGTGCAACACAACCTTCCATGACAGAGCAAGAAACTCTTTCATCCACACTCCTAGCAACAGAAAACTAATAGATTTCTCACAAGTGGAAGTCAAAGGAATTGTATAGATCTTGGTCGGATCACCCGCATTATTATGACCAGTAAAAGGGATTGTGCATAACTTGTGACATAACAAATTCTCTTCTCCACTTTCAGAGAGTTTAACAATGAAACAATCAATTCCCCCAGTATGGCCCATAATAACAACATGGTCATCAATCAAAAGTGAAGGAGCCCACCCTAAACATGTATATTTGGAACACGGCAGATATTGGGTTTGAATCTTGCCAAATAACTTCCATGCGGGTGTAACAATGGTTGGCATGCCGACAGCAGAGCTGGAAGCAGTAGAGAACAACCAGAATAGTAGCACCCCATTGGAATCCAAAGATGCAGCAACTTCAACTTCACTACTATAAGGATTTACAGCAACTTGTAAAATACTTCCTGTGTGACCATCTAGACGTAAAGAAGCATCCTTCAGATCAGAATCCTTAGTATTTAACTGTAACCATCTCATGGAACTATTAGATGATAAGTGAAACAGAGAGCATACAGTTGGCGGACCAAAGGATTGATTTCTTGAAATAACGCCTTTAATCAAAAGATTTGAATCACTAGAAAGGTGGACACTACTGGTTTCAGCACCCAGTAATTCTTGTTTTTTCCACAGAGTCACTCGTGGGAACCTCAAAGGAGAAACTTCATCAAGGCAGTGAATGGCCCAGAAAGTAACCAACATCCCTGGACCAAACCCAATCAACCACCCGCACTTAACAATCGTGTCATATTCACTAGAGAAAAGTCGGTTATCTCCTCCACCCGGACTGGTCATACCTTTAGTATCGACTGCCCATGTTACAAACGTATCAGTTCCAAGAGTACCATTCAAAGACTGATTAATTTCAATTACAGCTGTTACATGGAAAGATTGCCTTGTGTTTTTCTGCTCATTGACGTCCTTCACAAATTTCTTCGCCCTCCTATTATCAACCTCACTCCACAACCTTACAGTTCCATCTAAGCAACATGTCAGCAGAAAATCTCTTTGCATGTGTGTTCCAACTGATGGCCTCCATTGAATCATAAAAACAGGTTGAGGGTGTTGAAGCTCAACGTTAACAAATCCTGATTTTCTATCATACTGACTTACTAACACGCATCTACTTGAATCTTTTACATGAGAAGACGATTCGTTCAAATATATTCCTGTTGCCACAGGTCCTTCGGTAGACCAAGTTGCTGAAACAAGATTTTGTGGTTGTTCCGGACAAAACTTCCAAGCTATCTCCCAGTTTTTACTCTTCCTTTTCCAAAGTACCACCTCAGTACCGACTGCAACAATCCCATCCCCAGAGCTTGTCCATTTAAATGCCTCCACCTTAGAAGACTGTACGAGCACTGCAATCTGACTCCAACAGAAGGAACCTAAGAATACAATTGAGTGATTTTATTAGCTGAACGCTATTTACCACCAAAAGAATCTGCAACTATATCATATACACCGTGCAAGTTTGTACTCGACTTTGCCCACAACTATACATTCCGCGCACCTAGCTCTAACTGTTTAAGCATTAAGAACAAGAGATAAAAACAGTTTCCCAAATATTTTAGAAGAAAAGTTTGTTCTTGAGTTTTCCAACATTTATATAACTGTGGGCACCTCTCTAAACATTTGAAGTGACTAGTAACAAATTCAGCTAATATAAAGTTTCAAACTTGGTGTTTGTGCTCAATTTCTCTAACAATTCACTGAAACAAAGTCTAATTTCAGATCAACCAAAGCTTAAAGTTTCCACATTTGATCAAATAGAAACAATATCAAGTTTTAAATCATACCTTGAGTAATTCCTGAAGTTTCGGATAATAAACAGATAGAATTGTCGAAAGCCACAGCGATCTCTCCATCTGAAGGAACTGACGGACACCAAGAAACAGCTTTTATTATACTAGATTGATTATGAGAAAGTTGGATCACTTGTCGAAAGATTGGACCAATTAGGTTTTCATCTGGAGAGAGTGGAGAAGGAAAATGAGATATGACGAGTAAAGATGAAGCTCCGTATGAAATCCATGATAATCCAGCGTAATCTGATAACCAATCAATTGTAGATTCAGAGTGAGTTGGTGATGGAGGTACGATTTCTGATTTGATGAGTTTTAGAGGTAAGAATTCAGAGATTTCTTCTGTCGTGATTGAATTTTCATCGTCTTTCGATTTATTCGAAGTAGTTTGGGCACCATTAACACTTGAAGTACTGGTTTTCTCTCTCATCGCAATTGCTGATGAGCAGAAATGGCGAAGAAGAAGAAGATGGTAGTTACTGAATCCTTGACGGAGTTGAACTTGAAGTCTGAGCGCCCGTTAGTTCTCTCGGCGCCGAGTTTGGATATTGGCACCATAACCTTATATATGGGCAGCCAACATATGAAATTGTGAGTTTTTTTTCTTTCATATTTTATGCCTTAATGGGATATAAAATTTTTCCCTCTTCCTCGTTTCCTCCCATCTCCACCCACCACCCACACCACCTTCGACCACCACCATCATTTATCTCTCTTTCTCCTCTCGTCTCCTTTCCTATCTCTATTTGTTTCTACGAAAAGGATGTCCCTTTCGTCGAAACGCCCATCCAATTTGGCCCCCCAGTGACGCGGAACCACAAGTGAGAGATCACAGATGAGAGAGTGGGAGAGGGAGGAGAGAGAAAGGGAAATGATGGTAGTGGTGATCGGTGGTGGGGGAATTGGGGAACTAAAAAAAAATTAAAAGATCAATGGACAATAACAGTTTATCGACAACATTTACCGGCATGGAGAAAAATGACAGTAGAGACATGGTAGAAACAAACAAAAAAATTAGACCAATTTTTTCCACTTAAAATTTTGTATTCAATTTTTTTCCCGAAATCAGTGGCCTTCGAGAAAACATCAAAGCAGGCAGTATCACCAGAAACTCAGGCCAGGTTGGAATTCTATAACATAATATCAACACTGTAATTTCTGTTATGGTGTTGTTGTAAATGAATTCCACATGAGTGGGACAAAGTTTTGAGGTCCTAAAGTGCCAAAGCAGAATATGGCCCCAAAGGTGAGTCCTGCAAAATCCTATGACCAGTTCTTTATTGTTTTAACAGCTTTTTCTTTAGTACAACAAAAATAGGGTCCAAATGCCATTACTCAATAGAAATATTAAGTAACGATTCTACAGAGACCTAAGTATAGTTTTTATTGGGTTAGCTTGAATATGAATACTAGGAGCGGCTGTCGATATGTTTACTATGGAGCATTATTATAACAACGGTCCCAATTAATGGCTCAAACACACAAGTCTGCATTTTCACAAACTTCACAAACTTATTAGATCTATGCGGTTGTCATTTTCACAAAAATGTTCCTATAAAGGAGGATACATGTTCATCTAAAGAGATCTTGAAAACCCAAGAGTACATAAGGTCATATTGTTGAAGATGGGTTCCCTTATAAAAAATGATAAGAAAAAGATTAGTGAGAATGACTTGTAACGTTGGAAGCTTATCTCTTCTTCTTTCCACCCTTTCCTCCTTGTTTGGAAGGTCCTGATGTTGAAGCTGTTGCAGAAGCCTGTTTCTTCATCCTCCCTGGATGCCTTGGAACCATGGCTGCAACCTGAAGCATCATCTGTTTCCCTGTGCATTTTTAGGACAGCAACTCAATCATAACGCACAACAAAAGGATCAAAAATATGATAATATAATCAGAAGCAGTAGTTCCCTCGTCTGAAATTGACACACTAACAAGGCACACAAATCAGGGTTTATACTTCATGGACAGTCTTGGTGATATTTTCTTTTTTGGCTTTGGACAACAAGCCGATGAAGTATGATTATATCTCGTTCAGTTGAAGCTCAATTGAGAAAAGAAATAGGAATATGAGAAAACAAAAACTCTCTGCTAGATAGAATGGATCCAGAGGAATCAAACAATGACAACATCTATATGAATGATATCACGAGCACTTTAAAAGTCGAATTAGAAAAAAATTACAAAAAGTATAAATATACAAATAAGAGGTGGCATTGATCCCTCTGTGTGCCATTACTTTATAAGGAACTATAAACCGTTTCAGAAGCTTGATTCCCCTAACAGGTAGTATTAACAAGAATGTGAAGTAACTTTCTTTTTGTCACTTCAAAATTTTCTATTATCCTCACTAAGTCGTTGATATTGGATATTAACGGATATTGGTCGTGGGCCTACAGGCATTGTACCAGTGATATCTCAGATATTTGAGCATATGGGATATATCTATTATATCTAATGTATATCATTATAGCAACTAAACATCTCCTCAATAAAACTTCAATTTGACGATAGGAATTTCAGCAAAACCAAGATCATTTAAAAGGTAAAGTAGCAGCACAACTGAAAAATCACATATCACTTAGATTCACAACTAAGTTTTATCCCTCCGTTTTCTTTGGAACTAGTTTGTGAAAATTACGCTGATAAACTAGGTAACTTAGCAAGTCATTTCAATGGCTATCTACCTCTGATACTTTAGATTTAAGTAAAACACAAACTTAAAGTGCGATAAATCCTTACTTGAACAAATATCTGGATTATACAAAGTTCCATCTTCCCTCTTTAGCTGCACTCGCACTCTCCCCACTTGCATGTAATCACGTGGATATGCCTTATCAATCTGCAACACCCGAAGCATAAAATAAATCTGTATAACAATAATTACACTACACTAGTTTCGGGAGAAAAATCAAGAAATAGAAAAATGAGTAACCTCGATGGTAGACGGAAGCTTGAGAGCACTACAACAATCAGCAATCTCAATACAAGTAGGATTTTCACAAGCTTTACTCGCACTTATTCTTCGTCCTTGAGCAATTGTTTTCTTTGAATTAATATAGATAGGATAAAAGACAACCCATTTCTTTATATTAGGCACAGACCCATCCATGGCTGCAAATTAACTGAAAGCAAGTCAATTTCCAAGTTAAACCCAACAAATTAGACATTTACACTCACCTTTTTTGTCTTTTCGAGCTCTAGTGTTCTAACGTCTAAGTGCTTAGGGACGGTTAAACTAAGCAGGTTAAATTGGCAATGCAAAACTAGATGCCATTAAACCACAATGAGAATCTAATAGAGTTTAATGAAGAAATCTAATACACGAATGGGTATTAAACTTCATAATCAAAATCAGATATACAAACAGAATGCATGAAATAGGCTGTATTTTTTTCCCCAAATTCATGTAGTAAGAACCTACAAGTCAAAAAACTTCCCCAAATCTCTTAAACGCTTAGAAGAAAATGAGGTTTTTATCCTCCACAATAACTGATTTCCTACGTTGTGATGTAGATCTAAAGCAACAGAATAACATAACTTCAAAATTTATCGTATCAGAAGATTCAAATCATGTCAAATTAGGGTTTGAAAAAACCCTAAAAATGAATTGAGAAGCTTACACTAGATGATCAAATTAGAACAATGTCTTTGGCACAGAGATTCACTTGCTTTGTCGTAACATTCAAAGAAGCTTAAAGAAAGAAAAGAAACCCTAGAAATATACTAGGGGTTGAGGAGGATTTTTACCTCAAGTCAACTAACAAAATTTCTGGAAAACAAACGAAATCAAGAGGATTTTGAGAGGAAGGTATCCCTGAAAGGTGAAACTGAAAGTCAATTCAGACTTCTGAATCATGTTCTTATTTTGATACCATAGGCTGATGGCTCGAGGACTGGGAAATTCTATAGGCACCGTCATTTTCATAAAAAGAAACGGCCGTATCTTTCAGATCGGGAAATGTTAAATCCACTCACCTCTTTTGTTATTTACACTTACGTTTCCTTTGGCTTGAACAACAAATACCAGTATATGCAACAAAAATGGTGAGTGCATTTAAAATTTTCCTTTCCGGTCAATCTGGGTGACCCGATAAGTAATCGTCGAGTCGGACTGATCCTAGTGTTTAGATGTCGTCTAAATTCAACAACTTTTTCAGTTTTCTCAAATGTGGGGTGGTCCAAAATATTTTGAGGAGAACAAAGACTTTGGTTAATTAGATTTTACTTACGGGACAATTTTATTTTTAGTCCAAAAATCGAGTTGTTTATATTTTATCTCCTAATCTTCATCTCACTTTCGATTGTCACCACCATTTCAGACCCTTGCCGCCATTCCTCTTACCTTTTCCCCCCCTCTTTGGGTCGGCGAGAAAATTGACTATGATGATCATTACCCCGTACCAACTTCAAATTCAAATGAACAAAAGATCTCAAAAGATCCCCTGGTTCACACCATCTTCTTTTTATCTTAATGTTGTATGTACTTGTAATGTATGTGGGTTGTAAACTTTTGTTAGAGCAGTTAGAATTTGACTTGGACCGACACATGACATATACAATATATCGGACTATGGGAGCATTATTTTTTTGTGGTTCTGTATGACCGGGCCACGATTACCACTTGTAGAATTCTTCATAACACAAAAATCTTATAGGCAATCCTCAATCTTTGAAGACAACTAAAAATAGAGAAAGAAAGAGCGAGGAAGAAGAACAAGAGAAGAAACAAATACTAGCAAAGAAGAAGAATGAAAATGGATCGGAAAAGAGCAAAAAAAATATTTAGATTTATTTAGAAAATTTTTACAAGAATAAAAAGCCATATATTCCTAAAGTTAAAAAATTCAAGAGAAAACAAAGTGTGACATAATTTAAAGTGAAGCAAAAGTAGTAATTTTGAATATTTATTGGTTTGTTGGTCATTGCTTTTGAAAGATTTGTTGTTTTTTTAATATGCCTGTGGACCTTGTGGTTAGCAACTTAGCACCATCACCACCAAACAACCTTAAGCAAGTGATAGCATTTCATTTTCACCTTACTATATAACATCATGGACCCCAAATCTTGCTCGTCCATGACTTTGAGATTTGTTTATGTTGATCGAGGATCATCAATGCTTATAATGTGTAAACGACGGAAATTTCGTTAAGATGTTGACACTTTCACCAAGTTCACTATAAATCACTTAAACTCGTATCATAATTCGTTTTATTAATAATTTGACTTAGAAATTGATACCGTGTTTTCTTGGCATAGTATCATCAATTTAAGTTTTGAAAATTTCACTTATTTACAATCAATGATGGATTTACCATTAATGCATTGATTTAGACTCTAGGTCAAACTCTAAGTCTATGAGTGATTATAGTATTTCCATTCTATTAGTTGGAGCCATTGATCTGGATGGTCTACCACTAATCCATATCTTAATTCTATAATAAAGCCAAAGAAGAATTAGATTAATCTTAATTATTTTGAAGCAGAATATTATTGTTCTGGTTGGTTGCTGTTTTCCTCTTTGGCCACCACTAAAAAGCTTCTCTCTCTAACTTTCTTCCCACTTTTATGATGGCTTCAAATCAGAAATTCAAAAGCACAAGCTCAATTTGTCCACCATAGGGCAGTAGATGATCACTTGATTCTTTCTATATCTATGTTCTTTTGATTTTTGATTGATTTGAAAACATTTAGCCTAAGAGATGGTGATCCCTATACTAAAATATGTTTTTTGAGAGAAAGTTTTGAACAATTATGATCTAAGATTTGTTTTCTAGAAGAAATTTTGATTTCGTAAACTATATTTTGTTTAAGAAAAAGGTAGGAATGAAATTTATTCTGTAACCTGTATCAAATCATATATCCTCGGTATAAAGTCTCAAGAAAAAAACATGTATCTTGGAAAAAATTTGTTATCACATTTTATTCTTCTTACTTTTAGTAAAAATTTATATTCTTTTGTACGTGAAATGTCTGATCAACTATTGGAGTCGTTGAGATAATTTAGTATAGAATGGGACATTTTTGAAATATAATTAGGTAATCTAATTAGAATATATTTTGGAGGGTTCATATAACTCCAACCACATTTGAGAAACAATTTTATCAATAGACCTAACCAACTCTCCCTCAAAATCATATAATATCTTACACCACGAAAAACTTCACCTTTTTTTGAGTTCACTAAATCATTCATCTTATCTTAGTTCAACAAAAAAAAAATCATTCGTCTTTATTTACCAAAAAATTTCAAAGAAGTGGCAACTTGTAGGCAATACTAGTATAACCTGGCGTGCCAAGTAAGAAACTAAAAATAAAGGTCGACTAGTTCTAATCAGCCTTAAACCATGTAGCTTGAGAGTCATGATATTAAATTTGATAGTCATGACAATCATATGAGATTGAATTAATCACAACTTATTTTCGGTTAACCTAATCAAGTTTTGGTTACAAATGGGTTTGAATTCATTTCCAAGTCGTTCAATTAGGGTCTGAACTGATAGATCTACCTAACTAGTTGCTATTATTTTTTCTTTTAGTTATTTTATTCCTCAATTATAATTGTAATATCTTTTTGTTTTCTCTGCGTCTCTTATATAAAACTAAAAACATATAGAATTAATCAAAATTGACAGAGACCCAATGACGAAATCAATCATATTTATTGTTCATCTAATTGGCTAATTCTATCAGTTGCTAACATCATAACTTATGTTGTACGTAAGAAAATCAACTTGATATATATTAATTTTTTTTCGTAAATGACATATATATATATGTGTATATATATAAGATCACCCATTTTTGAATATTCAAGTTGGTAAAAAGGAATCTCTTATATATTATTTTTCATATGTGACCATTCAACTCTATCTAAAAGCTATATCTTTTGAAATATTTTTTGAAGATTTTATCATATTTTTATATTCTCTATCATTTTTCGTATACTTATTTTTATATTTTTATAAAATGAAACTCCATTTTTATTTTATATGATTCTTATTTTGTATTAGTAGACCAATAAGGCATTAGTGGATGGTCAAATTAGGGATCTTGCATCAATGTTTAGGGTGTCTCTAGTTTCCTTTTAAGGTTTTATATTTGAAACCCCAGAGGTCTCAAACACTACAAAAATTAAGGCTATTGCCGACGGTACTATACCGTCGGCATCATAAAAAAACGCCGTCGGAAATAGGTACTCTCGACAGACGGAAATCGTCGGCCAAAAAGGCGTCGGGAAAATTATTGCCGACGAAAATGGCGACAGAATTGCACTGTCGGCAGGTCCATTGCCGACGGAACATATACCGTCGGCAATATTTTTCATAAATTTTTAAAAAAAATCCCCACCCATTGTTGCAGTTGATGATCTGTAAACTGCAGCAACGTAACGAACAATAACCTGCTATTTCTATCATAAACATAAATCTCAACAAATTTATAACACATCAATCCAAATGTATATTTATAGAATTCGATACATTCATAAATTAAATAAAACTATCCACAATCATATTTTATCTCGCAATTTCATTTTTTTCATTTTCGGACCCCTTCCGTTATTTCTTAGCGGTTCAGACATCTTGCTTCAAAACCTGCATAAACAAGAAAAAAAATACAACTTTCGAATGCATGCGTATATAGAGAGTAAAACAAGAAAATCGTGAAATTCGCAAATTAAGAGTTCTTGAATAAATAGGAAACAAGTAAACCATGAAGTTCTCAAATTACAATTAGACAAGTAAAAAAGTTTAATAACCTGTCAAACATATGTTAGCTGTGCAGCAATAGGAGCAACTTCAATCTCTATCTCATCATCAACATAGTTATCATCCATTAGAGTTTCTTGACCAATTCTGTAAACATAAAAATAACGGAAAGTCAGAAGAAAAAACATTAGCTTACACTCCGCGGACCCATTAGATAAAGGGTAATGAATCCAAAGGCGACATACAAAGGAGTAATGATCGACTTGATAACTTGCACCCATCACCTTTCTTATACTTTAATTTTTGGTCCATAAAGATGCTCAGACCATAAAACAGTAGAATGCATAATACCAGTGGTACAAGACTATAAGCAACAGCAACCATAAACCTCGTTCATGAATAGTAAACAATAAAGGGATGAAAAAGTTTTGGAGTTCGGTAACGCAACAACGCTTTTTCGCCTGGCTGCCTGACCAAGCACCAACAAACAGAAATGCTACGGTTTGCTTTCACGTTATAATTCCATAACTCAATATACATACCTTCTAGTTGAAAGCAATTGTTGTTCTGCCTCTGTATATTTATTCACCTCGACCAAAGAACAAGCAACGTTATAAGCCAGCTCAAAGCTACTGTTTGCTTTCACTTTGAGTGCATCCACCGTCCCTTGAACCTCGGAAGCTCTTCCAGTGAAAACAATACGCTTGCTCGGGGAAGCCCGTTGTTAGAAAATAACAGATTTCATGGTTTAAGTCTTTCAGAAGGTTATAACCTTGAAAGACTACCAAATCTTAGGGCTACAAAGTACAAACCCACATCCGGACATCTTAATAATAACTCAAACAAAATACTAATGAACATACAGAAGTGATGAAGTCTAAGCCGATTATATTTCATGATCCAACTGATTCATTCTCAATTTTCTATTTATTCTTATGAACCAGAGAGAAATTCCAAACTAATCAAAACCAACATAGTTGTCTATTAACAATTTCATGAACATTTAACATAAGATCCAAAATTAATACAACCACATATGTAAAGACAATCACATATATAAAGACAATCACATCTAAACCAAATTTATTCAATAGTTGATTAAAACCCACTTGTGATGGCAGAATTCTAGAAACCCAAAATTTGATGCCCAAGATGCTAAAGAGTGTCAATTGACTAAAACCCAAATTCCACAAATCCCTTTTCACATTAAGTTATCAAACAATTTTGGTTCAAATCTTTAACTAAAACTCAAGAAGATGATGACTTACCTAATAAAATCAGAGAAAAAAAATTAGGTATATTTTCAATATAAAAAAATTAGAAACATAGAAGGAAAAATTAGTCAGTTACCTTTCTTCCTGTCAAATACTTACTTCTTTAGTTTCTTTAATCCAATAGCCAATGTCGAACTATAATGTAGAAAAAGATAGACAAAGAACAAAAGTTTAACCTAAAATTGAATCCAAAGAAGTTTTTTGGATCATAAACCAAGCTAAGACAAAGGCTTAACAATTTCCTAAATCAACTCAGAAATCACGTTGAAGAGAGAGTGAAGAAGAGAAAGTGAAGAAGAGAGAGAGAAACAAAGAGAAAGGAACTTATCAAGATGAAGGATCTCCTCAACCAAGAGCTAGGAATTGATTTCCTCAACCAAGAGCCGGAGAAAGTAACGAGCAGACCAGAGAGAGAAAGAGGAGTAAAACTGGTTTTAGGGCTTTTTTGATCTCATCTAGGGCTATTTTGCTCTCCTGTAGGTAAGACACAAAGGGAACTCTAACGACGGCAAGAGATAATGTGATCGGGAGTAAATTTGGCGGAAGTATTTTTCGTGAAACGCTTTGTTTTCCGCCAAAATAAAATATCCCTGCGCAAAGTATCACTGACGGAATGAATAAAATCCGTCGGCAACTAACCACTCCTGACAAAAAACATCACCGTCGACAAACATTGTCGGGAAAAGAAAACACGGGAAGTTCACGGAAGTGATCTATGCCGACGGTTTTACGAGAAACCGTCGGCAGTAGTAACCTATACCGACGGTAAATATGAAAACCGTCGGCCATATAAGCTATTGCCGACGGAATTTAGGATCACCGTCGGTAAGAACCGTGGGCAATAACCTCGATTTTTCTAGTGAAACCTTTCATTTATATATGTGGTGTTTCTTTTATTCTGACTATGATATTTGTAATTTTAGTCTAATTGCATTTTTTTTGTCATTTTAATGAAGTTCAATCTTAGTTGTATCTTTTCCAATTGAAGAAACCAGTTCGAAAAAAAAAGAAGAAAATTTGGGTTAAGGTCTAATTTTACTATAGAATAAATGTATATAAAAACTCAAATTATAACACAAAAAATAAAATTTAAATCCGTCTCCAAACAGATTTTAGAAAATAATGATCATAAGTCACAACTGATGTACAAAATAAATGTGTTTATAAGATTTGCTAGTTTTTTGCGAGATCATTACATCATATTGCATGAGCATGTCTTACAATACGGGGTTAATTTTGTTTTGACCTCTGATATGCAACAAATTCGGGTAATTTCACCTTCAATAGTGTAGCTACTTCTGATATAGTCTTTAATTATGTTTGGACTTTCAATTTGACCCCTAATTTGTATTAAAATATCTAATTCTATCTTTGCGATATTTTTGTAATTATAATATTTTAATAATGGTCGGCGTTCCGGGGAAGTAAGAAAAGTTTTTGGGACAATAAGTTTTAGGTGGAAACAATTTTTTTTTGTTTCCTTCAAACATCACCCTTTCAATTTATTTGTTCTTTATCTTCTCCTCTCACCTCAACTAAAACTCCGACGACCACCATCGAATTCCGCCGACATCCACCATTAATTTCGGCGATCACCATCACCAAAGTTCTTTCTTCTTTGTCTTCTTTCTTTTCTCTCTTTTCTTATCTCTTCTTTCTTCCCTCTCTCCTCTTATCCTCTCTCCCTCCTCTTATCCTCTCTCATTATCTCACGACAGTTGCGGCGAAGGGGAGAGAGAAAGAAGAGAGATAGAGAGAGAGAGGCAGATAAAGGAGAGAGAGAGACTGAGAGAAGATAGAGACAAAGAGAAGAGATTGACAGAGAGAGGAGAGAGAATTCGTCGTCGGCCGTCACCGACCGGCGACTTGAGGGGAGTGTTTAGCGCGTGTTTTTTGGGGTTTCAACCATTCTACTCGGAAACTATTTTGCTTTCCCCAAACGCCGGCCTTATTTATTTATCTATTTCATCTCTACTTTTCTCCTCAACTTCATTCTTTCACTTGTCCACTTCATCATTTCCTTTCCTCTCCTCCACCTCACCTTGTTCAATTTAAGGTCATCGACCAAGCGATCCATTATTGGCGTCTTATAAAATAAAAAATTTTCCCAACTAAAAAACTCCTTTCACTCTTCTTTCAGCGCCACCAACATCTTCACCATCAACACCGATTCATGTTGTCTCTATTCTGACGAATGAGATAAACTTATTTTATCGGACCTTCTTCTGAATCTGGAGCATTCAAATCTAGATGCAGTCAACCCCTCTTCGTTTGGATATGAAAAATCCCAGATTCAGTGGAAAGATAAACCCCCTTGCCGGAACAAAGAAAGAAGGAGTGAAATGAAGAAAAAGATAAAGAGAGGGAGGGGGGATAGGGAGAGACCAGTTGGTCATAAATACGGGGGGCTAAAACGGAATTAGTCATAAGTAAAATGACATATATACATCATTGTAACTTCGTGATGTTTATCACTTTTGAATGAAAGTACGGATTTACTCAAAAAAAAAAAAAAAAAGTCATTGGGATGAAACAAACCAGTAAGCCGCCATGGAAACTGCATCAAACATAAAAATGGAATCATAAAAGTATCACAACTACATATGACTTTATTTATACTTACAAATTACAAAAAATAATACAAGACAAACTTATTTCTCCTGAGTATGGGGCCAACAACCTCTTGAATTTTGAATGTGGTGTACAACCAAATAGGTTACAACCTGACATGATTTGCTATAGAGAAAATCCTAAGTAGGTATATATTAGGTGGGCATGAGATTCTCTATACATATTACCAAATAAGAAACATTGAGACTTCAACAAAAAAAAAAAAAAAAACATTGAGAATGTACCACTCAGACTAAAAAGACATACAACAACTCTACTAATACATTTTTTAACAAAAAAAAAGCTCTACTAATACATTTGATTCTTTATATATTGAATCCTATTTTCCACTGACGCAATTGGGTGAAGGCATATATCATTGAAAGACATGATGGTACGAACAGCAATATCTTGAGTTGCATAGAAAGGTAACGGCAATCACCACAAAAAATACAAAGTGAACAATTAAAGACGAGCTCACAAACCCTTACTCGAAAAGAAATACATCGAAAACAAATCTCCACCCTTCTAGATCTAAGCTAATCTCACTGAACTTTTTTGTTGTTGAACTAATCTCACAGAATTTTAAGAGGTTAAAATGTGTAGTTCCAAAATGAATGACACCCTAAACATTTATGTGTTTTATATAATGTGATAAATTACACTACATCTTCTTAAAAACATCATTGTATAACTAATTTTTTTTTTTTTTTTTTTTTTGGAAGTCGACTACGATCTACGTATGTCGTTACATTTGGCATTGATACATCAAAGATGTGATACGCTCAATAACTGCCCACTCAAACTGAAACAAGACCGGGCCTATAGCCCAACAAGACAATGGCCTAAAGCCCAACTACATTATTTTACACCCTAATAATCTCAAATCAAATAACCAAAGATTCCACTTCTCTGGGATTTCTGGAGTTTATGTCAACACCTTGGAACCACTTGGACTACCAACTGTTGACATTGAATAACTAATTGTATTGTGAATATTCTTGTATTGTGAATATTCTTAACCTAGTTGGTGCTCAGTTAACTGCCCTCCCATTGAATCAGAAAAATCAGTCCCCTCCCATCAACAAAGAATGGATTCCCCCTCCCCAAACATGATCAAATGCAATTTTGATGTGTCTTTCACTAAGACAACTAATGATGCATCAATAGGAATTATGTTTTATGATTCGTCATCTAATTGTATTGCAGGAAAGACCTCCATTATCAGGTGCAGAACAGTAGACGAAGGTGAAGCTTTGACTGCTCTTCAAGTTCTATCAATAGCCAAAGACTTAAATTTTGTTAACTTAATTTCAGAAAGAGACTCGAGCAACATAATAAGAGCCATTAACGGTGAATCTGAGGCTACTCACTGGACAAGCCGAAGTCTAATACATTCCATCAGAGCTCTCTGTCCTTCTTTTGATAATAAGTTCAATGAGTTTGCGAAGCAAACTAAAAGATCCAAATGCTCTCAAAATTGGCGACTGAATAGGCCAAACTTGTTGATGAATTCTTAATGTGTACTGGCTTCTTTTTGTTTAATGGAGCAATTCACTTTTTTTTTTTTTTAGAAAAGAAAAAAAAAACAAGAAGACAACAAAATGTGTGGAGTCACTCCCATCTTACTTTTACATTCTCAATGTATATTTTAATATTATTTGAGCAAGTAGTGAATGCAAGTATGCAACTAATGACAAGTAGATTCCAATGGAATGGAATCATAGACTGCCAATTTTTACCCACAAAGAATAGTCTTCTGCCATTACCCATCTCTCTCTCTCTCTCTCTCTCTCTCTCATCAAAGAGAGCAGGAAAGAGAGACCCAAACGTGATGACTGAACCAGAAGAAGAAAATTCCAATTTCCACCCAAAGTCAAGAGAGCTTCTTTCTTCATCTTCCATGGAACGTTACCCACTCATGGATTTTGATTTAGAACTTGATTCTTCTTGGCCATTGGATATGTTTCCATTTGGTTCAAATCCTTCATCCCCATTTCTTCTCTCAGTTAATAATAATACACAATCCAATAATTTACTTCCACCTCTATCCTCTGAACAACCCTTCTCTCCTCTATGGGCTTTTTCAGATGCGGATGAAGAAAATTCTAGTACAAAGATGATTAAGCCCTTATTAGATGGAGGTGGTTTTCAGTTCACCAATCAACCTAGATTTCTCTCTTGTAAGTAATTAATCCCTTCCAAAATTCAATTTGGTTTAATTGATTCTTTTTGTTTATCAGCCCTAGCTAGGGTTTGGGTTTTGTGAAATCAGTTCTTTTTTGGGCCCAATTTTGCTTTTTTGAGTTGATTACATTCAAAAAGCAATGCAATTTATATGACTTTTTGTATGTTACTAGTTATGATTCAGGCATGGTTAGGGTTTTATGGGAAGTAAGTAGTTTTTTATCTTAATCTTCTTGATTTGATACTTTAAGTTAATATGTTCACAAATTAGTGTGATTTAATTTGAGTTGTATGTTAGTTATTCTACTGATATGGGTTGGAATTTCAGCGAAATAAGTCATTTATCTTGAAAATCCCTTTGATTGCCTCTCTGTTTATCTCTCTCTGTTTATCTCTCTCTATTATGTCTCTATGTATGGTGAGGGTTTTTGTGAACTAACTTGGTTGATTGGCTAACTTTAAGTTGATATTATTCAATAATAAATGTAATTTAGGCTCCACTTGGTATTCGGTGAATTTCTGCAAACGTCTAAAGTTATGCTTTGGTGTTTTCTCTAAGTGCAAACATATAAACTAGATCTATCATTAGTTCACATAAATTTGAAAAAAAACCGTCTTTGGATGTTTAAGAGCTAGGTAAAACTACAAATTTCCACTATGTTTTGCCTAATTCATGTGGGCTAACTAAGTATTGATATGATTAAACTTAGTGAACACCATGAAGACATAATTGAGGATGTGACTATCTTCAAACATTCACAAGATACTAAGCAAAGCGATAATGTCAATTTTCCTTATATTTTTCATTGTTTCACTGCGGACTAGCCGACTAGGTATTCCCCTTCTCTAGCTTTTCTCATCTTTGTTTCCTATTTTTTGTAGTTATGTTTGTTAAATTCCTTTTAACTCTTTGTTCCCTTTATACTACTAATATTGATTATTTCTTTTCCTTATGCTTAGCTAGAATTCGGGAGAGGTTTGAATGTTATTGTCCTCTAGTGTTTTTCCTCTTTGCAACCTAACCTCTACAAATTAAATTGGTGGGAACCACTCATAACAACTGGTCAATCATATTGTTTGGTTCTCTGGATGAAATTTTCTTCTTAACTTAACTTTTGATTTCATCAAATTTCTGTCCTCTAAGAAAACTGACTCAAAACACCAGGTAACACTGATTCTATCGAAGACCTTGCGGAGGAAGAGAGTAAGAAGAGAAAGCTACTTCAAGCATCTTGGAAGGTATCTTTGATGGAGAATTTAGATGACACTTGTGTGATAAAAGAAAGGATGATGCAAGCACTTCGATACTTCAAGGAATCAACAGAGGCTCGGCAAGTCCTAGCTCAGGTTTGGGCCCCCGTAAAGAAAGGCGATCATTATGTTCTCACAACTTCCGGACAACCTTTTGTTCTCGATCCACAAAATAATGGACTGCTTCAATATAGAACAGTTTCTCTGATGTACATATTTTCCGTTGATGGAGAAAGTGATCGAGATTTGGGGCTTCCTGGTCGTGTTTTCCGACAAAAGCTGCCAGAATGGACTCCAAATGTACAATATTACAGCAACAAGGAGTACCAACGGCTTAATCATGCTCTAAATTATAATGTTCGAGGAAGCTTAGCTTTGCCAATCTTTGAAACTTCTGGGCAATCCTGTGTTGGTGTAGTCGAGCTTATAATGACTTCACAAAAGGTCAATTACACTCGCGAAGTTGATAAAATTTGCAAAGCTCTGGAGGTTGGTAATTTTCTGATTTGATGTCTTCGTGAAGTTCTAAATTATGTGTTCTTCCATAACATATATATAGTTGTCGTGATTTTTTTCTGAAAGCACCCATAATCGATTGATAAAAGATGGAAATTCCCATATTTTAGGGTGCCCATGCCATATTCTCTTTCCATGATGAAAGTACTAATGCTTTAACATTTGTTTTCCCGTATATTTGGGGAATTCTTCACCATATTCCAAGGTGTCCCTGTAAATAACATAATTTCAGTTTCCTTGCAGGCCGTAAATCTTAAAACCTCCGAAATAGTGGATCATCCTAATGTTCAGGTTAGTCATAACTGATCTCAAATGTCGACTTATTGTTCAGGAGTTGCTAATTCGCTGTATGCTCACAATATGTATTGTATGTAATATTTGAAAACTAGATCTGTAATGAAGGTCGCCAAAAGGCTCTGGCCGAGATCTTGGAGATATTGACAGTGGTATGTGAGACCCACAAATTGCCGTTGGCACAAACCTGGATTCCGTGTAGGCATCGCAGCATTATAGCCCATGGTGGTGGTGTACAAAAGAGCTGTACAAGCTTTGATGGTAGTTGCATGGGACAAGTTTGTATGTCAACAACCGACGTGGCATTCTATGTCATTGATTCTCATATGTGGGGTTTTCGAGATGCATGCTCTGAGCATCACTTACAGAAGGGACAAGGGGTGGCAGGGAGGGCATTTTCATCACTTGGGTCATGTTTTTCTCAAGATATCACAGAGTTCGGTAAAACTGATTACCCGTTGGTTCACTATGCACGAATGTTTGGGTTAGCAGGTTGCTTTGCTATTTGCTTACGAAGTGCTTATACAGGATTAGATGATTATATTCTTGAATTCTTTTTGCCACCAAATATCATGGAAAGCCAACACAAAGCCTTTTTGAGGTCTCTCTTGGCCACAATGAAGCAACATTTTCGGAATATGATGGTTGCGTCGGGAAAAGAATTGGAAGACGAGGAACAATCAATTGAAATTATTGCAACATCTGTAGAAGACGATCATGATTTAAAACTTAAATCTGTTAAAAATGCAGCTAGGTCAGATTCACCGGAGAAGCAGTTCATGGTGGAATGTGATGGTCCGAAGACGAGCAGTCGAGATATTGCGGATAGAAGTCATGCAGCTCTTTTGACTGACAACAGAGAGATAAGAAAAACTTTAGATCGAAGAAGGGGAAAAACCGAGAAGTCGATTAGTTTAGAGGTTCTCCAACAATACTTCTCTGGGAGTCTCAAGGATGCTGCTAAGAGCCTTGGTGGTAAGGACATAGTCCATAACGTTTTTATTCATTATCTTTCTCTAAAATTGTACTTTGTGGTATACTCTCTTATCAAATGGTTTTACAGTTTGCCCGACCACCATGAAGCGAATCTGCAGACAGCATGGGATTTCTAGGTGGCCTTCTCGAAAGATCAACAAAGTTAACCGTTCTCTCTCTAAGATCAAGCGTGTGATTGAATCCGTGCAAGGTGCTGAAGGAACATTTCATCTTACTTCTCTGACGAATCCACTTCCTGCTGGAGTTCATTCTCTTTCTTGGCCAAATCAACCCAAAGAACTACAATTCGAGAGTTCCGAACTTCATGGTGGAAAAAAGATGGAATCACCGTTAACCATGACTCTGGACGATGATGAACATCGTGATATCAAGAACCAAATTCTTGGATCTGGAAAGGGATCAAAGATGCGAAGTAGTTCAACGGATGAAAGCTCTGGTACATCATCATCTCATTTGTCATGCCAAGGTAGCCCCGTAAATGTATCGACTCCCTTGAAGGATCAGTTTGGTTCTTCTATCCAAGAACAAGGTCTAGATATCCAAAGTTCATTGGGTTTGTCGTATCAGCCGAACAACTTCTATTCCGCCTACTCAATTCCTGGTGATCTTATAGCGACACAACTGCAACCTGCCTTGGATGGAATGCTCATCAAGGATGAAGGGAGTTCAAAAGATTCAAAAAACATCTCGAATATGGCAGTAGAGGGTTGCTTCAATGAACAATTCTTTAAATCTAGTTGGACAACCTCAGTTTATGCTACCAAAGTTCCAGAACAACAATCAACAACTTCACAATCAATCCAGCAGATGATAACAAACCAAGATGTTCGAAGTGTGAGCGTAAAGGTAAGTTTCAGAGAAGCCATTGTTAGGTTCCGAATTCCTCTAAAATCAGGAATTGACGATTTGAAGGAAGAAATAGCAAAGAGACTAAAGTTGGAGAAGGGTATGTTCGAAATCAAGTATCTAGATGACGATAACGAGTGGGTATTATTAGGTTGTGATGCTGATTTGCAGGAGTGTTTCGATATTGCTAAATTATTGAATGGACATGTTATCAGACTGTTGGTTAATGACACTCTAAGCAACTCAGGGAGCTCCTGTGAGAGCTCTGGAGGATGAGAGATGAAAAAAAGCTTAGATTGTAAAGAATCAAGGTATAAAAGTTTGTAGTTGTTATGTTCTCTTTAGTTCTGTTTTAGGGTTTTTGTGTACATGTTATAACAATTCTTTTTATTTGAATCACCTCATATAGTTTCATCCCTTTTAGGTTCTTAGGTTCTTGAAGATTTGGAAATTGGAGTATACCCTATTTAATAATGTAAAAATTGTATTTGTTATATGTGATGATATTTATTTTATTCTGTCTTATAAGAATTCAAGTCTTCAAAAAATTATAAATTGTATAAATATAGGATGGGTGTTTTTTAAAACAATCTTTAATGCAAATCTTTAATGTCGTCTCGGTGATGACATAGAGTTAGAGCATCTTCAAAGCAACACTTCACTTGAAAAGCTCAAATTGACACTTCAAATTACTTTGAGTTTTTAACAACAAAACATTCTCCAATGCAACCCTCAATAGTGCATTGAATTAATTGAGTTTTTGTTAAGTGTTGCATTGGAGATGCGCTTAGTTATAATAGAGATACACTCGTAACAAACTGCTTTTAGAACTAATAAGAGAGGTTTGATCATAAGTTTTTAAGTGGGTAATCTTTTTTACCTATATAAATACAAAACATAATTCAAGCAAAAAAGAGTAGATTTTGGAGTTCTAAATTTGAGACATGAATAAAATATGATATTTGTCATGTCGAGTGTCTAGGTATCAGACAACTTCAATTTAGGAGTTCGAACTCCTAATTTTGGGAATCTCTTAATTTTGGGAGTCGTAAAATTTTTCAATTTCAATGTAGAGTTCCAACATGGACTCCAAAACCCAGATTATGTACGTCGTCAGTATGTGTGGGATTTTGATTTTAGTTTTCAACCATAGAACTATGAAGGCATGTACTTTATTATAATGCGTAATGGTAATAGAAAATGAAGGATCTAATACTTCTACCGATCTTCATGAAAGTCCAACAGAACCAGTGTTTATTGAGAGATATTGTCAGAGAAATGTCTGCTCGTCTTGATCGAGTTAGAAGCAGAAAAATTCATAAACAATTAAAAACAAATCTTATAGACCACTTGTAGAATACAAAGCTTGCAACGAATGGCGGATCCTTTATCTTTAATTTACTTGTTTTTCTTGTATTTTGGTTATTTACATTTGACTTTAAAAATGTATTTGGATTTTCAATGAAATAAATATTTTGGTCACTTCCAATTTACAATAATAAACTAACAAGAATTTTTTTTACGTCAAACAGTAAACAATTAAAAAATCCACCCCATTTTGATCGTTGGAGTCCCCCAACTAGCCATTAGAGTCCTCCAATTGTCTGACTTTCGAATTGGGAGTCCGAAGGAGGGACTCCCAGCCCAGCCTCTGGACTCTCTTTAAAAACCCAATGGGCTGATTCCCCCAATCTCAGCCCCAACACATTAGAGTTGCTCATACACATGAACTTTTTGTTTCACTTAATCTGTTGTTTCAGCTTATGGGGAGTCTTCCCAGGCTCTGATGTCATATAATGTAGTACCTATGTCAATACTAGACATTTGATTCATCATTTGAACACCATCCAGCTCAACTAGGGTAATTGTAGATGGCATAAGGTTTCCCTAAGCAGGAACTTATGCCCAACCTAGGTTCCATTCGACCAATATAGGTGTAAAATTATCCAAAACGTCTGTCTAATATGTATTATAATGCTTTCTTATTATAATTCATGTCATGGAAGTCTTCCTAAACATCGTAAAACTATATATGTACTAACACAACTTTTAATGGACATCATCTATCAACGAGTCATAATTATTCTTGAAAACACAATGTCTGGGCCTCTAGGGTTGAAACCATTTTCTCCATTATTATAAAAATCATGTGTTGCATGTGGTAGTTCATAGTGAACTTTCCAATGTGTTTATCCATTAAATAAATGTTGTTTCCTACCTACGAAAACAAAAATCGAAGACCCTATCCCTATAAAAACCTCTTTACATTGTCTAAGTTTATAAAGTTTTGGTGTTACAAAATTTATAGCTATTAAAATGTGAGATATTAATTGTTCTAATGTTATTTAAATGTTGCTCTTGAAAATTGTATGATCATATGTCTTGCCTATGACACAGCAATCGATCCAATAACTACAAGGTCCTCATGCAGACGAAACCATTCTTCCATCATCGAGTGATATCAACTAATTCTCCTCCGGCACTCAGTCAAGTTCATTCATTAGGATAAATAGACCTCTAGTATAGAACAAATTTGATAAATAAGCGGTAAAAACTAACTAAAACAACTTAACAGAGAAGATGATCGAATACTTACCTTTATATGCAGACGTCTCTTCTTGTATAAACGTTTGTTATCCGAGATACATAGATCATGCTACACATAGAAAACGTATAAGGTTAATCGCATAATGCATGAATCTTCGTTCCAAAAGTGAACTAATGGATCTAGTACAATTAAGTATATAAGCTCCTACGCGAGTTAAAAATCCCACTATTCAATATTTATGTAGCGATTAGATTTTCATGTGTTAGACTCATCTGCTCTATACCAAGCACCAAATGATACGTTTTTTGGGTAGATTAGAAAACCCAAATACGAGGATCATGTGATAATATACCTGGATTTAAAAGACACTTGTGATCAAGTAAGTAAATTCCCAAAACGTCTCCACAATCTCTTGAAAAATGTATTTCTCATACAAGAAATTATTGTAGGTGCTCTATATATAGCACAAGATATTTTCTTCTTTTGCAAATGAGTTGGGGGAGGAAAAAAAAGAGTCCGAGTAGGGTATATATATAGACATAGTTGGAGTTAAAAAAGTGACTCTAGACATTATAAAATGTCCTTCCGATGTCGTGAAGTGGTTTCTCTTTCGTGTCTAGTGGTACTAGATACTCAATTTTTCGATATACCCAAAAGGCAACCCCAACATTAACTTAGTCGAATATTTCTTTAATCATTAAATTATTTATAGAGATGTGGGAAAAAAGAATTAAAACAAATATTTAACTATAATACGGTTAAATCCTTGACTTTGTTTTCATGAAGTGGCCCCATTGAAGAAACATCATCCTTAATAGTAAAGATTAAAGTATGAATTAATGATTAGATGTGACCCAATCACCCAATGTTTCTCTCTCCACATTCTTGCTATTTTATATAATATGACCATTATTCATTTGTAGACTTATAGTTAGATAGTTAGGTTAATTGACTGGCTTAATCTGTGTAATAGTTACTTCCAAAAAGATATGGTAGTGGTTGAAGAAAAATAAGTACTCTCATACACAATTACACATACCTATACCTATACTAAACAATTAGCACATCAATGGTGATGCATTTGCGCATTTGCGCATTTGAGCATTTATATAACATGAATTTATGACAATAGATTTATTACGTATTTTCTATTAAGTATGGGCCTTAAACACAACATATTTTCTATTGGGCCTACCCCCATAGACGGGTGAGGTAGGGTGGGAATAGGTCTGTCAGGGCCGCTCGAGCTTGTATTGTTCACCATGTCGGGTTGGTTGGATTTTGAAACTCCTTGTCTGTTTGGATTTTCGGGCTTAATCGAACACGTTAGTTTAAAATCTTAGTGTCCAAGATTCGTATAAATCCGTAAAATCTTTCATATTTCTTAAGTATCTAGCGGGCAGGTGTCGAGTTTTCAATTTTTCACTATTCAAGAAAAGGTCACATCGGGACATATATATATTTAAAAAGTATCAAAGTACATTTAATATCTGAAAATTATTAATCTATTTGATAGATCTATTCACAGAGTAATCACTATATTTTGTCACTTTGGTCACCACTATCATACAAGATATAACCATCACAACCACAGTTCACACCACTATATAAAGTAAAGTATATTACTGTGTATTATATATATATAAGTATAATAATAAGGGAGGAGGGAATCTTTCCATTTCCTCTCAGTGATTAGGATTGACTCTCACAAGTTTATCTCCGGTGGTTGAGATTTAAAATTTCAATGTTGGATGGTTAAGATTGGCATTGGAAATCATTCAAGGGTTAAGATCAGAAGAAAATGAAGAGAAAACATCTTTTTAAAGATTCTCCATCTGAATTTACCGTTCTCTTCAAATAGTGGTTGATATTTACTTTATGTTTATGACTTAAAAACTAATGGGTGAAAAGGTTGAAATGGAACTGTCCGTGCCCGCCCGGTTATACCCTCGTATGAGTATAATATATACAATATATATATATATATATGTTTTTTCTTTTGGAAAGTTGTATATACGTTATACATACATAAATACATACACACAAACAAACAATGTACATATGTATTATTGAGTCAATATACGATATTAGTAAGCGGGTTATCTCAAGCAAATGTTGACGGATCAGGTTCGGGTGAGATGTCGGATAACACCACAAAACAGAACCCGCCTTCAAATTTCGAGTACCTGGACTCGGGTGTCCATGACGGGTTTCCTGTTCTCGGAATTTTTTCCCCAGACCTACACGTGGGGCGGGGATTAGGGGGAGAATCCGAGAATGAGAAATTACATGGATCGGGTAGGTTACTTCCCACGACCCAGAACCCGTCCTGTCAGCCTAAAACTCTCTTGCGGATTCAGGTCCCATCGCCTCTTCTCTTTCTCTCTCTTTTCCACACACACACAATTACAATTTACAAACCCTGAATTCTTCTCCTTTAAGTTCTGCGATTCTTCATAATATATTCATCTTCAGCTATAAAAAGGGCTCTTTTCTCTGTAAGTCCGTTTTTCCTTCTGTTATTTAGTTTCTAAGTTGCCATTAATATGTTCGACGAAATGCCTCAAAGAGAACTCCAGTAACTATATATTATATATTTAACCTCATTAAACCTGCCCCGAACCCATTAATTTGCTTCCACTACTAATTTTTTTTTTTTACTTAGTGCTTATGTTTTGTGTGTCATTACAGAAATTCAATTCATGATTTTCACCCATTTCTATTTCAGCTTAAAACCCTAGAATAGTTGTTGTACAATGGGTACAGAGGAAACAAAGGATTTGTTGAAAGGGGTTGACTGGAAAAATGTAGGTGGGGAAGTAAGTAATTCAAGTACTAGTAGTAGTAGTAGTAGTAGTAGTAGTACTGGTATTGCTGCTGGACCTATAACAAAGAAGCGACTACCGAAAAAGATCAGGCAAGTCCCTGAATATTATTTCCTACCAAGGAGATCACTACCCTTTTCAATGGCATTTTATGGAACATGTATTGCTGCTGGAGTTGGAGCTGGTATGCTTATAGAAGTTTGGATTAACAAGAAAATTGCAGGTATTTAAAAATCTCTCATATTGAACTGAAACTGTCTATATGGTGCAAACTATTAGCATTATACCCACATTGCCTAGGCATTAGAATGTGCGAAGTAGATAAGTCTCGGGCACTCCTTTACTTGCGAGCCGGTTTCTAAGTAGAGTTAAGCTTAATGTGCTCTAACATGGTATCAAGGCTAGTGTCTTAGGGTTGTAAGGACTTAGTACCCCTGCATGGATGGGGAATGCCGTGTCACTCCAGGCCTGACGTTGAGGGGAGGTGTTAGCATTATCCTACATCCCCTTGGTATTACAATTTGCGAAGTAGATAAATCGTGGGCCATCCTTTCCTTGCGAGTAGGTTTTCAAGGAGAGTTTGGCCCAATCGGCTCTAACACCAAAGACCCTCGGTTGGATTGATCATGAACTTTATTTCTGATCTCAAGGTGAGGGGGTTGATGGGTTCGAGACATTCTGGGTTCTGGGTTCAGACTCCCTCAAAAGTTTGCTGACCTCTACAAAGCAAAAATTATTTTTATTTATTTAGAACAGATCAATATTTGTTTATTTAATATTTATACCTAGTAAATTTCTGTCTGTTGTTAAAAGGTCCTATGGTTCTTTATGACTCTCTACGTATGTTGGTGCACATACCAAAGTTGTTTTGGTCTTTTCGATATGGAAAAGACTACACAGACAACGCATATTTTGGTTTTCTGTGATCACAAGTATCCAATGTAGTAAGGTTTATATTACGGTAAATGCTTCAGTAACTCGGAATTTTACTCAGAGCATTGATGGCATAGCGCATCCCACTGAGTTTAGACTTAGAAGAAAACCTAAGATGATCCACTTCAGCCTCTAAGTGAAACCCTGTAGCGAGGCAGCAATTTATTGGATATTGAGTAGACTTAGAAGAAAACCTATATTTTGATTCTTTATGGTCATAGATATCCAATGTAGTTTTAGATTATGGGAAGTGCTACAAAGACTCAGAGTTTTACTCAAAGCAGACACAATTGTCGCCATTATTTATATCAATGAGATTTTCAAAAAAAAGTTGATGCTAGTATGTGGTCAGGGTGATTAACAATTTAACGCTAGCTTCTAAGTGAAACCTTACGACAGAGAAGCATTTGCCTAATAGACTGAGCAGACAACCCATATTTTGGTTCTATATGGTCGTAGATATCGAATGTAGTTGTATTTGGACTTAGGGTTATTCACCAGTATGTCTTCCAAAGTATCGTCATGTCTCGTTTAATGATGTAGTTCGGAATTGGGAGGCTTGGATCTCGTGAGGGATCTACTTGCACTACCCTTTGTATAGCTCTTTTTCGTTTTAATATTAATTCAAATTTTCAGAAAACAAAAAAAAAACAGTATGTCTTCCGCAATGTTGAGAACAATGGTAGATGAAGCTGATTACTTTAGTTAGTCGAATATATTCAAATTGCACTAAATGGTGAAATTTGCTCTCTTGTCTAGTTAATTCATGTAATAGAAATTCGTGGTTTGGGTTATTCAACCATAGTTTGAAGCTAATTAATCTTTGCTTGAGTTGCAGAGGACGGAGGCGTTCTCTGGGAGCTGGAGAAATAATCGTGGAAGATCACCGAGAGTCTTCAATTCATTTACTACTCCACAAGAGAAAGGTCTAAATGGGTTTGTTTTGTGTTTTTGTTCCCGAATATTGTACCCAACCAATTCAATAAGGTCATGACAGACATGTTATAAATGTATTCTGAATTTCCTTTACGATGGAATAATAATTAACATAAGCAGACTGAATGTACAAATCTACAGTATGTCAAACTACTTCGGCCTAATCATGACCTAGAACTAAATGAAGTTTTCAATTGTCTCATATAGTCTGCAGAATAAATTGAAATATCTTAGCGCCATTAATGACCTTTTACGCATTTCAGTGAGCAAACGAAAACACAAACTCACATTGCAGTAATGGTTTAGGACTATCATTTGCCTTGTGTTGTAACTAAATTCCTTACAAGAAAATGACATCGGAGTCACAATAACAAAGATTGAATCTCCAAAAAAGAATAACATAAAATATTCTCAAAATTTTAGGAAGTCAAGGGGCATTACAGATAATAAAAAGAAAACACAAAAAATTACAGAAACAGATATCTGCATATTGGAACAACATATGCCCATCAATTTCCACATTTAGAAACCCCAAAACAAAAACAAGAAGGAAAAAACATATTTCCAATATTCAAACATCATATACAATGATGACAAACCAATTTTCTATTCATAAACAAAATAAAGAACCACATAAATGTATAAAAAGATTCACCACACAATTTACCCAACCATTGACATAAAGAGATCAAAATAATATGAACATGGTACTAAAAAAATGGGGTTATCGGTAATCGTTTCACAAAAATGATGAAGGTACCGATTTATACGGGGAGCTTGGTGACATCGTTGGTATCATCGGTGTCGCTAAAAATGATGGGTTTAGTGTGCATGAGAGGACGATCATTTGCTTCTTCTTCGTCTTCCTCAAGATCGGAGGTACTAAGATTAATGCAAGAGCACCTCTCTAACGAAGCAAAAAATGTCGAAGCCACATTTGTTCCAACCCAATTCATTACTTGATCTAGTTTTTCGCACGAAATGAAGCTATCCATCTTAATTTCTTCTTTTTGTTCTTTCTTCTTCTTGAATGAAAAGGGATCAAGTGATTAGAATTCTTGCAAATGGGAATCCCTGCAAATGGGAATTCCCATCCACAGAGGGAGGTTGTAGACTTGTGGTTTCCTAAAGAAATGGCATCAATTTATAACCAAGAATCTAAAAAAGGGTGCTTATGTTGGTGTTTGTATTTTTATGACAAGTTTTTCATACTAAACAAGGAAGCTTTATAGGCACTCTTTCTTTTTTACTAAGGCTGAGCTTGTAATAATACCTCAAATCACGACGTTCTCCCGTTTAGAGTCTGATATTTTTTATGACAAGTTTTCCATACTTTAATCAATCCACTCATGGCGTTGTCGAGATTACCAAACTAGAGTATAATATAACGGGTGTATTAGTTTTGATTATCGAACACTACAAAAAAAAACATAGGCATACTACTAATTCAACATCAAGTAGAAAATACATTCTAGAAAAAAAAAGTTTGAGGTACGACCCCTTGATGAAAAGAAAAGGTGATCAATATATATATATATATATATATATATATATATATTATTTCCCCTATCAAATAACAAAGGCGCATCTGGTGTAGTGGTATCATAGTACCCTCCCACGGTACTGACCAGGGTTCGATTCCCTGGATGCGCATCCATTTTTTATTTTTTACATTTTGAACTCCCACTAAGATCTCATCTCTTCTAAATCCCAAATCTCTACAACATCCTGTTCTTCCTTTCCCTTTTTCGTCTACCAATGGTGATTATTTTGATCAAAATGGAAAGAGGAAAGAAAGGAACCACAAAAAGCAGTAGTCGACGAAGTTTCTGCCTGAATTTTTGTTGTTTATGTCAATATTTTTGGACATCTTTGAGCGTCGAAGATCAGGCCCTAGCTCTAATTTTTTTTTTTTTAATATGAAGAGGAGAGTCTGGGAGCATTTCCGCTGTGAGACTCAATTTCTAAAACTTGAGATAACCCAACCTTTAATTTTCCTTAAAATAATTCTCTTATTAATATCTCACAAAGTAAAAAAAAAAAAAAAATTTGTTGAAATCACGAAGTAATCGATGAGCTTACCCCCTCACAATTAATTGGTAATTAAGTTTACCTCCTTCAGTAATTGGTAATTGAGCTTACTCACTTGAATTTAGATTTTTTGTCAAAACTACTAAGGATATGTTTAGTATGTGATAATAAAATCAGAAAATAAATAATATATAAACAAAATCAATCTTTACTAATAATATTCCTGGCCAAATCAAACAATAAAATGAGGTAGAATCTCTAATATGAATCATATTGAAGAATAGTTGTTCTTGGTAATGGCAATTATTTCACGTACGCCAAACATAGCCTTTATGTTTTTGTCACTAATAGTAAGTCCAATGGGGTAAGCTCAATTACCCAATATTGAGGGGGATAAACTCAATTACCAATTAGTGGCGAGGGGGTAAGCCCAAAAAACCCTATTTTTAATGATAATGTTTTCCCCAGTGTCTGGGGCGCTACCATTTTCGGATTCAAGACCTCACAAGGTGTAGGAGACTGCGATTACATATGGTTGAACCGTGTTGAACTATATTTGAGTTTCCAACTATTTGTGTTGAGGTCGTACAATTACATCGTTCAGTACAATATTTTTAATAAAATTGTTGGATCTGTCAAGATTTTGTTTCGATGCACGACTCTTACTTTTTTGTGATGGGACTCTATTATGTCTAAATTATGATTATTTTATGTCCAAGTTATGATTAATTATGTCTAAGTTATGATTAATTTATGTCATAAACTTCATCCGTCAAAACTAAAGAGATTAAATTTACTTTTGATGTGCTTGAATTACGGATTTTATAGAGAGAAATGTGGGAAAGGGGGATTTAAAATAAAGCTTAACTATGATAATGCTTGATTAACAAAAGTAAAAAAAATTTCATGTGATCCTATTTTTTTTCACTATATATCTTTGGTGGGGTTAAGGTTAATTAGATTTCTCTTTTTTGTTCTTGTGATTTTTGTCATTATTAGTATCTCCAAAACTCCAAATGTTTGGTGATGTTTTCTGTTTGGTTTGACATACTTTGTCCAAAGACAAAAACTGATCCCCATAAAAAATAGAAAGAGAAAGAAAAGAAAAGTTGATAATCTCAAAAGTTTAAAAGGAAAGACAATTAAAGGAAGGTTTAATTACTTTTAGGAATTAGGGGACAGAGAAAGTAAAATTTGAACTTATATAGACATGAATGAAAGACAAATATAATCCACTTTCTTAGGTAGCTAGAATGAAAAAAATTTACAACTTTAAAACTTTGAATTGTTTTAGAAATCAAGAACTTGAAAGTTAATTGAAATTTCCCTTTCTAGTTGACCACAAATAGAAATAATTCAAGTTTTCTTGTCATAAATTGCACTAAGGATGTTTTCTCATTATATAGATGATAGATCCATATATCTAAAAATTAGTTCATTTAAAATATTCAATTTTATTAAAAATTAATTGTTGAAAAACGGGAGGAACTCTCTTAAATATTTGATGGTTGGTTTTTATAAGTTTTAGTACATGTTGTTGATTTTCACATACGAAAAAATGCATACATTATATATATATATATATGTATATGTACTTAAATTTATATAACACCAACTATCATAATTATTGAAGTAATTACTTTTAAATAACCAACAAAAAGATTAACAAATGTAGGACTTTTTGGTCACTCATGATAAGATGTTATTAATGAGTGGAAAGAGGTTTAAAATTTTAAGCCTTTAGAATTTTCAGCCAGTCAAACTAAAGGAGATGTTTATTTTCTTGGAGCTATATTGGTGCTGTCAACAAATTAGGGTGAATATTCTTCATTTTCAACTATCCAAACAATCAAACTTGTATAAGTATATTGGTTTGGTCCTTTGGACATGCTCTTTAAAGAGTTGGAAATTAAAAAAACCTACATTTCTCTAACTATATAGTAAACCAGTTATTACATCTACTACAATATTATTTTTCGAAAAAGTTTTCTATTAAGATGTAATTCTGAGGAGAAAGTCTAAGAAATAAGGATCAAAGTAATTACGATGTCTTCACCCCTTTCTAGAGTATTAATGTTGTATAGAGCGATGATGTGTATATGGTATATTGATACTTAAATCATTGAAAACGTTTTTAGTTTCTGAAATTATGTATTTTTATCCTTGTTCACATGAGCTAGCTAGCTAGACCCACTCCTTCAGAGCGGCACTATTAGGTTAACTTTTTTTTTTGATGAGGCAGGTTAACTTAATTGACATGATTTTCCCAATTTCCTTAGAGGGCTCCATAACCAATAAAAAAAACTTTTTTTAGTTTACCAAATATGACCAAGCTAAAATATTGAAGCAAGGTCTTTCATAGTTAACTTAGTTCTAGCACTAAAGCATTTCTAATGTAGTTGTCTATTTCCCATGAATACAAGTAGGAAGAAGTAGTCATTTTCAACAACAACAAAAAAAAAAAAAAAAAAAGAAATAGTCATTTACAATTGTCTAACTTAACATCAAATTGAGTCACTATCTTTTCATCAAAAAAAAAAATTGAGTCACTATCCCATTTTATACAACCATTAAATACCTCAAAACTTGCCACTTTACCTAAAAGAGAGAAATTGCACAGAAGAACAAATTTGTTATGTTTCATTGGTCCTCTTAACGCCCGGTCTGGTTCAGTCCGTCCGATAGATTTTGTTTGAATTTGTGATAAACGGATGGAGGTGTTAGGGTTAAGTTGGCTTTGACTGGTGCCTACATAGTTGCACGGTGCTAACAGAGAAATGAGCAGTTGAGCCTGGTGCTAATAGAGATGGATGCTAGCAGCCTTTTGGCTTTGTGCCTTTAGAAGCAAAACTGTAGTGAAGATGGGTAAGAATTTTTATAATATATTTATCATAATGTGAAACTGACTTAAGTGTGTGACTTCAGATTTATTTGGCCTATTTTATTTAGGGGAATTTAGCCAAACCTTCTCAAGTTCTAACGTCCAATTGAGATGTTTTTTTTAATGTCCAATTAGGAAGGTCTCACTTTTCTAACACTTTCCATTATCACCTGCACGTGTGGTTCACATGCTTCAAATCATGTGATATGTGCATCTATCTTGTATATTGATAGCTCAATTACACTGTAAGATTGCCTAGTTTTTTTCTCCCATTGCACTCTTATTTACCCTTTTTTTGGTATATAAGTTTTCCACCTCGTCTGCGGTTGATCCTTCTTTACTAACGTCTTTGGGGATAAAATGAAAGAAGTTAAACTACAATTTAGAACTAAGAACTTAGTACCTCTAACATTTTATATGTTGAAGATGAAAAGAAAAAACTCAATTTGTTGGAGAAGAAAGTAGAGAGTAGAGAAAAACGTGGAATTGTAGATTTGGTAGTTTTAATTTTGTATATCAAAAGTGTCGCTGAAAATGAGTAGTTTTTGCAACTACTATTTCATTTTTTTTTTTCTCTCATGATTTTAAATGACTTAGACAACATCTTATTATTCCAAAATTACTTAAAGAATTAGAACTGTTTTTTTTTTTAATTTCTTCATTTAGATTTGATCTTTATCAAACTCCCACTAAAAAGCAGATGTGAGACTTATCTCTCCTATATTTGAAAATGAATAAAAATGAGCAACATAAAGTGATGTTTATAACTAACCGACGTGTCTCCAGATATACTCTCAAATAGCGTAGAACCTAGAATAAACTTCAACACTAGATATGTGATGTCAATAATAAAAGGCCGCGGCTTTGGGGAATAAAGAAAATTCTCGAGGGAATAAAGACATATTCATTTTCAGTCCAAAAAAAAAGTTCTTTTGATTTCTGCCCCTAAATCTCCATCACCTTCTCTCGTCCTCTCTCTCTCTCTAGCTCGTCCTCTCTATCTCTCTCATTTTAAACCCCTTAACATAATCGACCATTGGGCTACACATATGTTTTGTAATTCTCGTATTAACTCCTTTGCTCGATCCTCCACAGATCCAAGAACCAAATTCATATCATTGAAAGTAACTTTCATTAGTTTAAGTGGTGTAACTATGGTGGTTTCGATCAAATCTTAACTCCTATAGTCTTGTTTGATTTTGAGTGTGGTGATTCTGCTGTTATAGCTTATAGATCCGACTAAATTTTATCATTAACAATTCGAAGATTTAGGTTATTGGTTCGAAAGGAAGATTCAATTGGATAAAATTAGGGTTTCTGGGAGATCTAGGTTTTACTTACCAGATCCAGTTTTTTTTTGTCTATGTATGTATATATTAACTACTTCTAAATTCTAGTTGAGATTTGTTAAGAAATCCTTCTGGATTTTTTGCTTCTTCTTGTTTAGGGTTTTGCACCCTTTCTTTCCTTAATTTCTAGTAGTTCGTATTTAGACAGCATGATCTAATATATGTATTTTGATGTTATCTTATGAATTGCAGTAGAGGGTTGTTTGAGCTTCTTGGGTCTGGGGTTATTTTGGCTTCTTCAATTAAAACTAGTTCTAGATCTTTTATTTGGTTTCGCCGTTATTTTCAACTAGGGTTTATAAGTTGAAGGAGAGGACGAGCAAGAGAGAGAGGATGAGAGAAGGAGATGAAGATTTAGGGGCATAAATCAAAAGAACTATTTTTGGATCGAAAATGAACATGTCTTTATTCCCCGAAGAATTTTCTTTATTCCCCAAAGTCGCGGCCTAATAAAAACGTTAACTGAAACATTGATTAGTTCTTGAAAACACTAGATATTTTATGTCGACGATACAAAGTAAACCATTTGTGAAATCGAACAACCATGAACTTATGATAACACTTGTATATTACCCTTACAAATACCCTAAGGGCTACAAGTCTACAATATCAAGCTTAAATTCCATCAAGATTCAAGAACTACATTAACTTTATCTAACTCGTATACGCATATAAATGAGATGACACACATCCGAAAGTTAAGCTACCACTCGGACCCCAATCTTTCAATGCTATATGCAAATCAACTAGCCTAGGAACTTGCATATATTTGTAACTATTTGGCCTTGGGCCGTCACATAGAAGAGAATCCGGTCTAAGCTGAGATGGAGGGTCGGGCGTAAACAACTTTTTTTTTTTTTTTTTTTTCTTTTTTTACTTTCTAGAGAGGGTCAGTGCAAATGTTAATAAAATTCCAAATATATACATTTCTAATGTAAGTTGCTATATATTCTCTTCACACACAACGACATAACATTAGTGGTCCACAACATTATAACCTTTGACATTGCCACTCAGATTTTCAAGATCTTCCATGAAATTGAAACCCTTCACCCCCACAAATATTTTTTAAATTCTCTCTCTAGAATACTAACCCTTCTTCCTCTAGCTAATAGCATTAAGTACTTGGCCCTACCAAAGTTGCTTTTGTCGGTTCTTGGCTCCTCCTTCTTTCCCTCACTCTATTTGCTTTATTTTGGACTATACATTTGGCCATGAAAGCAATAACCACTACCAAAAAAGGACCCACATTTTACCTCTTCTATTTAATTTCTTCCCCCACAAACTAACCTAATCATCTTGAATTAGGGAGAAACTTTTCTTCACCGGCAATTTGATCTAATAACACTCCGTGAGATAGGAAATTAGGAACAGATTTGATAAATACTGATAACTCTCTACTGGAGTTTTAGTCCATTAGATAATGAGCTATTGGTTCTAAGCCATCAAAATCATGAATAAAATGTACACATTCTTTCTCTCATTACATCTTTATTGAATTCTTGAAGTTTTGGATTACCATCAACCATAAAAAGTATAAAAATTAAGGAAATATTTTAATAAAGTTATTAGATTGAGAAGATGAAGATGAAGAGAAGAAGAATCATGGAGTTAGCTAGCATTCTATAATGGGTCAGAAAAAGAGAACCCACTACAGTACATACACACATGCTACCTCTCTCACAAGTCATTACCCACCCACCCACCCACAATTGCACTCAAAGAATATAATTTATATTTTTTAAAACAACCCATTCATTAAAATATTTTAATTTAGTCAAAAAAAATCAACCAAGTATCTGTATTCAAATTAATACAGACTAAATACTAATATAATATTATAATCAAGAATGGAAACCAACCCTTCTCTCTTATTTTTTTTTCAATCTCTCTCTTCATATAGTAAGACCAATACATAACAAACACAAAGGACACAAACCAATATCTATCTAAAAACATTCCTTCTCTTACATGAAGACCATTTTCAACCCTAATTTATTTTTTTCTTCTCTACTAGCTAGCTAGATATTAAGTGATCATTTTTATCTTCTTCTTCTCCTCCTCTTCTTTCTTGTTCTTCCATGGATACTCATGCTCAGTGGCCACAGGTATGTCAGATCTGTTTATAACTTTTCCTTTTTCTTTTTTAAAGTTGATTGATTTAGAAGAAAAATTCAAATTAGGGTTTGAAGATTATATGTAGTGCATGGTGGGTTTCACTCCTTTTTAAGAGTTGCTTTGTTCATTTCATCTTTATGTCTCAACTTCCTTTTTTGATTTTATGTTGTTGGGTGCACCCTAGCTATTTTTCTCTTCTTCAATTCCTTCTTCTCTCTCTACCTTTTCTTTTTTTCTTCTTGTGTTTAAAGGAACTAGGGTTGAAAAGCTTTTGTTTGTTATTACTACTACTATTAAGTATATCTTTAACTTTGAAAGTTTAAAGTAGCTAACAACTATGGTGTAATTCTTGTCTATTTGTTCACTAACTCATTCATATAGTTTTTTTCCTTGTGTTTTTTTTAAGTGACAACCCTTTATTTCTTTCTCTTTTTTTATCTTGAAAGTTGAAACTTTCACTGAGATCTGTTTCTTCTTTTTATGTTTTCTGGTTGATGTCAGGATATTGGGATGGTGAAACCTATAGAAGAGATGGTGTCTAACACATGTACTTCAAACCCTAATAATAATAATAATTTATCAGAGAGTAGAAGAACAAGACCTCATAAGGAACAAGCTATAAATTGCCCTAGATGCAATTCAACAAACACAAAATTCTGTTACTATAATAACTATAGTCTTACTCAACCTAGATACTTTTGTAAGACTTGTAGAAGGTATTGGACAGAAGGTGGATCACTTAGAAATGTACCAGTTGGAGGTGGTTCAAGGAAAAATAGAAGATCATCTTCTTCTTCTTCATCATCATCTGTTTCAGCTACATCAAAGATTAAACTACCTGATTCAATAAAATCATCATCTCATCAAAACCCTAAGATACATGAAAGTCATGATCTTAACCTAGCTTTCCCAAATACAGATCAATATCATTCAATATCAGAGTTTGCTGAATTATCCAACATGGATCAAAACAACAACAACAATAGTCATCATCATCATCATCATATCCCTACTTCATCAACTTCACTTTCATCTTTGGAATTTTTAAGAAGTGGGATTAGTTCAAGGGGTTTGAATTCTTTCATGCCCATGCCAGTTCTTCATGATCAAGATTCAACCACAGTTTATACATCTGCAGGATTTGCATTGACACAAGATTTTAAACCAACTCTTAGTTTTGGTGTTGATGGTCTTGGTGGTGGTGGTGGTGGTGGTTCTTATGGGAATATACATCATCAAGGTCAAGAGACTACTAATTCTGGTAGACCTTTGTTTCCTTTCGAAGATTTAAGGCAAGTTTCAAGTCCAAGTGAGTTTGATCATCATCATCAAACTAGAGGACATCAAGGAGATTCAAATGGGTATTGGAGTGGAATGTTAGGTGGTGGATCATGGTAAAATTAAGGAGAAAACTCGGTATCTTTTTCTTCTTTTTTATGTTCTTAATTTAGAGTGTGTGATTATTTGGTTTGAAGTTGTTAATTGAGAACCAACACATGGCATAGATGGGTGTATTTTTTTTTAATAAATTCCTTCTTCTTCACTCTTTTGATGATAACAACTGTGAATGTTAATTAGGAAGCTATTTTTAGGTTGGCTTCATAAGGGTATCATGATATAGTACTATGAGTCAGTGTGTTCCAAAGCATGCATAATGATTTCATGTTTTTATGTTGAAGTTCATCATAGATTTCTACTTCTAAAATCTTCACCTTATATGTTATTTCCCGTATCGGTAAGATTTGAATTACAGTATATTCTGTAGATGTGAGAATAGTCCGACATTAAGAATGAACACTCCAACAACCGAGACTATAGTATGTTGGTTCTCTCAGCTCATCGCCAATTAGTTAGATGACTACAAACTTAACAATACACATGTTATCGTACTATTCTCCACATATAAAATTTCACCCTTGTGTTGTTATGATTATATGTATGTCTCTCTTTTTTTTATTGATTGATGGGTGAATTATATAACTTTAATGAAGTGTTAAAGGGTGGAAACTAGATCTTTGTGTGATGTGCTAGATCTTTGGCTTGGGTCTTGAGGGGGAGAGAGAGGGTTCTTTGCTTTATTTTATTCATTTGGATAACCAAACCGGATTAAGGGGATTGGTGTCACATTACAAATATCAAAGTTGAGGTTGGGTTGGAATGATTGATTGCTCTCAGACTTACTTCTTTCCAGCTCCTCTCTCTCTCTCTCTCTCTCTCTCTCTCTCTCTCTCTCTCTCTCTCTCTCTCTCTCTCTCTCTCTCTCTCTCTCTCTCTCTCTCTCTCTCTCTCTCTCTCTTCAAACAGGTTTGTACTGGCAGGTCTCATCCACACCCATCTCATGAGATTCTTTTTCATGTGATCATGATATTGCATTTCATCTTTACATCTCATATGCCACAGTTTACTCATGGTTGCCCACTACTTCTCTCTCTGCCTCTCTCTATTTATAGCTAGAAAATAACTCTTTCTTTTCCCTATTTGAATTAGGGTTTCAAATATTGTAGACCTCCTAAAATTAGCAAAAGAACTGATCAATTAGAACAAATTTGGAAAATCCCCTTTAACCTTCTTCACCTGCCTCAACCAAAATCTTACCTAATGATCTATATATACACTCTTATAAATGTTAGTATTAATTAGATTTGACCTTAATTATAAACCCTAAATCAGGAGTAGTCTCTTTTTTTCTTCTTTTATATTCAGAGTGGACTTCATCTGACAAACACCCACTTCCCTTTTGTCATGAGGATGGGACCCCAAAACATTCCCTCGGGTAACCGTGCCATGGCATCATTTTCCCACTTTGTAAATGTGTACCATCAGTCTCTCTCTCTCTCTATGCATATGTACAAGTATACAGGCAGTGGCAAACACCACCCCACCCTTTCTTGGTGGGTGACTTCTTTGCCAAGTCCAAACCTCTAATTTATACTATCTTTATAGGTCTGCTAGCTCTTTCAATAAATAAACAACTTCATTATCGATTTCCAAAAGAGGTAATGTTTAATGAGGCTCTAGGCGAAATGCGCACAAAAATGTCTTCCTAATGCACGGATTTGTGCTTGTTAAAAATAACAGAGTTAACTCAGTTCTCTAATGCGACAAACATAATTTGTTTTACACGTGGAATACATGTAATTTTTTGTGCATGAAATGGGTCATGTTGGGCAAGTACTAATAATTAAATTGTAGATAGAGATAAATCTTTATTTTGTTCTAGGACGGATTAAACAAGCATTGAGTCTCCCAAAGTGGACTAAAAACACATTTTGTGAGTAAGAAATGGACAAGAGACCACTAAGTTGTGTTTTATTTACTAATATAATCTCAGATTAGAATGATAATTGAAGCCCTAATTTCTAATGGGTTCCACCATAGTGAGGATTCAATAGCTGATCAGGTGTGGTAATCCAATCCAAGTTGCTAGCTTGACTTTAAACACCATTTCCTTTGACATATCTTATTAGTTCCTAACTGCTCCACTACCTTAAGTCAACCTTGTTAGCAAAATAACTTGTTTGGATTTTTAACATTGAGTTTTTGTTGTAAGAGATCGTCGTTCAACATATAAAACCCTAAAATAATTATGGCCTAGGTGCTAGCCTATGCTTATACTACTTTGGCTCAGCCTTGTTTAATGTTCTTTTAGGGGTTGATTAGGTTAGGTAGAAGGATTAAACTGAATTTCAGCATCTGGAGACAGGGTCAAAGAATAGTGGAATTCTCTAATCCCAATACTCACCACCTTTCCGTACTAATCTTACACAACAGTGGAATTCTCTAATCCCAAAACTCTAATATGGTCTATGTTGATTTTTATAACCTAGTCCCAAAACCCTAAAATGGTCTCTCCACCGATGAGAAAATAATGCAGTTTCTGAAAAACTAAGTTAGTCAAGATGTGGGTGTTAGTCAATGTAAATAAGGTGGAGGGGTGTACTCTTCTTTTGGGTGGTCATCAGACTCAAACTAGGCCAAAAATCATCCCAAATCAGTCATTCCCAAATTATAAATCACAAACTACACAAAAACAAACGTTTTAAAATCTGAGTCGATTCAATCCAGTTCTCGAGACAGATTTGAGATCTGACTTACAGAAGAAAAAAATAACTACTTTAAATGTTGATCCAACGGGGCCAATAAAGATTTGGAATCACCTTATGGTATGGAACTCGAGTCCTAATATGCATCAAACACCAACCTCTGGTTTTCTTAGTTTAGTGAATAATAATATGTTACCAACAGCCAAATCACCAAACAGAAGGAGAAAAGGTTATGCCGATGGAGATGCGGGTGGTAACATATACAACAACAGCAAAAAATGCTTCGACTTACTCAAGAATCAGGGCACAAATCCTGATTACATATATTTATGTATAATAAAATTCATGACCTTTAGGGTATCATACGGGATCTTTAGGATCTTTAATTTGTGATCTTTAGGGTCTTTTTATTTTATTTTTGCAATACTCCTTTTCTTTCATGTTGTCTTTACTTTTGTGAGTTTCATTGTTGTTATTTACTTTAGTAAATCCATGTTTGTACTCGAAGGAGGCAAAACTATCAAAACCATGTAATTTGTTGGGTTGTAATTCTTCTATGAATGAAATTCTGGTTTATCTCAAAAAAGAAAAAATATGTTACCAACAACATCAAAACCCTACAGATTTCGGAGAACTTTTGCTGCATAAATGGAACTAATACATAAACAGAGTTTTCACCAAACATCCTACTTGAGTAATATGTAAACACTATAAAAAGATTAAAATCAAAACATGAAGAGAAGAAAGCAAAAAAAAAAAAACTCCCATACAAGGAGAGGGGAACCTATCTATAAGCACCCTTAGCAGTTCTGGCTTTTGTATGAGGATCATATAACCATTGAGTATGAAAAGAATACGAAAAAGAAATGAACCGCAGGACCTTATACAAAAGTTAAACTAAAAAGAATGTATTGATTTGCTTAGGGCGTGCACCATTTCTCACTGTTCTGCATTGATCCCGAAGATACGGACTTTGTGCATGTTGGGAAACTTGGCAACAACCAACACAACCACCGCCAGTGTGTTGAGAAAAAGCATTGGGTTTTGATAATCAGTTGTATGGCAAGCTATCAAGTACCTGCCCATAATATGGAATATAAGAATGGAAAACTATATCGTTATTGATGAAAGAAAAACTTTAGAACGTAAGAAAATTTCAGAGCAAATTAATCCAAATTATATCACAGATTCCGACCACGACAAGGCAATTCTCCACAGCTTTTCATGAATCTTAAATATTTGAGCTACCCACTTCCCTACTTCAGTAAATTAATTTGTGAATTCAGCAATTGTTGAAAGGAGAATAACCTACTCCATTGTCTGCAATTTTCAGACTTCAATATGAGCTCTAAGGGTGAAGTTTTTTAAAGGTAAGAGCTTTCCAATATTAGGTACCAGGTCAATTATTTCGGTATTTCGATGTCATCAAAAAAGAAGAAACCTTATAACCGAATTCAGAATCATAGATGGCCCTAGGATCCTTTCTCTTCCAACAATCAACACATAATGAATAGAAATGATAACAATAAAAACTAACCCAAGCAAGCCCACTGATGCACCATAATTCAAGGGACAACATTACTTCATCCGTTAAAGGATTCTACATCACTAGAGTAAAACCCAGCCGTGGACTAAAAGTTTAAATCCTTAACCAGATTTCGTGTTCATAGTACGTAGTTTCTTTTGCTTGTTTTTTCTCTTCGCTTTCAGAAGACCCTTGTAAATTCTATTCCCCGTTTAGTAATTCGAAGTTAAAAAAAACAACACCATTATTCATTAAACGGGTAGCACTAACATTAATTGAAATTCAAAATCCAAATAAATTGGAATAAGTTTCTAAAGTTGTTATATTAGCAATATTTATGTGTAAGGTAACTCACAATACGACGGTAGAAGTATACTCACAATACGACAGGTACACAAGTGAGGAACTTTCTATTGCACGTAAGCTGTTTTCCATTGTCAATTTGCTCCCACCAAGTCAATCCCCGATAAACACCTTGGTCTTCAGCAAATGGAGTTCCCTTCTTCCAGTGGAAAAAGTGATATGTAACCTATTTGAAGAGCCATATTCATCGGTAATTGTGACTATATCAAGAATGAAAACATTCACATGCTAATCAAAATGAAAAACACTTATTTAGGTGGTGTTTGTGTTTTTCTCTATATTTGACTCGAGAACTGAATTGACACAAGTAAGATTTCAGAATGTATGTTTTCTATATCTAACTCGTTAGATTGACAGACTCTGACTGATTTTGAATCTCCATTTGGGTCAGACTAAAATAAGTTTGAATTAAGAGAACATGTCTGATTTATCGTTAAATGAGTGGTGCAACCCGAATCAAAACAAGTTAGAGTCAGACAGCTCAGTTTTAAACAAATCAGACTTGGGAAATTTAGATTTAGGCGAGTCAAATTCAGGCAATGAAAAAAAAGAATCACCCAAGACTTCAAGATGAACAACAGTGTATAACTGTATATATGGCAATAACAGAACAACACACTCTCCGACACGGAGCTATAATGGGCCGGCGCATCCAGAATATATAGTTTTTATAAATGACGAAACATCGGGTACTATATATACCTCATTCCAATTTCACCATAAGCTAATCAATATCCATGATATATTATATCTAACAAAGATTGTGAAACTCACTCAAGTTTTCATATTTATGTTCAACCCATATTTCGAAAGCTAAAGAACCCCAATGATCTTAATTCACTGATCTGATAAGTAAGATGAACAAGGATTTAAGCATAAGAACATTAGGCAAGACAAACTTCCACCCTAATTCCAACCCCAAAGGAATGTTTTCTTGAATAGGTATAGGCTCATAAGCCTTGTCCAATACAACAGAAGGAAGAAAAATAACATATTTTGCACTCATAGATTCTACACATACCTAGTTCTATTAGTTAAATTCAATTGAAGTTCCTAAAAGTTTTTTCCTTTCCAGCAACTAATCGATAAAAAAAAATACCTTAAACCCAATTTGACAATTTCCTAATTTATTTCAAAGTTCTAATAAGTAAGAATTCTATAACCCAAAGGAAATAGGTCAAAGAAATAAGATCAACCCAGTCTAATTCAATTATTCAAAACCCTAAAACAGTCAGTAATAAATCACTGAAATTAGAAGAAGAAGAAGAAGAAGAAAGAGGCAAAACCCTAAGAATCAATGATTGAGGTTAGAGAGAGAAGAAAACTTACAAAGAAATGAGAGAGATTAACGATGGTCCAGGCAATACCAGGTGTACAACCGAAGATAGATAAAAGCATCATCCATGAGAAGAAGAGGATTAAGGTATAAGTGCTCCATACACCTGGGTACATAAACCACTCTGTGTTCTTATTCAGATCTGGTGCTGCTACTCTTTCTACGTATAACTTCCCCATTTCCCTCTCTCTATATATATATCTCTCTACCTTCTTCTTCTTCCTCTTCTTTTTGAGTGAGAGATTGCTATTCAAGATTAACAACTAGAGCGCTTTAATCCATGAACTATTACCAAAATAAATAAACCTCTAAAATAAAATAATCCAAGAAAGAACTAAACAAATGAATAGGAGGGAAGGGAAAGAGGCGGCTCAGATGTCAAAATACAATTACTTTTTGTGGGTAGGATGCAAAATATCTTAATCTATTTTGTTTAGTCAAATTCAACAAATTAATATTTTTTAATCCTTATATCATTCTTTGCTCTTTAGTTTTACACCGTATGAGAGATTAATCTTATTCGTAGATTATCTGATTAACGATTACAAAAGATGGATCTTCAGTCCATCTATTCATATGATTTCAAATTATTCCTTTTAAGATATAAACGATTCTTGACACATTCATGTATGATAAGATTCCCAAATACCGTCAATATTTACTAATTACCAGAGGAGCAACAAGGAAGGCGATAATAAATATAGAGACCATCAAAACAACAATCATCCCATTAATGCCATTTGCTTAAACGACATTCCATTTATCGCACCCAAACATGGCCGTAGTGGACTAGCAAGCAACATCAAATTTGGCACAGGTACACGTTGTTCTAATTAGTTATCCGTGCCACTGGCCTTTTCTTGTGTTTACCACAAGAACAGTTGAAAATAGCAACACTAGCAACCAGCCAAAATTTCAAACTTCCCACAGTATACACGAAAAAGAATCTAGAGTTTAGTTTCGACTTCCAAATAAAATAGTACAGTACAATGTTTTTGAAATCCTCTAAGGATTCTCTATCTACAATCGTTTTTGGGAATACATGAATCCCTTATAACACAAAAAATCATTCTCAATCCAAAACTTGCAAATACCCCATTAATGGAAGATATCATCAAGAGTTAAAAATGCAAGGTTTCATTTGATCCAATGAGCCAGCCATTCTCGACTCGTTTCCGAGCCCTTTTAACAATAGTGAAGAGTGGAGACGGTCCTGAGTACACGTATACAACATAAGCTATATAACTTACCATGAGCTTTACACTGAATAATGTAACTGAAGAATGAGCATCCGATTTCGAGCAATTATCATAGACTGATCGTGGCATTGTCGATGCTATTGAAACTCAGCAATAATCTTCTTTTTGCAGATTTAGTTCTATAACACCAAACCTCAAAGGCTTCGCTCAAGTCAGGAAACTTCACCTGTTGATTCTGCATCCACTCAGAGAGAATATCAGTTTGGTCATTTGACGGCAACGATAGTACCAATGACGTTATTGCCCCTTCAATGCTTTCACAGAGTTTTTCATCCATCTTGTAAATAAACCCTATTTCTTCACTACCCTTTGTATCTAGTAAAGGCTTCATTTTCCTCACATATGGAAGCCATATCTTCAATAATTGAACTCTTACAGTTGCTGGAACGATTACATTTCCATAGCTGACGGCATCTAAGACCTTCCCAGCAATCTCTGTTACCTTTAATTTCACACCCCACATGATTGAATCGAACTTCTTATCAAGAATTGTGTTCCGAATAATATAAGAAATATCTAACCAGCTTATAACAAATATCCTCATTGAATCCATCTTAGGTAGTATATCACACATCCACTCGAGATCGGATAGACTCTGCAAGACTTTATCTTCTTCTGCCTCAGACGAGAGATAGAGTTCTGCTTTCAAAGAATCCAGCAGTATCTTTCTGAATAAAGAAAACAATTTTGAAAGACCCATTTTTACTTCTGATTTTACTTCATCATCAGCTATAACCAATGGTGTATCTTCGTCTGCTACTAACATGTATTCTACTTGTTCCTGAGCAGACGTTTTAAGTTCCATGCTAAATGGAAGCGAGGAACAATTTGTGGAGGTTGCGAAATGAATCGCAGAGAGAAAAACATTCTTTGCACCGTTAATATCTGCAGGTTGAACCCGGGCTAATATAGGCATGGCTAGTAAACCTAAGCCAGTGAATTATTGCACAGAGTAGTGTCCCCAAATGTTGAAACCAGCTTCAGATTCTCTCCTTGCATTTAAAGGAATTTATAACCGAAAGAACCCCGAGAGTGATTCGGATTGTCTCATGAGCCCACAAGTGGTGAGTCTGCAGAGACACAGAGCCAGCTTAAAAACCTTAACATTGTGATCATAAGTGGATTGATCCTGAGTACCAAAATCAATCAAATTTAGCAGGTTTGAGAATACGGAGTTGATCAGTAAAGAACTTTGCCCTTCGTTCTAAGAATGGAGGAGTGGCAGTCATAAAATTCGAGTCCTTTCTTCTCTATTTCTCAAGCCACAATGAGATGACAGAGTTCGTAAATCATGCTTGCACTCTTGCAGTAACAACTTTCATATGCCAAAGAAGGTAGAAAAAGATTCACACTGTATTCAACAGAACTGTGGTTAATCGAAAAGAACAAGAATCCCATATCAAAATCCATGACCAGAAAATCAGTCATCTTAGTAAGGTCTGTATCTTGACACCCGGTACTAATTTCAAGCTACTATCAACCATTATAGTAATCAAAATCTGAAAACTCAGATGAACATCAATAAGTGGGAAACATTGTCCCAAAAGATCACATTAAGTTACCCAAATTAGACCATATCATAACATTGTCTCTACTGAATGAACTCATATCCGTCAAGTTCTGAAAGTTATTCACAAAGGGGAAAACATTAAGTAATGAAACTTGTGACAAAACCAAAAGTTTGAAGAAACCAGTAAATGGGTTCCTACTTTAGCCCTAAGCTGGTTAGTTTTTCACAGGATCAAAGTAAAACCCTACTTTTGAAGTTACCCATTTCTCCAAATGTGACCTAATTTATGTTTCAGGTATTAAAATTGAAGACTTTGGTAAGGAAATATATAAAGAAATTAGTTTCATTTCAGCTCATAATAGAACACTGAAACAACAACCTAACGTATGGATTTCCACTTTACTTCATAAATGGCTTAATCCTTGGTGTTAACAATTTTAGGGTGTTTAATTGAAACATCTACAAGAATATAGAAGTTAAAAGAAGAAATCACAATCAAAAGCATACCCTAATAACCGAAGCTTCCGATTTTCAAATCCAAATGCCCCAAATGGGAGAGAAAAGCTAGACTGTTTTCAGGAGCTAGTAGAGAAGAAGACCAGAAAAAGGGAAAGATGAAGAGGAGAAGGAGATGATGATGATGATGAAAAGAGGGTGAGTGGATATTGCCGGTAGTAATCTAACCGTTCAATTTTTGTTACTGATGACGGTGGATTTGTCGGATAAATTTTCAGCTCAGTTTAATTAATTAATTAATTAGTGTTAGTTGATTAATATAAATCGGATAAACTCGGAAAGAAATAGGGTTTATAACTAAAGGGAGCGTCTATAGGCGCCTCCGAAAACTGCTGAAGGGGCATCTCCTCTGTAGGCGCCTCCCATAACACCTATAGGGGCCTTCTGAGCACCTCCCTCTTCTTCTTCCCTTCTTCGTTTTTTTCTTCTTTACCTCTCTACTTTCAATCTAAAAATCTGAATATCAACCAACTAAAATCAATTAGTCTTCAAAAAGACTAAACACAAGATTAAACCCTAAACTCTAAACCCATTTTCAAAATTTTTTTTTTAGCTTCTTTCTCTCTCTACTTTCTCTATCTTAAACCAACTTAAACACAAAATGAAAACCCTAGATTTTGCCATCCAATTTCGAAAGTGTGATGAAGAATCCTAGTTCTGATGTCCAATTTCCAAAGTGTTATGAAGAAACCCTAAATCTACTGTCTAATTTCAAGTGTGATGAAGAACCCACCATTAATGAAATCCAAACTAGTAGAAAGCTTATCTAGGGTAATGGTGGGTCACGAATTGAATCAAGATTCAACGAGTTCTTAAGACTTGTAATGGCTTCAGATAGTTTAGGTTTAATCTTCTCATAAACTAGTTTGAGATTGTCTAGGTTTAATCTTCAAGATTTTCTATAGAGAGATGGTGACAGTAAATCTTCTCTGACTGACCAGTCCGAAGTCTAAAGGATGGTCTCGGCTTGGACCAATCCGAGACCTATCGGACTGGACAGTCCGTGCTATTTCGGACTGTGCCAGTCCATGCCAAAGCTTTGGGCCTCGGACTGGTTAGTCCGAGTGGAGGGCGCCTATAGGTGTCGGGCGTTTGACTACGGTCAAACAACAATGAGAGGCCCTTATAGCATTTTGGGGAGGCGCCTTTAGCCGCACCCATAACTAAAATGCTTCTCAACTTCGCATGACCTTTGGTTGTTTCAAAGGGTTAATTCATTTTTGGTGCCCTCAAAGACTATATGACCTCCTAAAGTGACCACTTTTGGTAACTTTATGTATGGGTTTATTTTATAAATGATCTCCTAGTTTATAACAAGCTCTCCATCTAGCCTCCTAGTTTATCGAAAATATTCAAGTGATCTTTTTTTATTGGTACCGTCTATTGATTGTTAAATGTTTTAAAACCTTCTAGAAATGTTCTCTTACAATTACCACATTGTCAACTTTCTTTCTCTCGTTCTCTAAAATTCTCGCTCTCTCTCTCTCTCCTATCATATCTTTCTCTTCCTCTTCCCTAGGTTTTCCCTCCCTAAATATTCTCGCTCTCTCTGATGTAGATTGTTGCGGAAGCGTAAAAGTAATGGAATCCACCATTGTTAATAAACTAAACTAACGAAATAAAACTGATAAAATAACGATAAACAATAAACTTGATTAATAATAAACTTGGTTGATAATATTCTCTGATCTGGTTAACAAAGACAGACTAGACTTCTCTTATATAGAGATTGTACTTTCCTAGATAGACTCAAATAAGGAAATAAGATAACTACTAATAATACTTTCCTTGATTGCTAAGAGTCATAATTATGGGAACCCTAAATACTTAATTATAGAAACTACGCTAATGTAGCTTCTTGACCGTGAGGCCCACTATCACCATGGTCGTGAGGCCCAATAGGAAGATGGTCTCCATCATACTCCCCCGCTGCGGAACAACTTGCCCCCAAGTTGGTGTTGTCATAAAGCGGATCGTCCAAGTAATGAGGATATATATCAGCGATGTTGAAGGTAACTTCGGCGACGAGTTTGAAGGCAATCCTCAGTTCCCACTTTTCACGAAAATTGCCGAAAATCCGAAGAAGAAAAATATTGACAATATCACCAATTATAATGTGAAACATATATTGCCAAGATACTCGCAAAAGCAATACCAACGTAGATACGTCTAGTAAATTGCGACATCGCCCGTCGTCTTTTAGTTTGACGAAAGAGGTCACATATACAACCTGTCTTGTTCTTGCAAAAATAATGGATGGCCATGAAGATTGGTTTGTATGATTCTTTGAAGTTGAAAGCCATGAAGAAATCAATGGAGGAGAAATTATTTAATGATTCGACACAACTAATTCGTCTCCCGGAATCATATATGGATCAAACAACTTATTCGAGCTTGTGTTAGTCAGTTGAATTTCTTCTTCTTGATCTGTCTCATCGAAATTTTTTTCCTCCATTATTGAAAAACTAGGATTTTTTTATCAAAAACCTCTCCTTCAATAATATTGACCATGGTAGTCGAAGGAATTTCGGATAATAATTTGTTCGATTGGATTTGAGATTCTATAAAAGATAAGTATTCATGTAAAGGGAGAAAAGCATATCGAAAAATACTTTTCACTTTATTCCAATCATCTACGAACGATTTTCCTTCATTAACGAGTCTCCATTGCATCTCGTTGTATTTTTCATACACTCTTATAGACAAGTGTTGTTCAAGAATAAAAACCTTATCTTCATCACGAACCTCTTGGTTTATAAACCAATCTTCCATCTGTTGAATCCAAAAATCTATATGATATTGATAATTAAACATAGGAATTTTGGAATCGACATTAATTTTGTTTTGATCTTTTCGATCAACATAGAGTTGTTGTGCATCTCTTAAAGGATCTCAACCTAAACGCGGAAGATTATTCCAACATTCAAGATGAGAAGTATTTAAAAAAAAATTATCTGTTCCCAGATTCTTAAAGCTCTGAATACCAGCTGATGTAGATTGTTGCGGAAGCGTAAAAGTAATGGAATCCACCATTGTTAATAAACTAAACTAACGAAATAAAACTGATAAAATAACGATAAACAATAAACTTGATCAATAGTAAACTTGGTTGATAATATTCTCTGATCTGGTTAACAAAGACAGACTAGACTTCTCTTATATAGAGATTGTACTTTCCTAGATAGACTCAAATAAGGAAATAAGATAACTACTAATAATACTTTCCTTGATTGCTAAGACTCATAATTATGGAAACCCTAAATACTTAATTATAGAAACTACGCTAATGTAGCTTCTTGACCGTGAGGCCCACTATCACCATGGCCGTGAGGCCCAATAGGAAGATGGTCTCCATCATTCTCTTTCTCATCATCTCTTCCCTAGATCTGATTGAGTTACAAAATAGAAAGTAGTGAACTACGAGTTGGCGAAGGTGGATTTGTGGGCGAGTATGATCATGATTATCAAAATACATATGAAAAGAACTAGATTAAATCACCCAAGTCATAAGCTCCCGTTGAATTACAAGTAGTAGTAATTTTGTTCAACAAAAAAAAAGTAGTAATTTGATTTTTATTTGTGTTGACAATAAAACGAATAAAACCCCAAAATAAGGATCTTAATTTGCATTATCTCTGCCAACAACTGGCACTCCAGTTGGAAGTGCATCTACTCCGCAATGTGGAGGTCCCAGGTTCGATCTCATGGAAGTGCAAACCCAAGAATATTAAACTTGGGTAAAAAATAAATTAGTCTATGTGAGTTGTCATTTAATTTCGTCGGATTTTAGGCGAGTAGTAATTCGACAGGTATCGCGCTTATCACATCGTATCGATGTATCAATGCATTTGTAATGACCATTGTAGTCAATATTAAAAAAACCAAAGTTGCATTATCTCTTTTTTGTCTCTTTTAAATCTTGAACAAAATTGAAGTTATGAATTTTCATTTTTCTTTCTACATAAAATCTTCAAGGCACTTTTAACAAACTTCCCATTGATATAGTAACAAGAGTGTGCCCATAAAGCATATCAGTGATTCTGATGTGCCCCTAAAACATCCTGTAAGAACACCATTAGCGCCTAAAGCCAATTTCTTCTTTGTGATTCTGATGTGCCCATAAAATATCTTGTTTTAGCTTCATCTTTATCTCTCCTCTTTCCGTTTCTCTCTTTTATTTCTATTTGAAAAACAATAAAATCCATGTTTTTCACTAAACATTCCCTGATGCTAGTATGTTCGCGAACAACTAGAAAATTTTGTTCACTATTTGTTTTTTTAGAACTTCCATCAATGGATGTCCTTATAGAGAGAGAAAAAGAAAAAGATTAGTAGCGAAGAGAAATGCATTTGCAATTTGGAAATTTTAATTGAAATCTTACTCACCTCCACTAATTGAAATCTCTTAGAGAGAAATAAAAGGAAAGAGAAACAAAAGAAAATGAAGATGTAGAAGAAGAAAAAGGAAAAGATAAAAATATAAAGAAATAAAATTAAAACAAAAGAAGAACAAAAAAAAGACAATATAACACTAGAAATTAAATTTTAATTTTTGGTGTCACTTTTACAAAGAAATATGAAAAGGGTCATCTCGGTCTTTAGGGAGTTATGTACAATCACACTATAGAAGCCAATAATAAAATAACTCTAAAATTTACATGCGACTATGGGTTACACGTATTCCATGCCAAAACTTGTAAAAAAGCAATGTGTTTTTCGCTAAGTCTTGGTCTAAACAAGTTGATAAGGTATAGTCAGAGGCAAATCTGTTTTTCTAGGGCGTTTATCACTCACTTCTTCTTTTTCTCAGTCCATAAAAAATCGTCTGACAGCACTCTTGAAAAAAGAAAAACACTTTTCTTTCTCGTTTTCTCTCGGTCTAATTTCGCGGGCGAAGGGAAGGACCATCCCCTCTTTCGTTGCAGATTGTCGATTTGTGACAACCTAACGCGATTAATTGTATCGTTAGGTCAAATTCAAACTGACATTAACTTGCCATTGTGTTACGAAACAAAATCGTCTTTAGCACCATTAGTTTCAAGAACTTTGGACAACTAACTTACTAGAAGGACCTATTTGTAAAAACGTTGTTACGAGCATGAAGATAGAAAGGGGCGGACTCTATGTTGGAGGGGGCATCAGCTAAAATGTTGGACACTATAATGAGGACAATCTAAACACCATATGCCACTTGTCCCCTCTCCAACCGACATCATATCCAAACAGTCCTACCTCTTTGACACGTGCAGTCAAACATAGACTAGGTCTCCTAATCCAACGGATCAGATATAACAGTAGATACTCCCAAAAATCCGCTGAACACGTGTCAATCATGTATTGGTGTGACGGATATTTCCAAATTTTAATAAGGGGAGATAAAAAACATTCTCTGGAACTCAACTTTACCTTTACATAATAAAAGCACATACGTCACCTCTTTTTTAACCCTTTAATTCTTTTTTCCTTTTTTCTTTCTGGATTTCTTTTTCACTTTTGGTTGGACATCTTCTCATAGATTGTCGAGCAATTAGGGCAGAAATATGTTGGGTCCATGTTGATTCACCAGCGTGATTCACAAAAATTGGCTCCATCTAAATTCCAATCAAGTTTTTTCATCAATTATACTTACCATCTAATTACACCTTAAAAGGTAAATAATCAATTTCTTTTATAAATGTAAAAAGCACTTATTTCCATTGTTACAAAGTTTTTCCTATCAAGATGGAATTCTATATCAACATTAAGTGCTTCAATATTATTTGTGTACATTTCGTTCACATTATTTGAACGTCGGTCTAAAACTTAGTTGTTCCTCGTAATTTATGTTGTTTAGGGGACTTTCAACCTTTTGAAGGACGTCCACCAACATTTTGCTAATCTTTTGTGGATTTGTATAAAACCATACAAAAAAATTTGTTAATTTTTAATTACGTAAAACTCTTTTGGAGTACTACAAACTATTTTTTTTAACATATGTAATAAGAAAGTTTTGACATAAATAAATTGTTCGTTAAAATTAACAAAAATTACATTTACCAAAGATCTTGATTTAATTAGTTAGAGTAATTTGTATCACGTTAAGTCACTCGGATAAAAGAACAGTTCAGTAACCCACATTTTGATTGTCTTTCAGTGAAGATGAGTCTACATGTCATAAATGAAGTTAAAAAGAATTTATGTGCACTCCCGTAAAACGAAAGCCTGAAAATTCATTCCTGGAGTGGAGAGACGGTGGACTCGGATGATATAAAGTACAGTACTCCCTTAAAAACTTATAAATAAATATATCAATTAAGAATCCAATGGGAAGAAAACCATCAATTGGATTCTTATTAGACCCAAAAGTTTGCCCACCTCTTAGGCCTAATATGTATAGGCTTGCTTTTGGGACTCTAGAGACTTTGTTAATAAGTTCCATTTGGGTCACATGGCAGGGACCATCGACCATCTAATCCAGGGATATAGGGGACCCATGATATTGTATGTATTTTGAATTGTTCACTAGAAAAAATCAGTACACAAGTAAATAGTAATGTTTGTTTTTTTGTTTGTTGAGAAAATAGTAATGTTTGTTAGTGAATGAGGGAATCAAATGTGTCAAGAACATGTCATAAATCTTCCATGGGCAATCACTTTGCCCTTCCCTCTCTGTCTTCTTATCTCTTTACATTAACTCAACAGGTTAATTAAATTTTTACCGCTCTTGTATGGTCGGGTAAAAACTCAAAATTAATGAATGCCACCAGTATGCCAATCCACCTCTCTTCTTCCATGTGTAATCCTTCGCTAATCCAAAACTTTAGATGATGCATTGATGCGGACTCTGGTTTCTCTAATGAAAACCCATATATTTTTTTCGGGAAAGTAGATTATCTATTTGAATCATTGTTGAACTAGTAATGCAGAAAACGATTTAGAGTACGAGGCTGTGAGCAGTTACATAACTAATACAACATCTCAGAAAGGCAAGAAGTATACATTTTACCACCCAACTAAAGTTAACTTCGCAGCAGATAATTATAATTTACATCACTAAGTTACTAAACAATTTCCAAACACTAACAATATCACAAATTGACATATCTCATCAAAAAAAATCACAAATTGCCATGGGCCAGAAGTGACTAAGCTGCTACTATTACTCATTAATAGTTCATAATTTCATAACATTGGATCAAGCAACAAGTTTGCTTTGGTGTTCAATTTGTGTCTAGCAGTTGACTTTGTACTCGACGGCTATGATGAAGTGTGGAAACTTTGTATTTCTTTTTTGTGAAGGAGACAAAATCATAACTGTTCTCTTAAGTAGAAATGAAGGGTAGAGATGCAAAGGAAGAGAATAGTGGATTAGCAGCTTTTGATCAGACATGTTAGTGGTTTGAGTCATTTCTTTTTTTTTCTTTTGCTGAGAACTTGATAGATGGCTGGTACAGGGAGATAGCTTTTTGGTATTGGGAGATGTATTATAAGTTTTGGGAGAGAGAGGGAGAGAGTTACAAAATTTTGTCAAAATACACTTTCGAGGCCTAGCTATCCATTTTTGTAATTAAAAATAACTCCGCACTAAAGCCCTATTTCAGATGTTTGTAGTCGAGAATAAAACCTTATTACCAGTCATAAATTTGTTGTGTTTCAATTCCGTCTCTCTTTCTCCCTATTTACTGGTTTATTCTTTTATTTTTTACCTTTATTTGTTTTAAAGAGAGAACAAAGATTCTCTCATCCTCTAAGGTTTGGAGGAAATCCAAAAACCTCCAGTTTTTTGCGAAAGCGACCAAACACACTATTTTCTGGAAAATGAGGGGGAGAAAATCTTCCAATCCCTTATAACAAATTGCTAGAGCAAGAAGAGAACACTCTCTCAAATCAAAACGAGAGAATTGCCCTCTTTTGGTAGAGAGGATGAGGCCAACTATCTTCATTTCTCTCCCATCTTTGTTTTTCAATTGTCTGTCACCTTTTCTCCAAGATTTCTTAACCTTTTAGTCCCAAAATACATGATATAATTGTTTTGTAACCTCTATTTTGATTTTGAATATAAATTGTTATGGATAGATGAAGTAGTGATCACTTTTACATGCCTCTCTCAATACCCAAGGTGCATCTGCCTATACTAATTACTACCTTTAGTTATTACTTTCTCTCTCCTTTATCACCTTCATTCACTTCTCTACTTCTTTTTACTACCCTCAAAACCATGTTATTGTTACACAACTACCAAACAATAAGAGATCTAATGAAATAAAATTGGTGATCCAACTCAATCAAAAAAAGTGAATGATTTTGGGATACCCTTTTGAGGTATGGTCTGCCATTAGATGGAAGATAAAAAGGGTAAGAAAAGAAGATGATTTTTTTAGTAGGGTTTAATTGTTTGTAAAACAAAGAGCATTTTTAAGTCAAGATTCTCAAACTACCATATATTGTCATATTTAGAAGAAGGGCCCTCACTCACTCATTATCTCAAGCTCATGCCTTTTATTCTAATTTATTTTATTTAAGTCAAACAATCATGATCCATATTCGGATATTCGACTAACTTCTCCTTGGATACCCTTTGAGTCGAAGGTCAGACTCCCCTAACTCGTTTTTAATATAGTCTTCTTCTTGCTAAAGGCCCTTACACGGACGTAGGCGCCCGTAGCTGACGACCGATGAGAACTCATGGGTCAACAGACAACAGGCATATGCGGGGTCTTGTGGCTACAACCCCAGTCCCCAGCCAATGCGTCCAGTTCAACACAATATATATTGGAAACTTAAATCATTATTTTCTCAAAATTAATTTATCTAGTTTTAGTACATCACATATTAGAGTTAGATTATACATCCCATTATGGGAGTGAAATACCAATATGTTCTTAACACAAATATACCTCTCTCCTTAACCGTCTCTCAACATCTCTCCTTAACCGTCTCTCTCTCTCAAAAACCCAGATCTGTGTTTGCTCCTCCGGCGAAGGGTTCTCCCTTCGCCGGATCCCCTTTCTCTTTTGTTTTATTTAGTATTTCCTCCATGTGTAGTCTCTAGGATCCTCTCTTTTCTATTTCTCTCCCATCTTTCTTCTCTCTTTTGTTTTCTTTATTTCAATTATAGATGTGTTGATGTGTTCTTCACCATTATTTGGGCAGAATAGAAAATCAAGAAATTTCAACTCAAGATTATAGTGATGAAACAATGATGAGGTTCTTGATAGCAAGATCAATGGATGTAGAAAAGACATCAATAATGTTTGTCGAATGAAAGAAATGAAGAGATGAACTTGTTCCATTAGGGTTTATACCAGATTTGAAAATGAATTAAATACTGGAAAGATTTGTTCTTGCTTACAAGGTAATTACTGGTTCATTTATATGGTGGTATTATGGAATCAAAGATGGATTAAGTGCGTGTTGGGGAGCAAGGAAGAAGAAAGAGTTACTAGTTCTCTACATATTTACTATAATAAAGGTTATGTCTCTTTGTTGGTCTTTAGGGCCTGTTATGTTGGTCTTTAGGGCATGTTATGTTGGTCTTTAGGACCTTTTGTTACTTTCATTTTCTCCAGGGTCGAGTGTTTTGATCATCGAAGAAGAAGGTGAACGAAGCATCGACTATATAACTACCCTTAAATGGCGAGTGGTGGTTGTACCAGAAGTAGTCCACCAGTTAGACCAGGTAGTTCCAGAGGCAACCCAAGTGGGCATATCTTGGCTTGTTGGCTCGTTTGGTTATGTCTTTGTTATTTTAAACTTCATGTTGTAATTCTCATTAGCCTTTTGGCCGTTATATGAAGTTTGATTTCCAAAAAAAAAAAAAAAAAAAAAAAAAAAAACACAAATATACCTCTTGTTTAGCATGGGTTCATCCTTTTTTTTTTTTTTTTTGTTGAAGGAGCATGGGTTCATCCTGACTGGACAAGCATCTCATCGTGCCATTTGTTTTGAATATAGATTAGGAATAATTTATGTTCTACATTAACAACCAAAGTTACCAACAACAAATAACGCATTTGAAACCAATCCAAAAAAAAGGATTACCGCCACATCAGCTGGGAACTTTTTTTTGTCCAAATCTTTTGTGATTCTAGCATCTCTCTTTCCATTAATAAGTGATTATCACAATATTACATGGATGAATTATTATTTCTCTCCTCTGAAAACTTCATGAGAGTTACATACCTTTAAATGCAAAGTGCCTCATGAAGAGAAAGAAATTGGACTAGACAGAAAAGATCCTAAAGATCCATGAAAAAAAAGACCCTAAAGATCTAACAAAAGGATCCTAAAAATCCGAGAAAGGAGACCCTAAAGGTCTGACAAAACAAGAAAAACAGAAATAACCACTATTGTTAACGCCAGAAAACCGTCGTCGTCGTCGCCGGAATCTGCATCCGTCATCGGAAAACCGCATCTGTCGCCGGAAAAACTGCATCCGTCATCGGAAAATCGCACCCGTCACCGGAAAACCGCCTCCGTCATCTAATCGGTAAAGCCATCGCTGCCACCACAAACCACTGAAACACAGACCCCCACCTGATCCGATCACCAACATCTCCCCTAAACCACCATCAGATTCGAAACCCCAAAACATCACCACTACCAGAATTAATCCACCGAAAATCAACAATCTCCGCCCATAACGGTGGCGCCAGTGAGGAACCGTATTTAAGAAAACATTAACATTACGAACTTTTTCCGTATGTAGAAGTTAAAGTTGGAGACGAAATTCTTGTCATTCATATGTTCTACGATACAGATTTAAGAGGAGGCCAGCCCCCATTGGTCCGTTTGATACGTGAGAAAATAGGGTGGGAAAATCGATTTTCGTAAGAAAATCGATTTTCCACTGTTTGGTTGAACCAAAATGGTGTGAAAACCGAATTCTCACGGAAAAAAAGGTGTGAAAAACCATTGATATATTTTACCACCCTCGACGTGTTAAAATCGTTTTCTCACGCTCTATCTTCTTGACTTTTTTACGCTCTCTCTCCTCATGCAAATTTCACCCCTACTCTGACTCTCTCTCCTCAGAATGTCACTCTATTTTTCTTCATTCACAAACCCTACAAATCATAGCACGCAATCCACTAACATGATCTTCACTCATATTCAAATCAAGGATCAGGTCTAGGACTTAAACCCTAAAAAGAATATTAAAAATCTTAAAGTGAATCCAAATCACAAATTGAACTCGTCAATTATGGTTTGGCAAAAAGAACCCTAATTTCGAACAATAGAGACCGATTTTGGGATAAAGTACAAGATTCTGATTGCTTGATATGAACCCTAATATGAAATAGGGAAAAAATTAAAACCTGATCTCAGATTTCAAGGTTTTGCAATGAACAACTACAATGTCATCTGAGCTTTACTTGAAGAAGATACATAGATCATTAGATTAACAAATGATGTGTTGGGATTTGTTGAGTATAACACCCTCTTATTTGATTCGAAATCACTTCACTGCATCATCTTTTCTGATTTTTTGAAGAGAACAAGCATCCAATCTCAAACGATTTAGGGAAGATAAGAAACAATTGTTCTCAACGATTTGGGGAAGAGATGAGTCCAATTTGGTTTCCTCCTAAATCATGGTCTCTCTATCCCTTCATCTCACGATTTGGGGAAGATAATAAGAGGGGACTTTTTTCACCCTAGTTTATCTATTTAGTCTAAAGGAAGACCCAATTTAATACATAAAGCCTAATTAATAAAGATCTGTCTGAAGGCACTCATTTTCTTACCTTATCTTATCAAACACTTAAAATTCAATCCCTGGCTTTTCTTTCTCATCAGAAAACAAATGGTTTTCTTTCCCATCAGAAAACAAATGGTTTTCACACGTATCAAACGGACCCTTAAGTTATCATAAAGATAATCGAATTTATTTATGTATATAGAGGTTTGAAATATGGGAAGGAAAATTCATGGGTTGGTCTAAGCGTGTGTTTGGGAGTTTGGTTTTAAATAGCAAATAAGTTAAAAAAGAGAGCTCCCTTTATTTTCTCTCACTGTCACTTTCTCTTTGTTGATTGGCTTTTTTTCTTTCTTTTCTTTTTTTCACTTTGAAGGTACAGAAAAAAGTGAAAAACGAGGTTAAGTCTTGTCGTTGTAGAACAGGAGTGAGCAGGCTGTTGCAGGAATGGTCACAAAGGGCAAAGAGGGTTCTAGGTTTTAGGCTTCACTTTTATTTCTAGCCACACACCAACCCCAAAGATTCCTGCTTTCTCCACTCTATTTTGGCTTATCATTTTTCACCATTTGTGTCCTTCTATCTATCTCAAGCATGGCGGAAAAGAAATCTTTACCCACCAAAATAAAACATCTTCCTAGTGAGAAATTAGAATTTTATGTGCAGGAGAATATTATGTAAACATATTAATTATGTCAAACAAAACTCTTAGTATTTCAACAAGAAAAGGTCCTTCATCAAAAAAAAAAAAAAAACAAGAAAAGGTCGTTAGTACAGTAGTCCAAGCTAGACAAAGTAGATCAGTCATCAGTCTGCTTATAAGTTGCCCCATAGTTCAAGATTCATAAATGGGACATTTACCATTTTTTTTAGGAAGTTGGCAGTTTAGTTATGTTTTGAAGATCTACTCATGAATCTCACCTCCAGAGTGCGTTGGTATACAAGAAAAATTTGTTAGACGCGTTCGTTCACCTATATACCGCCATACAATTGAGAAAACACTATTAAATTTTGGACTTACTTGAGTTGGAATTTCACTTTCAAATTGTTGATATCTTTTAGAATTGGAAACGATAGTAGAATACTATTACCATACCCAAAATACCTAATCTTTTTCTTTTTCTAAATAAAAATATGTTTTCCATGAAAAAGAAAAACCTAAACGTTATATTGGTATCATCTAATGCTTACAACAAAGAGTGACACGTTCTGGGCAACTTGAAATTGATATCTTTGTTGGATGTGCACAATGTCTAAATACCGTTTACGAGGATACAATATGACAAAGTATGAATATGTATAACAAAAAAAAGAAGAAGAATAACGGTAAATGAAAACGACCTTAAACCCTTCAAATAAAAATGAAGTCTCTATCTGAATATCTATGGAAAGAGATCCCATGATAAGACATTTGATTTCAAAAATATCAAATAAATGTAAAGTAATTAGTCTTAGTTAAATCAAGATTAGATTCTCGACTATCCATTGAAACTTCTAAGTATTATGTTCAAATAAAACATTTGTTTTTACAAGTGTCCGTCCCTCTATAGTTGGTAAAGAATATTATTGTTAACATATCATCTTGAGAATGCATCCTCTTTATGTCTATATGAAAAATATGAAACAGTCATTTAGTACAAAATAAAATGAACATTCGAAAAATTGTTCAGAATAAAATTATAATGGCTAAATCTCGAGATAAACAAAAATCATATTTAAGGTTTTGATTGCGCTTCTAACTTTAAATCAATGAGTTTTTGTACAATTGATTTCTTAATTAAAATATATTTTGCATATAAAAACATTCAAACTCTAATCTTTATACTAGAAAAAAGAGTGTATCTTACCATACAACCAAAGTATATCTTACCACTAATAAGAACTTATTGTCTTCCATCTTCTCTTATAAAAACTCCATCTTTGCTTTGTCTTTATAACTTCAACCGCCAATACTTTAACTCTTCTGAACTTGTAGCTCTACCTTCATTTCAAAAGACTATGAAACTCCCCTTTTTCAGAGTCAAAGAGATAGAGATAGAGAGAGAAAGAAGATAAAAGAGAGGGAAAGAGTTTTGTTTGAAGGTCTGTTCATGGATATAAGCTTATTAGTACTTCAGATAACAGAGCCGGAATATAAACGGCACGGGTATCTAAGAAATAACCAAGCAGGAAGAGGGTCTTGTCGTGGAAGCTGAATAATTTAACATTTCCTTTAATTTATCTCTAAACCCAAACATTTCCCCTAAAATTTGTGTGATTCCTGAAAAGGAAGAAGAAGATGGTTACTCAACTCAGAGAAGTTCTAAAGGGTCTCTGTTCCAACTATGGTTGGTCTTATGGAGTTTTCTGGGTCTTCAATCGGCGAAATTGCATGTAATTTTTAGCTGCATTTATCTTCTTACTCTTTTAGCTTCATACCCCCTTTTTCTGGTTTTGAAACCTACCCTTTTCTCTAAAGGGTTTATCCCTTTTAGGGTTGTTCTTATTCAACTAGCTTTTCAAATTTTTGGATTTTATTCTTACTTGTTCACTTTTTTGGTTTTATTCTTAGTTTGGATGAGTTCTTGTGCTATAAGTTATGACATTTAATATCTTGTTGAAAAAAAGAACTTATAGGAAAAAAAAATCTTAATTTGGTTTTCCTTCTTCTAACCTTTATTAGTTAAAACTAGGGTTTAAGATTTCTTCCTACCACATTTGCTGCTGGAATTTTAATTGTTGGTAGGTTGTAGCTTGGACAATGAATAGAATTATTACTTGGATCCTATTTGCTTGACCTAATTGAGCTGTATTTAGCTAATAATACATTGGGTTTACACTGATTTTGTTTGGGTTTTAGCTTGGTTAACTTGGGTTATTTTGTTATTTTGCATATTAGGTTGTTAACAATGGAAGATGCTTACTACGACGAAAATGTTAGAATTTTGATTGAGAAGATGGTTCAACATACCCACATTATGGGTGAAGGGTATGTGTTTGTATTTTATAGGTTCACTATACTTAGCTTAGATTCTTCACTTCTTACTTTCTATAGATTATATGTTTTATCAGTAAGAATTAAACTTGTATAAGACGGTATTTTGACGAGGTTAGTGTTGTTTCTCTTACACTAGGATAATTGGGCAAGTTGCTTTTACGGGGAAGAGTCGATGGATGTACTCAGATTCTTATTGTGGAGAGTGGAACCCCATGGGATCTCTCAACAACCAAGATGGTTTCGAGGTAGTGCTATATGTTTAATTTTACAGCTTGCTTTTCCCTGAAGTCCAAACTCTGGGTGATCTTTAAAGATCAATCCGTTGTTTGTATCGACTTCCATGAATTCTTGATGTTTTCACTCTTACATTATACACGTACAGTTGTTTTAATATATCTTGACTTTGTACAGGCCGATTCTGAGTTTCACGGACAGTTTTCATCTGGAATAGGGGTAATATATATTTCTTGAACACATATTTGTCGTTTTATACGTAAATATGTAAATTTTGAACTTGCCGATGAAACTTTGTGTTTTCACTGTTACCTCCATTTGGTACCTTTGTTTATCTTCTCTATGTTTAGCTCAGAAGGAAAAGCTATTGATTCCTATTGTCCATTTTGCAGACAATTGCAGTGGTCTCTGTGGCACCACTAGGCGTAATACAGTTTGGGTCCACCCAGAAGGTCAGTATAGGGAAAATTTTATACTTAATTCTTTTTGCAATTTCAGTCTTTAAGATGCGTTTACGAACTAATGCTTCTTAAAATGAAGTACATTTTGGTCTTCTTGTCTCAATAACTTGAAGAAGTTTGTATTAATTCTTATTCTTTGATTGAGACGAAGCTAACAAGCTATTTTGAATGCTTTTCGCTTGTAGTAAGTCTGCCTGCTTCTTTAAAGCAAGTGTTCGTCTCAAAATATCAGTTTCATGGGACAATAGACTTAGGACCTGATGCTAACAGTAATGCCTTCTTTTCTACAGATTGCGGAAAGGCTGGACTTTGTTATTCAAGTTAAAAGTTTGTTTCAACAGCTGGGGAGTGTTGATGGGTTTTGTCTCTCGAGAAATTGGTTCTCGGATTTGAATTGCAACATGTATGATGCAAGAGGAGTCCTCGCTTCTGAAGTTGATTTTGAAAATCCTTTTTCTAATTATGTTAGTACACCTGCGAGTGATGACAAAGACTTTATAAGAAGATTCCAATCTGCAAAAGTTCTTCCTCAGATGTCCCATTTCACCTCGAGGTTGAATGATTCTGGCACGACGCCCTCGAGATATAACTCATCGTTTCCCCGTAGTCACCCACTTCATACAGCTGTTGCAGAAGCCAAAGTCATATCGTCAGCGCCTAAGATGGAGTCACAGCAGATCTTGCCTATGGCCTGTTTGGCCAACAATTCAGTACCCACAACCTCCAGTAACGGAAGTTCCTTTTTGACTTCGTTAGATCATCAAAATATATCTGGAAATGGAATGGGTGATTCAGTAAGTGCATTTCCTCCAAAAACAGGATCCCAAGTGTCTTGCAGAAACACATCACAGAATTCTCGAGAAGACTCTATTCTTTCTTCACTACAAGAGACAAGTAGGTCACTCTACACCACGGATTCAGTTGATGTCAACGGACTTATTGGGTTCGACTCAGTCAAGTCTGTAGACTTCCAGCTTCCTGCCCCATTGTTGAATACAACTGAAGGAGAACCTCCAAAATTGTCGGCTAGTTCCCACAAATTAGCAGGAGCGTTTAGACCATCTGGTGCTAGAATTGAGTTCTCTAATACGAATCAAGGAAATAAGGTGTTGCCATGGAGTGCTCAACCATTGAGGAAGGGTAACGATGGATTGGCTTCACTACCGAATGACCGACTGACTGATGGTCCTCCAGTTGCATCCCCACAATCTGGGATGGTTGCCGGAAACATTATCAACGGTGTCCCAGTAAGTTACTCCATCTCTTCAATGGAGAATTCAATCAGTGCTGTGGAATCTCTTAGTATCAGCGATGAGAAAGAGATGGCTTCGAACGTTTCCATGCAACTACAAGCTGATAACAACTTTTTTGATAACATGGACTTGGATTTTGGGTGCAGCTTAGAGAAGGAATGCTGGGACGATATGTTACTGCCAGTAAGTAATGGTAATCATTCGAGTTTGAGCACCGACATTTCTAGCTGTATCTCGAATTTATATGTTGGTTCTGGGATCGATACTGAGAGAGGTTTTCTCTCAGATTTTGGAGCAGAAAACATGTTTGATGATCTTATTGGTAATGCACTTCATGACGATAAACCTAGTTCAGAAAATCAATTATCAAGAACTACAGTAACTAAGACAGGAAGTCAATCACTTCAAACTAGTCCAGTTCAGTCAAATAGTATTTCTTGCTTTAGTGGAAGTATGGATTCTTTACCCCTTGGTTGTAACCCGACAAAATCGGACAATATAGACACGAACACGGTTCACAAAGATAATATCGTCAAATCCCAGTTAAGTTCATGGGTCCAAGACAGTTATAGCATAAATTGTGAGAGTGCTGCTACTACAAAGCCAAAGGAGACTGGACAACCAAAAAAGGTGATCAAGAAAAGAGCTCGGCCTGGGGAAAGCACTAGGCCGAGGCCGAAAGATCGTCAGCTAATACAAGAACGCCTCAAAGAGCTACGTGAGATTGTACCAAGTGGGGCAAAGGTTTGTGTCTCCTTCCTATTGACCAGTATTACTTATTCCAGAATATTTCATTTAAGTACTGATTTTCCAAGTTGGTTTGATAAACAGTGTAGCATTGACTCGTTATTGGACCGTACCATCAAACACATGCTCTTCTTGCAAGGAATGAATAAATACTCGAATTCAGTTGAACTATTTAATGAACCAAAGGTAACACCTAAGGTCCCCTAGCTCCTTTTTACTGTCATGTGCATCTCTCGGCTAGATTAAGAATTCTTTTTCTAGTGTCTCATTTTTTTTTTTTTATTACTTATAAATTTGGATTGTTATTAGATGATTGGTGAAGATAGCGGAGTAGTTATGAAAGATCACTCAAGTGGTGGTGGTGGTGGTGGTGGTGATACTACATGGGCATTCGAAGTTGGGGGCAAAACCATGCTTTGCCCGATTTTGGTTGAGGATATCACTCCCCTTGGGCAGATGCTAGTAGAGGTAAAATCAAATCATTCATTCTTATGAACCCTCTAAGAACTTCTCACAAGTAACTTCTAATTTATTTGTGGGCAGATGTGATTAACTAATCAAACTGGACCTGTTTAAATTTTCTGTTTCAGATGCTTTGTGAAGAACAAGGATTGTTTCTTGAGATAGCAGACAGAATAAGAAGGTTTGGTCTCACTATCTTGAAGGGAGTAATGGAAGTTCACAACGATAAGATCTGGGCAAGATTCGTTGTCGAGGTACTAAACCTTTCAGAGAAATATAATTCGGAAATACTAAATCTTATGTCAAGTTTCCAACTATGTTCTTTTTCTTATCTTGTTCTTTTTGGTGGGTTTTGGTATAGGCAAGCCGGGATGTAACCAGAATGGATATATTTCTCCATCTAGTTCACCTCCTACAGGAAACAGAACACAAGCTCGACCAGTAAGCGTAACGAGGCAAGTGAAGTTGATCACAAGTGTAGCTCCACATTTAAATGATCACGAGCAAATTCTTCAATTCAACAGCTGGAAAGAGAGACTGCTTTCACCGTTATCACGATTTTGTGAAGTCTAGTATGTACCGGATTGAGTGCTTGTTTGAATAGGGGGCAGTTGATGCCAAGGATTGTAAGCCTACCTTTATCTGTTTCTATCTGTAAAAATATAAACGAGGAAGTGAATTAAAAAGTAAATCATCATCGGAATTATTTAATTCCGTTTGAATATAATCAGTCAACGTCGACAGATGATTTTTTTTCTAAAAATGTGGTTTAATTGGACTAATAAAGTTGTAGTTTGGGGGTCTCATCCATTTGGAGACATCTCATCTATAAGCTCTATGATCATTCTATATCTTGGATCAAATTTATTCACAAGGTCTTTTTCGTAAAGCCCTATAATTTCCGCAGCGCAGTAAATGTCCCACGGTCTTATTTAATCCCGTTTAGTTTCTTCTAATATTGCCATAATTTGTCATTGATTTTCTTGATTAAGTGGTTCGCGAATGTTGATTTCAATGAAGATGATCATAATAACTCTTACATTTATAATCAATCTATGGATCTAAAACAGAGTAGTCAAATTATAACCGATCCAACTAAACATATGTTGTATGACAAAACAATATCATCTGAAGTCACCCCAGAGCATTTAGAAGCATAGCCAAAAAACCTAACCAGATTAACCAAAGTATTCAAATATATGAACTACTGCGGCGCCGATGTGGTGGGATATAGAGTGAGACTGCAGCATGTGTTTGTCGATTGTGGCTTGCAAGATGAGCAAGATCTTTCCTTTTTTCATCCTCCTGATCTTTTGCAGCTGCTGCTGCTGCAGGAAGAGAAAATGCTTTATGTCGTCCTGGTGGGGTTGTTTTATCCACCCGATCAGCTGAGGTTGCTGCTTTCGCTGCAAGTGGAGACAATGTTTTACGTCGTCCTGCCTGATAAGCAACCACTGATGGTGTTTTATCCACCTGAACGGTTTTGGCTACTGCTGCAGGTAGAGACATCGCTTCTTGGCGTCCTGCCAGATGAGCAACCTTCACACTTGGTGGCGGTGGAGATGCTGGTGGTTCATCCACCCGACAGGCTGAGGCTGCTGCTGTTGCAGGCTGAGTCCTTTTTTTTTGGCGTCTGGCATGACTAGCAACCCCCGCCGGCTGTGATGATGGTTTTGGTGTTTTATTCGTCCGATCGGCTGGAGGACATTGTTCAGTGCTGGTATCTTTACGAGCATAAATGGCAGATAGTGAATCCAAGTCCAGCTTAACCACATCAGTCCGGACACCAAGATCATTAGAATACTTGTCATAAAGTAAACTACAAGTTGTTTCTGCAACAAACCCAGCTGGACCTGTTTTTCGGAATGCATAGGATACAGGGATTGTGACCAAGGAAACAACTTGAGATCCTTGACTACTGCTACTACTACCTGTAAGAGGCAGTTTCTAAAAATTGAAGAGGAGGTTTAAGAGGCAGCAATAGGCAGTTTCCAAATTGGGATGCTTTCCAATTTTTTGGCTCAATAGGCAGTTTCCAATTTTTTGGCTTATAATATATATAAATAGGGGTTGAGTGCTTTGTAATCAACACACCAACACAAACAACAACAACTCTTCTTTAGAGAGAGCTAAAGAGAGAGAGCAAGAGTGAGAGAAATTTTTCATAGTTTTTTTGAGCGGTGTTAAATTTCTCGGTCGTCGAAGATTTAGTATAGAAGGTTATTACTATACGGTACCATCTTGGGACGAACTTGCGGGTTGTGTTAGTCGTCTTCATCTATCCTTCAATAAAGATTTCTTGTTCGCCCGAGGACGTAGGCTTTAAAGCCGAACCTCGTTAAATTTCTGTTCGCATATTTGATTTTGACTTAGTTTTTCGATTAATCTTCATAATCGGATCAATTTCTAGGATAGGTTCGAGAGCTTCCGCGACTTTCAGTTATAACAATTGGTACCAGAGCCTTGTTGAAATTGAACGAAGAGAAGATGGGATCGAGAAGTGGTACGGTCAAATCAGGGAAATATGAGATAGAGAAGTTCAATGGGAAAAACGATTTTTCTTATTGGCGGATGCAGATGAAGAATCTGTTAATCTCGCAGAAATTACACAAGATGTTGACGGGAAAGAATCCAGGAGATATGTCAGATGAGGATTGGGAGGAGTTAGATCTCGAAGCACGGGCTACCATTATGTTGTGTCTTGAGAGGGACGTGGCGTTCCTAGTAGACGGAGAAACAACGGCGGCGGGTGTGTGGTTAAAGCTAGAAAGCAGTTTCATGACGAAAACTTTAACGAATCGGGTCTACTTAAAATCCAAATTATTCACATGTAGAATGGAAGAGGGTTCTTCTATTCAGGAATATGTGAATAGGTTTGACAGGATTATCTCAGATTTGAAGGATATTGATGTTAAGGTTGAGGATGAGGACCAAGCCCTCATATTGTTACTTTCATTGCCTAAATCCTATGAGAACCTTGTTCAAACTTTGATGCTTGTTGGTGATAGTCTAAGCATGGAAGAGACGAGAAATTCGCTATTAGCGGATGACCTTCGTAAGGTTGCTACTAGCAGTATGGCGTCGGGTGGAGTAGACAAAGAACAAGCACAAGGGTTGTTTGTAACGAGGGGGAGGAGTAATGAAAGGGGAAAGGGAAAGGGCGGGAAATCTAGATCCAAATCTAGAGGCTCTTTCAAGAAAACGTGCTTTAGTTGTGGTGAGCTTGGCCACTTTAAAGCGGCTTGTCCAAAGAGAAAGTTGAAGCAAAAGAACGAAGGCTACAAGGAGAAATAAGAGATGCAAGAGGCGGGATATGTGTCAGAAGAGGCGGATGAATGTTTCTCGGTGACAGAGGTGTCTGAGAAAATCTTCGATAAGTGGATGCTTGATTCAGGGGCGTCACACCATATGTGTCCAAATAGGGAGTTGTTTACTACCTATAGGAGTATAGATGGTGGTACAGTTATACTGGGTGATGATAGTATATGTAAAACTGTGGGACTCGGAACAATATGTATCAAGATGCACGATGGAGTGGTGAGAACATTGACGGACGTAAGACACATACCCGATTTGCGGAAAAATCTAATTTCCCTTGGTGTGTTGGAGCGGAACGGCTGTAAGATAATTATAGAGAATGGTTCCATAAAAGTCGTTAAGGGTTCTTTGGTGGTAATGAGAGGTACTCGTTACGGTAATTTGTACAAACTTTTGGGGACAACAATTACTGGAGATGTAGCAGTAGGAATCAGTGGAAGGGATCCAACGGCTAGTACGAGGCTTTGGCATATGCGTCTTGGGCATATGTCAGAAAAGGGTCTATCTCTGATGTGCGGGAAAGGCTTGTTGAAGGACATGAAGAAGCCTTGCATGGAGTTTTGTGAGCATTGTGTGTTCGGGAAGGCACATAGGGTGACGTTCTCTTCAAGCAAGCACAGGAGCAAAGAGGTATTAGACTACGTACATACCGATGTCTGGAGACCGGCAAAGTTACCTTCCAAGGGTGGTTCCAGGTATTTTGTTACATTCGTTGATGATCATTCGAGATTTGTCTGGCTTTATTTTCTGAAGCATAAGAATGAGGTATTCAACACGTTCCTGGTGTGGAAAGCAATGGTTGAGAACAAAACTGGTCGAAAGCTGAAGACGTTAAGATCGGATAATGGGACCGAGTACACAGATGGGGCATTCAAGGAGTTTTGTAATCAGGAAGGCATTGTGAGGCACTGGACAGTTAGTAAACACACCTCAGCAGAATGGAGTCGCAGAGAGATTGAACCGTACACTACTTGAGAAGGCTAGATGTATGCGCTCCAATTCGGGATTAGGCGTAGAATGGTGGGCAGAATCTGTTGCTACAGCTTGTTATATTGTGAACAGGTCTCCACATTCTTCTTTAGATGGCGGCATACCTTACGAGGTATGGTCAGGTGAACATGCAGATTATGGGAGACTTAAGGTTTTCGGTTGTACGGCCTATTACCATGTTAAAGGTAACAAACTTGACAATAGAGCAAAGAAGGCAATTTTCTTAGGATATGCTACAGGAGTCAAGGGTTATCGGCTATGGTGTACGGAAGACAAGAAGTTTGTAATCAGTAGAGATGTGGTGTTTGATGAGTCATCTATGGTAGCTATGGCGAAAGCTACGGTGCCTAGTTGTGGTGATGTTGGGTCTACTAAAGCTCAAGTAGTGGAAGTAGAAGCCGAAGACCAACGGGTTTCTAGGAATCATGATCAGGTGGAGCATCAGGATAATACTCAGGATGAGGAAATTGATGAACCCGATCATGAGGAGGTTCAAGGGGAAGGTACACAAGTTTTACAACAACAACAGCAAGATGTTTCGGTACACACTAGGCCGAAACGGTTATATAAGCCGGTACAGAGGTTAGGGTCAGACAAACCTTTTAGGCATTACGGGCAGGCAAATGTGGTTGAATATACACTCTCGGTGGAAGACGACGAGCCGGTCACCTTCAAACAAGCTATTACCGTGGCGGAAAGAGAGAGTTGGTTGGTTGCTATGCAAGAAGAGATGGAGTCTCTTCACAAGAACCAGACATGGGAGGTTGTCCCATTGCCCGAAGGTAAGTCTGTTATTGGTTGTAAATGGGTGTATAAGAAGAAAGAGGATTCTTCCGAGATCAAGGGTACAAGGTATAAGGCAAGACTAGTGGCCAAGGGTTATGCACAGAAAGAAGGGGTCGACTACAATGAGATTTTCTCACCGGTCGTGAAACATACTTCTATTCGGGTGCTATTGAGTATTGTTGCTCATAGTGATCTTGAGCTGGAACAACTCGATGTTAAAACCGCCTTCTTGCACGGAGATTTGGAAGAAGAAATTTATATGGCTCAACCTGAGGGATACAAGGTTGAGGGCAAAGAAAATCAAGTATGTCGTTTGAGGAAATCTCTTTACGGATTGAAACAATCCCCTCGCCAATGGTACAAACGATTTGATTTTTTCATGCTAAAGCATGGTTTTCGCAGAAGTGACTATGATTGTTGTGTATACATCAAGAAGCTTCGCAAAGGTGACTTTATTTATCTCCTTTTATATGTGGATGACATGCTTATTGCTTCTCGAAGCATGGTGGAGATAAATAAGTTAAATCTCTACTCAGTCAAAAGTTTGAGATGAAAGACATGGGCGCTGCAAAGAAGATACTGGGAATGGAGATTAAGAGAGAGCGGTCAAGTAAGAAACTGTACTTGAATCAGAAAGGTTACATCGAACGAGTAGTTTCTCGGTTCGGGATGCAGAATGCGAAGGCGGTGTCAACACCTTTGGCACCACACTTCAGGCTCTCGGGAAAACAATCTCCCACTACTACGGTGGAGAAGGATCATATGGATCGTGTACCGTATGCTAGTGCAGTTGGCAGTTTGATGTACGCTATGGTGTGTACTCGTCCAGATATTTCACAGGCGGTCAGTGTGGTTAGTAGGTTTATGGCAAACCCGGGGAAGACACATTGGGAAGCTGTGAAGTGGGTTTTGAGATACTTGAAGGGTACTGTTGATACGGGTTTGTGCTTTGGTGGAGACACATGTCAGGTAAGCGGTTATGTTGACTCGGATTATGCTGGCGATCTAGATAGAAGACGATCTACTACTGGTTATATATGTATTTAAGGTACATGGTGCTCCAGTTAGTTGGCGATCGATGTTACAATCTACAGTTGCGTTATCTACTACGGAGGCCGAGTATATGGCTATGGCAGAGGGTGTGAAGGAAGCATTGTGGTTGTGGGGTCTTCTGGATGATCTAGGGATTAAGCAGGAGTGCGTGGATGTATGGTGTGATAGTCAAAATGCGATCCACTTGGCGAAGAATCAGATTCATCATGCTCGTACTAAGCATATCGATGTCAGGTATCACTTTGTACGAGATGTCATAGAGGAAGGTGATGTTTCTCTCATGAAGGTACACACGGATGAGAATCCCGCGGACATGTTGACTAAAGTGGTGACATGTAGCAAGTTTCAGCATTGTCTGGAATTGCTACAAATCGGCTCGTGTTAAGTTGCCCGAAAGGGCGTAATGGCGACAAGATAATCTTTATGTGAAGGGTTGGTAGAACTACGGTAGGCTTGATCCTGTAAAAGGGTACGTAGGCAACCATGGTCATATGGTGCAGTCGGATGAAGTTACAAAAAGAAGATATATCTTACAAGGAGTATCCTGGTGTTCGTCCAAAATTTGAAGTATATCAAATTGTGTACGAGGTGGAGAATTGTAAGAGGCAGTTTCTAAAAATTGAAGAGGAGGTTTAAGAGGCAGCAATAGGCAGTTTCCAAATTGGGATGGTTTCCAATTTTTTGGCTCAATAGGCAGTTTCCAATTTTTTGGCTTATAATATATATAAATAGGGGTTGAGTGCTTTGTAATCAACACACCAACACAAGCAACAACAACTCTTCTTTAGAGAGCTAAAGAGAGAGAGCAAGAGTGAGAGAAATTTTTCATAGTTTTTTTGAGCGGTGTTAAATTTCTCGGTCGTCGAAGATTTAGTATAGAAGGTTATTACTATACGGTACCATCTTGGGACGAACTTGCGGGTTGTGTTAGTCGTCTTCATCTATCCTTCAATAAAGATTTCTTGTTCGCCCGAGGACGTAGGCTTTAAAGCCGAACCTCGTTAAATTTCTGTTCGCATATTTGATTTTGACTTAGTTTTTCGATTAATCTTCATAATCGGATCAATTTCTAGGATAGGTTCGAGAGCTTCCGCGACTTTCAGTTATAACAATTGGTACCAGAGCCTTGTTGAAATTGAACGAAGAGAAGATGGGATCGAGAAGTGGTACGGTCAAATCAGGGAAATATGAGATAGAGAAGTTCAATGGGAAAAACGATTTTTCTTATTGGCGGATGCAGATGAAGAATCTGTTAATCTCGCAGAAATTACACAAGACGTTGACGGGAAAGAATCCAGGAGATATGTCAGATAAGGATTGGGAGGAGTTAGATCTCGAAGCACGGGCTACCATTATGTTGTGTCTTGAGAGGGACGTGGCGTTCCTAGTAGACGGAGAAACAACGGCGGCGGGTGTGTGGTTAAAGCTAGAAAGCAGTTTCATGACGAAAACTTTAACGAATCGGGTCTACTTAAAATCCAAATTATTCACATGTAGAATGGAAGAGGGTTCTTCTATTCAGGAATATGTGAATAGGTTTGACAGGATTATCTCAGATTTGAAGGATATTGATGTTAAGGTTGAGGATGAGGACCAAGCCCTCATATTGTTACTTTCATTGCCTAAATCCTATGAGAACCTTGTTCAAACTTTGATGCTTGTTGGTGATAGTCTAAGCATGGAAGAGACGAGAAATTCGCTATTAGCGGATGACCTTCGTAAGGTTGCTACTAGCAGTATGGCGTCGGGTGGAGTAGACAAAGAACAAGCACAAGGGTTGTTTGTAACGAGGGGGAGGAGTAATGAAAGGGGAAAGGGAAAGGGCGGGAAATCTAGATCCAAATCTAGAGGCTCTTTCAAGAAAACGTGCTTTAGTTGTGGTGAGCTTGGCCACTTTAAAGCGGCTTGTCCAAAGAGAAAGTTGAAGCAAAAGAACGAAGGCTACAAGGAGAAATAAGAGATGCAAGAGGCGGGATATGTGTCAGAAGAGGCGGATGAATGTTTCTCGGTGACAGAGGTGTCTGAGAAAATCTTCGATAAGTGGATGCTTGATTCAGGGGCGTCACACCATATGTGTCCAAATAGGGAGTTGTTTACTACCTATAGGAGTATAGATGGTGGTACAGTTATACTGGGTGATGATAGTATATGTAAAACTGTGGGACTCGGAACAATATGTATCAAGATGCACGATGGAGTGGTGAGAACATTGACGGACGTAAGACACATACCCGATTTGCGGAAAAATCTAATTTCCCTTGGTGTGTTGGAGCGGAACGGCTGTAAGATAATTATAGAGAATGGTTCCATAAAAGTCGTTAAGGGTTCTTTGGTGGTAATGAGAGGTACTCGTTACGGTAATTTGTACAAACTTTTGGGGACAACAATTACTGGAGATGTAGCAGTAGGAATCAGTGGAAGGGATCCAACGGCTAGTACGAGGCTTTGGCATATGCGTCTTGGGCATATGTCAGAAAAGGGTCTATCTCTGATGTGCGGGAAAGGCTTGTTGAAGGACATGAAGAAGCCTTGCATGGAGTTTTGTGAGCATTGTGTGTTCGGGAAGGCACATAGGGTGACGTTCTCTTCAAGCAAGCACAGGAGCAAAGAGGTATTAGACTACGTACATACCGATGTCTGGAGACCGGCAAAGTTACCTTCCAAGGGTGGTTCCAGGTATTTTGTTACATTCGTTGATGATCATTCGAGATTTGTCTGGCTTTATTTTCTGAAGCATAAGAATGAGGTATTCAACACGTTCCTGGTGTGGAAAGCAATGGTTGAGAACAAAACTGGTCGAAAGCTGAAGACGTTAAGATCGGATAATGGGACCGAGTACACAGATGGGGCATTCAAGGAGTTTTGTAATCAGGAAGGCATTGTGAGGCACTGGACAGTTAGTAAACACACCTCAGCAGAATGGAGTCGCAGAGAGATTGAACCGTACACTACTTGAGAAGGCTAGATGTATGCGCTCCAATTCGGGATTAGGCGTAGAATGGTGGGCAGAATCTGTTGCTACAGCTTGTTATATTGTGAACAGGTCTCCACATTCTTCTTTAGATGGCGGCATACCTTACGAGGTATGGTCAGGTGAACATGCAGATTATGGGAGACTTAAGGTTTTCGGTTGTACGGCCTATTACCATGTTAAAGGTAACAAACTTGACAATAGAGCAAAGAAGGCAATTTTCTTAGGATATGCTACAGGAGTCAAGGGTTATCGGCTATGGTGTACGGAAGACAAGAAGTTTGTAATCAGTAGAGATGTGGTGTTTGATGAGTCATCTATGGTAGCTATGGCGAAAGCTACGGTGCCTAGTTGTGGTGATGTTGGGTCTACTAAAGCTCAAGTAGTGGAAGTAGAAGCCGAAGACCAACGGGTTTCTAGGAATCATGATCAGGTGGAGCATCAGGATAATACTCAGGATGAGGAAATTGATGAACCCGATCATGAGGAGGTTCAAGGGGAAGGTACACAAGTTTTACAACAACAACAGCAAGATGTTTCGGTACACACTAGGCCGAAACGGTTATATAAGCCGGTACAGAGGTTAGGGTCAGACAAACCTTTTAGGCATTACGGGCAGGCAAATGTGGTTGAATATACACTCTCGGTGGAAGACGACGAGCCGGTCACCTTCAAACAAGCTATTACCGTGGCGGAAAGAGAGAGTTGGTTGGTTGCTATGCAAGAAGAGATGGAGTCTCTTCACAAGAACCAGACATGGGAGGTTGTCCCATTGCCCGAAGGTAAGTCTGTTATTGGTTGTAAATGGGTGTATAAGAAGAAAGAGGATTCTTCCGAGATCAAGGGTACAAGGTATAAGGCAAGACTAGTGGCCAAGGGTTATGCACAGAAAGAAGGGGTCGACTACAATGAGATTTTCTCACCGGTCGTGAAACATACTTCTATTCGGGTGCTATTGAGTATTGTTGCTCATAGTGATCTTGAGCTGGAACAACTCGATGTTAAAACCGCCTTCTTGCACGGAGATTTGGAAGAAGAAATTTATATGGCTCAACCTGAGGGATACAAGGTTGAGGGCAAAGAAAATCAAGTATGTCGTTTGAGGAAATCTCTTTACGGATTGAAACAATCCCCTCGCCAATGGTACAAACGATTTGATTTTTTCATGCTAAAGCATGGTTTTCGCAGAAGTGACTATGATTGTTGTGTATACATCAAGAAGCTTCGCAAAGGTGACTTTATTTATCTCCTTTTATATGTGGATGACATGCTTATTGCTTCTCGAAGCATGGTGGAGATAAATAAGTTAAATCTCTACTCAGTCAAAAGTTTGAGATGAAAGACATGGGCGCTGCAAAGAAGATACTGGGAATGGAGATTAAGAGAGAGCGGTCAAGTAAGAAACTGTACTTGAATCAGAAAGGTTACATCGAACGAGTAGTTTCTCGGTTCGGGATGCAGAATGCGAAGGCGGTGTCAACACCTTTGGCACCACACTTCAGGCTCTCGGGAAAACAATCTCCCACTACTACGGTGGAGAAGGATCATATGGATCGTGTACCGTATGCTAGTGCAGTTGGCAGTTTGATGTACGCTATGGTGTGTACTCGTCCAGATATTTCACAGGCGGTCAGTGTGGTTAGTAGGTTTATGGCAAACCCGGGGAAGACACATTGGGAAGCTGTGAAGTGGGTTTTGAGATACTTGAAGGGTACTGTTGATACGGGTTTGTGCTTTGGTGGAGACACATGTCAGGTAAGCGGTTATGTTGACTCGGATTATGCTGGCGATCTAGATAGAAGACGATCTACTACTGGTTATATATGTATTTAAGGTACATGGTGCTCCAGTTAGTTGGCGATCGATGTTACAATCTACAGTTGCGTTATCTACTACGGAGGCCGAGTATATGGCTATGGCAGAGGGTGTGAAGGAAGCATTGTGGTTGTGGGGTCTTCTGGATGATCTAGGGATTAAGCAGGAGTGCGTGGATGTATGGTGTGATAGTCAAAATGCGATCCACTTGGCGAAGAATCAGATTCATCATGCTCGTACTAAGCATATCGATGTCAGGTATCACTTTGTACGAGATGTCATAGAGGAAGGTGATGTTTCTCTCATGAAGGTACACACGGATGAGAATCCCGCGGACATGTTGACTAAAGTGGTGACATGTAGCAAGTTTCAGCATTGTCTGGAATTGCTACAAATCGGCTCGTGTTAAGTTGCCCGAAAGGGCGTAATGGCGACAAGATAATCTTTATGTGAAGGGTTGGTAGAACTACGGTAGGCTTGATCCTGTAAAAGGGTACGTAGGCAACCATGGTCATATGGTGCAGTCGGATGAAGTTACAAAAAGAAGATATATCTTACAAGGAGTATCCTGGTGTTCGTCCAAAATTTGAAGTATATCAAATTGTGTACGAGGTGGAGAATTGTAAGAGGCAGTTTCTAAAAATTGAAGAGGAGGTTTAAGAGGCAGCAATAGGCAGTTTCCAAATTGGGATGGTTTCCAATTTTTTGGCTCAATAGGCAGTTTCCAATTTTTTGGCTTATAATATATATAAATAGGGGTTGAGTGCTTTGTAATCAACACACCAACACAAGCAACAACAACTCTTCTTTAGAGAGCTAAAGAGAGAGAGCAAGAGTGAGAGAAATTTTTCATAGTTTTTTTGAGCGGTGTTAAATTTCTCGGTCGTCGAAGATTTAGTATAGAAGGTTATTACTATACGGTACCATCTTGGGACGAACTTGCGGGTTGTGTTAGTCGTCTTCATCTATCCTTCAATAAAGATTTCTTGTTCGCCCGAGGACGTAGGCTTTAAAGCCGAACCTCGTTAAATTTCTGTTCGCATATTTGATTTTGACTTAGTTTTTCGATTAATCTTCATAATCGGATCAATTTCTAGGATAGGTTCGAGAGCTTCCGCGACTTTCAGTTATAACAATTGGTACCAGAGCCTTGTTGAAATTGAACGAAGAGAAGATGGGATCGAGAAGTGGTACGGTCAAATCAGGGAAATATGAGATAGAGAAGTTCAATGGGAAAAACGATTTTTCTTATTGGCGGATGCAGATGAAGAATCTGTTAATCTCGCAGAAATTACACAAGACGTTGACGGGAAAGAATCCAGGAGATATGTCAGATGAGGATTGGGAGGAGTTAGATCTCGAAGCACGGGCTACCATTATGTTGTGTCTTGAGAGGGACGTGGCGTTCCTAGTAGACGGAGAAACAACGGCGGCGGGTGTGTGGTTAAAGCTAGAAAGCAGTTTCATGACGAAAACTTTAACGAATCGGGTCTACTTAAAATCCAAATTATTCACATGTAGAATGGAAGAGGGTTCTTCTATTCAGGAATATGTGAATAGGTTTGACAGGATTATCTCAGATTTGAAGGATATTGATGTTAAGGTTGAGGATGAGGACCAAGCCCTCATATTGTTACTTTCATTGCCTAAATCCTATGAGAACCTTGTTCAAACTTTGATGCTTGTTGGTGATAGTCTAAGCATGGAAGAGACGAGAAATTCGCTATTAGCGGATGACCTTCGTAAGGTTGCTACTAGCAGTATGGCGTCGGGTGGAGTAGACAAAGAACAAGCACAAGGGTTGTTTGTAACGAGGGGGAGGAGTAATGAAAGGGGAAAGGGAAAGGGCGGGAAATCTAGATCCAAATCTAGAGGCTCTTTCAAGAAAACGTGCTTTAGTTGTGGTGAGCTTGGCCACTTTAAAGCGGCTTGTCCAAAGAGAAAGTTGAAGCAAAAGAACGAAGGCTACAAGGAGAAATAAGAGATGCAAGAGGCGGGATATGTGTCAGAAGAGGCGGATGAATGTTTCTCGGTGACAGAGGTGTCTGAGAAAATCTTCGATAAGTGGATGCTTGATTCAGGGGCGTCACACCATATGTGTCCAAATAGGGAGTTGTTTACTACCTATAGGAGTATAGATGGTGGTACAGTTATACTGGGTGATGATAGTATATGTAAAACTGTGGGACTCGGAACAATATGTATCAAGATGCACGATGGAGTGGTGAGAACATTGACGGACGTAAGACACATACCCGATTTGCGGAAAAATCTAATTTCCCTTGGTGTGTTGGAGCGGAACGGCTGTAAGATAATTATAGAGAATGGTTCCATAAAAGTCGTTAAGGGTTCTTTGGTGGTAATGAGAGGTACTCGTTACGGTAATTTGTACAAACTTTTGGGGACAACAATTACTGGAGATGTAGCAGTAGGAATCAGTGGAAGGGATCCAACGGCTAGTACGAGGCTTTGGCATATGCGTCTTGGGCATATGTCAGAAAAGGGTCTATCTCTGATGTGCGGGAAAGGCTTGTTGAAGGACATGAAGAAGCCTTGCATGGAGTTTTGTGAGCATTGTGTGTTCGGGAAGGCACATAGGGTGACGTTCTCTTCAAGCAAGCACAGGAGCAAAGAGGTATTAGACTACGTACATACCGATGTCTGGAGACCGGCAAAGTTACCTTCCAAGGGTGGTTCCAGGTATTTTGTTACATTCGTTGATGATCATTCGAGATTTGTCTGGCTTTATTTTCTGAAGCATAAGAATGAGGTATTCAACACGTTCCTGGTGTGGAAAGCAATGGTTGAGAACAAAACTGGTCGAAAGCTGAAGACGTTAAGATCGGATAATGGGACCGAGTACACAGATGGGGCATTCAAGGAGTTTTGTAATCAGGAAGGCATTGTGAGGCACTGGACAGTTAGTAAACACACCTCAGCAGAATGGAGTCGCAGAGAGATTGAACCGTACACTACTTGAGAAGGCTAGATGTATGCGCTCCAATTCGGGATTAGGCGTAGAATGGTGGGCAGAATCTGTTGCTACAGCTTGTTATATTGTGAACAGGTCTCCACATTCTTCTTTAGATGGCGGCATACCTTACGAGGTATGGTCAGGTGAACATGCAGATTATGGGAGACTTAAGGTTTTCGGTTGTACGGCCTATTACCATGTTAAAGGTAACAAACTTGACAATAGAGCAAAGAAGGCAATTTTCTTAGGATATGCTACAGGAGTCAAGGGTTATCGGCTATGGTGTACGGAAGACAAGAAGTTTGTAATCAGTAGAGATGTGGTGTTTGATGAGTCATCTATGGTAGCTATGGCGAAAGCTACGGTGCCTAGTTGTGGTGATGTTGGGTCTACTAAAGCTCAAGTAGTGGAAGTAGAAGCCGAAGACCAACGGGTTTCTAGGAATCATGATCAGGTGGAGCATCAGGATAATACTCAGGATGAGGAAATTGATGAACCCGATCATGAGGAGGTTCAAGGGGAAGGTACACAAGTTTTACAACAACAACAGCAAGATGTTTCGGTACACACTAGGCCGAAACGGTTATATAAGCCGGTACAGAGGTTAGGGTCAGACAAACCTTTTAGGCATTACGGGCAGGCAAATGTGGTTGAATATACACTCTCGGTGGAAGACGACGAGCCGGTCACCTTCAAACAAGCTATTACCGTGGCGGAAAGAGAGAGTTGGTTGGTTGCTATGCAAGAAGAGATGGAGTCTCTTCACAAGAACCAGACATGGGAGGTTGTCCCATTGCCCGAAGGTAAGTCTGTTATTGGTTGTAAATGGGTGTATAAGAAGAAAGAGGATTCTTCCGAGATCAAGGGTACAAGGTATAAGGCAAGACTAGTGGCCAAGGGTTATGCACAGAAAGAAGGGGTCGACTACAATGAGATTTTCTCACCGGTCGTGAAACATACTTCTATTCGGGTGCTATTGAGTATTGTTGCTCATAGTGATCTTGAGCTGGAACAACTCGATGTTAAAACCGCCTTCTTGCACGGAGATTTGGAAGAAGAAATTTATATGGCTCAACCTGAGGGATACAAGGTTGAGGGCAAAGAAAATCAAGTATGTCGTTTGAGGAAATCTCTTTACGGATTGAAACAATCCCCTCGCCAATGGTACAAACGATTTGATTTTTTCATGCTAAAGCATGGTTTTCGCAGAAGTGACTATGATTGTTGTGTATACATCAAGAAGCTTCGCAAAGGTGACTTTATTTATCTCCTTTTATATGTGGATGACATGCTTATTGCTTCTCGAAGCATGGTGGAGATAAATAAGTTAAATCTCTACTCAGTCAAAAGTTTGAGATGAAAGACATGGGCGCTGCAAAGAAGATACTGGGAATGGAGATTAAGAGAGAGCGGTCAAGTAAGAAACTGTACTTGAATCAGAAAGGTTACATCGAACGAGTAGTTTCTCGGTTCGGGATGCAGAATGCGAAGGCGGTGTCAACACCTTTGGCACCACACTTCAGGCTCTCGGGAAAACAATCTCCCACTACTACGGTGGAGAAGGATCATATGGATCGTGTACCGTATGCTAGTGCAGTTGGCAGTTTGATGTACGCTATGGTGTGTACTCGTCCAGATATTTCACAGGCGGTCAGTGTGGTTAGTAGGTTTATGGCAAACCCGGGGAAGACACATTGGGAAGCTGTGAAGTGGGTTTTGAGATACTTGAAGGGTACTGTTGATACGGGTTTGTGCTTTGGTGGAGACACATGTCAGGTAAGCGGTTATGTTGACTCGGATTATGCTGGCGATCTAGATAGAAGACGATCTACTACTGGTTATATATGTATTTAAGGTACATGGTGCTCCAGTTAGTTGGCGATCGATGTTACAATCTACAGTTGCGTTATCTACTACGGAGGCCGAGTATATGGCTATGGCAGAGGGTGTGAAGGAAGCATTGTGGTTGTGGGGTCTTCTGGATGATCTAGGGATTAAGCAGGAGTGCGTGGATGTATGGTGTGATAGTCAAAATGCGATCCACTTGGCGAAGAATCAGATTCATCATGCTCGTACTAAGCATATCGATGTCAGGTATCACTTTGTACGAGATGTCATAGAGGAAGGTGATGTTTCTCTCATGAAGGTACACACGGATGAGAATCCCGCGGACATGTTGACTAAAGTGGTGACATGTAGCAAGTTTCAGCATTGTCTGGAATTGCTACAAATCGGCTCGTGTTAAGTTGCCCGAAAGGGCGTAATGGCGACAAGATAATCTTTATGTGAAGGGTTGGTAGAACTACGGTAGGCTTGATCCTGTAAAAGGGTACGTAGGCAACCATGGTCATATGGTGCAGTCGGATGAAGTTACAAAAAGAAGATATATCTTACAAGGAGTATCCTGGTGTTCGTCCAAAATTTGAAGTATATCAAATTGTGTACGAGGTGGAGAATTGTAAGAGGCAGTTTCTAAAAATTGAAGAGGAGGTTTAAGAGGCAGCAATAGGCAGTTTCCAAATTGGGATGGTTTCCAATTTTTTGGCTCAATAGGCAGTTTCCAATTTTTTGGCTTATAATATATATAAATAGGGGTTGAGTGCTTTGTAATCAACACACCAACACAAGCAACAACAACTCTTCTTTAGAGAGCTAAAGAGAGAGAGCAAGAGTGAGAGAAATTTTTCATAGTTTTTTTGAGCGGTGTTAAATTTCTCGGTCGTCGAAGATTTAGTATAGAAGGTTATTACTATACGGTACCATCTTGGGACGAACTTGCGGGTTGTGTTAGTCGTCTTCATCTATCCTTCAATAAAGATTTCTTGTTCGCCCGAGGACGTAGGCTTTAAAGCCGAACCTCGTTAAATTTCTGTTCGCATATTTGATTTTGACTTAGTTTTTCGATTAATCTTCATAATCGGATCAATTTCTAGGATAGGTTCGAGAGCTTCCGCGACTTTCAGTTATAACAATTGGTACCAGAGCCTTGTTGAAATTGAACGAAGAGAAGATGGGATCGAGAAGTGGTACGGTCAAATCAGGGAAATATGAGATAGAGAAGTTCAATGGGAAAAACGATTTTTCTTATTGGCGGATGCAGATGAAGAATCTGTTAATCTCGCAGAAATTACACAAGACGTTGACGGGAAAGAATCCAGGAGATATGTCAGATGAGGATTGGGAGGAGTTAGATCTCGAAGCACGGGCTACCATTATGTTGTGTCTTGAGAGGGACGTGGCGTTCCTAGTAGACGGAGAAACAACGGCGGCGGGTGTGTGGTTAAAGCTAGAAAGCAGTTTCATGACGAAAACTTTAACGAATCGGGTCTACTTAAAATCCAAATTATTCACATGTAGAATGGAAGAGGGTTCTTCTATTCAGGAATATGTGAATAGGTTTGACAGGATTATCTCAGATTTGAAGGATATTGATGTTAAGGTTGAGGATGAGGACCAAGCCCTCATATTGTTACTTTCATTGCCTAAATCCTATGAGAACCTTGTTCAAACTTTGATGCTTGTTGGTGATAGTCTAAGCATGGAAGAGACGAGAAATTCGCTATTAGCGGATGACCTTCGTAAGGTTGCTACTAGCAGTATGGCGTCGGGTGGAGTAGACAAAGAACAAGCACAAGGGTTGTTTGTAACGAGGGGGAGGAGTAATGAAAGGGGAAAGGGAAAGGGCGGGAAATCTAGATCCAAATCTAGAGGCTCTTTCAAGAAAACGTGCTTTAGTTGTGGTGAGCTTGGCCACTTTAAAGCGGCTTGTCCAAAGAGAAAGTTGAAGCAAAAGAACGAAGGCTACAAGGAGAAATAAGAGATGCAAGAGGCGGGATATGTGTCAGAAGAGGCGGATGAATGTTTCTCGGTGACAGAGGTGTCTGAGAAAATCTTCGATAAGTGGATGCTTGATTCAGGGGCGTCACACCATATGTGTCCAAATAGGGAGTTGTTTACTACCTATAGGAGTATAGATGGTGGTACAGTTATACTGGGTGATGATAGTATATGTAAAACTGTGGGACTCGGAACAATATGTATCAAGATGCACGATGGAGTGGTGAGAACATTGACGGACGTAAGACACATACCCGATTTGCGGAAAAATCTAATTTCCCTTGGTGTGTTGGAGCGGAACGGCTGTAAGATAATTATAGAGAATGGTTCCATAAAAGTCGTTAAGGGTTCTTTGGTGGTAATGAGAGGTACTCGTTACGGTAATTTGTACAAACTTTTGGGGACAACAATTACTGGAGATGTAGCAGTAGGAATCAGTGGAAGGGATCCAACGGCTAGTACGAGGCTTTGGCATATGCGTCTTGGGCATATGTCAGAAAAGGGTCTATCTCTGATGTGCGGGAAAGGCTTGTTGAAGGACATGAAGAAGCCTTGCATGGAGTTTTGTGAGCATTGTGTGTTCGGGAAGGCACATAGGGTGACGTTCTCTTCAAGCAAGCACAGGAGCAAAGAGGTATTAGACTACGTACATACCGATGTCTGGAGACCGGCAAAGTTACCTTCCAAGGGTGGTTCCAGGTATTTTGTTACATTCGTTGATGATCATTCGAGATTTGTCTGGCTTTATTTTCTGAAGCATAAGAATGAGGTATTCAACACGTTCCTGGTGTGGAAAGCAATGGTTGAGAACAAAACTGGTCGAAAGCTGAAGACGTTAAGATCGGATAATGGGACCGAGTACACAGATGGGGCATTCAAGGAGTTTTGTAATCAGGAAGGCATTGTGAGGCACTGGACAGTTAGTAAACACACCTCAGCAGAATGGAGTCGCAGAGAGATTGAACCGTACACTACTTGAGAAGGCTAGATGTATGCGCTCCAATTCGGGATTAGGCGTAGAATGGTGGGCAGAATCTGTTGCTACAGCTTGTTATATTGTGAACAGGTCTCCACATTCTTCTTTAGATGGCGGCATACCTTACGAGGTATGGTCAGGTGAACATGCAGATTATGGGAGACTTAAGGTTTTCGGTTGTACGGCCTATTACCATGTTAAAGGTAACAAACTTGACAATAGAGCAAAGAAGGCAATTTTCTTAGGATATGCTACAGGAGTCAAGGGTTATCGGCTATGGTGTACGGAAGACAAGAAGTTTGTAATCAGTAGAGATGTGGTGTTTGATGAGTCATCTATGGTAGCTATGGCGAAAGCTACGGTGCCTAGTTGTGGTGATGTTGGGTCTACTAAAGCTCAAGTAGTGGAAGTAGAAGCCGAAGACCAACGGGTTTCTAGGAATCATGATCAGGTGGAGCATCAGGATAATACTCAGGATGAGGAAATTGATGAACCCGATCATGAGGAGGTTCAAGGGGAAGGTACACAAGTTTTACAACAACAACAGCAAGATGTTTCGGTACACACTAGGCCGAAACGGTTATATAAGCCGGTACAGAGGTTAGGGTCAGACAAACCTTTTAGGCATTACGGGCAGGCAAATGTGGTTGAATATACACTCTCGGTGGAAGACGACGAGCCGGTCACCTTCAAACAAGCTATTACCGTGGCGGAAAGAGAGAGTTGGTTGGTTGCTATGCAAGAAGAGATGGAGTCTCTTCACAAGAACCAGACATGGGAGGTTGTCCCATTGCCCGAAGGTAAGTCTGTTATTGGTTGTAAATGGGTGTATAAGAAGAAAGAGGATTCTTCCGAGATCAAGGGTACAAGGTATAAGGCAAGACTAGTGGCCAAGGGTTATGCACAGAAAGAAGGGGTCGACTACAATGAGATTTTCTCACCGGTCGTGAAACATACTTCTATTCGGGTGCTATTGAGTATTGTTGCTCATAGTGATCTTGAGCTGGAACAACTCGATGTTAAAACCGCCTTCTTGCACGGAGATTTGGAAGAAGAAATTTATATGGCTCAACCTGAGGGATACAAGGTTGAGGGCAAAGAAAATCAAGTATGTCGTTTGAGGAAATCTCTTTACGGATTGAAACAATCCCCTCGCCAATGGTACAAACGATTTGATTTTTTCATGCTAAAGCATGGTTTTCGCAGAAGTGACTATGATTGTTGTGTATACATCAAGAAGCTTCGCAAAGGTGACTTTATTTATCTCCTTTTATATGTGGATGACATGCTTATTGCTTCTCGAAGCATGGTGGAGATAAATAAGTTAAATCTCTACTCAGTCAAAAGTTTGAGATGAAAGACATGGGCGCTGCAAAGAAGATACTGGGAATGGAGATTAAGAGAGAGCGGTCAAGTAAGAAACTGTACTTGAATCAGAAAGGTTACATCGAACGAGTAGTTTCTCGGTTCGGGATGCAGAATGCGAAGGCGGTGTCAACACCTTTGGCACCACACTTCAGGCTCTCGGGAAAACAATCTCCCACTACTACGGTGGAGAAGGATCATATGGATCGTGTACCGTATGCTAGTGCAGTTGGCAGTTTGATGTACGCTATGGTGTGTACTCGTCCAGATATTTCACAGGCGGTCAGTGTGGTTAGTAGGTTTATGGCAAACCCGGGGAAGACACATTGGGAAGCTGTGAAGTGGGTTTTGAGATACTTGAAGGGTACTGTTGATACGGGTTTGTGCTTTGGTGGAGACACATGTCAGGTAAGCGGTTATGTTGACTCGGATTATGCTGGCGATCTAGATAGAAGACGATCTACTACTGGTTATATATGTATTTAAGGTACATGGTGCTCCAGTTAGTTGGCGATCGATGTTACAATCTACAGTTGCGTTATCTACTACGGAGGCCGAGTATATGGCTATGGCAGAGGGTGTGAAGGAAGCATTGTGGTTGTGGGGTCTTCTGGATGATCTAGGGATTAAGCAGGAGTGCGTGGATGTATGGTGTGATAGTCAAAATGCGATCCACTTGGCGAAGAATCAGATTCATCATGCTCGTACTAAGCATATCGATGTCAGGTATCACTTTGTACGAGATGTCATAGAGGAAGGTGATGTTTCTCTCATGAAGGTACACACGGATGAGAATCCCGCGGACATGTTGACTAAAGTGGTGACATGTAGCAAGTTTCAGCATTGTCTGGAATTGCTACAAATCGGCTCGTGTTAAGTTGCCCGAAAGGGCGTAATGGCGACAAGATAATCTTTATGTGAAGGGTTGGTAGAACTACGGTAGGCTTGATCCTGTAAAAGGGTACGTAGGCAACCATGGTCATATGGTGCAGTCGGATGAAGTTACAAAAAGAAGATATATCTTACAAGGAGTATCCTGGTGTTCGTCCAAAATTTGAAGTATATCAAATTGTGTACGAGGTGGAGAATTGTAAGAGGCAGTTTCTAAAAATTGAAGAGGAGGTTTAAGAGGCAGCAATAGGCAGTTTCCAAATTGGGATGGTTTCCAATTTTTTGGCTCAATAGGCAGTTTCCAATTTTTTGGCTTATAATATATATAAATAGGGGTTGAGTGCTTTGTAATCAACACACCAACACAAGCAACAACAACTCTTCTTTAGAGAGCTAAAGAGAGAGAGCAAGAGTGAGAGAAATTTTTCATAGTTTTTTTGAGCGGTGTTAAATTTCTCGGTCGTCGAAGATTTAGTATAGAAGGTTATTACTATACGGTACCATCTTGGGACGAACTTGCGGGTTGTGTTAGTCGTCTTCATCTATCCTTCAATAAAGATTTCTTGTTCGCCCGAGGACGTAGGCTTTAAAGCCGAACCTCGTTAAATTTCTGTTCGCATATTTGATTTTGACTTAGTTTTTCGATTAATCTTCATAATCGGATCAATTTCTAGGATAGGTTCGAGAGCTTCCGCGACTTTCAGTTATAACAATTGGTACCAGAGCCTTGTTGAAATTGAACGAAGAGAAGATGGGATCGAGAAGTGGTACGGTCAAATCAGGGAAATATGAGATAGAGAAGTTCAATGGGAAAAACGATTTTTCTTATTGGCGGATGCAGATGAAGAATCTGTTAATCTCGCAGAAATTACACAAGACGTTGACGGGAAAGAATCCAGGAGATATGTCAGATGAGGATTGGGAGGAGTTAGATCTCGAAGCACGGGCTACCATTATGTTGTGTCTTGAGAGGGACGTGGCGTTCCTAGTAGACGGAGAAACAACGGCGGCGGGTGTGTGGTTAAAGCTAGAAAGCAGTTTCATGACGAAAACTTTAACGAATCGGGTCTACTTAAAATCCAAATTATTCACATGTAGAATGGAAGAGGGTTCTTCTATTCAGGAATATGTGAATAGGTTTGACAGGATTATCTCAGATTTGAAGGATATTGATGTTAAGGTTGAGGATGAGGACCAAGCCCTCATATTGTTACTTTCATTGCCTAAATCCTATGAGAACCTTTTGTTCAAACTTTGATGCTTGTTGGTGATAGTCTAAGCATGGAAGAGACGAGAAATTCGCTATTAGCGGATGACCTTCGTAAGGTTGCTACTAGCAGTATGGCGTCGGGTGGAGTAGACAAAGAACAAGCACAAGGGTTGTTTGTAACGAGGGGGAGGAGTAATGAAAGGGGAAAGGGAAAGGGCGGGAAATCTAGATCCAAATCTAGAGGCTCTTTCAAGAAAACGTGCTTTAGTTGTGGTGAGCTTGGCCACTTTAAAGCGGCTTGTCCAAAGAGAAAGTTGAAGCAAAAGAACGAAGGCTACAAGGAGAAATAAGAGATGCAAGAGGCGGGATATGTGTCAGAAGAGGCGGATGAATGTTTCTCGGTGACAGAGGTGTCTGAGAAAATCTTCGATAAGTGGATGCTTGATTCAGGGGCGTCACACCATATGTGTCCAAATAGGGAGTTGTTTACTACCTATAGGAGTATAGATGGTGGTACAGTTATACTGGGTGATGATAGTATATGTAAAACTGTGGGACTCGGAACAATATGTATCAAGATGCACGATGGAGTGGTGAGAACATTGACGGACGTAAGACACATACCCGATTTGCGGAAAAATCTAATTTCCCTTGGTGTGTTGGAGCGGAACGGCTGTAAGATAATTATAGAGAATGGTTCCATAAAAGTCGTTAAGGGTTCTTTGGTGGTAATGAGAGGTACTCGTTACGGTAATTTGTACAAACTTTTGGGGACAACAATTACTGGAGATGTAGCAGTAGGAATCAGTGGAAGGGATCCAACGGCTAGTACGAGGCTTTGGCATATGCGTCTTGGGCATATGTCAGAAAAGGGTCTATCTCTGATGTGCGGGAAAGGCTTGTTGAAGGACATGAAGAAGCCTTGCATGGAGTTTTGTGAGCATTGTGTGTTCGGGAAGGCACATAGGGTGACGTTCTCTTCAAGCAAGCACAGGAGCAAAGAGGTATTAGACTACGTACATACCGATGTCTGGAGACCGCAAAGTTACCTTCCAAGGGTGGTTCCAGGTATTTTGTTACATTCGTTGATGATCATTCGAGATTTGTCTGGCTTTATTTTCTGAAGCATAAGAATGAGGTATTCAACACGTTCCTGGTGTGGAAAGCAATGGTTGAGAACAAAACTGGTCGAAAGCTGAAGACGTTAAGATCGGATAATGGGACCGAGTACACAGATGGGGCATTCAAGGAGTTTTGTAATCAGGAAGGCATTGTGAGGCACTGGACAGTTAGTAAACACACCTCAGCAGAATGGAGTCGCAGAGAGATTGAACCGTACACTACTTGAGAAGGCTAGATGTATGCGCTCCAATTCGGGATTAGGCGTAGAATGGTGGGCAGAATCTGTTGCTACAGCTTGTTATATTGTGAACAGGTCTCCACATTCTTCTTTAGATGGCGGCATACCTTACGAGGTATGGTCAGGTGAACATGCAGATTATGGGAGACTTAAGGTTTTCGGTTGTACGGCCTATTACCATGTTAAAGGTAACAAACTTGACAATAGAGCAAAGAAGGCAATTTTCTTAGGATATGCTACAGGAGTCAAGGGTTATCGGCTATGGTGTACGGAAGACAAGAAGTTTGTAATCAGTAGAGATGTGGTGTTTGATGAGTCATCTATGGTAGCTATGGCGAAAGCTACGGTGCCTAGTTGTGGTGATGTTGGGTCTACTAAAGCTCAAGTAGTGGAAGTAGAAGCCGAAGACCAACGGGTTTCTAGGAATCATGATCAGGTGGAGCATCAGGATAATACTCAGGATGAGGAAATTGATGAACCCGATCATGAGGAGGTTCAAGGGGAAGGTACACAAGTTTTACAACAACAACAGCAAGATGTTTCGGTACACACTAGGCCGAAACGGTTATATAAGCCGGTACAGAGGTTAGGGTCAGACAAACCTTTTAGGCATTACGGGCAGGCAAATGTGGTTGAATATACACTCTCGGTGGAAGACGACGAGCCGGTCACCTTCAAACAAGCTATTACCGTGGCGGAAAGAGAGAGTTGGTTGGTTGCTATGCAAGAAGAGATGGAGTCTCTTCACAAGAACCAGACATGGGAGGTTGTCCCATTGCCCGAAGGTAAGTCTGTTATTGGTTGTAAATGGGTGTATAAGAAGAAAGAGGATTCTTCCGAGATCAAGGGTACAAGGTATAAGGCAAGACTAGTGGCCAAGGGTTATGCACAGAAAGAAGGGGTCGACTACAATGAGATTTTCTCACCGGTCGTGAAACATACTTCTATTCGGGTGCTATTGAGTATTGTTGCTCATAGTGATCTTGAGCTGGAACAACTCGATGTTAAAACCGCCTTCTTGCACGGAGATTTGGAAGAAGAAATTTATATGGCTCAACCTGAGGGATACAAGGTTGAGGGCAAAGAAAATCAAGTATGTCGTTTGAGGAAATCTCTTTACGGATTGAAACAATCCCCTCGCCAATGGTACAAACGATTTGATTTTTTCATGCTAAAGCATGGTTTTCGCAGAAGTGACTATGATTGTTGTGTATACATCAAGAAGCTTCGCAAAGGTGACTTTATTTATCTCCTTTTATATGTGGATGACATGCTTATTGCTTCTCGAAGCATGGTGGAGATAAATAAGTTAAATCTCTACTCAGTCAAAAGTTTGAGATGAAAGACATGGGCGCTGCAAAGAAGATACTGGGAATGGAGATTAAGAGAGAGCGGTCAAGTAAGAAACTGTACTTGAATCAGAAAGGTTACATCGAACGAGTAGTTTCTCGGTTCGGGATGCAGAATGCGAAGGCGGTGTCAACACCTTTGGCACCACACTTCAGGCTCTCGGGAAAACAATCTCCCACTACTACGGTGGAGAAGGATCATATGGATCGTGTACCGTATGCTAGTGCAGTTGGCAGTTTGATGTACGCTATGGTGTGTACTCGTCCAGATATTTCACAGGCGGTCAGTGTGGTTAGTAGGTTTATGGCAAACCCGGGGAAGACACATTGGGAAGCTGTGAAGTGGGTTTTGAGATACTTGAAGGGTACTGTTGATACGGGTTTGTGCTTTGGTGGAGACACATGTCAGGTAAGCGGTTATGTTGACTCGGATTATGCTGGCGATCTAGATAGAAGACGATCTACTACTGGTTATATATGTATTTAAGGTACATGGTGCTCCAGTTAGTTGGCGATCGATGTTACAATCTACAGTTGCGTTATCTACTACGGAGGCCGAGTATATGGCTATGGCAGAGGGTGTGAAGGAAGCATTGTGGTTGTGGGGTCTTCTGGATGATCTAGGGATTAAGCAGGAGTGCGTGGATGTATGGTGTGATAGTCAAAATGCGATCCACTTGGCGAAGAATCAGATTCATCATGCTCGTACTAAGCATATCGATGTCAGGTATCACTTTGTACGAGATGTCATAGAGGAAGGTGATGTTTCTCTCATGAAGGTACACACGGATGAGAATCCCGCGGACATGTTGACTAAAGTGGTGACATGTAGCAAGTTTCAGCATTGTTTGGAATTGCTACAAATCGGCTCGTGTTAAGTTGCCCGAAAGGGCGTAATGGCGACAAGATAATCTTTATGTGAAGGGTTGGTAGAACTACGGTAGGCTTGATCCTGTAAAAGGGTACGTAGGCAACCATGGTCATATGGTGCAGTCGGATGAAGTTACAAAAAGAAGATATATCTTACAAGGAGTATCCTGGTGTTCGTCCAAAATTTGAAGTATATCAAATTGTGTACGAGGTGGAGAATTGTAAGAGGCAGTTTCTAAAAATTGAAGAGGAGGTTTAAGAGGCAGCAATAGGCAGTTTCCAAATTGGGATGGTTTCCAATTTTTTGGCTCAATAGGCAGTTTCCAATTTTTTGGCTTATAATATATATAAATAGGGGTTGAGTGCTTTGTAATCAACACACCAACACAAGCAACAACAACTCTTCTTTAGAGAGAGCTAAAGAGAGAGAGAAATTTTTCATAGTTTTTTTGAGCGGTGTTAAATTTCTCGGTCGTCGAAGATTTAGTATAGAAGGTTATTACTATACGGTACCATCTTGGGACGAACTTGCGGGTTGTGTTAGTCGTCTTCATCTATCCTTCAATAAAGATTTCTTGTTCGCCCGAGGACGTAGGCTTTAAAGCCGAACCTCGTTAAATTTCTGTTCGCATATTTGATTTTGACTTAGTTTTTCGATTAATCTTCATAATCGGATCAATTTCTAGGATAGGTTCGAGAGCTTCCGCGACTTTCAGTTATAACACTACCTTTGTTCTTCAAATTCTGAGATACGACAAGACCCGTCTTACAGAGAAGGGCAAAATCCTCACAGTTATGTTCCAGCAACTTGTACTCTCCAAATCCAATCTCAAGTAGTTTCATTGCCCTTTTTATAACCATCTGTGGTGGGTCTGATACAGCAGTAGTGCATGTCCCACCCCTGTTCCCTAGGAGACGAAATGTGTTAACCCCATATCTGTATCGGTTCAGATCACCATCTTTTAAGAAACAATCCAAGCAAGAAGCCAGAACTACTGATCTATTGTTGGATTGTGATCTGGTACCACAGTAAGATAAATGAAAAGGACAAGTTAATAAAAGATTGCCTCCGCCAAAACTAGTAGAACCACTTAGTCCCCCATGAGAACTGAACTTTTTTTTGTCATTTCGTTCTTCTATCTGTGTGAAGTGAACCACCTTGTTTCCCTCCACATATATGCCTACATATATATATATATATATACACACATTCAAATTTAATAGCAAATAAAATACAGTATCATAGAAGAAGAAGAAGAAGAAGAAGAATAAGAAGATATGGGGTCAGGTGAGTTGATTACCGTGATGGGAGTAAGTATATAAAGCTCTATAAGTGTATATGTGATCCCCTGGTTTCAGCTCGTTTCTCTTTACACCATTGAAGAAGAAGGAACCCATTTCTCTCTCTCTCTCTCTCTAGACCAATTACTCATAATCAAAACAAGTGGTTAGTATATACTAGTACTACTCGCTCCTAAAGAAGGTGAAGTCTTGAAAGTTGGCATTGGAAAGCGAAAGAAGGTGGAAAAACCAAGAGCATGCTTATTTTCAAGAAAGTAAGCTCAGAGCAGAGTATATGAATCGACTAGTTACACGCAGATTGAAGGTATTAATTCTGCATTCATTAATTAATACCAGCCAAAAGGAATTTTTCTTCTGATTTTCTTTTCTTTTGCCCTTTCAGGTCATCAATTACTTCCAATCACTAGCTGAATTGATGACAGGAGATCATTTGTTTTTTCACCATGTCACATACCAATTCTTAGTGGAAGTTGATTTTGTCTGAGTTAGATTTTGGACTCTTTGTTTTCATGGCACTCAGTCACTCGTGTGGATGATAGATTCAAGTTGATTTTGTGTCTATTGTGATTGGACAATTTAGATGAGTCAATTTCAAACACCAAAAGCGATGCTTTGCCCACTAAATCTGAACCGACCAAGTACCCACAGCAGAATTCAGTCCGGATATTGGTCGGGGCATAATACCGTTGTTGTTCAAACACTATTATAAAGAAAAGGTTCATGTCATTTTGCCCCCGATTTGTGCCCAACTAGAAATTTTGGGGAACGAGACTATTTTCCCGTCAATCATACTTAACGGTTATTATTTTCTTTTGTGTTTTACCATTTTTATCTAAAGTATCAACCCTCAGTGACCCTTTTCTCTACCAAAAACCAGTGGACAACAACGGTCGGTCGACCATCTGTTGAAGCTAGGGTTTCAAATGAAGCTTCGATTAGAAGTTTCAACTCAGTTAGAGAGGGGATGATGGACGCAATGTTAGGAGGAAGAAAAATGTAAAGAGATTGATAAAAAATTGTTAAATGTCGCCCTACAACGGTCGGTTGTTGCCGACGATACTTTGCACCGCCGACACTTTGCAACAAGTAAGAAAGTGAAAAGACGTGGATGAACACCTTTGGAAGTAAGGGCCAATCTGGAAAAATTTAACTAACAAAATCATGATTTTGGGTGCCAAACTAGAATGCCAGACAAATATGGGGCTAAGTTTTTAGTCGATCCAAATTAGAGACTAAATTAGAATAAACCCAAAAACATCTCACCTACCACTCACTCCATTTTGGTTTCAAAAAACATCCCATAAGGGTCAATTGGGTGGGTTGAGTCGACACAAATAAGCAAAGACCAATGTATATGACCAATAAAGGCCTTGTCACTAGCTAGAGTGGAACCAACACCTCTGGCAAATGAGTACAACCCCAGTGAACTACCACTTATTCAAAACGTCACTTTTTAACCCGGTTCACCATTCAGCTACGTCTGGGGTGCTCGGCCCTTCTATCTACGCCAACACTCTGAAGACTTCATCTGATGAGCATGGCTTATACACCTAGTGATGCCGTCAAATCTCTCTCGAGTAATTTTTGGTTATGTTCTAGGTAAATGTACATGGAAAGTAAAAGCAATCAATTTTCTTATCCAAAACAGCGAAACGGTTTTATTTCCAATAATATAGGGTAGGATTCAAAACCCAATAAAATGTCTTTCTTCCTTCTAGTTGTCAAGCTTATGGAAGGATATTGTAGCGCATTTGAGGTACTTACAAACTCAAATTCATGCAGTTTTAGTAAAAATGAAAAAGAAAATTAGATCAAAAACCATTTTCGTGGGGAGCAGCTACACAACACAAATAGTCAATCTTGCTCAAATGTTCTTTAGTAGTGACCTGCCCAACAAGTGGTGTCAGATGTTCTGAGAAGAACAATAATTCTTTCTTGAGATAGAGAAAATAAGATTTGTATAGACATACGAAAATTTTCTTGAAGATGATCAATAGCAATAACTCCTAGTACATATATAACCAAATCTATGCATTTAAAACAGAAAAGTCAAATCACAATCTATCCAACCAAACACATGTTGTTTTACCACAAAATAATATTATGGATTTTTGAGTCAACAGTCCAAAATCTGGGGGGTAAACCCCAAAAAAATCCACTCTTGCCCAAAAATTAGTTGCAGGTCCAAATGTCAGTTTTTTTTTTAATTCCCCTCTTGCCCTTGGACGGGACATGCTGACGTTTTCCTGAAGAAAAAAAATGTCTGGTAAATAAAATAATTTACCAGTACACGAAAAATTCAAAGTTTCAAAATTTTTTGAAAATTTGAAATTTTCAAACGAAATTTCAAATCCCCGCCCAGCAAACCATCTCTTCCCGGTAAATAAAATAATTTCCCGTACACAAAAAATTCCAATTTTCAATTTTTTTTGAAAATTTCAAAAAAAAATTTCAAATTCCCGGCCAAAATTTCAAATTTTTTTGAAAATTTTAAATTCCCGGGCAAATTTTGAAATTCTTTTGAAAATTTTAAATTCCCGCCCAGCAAAAGTGTCTAGTACAGAAAAAAATTTCCAGTAAATAAAATAATTTCCCGGTCACAAATATTTTTTTTCGAACTTTTGAAATTTTCAAACGAAATTTCAAATTCCCGCCCAGCAAAAATGTCTAGTACAGAAAAAAAATTTCCAGTAAATAAAATAATTTCCCGAAAAAAAATTTCGTTTCCCGGGAATTTTTCGGTGGCTGTTCCGTAATTTTCTGAACAGTACAGATTCTGATAGACGGGTTGTCAGATTATTTTTCAGAAAAAAAACCGTTTCCCGAGAATTTTCGATGGCAATTTTGTAATTTTCGATGCCATGAACGGTAAATACTTTATTTTCTAAGGGTCCTTTACGTAATTTTGACCCTCAAACTGACACATTGGACCTCCCTTTCATTTTTAGGCAACTTTGAGTGGAATTTTCATTTTGGCCCCCTTTTTGGACCAATGGCCCAACCCCTCTAATATTATCATTCACATCAGCTTTCAGTCTGTGGCTGGTCCTCATTTTTGGGACAAATAGTATTTCTCACATGAATTATTCCAGCCTTGATGCGGTGGAATGTAGAGTGAGATAAGACAAGACCCGTCTTACAAAAAAGCGCAAAATCCTCACAGTTATGTTGCAACAAGTTGTACTCACCAAATCCAATCTCGAGTAGCATCATTGCCCTGTATATAACCATCTGTGGTGGGTCTGATACAGCAGTTGTGCATGTCCCACTCCTGTAACCTAGGAGAAGCAATTTGTTAACTCCGTATCTGTATCGTTTTAGACCACCATCTTTTAAGAAACAACCCAAGCGAGAAGACAGAACTACTCTATTGTTGGAGTCATGTGATCCGATGATTCCACAGTAAGATAAATGAAAAGGACATGGTAATAAAAGATCCGCCAAAACTTGAACCATTTGGTGATCTCCCATGAGAAGAAGTGTTAGCTGAATTCCTCTTCCTCTTCCTCCCACCACATTTGTCTTTTGGTTCTATCCGTGTGAAGTGAATCATTCATTTGGAGATGCAGGGTTTAGGGCTCCCAATTTTGGAAGCCCTGAATTTTCTCAACTCTAATGTCGGGCTCCTGAGTTTCTAAATCCAAATTATATACGTGTGTCGGATGTTAATCTCAATTTTTATCTTTTTATTCTAGACTTTTAAAAAGATAAACAAAAATGTCGGCCTCCCAGCCCGGGGTTTCGGAGTTGGCTCTCGAGTTGGAGCTCCCAAGGGCTGGGGATCCAAAATTAGCCCCTGCTCATGCACCTTGGACTTGCTCTATGGTCATTCTCATATGTTGGATGAAATTTATTCACTAGGTCTTTTTCATGAAGTCCTATAATTTGGACGGCCTAGTAAATGTCCCACAGTCTTATTTAATCCCGTTTAGTTTTTTTTCTGATATCGCCATAACTTGTTATTGATTTTCTTGATGAATTGTTTGGCAAATGTTGATTTCAATGAAGATGATCAGAATAACACCTCATACATGTATTATCAATGGTCGGTGTTTACTGTTCCGAGGAAATAAGAAAAATTTCCGAGGTAATAAGTTTTAGTAGGAAACAAAACTTTTTCGTTTCTTCTAAACATCACCCTTAATTATTTTTCAATTTTATATTTTTTCTTCTTCCCCTCTCACCTCAACTAGAACTCTGGTGACTTCCACCATTAATCACAACGAGCACCATGTCAAATCAGGTTGGCTCTTCTCTCTCTTTCATCTCTCTTCGTAAATCACTCTCTCTCCTGTTATCCTCTCTCCTTCTCTCACTAAATCCCGCTTCGCCGGAAACTCGTCTGGTTTTCCAGACGAATAGTCATCTGGAAAATCAGACGAGTTGTTTCGTCCGGATCTGGTTCTTCCAGATGCAGACGAGATGGCTTCGTCTGGATTTGGAAGAACCAGATCCACACGAAGGGTTTCGGCGAAGGGGTTTTCCCCTTCGCCGAAACTTACACAGAGAAGACGAAACTTACATAGAGAAGAGAGAGACGAATAGAGGGGGCGAGGGAAAGAAGAGAGAGAGAGAGAGAGGAGAAGAGAAGAGAAGAAAAAGGAGAGAGAAAGACGTCGCCGACAATTTCAGGCCGGCGATTTATGCCGGCGACTTGAAGGGTGTGTTTGGTGGACGTTTTTTTAGGTTTTTAGCCTATTTCCCCGGAAAATTTTCATTCTTCCCCAAATCACCCACCTTATCGATATATGGATTTAAAACAGAGAAGTCAAATTATAATCGATCCAACTAAACATATGTTCTATAACAAAACAATATCATGTGAAGTCACCCCAGAGCATTTAGAAGCAGAGCCAAAAAACCTAACCAGATTGCTAATACTACCTCTGTTCTTCAAATTAGGATCGACCCAGCTGGACCTGTTCTTCGGATGGCGTAAGCTGCAGAGACTGTGACCAAGGAACCAATTTAAAATCCTTGACTACTGCTACTACCTTTGTTCTTCAAATTCTGAGATACGACAAGACGGTAAGACCTGTCTTACAGAAAAAGGGCAAAATCCTCACAGTTATGGTCCAGCAAGTGGTACTCTCCAAATCCAATCTCAAGTAGTTTCATTTCCCTTTCTATAACCATCCGGGGTGGATCTGATTGAGCAGTAGTGCATGTCCCACGCCTGGTCCCTAGGAGACGAAATGTGTTAACCCCATATCTGAATCGTTTCAGATCACCGTCTTTTAAGAAGCAATCCAAGCAAGAAGACAGAACTACTGATCCATTGTGTGAATGTGATCTGGTTGTTAGACTAATATCTTAACTAAGTCAAGATCTTCCCTATGTTTACTCATTCAAAGATTATTGATAAGAATGGTTGACTCATTCAAATCAGATTTTGTAAACAGTTGTAACAGCTCATTGTATGTGTAAAGCCTACAAACAAATCAACGAAATATATTTTCTACATGGTATCAGCAGCCCAAAGTTCCTTCTTTTCAAAATTTTGAACTCTCTTTCTTTCCATGGCTTCCACTCCAGTAACTACTACTACCACTTCCTCTACCATCACTGCCCCATCCTCTTCCACTGCAACTACCGTCTCCCCTGCTCCACTCAATCTCAACTTCCTCATTCAGTTCATCTCTGTTAAGTTAGAAGCCGAAAACTACCTTGTATGGCGCAAACAGATGCTGCCTCTCCTTCGCTCCCAAGATCTTTTTAAGTTTGTTGACAGTACCTTTGTCCTTCCTCCTTCTCACATACTTCAACAGGATAGTGATGCTTCTATTCCCAACCCTGAATTCCAACAATGGGACAGACTTGATCAGACACTCTTAACTTTTCTCCAAGCTACCCTCTCTGCCTCAGTTCTCTCTCAAATTCCCATTTTTAATTCTTCTCGTGATTTATATAATTACCTAGAGTCCTCATTCTCCTCTCAAATAACAGCTCGCACTCATCAGCTTACTCATCAGCTTCAAACGATTAAGCGAGACAACCTTTCTATCAATGAATACCTAGCTAAAATGAAATTTATTTCAGATTCTTTGGCGAACTCGGCCACTCCTGTTTCAGACGCTGTTCTAGTTCAGAATACTCTTAGGGGTCTTGGTCCTTCCTACAGTCAGTTTGTGACTGCCATTGAAACTCGAGAGACGCTTCCCACCTTTTCTCAATTGTTTCCGCTGCTTCTCAACCAAGAAATGCGTCTTCAACAAACTCAATCTACTAACCCAGAACCAGCAGCAGCCTTTCTCGTTCAAACTCACGGTACTTCTTCAAATCAGAATCCAAATACCAAATCCAATAACTTCAGAGGATATTCATATTCAGGTAGAGGAAGAGGACGTGGTGGTTACTACCGAGGACGAGGCCGTGGAAATGGCAAACCAAATGGTTATCAAAATCACCAAGAATCTGTTCTTGGTCCAGCACCCTCTAATGCTTCCCAATATGTTGTTTGTCAATTATGCAGGAAACTTGGACACCTTGCTACAAGTTGCCCATTATTTCTTCACAAGTTCAGCCTTATGAAATGCCACAAAACTTTGCAGCAGTTCAGATGAATGCATTTCCACATGATACAACTCATTATTTGGATTCTGGTGCAACTAACCACATGACTGCGGATGCTACTCACTTGATGAATCGAACTCCATACTTGGGGACAGACCAAGTAATTGTCGGGGACGGTAATCTTCTTTCTATCTCTCATATGGGTAACCTCCAATTTAGAACTTCTAATAAGTCTATTTCTCTTGAACGTGTCCTTCAAGTTTCAAATATTACTCGTAATCTTATCTCCGTTTCTCAATTAACTGGCAATCTCAAATGTCTTGTTATTTTTGATGAATATGGTTTTGTTGTTCAGTGCAAGCGAACAGGGATGCTACTGTTGTGCGGCACCAATGAAGGAGGATTGTATCGTTTACAAGAAACGTTATCTCTTCCATCTCTTCCATCTTCTCCATCTTCTCCATCTTCTCCATCTTCTCCCTCTTCTTACATTGCTGTTCGAACCTCTTCTGATGTTTGGCACAAGCGGCTGGGGCATCCTCACTCTCAAGTTTTTCAGTCTTTAGTTTTGAATAAAAACATTTCCTTAGCAAATAAATTTGATAAGACTAAGGTGTGTGAAAGTTGTGTAATGTCAAAACACCATCGTTTGCCATTTGATTTACGTAGTTCTCATTCAAATGTTCCCTTAGGTGTTATCCACTCTGACTTATGGGGTCCTTCACCTATTTCATCTACTTCAAGTTTTAAGTATCTTTTGTTATTTATCGATGATTATTCTCGGTTTACTTGGTCTTACTTTTTAACAGATAAAAGTCAGGTTTTCCAATGCTTTATAACTTTCAAATCCATTGTTGAAAATAGGTTTCAAACAAAAATTCGAGTTTTCCAATCGGATGGTGGAGGATAATATAATTCCAATAGTTTCAGAGATTTTTTGGCTCAACATGGTATATTCCATCAAAAATCATGTCTGCATACTCCCCAACAAAATGGAGTAGCGGAACGAAAGATTCGCCATTTAGTCGAAACTGGTCTAACACTTTTGCACCATAGTAAACTTTCCAAAGCCTTTTGGTCCGACGCCTTTGGTACTGCTACTTATTTAATAAATCGCTTGCCTACTTCTATTTTAAATGATGTTTCTCCCTTTGAAATTTTGCACAAACGACCACCAGATTACAATTTTCTAAAGACCTTTGGATGTCTTTGCTATCCATATTTGGTACCTTATCGGTCAACAAAACTTGATTCAAAATCAAAATCATGTATTTTTATTGGTTACAGTGAATCCCATAAAGGCTACAAATGTTTTGATCCGTTTTCAAAAAGAATTTACATTTCCCGTGATGTTATTTTTGATGAATCGACTTTTCCGTCTTTCACTTCATCTCCAGCTGAACAAAGCCAAAAGAATAAAAATGATGTTGAGTGGGTATTTCTTAACTCTCTCACACCTCTTACTGTTTCAACTAATCACTTTCCATCCCATATCCAATCTAATTCTCACCCTTCTCATCATACTAACTCATTATCTCCTGTTCCTGCTTCACCCATAGTTCCTTGTCAATCCAGTCTAAATAATTCAGGAAGTACACCAGGTGGAACAGAGTTCGGTGTGATTGAAAATGATGCGCCTTCTTCAATAGTGGCACCAACAGAGCACTCTCCTGAACCTTCACAACAACGCCACCGAATGGTCACTCGTTCTCAAGCAGGTATACATAAACCAATCCATCGCTTTAATCTTTGTGTATCGAGTAAATATCCTGTCTCATCTGCTCTTATTTCCACTTTAACTGATATTCCAACAGAGCCCACTTGTTTCACTGTAGCTTCCAAAGACCCTAAATGGAGGTCAGCTATGACTGAAGAGTTTAATGCTCTATTAGATAATCGCACATGGTCTTTAGTTCCTCGAACCTCTGACATGAATCTAGTTGGTTGTAAGTGGGTGTACCGTATCAAAAGAAAGTCAGATGGCTCTATAGATCGGTATAAAGCTCGACTTGTGGCCAAAGGATTTTCACAACAGTATGGTCTCGATTATGAAGAAACCTTTTCTCCTGTTGTCAAACCCGTAACTATCCGTCTTGTCTTAAGTATTGTTGTCAATTTAAATTGGCCGATGAGACAATTGGATGTTAAAAATGCATTTTTGCATGGGTTTTTAGACAAAGAAGTGTACATGATTCAACCTCCAGGTTTTCAAGATAAATCTTATCCTAACCATGTGTGTAAATTACACAAAGCTCTATATGGTTTAAAACAGGCCCCCCGTGCCTGGTTTCATCGTTTCACTGCTTATTTGACTGAACTTGGATTCATTGGCTCTAAATCTGACACATCTCTTTTCATTCGTTATTCGGACACTGGTATCCTCATTTTACTATTATATGTTGATATAATAATTGTAACAGGCTCCGATACAACTCTCTTCCAACTTATTCAAACTCTTAAGAATAAGTTTGCAATGTCAGATTTAGGTGATCTTAACTATTTTCTCGGCATGGAAATCAAGCGAACCTCATCTGGGATTCATTTAACTCAAACCCGCTATACATTAGATATCTTAAATCGGGTTGATCTTCTAAATTCAAAACCTGTCTCTACTTCTTGTTCTACTAGTAAGAAAATAAGTGCTTATGACGGAGTTCCATTTCAGGATGTTACCTTATATAGGAGTTTAGTAGGAAGTTTACAGTATTTGTCTATGACAAGACCCGATATTACTTTTTCTGTTAACCAAGTGAGTCAATTCATGCATCAACCTACTAACATTCATTTCCTTGCAGTTAAGAGAATCTTACGGTATCTAAAAGGTACCCTTGGTCGAGGATTATTCTTTTCCTCTAACAATAATTTTCAGGTTCGCTCTTTTGAAGTGCAAGGTTTTAGCGATGCAGATTGGGCTGGAAATCCAGATACTAGGTGTTCCACTACCGGTAGCTGTGTTTTTATCGGCAATCATCTGATTAGTTGGTTTTCTAAGAAGCAAGCGTCTGTATCAAGATCAAGCACAGAAGCAGAGTATCGTGCATTGGCTTTAACGACAGCTGAAATTACGTGGATTCAATACCTCTTAAGAGATATCAAAATTCATTTGAGGTCTCCACCGATAATTTACTGTGACAACATTAGTGCTACGTACATGGCAGTTAATCCAATTTATCACGCACGTACCAAACATGTTGAAGTAGATTACCACTTCGTCCGTGAGCGTGTGGCTAATGGTGCATTACAAGTACGGTTTATTCCGACTCAAAACCAGAATGCTGATATATTCACTAAAGGTTTGCAAAAGGCAAAGCATAAAGAACTTTGTATCAAGCTCTCTCTGTTGGATCCCAGCTCGGCTTGAAGGGGGGTGTTAGACTAATATCTTAACTAAGTCAAGATCTTCCCTATGTTTACTCATTCAAAGATTATTGATAAGAATGGTTGACTCATTCAAATCAGATTTTGTAAACAATTGTAACAGCTCATTGTATGAGCTATATATACTCAGTGTAAAGCCTACAAACAAATCAACGAAATATATTTTGTAAACAGTTGTAACAGCTCATTGTATGAGCTATATATACTCAGTGTAAAGCCTACAAACAAATCAACGAAATATATTTTCTACACTGGTACCACAGTAAGATACATGAAAAGGACATGTTAATAAAGAACTAGAACCACTTATTAGTCCCCCATGAGAACTGAATTTTTTTAGCTGAATTCCACCAACCACCTTTCTCTTCTATCTGTGTGAAGTGAACCACCTTGTTTCCCTCCACATATATGCCTACATATATATATATATATATATATATATAATATATATATATATATATATATATACATTCAAATTAAATAGCAAATAAAATACAGTAGCACCATAGAAGAAGAATATGAAGATATGGGGTCAGGTGAGTTGATTACCGTGATGGGAATAAGCATATAAAGCTCTATAAGACTATAAGTGTATATGTGATCCCCTGGTTTCAGCTCGTTTCTCTCTACACCATTGAAGGAGAAGGAACCCATTTCTCTATCTCTCTCTCTCTCTCTAGACCATTTACTAATAATCAAAACAAGTTGTTATATACTACGACTCCTAAAGAAGGTGAATTCTTGAAAGTTGGCATTGGAACGCGGAGAAAAGCTGGAAAAACCAAGAGCATGCTTATTTTCAAGAAAGTAAACTCAGAGCAGAGTATATGTAACGCCCCAAGCCTTAGCAGTTGCCAATATTGTTCCCGCTTTGACCACCTCACACAGGTACGGAGTTTTGTCCTTGGCGAAGGCACCACAAGCCCACCCAAAAGGCCTCGGTACTTACTAAGCTTGAGCTTACACATATAGGCCAGTCTCTGGACACTCTTGTGAGCAATGTGGGACTATTACAGTATATGAATCAACGAGTTACACGCAGATTGAAGGTTTTAATTCTGCATTTATTAATACCAGCCACCACCATCAAACTACAACCAAAACTATCATCCTAAGCACCAAAAAAGAAGGTTGAAATTTCTTTGGGCTATTTTCTGAGAGAATCATTTTCTAACATCTTCTTTTTTCCTGTTTAAAAAATAACTATACAAGCTACTGACTCGTCGAGTTCCTCGCTGAACCACTTGATCGAGAGATCAACTAAGGCCTGCAGAGGGCTCTCCTCAAACCCAAACCGATCTTCGAGCAACTCAATAGATCGTTCGATTGCATTACAAGTTATGAACACAAGTTTCAATTTTAAACTTATTCACATTATGTGCACGGAAAATGTATAAAGTTCCGATGTACATTCTTTTTTCTTATGAAACGAGTGTAGGTCACATTCTTGAAACTCGCTTCGGGCTTCTAAAATCTTAGGACCGGCCCTGGTGATGCCCTCAAATAGTGTAGCGCATTTGAGGTACTTATAAACTTAAATTCATGCAGTTTTTGTAAAATAGTGTAGGATTCAAAACCCAATAAAATGCCTTTCTTCCTTCTAGTTGTCAAGCTTATGGAAGGATATCATAGCGCATTGGAGGTACTTATAAACTCAAATTCATGCAGTTTTTGTAAAAAGGAAAAAGAAAATTAGATCAGAAACCATATTTGTGGGGAGCTGCCACACAATACAAATAGTCAATCTTGCTCAAACGTTCTTTAGTAGTGACCGCCCAACAAGTGGTGTCAGATGTTTTGAGAAGAACAATAGTTCTTTCTTGAGATAGACAAAATAAGATTTGTATAGACGTACGAAAATTTTCTTGAAGATGATCAATAGCAATAACTCCTAGTACATATTATAACCAAATCTATGCATCTAAAACAGAAAAATCCAACCAAACATATGTTGTTTTACCACAAAATAATATTATCATTCACATCAGCTTTCAGTCTGTGACCGGTCCTCATTTTTGGGACAAATAGTATTTCTCACATGAATTATTCCAGCCTTGATGCGGTGAAATATAGAGCGAGATAAGACAAGACCCGTCTTACAGAAAAGCGCAAAATCCTCACAGTTATGTTGCAACAAGTTGTAATCACCAAATCCAATCTCAAGTAGCATCATTGCCCTGTATATAACCATCTGTGATGGGTCTGATACAGCAGTATTGCATGTCCCACCCCTGTACCCTAGGAGAAGCAATTTGTTAACTCCATATCTGTATCGTTTTAGACCACCATCTTTTAAGAAGCAATCCAAGCAAGAAGACAGAACTACTCCTCCATTGTTGGAGTCATGTGATCCGATTATCCCACAGTAAGATAAATGAAAAGGACATGGCAATAAAAGATTGCCTTCAAAAGTAGTTGAACCATTTGGTGATCTCCCATGAGAAGAAGTGTTAGCTGAATTCCTCTTCCTCTTCCTCCCACCACATTTGTCTTTTGGTTCTATCCGTGTGAAGTGAATCACCTTGTTTTCCCCCACGTATATGCCTACATATATACACATATTCAAATTTAATAATACTAGTGAATAAAATACAGTACCACCATAGAAGAAGAAGAAGAAGATATGGGGTGGGTGATTCAGTTCATTACCATGATGGGAGTAAGTATATAAAGCTCTATATGTGTATATATGATCCCCTGGTTTCAGCTCATTTCTCTCTACATCATTCAAGAAGCACAAACCCATCTCTCTCTCTCTACCCCTCTCTGTGAAAATATGAAGAATATTAACAAGGTACCAATTTCATTGATCTCACTGTTTATATTACTTACATTTATACATTATGGTTACAAAAATATAGTAATACAGTAAACAAGAATGGAAACCACAACTATAAGAATGGGAATATATATATATATATATATATATATATATATATATATTGACAATTAATTAGGGAACAAATTTTTTATCCATATCTTCTCCCCTCACTTGGTAAGTTGGTAGGTTGGATGGAGGGTGGTGCCCCCTTGCACCCTTATATTGTTCACATGTCCACTGTTAGAAATAAGTTTTGTGACGTCCCGTGTTCCGAATCAACTAAAATAAATATTCAATACCAAATCCCAAAAGAAACCACTGAATCCACTCGGTGCTCTAACTTGTCCAATTCTCTGACTTGGAGATCTGGGTGTTAAATTTGATACGTATAATCTTAACCATTTAAATAAGTTTGAAAGATGTAGTTCCAATCCTTGGAGAAAATATGGTCCCACCATATTTACCTATGGCCAGACGACGTCGAGTCGAGTGGAGTCTGAATATGTCTGTCTTGATCTCTCTGTGACTGAGACAACAACCGCTTATGCCTAAGCTAGGATGGTATTGGCATGAATAGTGAAAGCAAGTGGCAAAGGCTGGAACATATGTCTCAAATTCCATTTATGGTGGTTTGATGGGGTGGCATGAGCTCTATTATATGTTCTCTTAAGTTTGACAGCAAATGGTTTCGTGGTGTAGTTGGTTATCACGTCAGTCTAACACACTGAAGGTCTCCGGTTCGAACCCGGGCGAAGCCAAATTACTTTTTTTTTTTTTTTTTTGTATCTTCTTCAAACACAACCCAAAGGATGCAGTTTTATTAGATCAGTAGTTGGTAGTACAGTAGTTGAGATTTCATGAAAAATTTCAGGTCTCCTCCTCCCTCCTCTTCTCTTTGGAATCATTGTTGATCTACCACCCACCCATTTTAAAATAAAGATTTTCACTATTCTCTTTTAGTCTTCAAATTTTAAATTTATTATTATATTTTCGAACAAAGACTAGGTTCTCATTTCCTTCCGTTTACTCTTGAGGAAGAGAGAGAGTTTGAAGAGAGAGAGATGGGTATCCTTTCGAATGAAGTAGAAAGAAGCAAGATCAAAGCAGGAGATCACATCTATACTTGGAGAATTATTTATGCTTACTCTCACCATGGTAAGTAACTAAACACCCCCTCCCACTTCCTTCTCGCTTTCCCTCTTTCTTATTCTTCTCCAATAATGAAAATGCCTAAAAATTGTTCAATCTTCTTGACTTTTTGTTTGTGGGTTTCTAGTTAAACCTTGAATCTATGAACAACATTGTTTAATTTTCCTTTTTACTTTCATTTTTCAAAGTTTGGATTTGGTATTTGCATGTACAATCCTACCCATTTTCTTTCTCTCTCTCTCTATCTCTAAACAGTGTAAAAACAACCATACTCATGTACTAATATGAAATTTAGGGTTAATGAAATTGCTTAATCTTTTCAAAGCTCAAAGCTTTTTTGTGGTGTCTATCATTATAAAATATATGGGTATTAAATTGTGATTCCAACTTAATTTTTGTACTAATTTAATTTTCTCATTAGTAGTTTGAATTCATCACAACAAACATTTGATGCTTAGTTTGTTCATCATTGTTTGCTTACACTATTGTTGTTTGATTAATAATTAGAGTCACTAAGTTTTTCTGATTCTGTTGTTACTTGAAACAATGAAGGAATTTACGTTGGAGGAAGCAAAGTTGTACATTTCACACGAGACGAAGAAGACGAACCACCTTTAACCATTGAGACCTCATTAAATTCTTCCGAGTCTAGTTCGAAACCTTCATCAAACATCAACCCTTTGAATTATTCCGGGTCTAGTTCGAAGCCTTCATCCAACATCAACTCTTTTAATTCGTTTGGTTCTAGTTCAAAGCCTCCATCAAACATCAACCCTATCAATTCTTTCGGTTCGAGTTCGAAGCTTCCCTCAAGCTTTAACTCTTTTAATTCTTTTGGTTCTAGTTCGAGACCTCCCCCAAGCTTCAAATCTTTCAATTCGGCTGGTTCAAGGTCGAATCTTCCATCAAACTCCAACTCTTTCAACTCCTTTGGTTCAAGCCTTCCATCAACATGTCAAACTTTTCCCGACTGTGGATTTAAACAACCTAATAGTGGAGTAGTTCTTTCTTGCTTAGACTGTTTCCTTGGAAATGGGAAATTGTATTTGTTCGAATATGGAGTAACCCCATCGGCTTTCATAGCGAAGCTTCGTGGAGGGACATGCACCATTGCCGATTCCGACACTCCAGATATAGTAATCCACAGGGCAATGTATCTCCTTCAAAAGGGTTTCGGAAATTATGACATTTTGCTGAATAACTGTGAGGACTTTGCACTATATTGTAAGACAGGTCTTCTAACCCTCGACAAGTCAGGTGTGGGTGGGAGTGGTCAAGCTTCTGCTGTTATCGGAGCTCCATTAGCTGCTGTTCTCTTTAGTCCTCTGAAGGTTTTAATGCCTGGACCAGTTGGGATCGCTCTAACAGCTGGTATGTACTGTATGAGCAGGTATGCTACTGACATTGGTATCCGATCAGATGTGATTAAAGTGTCTGTGGAGAATATGCATATAACCCCTGGTTGGGAACGAGGTCACGCTAAGGAAGCTTCTGCGGAGAAGAAGAAAGAGAAGGAAGCTTCCACTGAGAAAAAGAAGGAGAAAGAAGTTTCTAAGAAACAGGTGCAGAGAAATGGATTGGGTCTTGGTCTGGGTTTAGGTCTAGGTATGGGTTCCTCTTCAACTTTGAAACAGAAGAAATCGAGTTGATAAGGATATCATCTATATTTTAAGTTCAGTTGTCAGTTGATGTTTGACGAGTGATTTTACCTTCTCATTATAGAAAAAGTATGCTAATATTTGAATCAATTGTGGATTCTAGACTAGAAAGATATATATATTTTTCAGTTCTGAGTATGATTTGTTTGAGTCTGAATTTGGCGTGTTTCGATCAGATGGTCAATAGTCATTTTAGATTATTTCCGGCAATAGCCTTTCAATTCAAGAAATATTTTGTGTCTGACTCAAATGGACTCAAAATCAATTGGAAGTCACAGATTAGACATACAAGTGGAGAAAAAACATGGACGGAGGACGAAAGAAATTGCTAAATAATAAATGTATCATTTAAAAGAGATCTAACTAAACAAACAAAGATAAACACGAATTAACTAACAAGATGTATATCTAATTCTATGTTTATTGATAAGGTAGAACGAATCCGATAAACCCTAGTAACTACTACCAATTGTGTTTGGTAATCTTTACCTTTTCAAAAATGAATTTCCCTTCTTTGTACTTCTGGCTTTCATCATTAGCCCATTCATACTTCCACCCTAACTCCTGTTGGCATTCACAGCAGAAGATATCTCTAACTACATGGAGACCAGTTATGAGGTGCCTCATCACTTCTGGACCCAAATTTATATTCATCCCATGTGTAAACAAAAATGCTCTTCCACCCTTCCCCTATCAACCACAAATTTTCATTCAAACTTTTAGTTGCAACAAATACGCATATCATTTTCATATAAATGTTCTATGATACTGTAACGCCTCAAAACTTAGCAAATAAAAATTAACTTTTATGGTCTAATAGTAAATAATAGTATACATAAAGAAGGAATAGAATGAAGAAAAAAAGAGTATGAACCCGAAAATTTGTGTGGATAATGTCTTCATGGCAAGCAACAATGCTTTCGCATACAAAACAACTGTATAAGCGAGGTTCAACAAATTCCCCCATTAAATGAAAACAACTTTGCTTAATAATATTCCAAAAGAACAAAGGAAAAGATTAGAAGGAGAGAAGAGAAAATGAATTTATTTTAAATTTGAAAGGCTCCAAAATGAAAATAGTAGCACCAAATCTGAAAGAGAATTCCTTATTTGGTGGGACGCATAACTGACTTGTGCGTCCCCTTAAGCCTACTTGTTAAGAGGAGGAGAGTGCATGTTTATGGGGACACCATTCCTTCCGACTCACTAGAGTCCATATATTCCAAAGTCCAAATTGTCATTGGTTGATGATCGTAGTCAATTTCAAAAAAAAAAAAAAAACCTATCTGGGCCCTCTCTGCTCCCTAAAACTGGGCCTGGACTGGAACGCCCAGACTCGTTTATAAGCCCAGTATCCCGGTGAGGTGTTGAAGAAGGTCGTAGAAGCACCTAGAGAGAGAGAGAGAGAGAGAGAATTGTAGATGAGTCTAGAAAACCGTCACCTTCTAGAACGATCGTGATAGTCCCAGAATTGCTTCTACCCTTTATAAATTGAAGACAGATTTCTCAGAAGAATTCAATTCAAGTCAAGTCTGTGATATATATAATCAAATACTCCCTCAGTTCTAGTATCAAACACTTCCTACCCTCAATTACTTCCAAGGTTTAAACTCAAGAAATGTCGATCATTCCAAGTTTCTTCGGTGGAAACAGAAGATCAAACATCTTTGATCCATTCTCTCTAGACATTTGGGATCCATTCCATGACTTCCCCTTTTCCAACACCACCACTACCAACCTCTCTGTTCCTGAGATTTCAAAAGAAACATCTCAATTGGCGAATACACGAATTGATTGGAAAGAAACACCAGAAGCCCATATCTTCAGAGCCGATCTTCCAGGTGTGAAGAAAGAGGAAGTGAAGGTTGAAGTTGAAGAAGGTAGAGTTCTTCAGATAAGTGGTGAGAGAAGCAGAGAGAAAGAAGAGAAGAATGATAAATGGCATAGAGTTGAACGTAGTAGTGGGAAGTTTCTACGCCGATTCAGGTTGCCGGAAAATGCAAAAGTGGAAGAAGTGAAAGCTTCAATGGAAAATGGGGTACTTACTGTAAGTGTTCCTAAAGTGGAAGAGAAGAAACCTCAAGTTAAATCCATTGACATCTCTGGTTGAGAATGAGTCATCAAAGAAATGAGAGGAAATCTGAAAGTGTTACTGTTTGTTTAACTTTAGGTTGGTGTGTGTAATAAGTAAAAAAAAATGTACTAATAGAAGTGGTCTTAAGTTTGAGTGTCATTACTAATTACTACTTACTAGTTTTTAGGGTTTGATAAAAGATAGTACTAGTTTACTAATGTAAACTTTGTGGTTTAATGGAAGTTGTGTTTGGTTTTGTCTACTTGTATTGTGCTTCTTCTTTTGACTAATTTTCTAATTCAGATATCAAAATGCATATCATTTTCACATAAATGTGAGTAGGTTTGACGAATCTACTAAGAAAACCTTCAAACACATTTAGGATAAAAGATTGGGCGAGTTACTTCTTGTTTGTACCACAGAGTTTCTTCCTCAATCTTACCCACCCGGATTAACCCAGTCCAAACTTAATGTGAAAGTTTAGTGTGGGTTTGTAAAGTCCCTGCTAGGAACAAGTCCACATGTCTACCGATAACAGCAAGTGGTACCACTCCGTAAGAAATATGCAGGAACACGAGAGCCATAAATTGAAAGTTCTGTAAATTGATTAGGCAGAAACAGAACAGATCCGAATTTCAGACTTAAGTCCACACCTTAATTTAAGTATTGATAATTAGCAGATACAATTAAGTTTGAAGCTGAAACTACTACTAATATTAAACCAATAGATGATAACACAAGTACCAGTTGGACAGAAAACACAAGTACCAGTTGGACAGCAAACACAAGATATTCATTCTCTTCCTGCACTACTACTAAACAGAGATGGATATGTATCATCATTGGCAGAGAGGCAACCCCAAATCCCAAATAATACTCCAACCACTCCTTTGTCACAGCAACTTCTCTTCAGGACCTCGATCTTGACCTAGACCTTTTCACAGCAGGAGAATGCCGAATTGGAGATCTGGACCTTGACAGTGATCTAGACCTTTTCACAGCAGGAGAACGCCGAATTGGAGATCTAGACCTTTTCACAGCAGGAGAACGCCGAATTGGAGATCTAGACCTTTTCACAGCAGGAGAATGCCGAATTGGAAATCTAGACCTTTTCACAGCAGGAGAACGCCGAATTGGAGATCTAGACCTTGACAGTGATCTAGACCTTTTCACAGGAGAACGCCGAATTGGAGATCGACTACATTAAAACCCAAGATCCAATTACTAATTAATTAACAACTAATGATGAAATTATCTACATCAAATAAAACCCAAGATATTACCTTCGGTATCTTCCATAGTCAGGGCTCTCTTCCCTGTTCGTTGTTGGTCCATTATACCTATCATAGACTGGACTTCTAGCTCGTCCATAATCAGGGCTAGGCCGACTCCTACGAACCGGACTTCTAGAACGTCCATTTGGGCTATCGCCCCTTCCCCCGAATCCTCTTCTGGGGCTATCACGCCTGTCAACACGTTCATTGTCGTCCCTAAGAGCATATTCAACCGACACAACCCTGCCTAAGATCTTGCTGCAAATTGGACCACCACCACAGTGTATAAGTCGCAAAGTTTTAGCAATTTGTCAAATTATCAAAAATGAGATAGCAAAAAAGAGAACTTCAAACCTCATATGGGTGCACTCAAGAGCTTTTGTGGCTTCCTCCTGTGATTCAAACTGCACAAATGCAAAGTTCCTTCTGATTCTCACATGTAGAACCTTGCCATACGGCTCAAAATGCTTTTCAATGTCCCGGATCCGTGTATCTATCGGATCAAAATTTATGACAAAAAGTGTCTTCGTTGGCCTCTGGTTTGCCATTGATTTAGACCCATCACGAGGTCGGCTACCACGCTCACCCTGCTTGTAGATGAAGGGGAAAACAAGAAGAAAAAACCTCATTCACCAAATGACTACTGAATAATGGGGCAGAATTTTTGTTGAACAAGATACATCCCATTTATCACAATACACTCGATGTCGAAGAGCACATATAGCTCGAAATAGAACAAACAAACACATGAATAACAAGATAGTTTTGAGCACAATGAGATTGGAAAATCACCCTTGCCCACTCCACCGAAAGCTTCCGCTTACTGTAACCAAATGGGGTGTTGTCCAGACTCCGGATAGCATCTTCAGCGTCACGCTCATCATCAAAATAAACAAAAGCGAACCCTGCAGAAACATAACATATCACAAGAAGTACGCCCAAGTGGAATTGTTCGAATCTTAATAATTTATACCGAGAGGTGAGTTCTCAGTGACACCCAAATCAGTAATCACTATTACTATTTCCTGTTAAAGAACGAAAGAGAACAACACCTGCAAGTGAGAAGGCGTGATGCAAAAGGATGTCAATAATGGTTTAGCTTTGCATGAAGGACTAAGTGATGGTAATGGCATAAAAGCTGAGCATGCTTCAATCTCACAGCAAGTATTCAGTAGTAGGCATTGCAAGACTGATATAATGACCCATCTAAGATAAGTAGAAGGAGAAGGCATAGCATGGCTGATTCAAGTATCCATCAATGACCATTTCAGTAGATGGAAACTTCAGGCAATGTAAGTGGTAACGGAAGAATCGGATGATCAAACGATGAAAATGCATATAATTCCATTTTTTTAGTGGAATAGACTGATGAGCAGGCAAGCAGGCAAGAAGGAAGTATCCTTTGTTAGGAAAAATTTATAGCATGAAAGACATGAGCAAGGATTTGAGCTCAGATTCCCTTGTAGAGGTTCCTGCGTCAAAACAAACATTTAAACATAGAGTTTTTTTTTCTTTTTCAATCAACCATCTCTTCTGTTAGGTTTTAATCTTCACATTCAAATTGACCAGACATACTACTACTACAAGTTGTAGCCATCTACCCAGATCAGTGGAAAGCGAGACTCGGCCAAAAGGATAGGTGAAGTTTATATCAGAATCTTTAAGTCCATGGAAGACAACATCAGCTGAATTCTTACAAGGTCAAATAAACCAGGCATCAAGAAAGTTCTCAGCAAGAGAAAAATGCTCTAAATTTTCCACAATATCTATCGAAAAAGGGGTAACTTTGGCATCATGGGTATTCATGGATAGGAATCCACTAATGATAACCTAATTTTTTTTTTGCAGAAAGACACTGAAGCTCTAAGTGAAACTCAGATGTATAAAAATAAGGTTCTTTATAGACATTAAGCCATATACTGCATCAAATATTCAATTTAAACGAAGAGACGAGCATCAAATCTAACCTAGTATTACTGCAATTTCTTAACAGGCATAGAGATTGATCAAATTAACTTGCTCATAATCAAAGATAATTACCATATATCCATTTGGGTAGGATTAATTAAATAATTAAAAGCCTTGAACAAGAAGAAAAGGAGTAAAAAAAACGAAAAGGATAATTGGTATACCAGATTTCATATCAACCCTTTCGACCCTCCCATATTTGGAGAAAAGACGTTCAAGGTCAGATTGACGAGTCTCGTAATCAAAACTACCACAAAAAACTGGCCTCATTGTTGATATCTCCCCTGTAATCTCTTCAGAAATCTAAGAATTCATCATCAAAAAAATGAGAAAAATTAGACGTCGATGTAAGTGAAAAAGAAAAACTGAATCAAACGAGAGATTCGAAAGTACCCTTGGTACGATTAAAGATCAAAAGGGGATACTTTACCTATGTTCAGTGGAGGCAAAACGAAACCCTAATGACAAGAAGGTGAAGGTAGAAAGATATGTCTTTTAAATAGACGAGAGATGGGGGAAACCTTATTTTGACGCAGCGTGTGTTTCACGCGAACCGTGAGTTAGCGTCAAAAACTTGGAATGTGTTTTGGCCTTTTGGGGCTGTGGTTAGGGGTGTACTCGAGCGGAACCGATGCGAGTAGTAAGATGTTCAAGGTCGGTTAGTGTCTTTGACTGTTTGTCCGAGCTCGGCTCGAGTAACTCCACTTTCTTGAGTTCGACTCATATATGTTTGAAAGAGCTCGAACTCGCATTGTTTTAAGTTCATTTGTTAAAGTACTTTAAATTAAAACAACTTCTTAAATTATCAAAATACTTCAATGTTCATTGGTCGCGAGAATAATGATTAATGATTCACATTCCAATAATCTTTTAATGGTCGTACTCCATTTACAAGTTTCAATACAAATACTATATAATTATTATCTACAGAATTATAGATAATATGTTAAATGAGATGTTCACATCTTCTTCTAATTTTTCTCGGAGAAGCTTCTTTCTCGATAAGTGTTGAATCATTTGTTTTTCCAACTCTCTACTTTGAGAAACCTTAAGACCCTAACGTTTAAATCGACACCATATATTTTTTTCATCACAAAGGATTTTATAATTGACGATCTTTTATCTAGGTGTTTCCACTTTTGTTGTTATTGTTCACTAAGTTAATGAACTTGGTGACTTTTCTTTTGTCAAATTACGATGTATACCCAGTACCTGACCGACCGGTGTCCGACATGTCCAACTAAAAACGGACTCGGACGAACATTTCATCAGAGAAAAACTGAAATGTCAGTTCGGTTTGTCCGGTTGTCCGAGCAGAGAAGTTTGATTGGTAGTTGTTTGTGGGGTATCATTTTTTTCCAGCGGGAGGCTATCTTTTTTAGCATATACCTTTATTATGAGTGACTAAGATTCAATCTCTCAAACTTATATCGAAAAGGTTGAGATTACACTATTCAAACTTATCTTTAAAGGTTGAGATCACATTTTTCAAACTTATCTTCAAAGATAGAAATTATGCCTTACAAACCTATCTTCAGTGGCTCCATTACACTTCCCAAACTTAACCACAAGAGTTGAGTTCATAAAACATGCACGTATTATACCTCCCTAGTTATATAGTTGGCGTCCCTCCAAGAATAAACATAAACCAAGGGAGAGAAGTGGTTTGTACTTCTCATGTAGGAAGGAGATTAGATTGTAGTGATATTTATTGACAAAATTGTGCAGAATAAACATAAACCTAGGGAGAGAAGTGGTTTGTATTTCTCATTTGCGAAGGAGATTAGATTGTACTAATATTTATTTATAAAATTGTGCATTACCTATATAATAAGGGAGGTGGGTATCTTATTAAACACATGCGGCATACCCTCATCTTCTACTTCAATAATTTCTCCTCCCAACTTATCTGATATACTTTTAGTTGAACGGTTAACTGTCTATGTGCAATAGGCGCAGATTACACTCTCGTAACTATATAAAATAACTTATTTTGTATTACTTCCTACATATACAAATAAAAAGATGTTTTTTTCCTTTTTTTTTTTTGTTGAGGACATACAAAAAGATGTTAAGACACTTATTTTGTATTACTTCCTACATTTTATATTTATTGAATTCTCGTAAATATCTTAGTATTATAAAGCTTAAGCCTTTTGTTTACAGTTATGGTAGAAATCTTTACAAAAAATTTAATTTGTGTTCATAAATGAACTAACACTAAGTTAGTAATGAAGAAATTGTACTACACCAAGAAGTCGGTTGAATATCAAGTGGTTCAACATTACTCGATTGAGGCAAAATGGCATACTGAAGTCTTTCCTGTAGCACTACATACTTTCTTCAAGTTAATGATAATTGTCTTTCAGCCATTGAAAGAAGAAAAACATGAAGATAAAAAGGAAATACAATTTCTCATTCGCTGATCTAAGCCAAGGGAAACCTGGTCTTTTGTCTTTCCTCAATCTTGATTTTGTTGTGAACTAACAAATTTAAGCTAGTTTAAGCACACTATGATCCTTGGCCAAAAATTCTTCAAGCATAATTATAAGTACATAAATACTGTTATTTAAATGAAAAAACCCTCGAGTCGCCAATACTATAGTTAGAAATCAGTAACAGAATACTCGCTCCAGGACTAAAATGCTGGCCAACGCTTGTTGTCACTGCAGAACAAATTGCAACGACTAACTCTACCTAATTTATGGAAAACGTACCGTTCTTCATATTTAGAGCTTCAGAGCAGCTTTTGCCATTGCCAGAGCACCTTCATAACTTTTATTTCCGCCAATGAACCCACTCATATGAACAAACACACAACCGGGAATTCCAGATTTTTCAGATAGTTCTTCGTCTCTCAAACCCCTCCATTGTTCTGGAAGTGCCTTCTTGCTTTCAAATTTATCAGGAGATACTGATGTTGCTTGAACTCTCCAACTTTTGCTCCTTTCATCCTACAGTCGACATCAATATAAATATTATCGATACTTGAAGACGTGAAATAACTTGCACCAAAATGTACTAAATTAAGGTTTCTTTCTCTTTTTCTCGATACTATTTATGCCTCCGTTTGGCATCTGGAATTTTTTTGTGAAGTTTCACTATCACATTTATCTCTTGGGGCCTTGGCTGTGTTTAATTAAGTGCTATTACAATGGCCAACTCCTAATCAGCACACATGAACTCGGGGAAAATGGGTGTCTGTGTTCATAATTATATACTTGGGATTTCAAATTTTACACCCTAAGTTTTCAAATTTGTATGGGCTTAACTAAAATAGGAATCCATACAATAGTACTCCCCAAGTCATATATTTGATATTCGAATTTGTAAAGATTCTCTAAACACCGAGAAGAGCCTATGCTAAAATAAATGACTACACAATACTGAAATGAAGCCAATATTTCAAAACGACAATTAACTTACTCGAAAATCTGTTAGCAAGATATTAATACTGAAAGCGGAGAGATAACATAAATTTAATACCTGATAGAGAACATATTTGATGGAAGGATCAATCTTCATCTCCAACTCTAGCTCATGCAAATGAAGTTTCCACTGTATAAATTTACAACTTTCTGTTAGACTTTAGAGTGTTAGTTGAGTTCTTAAAACAATAAGGCACTAAGTAGATTGATGTCATCAAGGACACGTGCATATCTAGGAACAATCAAAACCACACTTGAGACAACAAATATGTTCTTTGTAAAGGGTGTCTTTTCTGATTTATTGTCGAAGGAAAGGTCACCAGATCTAAATACTTCAGCATAATTTTCTAGAACATCCTACATTCTTAGAACCACCACGGAGCTTATTGTCTCGAGCTGACGTCAGTGACATTTCCATGTTTTATGGGATTCAGGAAATGTAGAATTGCACGGTTATCAACCTTCTCTTACAAGCTCTGCCAAATACAAGAAGATGCAAAATATAATCAAACAGGAAGAAGCTCGAGACTGTCTATTTTCCTTCATCCTTTGATCAAGTCACACCTAACATTTAACACCCCTTTAAGTTTTCATTCATGGCAAGACGTACGAAAAATCTGCCCGGTTGCAGCCAAAAAAGATGTGAAATAGAATGGCACAAAATACTATAGTCAACTACATACTGAATAACTTGTAACAGGTGATAAAAGTATTATCAACTAACAAAGGAGCAGAATTTGCAATAACCTGTCCGCAGAAAAAAAAAAACGACAACTTACAGGGCAAAATGTATTCAATGTCATGATTTCTCCACTAGGATCAATATCTTCTCTTGCTGTAAGGGACTCCATGACTATTGATCGTGCAGGTAACCATGATTTTGCATGAAAGCGGACACTCTGGAAAATTAAAATCTTTTGTTACAATAATCTGTATAGCCTACCCTGAAGCAACTTTTCAGTAATCGGTCCAATTAAGTATCATATGGAATTATGTTTTTGAGAACGTGTGACATGAAAAGTAACTCCAGCACAAAATTATATGCAGAATTGACATTGAACTTTCCAGTAAAACCTAACCTCTAAAAATTCACTGCCTGCAAGAGCCATTGCACGATGAAAGGCTTCATTTTCCTTCTCAGATGACTGATCTGGATCAACCCAGTCCAAATTAAATTTTCCAACCCTTGAAGACAGGCCTGTGTTGTTCACATATTTTGGAGGCAGATCTGTGTCATATTGGTTGATTCCATTGTCAATAGCATCAATTGCCTGTTTCAAGTGAAAGAAATATTATTAAACATCATTGGTTGTAGCACATGCAGAACAAGCCAAAATATAAATCCACACACACCATATAACACCATTCACATACATGGCCGTAATAATGCTAAAAGGACCCCATGGCTCATGGACCTTCTCAAACATTTAAACTCATACCTCCATAAAACTTTTATAGACAGCTAGAAATAACCGTTTCACATCCGGGTGTCCTTGATCAAGCTGAAGTTGCTTTGCTATTATCTCCAGCCCATAATGCTATAGGAAAAAGGGAAATTTCATAGTCAGCTGATACACATGATATGAAAATATGATGACGATATAGTCAAAGTTATTCTTGTACTTCATTTTGGTGGGATAGTTGATTGAGATATTGTCGGAAAAACATGGATTTGAAGTCTTAATGGGCATGCATTGACAATGAAAGGCTTCCAAAGTGTCTAAGAAGTAAGAACTCTTCATTACATATTGAAAGAACAGTTCAAGATATTCATTGATTTCAAATCATTATAGATTATGATCAATCATAGCCTAGAAACCATTGTGGACATTTATTAATATTATTATTATTATTAATTTATTATTATTATTATTACTACTATTTTATATCATAGTTATTGTCATTCATTTTATTATTATCATGTTGTATCTATAGTTTTTACTACTATTTTCTTATTATATTATTCTATTGCAATATTACTCTTCTTTTACTGTTACTGCTCCATTAGATTACCTTGTAGATAAGTCCAGCGCTGCTGAGTTTAGTAGTGAACCCATGCCCAAAAACTTCTTGAAAACCTTTCTGATGATGATCAAAACGATCTTGACTTGGGTCATACACACCACCAACATCAAGCACTGCATCAAGTGTCTCTAAAACCTGAGACACCAAATGAATTAATTCATCCAGCAACTTAATATCAATAATCAAAATGTCACTATAATTCAGCAACTGACCTGTGAATCTCTCGTCCGAACGATTTCAGCTCCATTGAACTTATCAGTAAGACGGATCATGAAGCATCCAAGTGCTTCATCACAGTGGAAACTGCCATTGTGAGTGCCAACACGCTTCTGTTGACTACTACCAGCGGAGATCGTCGAGAAAGCAACCCTAGATTTATCCAGTCCAGTTGCCATGAGAGGAACAATGAAGTATCTCTGGGAAAAGAAGAGCTTCTGATTCAAGCTTCTAAGCAAAAACATGCTTAGCTCACAACAATATTTGAATACTCAACTGTTTAGAGTCGTAAGCACTAATTGTTGTTATATATGCTACCTGAAATCAGCCAAATTTTTCCTTAAGCTTGGTAAAGCAGGAGACTCACAAATCTCCCTTTTACAGAGACTGGACAAGTCACGAAAACCATTAAGCGTAGCTGACCAATAAAACTGATTCAACCTCCATGCCAGTATCAGCCATAATGCCCTTGGCTAAGGCACCAACTAGGCCCACTTGCCTAGTTCTACATGGTACCAGACTACCAGGTTTTTCCTAGGTTTGCCTCTACCATGGATCGCCCAGGTTTCCTTTCGCAACTATGCTCGAACAATCAGAAACGGGGATCAGATGGCCAACTTGGCCTGGCGACTAGGCAGTAATTGATTGGGACCAGTTGGATTTCATCGATACACTCCAAAATCCAAGTATATATGCCAAATTAAGGTATTAGTGAGCTAAATCAGACCAAAAATTCGATATAATTTACCAATTAGCAATTATAAACATATGTCATGCATTAATGCACTCAAAAAACCCAATTTTGATGTCAAACTAAGGCATTAAAGAACTCACATCAGTCCACAAATTCTATATAATATTAATACCCTCAAAATTTCAATTTCTATGTCAAGGCAGTAAAGAGTGCACATCAGTCCACAAATACTATACAACGTACAAATTAGCAATTACAAATATATTTAATTTGTTAATTAACTCAAACAATTTAGAAAAAAAATAAGAACATTGAGTTTTTTAAGACTTAAAAAACAGAAATTAGAAAAAGAAGAGAGAGGGGTGGAAGAAAGTTGATTAAAGAGAGGCGAGGAAAATGAGATAGCAACTTACTTGGAGAGAGAGAGAGAGAGAGAGAGAGAGAGAGAGAGAGAGAGGGAGAGAGAGAGAGAAGAGAGAGAGCAAAAAATCAGTTGCAAACACGTTCGTTAGACAGAGAAGCTTACTTGCAAGTTGCAATGTAGTTTGAAACTTAAATGGAGAAGACGAAGAAGAGCAAAACCCTACTTTCACTCAGGGTTTTGATTGAGTGTTAAAAAAAAACACACATGATCCCAGCCGACAAAATCAGTGCCTAGCCAACACAGGTCCAAAATCAGCTGCCAGGGCACCATACGGGATTCGAAATTGACTAGCGATCGGGTAGAACCCACCTATCCAGTTTTTGGCGCCTAGATGCCGATTTTTAAAGCTTAATCCAACAATCATCTAGGCTCTAACCCACCCAAAGACCTAATCAATATTGTAAGCTAAGATAAGGTGTTATGTCATTTAAGTTATAATCCAGGTGTAGAAAGTATGGATGTACATATACAGTGAACTTCTACTGTCTATTTTTTGTTTGAGGAATTTCATCAAACATGTATACTACAACTGTACTAACATTTCGAAGTGATTAAACCTTAAAGACTATATTAGGTTGCTTATAATGAAATCAAATACAGTTGAGATTATCTTGGGCTTTTTAATTTGAGCAGAGTTAAATGGCATCTAGGGTTACTAAAATACTAGAGAAATTAAGATGAATGAACACTTAACCTGAACAAAATGACGACTTAGTTTCTGTACAAAAAAGAAGAGAATAGAACTACTACCTGATGAGAGGGAAAGTAATTCGCCGAGCCGTCCTCAGAGAGAGAGAGAGATAGTATGCGTATAGAGAATGAAATGCAGAGCCCCCAAGAACTCCACTTCACTTTTTTACCTTAAACCCTAGGAACCCCTTAATGTTAGCAGTGCCCAAACGTCATCACTTGTGAATATTTTAGGCCCGCCCTACTCGGAATTAAGAAAATTTTGGAGACTCCAAAATTTTAAAGGGAAAGTGTGAATTTTGACGTATTGCTTAGAGTAAGAGAAACAAAAACACTTTTACTTCACAATGTCCACTATCACCACCTCCGTTTATCTGTCGTCAAGAGTGAAGAAAAAATGATGGTAGAATTAGGAAGAACAAAAACGAAAAGAAAAAAATTCACTCAAAATTGTTTCCCTCCAGTGATTAGAAAATGAATTAGTCAATTAAATTTGACCAATTTTTGACAAAATCTTTGCACGCTAAAATATTCTTATTTCTCCAAAGCGGTAGCTATAATTTAACTAAAGGAAACAAGTTATTTTTTTTGTTCAACAAAAAAAAACAAGTTATTTTTTTTCGTTGAAATAAGGGGAAACAAGTTATAAGTGGAAAAAAAATTGGTATATCTTTTATTTTCCCAAACGCCAACTACCTCTTCTTCTCATCACTCCCACAAGGTGGTGTCGTGAATGTGAGATGATAAGAAGTTTCTATCAATGGAGGAAGGAAGATTAATACACAACAAGAAAATAAAGTTATGGAATCACTCAACCTTCATCTTTGAAATCAAAGATCAATGTATCCGGTGACATCCATAAATTATTCTCCGAGAAACTTGATGGTGTTCTTGATGAAACCACAATTCGTTTCTACTTCGTTCATCCTGATTACATATAATTAAGTATAATACAGTTCACGCCCTTTAGAATCCTCTCATTTATAATCTTTAGGATCTTTTTATTTTGTGGACTTTAGGGTATTTTTATTTTGTTTCTGCATTATTGTACACCTTTAAGTTCATGTTGTCTTTACTTCTAGTAAGTTTCGTGTTGTAATTTTATCCATGTTGTACTCAAAGGAGTCAAAAGTCTCCAAACCATGTAATGTATTGGATTTAAATCCTTCATATGATGAAAGGTCTGGTTTTATCAAAAGAAAATTAAATTTTCATTATCAACCGCTTTACGAAATTTCATTTTTATTCCTCCCTTCTTCTTCTGATCACTCCCACAAGGTCATCGTGTATCTTGGGTCATCGTGTATCTTCCATCATCAGCCGCTTTACAAAATTATTTTTCTTGTTCCTAGGCGCCACCACACCACCACCACCACCTCCTCTCTCTCCTTCCCTCGCTCCCTACCTCCCCTCTTGCGCAGGTTTCGACCAAGAGGGCTGTGGTGGTTGTGATGATGGTGGTAAGAGGAAAAAGTTTAAATTTTAGATTTTCACGCATAAGTATTCTTATTTTTAACGAAGTTATTTCTCACTGGTCCCCTAGTTTTCCAATTCGTCCCTTGAGAAATATTATTTGGCCCGCAAATGGGAGCCAACCACATACCGAAAGTTAATGTATTCGACTCCCATAATTCGTGAGTTTCTCTTCCCACATGTCTCAACTAATGGTAGTCGATCACATCAACTTTCGACTTGTGGTCACATCCATTTTCGGACCATATAACATTTTTTTTCGTCCCCAAGTTTGTGACATGTTTCCCGTTTATACAATAAATGCTCAAATGACCCTTTCTTTTTGTTTATTTCAGTGAGTTCACTAGAACATTTCATTTTTTAAATAAATCTCTTTATTACTTCATCAAAAAAAAAAAGTAAATCTCTTTAGTATTTTTCTTTTATTTAATTTTTCTCTCCTTTATTCTCTGTCTTTCTATATCCTCCCTCTCCTCTCTTTATGTCGATTTGGAAGCTTGAGATAATACTAAAATTTCAGGCAAAAGGGTTTCCATTCCTTTGTCGGATTGAGAGAAGGGCAGGGCCCGCAGGGGATAAAGAAGAAAGGGAAGTTTTATAAGGCCTCCCGATTTTTGTTAAAAGGCCTCCCCATGAACCATTTCACTTGAGAAATAATCATTAAGGGGGGGTCTTTTAACAAAAATGAGGGAGCCTATAAAATCTCCCAAGAGGAAAAGGTGTAGGAGAAGAGATGATAGAGGAGAGAAGGAGGGGGTGGGGGACAAAAAAAGTTACTGGGTGACGAGTTCTAGAAGACAAATCAGGGAGCTCAAAACATTAGAGAAGGAAAAGAAGAAAATATTATGAGCAGGGCAAACTTGAAGAGTGAAATGTTGACTTTCTTGTTAAAACGTTAAAAATATAGACATTTTTCATGAACTAGGGAGCTAAACGAGAAACTAGTCATAAACTAGAGGGCCAAATGAGAAATAACTCAAAATTTTATTTGCTGAATTTTGATTGCAAAACACTGCGTAACAGACTAGTTTGCTGGTGAGGTGCCGAATAAGAGTAAGGAGAGAGTTGGTACAAAAGAAACACGATATAAGATAAGGCCCCCCTACCGACCTGGCAAAGAGAGAAAGGAGTCGGACAAAAATCCAGAATCCAGCCGAAGAGAGGGACAAGAGGGGAATGAGACATCGAATTCAAGGACAAACACCAATTTGGGCATCCTTTCATTACAGCAGAAATAGAGTACATGGCAATCGCTACATCAATTTGGGAATTACGCAACACAATAGAAACCTGAGTGTACTTAAACTTCCTTAACTGTGAATATATAAAGTAGAATATAATATAAACACAACCTCTCCCTTCTTCCTGCTTTCCCAACTTCCTCCTCCAACTAATTTACAACAATGGACAGTCAGGTTTCCCTACTCTTGTCCTCATCGGATTGCACTTCCTCGTAAACTGGCCTTCTTTTCCTTCTCTTTTTGACTATTTTGTCACTTCAGAAGGATGTGTCTGTGGTCATAAATGGCATATTCCTTCAAATAAGAATTAAGATGTAAAATCCGAGGAACTGCTGCTACTTCCTTCCTCCCATTGGTGCTGATAATGTATAAGAGTTGAACTAAATAAGATATCAGAAACACCAACTATCCACCCATTAAGAGTTAACAGTTCTATACCTGAATTACATACATGGTCTTCCTCTTCTTAGAGTTCTGGAAGATCCTTTTCTTCAAGACTCGCTTTCTCCTCTTCTACTTCTGTCTTCTTCCTCACCATTCGAAGAATTTAGCCGCTGTTGTAACTGGACAATGAAAAAGCAGTTCACTCCCTCAGATTTTGTTTTCTCTCGGACAGAATATTTTTTGGATCTTAGTGAAGAAACCAGTATATGCAAGGTAAGTGTCATAGAATAAGAGGGTTGTACGTTATATGGATTGGGAGTCACTCTGCTACATGCTACATCCCGAGATGGCATCATATTCATAATGATTTACATTAGATCCCTAGGGGTTTACTTCCTCAGGATTCAGACAATAATACTTCTGTAGTCTTTTCAAAACTATATTTTATGTGAAGCATGTACAATACATACACTTGCTCCCAAAGAATTCCTTCTCCATAAAAAATATTGACCATTTTAACCGTTTAATTATTCAACTAGTTCTTCGTTCGATACTTTTAGCACGCCAAATTTAGAGTACTAGCACGCCGAAGTACCAAAAACAACGCTGGTGACCAGATACACCATACACAAGGGAGTTGCGGTTTCCATACATTCAGTCCAACATATTCATGGTGGTGAATGTAAACGCAGCGAACTCCCAAGGGATGCACTCACCATTCCGTGGTTTACTACTCCATGATAACAAAAATTACGGCTCAAATGTTATCCACCTAAGGTAATTACTTATTATGAAGTTCACTTATAAAGTATGAGGTCACTTGTGTTGTGTGAGTAGATATTACATGCAAAAACTCACTTGTGCGTGTTTCAACTTTTCAGAGGTAAGTTCTTCGGTTAGATTGACCATCCTGTAGAAATGGCAGAAGAGATGAATAAATAATTATTTTGTTTGTCATCCAAATTTTCAGTTTAAGTTCGTCTGGAAAACTAGAGAGTCAAGACTCAAGGAAATGTAATAAGAACATCACGTGGTTAATGTTATGCTGGTCTACCTGGCCTGTAGTTCTGAAATCTTAATGAGCAACAACTTCTCTCTTTCTGAAGCAGCTGCCTCGGCCTGTCATTACAATAATTACGAGGTCAGACAATTGAGTTACAGCAAGAACAGTAAAAATAATAGCAGATTGTCTACTTTTGTCGTTGTTAGTTTGCCAACGCTTACAAGAAGGAAATTAGTTAGGACAACTTGCCCCTTATTTTTTAACTTGGTTAGCAAATTAAAGCTTTCTTCTGGTGTACTTGTTTTAGGTGGTGGTTGTTTCTCTTCGTTATAAATTTATGACAACAAATGGTTTCTGTCATATTATTTTCCTTTTCCTTTCCTCAAAAGGAAAAGGTTTTCGGGTCCTAAAATCATTAGATGTGTATCATCATCCCCTTACTTCTTGTTCAGAGGTTAACTGAGTATGTTAATCAGATCCAAACAGATCTTTGAATACATGAAACATCACCGTATGAACATGACATGGGAATATAGGCCACATTTCTACACCAACAAAATCTAGGTGGATTGTTTACTTACTGTTGTGTCATTATCTGAATTTTGAGGCAGCACCTGCAACTTTCCCGTTTGAGAACCTGAACCAAAGTTACATATATGAAATCCTATGAAGTATGAACTATTAGGTTGAATGAATGAGATGTGATAAAAGAGACTTTCCGCATTACCATCTACTACATCAGTTACTTGCAAGCTATTCATCAAATTCACTATGAGGTCCTGGAAGTAAAGAAAAGCACGTGTATTTAGGAAGCTAGAGTTGCTTCAAAAGATATAGTTCCTCTCTGCACTAAACAAATTTGAAGTAGTTTAAGAGAAAATCAGAAAGTTCTCCCGTTACTTGTTGTAATGATGTCTGCTGAAAAAGATTTTGAATGTGAGGCATTAGAAGTGATGTTGGTACTACATTGTTGCTTGTTTCCTTCGGCAATTGACTGACGGACTGAAAAACAGTTAAGACAAATCAGTCACGGTGCCTGAACTTTTTAGAACAATTTGCATAAACTCTGTCCCATTTTATATTGAACCATCACAGGGTGAGACAACAAATGTCATAGAAGCAGCAACATTGTTAACAAGACTTCTTCCACAAGAGTGAGGAAGGAGCATTTCCATGCAGAAAACCAATTCACTTCTTTAGAATGGAGAACAATATGGGAGTTCAGAAAACACTTTTCGATATAATGTATTTTCTGCTTGAAAGCTCAGGAGTAAGTACCTCCTGCCCGGATATGCTATTAATTAAAAAGTTCCGTTAAAATGCAACTCGAAGCTAACTCTTAGTTTAACTCCTTTAAAATCTTAAACACAAAATTAAGTTGAATATGATCTACTGGTCTACAGATTTCCATTTAATGAGTGGCGCAAGGCAACTAAATTCAAAAGCAATCCTTTCTACAAACAGAATATCCCAACTTTGGAAAAGAAATAAGATACTTTTCAATAAGTGAAAAATGATAAAGCAAGTATACTAACAGCTGGTTTGGAATCAAGTAGCCAATCACCCACACTAGCAGATTTTCTAAGAGGAGATCCCTGAAACCACAAAAAAAAAATGTCAATGAACTAGAGAAGTTCCTAACAACTAAATAAATATTAGAAACTCTCAGGATTGGTTACTAACCTGTGAAGATCCTCGTGGAACTGTACATAATGGAATTTCCTGAAAATTCATACTTCCATTAGTTGGAGTAAGAGATCTTAGTATAGATAACAATAACACAAGAACATTGTTTACCTTTCCTAGATCCACATTTTCGGATGTCACAGAAAACCTGCCTTTTATTTGGACCATGTTGCTCTTTGATTTGTCATCCAAAGAATCTCTGAATCCTATCAAATATAAATAAAATAAGATACTACTAACACTTCCATGATAAGTGTGTCGGAATAAGCTTCATGGGAACAACTGTGAAGTGCCTAATAACATCAAAGTTACATTCTTCTACACTCTATATCTGATTACCTCCTGAAGAACGTATGGGAGCTGATAAACTATTAGCAGAAGCTCGGTTTGGAAGCATTAATGGGCCACTAAGACTCGGTGCTCTTCGCATATCTCTTTTACCTTTCTCAGATGCTGATTGATTCTCCATAAACCTAATTATAAGTAAGATAAGAAACAGGAAACTCGATTAAATTTCAAACTGTTGCATAGACAAAAGACAGTATAGCATAGCGAGAAATTCCTAACGCAAATGGACACATTTTGGCAGCATCCAAAAATTTGGTATCAATCTTGCAAGTGATTAGCTGTTAAGCATGTCTAGGCTGGTTTTGAAGTAAGGCGGTAAATATTTAACAGCAATGGAACACAAACAGAAATAAATATTAACTTTCTCGTAAATCAATTTTCATGAGAAGGATGGAAACTATACCAATTTCCGGACTGCTTTTGATCCATAACTGGTACTAGTCATAGCTCTATGGTTACGGCCTTACGGGGTATCAATAGGTATGTTATATAACATTTGAGTTGCTCCATACCAACAGCGTCACTCAAGCAATCTTAATTGTAGCAATGGTGAATATCGAACACAAAACTAGTTTATGAATAACAAACCTTTCATGTAAACGTTCACTTTCAGACTGTGAATGACTGAGCACAGCATTAGGTGTCAGTGGCCCACTTCGAGTTTGACGGCTTTTGCCAGTTTGAGTTTTAGAAGGCCCTGAAACCAAATCCTTCTCTGACGTTGGCATCAGTGGTTCACAAACTGGTCCACCTTTCTCAAGCGTATCCCGTTTTTCTAGTCTGGGAGAAATACAATCAGGTTCCGGAACCACCCCTTTGGCATTTAAGCTCTCAGATGGTAATACATCACCAGCACCCACACTTCCCCTACAAAGTGTTGAAAAGTTCAATATATTAGTAGATTCAAGAAGTAAGACATTTTCTAAGTCAAATTCATACAAATTACAGAACTAACTAGTGCAGTACCAAGTGAGAATGAAAGAACACCAGACCATGATAAAAACAATTCCAGCTACAACGTGCTACAACATTCAAATTTCAGGAAAATCATTGCTCACTAATTGGTTTCGAAAATTATGAAGCATGAAATGCAAAAATTTGAGAATTCCTTGACAACCCTGCAATCCTCAAAATCATACCTTGAATTAATATCATTTGCATAAATAGATGTTCCCAAATTAGATCTGGAAGTTGATGCGTCCTGCAAGAGTAACGAAGAACTTCATTTTATAAGTTCACGTGCCTTGAGCAATAAAAATAACTACAATAACTGGATTATCAATGTGAAACATTTAGATCTTGTAGACTTAGACTTCGGAGAGCACGAAGACTGTCTAAAGTTTATGATCATAGAGAAAAACAGTAACCTTATGGTTAAAATTAAGGCTCATGGTTTCATCCTCTTCCTTCACTCCCTGCACATCATCATCTTGAACCTGCCAGGAAGCTGGAAAAATAAGTAAACCAACGCCCCCATGAAATATCTTAATTTAAAACTCAAAAGATCCAAGTCTCCAATAAAAATAAGTAAACAGGTGACATGCTCTCCTTGAGAATGTCTTAAAATTGAAACTTTTTGAACCGTACAAAAGACAAAAGCCGAGTGACATACCAGCGATGCTTGAGCTTTCAAATCTTCAATATCAAAGTTCCAGGCACTCACTCCTCGCTTGTACTCATTCTAATACAAAAAAGCAGCAAAATATTCCAGACATGAGTGCAGAATGAAACATAACAGAGTTAGTTTCGAAACAACTTGATGCGGCCCAGGCATAATGATATATACATAAACACTGAGAAAATTCAACTTATGTCCTCGTGAAAAGAGAAGTAGAGAGAAGTTTTAATTTCATTATTTCATGTGAATCAATGAAGCATAACAGAATTAGTTTCGAAACAACTTGATGCGGCCCAGGCATAATGATATATACATAAACACTGAGAAATTTCAATTTATGTCCTCGTGAAAAGAGAAGTAGAGAGAAGTTTTAATTTCATTATTTCATGTGAATCAATGTGAAGTTCACTTTTTTTAAACTGCGAATAAATTTGAAACACAAAAAAAACTACATTCCCACGAAGATGTTTGCTGTTTCAAGCCCCTAAGGATCTACTACAAAAGCTGTGTTCTCCATACATCTAAATACATCATCTTTATGTTTGCATACCCATCGAGATATTACACTAATTCCACTTTACTGGAACTGAACGCATGCCCAAATCATTTAGTTTAGGTAATGCCAGGTCATACAGTTGTACCCTAAAACACGTATCAATCATGGGCAAGCTGGATTATATTAGTAGCTCATTCTTCCAATCCAGAAGAAAACATACAGAAACACTGCTTGCATAAAGACTACAGAGTCCAGACTATGTAGTGGAGTACTAGTATACAAAAACTTGATATACAATCTACATAAGCAGAAACTACAGCTCGATATCAATCAAGGCATGATGCAGCCACAAGTGATTGTTAAGTTGACTATCGTATTGTACAAACCAAGGTATTAAATTTCGGTATTGGTCAGCTTGAAAACTGAAATATTTCATGGAAATATGTTGGTCAATGTGGAAATTATTACAAATTTATAGAAACGATATAAATGTTGTGCAAATGATAGAAATATAGTGCAACTTTTGAAGCATGATTATTAAACAATAGAGTAGCATAAAATCATGTTACTTTACTCTAACCATGGCAGAAAAATGAAACTTAGTATTCCCTCCGTCCCATTTTGTTTGGGTGTTATTCCTTTAATGGATGTCCCAAAATATTGGTCCACTTTCTCTACATTAACATTCATTTAATTATTAATATAATAACATTTCCAAGACTACCCTTTAGTTTCGATACCAATAAAAGGTTTAAATTGGACCTACACCTCTACCGAATTTACATTTAATGAAGTACTCTAAATTAAATATGGGTGGTTTGGAAAAATATTTTTAGTTGTTAACAATAACTAAGCTCCCCTTAATAAGTTGAATTTCCTAGAAGGTCAAACAAAATGTGATGGAGGGAGTAGTATTTTTGCAGTGCTGGTGTAATTCTTCCTCTTTTACAGGTTTCATATCTCCTTTTTCCTCTCATTTTTCTCCTATCTTTCTCTGCTTCTTTTTCTACATCTGAGAGACATTATAAACTATGTCGTTTAGGTGTTGCTCGCAACCAAAATTATTAGGCCAATCGCGGAAATATTTCGATTTGTAACACCTTCGTACAAACATGATAACTTGTTGGTTTTGTATTGCCTACTAGTTCAGAAGAATGCTCTATAAATTCAACTGAATACTTCCTTAATACTGAGGATTAACTCTGACCTGTGATATTGCTTCTTGTTCTGCTGAAGGCATTTTCTTTAAAGCTAGTTGTGCGGCGTCCTTAAGCTGCATAAATTTGTGAGCTTAATGAGCTCATAACATTCTCAAGCGAACTCCGGGAAAATTAAAGACACAACACTGCCAATTGATAAGAAGGAAAACCTGGAGGGCTTTTACACGATCCCAAAGTGGTGGTAAATCAGTCAATAGGTTCTTCACAGAAAGCTCCGGAGGTTTCGCTTGCTTGAAAAAAGAGTGTTTTAATAACTTCTCTGCTGTTGGTCTCTTTGTTTGATCTTTCACCAAGCACATGGCCACCATTTCTTTGAAGGACTGATGACAACTGGAAATCTTCTAATTAGAAAATATTCAACGACAGGATTTTTTTATTACATTAGTTTCACGGGGTAATTCTAAACCTATTGATAAAGCAGAAGATAATAAGAAACAGCTGATGGGCAACATGGATATGGTTGACCCTCTCAACAATTCACTAGCCAAACGGTAAGTGATACCTTGGAAAACTTTTTATCTCGATCATAATCAAGTCCAGGGGGAGCGTTCTGGATCGTCATTAGAAGAACCTACCACCACGAAGAGAATACATAAGTCACTATGTCAGAAACACAACGCAGTCGCTCTATAAGAGCTTTTCCAACTAAATGTTATTTGCTGGGCCTAATGTGTACTATAAATACCATTGTTAATGGTGTATACCTTCATTGGAGGGTATTTTGAGAAAGGAGCATGACCATGAGCCAACTCCAGTGCAGTTATCCCAAGTGACCATATATCAGCTCTGTAAAACGTTGAAGTAATAAGGTACTACCAGATCGTCACCATTACACATGAATATGTTTCAAGCTATGAACAGTCAGTTTACTCAATTAACATATTATGTCACAGCCCCATAAACAGAGAAAATAGATGAAATCTGTTTCTTTTTCTATATTTTCAAGGGAAAGTTAAAACTTCACAACTTTTCACGCCGTCCAATATATTACAAGCATTTTTATGCTGACCATTAGCTTACAGAAGTAGGACCCTCATACTCACTTGAAATCATATCCACTACCCGGCTGCAAAACTTCGGGAGCCATCCTGTTAGATGTGAAGAAAATTTAAAGAAGTCTAAATAGTTTATACCATACAAACGAAATATAAGTAGCTCCAATTATAACATATTACTAGAACAGTAACACCTGAAAAAGAAATGATGATGGCTCACCAGCACGGAGTTCCCACAAATGTATTCCTTGACCTTTGCCTGTCTCCCTTGTCAAACATGCATGCTGACACACCAAAGTCACCAAGCTTCACTGTTCCATTGCTATCGAGAAGTATATTGCCAGCCTGCAAAGACACACATCATCAGTCCAAATAGTCTTAAGCTTTTTCTAAAATAGACAACCAAAAAGTAGAGGCTTCGTCTAGCGAAAGATTCGAGTTTGTATGAGATACCAACCTTAACATCACGATGAATGTGCCCATGGCGGTGAAGGTACTCCAAAGCCTTGAGTGTTTCCTTAAGGAGAGAACAAATTACAGATTCCTCAAATCCATCTGGATATGCTATCTTCATGAGGTGGAGACAAGAACCCTCTGCCATGAAGGGCATTACCACCCAAAGGCATCGGTCAACAACGAATGAACAAAATGCCTTTATCACATTTGGGTGATCAATTAAACTCATGGTCTGAGCCTCCTTTCGCATATCATCCTACAACAAAACAACCTTATGTATCATAAGAGCTGAAAAACGTTACTGTTCGTAATTCACTGGGATAATAAGGATAGCAACCAACTTCACAAATGGTCCGACCTGACTAAATGCTTATCAGACTATCAGAAAATGCTGAGCTACTTAATCTGTCCAAGCAGATATTACCTCTCGAAGTCAAACTGCTAGTTTCATCTTCTCCCAAACAATTTTTTGTGGTCATCCATAAATAGAAGTTTGCAATTCCAGTAGATAAAGTTTATTTGCCCTAATTAATCACTCAACTAGCTTAGCTAAGGCCAGCAGGTTCAGAAAAAAGGCAAGTCAGATTAACAACAAAATCAATTCTATTCCTTTAGTACCTGATATCAGATCTTATCATTTATTTCTTCAAATAGGTAAATCAAGCTCCCAACAAATTAACAAACACACCTTAACATTTATCCTCTCCAATCAAACTTTAGTCAAATTACACTTCTAAATCAATAAATAAAAAACTAAAATTGAATTAAGATCTATCAAATCTGAGTAATTCAACATGGATTTAACTGAAGAAAACGATGAAAGAAGAGGGAAAAAAGAGAGAAATAGACAAACCAGATTGCTATTGCATCGATCGAGATCTAAGCACTTAACAGCGATAACTTCATTAGTAGGAAGATAGATCGCCCTATAAACAGTAGCACTAGCTCCATAACCTACTTCTTCAAGAAGTTTATAATCAGTTGAAAATACAGAGAAGTTTCTTCGACCGTTTCCCATCCTTCCCATACCAAAACAGAAACCGCCGGCGACTGTGTTCTTCTCTTATCTCTCTCTATGTTTCTTAGTTGTTGTTGGTGTTTCTCGCTCTAGAAATATTTGGGGGTTTTTGTTTCTCTCTCTCTCTATCTTCAGCTCTCTCTATATCCTTCCGTTGACTGCCATTAGAAAAGGGGTGAGCGGTCGATCGAATGAGAGGAGAAGGAGATAGGGAATAGTAAAATCTCTCTCTCTCTCTCCATCTTTCTATCTCTCTGACTTGGGTGGGAGATGCTGACGTTGCATCAAAGGTTGGGAGTACTGTGACACATGGCCACCGTACAACAAGGGACGGCTGGTCCCACTCAATTGGTTCTTTAAATTTGGTCGTCGATTTCTTCTGATTACTATTATCAATTTTTGCACTTTTAGCTGTCTCATTATTATCAATTCCAGACTGACTTCTTGTTTTACTTCCTCTTTAAAAATCACGAAATTGGTCTGATTCCGTTTCACAAGTACAATTTTGTTTTCTGGTTCTAGTTTTTTTTTACTTTTGAGGTGGGTTCGGTTTGGTGTTAAATAAATAACAATAAACAGCCGTAAATATATTTTTATCAACAAAAAAAAAAAAAACCCTAAATATATAACACACAAATGTAAGCCACATGGTATGTTGGAGTCACATGGGGTATGTTATGTTCTTTACCTAACTATTTATTTCCCCATAATTCCTTGAACCTCAAGAAGGTCTGAAAATGTATGAGCCCCTTCCGATCTTGGTGGCCATACAACTTTTTTATTTTGTTGAAAGGTGGCCGTACAACTTATTCAATGGCTCCTACAAGAAATGGAAACGCGTAAAGTATGAAAACAAATGTTTTTTCTTCGTTATTACAGTCTTGTAGATTTATAGATACAAGAAATATAACAGAACTGAAGCGAAGCAGAGACTCAAGAAGTCAAGATCACTACAAATGAATAACGTAATCTTGATAGAGCATTTTTTTTACTTGGCTTGTTACAGGCAAGTAGAGGTGATTTCCCACCTCTTAGTGGGAACTAGGAGAAAGAGCTGCTGAAACACTAATAGAGAGAGACGGGGAGTGAAATTAAGGATCAACAAAAATAAGACAGATAGATGATTGTTATTCGGAATTATGATCATCATATCTTGTCGTGGAGGTTGACGACCAAGCCATGGGCATCATCAAGTAGCTTCCAAACATCAAGATGTCCTGCCATACTGTTGCATTCTCTTATGATCTCATCCATACTGCTATACATCTCTATGATTAGTTTTCTGCGCTCTAATACGCAGGCAGCTATTGCATAGAGCAACAAGTCCTCTGTCGGTGGTGCCTTTTGCCTTATCTTTCCCCAAGAAGAGTTTTCTCCGATCCCAGCCCTGACCGCTGCCTGGTCTGCCCACATTACTTCCCACAAGCATACCGTCTGCTCGAATGTGAGTTCCCTCCTGAATAGAACCACCACCATCCTGTAAACAAAGAAGCAATCCTCAGCTTGAAGCTTCTCCAAATGTCGGTACAGATGGTAGTCTTTGAACTTGATAATCTTCGAAACAAGATTCAACTGCCTTCTAATTCCCACTTCGTCAAGCCTGAAATTATGCCTCGCTTTCTTCATAAAGCCCACAAAACACCAGAAGGCAATACTGTTGTCTTCTACAATTGCAACTATAGGAGATAGCAAATCACTCATTCCCTGACAGTATCCAATCTCTTCATCGTAAAGTGCATAGGCCTCGAGTATAGCAACTAGACGTGCTGCATGGAAAACTCTGCATGGTTCCAGGTGGTCGTACTCTTTCAATCCAACAGCCTCCGCTAAACTATGCGCCTTGTCCTCCAACACACCAGCCTGGCTCGGGGAGTACACAATCCACTCTCCATTTGTCCGCACAGCATCGAGACGGATAATCCTCTGCCATGTCTCGAAATCTTCATCCCTGTGAAGTTTGGACACTTCACCTGTTCCGGATGCAGAAGTGGCATCCTCTTTGACAGGAAGCTTGTCAGGCTTCTTTTCATCACTAGCAGCTGTGTTCTGCAGATCCTCTGGTTCTTCAGAATCTGAGTCGGACGATTCTGAATCAACTACAGAGGCTTCCACACTAGTGACTCCGCTCTGATTGTCATCCGACTGGGAGGGATGAGGAATATCCTGGTGATCCAAGTAATCAGAAGTGGGATTCTCCAATTCAGCGGAGAAAGATTTCTTTTCACCACTCGTATCATTTGAGTTGGGTGAATCTGAGTCTTGCACAACAGTCACAATGTCCTCATCGCTGTTGGTTTCTTTCAATTTAGAACTATCATAAATGCGTTTTAAAAGCCGTCTACACTGTTTACGCAACTTCTCATATTCTTTCCTGCGGCAGAAAAATTGGGAATCATCCTTGAGATTATTAATAAACATGGGACTTATTCCAGTCTCCAAATATTCACAAGGATATTGGTTAACAACAACAAGAAATTTCAACTACGAAATACAGTAATATATGTTTTTAGTGGATCCTACTGAAAAAACCGTTGACAAGGAATCACAGTTCTGAATAGGACAGTTATTTGGCAACTTAACATGTTGGTTATATGACTTCCTCTAGTGGTGTTTTTATCTATTTGGCAAGAAAGAAATTATCATTAGTTTCAAGATTATTTTAGATCACCGAGAACTATGATTTCGAGATAGAGCAATGCATTACCGGCATAATAAGTGAGATAACATAGGCATCCTTTTCTCGAGATAGAAACGAATGAGACCCTGGGTGGCTGGGTTATAGCAATCCAAAGAAGGGATGTATCTTCTCAACACATATGGTCCCTGCTCATGGGGCTAGCTCGTATGGTTTGGTAGGACTCATTCAAGATCACTTCAGTATTATCACCGTAACATTCCAAAAATTCCACCTGCATGGTTCCAATGATTTGACCTAAAGGACGACTCTTTTAAATGGTGGTATATTTTTTTGAAACTAAATGGTGGTATATTACTATCAGCAAGCAACTAAAACTCCCTAAAGTTAAAAGCCTGTGTTCCCTTCTTTTGGGTTAGATTGGGCTTTCAGCCAGAAATTTGTAGCCTGGGAAATCAATGACACGCCCGAACTATTCCAATATACTTCTCTTCTAAAAAATAAAAACAAGAATAGGACAAAGATATACCTCTTCTGGGTTAAGATGGAATCTCTTTCTTCCTGAGTGGTTGTCAAATCATAGCTGTAGAATGACAGTGACTCAATGTCAGAACAAAGCAACATTCGTATGTAACCGCCAATGAAACATTCAAACGTCATATCATCGTCTTGCTTAGATTCTACGCGTTTAGATCAGAAACAGATGGATTCCATTTCAATTTAGGATAACTACAAATAATGTATTAAAATTTAAAACTAGTTGGGAGAAACTTGTAAGCAAGATTCAACTATTTGAGTAAGCCACCTTAGAAGGAACTACTCGAAAATGCTAGCTTTCAGGATCAACGTTTAAGAAATGAAGTTCCCATTATTTGTTAAAGCTACTTCCTTTACATGATTTCTCACTATTTTCTGTAACTTTCTTTTAGGACGTCATTTGCACTTGTCCTTCACTCTTTTTTTAGTACTAAGAATGTTATCTCACCCAGCATGCCATTTATCTGTAAGAGCATTTTGTAAACATGCCCAGCAAGAGTTGTAACTTGTAAGTTTTCAACACCTTACTGGGAGACACAAGTAACCCACAGAAAAAGTTGGTCAAACTAACACACACTAGAAGTAAGGATCTTTGCAGTTTAAAAACCTACTTGGAAACTCGCCATTGATTAGACAACAGAAGGTGAAGTCACTTATCAAGAATATTGCACTTTTCGGGACACTAAGAAGTAAGAATTGTAACAGTCCCATAAGGCGCAACAAGTGATGTTTGCAATCTTAACAATATCAATCAGGGAAAACTGTTCTGTCATTTTTTTCAAAACTGAACTAATCATGGTAAGCCAAACCAGTTAAAGTTGGCAAGTCGCATTGATGCAGAGTTTCAAACCAATGAAGAAGCAGATTGTACGATGACAGGGCAGTAAAGTAATTATCGTCTTGAAGCGCCTAAAGAACTTTCAGTAATAGCATACATAGAAGGGGACATATATCCTGATTTTGAATTTACTAAAGCTTGTCTTCTTAAATGCAACAAAAAAAAAAGTGATATGTACTCTCCACAGCATAAAGATGGACCAGAAATGTAAATATTGATGAGCAAATAAGTATGGAATAGACTCAGAGAGTACATCCGAAGCCTCAGTTTCATACATGGAGGGTCTTACAACATTATTTATAGCCAATGGTACCAAGACTAAAGCCCTAAGCACATAACATGTTCTTAAGCTTGGGTAATCTAATCCAAGTTCATTTAGGAAAACAAAAAAAAAAGAGCCAGATATCATGTGCTCTTCTAATCATGTATCACAGAGATATTTCTTGGCAACAAGATGAAAACCAAAAACAGGTTGTGGAATACCCGTCTCATGGTCATTGGACATATATACAATATTTCAGAATAAGGCCAAATTTCTTATAAGTTGGAAGCTGAAAAGATGTATCGTGAATCCAAGAAGCAATATTCAAATGGATGTAAATTATACAAAAAGGTCTAAGAATGCTTACACTCCAAGGAGAAATGGCCAAACCTCGGCCCTGATGCTTGGATCAACGCCCTGCATCCACAATATGAATATTCGGACAGTTAGAGATAATAACCCATCTGTATCAAAACAAAATAAGATGATCCAAATGCTAGATGTTAAACATAGCAAGTAACTCACACCACTGCGAACTTTTTTCAAGAACTTCACTCCACCGTCGCGGAGCTTTCCATCCGGTGTAAATAGTTTTTTCCACTGATGAGGCAAAAGTGCACGCTTTCTTTTGTGAAGTGACCATGGTGATCTTAGAGTACCCCTGAAAATGCATTAAGGCTCAAAATCAGTATCATTTATAAGAATATATAATATCAGACAATCAAAGAAGTTCCGGTGGTCGGTGAATGTTCTTGTTATTTGGGTCTGTTCTATATGAAGTGTAATCAACTAACCATCCTACTCGCCGAATTAAGAGTCAACTCCGATAGCCGCCGAGCTCACCGGAATGCTATCACATGATCTAGGAGAAAGTATCTCGGGTCAGTAGTATAGATATAGACTATGCAATGTTAATTCTAAATAGGTCAAGTTATCGTGATTGAGAGCTTTCTCCATAGTTGATATGTGGCAAATTGAAGTTCAATAGACAACCCCCAAGATCATCTGAGTGAAAACCCCTTAGGGCATCCTATACTACAACTTCACAAAAAACTAAATGGTTGAAGAAAGACTGAATCAAAGAATGTTATCAGGAGTTGTTTGATACTAATTTGGGGGATCTCAAGAAAGAAAGCTACGTGATCGTACAATAGAGAGAGAGAGGGGGGTGGAAGAGAGAGACTCACCGATGGGAAGAAACCGGTGAGGAAGAGAAGGAAGCAACGAGAAGAATCGATCTTAAGTGAGTCCGAGAAGACAACTGAGAGGAGGAGGAAGAAGGTTGAGGGCGATCGAAGGGTTTCTTATTAATTAGAATTTCTTCTACTAAACCTAAATAAGGTTCTAGGGTTAACTAGTGAGTAAGTTTACCTACGAGTGTAGACAACGGTGGCGGCCAAGGCAAGACCAGCCATGGCCGTCACAGCTACTGCTATTCCGACATTAGAAGGCGCAACATTCGACCAAAATCCACCGGAACGACCTCCACTCCCACCAAAAATTCCAACACCATTACTCCCTAAAACGAAGAACAGTCCTCCTCGCTTGCCACCATTATCAAGGAAATCCCACACAAACATCGTTAGATACACACCGACCAGCACCGCCACTGACGAAACCCCCTTCACCACCACCATCACCAACTGAAACCCCACCCCTTATCTTTCTCCCTCAAAAAAAGTCTGAACTTGACAAATCAACACGGTAAAGTGGTAGTTTAAACTTGGGAACAGTGACGCAACCCAATCTTCCAGTTATCTCCCTCTCCGGTACTACCCTCTCTCTCTCGTAACTCCGGCTGGTTTGGACTTGCCTAGGGCCTAGGGGCCTCTACTTTGTGGTACAAAAAAAATTTGGGTGGAAAAAAGGATGTTGTTCTTTTCAAACCATCGCCACCTCCTCTCTTCACGCCGGCATTAGTGGCTGACCAATTGTCACCCTCGGTGGTCAAAATGGTTTTAATCTTAAAATAAATTATAGTTTGAAATAAATGAGGTTGTTGACCACAGTAAAAATCCAACAACGATCAACATATAGTTGATAAATAGAGGGGCGGTGGAGATGGAGAGAGAGGGGTTGGAGAGGATGGAAAGTCGGAGAGATGGAGTTGGTCGTCCAAGGTGATGAAAAAGATGACACCAAAGGTGGGATATTTATGCTTAAAAAAGTATTGGAGAGTTTCGAAATGAATACCCCTATGTACTTCCATCTTCGTAAAGTCTGAAAGATTACGCTAATCCGCTTAAAACTTCTGGCTCCCCAACTTTTTATTCCAACCTTAAACTAGGGTTTAGGGCTATGTTCATTCGTGTCAAACATCATGATTCAATCTTGGTTTTTCTTTTCTTTTTTAAGTTATATAATGAAGAAGTTCAACAAAAAAAAGTTGGATTAGAAAAAAAAACAGTACTTATCAATCTAAAACAAATACTACCCTTTCAAGTTTCAAGTTTCAATCTTCTTCTTCAATGATGGACCAGATATTCTCTTCATCTTTCAGTTTCATTGCACACAAATGTAGATCCAACTAGAGAGTTTGAGAATGAACCAAGTGGATTTTATGAGAGAGTATAGAGAGAGAAAGTGGATCTAACATCTTCTAGTTCTCAAATCGTCTTAGATTTTGCTCACTGTTGCGGTTTTTTGTTCGGATATCGTCCTGTCACTTACTTTCTCCATTGGAGGGGCTTCAGTCCTTGGTATTTCTACTTCAACCGATTTCCAGCTTCGTTAAGTCGGAAGCAATGGCGGTGTCATGCCTTTAAATGACCCAAATCTCCATCTTTTTTGTAACTCATTCCCTGGTGATCCTAGTGTTGTGTTAGTTTTTAATGTTCTTCCTTCATGTTTTTGGAAATATTTAGGGGTTAATTCTCTGATGTTCTTAGAGTTTGTGTTATTAGATATTTAGGGTTTACTACTCTTTTTTCACCTCATCTTCTTACTTTCAAGCACTTTCTGTCTTGGCCCCATGATCTTCAAGGACGTCCTCTTCGTTGCCGGTGAAGAACACCAATGGGTTTGGGATGACATAATACCCGTCATGCACTCCTTTTGGGGTACTACTGTCACGTGTCCCTTTTCCTATCCAGGTGGTATTTCTTCATCTTGGGGCTCGGTTCCTACTTCTGGGCCCTCTCACGCTTCCACATGTAGGGCCGGGTCTTTATACCTGTTAGGCATAGGGGTGGGATAACGGCCCGGAGGCCCGCTACCCGCTTGGGTCCGCCCGGGTCCGTTAGGTACCGCGGGTACCCGATACCCGTGACGGGAAAAGCCCGGCCCGTAAGTCGGGTAGTTAGCAGGCGGGAAATGGTCATAGCCCATTGACCGGGTGACCGGACCGATTAACCCGTCCGATTAAAGACCGATGGTTAATACCGATAGGACCGAAAATTTTGTACCGAATTAACAACCTACCGACCGACCGCCCGCTACCCGTAGTAAATTAGGGTTAATCCAACGGTTGATATTTGGAGCCAATCGCGTATGATGCACAACCGTTGGATTAAAACCCTAGAGTCCATACCCTCCTCTATATAAACCCTCTAAACATCTCCCTCATTCCTTTTCCTGCCGCAGCTTTAGGGGTGGGATAAGTCAGCTTAATTCTTCATCTGAATCATCCCTCTAAGCATCTCCTTCATTCCTTTTGCCGCACCTTAATCCTTCATTCCAATCATCATTTCTTCTGTTATAAGTTGTAAGAAACTTCATCTCTTTGCCTTCCCCTTTCGATCCGTCGACTACTCGACTCTCTTCTTCCCTCTCTGGAGTCTGGAGCATAGGATCGCACGAAGACGAAATACGAAGGTATTCAGACTTCTCTCTTGCTCTCGTCATTTTTTGATTCGTTTTTTTCAGTTAGTTTGGATACTCACTCTTCTTCTCTTCATCTTTTTTTTTTTTTTTTTCTGTTTCGACTATAATACTTTAATCAAACACATCCCTTTCATGTGATCTGTTTGATCAAACAGATCTTACCACTCGATCTGTTTGATCAAACAGATCTGGTCATTTGGCCATGCAGTGTGTTTGATCAAAGTATTATGTCTTTCATTTTGTTTCTTCAGGAATGATTGTTAAATGAGGTATCTTATAATCACGTGTCTCGACTTTCGAATGTCATATGATAAGTTAAACTGACTTTGATGGCTTGTTATAACTTGTAAGTTGTAACTGAAAGGTAAAATCTCTATCCATTATTCCATTATATTTCTGTTTTTAGATTGTTTGATCGAAGTACTTGTAAATAAAATCTTTTGATGACTTGAATACTTGGTGTCTTGATCTGTTATTTACTTTGATCAAACAGATCTGATCACTTGATGTCTTGATCTGTTTGATTAAACAGATCTGACTATACGATCTGTTTGATCGAAGTAGTATGTTCATGTGCTATTTTTATGTTACTTGACTTGAATACATGATGTCTTGATCTCCACTTTACTTCTGTTTTTCTTCTTTTGTATTTAAAATAGTATGATGGTTTGACAAATAGATACCATACAATCTGTTTGATCAAATGAGTATGTTCATGTGCTATTTTTATGTGACTTGACTTGAATACATGATGTCTTGATCTCCACTTTACCTCTGTTTTTCTTCTTTTGTATTTAAAATAGTTTGATGGTTTGACAAATAGATACCATACAATCTGTTTGATCAAATGAGTATGTTCATGTGCTATTTTTATGTGACTTGACTTGAATACATGATGTCTTGATCTCCACTTTACCTCTGTTTTTCTTCTTTTGTATTTAAAATAGTTTGATGGTTTGACAAATAGATACCATACAATCTGTTTGATCAAATGAGTATGTTCATGTGCTATTTTTATGTGACTTGACTTGAATACATGATGTCTTGATCTCCACTTTACTTCTGTTTTTCTTCTTTTGTATTTAAAATAGTTTGATAATTTGATGGTTTGATCAAACAGATCCAATACTAATGCTTCTTTGGAGCTTTGACGAACTCCTCTGTTTAGTTCTTCGAACAGATTGAGGTGATGGCCTTGATCATCATATATAGCCATCTCTGTTGGGAAAATAGATTCGGATTTAGGTAATAACCTTGATCTGTCTATTGCCACAGATGAAGGTTAAATGATATTGATCCTGCTGCTATGCCCTCTGTTTGTGAACTAATATGTAGGCTGGTTTGTTTGCTTTCATCGAATCTTCTATGTTCTTAATTCAGGTTGAAGGAAATGTTCTGTTCTGTAACTTCTACGTGAACGATCAACCTTACCTGTCCACTTAAACCAATGATGTTAGTTCTTCTCTATCCGATTATGATGGATGTGGGACTTTGATTCAAACTAATATTTCTTATGGTTTTGATTCAGGTTATGGATCCATCTCGTAGTGCACCTGCTGTTGTTCCTGCAAGTGTGGGGACTGCAGATCCTGGTGAACCTTCCATCCCTTTAACTGATGTAATTGCTCCTGCTCCTGCAGTTGAAGCGGTTTCTACAGCTAAAAAGTCCCACAAAAGAGATAGATCTTCTGAGGTTTGGCTTAATTATGACTTCCTTTACATTCCTGATGCTGATAATCCTGGCCAAAAAAAACAAATGGCCAAATGTAAGATGTGTGGGGTAATTAAGCCATCTAAGTCGAGCATTGGTACTACTGGTTTCAAAAGGCACACCCAATCTTGTGCAAAGAGACATAAAATTGATCTCAACCAGTCTAAGGTTGTTGTGAACAGACTTGGAAACATGGCTTCTTTTACATTTAGCCAAGCTAGGGCCAGAAAGAACACAATCAAGTTGTTGGTTTTAAGAGAGCTACCGTTTCAATTTGTCGAGGACCCGTACTTCGAGTTTTATATCAATGATAGTTTTCATCCAACTTTTAGATCATTTTCAAGAGCTACGGCTCGAAATGATATGTTGAAATATTTTAAAGAAGAGAAGGAGTCTCTGAAATTGGCTCTTGTAAATGCTCCAGGTAAAATTAGTTTGACTTCTGATTTGTGGTCTTCAAATCAGAGGTTAAGTTATTTGTCACTTACTGCCCACTTCATTGATAAAAATTGGTCTATTCAAAAAAAATTATATCTTACTCTTTGATGGACAAGAGTCATACTGGTGATAACATTGCACAGGCTCTTTATGACAGACTTGTTGAGTGGCAAATTTCTGATAAAATTTTTTGTCTGTCAATGGATAATGCAAGTGCCAATACTGTTTCTGTTGGTAAGTTGATTCAGTTGTTGCCAAATTTACCTCTTAGTGGATCTTTGTTTCATGTTCGTTGTTGTTGTCACATACTCAATCTTGTAGTTCAGGATGGTTTGAAAGTTCCTCAATTTCAACAAATGCTTGATCATCTCAAGTCAAACATTGAATTCATTAGGGTTAGTGAGACTAGAAATGCTCAATTCAGGGCTTTGTGTGAGGCTAATGGGTTGCCTCCAAAGAAACTTCAACTTGATGTAAACACAGGTGGAACTCGACTTACTTGATGTTGAGTTCGGCTATTCCATATAGACATGTTCTTACTTCTTTTTTAGCAGATCGAGCTGCCCCTAGTCTTATTTCAGAATCTGATTGGAAACATGCCGAGTTGTTATGCAAGTTTCTTGGGACTTTCTATGAAGCAACTAACCACTTTTCTGGTGTGAACTATATTACAACCAACACTGTTTTAGAATACTTGCTTGATATATGCTTGGTCTTTAAAGAACATAGACATGATGAGTTATTTTCTGATATCATTTCTTCGATGGAGGTGAAATTTATTAAGTATTGGGGTCAGACTCCCCTTTTATTTGGGATTGCTTGTGCTATTGATCCAAGGATCAAGAACAAGGTTGGGTTAGTTTTGAATGAGCTTGAAGCTTGCTTTGATTCGTCGAATTCTGTTTTTCAGTGTTCTTCTATTCAGTCCACAACTATTTTAAGTAAGTTGAGTGATATGTTTTCTGAATATACAACTGCTGCTGCATTAGCCTCTTCTTCTTCTTCGGCTACTACTAGTTTGGTTGGGTCTTCAGGGTCAGCTACTTCCATTTCAGTAGGGTCTTCTAGCAGGGGTGCCTTGTGGAAAAGGATTAGTCAGACTCGAAGAGATCCTTTGGCTTCTGCATCAGAGGAGATAGCTCGCTTTAACTCGGAGCCTGATCCTATTGAAGATGAAATGGAGTCCTTTGATGTTCTTGGATGGTGGAAGGAGAATGAGAAACGCTATCCAGTTTTGTCTCGAATTGCCCGTGATGTTTTGACGGTACCTGTGTCTACTGTTGCCTCCGAAGCCGCATTTTCTCTAGGTAAAAGAATTCTTGGTGATTATAGGAGTAGTCTAACTCCTGAAATGTTAGAGTGTACTGTTTGCCTCAAAGACTGGTGGCAAAGCCAACTTAAAGAAGGTTTTGTTCATTTTGATCCTCTAACCGATTTCTTACCCGAAGTTTGTGACGAGACCAATCCAATTGGGTCTCAAGACTCTCAACAGAGTCAACAGACTCAATCTCTTTCTTGAAGGTAATCAGTAATGGCCTAATGGGTTAATGGAAATTCAAGTCTTTTGAGTTTTGAATATGGGGAGGTTGGAAAGCTAACTTAACTCTACAACTTCAGTCTACAAGTGAATATTTTGTAACTAATATACTAATATCCCCCTTTTCTCTTTTGTTAATTTAAATACCCCAATATTGTAATGTTACTTTTTTTTTTTTGTTGAAACTTGAAAGTATTGTAATCTTACATGTAAATTGTAAGTGACAAAGTCTAAGTGGTATTTAAAAATAGTTAATGAAATCTAATTTTAACTTTTCATTTACTTATTATTTAATTGTAAATTTGGTGGTTTTCCCCGATACCGTCCGACCGATACCGGTGAGTCCCGACCGGTCTCTCGGTAACAAGCGGGATTTGGTCAATGAAAATGTTGGTTTTGACCGGACCGGACCGACCGAGTAAATAGGCGAACATTGATTTTGAGTTCCCGACCGATGAAGTTAAGGCCCGCGGTCGTCCCGACCGGACCGATTCCCACGCCTAGTTAGGCACGCCTTTCAATCCTGGAGTGTTCTTGGGGGTCTGGTTCTTATTTCTCCTCGGCCGCCCGTTTGACCCGGGCAAGAACATTTTGCCTTTGTTAAATATGCTCTGGACTCCTTCTATGTCGGTTGGCACCGTTATGGTAATATCAGCTTTGCCATTACTCTTAACCAATTATGATTTCATGCCTCACCTTTCACCCGTAGCAATTTATCTGCGTCTTTTCGCTGACTTCGCCAAGCTTCCTGGCTTGTGCTTAGCCGGTAACCCTATTTTCCAGGTGTCGGATTACGGTCTTTATCGATTGTGGTGGGACATTATTTCTCTTGTTAGAGAAGTCTGGTTGGGTACTTTGGAATCTTCGGATTCTGCTCTTATGAAATCTCAAGACTCTTGCGAAGTTTTGTATTTCTTTTTCCATGTGTTCTTTCTGGTGGGGTTTGAACTGTTTCAAGTTTTGAAGTGGTGGTTTTTGTTGACGATGTATCTTGACGGTTGTTCACTTTTAGGCAGGTCCGTTCTTGAGCGATCGAGTGAATGGTCGCAGGTAGACGGGGAAGCTGCTGCTTGTCTTGAGAAGTTTAATGTGAAGGTTTGTTCTAAAGCCATGAAGGTTACAATTGGGAGAGTGTGCTTAAATTTGAATCTTGTAGTTTCTTTCTTCGAAGTTGTAACTTTACTTCTCATTCTGTAAACTCTGCTTTATGAATAATACGATGTTTGCAGTTTAAAAAAAAAAAAAAAAAAAATTTGTATAATAAAGCTATCCTTTATCTCCTCGAGTACATAGGGAAAACTTCTCATGGATGATTTCTTATGGAAGAATTTGTCTAAACAAGGGTTAAGTATTATGCAACTTCCAATGCCATTTTCTTTTATTTTAGTCTATTGGGATCAATGGAACCCTCTTCAACTTTGAAATTCTCATTATGTTCCTTTTTGTGTCTGCAAGGTAAATATTAAGATCAAGTTGAACCTCAGTGTTAAAATTGCGAAAATTGCTTTGCTTGAGTGGCCATGTGTAGGCGGCAGGCCTCAAGCTTCTCTACTTCATGCTTATCAGCTTATGAGGTCCCTAGAAGGAAGAGGTGAGCCAGCACCTCATGAATTGCCCAAGCCCCAAAGCATGAGAGGGTAGGATGGCTGTCCCTTTTGTCTTATAGGCAGCTACCTACTAGGCTAGCTTACGGGGTGGAGCCCATTCCCACAACCCAATCACCCTTGCTTTTTAAAGTTTCGAAGAAAGAAGTTGCATACGTGGTTTGGTCAACTAGTTGTGCATCCGTCAACAATTGGTTGCCCAAATAGTCCTATGGGTTGACATAAACTCTAAAATTTTGGAAGTCCTAGGTTCTGTCCCAGAAGAGGTGGTTTCTATGTTTTATTGAATTTGAGTTGTTAAGGTATAAATAATGTTGTTGGGCTTTAGGTCATAGTTTAGTTGGGCTATAGGTCATTTCTTTGTAAGAGTAGAAAAGGAAAAAAATTGTACACGTATACATGTAGAACGAGTTATGTCATTGACTGCAAAATAACATTGATTTAATTTGAGTATTATCAATTATATCGAAATTGAATCCCGACAACATATTTTCTGGTATATATACAAGCCTTGATTTTTGTAAAACGATAAATATATTTTTAGAAGATGAAATAATGAAAACAAATGAATGTACATGCTCTAATTACACATTTTTAATTTAGTATCTATAATGCAGTGAATTCGTTTACGATAATGGACACTTCTACTACTACAAAGTTGCCATGATGGAGATGTTTAATATATGTCTTGAACTACTGCAATTGTTGCATCTACTTTTAACCAAATCGACAAACAATCCAGTTAATATATTAATCATTTTTACAGGACATTCATGTGGTTCGACTTTCGTTGAAATTGAAGTTTCATGTACACATCATTTAGTCGCAAAAACCTTAGCACAATGTTCTAGATATTGGTTATAACATAACAATCTCTTACACATTCAACAGGTCCTTTCAGACGAGTTTGTTGCGGAGTTTGCATGCCAACTAGAGAACCTTACGGTGATCTAGCACATGTCTATGGCAAAAAAAAAAAAAACTTATATCATGTAGAATTAGGCAATGGTGCCTAACTCGAGAACAAAATTGTTGCAACAAAATAACTGGCTTTAAGACTAGTGTTACATTAGATACTCAAGACAGACACATTTACAGAGTACATATGTAGCAGCAACTAGTTGATTAATAATTTTGTGAGACTCCCTACATAAAAAAAATTGTGACGCTACTCCTGGTAGTCTTTTGATTGTCCGCGCACACCTACAAGGCATTATGTAGTTAGTAATAAATTACACGGTAGAAATTTTATGTAGGACAGTGTGTACCCAAAAGAACATTTTTTTTTCACAAAGTCTTACTCAAAGTTTGACTTCAAAAATCTAATGCCACACATTCATAACTATATATTTCTATAGTTTTCTTTTTTGATGTATTGGGATGATGGAAAATCAAAGATTGTAAGTTTTGTCACCTATATATTGAGGACGACTCTTATTAGGTCAAAATCTTGATCCTCTATTGGTTTTAATTTAGAGCATCGAGGGCAGACAGTTGCCTTTTGGTTCAATCCTTGCTCATTCTTTATCAAAGAAGTGGCATATAAATCTAGGGTAATAATGTTGCTGGAAAGAAAGGGTGATTGATTGGCCTTCTTTTTATCTAATGAGAGAAAGAGGTGGAGATATAGAGAGAGAGAGAGTCTCATTTTCATGGAAAATACTGGCAGGGGTGATTGATTCGGATGACGTATGACTTCTTGTCAGGCTATGTGATCACTCACTTCACTCGTAAAAATATGAAGTGTTCTCTGAAGATGGATGGATGGATGGATGGTATAGAATAAATTTGATGATGTAGATCAATCTTTCATGTCTCCTAAAAATAGGAAGATGATGGCATTGTTCCCAGTACATATATATTTTAAAGCCGGATTAGTAGCTGCTTTGGAACAACACTCGAGTTGTAGAGATTTTGACATTTGCGTGTTCTCTTTTATTTTTCTATTTTTTATTTATTTTTTGTTGCAATTATATTTATTTTTTCACATTCTTTAGAGAGCAATTCCAACAAGATTAAGATCAAAGTTAATTTCATATTAATAGGTTTAATTTTCAGGTCAACTTTTTTATCACTTTTTTTTTTTTATGAATAACATTTTTATCACTTAATAGACGGTTGATTCCTATTTACTTGCGAGACAAGTAAACGTTTAAGTGTTTCTATTACTTTTTTGGGGATTTTTTTTTGAGAAAAATACGCCTTTCGGGAAAAAACTATTTTTGAAAAAACGAGTTTCGAAAATAAGGTTGATTCAATATTTTTTTTAAAGAAGCGTTTGAAAATACTCAAATAATAATAAATCATAGGATTCCCATTAGTTGTCAAACAAACCAAAAAATGTTACTTGGATTCATGAATTCGTGGAATCATAAAATGTTACTTGGATTCATGAATTCGTGGAATCATGAATCCGAAGGACTCATAAATCCGCGGATTTATGATTCCGCCATCCAAACACACCATCAATTAAAAAGTTCGTTCGTTCATAAAAAAAAATTTAAAAAGTTCGTCAAGAAAGAGAGAGATAGAGAACTAATGTGAAAATGGGGACCGTCGTTTCTTTTAGATGTAGAGAGGCTTTGACTTGTAGTTTTTTCTATTATTGCTCAAACAACTTTTGCATTTAAAACGATATGAAAGTAGGATTTTCCGTTTACCCTTAATGATGGTTTTGGCTGTAGAGGATCCAAAAAATGTCACGGAAAATAAAGACTAGATCAATCGAAACTGATTTAGGGAACTTCTTTACTTTTAGCTCAAAATTTAGTTGATTGTATTTGTCCCGTCACCTCTCCTCTTTCAACGCAATTTTCGACCACCAACCATCTCTTATCTCTCTTACCGTGTCTCTTTGTCCTTCTCTGGTATCTTTTACTGTTCACGTTAAGGTAAATGTCCTCTTCTTTGTTTGAGACGAAGGAGATTTCGAGGAGGGATCCCAACGAAACCGTCCTCGAGGGTTTCAGAGTTTCGTGGGCGCCCAACAGTGAGAGACAATGTTAGAGAGGGATGTACCATAGAGAGAGATAGAGATAAGGAGATGAAGATTATGACAAAAAAGAAATAAAGAAAATTAATTTTTCGACTCAAAATGAAGATGTCTATAGGTCGGATCTAATTGACCAAATTTTTTTTCCCATAGTTTATTTTATTCCTCAGAGTCGCAGTTCATAATACTATATATGAAAGATGTTGATGTAAAATTGTGCTCTATAAGACTCATACTCACATCATCTCGATATTTTAGAGAGATGCCCAACGTGTTGAGCTACAATTTCATTTGTCCATGCATTTTAAGGTTTTTGATCTCGTCTTTTGGTCATTAGGCTACAGATTGTAATTGTTAGTGATGCAATCCGAAACCAGTCTTAATAACCAATGAGTAAAAAGTAGACACTAAATATTATGGGGGTAAAGAGTGGACACTATATATTATGGGGAGGAAAAGTAGACACTTAATAACCACTAACTATCCCAAGTGAAGTATGTGTCCATTCAAGATTTAGAGAGAGAACCACGTATTAGGCGGGAATTGGCCAAGATAGTAGTAGGACAAAGCAACAACTCTTCTACGGGGAGAGTGGAGTCTGGAGAGGGTGCATGGGCTTTGGTCGTTTCTAGGGCCCATGCTGCCGGGTCGAGTTTGCTGTACAATTTTGTCACTTAGCAAATCTGTCTTTCTTCTCTCTCCGCCTTTAATTTCTCTCTCTTCTCAGTCACCCCTATCTATAACAACAACACAAACCACATCATTATATTCATCATGAACTCATAACACTCCATCTCTCAATATCTCATCTCTTCATTCATGATCTCCCCCTTAAATGAAGCCGAATCTTTGGGGTTTCTAAAGACCTATATATTATCTCATCAGAGCTCAATCAAAGAACACAAGAATGAAGTTTGGGTGGGTGAGGTTTCTCTTTGAGGGGAATGTTGTCTGGTTCGAGGCCACAAACTACTAATATCCCCATCTTTCAATCTCGATCCATACTTATTAAAAAATAGATCTAAGATTTGGATTAAAATGAGTAGTTAGTATCTTCGGACCAGGCTTCATTCCCCCCAATTATCTCATCATCAACAAAGCTTTTAATGATTCAATCATCAAAAATGAAGAAATGGGTTTGTTTTCTTTCTTTAGATCTTTTGATTTTGTTGGATTCAATTTCATTTAAAGTTTGTTTCATTAATTATACAGAGTAAACCCAAAACCCTAGTAGTCAATCATCTATGTTAGGGGTACAGATTGGTGTAATGATGAAGGCTATTGACTCTTGTTTTTTTCTCTCTCTCTCTCTCTATCATGAGGATCTAGAAAGGTTATCATCATTACCCATTATTGATTTTCTCACTCTTAAAATCTTTCATTGTTTTTTTCTCTCTTTCATGTTTTCTCATTATGATTTCTATTCAATCATCAGTTAACTTTTACCATTGATTCATATCTCTCAAGGGTTTCATGCAGATCTAAGAAGCTCGATTCAATAAAACCCTAAACAGAACTTGGCCGGAATTACCCAGTTCCGGTGGGCAACTATCAGATTATTGCATGTCTGAAAGAATCAAATATCTGAATGGTAATTGGAATCAGATCTGTTACTTTCAATGGTTCTTTCTTTTTGAAAGAGAAGAATAATGAGATCTAATCTTTCTGAAATATTTTTGTTAAAGATGAGATATTACTCAATATGTGTGAATATAATCTTTGGTTTTAGATCTTCTAGCTCCAGAAATATTAGTACTTTTTTTTTTCTTTTTCAAAAAAGTAGGGTTGACAATAGCTAATTTTATACTACTATAAATTTATGTATTCTGCTTCTTAATTGATTGGAGAAAAGGTGAAAGAGGAACCCTTTTTTCCATTCAATATCTTTAAAGGACCTCCTCAAGATGTCATAAACACATATTAATGATATGGTTGCTTAATCTTCTTCTATCTCTAATCTCAATTCCTAAACCTTTTCTTGTATTTTGTATCTAAATTTGTTCCTTAATAACATGTTATCTCTTTAGCTTCATATTTAGTTACTCTTGAATATTTATTTATTACTTCATGTGACCTCAGGTATTGGGATCGAGCTCGTGTATATAAATGTGGTTTTAATAAGTGCCAAGATAATTAATTTTTATTTAGTTGTGACGACTGAAAATGCCCAAAATACTAATAAAAAAAATGCTTTTTCGACGCTTTGGTTTACCAAAACATTTGTGGGAATGTCGGAAGTTAAATTTGTGATTTTTTTTTAAATCAAATATACATTTGAATTGTCAATTATAAATTTTAATTACCAATTAATAATTAACTAGTTAAAAATTCAATTGACTATAGTGGTAAAATGCAGACTTGTCAATTTTAGCGTCCTTAAAATAACTATTCTCTAGAAAAATGTCTATTTGGAAACCCTTTCTTTGATGAGAAAACACAATTTTTAGTTGATCGCTAATTATTTAGACTTATTCATATCTTGATATATATTATTAAATTTAAAGTCAATTCCTATTTGGCCCTGGTGTGTGACTAGTTTCTCGAATAGCTTCCTAGTTTATGTTAAATATCTAAACCATCTTTTTTGGTATTTCTCATATTGACTAGAAAATCAATATTTCACTTCTCAAAAGTATGTATTTTAATTTTCTTTTCCCATTCTTTCTCTCACTTCATCTTCTTTGGGTCTCCTTCTTTACAACTTCTCGCTGACATACAACCATCACAACTTTTTTTACTTTTCTTTTCCCTCTTTGCGGGGCTTTTCGTTCCGGAACTTTCAATTTTTTATGTAGTTTTTCTTGTTTTGCCGAACCTTCTTTGGCTGGTTTTATCATAAGAAGTTTGCAGCAAAAGGATTCTCTTCTCCTTCGTTGGACAGGGAGAAGAGAAATGCAAAGGAGACAAAAATAAAAAATGCGGGAGAAAGAAAAGGAAGGAAAAAATATTGTCGGCTCTCACTACCACCAGGAGACTGATCATAGAAGACGAACAAATGAGAGAAATAAATGTGAGAACGAAAATAAAATAAAACAAATCAGTTAGAGAAGGGGTGCATTAGGAAAGTAAATATTGACTTTATTATCAGTGATCAAAATATACAAAAGAGATCATCTCGATATTTAGTATAAACTACAGGATCATGCGGGAATATAGTGTCCACCACATCTCTCTTAAGCTTATGATGTCTTCGGATCGAGCTCCGGTGGAAGCAATTTATCACCAAGACTTTATCGTAATCGGTTTCTCAAAAAAAAGTAAAATGGAAAGTAGTTCTAAAATTTATTTGACATTAAAAACCTAAAAGGCAAAAATAATAAAATGACAATATATTATGACTAAAATTAGTATTATTATTATAAGATAAATTACTTCAAGTAAGTTATTTAAAGTCTTATATTGGGTGACGAAATAATGATTAAATTGATTTAAAATTGTAATAAAGCTTCTACTCGTTTGTACAAAGTCTGAAATTTTTGATGGATGTGCTGATGAGATAGAGAGAGAGAGGTGGATGGTTGGATTTAGATTTCTTTCTTTTCTAAACATTTGAACTTTCCTATTCTCATGCATTGTCAATTCCTAACAGGTTCCAAGAATGACCCAATATGGACGTAAATAGTAATTTATCAGGTGTTGAGTGACTTCATAGATTGACTCTTCATCTTGAGATTCACATCAATCATCTCTCTCTCTCTCTCTCTTACATAGCTTCTCTCTCCTGATCACCAGTACGAGATGCCCTTGGACGACAAGGATGTATTTCTATTGCATCTCTCTCTCCACATTCTTAACCATATGGCTCAAATGTGTAGTTCTATAAACGTGCCATACTACAGCAACAAGCGCCTTTGCACAGCCGAAATAGTCGAAAATGTAAGTGTAAATTGAGTGTGTATAACGTTAATATCGTGCACCTATAGAACTTCCACGCTCACTTATTTGCGAACAAAAATTATTCTCGGTCCTAAAAATCGTCTAAATGTCGAGATGGAGGGAACTATGTGTCAAAGAAGAAAGGTACTAAGGTCGCTCTGAGTTCAACCCACTTTTTTTTTCTCTAGTAGAATATGATTGTTGATTTTGCAAAAGGAACTACTATCCCAGAAACATGAATATTACTCACCATCATTCATTCACTTATCAGCATGCAATTTTTCTCTACAATACGCTCAATACCAACAAGAGATGACGTTCGAATAAGAAATAACAACAATCCCCTTTTACTGAAGTTGTGTAGTTGAATTACGCTTTGTTGCACCATGTAAGAAACATCGTATAACCCAAGAAAGTAACTAAGCTTTCCATTTGATTTTCGTACCCATGCATCCACCAAGAATTGAGAGAGCAGTGCTAATGTCCTGATTCATTTCCTGCACTAGTAAGAGTACATTTTAGCTTACAGCTTACTCAACTAGTTCAATTTATGTAAGTTAGTTATGTGCTTGAGGTGATGCCAATACATACCTGTGCCAATTATTCGACAGAAGTGACTCGGGTTTCCTCTCCTTCAAAATGCTCAAAAGCTTTAAATGTTGTGTAACCCCACCCTTCTAGCGCCTCGAGTTTATACTGCATACTGGCTATAACAGTATCACATAATTCTTCAAGTTCCATCTTTTTATAAGAAAGTGGCTCGAGTTTAAATTACCAACAAGAGAAGTTCATGACAAATAAAAACAAAAGTACTTCAAATATAGGCGTGCAAAGTACAGAACCAGTTATGTTGGTTGTCCCATTTCATTCATTTTGATAAAAAGAAATCGGGCAATTTTCTTGTGAAAAGAAGAAACATATCAATGTGAAATTGCTTATGATTCTGAAGTTATCAAGTCACACGCCCATTTATATCTTGTTCCAATAGCTTTAATTGGACATCTCATACCCAAGCTCAGGCCCAAGCTCAAAGGTACGAGATTTTATTATTGTCGAAGGCTCCACGAGCTCACCAAAAAGCCTCAATATTTGTGAAGACAGACGACGATTCACCCATCTATCAGAAACTTAGTTGCTTAAATGGAAATTAAATTGTATTTTTTGGCCCAAAAAACATATTGATATCCCAGTGGTTTTCTTCTGTTGGACAAATTTATTTTGGTCTAAACAGAAGCATTTTTTGCGAATTTACCTTTCTCTATCTTCTCTTTTCACAACTGTCTCTCACTCTTCAAAAATATTACATCAATTTTACTACAAGATTCAATTTTTATAAATTACTATTTATTACTATATTACATATTGCCTAAATTACATCGGATAAAACTTGATGGCAAACTGCTTCCACCGAGACCCGATCCCACTATCTCATGGACTTAAGAAGGGTGTCCAACCGTTACACCAAAGGATGACGGACATCAGGCATTTATTGTTGTGTCAAGAAGATCACGGTAAGAAACATGGAGCGCCTATAGAACCACAAGTCCAAGCATTTTAAAACTAGGCGCTTATAAAATCGCCAACTATAAAATCATGAACATTAACCCGCTTTATTTCTTATTTGTCCTCCCTTCCAGGCTTCCAGCTCGAAGTCTCTTCGCGAAGTCTCGTCCTCTCCGTTCATCTTCCTCTCTCTCTCTCTCTCTACTTACTGTCGTCAACTCTTCACTTTGGTTCCTCTTTACTTCCATACAAGTCAGAAAAACCCTCCTCAATCTAGAAACTATAAAAAAAGCTCAATTTCTCTTCTCACATTTAATCTTCACTTTACTCATTTCCTATTTAAGTTATAAACTAGTCTGATTCTAGGGTTTTATAATCAAACAAAATTTAGGTTTTTCTCTTGATTTACCTGATGACTATCTTATAATATTATTCAATTTGTTATACTAGAGCTTTATTTTGTACTGGATTAAAGATTTTTTTTTTTGATTTAATGGAGACTGCGGCTGGAATCGCCGCTGGTCGCGGTGGTTCATTGCCGATGCCTTCTTCTGCTTCTTCACCATCAAGGAAGGAATGGCGTGTTGTTTCTGAACAGACTGGTCGAAACGCTGACAATGAGGTAATATAAGAACTCAACTTCACTATTTGATTAGTTGACTGATTTATGTAAATGACTTCTCTTGATTTTGTTTCGTTCTGCTTATCTTTCTTATTATATGTTTTTTTTTCAAAGTTGGAGAAGAATGTGGTACAAGAATTAGAGCGGTCAAAATTAGGAAAATCTGATAAGAGAAGTATTTATGAGGTGAAAATTGGTTCTATTTAGGGTTTATTTGGGCTTGGAGTTTGTGGTTTTGTAGTTGAATCGGCAAATGATGTTGTTTATGCAAGGTACAGCAAGGAACAGGACACGTTGATGTCCATTTCAGTTCTAATCCGACGACGAATGGGGTTGTAGTTGAGAGTGAGCTCTCTCAGCAGCAGCAGAGACTTCATGATATAGTTAGACAGAGGGAAGATTTGCAGCAGATGGAGATTGAGCTTCGAGCTCATTTCTTAATTAGATCTGAGTTAATGACAATGCAGAATAGATTTGACGCTCAGATCAAAGAGCATGTTAATGCTGCCTCTAAGTTAAAGGTTTTCTCCTCTTTTTGCTCATCTGTCTCGTGTATTGTCAATTTGAAGTTTATTTTTAGCTCATTGTTACGTAAAATAAATTCTGCAACCGATACTTTACTGGAAATGCTACTCATCTTCAACTACTTGTAATGAATCAGTGAGCCAAATTATGTAGCGTGATCGTGAATTAGAAAAATTGACATCCTTCCAAGTCATTTGGCACAAGATATTGGGGCTTCTACTCTCCACTAGGATCCTGACGTTGATAACCAGAAGAGCATGTTTTAAGAAAATCTGTAGAGGAATATTATCTAACTCTTGCCTTTGGGTTCATGAACAGTCTGCGTTAATAGCAATATACATTGTGCAGTATTTTTAGTAACAAGTCCTACCCTCTTTCTATCTTTCATGTTAACCTGGTTAATTATTTCAATGTCATTAATTCTTGGACTATAAGCTCGTAAGTTGCCAAGTCATTTGAACTTTATAAAATGTTACAGTAAAGAAATGGTGTTTCGAACCAGGTTTTCAAAAGTTATATGCACATGTTTTTGCTCCATTTTTGTGTTCTAATGAGCATTATGATTGTGTAGGAGCAACTGCATGAAAGGGAACAAACCGTATGCGAATTGGAACTGAAGATGGAAGAGAAAGAGAGGGAGCTACGCGCGGTTAAAATCGACAATGAAGCGGTTTGTTGGGCATTTTGCTTGTCTAATATCCAAATTGTTAGTTTGCTACTTCATGTTTATTGTTTCTCATCTGTCCATACTGTCAGGCTTGGGCTAAGGAAGGCATTCTCAGAGAGCAAAATAAGGAATTGGCATCTTTCAGGTATAGTGCACTGCTATTAATATGCTAATCCTGAAACTAGTCTCTGTTATCAATTGTAACTCAGTGTCACTGTTTAATTGATCCGTTGTTCAGTCAGTCATGGCTTTGTAGTACACATTAACTTGTCTATCTCATATCTGATATCTCACTCCATCTTAAAGAAAACATGATTCTTTTCTTTGCAGAAGAGAGCTGGATAACTCCGAGGCCGAAAGGGAACAACATATTCAACAAATACATGACCTTAATGAACACATCCGAGAAAAAGAGAGGCAGCTTCTTGAGTTGGAGGAGCAGGTTTTTCCACGACCTTTTTAGTATGCACCTGATTTTGCTTAGAAGGCGGAAGTTAGCATATAACCTGTTCTGCATTCTAAATTTTGCGTTTAAAGTTTCTAATCTCGTACTTGTTATCTGTCTTATAGCATAGAGTTGCACAAGAAACCATTCATTACAAGGACGGACAACTAAGGGAGGCCCAAACTTGGATTGCACGTGTTCAGGAAATGGATTCTTTGCAATCAACGACTAATCATTCCTTACAAGCAGAGTTGAGGGAGAGAACTGAACAGTTTAACCAGTTTTGGCTCGGCTGTCAAAGACAGGTTTCTTTAACTATCTTACTGACCCGTTTGTCTCTGTCTGTTTTAATCCTCCTGAAATCATCAATCACATGTTTTTTTGTTATTTTGCTTTTGTTCATTGGTCAGTCCATGAGAACAGTTTCAGATATTTGTCTTCATGTTACATGCTTGACTTGTACATGTTAACGGTTTTAGTTTAATGAGATGGAGAGTCATCACATGCAAGCTATACAGCAGCTCCAACTAGAGTTGGCTGAGGCGAGGGAGAGGAGTGGAGTCTATACTGATGAGAAACGTGCAGTTCGTTCAAATACAAATGATACCTCTAGTTTTGGGCAGAATATTGGATTAAATGAAGCGGCTGCTTCAATTGGTAACCATGATCTCATGCCTAATGGGAATGCTGGCAGTTTCCAGCCTTTTGCTTCCACTGATAATAGGTCAACTGAGGTAGAACTGATCTATATTCCTCCAAAAATTACTAAGTGATTTTTTTGTAACCTTGCCATAATGTAGTTTCATCGTTTGATGTGTTCTTATTATTGCGAAGTTTGAATAGCTATGTCAGTTTGAGATTCAAATTATCCTGTCATCAGTTCATCTAAAATACTTTTTATGCATCTATGTCAGTTTCTCGGTTTCCCATATTTTCCAAATGCTTTTATCTCTTTTATTTTTATATTTATAACTGTGAACATCAGTCAGATGAAGCTTCTATCACTGTTGATCTGCTATTCTTTTACAATGACCAGTTAATACTCCCTTTTCTAACCGTCTAAAAGTTATACATTCAGATCTGCACATATGTTAAACTATGAATTGGAGTAGGAAAGATAATATGTGTTGCGGATAAGGACTTGAACTAGAGTTCTCCATAAAAATTTTATGGTCTCCGAGGTTCTCTTTGATTAATGTGCTGTACACGATTTCCTATATGAAAAAGCATGATGATAAAATACGAGTCCAGTACTCTGGTTGTGGGTTTGCAATTAAACACTGGACACACCGTATACAATCAAGGTTATGAGCAACGTGATGAGTAATGATGATGGAGAGCAATAATCCAGCATAGTGAGAATACAAAAAGATAAGCTTGGCTTTATGCCAACTAGATAAATTAGTGAGGTTAACCTGTTTATTTATATCGGTATGTTAACCTTCTTAGGTAGCTCTGAAGAAAGTTCTACATATTCTTCTAAACCCGGGGACATGAGACTAGAGACACACCCATGGGTAATGCCCAACTCTGCTGCATAATGTCTTGCACCAGCTCCTTTTGTTTTTCCCATATCTTTCGAACCCCGTTACCCCAGGACTGCACAAAGTTACTTGAGTTTGGCAGTTCAGCAGACATACTCTCACTTAGCCCAGTAACTTAGTGTTTACACTTTACAGTTTATTTTTCATAGCAGGAGCTGATATTTGGCCTACTAATTTTCACTGATATAGTCGTTCACAATCCACATAATTATAAAACACAGAAGGGTCTCGTGCCTCTTCTTGACATAAGTTCCTATTTGACTGAATCATAGCTGCTCTTGTGCTTACTGTTTGCTTAGAAATGCATTCTAATGGTTCATTATAATTGGTGTAAATAAGATAATGAACTATTCAGAGAAATTTGTGAAATGATACGATATTCTATTGTTGTTTATCTCAACTCTAGAGATTATGTGTATGCTTTCATTGCTAAAGCCTCCACATTTCTTTTCTACCAAAATCAGGCAGATGAAGGTCGAGTAGCTGGGGATTCAGTTGTTCCATCTTCCCTCTTCAGCGTCGGTGCCTATGTTCCATCTGGGCAGGTGCCTGCACTGCATCCACTGCTTCCATTTGTTATCCATCAACAAGCTGTTCCAGCCGCTGTACCATCAGCCAATATGCACATTCCTCCATCTCACATGGGTCATTTTCAGTCAGTGCCAGCAATTTCATCCCACTCACAGTGGCAGAATCAACAGGTAACAGGTGTAGCATGACAGGATTTTTTTTTTGTCATTTTGTGGAATATTGTCCAGAATTTTCCTCTAACAATTCCTTCCTTTACCTTTAGGCTGTACCTGACTCCTCACAGGCACCCAGTGAGAACCACTATCAGCTTTCCCAAAGGTCCCAAACTGAGGAAACCCTATTTGGATCAGGTGCTCGATATAATTATGAGTTATCCAATGGACACAATCTTCAGGCAGATCATTTGGCTGTTAGCGTCAGCCCAACTCAGGAGCCTGGTTCAGTAATCACTGCATCTGATAGAGAAATTCAGGTAATTGTGTTTGGGACATTTTCACTCCATATAACACATCACTTTTGTTGGCTTGAACAGTTATATCATGTCCGCAAATTATTTTCACCAGGTTCTTCAATCAAATGAAAAGAATACCTTGGTTTCCCGTCAACCACAGCAAAACTTCGAAGAGAGTGCGGATGCTGCTTTAAGAATGGACTCTTCTGATCTTAAGCGTGAAACTGAGGTTTGTTACTATGTATTTAGCTAAAGTTGTTATTCTTAAATTCTACATGGAATTCCCAAAATTATTGGAATTGCAGCTGTATATAACCTACTTTCTAATTCCTGCAGTTACAAGTTGAAAATGAAAAAATTGCAACTAATCATTCATCCGAGGTGCAAGGACTGATCATGGAAGATCGGCCTAGTGCCTCTATATCAGTATCTGATGTACACGCTGTTCCAGTAAATCTTGGTGAAGCCACAGAGGGAACCTCAAGTATACTGGTTTCTGAAGCATCCTTCTCAGCTGAGAGGACAACAAATTTGCTGCCAACCAAGAAAATCCCAGAGCCTATGCTTTTAGATGAAAGATCATTGTTAGCTTGCATTGTTCGTGCAATTCCACCTGGATCAAGTGGTAGTCAAATTAGAATTAGCTCAACTGTAAGTAATTATTCTACTGAAGATTGTTTACAAATGTCGTGTTTTTTGTTATTCAATTTGATCTGTTTGGCGATTGATCATCGTACCTGTTAAATAGCTACCAAATAGGTTGGGGAAAATGCTTGCCCCTCTTCATTGGCATGATTATAAGAAGAAGTACGGGAAGCTCGATGATTTTGTGGCTGGCCACCCCAGAGTAAGTTTTTGTGTGACATCATGTCTGTAATCGTCCTCTTGGTTCCAGTTTATCTTATTTCCCGTTGCTAATCTCCTTGGCATCTCATTGTGCAATTTTCAGTTATTTGTAATTGATGGGGACTTCATTCATCTTCGAGACGGAGCACAAGAAATCATATCAGCAACTGCAGCTGTTGCAAAAGTTGCAGCTGCGGCTGCTGCTGTTTCAGCTCCGTATTCGGCTTCTTTGCCATCTGTTGCTGTCACTCCAATGGCAGCCCAGTCGCATCACCTGAAAAGGGTTCCTCGGATTGATCCGAACCATTTGAGGACTGGTTCTACAGTTGCTGTCCCTACTGAAGGAGGAAATAAGCTTTCCCACAGTTCATTCGTGCAACAGAATCAGTATTCAAATGGTGATATATCCTCTAACATTGTCCATGGTCTCTCTAATGTCACAATATTGAGCAAACCTAAAGAAGTTGGACATGGCATTCAAACTGGACCAAATCACTCCCATGTACAAATGAGCATCGGAAACGGATCAACTCCTGACAAAGCTGTTTCACCCAGTCTCCAGACAAAAGGCTCAGGCAACTGGAGAAATAGCGCGAGTTTTGCAGGACAGCGACAGGGAAGGTAAACATTCATAATGCCTAGTGATGGATTGGTGTCTAAATCTTTTCACTTCTAAATGTTTCAATTTTCAGAGAAGCTTATGAAGTCTCTTTCCTTGCAGGGTCGTCGGCAGTGGACCTGCATTGTCTACCCGAAAATAGTAAGTATGAGGTATGCTAAACATTCTATCTGCTTATGCAATCTTATTATTAACTACTTGGAGGGCATGATTCAATTTCTGTATGCAGTCTGATTCAAAAACTGAAGTCCAAAACACAGTAGTTTTTCTTTTTGAAGTGTCAGATTCGAGCCTTGGTCTTCTCAGTACTTAAATGTACATGTTACTACTCAACCAAAGTGGGCTTCACTGAAACACAGATTTGGTCATATAATATTGGGTTTACCTGATTGTGGTCTAAATATATTACCCACACGACATATGTAAACATTATTGAAGGACTAAAAATCTTTTGACATGATTTTATTGGTGGCAGGACAGAGAAGAGCAATTGGAATAGCTGGTGGTGGTTAAGCCCGATGATTGATGTTTTGGGAGGAAGCAGCAGCAGCAACAAGAGAGGGGGAAAAAGAATGTTGGGGCTCTATTGTTTTCTGGCATTTGCATTTCCATTTGATACTCTGAATATTATTATGTCAGAGTGACGACATTCATGCATAGATTTGCTTCTTCAAAATGATATATTTCCTTATATATTAATTATGTTTTGCTTCTTCATTGTCTCTGATCATATTTGTGTGATTCCCACTTTTTCTTATATAGGTCTTGTTCTTTTTTCAATCTCATCATCCAAGATTGAGACCTGTTAATATTGGAAATATGCTTCCCTATTCACCAAAAATTTCGACGGTGTAGTCATATCTCATTAAGAAAATTGGGGTTTAGAGTTCTCGATTTGTTCCTGAGACAGTGACGTTCGGCCAGACTTCCATTGTTACCATTCTCTACCTTTGAGTCTTCCACTATAATTTTGCTATAACAGAAGAGAGAGGTTTTTCAAAAGATCTATATTGGGGTGGGGGTCATTCTGGGTATTTGGACTCCCCTTCAATCTATCTATCTATCCTCTCAAAAGAAGCAAGTTGTTTGTGACCACAAAATATATTTTCCTATCCCCCTAAACTGGAAATGGTAAAAAGAAAAAACACACGCCCAATACTTCGTTGAGCCTCTTTTTGATGACTGCCTGTTGTTGGTATATTGTGCTTGTATGGTAACCACAAGCAGCAAGTATGTACTTGTATTCTCATAAGCCACATAATTCAATGTATTAAGTTTCAAGTTTGATTGATTAAAACTTTCCTCCACTATCAACTACCATAGGCTAATATAATATAGCTCATTCCTTCCCCAAGGGAACTTATCTTCATTTGCTGATATGGAGGTCCTTAACCTACCCAGCTTCAGGCCACTCCATTCTCCCCCTCTCACCAAGAGCAGGAGAGAAATTTTGAACCTAAGACATAGGACTACTACTACTGCAAGTTTTACTACGATAAAGTGTGGTATTGTAGAACCGTCAGGAAATCCGGCCCCTTTTGGAGAGAAAACCAAGTACAAAGATGGTTTCTTTGAGAAGATCTTCATGGGTCTTTTCGCACGTAAGATGGAGAAATTCGCAGCTAAACGAGGACTTAATGATTCTTCGTCTCGTGGGCTATTGGATTACGACTATGAGAGTTTTGTGGATGTGTCGAAGAGGGTAATGCAAGGTAGATCTCGCATACAACAACAAGAAGTTGTCAGAGAGGTTCTCTTGTCAATGCTTCCTCCTGGTGCTCCCGAACAGGTACAATCTTGTCACTTAATCACCGACCTTCCATCTTTACCTCATTATCATTTAGCCTTCTAACTTATCAAAGTTTTACTTAAATTTGAATGCAGTTTCGAAAATTGTTTCCACCAACGAAATGGGCTGCGGAGTTCAATGCAGCACTTACTGTCCCATTCTTCCACTGGTTAGTTGGACCTTCTGAGGTGAGGTTTTCAAATTTCATTGTTATCGAAATGTGAAAGCATCATCCGTATATCTATGTATGCATATATAGTTTAATTGCATAGTAAGGAAAAATATTTCTTTTAGGTGATAGAGGTGGAGGTAAATGGGCAGAAGCAGAGAAGTGGAGTTCGTATAAAGAAGTGCAGGTACATGGTGCTCTAAATCTATTTAACACTTTGTCTTTTTGGCGAGTTTATCCTCATCTTCGAAGGGTGTCTGTGAAAATAAGGTACTTAGAGAACAGTGGGTGTGTCGGTCAGTGCGTAAATATGTGCAAGATTCCCACACAAGATTTCTTCACAAATGAGTTTGGACTTCCCTTAACCATGATTCCAAGTAGGTCCTTTAGCTCTCCTATGTCTTTCTTTCTTTCTTTTAGATGTATACTTGATATTTGTTTTCTTAATTTATGACGACAATGACGATGACGATCTCTCCATCCCCAATTCTTTGTTAATGGTAGATTTTGAAGATATGAGTTGCGATATGGTATACGGGCAAGTTCCACCTTCATTTGAAGAGGATGAAGCGTCCAAACAGCCGTGCTATGCTAATATATGTGAGTCTTAATACAAACTTAGATCAAGTAATATCAAACTAATTCTTGATTTCACCTAACACTAGTGGTGGTCTGCCACAGGTACTATAGCAAACCCCAACTCCACTATTTGCCCGAAACTACAAGCATAAAACACACACCCTATTTCAATATTCATATATGCTCGAGCTCCATTCTGGTTCTTAAACAGGTAAAGTAGTAATCGATCATCTTTTTGTCACAACTGGAGGAAATAGAGCCCTGACTGTTGTTTTTGTCTTGTTTTAGGTAATAAGATCATCTTATAGGTGGAAGGGGACATGTTCATATTACGCTTACTATACCTCAGAATACATCTAGTATTAATGGAGTATATCACTGTCTCTCAGCACACATTTCTTCCTGGTGTATCCAGAGTGTCATTATCATGACATCCAACGGGAGAATACCTAGTTGTTAATGTATAGTTAGCATATCGGAGACATGTCATTGCATCCGAACGTCAGGCAACAACAACAACATTTTGGTATAGAAAAATTTCTTCAAATTGGTACTCTCAATAAAGGGACCTCTATAGTCTCTTCTTCTCCTTAATGTAAGCTTTCAACATACATGGTTTTTGACATTCTAAATAAGCATCTAAAATGTATTAAATTTGTGAACTAGACTATGCTAAAACTCTATTATGTAACGAAACATTCTTTATAGACATCCCTATAATTCTTCAATGACAACAACCCCTTTAGAAACATTAGTAGTATTTCCCAGAGACGAGTATGAAGATCTTGGAGTTCATATTCATAACTATATACCTTATTTCTTAAGTTAATGGATCAATTGACCAAGAAAAACATATCGACATTGACTGAGAGGTTTGTCTGAATCCGAATCATACATACACATGGAGGAAGATTGACCGCTTAGTCATGAATTGGTTAAAGACTACTCTACAAATCCAATTTCACAAGACACACCTCATTCATCGCAAGAAGATGGCATTGATTTCACTACAAATCCAGTCCGCTATTGAGATTGCTACTTTACGTTCAAACTTTTATCTCCTCAAATGTCTCCTCTGTTTGGTAGATCAAGGACAAAGGAACTTCTCATTTCTTGCTTGCATATATCGTATTGGTATGAGCCGAGCTAAGCACAGAACTCCATGTTCATTGTGGCATAGATTCATGGATATTTTGGCCTTTCTTATATATGTGGATGATATTATATTGCTGCTTTAGTCCTAGACTTGATTACTTCTTACAAAATTGTACTGCCGAAAGAGTTTGGCTTGTTGCATTACTTTTTGAGTATAGAGCCACAAAAGTAGTACAAAGTCTCTCACGCTCATTAAAACAAGTGCATATATGGCGTTCTACCATGCTCAAATATATTGCATCGCGAAATTATTAACTTTCAGGTCCTTGCCTCTCTTCTATTTATGGATGAACAAGTTTCTGATGTAGGACTCTATCATGACATAGTTGGATTGTCTTCAACACCTTAACATAACCAAACCATAATTTATTGTCTTTGATGTTAATGACATTTCCCACTTCATAGAATGTCCTACCTATTCACTCTATTTGGAGGTTGTTAACCGTTCGTACAACAAACATTTCTACCATTTGTATTGTATAACGCACTTAACCCTTGGGTAGAGTGGTTAACAAGTTGGTTTTCACTCTTTAGGTCTCGAATTCAAGACACAAACAAGACAAAAAAAAATTAACATGCATGTATTAGTTGTTTAAGTCTATTATTACAACTTATTCAACTGAAAAGAAAAAAAAAATACTCTAAAATTATCGAAAAACCCATCCACAATAATGGAATCTTATTTATAAATTGTTGTACTAATACTAATTATTTTCAATTGTAGTAGCATGAGAGTTGGTTCCATTATAAGTCACTTCCACCCAAACTTCTTCCTCTACCCTCTCTTCCTTTATTTCTTTCTTTATTGGTGTCTAGGACAAAATAAACAACTAAGAACACAAGAAATTGGAAATGTGAAACAAGTTATAAATAATCTGTCAATTGTATTTAATAAGTGAACCCCACCCACCCATCTCCCCCCTCGTTTATCTCTTTCTTTCTTCTTTTCATCTTTTAGATGAGGGAGGAGCTACAGAAAATAAGAACACTGAGTTTTTAACTCCATCACCATTTCCTCCATCTCTCTCTAAACTCTCTCTCTTCACATTTCCATATCTGGGTAGTTTTCCTTTTAGCTGAAAAAGAACCCATTTCCTTTCCCAAATGGAGCACCCATCATCAATATCTAGTACTAGATTTCACTCTTCTTTATCTTCTTCATTGTGGGTGATTGTTGTATTTGTTTCTACACTTACTATCTTCTTACCCACATCTTCATTACTTGTTGGAGCAATAGGAATAAACTATGGTCAAATAGCTAACAATCTTCCTCCACCTGAAAAAGTAGTCCCACTACTTAAATCAGTTGGTGCTACTAGAGTAAAGCTTTATGATGCAGATCCTAGAGTACTTCATGCCTTTGCCAATACTGGTATCGAATTCGTTATCGGATTAGGAAACGAATACTTATCAACCATGGCTAATGATCAATCCAAAGCTGATTCTTGGGTTAAAACTAATGTCAAATGTTTCTTACCAGCTACCAAGATAACTTGTATTACCATTGGGAATGAAGTTTTAACTTTCAATGATACTTCTCTTTCTAATTGTCTTCTTCCTGCTATGAAAAACATTCATACTTCTCTTGTCAATTTGGGTCTTGATAAACAAGTCACTGTCACTACTGCTCATTCTCTTGCTGTTCTTGAAACTTCTTACCCACCTTCAGCTGGATCATTTAGAAAAGATCTAAAGGGTTGTGTTACTCAGATCTTGGAATTTCAGTCTCAAATTGGATCCCCTTTTTTAATCAATGCTTATCCTTATTTTGCTTATAAAGCTAATGCCAAACAAGTTTCTCTTGATTATGTTCTTTTTCAACCTAATCAAGGTGTTTTAGATCCTACCACTAATCTCAAGTATGATAATATGTTGTTTGCTCAGATTGATGCTGTTCATGCTGCTTTAACTTCCATGGGTTTTAAGAAACTTCCTGTGCTTATTTCTGAAACTGGGTGGCCTTCTAAAGGAGATGAAGATGAGGCCGGAGCTACGCCGGAAAATGCTATGAAGTATAATGGGAACTTAATGAAAATGCTTAAGAAGAAAACTGGAACACCCATGAGACCTGATTGTGATTTGAATGTTTATGTTTTTGCTTTGTTTAATGAGAATTTGAAGCCTGGTCCATCGTCTGAGAGAAATTATGGGTTGTTTAAGCCTGATGGAACACCTGCTTATCAGCTTGCTGGAACAACCACAGCCAGTGGCAGCGCTAACAATAACAATGCCAGTGGTGGTGGTGGCGGCAGAGGAGGGAGTAACGGCGACGATTCAAGTTCTCAGCCAGCACTGGACACTTCGGCTAACGATTATTTATCTATTTCTTCTGGCACGGTAAGTTTGTGCAAACAACCAACAACCCTTGGCTGGAATGGTCACATAATTGTCTGATAACCTCCTGGTTGGAGGTTCGAGACACTTGGGTTTCAGAATCCCTTAAAAAAACTTTCTAATTTCAACAAGAAAGAGTTCGTACAAACAACCAACAACCCTCGACTGGAATGGTCAATCACGTTCGTGACTGACCTTCAGATCAGCCGTTCGAGGCATTTGAGTTTCAGACTCGTTTAAAATGTTCGCTTACTTCGATAAAAAAATAAAATTGTACAGACAGTGAACCTTCTTTTTTCATGTCACGTGGTGGCGAATCTTATGAGCAGGAACCGAGATTTGGGTTCTACTTCTACTGTTTTCTTAATTGAAAAAGTAGATGAAATTATGTTATTAAACTAGTGGGTGTGGGGTTATAATGCCTTAGATAAAAGGAACCTGAAGTCCAAAAGATTTCATTTTTTGTGTTAATTTAATCATGTCTGCTGATGTTCTTTTTGCAGAAAATGGGTTTTGAGATACTGAAAGTTGGAGCTGGAGTTTTGAGCGTGGTTGCTACTCTGTCCAGTTTTGGAGGTCGATAACTATTCTGGCCACCGGACTGGAGTCCAATTAGTTATGGAGATAGAGAATCAGGGAAGAGGAAGGTAAATATTGTTTGTCGAGCATGTCTTTTTTCTTACTATCCGAACGATAAGTGGTTACCTTAGAGACCGTGCCAGTACACAATCAAGGGGGCGAGGCAATGCTGACTTTTAGCCCCACCACCACGTTAGGCCCTGAACCATTACGCCACGACCGGTGGTACGGCGTGGCACACCCAAGTAATGGCATGGTCACATTCGTGCTGACTTTTAGCCCCACAACCCCATTAGGCCATCCCCAACCGGTGGCGGGGCGTGGCACACCTAAGTAATGGCATGGTCACCTTTGTGCTGACTTTACACCCCACTACCCTGTTAGACTTTACGCCCCAACCCGTGGTGGGGACGGGGTACACCAGAGTAATGGCATTGGCACATTCATGAGTGCCCGCTGGCCAGGGGTTGTGACTGTGGCTAATCCTTTGGGGTCTAGCCACGACATTACAAGTTGAGTTACTATGCCCAGCGCAGCTCTCGCATATCAGACACGCCAGTGACCCCTTAGGATTCTTGGGAACCTTGACCGACTGAGTAAATTGCTTTTTATTGGATGTCGTAAAAGCAAAGGATGCATAGATGGTGGCTGAAAAGCCTAAAATTACTGATCCTCTTGTTTTTTTAACTCAAAGTTCAAGCTGTCTTTGCTTTTATACTTTTTGGGTGCTCAAAAGTTACCCAGCCAAGAGGACAAATATGTATAAACTAAGGAGCAATCCTTACTTTTTTTACCATCTTTTGTATATAATATTTGAGATTACAAACTTGAACTTTTCTAAAATACCTCATCTGTTAATGGGAAAGAGCAATAAACAATACTACTAGCTGATTAATTGTGCCGTTTAAAAAGCACAAGATTCGAATTGAGCTGCATAATTAGGTGAACCAATCAATATATAGGGTTTTTTGGGCAGGTGGGGTATATAATGTTTTGTGGGATTGAATAGAGGGCAACCCACAGTCCAGTCTGGCTTTTTACTATTAGGTCTTGCTTAACTTTATGGTTGGCATTCACTTGCTCTCCTTTGAAATGCCTACTCACTAACATGTTACATGATATATGTCTCTTCTGGCAGGCAGGTCCTACTTAATAAAGTGTGCTAACTAGGAGGAGCCAAACAAGATTGATTTGATTCATTATTTAGGAATCCCTTAATATTTATGTATGAAGTATGTTAGAGGATAGAGAGAGAGAGATTAGGGTTCTTCTGTCCCATGTTATGTTATTTTGGTATTATTCATGTATTATTATTTAACCAAACTAATAGTTAATCAAGTGAGATATGGGTCAGGGTATCTGTCTTTTTGTTTGTTTGCTTCCTTCTCCATCACTAATGTCATTTTATTTATCTATACTATTATTGAGGGATTTAGGCTTCCATTACTAGTTAACTTTCAGTTTTTAAGTGTAAATTTTATATTTGGCCAACTAAGAGTTTGAGTGTCAAACTAGCCGTTGATAAAAAAATAAATAACAGAATAAATAAATCTCAAAAGTTTTAGGAAACAACTAAGCTCATCCATTATAATTTATACATACGATTCTCTCCGATAAGACAGACAATTAACATAAGAAAGAAGTGGGAAGTAATGGTTAAAACCTATGTAATACCATTATACGTGTCCTTATTATATGTTAATGTTGGATTTCCATCAGAGGAAGATATTAGTTTTCCATACAAATTTTGGGCTTATAGCCCAAAAAACGGGTCCTAATAGCACATATAGTCCTCTCTAATCCTATAAAGGGTTTCAAAACCTAAAAAATAATATAAATGGATATCTAGTCCATTTGGTCTCATGTAGAGAGAATACACAAATCCCTAGATTACATATTAATTTATAATACCTATACTAACATTCTTTTATATATAAAATCTGATTTATATTCTAAAATCCAAAATATTTCTTTTTCCATTTTTATCTCCACATTCTCTCTCCAATCACTTTAAATTCAAAGTAACCACTATCTTCAATATCATATTACGAGTAAGAACAAGGGTTATGCTAAGATTAGTTTTCATTATTTAGATTTGCTTAAGCACGGCCATTCATAGAAAGTAATTTTTGTCATCTGTCTACTGTGGCCAACCTGCGATTTCAACTCGGAAAGTGGTGTTGGCCCTTTTTCCTTATTCTTTTTCTAACATATGCCATTAAAATCAACCTTTGAAGAATGGGACTCTTAAAGTAGGCAGTGTCTAAGTGGACCAAATCCGGCTCTGTCAAATTAGACCCAAATTACTATTCACAAGTCTGAAAAATAAACAAACAATCTAAAGCCAACTACTCAAACTGCAAGTCTTATTTTAAAATATGACTTGGAAAAAAAAGGAACACTGCTTAAATCTGTTTTAAGATTGCAAATGTTGATTAGAAGATTTTGAGTAAGATGCATAGATCCAGTATGGTTAAAGAACATATTATTAAAGCGAATTTCACTCATTAGTCCATCTTAAACCAAATCGGGCACATCTCATCAAATCAAACCCTCTACAATCTAAACATTGTTAGAATAACAAGATATAAAAATTCAAAATATCCAAAATCGAAAGACAAACTACTACTCATCAAAAAATGCACATCCCCTCCTCGAGTTTTTGAGAGAGCAGAAGTTGAAACTGTCGGTCGAACTTCAACGCTGCGAACTAAAAAGAGCACGACTAACAATACCAGTGGCCTCGATGTATCTCTCCACACATCTTGAGATGCAACTGCTTTCGCTCCCACTCAGACTTGTTCCTGGCTTAGTGATGCACTTTGTAAAACATTTACCTCTGACAGTCTGCGAAAAATAATGAAAAATGGAATCAGCAGCCGTTGCTCAGTCACATAATAAGTACTACCCAGTATAAGCAATATTTATCTAAGAAGACTGAACATATGTTGCACTTCTATACTGATATAAAACAATATTTGAACACTTTCTCGCAGACTTCTCTTTTAATAGTTGACTTTAGGGGAAAAAACATATCTACAAACATGCGGTGATACCAAACCCCGGGGTAAGGAATAGGAAAGTCATAGCAAAACCTCAGTCAGCCTCAGCTATTTGGACCAATGAACATTTTGTAGATCTTTTTACGCATCTATTGATCAATTTCTGTCTCTTCATCATCAATAGTTTAAGGGTCATTCTTTCTTTTGTTTAAAAAAAAGTTAAGAAGTCCAAATTTCTAGATAAAACTCCATGGTCAGTGAAGATTTCAGCAAGGTCTCCCACTAACCTCAATTTGAAGCATGAGGTAGGCACCCCAACCAAATACGTTGAAGAGAACAGAATATTCAACTTCCTATTAGCTTCTACTTAAATAAACAGTTTCCTTTAGCAATGAATGATTGACCAAGTCGGATCTTATTGTCTGAGGACGTATGACTTATGAGAGGCAGCTAAGACATAGAAAATAGACGGTGCGTATCATACATGCAGTTCAGGAAGGACAGAAATATCAACAGTAGTGCTATATATAGGACAACTCAAACAACGTTTTATGTTCGAAAACAAGCTCAAGCATCGTGCACTGAGGAACCAAACTAAAGGCACGAATTAACAGAAAATAGGCCGTGTATCTCATATATTGAGTCCTTTAAGGACTCAATTTTCTAATTGAGGCTAACTTAAACGTATATGTTTGTGTTCGCCAACAACCCAAAGCATAGTGGACTAAGCAACCAAATTAAGTGAGCAGACTAGATGCAATTGAAACCACAATGTCAGCCTGCTTAGGTAAAAGAATCCGAATCTACTGTACGTAAAAGTAGACACCTCAACAAGAAGAACATACAAAATTAAACTGAAATAACAAAAATAACTGAAGTGACAAGACTATGGAAGTCATTGAACAGAAACTTCTTTAGAGGAAAATGAGCAATGAAGGCGCGAATATTTTGTAGAATAAGGGAAAGAAAGTTAAGAATGGACTATGCTATGTTATCTGAGGCGCAAGGCAACGAACTCTAACCTACCCAAGCCTGAAATCATGGAAAAGGCATCCTCATGCCTTCCTCCCTATACCCTGGGGGAGGAGGACAATGAAAGCCCTAAAAAATTATCTGGTTTCTTACAAATCAACAGAGCAGAAAAATTAGGTCTAAAAATCCCCCTTTTACATAAATTACTAATGAAAAGAAATAACAATGACTTGAAAATTAAGGGTTATTCTATCAATGAAGGTTAGATAGAGTAAGTAATGAAGAAACTTCTTGATCAACAAATCATCATACAGTAATTAATACAGAACGGGGAAGAGATAGAATACCTCAAGAAACTCCTCGGCGTAAGCCTGAGCAAGTTGGGTTTTGAGCTGGTCCATGAAAACCTCAGCAGAAGGCTGAGATGAGGATGAAGATCCACTCGAATGCGATGAAAAATCCATTTTTTTTCAGTCTTCTCTTTTCCTCTTTCTTTGTTATGGACGTATAATACCAGCGCAAACTAAACCCTAGTTTTATTTTGTTAGCCGTCAAATCCTGTTGATATCGCCTAACACACGTCACCGCTTTTACTCCCGTTTTGGCCAATTAGACCAACTCCTTTTCACATATTGACATTCTTGTCATTTTTTTTTTTTTTTGCTATGGGCCGTTCGGTAGGCCCCCGGATTGTGCTTAGGGGCCGTTTCCAAATTTGTAAAGGCGGTGGGTGCCTTTCCGGTGGGGGTAGATTTTTGTAGGGAATGATAAGAATTTTCGAGCTACAAATATTCTTGGGAAGTTTTATAAGGCCTCCCTAATTTTGTTAAAAGGCCTCCCCATGAACCATTTTACTTGCTAAATTATCACTAAGGGGAGGCATTTTAACAAAAATTAGGGGGCCCTATAAAATCTCCCAATATTCTTTGGGTAGAAACATCATAGCCTGTACACCCACCTCTACCCCCCCCCCCCCCCCCCCCACCACCGCCGCCACTTCTTACGTCTCCCCACTCCTTTTATCTCTGCTAAATTCCTCTCCCTTTATCTTTAATGTTGGACATTGAGGGAGAGAGAGACAAAAGTTTTAAATAAAGAGATTTAGCAAGGAGAATAAGAGAAAAGTGGGGGGTGGGGTGGGAGGAGACTTAGTCGAGATAAGGAGACAAATAAAGATTTAGCAAAGAAGAGAGAGGGATTTATATAGCGATTGGTAAAGGAAGATGAAAATTGTTGTTGGAGAGAAATACGACTTTTGGATTATTATTTTAAAGACCTTACAGATTGGGCGTAGAAAAGACATTTGAAAGGCATAAAAAAGAAATGGTAGTGGGTTGCTTGGGCAGAAAAAAAAATTCACAAAAGTTACACTTGGTTGGCCAACCCATAACCTAAGAATGTGAAATGCATAATTTTTTTTTTTGTTGAAAGATGTGAAAGGTATATGAAGTGTTAAAAGCAAACTAGGTTGTTGGGGGCTTAATGTTAGCTTGCCCCCAACAAAATCTGTATGCCCTAAAACACCCAATCTAGCATAATTGGGTTTGTTACTTTATTGAAGTAGCAGGTGCTGACGGACGGTTAAAACAAAATAAAAAATGATGCTATGCCCGGTGCCAATCCCGGCTGAAACCCGGCGCGCTGACATGGCGCGCCAACCGGGCATAGCATCAAACGTGGATTGGCAGTTTGGGAGGGATTTGAGGTATTTCATAAATGGTCCCTAAAAAGATAATTTAATTACAAAGAGGGGCTCCCATCAAAAAAAGAGATAAACACATCTATTCTAAAACTTGCCTTCTATTCTTCAGCTCGCCTCTGGGAAACTTAGGGGTTTCTTTCCTTTGTTCTTCTTCATCAAGAGTGCAAACCTAAGGGTTTCCTCCACATAATCGATCAACTCGACTTATTGAAGCAGTTATCTTTCCTCGTCTTATTCCTCATTTTAACGCTTTAATCCAAGGGTTTTTCTTCATCATCCAGCGCCAATAAGATCTCTCTGTATATATTTGTTACCTCATTTCCAGGTTTTGTCTCTCTTTTATTCGAAAATTTTGCCATAACTTCTACTGTCATACTTCAGTGATTTACTTATTTTAGATTAGTAATTATGTTAGGTTACTGATATGTTGTGTTTACTCATGTTTGTTAGGTTAGATTACTGATTTTGTTAGGTTATTGGTTCAAATAATTTTGGTCAGATTTTGCCCTAATATAAGTTCTAATCGGTTGATTAGGCTACATTTTGCCCTGATTATTGTTTAATAGTTCTGGAATAAGCAGTAAATTGTTTTGAAATTAGTTCAATGGTTCAGATTGGTTCAAATTACATCGTGAATTGGTTCAGTCACAGATGTATCAAACTCAAGCGAGTTTCAGATGTTGTCGAGTCATAATCTTATGTATCAAACTCAAGCGAGTCACGAGCACTTGAGATGAGGGTGGAGGTCGAATATCCCTTCCAACCACTCCGCTTCCCTTTGTTGTCGAGTCATAATCTCTTTTACCTCTTTCTCTTTGTTGTCTAACTCTCAAATTTATAACTCTCTCTTTCTCATATTTCATCACCACCTACGGTTTCCATATTTCATCTAACCGAGGTTATTCTTCATCATTTGTCTTCTTCAAGTATCAATCCAGGGTTAAATGATTTTTCTAGGATTAGGGTTTTAACTTGTTAACCATTTTTTCAGGTTCTCTCTGTCCCTCTCTCTCTAATTCCTTGAAGTTGTTTGATCTAACCATGTAATTTGTGGGTTTCTTAACATATATTGTTATCTTAATCTCTAAAAGAATTTATGAATTGTCGACCATACTCAAATAATCAAATTAGTGTTGCTAGCAGTTCTAGACTTTGAACAATAAATATTGAAATTGACGTCTACTGAATGTGGTTCTGTTTGTGCTAAAATTTGAAATTGTTAGTTGGATTAGGTAGATGGTTTTGAAGTCCTCCTTTCCTAATCCTTCTATATTCGTAACTTTCTTCATTCATTACTTGTATAAACACATCTAATGTGAGTTTGATTTTGCTCGACTTATTGGGACTCTTATGGTTATCTATGGAGCATGAGCTATATTTCCCTTTGATACAAGATACCCGTTAAAATATATTGATTATCCGGTAAAATTTTTTGCAGGGCCATATTTCGCGCAGCAGGAACTGCATGATTTTGATTTAGCATTTTCGCCATCTTAATTGCAGCATTACTTCAACGTTTCGTTATAAAGGTTATCAGTCAATGCATAGTTCCTTTTGATATTCGGATTGCTAGAGAAGTATACCCGTCGAAGAGAATTTGCACAAGTAGAAGTAGAAATGAACCGAGTGATAGTTTTGATGTTGTTTGGTTATGTAACTTCACAAGAGAGGAGGCTAAAGGATCTAGGATTGGTTGGTGAGCAAGGAGATATCATATTTTGGGAGACCAAGTAAGATTGTCCTTCGGGACATGGCCATCCGAGGGAGATAAGAAGATCTCGAGTTCGAGACCATGTTGACATTTTAATTTAGTAACAAATGTATTCCAGTTCTGTTATTGTACCAATTTATGTAACTTCTAAACTTAAGTTGGTCCTCTATTATGATATTTAACATTCAAAACATAACCATGTATAAGTTATCTTGAGCTACTTAAGTTCTCTTCTTTCCACTACCTGTGTAACTTTTAAACTTAAGGTAGAGTTTTTATTTCCTAACAGGATAATGGATAATCTGGTTTTGGTTCAATCTCCAAACTCTTTCAAGAAAAACATGAAAGTCATTTTGCTCAAACAACTTCTTATCGATTCATAAAATAAGTCATAAAATACACATTATTTGATCCAAATTATTCGAACATTTCGTATCACAATATACACATTATTCTTCATCTTCCTCCTCGCTATATGCGGTTGCTACTGATATCCTAGCACCAGTTGGATCAAGAGTTCGAACCACAGTTGAAGCTTTCAGAATTCCCTCCTTCAAGAATGCCTCCACCATTTTATCCCCATTTTATCAAAGAGAAGAGAATGAAAAGAGCTTTTCTTCCTTGCAATAATTGTAATTGTACATAACCTTGTATACTTCAATTAAGAATCTAGGGAAACAACTCTGTTGTGTTTGGTTTGAATTCGGCAGTTGCACTTGAATCTATTGTTTCTTTCACCACCTGAGCGAGCTATACATTGTGAACTCTTCTGCGTTGCGCAGGTTATAAGGTCCAACATGTTCACCTCCCATTAAAGCTACAAGTCCAGCTACTAGATATGTTTATATTACGCAGTCGGCAATATCCCGATCTATTTGTTTTAATTGGTAATCATTATAGCTCATACTATGAAATGGCAAGTCAGACACGTACAGGAAGCTTCTTGTTTGTTTCCCATCACCATAAACTACTGAAGTATGCCTTTGCCATCAAAATGGTTAACTTCAAATCTGTGAAATGTGGAACTCCAATGAACATCACATTAGAGAAAACTCAACATCCCATTACCAAGAAATACATATATGAACTAATTAGGAAATAATTTGAGACTGATTAGACCATATTCCAGACAGATTAAACCATATTTCAGACCAAGTAACCATATTTCAAAACAATCACACCAAAATTAGGGCAAATTTTAGCCAAATGAACCAAATTGAGCCTATTTCAGACCTTTTCGAGCAAAACCTAGGGCAAAATCTGAGCAAAATCACCTAAATCAAAACCTAGGGCAAAATCACCAAAATCAATTGAACCAGTAACCTAACAAAAATCAGTAATCTAACCTAAACAAACATAAATAAATACAACAATGAGCAACCTAACAAAATTACTAATCCAACATAAGAAAATCACTAATCTATAACAGTGGACAGTAGAAGTTAGGGCAAATTTGCACAAGAATAGAGAGAGACATAACCTGAAAAAAAAGGTAACAAATATAGAGAGAGGGATCGGATCGGTTGATTAAGGAACGTCTTAATGATTCAACTCCTTTGAAGAAGAAGAAAACATGCCGAGCTGTTAGTTAAAGAAGCCCAAAAGGAAGTCGAGTAGTCGGCTGAAGAGGGAAGATGATTTAGAATGATTTTACCCATTTTTTGTAAGGGAAGCCCTTATCTATAGTTAAAGTACTTTTATGGGACCATTTTTGTAAACCCAGGAAATCCATTCCTCTTTTATCCACCTAGGATGCTATGCCCGGGTGGCCGCGCCAAGTCAGCGCGCCGGGTTTGGGCCGGGATTGGCACCGGGCATAGCATGTTTCAAAATTTTGTAAATGTTGTGACATCAACAACAATATGAAAGTTTCATCAAAAAAAAAAAAACAACAATATGAAAGTTTTTTCTGTTTGTTCGTTCATTACTCCACCAATCATTCAAGGTTAAAGAGACACGGGCAGCCCACAGAGAAAACTGAAGGGGAAACCCCCGGCACCACCTCCCAAATACCTAAAATCTGAACGGAAAGAGGTGGTGGTTGTGGTGACTGAATCCGGCGGTCACCTTCATTCACTACTCCGTCGTCTTCTTGATTTCCAGAAGAAGAAGAAAGAAGGTCTAATGGACTTCTACGCCGAGCTTGATTCTGGTCCAATTGAAAGGATTCTCCCTCAGGAAGACGAATGTTTAGCTCTCCAAGTTCCTCCTCATTCAGCTCACCAAATCAGCCAGGGTTAGTCCCAATCCCCCCTAATATACAAATGTTCAAATTTGATCTTATATTACGACTTGAATGTTGAAATTGATATTAATTTAATATGTTCTAATGATAATAAGAGTGTAATTTCTGGAAAAATGATGCTGAAATCGATATTATAACTTCATTCCGTTGGAATTTTGTTGTTGTTCAGATTCATGGTTTCAAGTAGGATTTGTCCTGACAACTGGTATAAACAGTGCTTATGCACTTGGATATTCTGGTACTGTTATGGTTCCTCTAGGTTGGATAGGTGGTTCCGTTGGTTTAGTTTTGGCGGCAGCTATTTCACTCTATGCTAATGGTTTACTCGCCAAACTTCATGAATTTGGAGGAAGGAGGCATATCAGATACAGGGATCTCGCCGGTCATATATATGGTAACTAATATGGTATATATATTTTATATTTATTTACCAAGCCCGAGAATTCTTCTTCATTGGCTAAGAAGATTGGCTATATTGTAGATTGTGTCATTGTATAAACATAAAGCAGTAAATCAGAAATTAGAGATAGAATAAGGAAAGAACAAACCAATTAAACTAGTTGAGTGTGACTCTAGCTAACGAGTCAGCCACCGAGTCCCCCGATTAAAGCCCAGTAATATTAATTTGAAAAAAGTAGTTAAGAGATATAGCAATCTGGCTTATGTCACTGAGATACCTTCTATTTAAGTACTTAACGGACGAATTGGTGTAGGTGTCACCGAGATATACCATGCATTTTATTTCATAAGCTAGTGTTGTACTTATACTTTGACTTGATATGGTCCTATCTTTCAGGTAGGAAAATTTATTCACTTACGTGGGCGTTGCAATACATAAATCTATTCATGATCAACATCGGGTATATCATTTTGGCAGGTCATGCTCTGAAGGTAATATCAACTTGAAGTATTTAATATTCTTTTCACAAAAATATGGGACTATTTCAAGTTTAGTAGTTGACATTGATATTTAGTGTTTGTTTCATCGGACAATTTTAAGTTCTCATCTTAGTGTGTGGAGCGATGAAAATGTAAAATTTATGTAATTAAATGTATAGATCAATTTGTTTCATTTTCATTTCAATTTACATAATATCTCTTCACTCTGATTAATACTTATTCCAATGCTATACTGAATATGTAAAGTAGCTCAACTACGGAATCCAATGCTTTCAGATAGCTTTACTTTTGCGTTGCTGTTAACTAGCACGAAGCGCTTGCACTGTTCTTTTGTAGTTTACTTCGGATGGTTAATTGGACAAAAGGAACCCCCTGAGTCTCGAACATAACAATTTAGTTTTATTACTAATTGTGTTAAATCAATTAAGATGATATCACGACATAAATATTCCACTTAATTACAACACTATTTCTTTTCCTTGTGTAGGCTGTATATGTTCTCTATAAGGACGACAATGTCATGAAGCTCCCCCACTTCATTGCGATGGCTGGATTTTTATGTGCAGTATTCGCTTTTGGGATACCTCATTTATCAGCTTTGAGGCTATGGCTGGGTGTCTCAACTTTCTTTAGCCTAGTATACATCGTGATAGCTATCGTGCTATCATTTCGAGATGGTATTTACTACTGCAAGCTGCAATTAATTTTTTTTAACCTTCATCGAATTTATTTACTGGATGAATCTATTACAGCACGAAGTCCTCTAGTCGTCCTTCTTCTACGACAGAGAGTCAGAGACTTTTGGATCACCACTTCGAGGAATCCTAGACCTACCTACAGACCCTAAACAACTGCATGGATAAGTTTTGCACCTTCCTATTTGGTCAGTAGTAGTGCAATTGATGGTCTACCACCCAAACGCGCCTTTTACCCTTTAATCAATAAATCCCGAATTAGATTTATGTGATAATAAATCTGTAAAAGACAATAGTAGACCTTGAAGAGGTTTTACTTTGGTAACGAAAACATAGGATTAAAGGGGCACCAAGACATTACCTTGTCAAGGTTCAAAACCTATGCAATATGTTAGACGCCTTTGTAACTCCTTATTTGTCGCCTTCAGTAGCTTCGTGGTGTTAAAGCACGAAGAATACATATAAAAACTAGTGAGACTTAACATGAAAATAAATGACAAAAACAGGGAGGTTTGAGGCAGTGGAATTCAATGTGTGAGGTGATAAATAGGGTTGAGGTGAGCCCTATAGCTAAGTAACAGTGGCCTTTTTAAATTGTGTAGGATTAGTTGGTGTTTTCCTTCTGATATTGTCTTTAAAAGTTTGATATACAATATTACATGGTTTCGAAAACACAATAGGGATGAGCTCTCCACCTAGGGATTACAGTGTTCCAGGGTCAAAAGCAAGCAAAATCTTCAGGTCTATTGGGGCAGCTGCAAATCTTGTTTTCGCATTTAATACTGGAATGCTCCCGGAGATACAGGTATAATTTATCCCTGATTTACCATTTGAAAAGATATAGCCTTGGTATTGTATTACATATTATTAACTGATTTTAAATCTTAGTAAACTGGTTAGAAGCTAAGTGCTAGATTTTAGATCTTAATGAAAATTCTGAAATCTGAACTAGAGTAATCCGCAAAGGATCAGTGAATGATTCTGTCCTGCATCACTTGGTCCTAAACCTGATAATTTACCATACTACTTCTCATATAGATTTGAGAAACTTCATGATTTTGGATGACAAACTTGAATAGCAGTACACCCTTTCGGACCTGAACCCAACTTTTAACATCTTCTTTGATATGGTAGTTAGCCATGTCAATTCTGAATTATTTTATTTTTTAACACTATATAATTATTATATTCTGTCTGAATATCTTCAAAATCCTCGGTAATCCATACCCAATATCTGTTTGTTTGACGCAATAAATCTTTTTGGTTTCTGGGAAAAGAAGATAGTTTATGGCCATGTCTGTTATTTTTCCATTTCGACATTCATCTACAATAGATTTCCTTCTAGGAACTTGATATGATTTTCATGAATGAGTCAGTTTGTTCTGTTGACTTATTTTTCCTTACAGGCAACTGTAAAGCAGCCAGTTGTTAAAAACATGTTTAAAGCGCTCTACTTTCAATTCACAATTGGAGTTTTGCCGATGTATGCTGTTACATTAATGGGGTACTGGGCTTATGGATCTACAACATCACCATATCTCCTTAACAATGTCACAGGTCCAATTTGGGTGAAAACAACCGCCAACGTTGCTGCCTTTCTGCAGACAGTCATCGCCTTGCATGTAATTATAATATCACGTACATACTGCTATTTTGATTTCGGATTTGTTTGTTTTTCCGAATTTCTGAATCTGACTTGCCTGAGCCTGACTTGTTTGATCTGATTCCTCCTTATGGTCAAAGGTACAATAGTTTATTCCAGGTTATGACAAACAATAGGATTTTTATTGAGATCTATTCTACATTTGACCCAAATGGACCTGAAATCAGACAAAGTAAATTATTCGGACGAGTCAGAAACACAAGTCAGATAAAAAAACTAACGTTCTGAAGTCTGGCTCGAGTCAATTAAGATCTTGACTTAGATTTCAGATCTGAATTTGGCAAAAGAAATTCACCACTTTGTATCACCTTCACAAATCTTAATTGGAGCTGGTTGTTCATTTTTACAGATATTTGCAAGCCCAATGTATGAATACTTGGATACTCGATACGGAAGAATAAAAGGATGTGACTTTAGTTTCCGCAACTTATCTTTCAGAGTTGCTGTGAGAGGTGGCTACCTAACAATAAACACATTGGTTGCAGCTCTACTGCCATTCCTAGGAGATTTCATGAGTCTTACAGGAGCATTAAGTACATTTCCGCTCACATTTATTCTTGCGAACCACATGTACCTAATGGCGAAGAAGAACAAGCTCACCGTGTTTCAGAAGTCGTGGCACTGGCTTAATGTTTCTGTTTTCAGTTGCATGTCTGTAGTAGCAGTTGTTGCAGCTTTCAAACTCATTGCAAGTGATTCTAGAACGTATCATCTCTTTGCTGACCTTTGATTAGAGCTTCTTCTTGGGTTGCTCTATTTTGGTGCTTCATTATATGTATGTATATGGTCAAATATGATCCTTCACGAACATGAAGCAATGACATGATCTGATGTCTAAAGGCAATGGAGTAGTGATCCCACGAGATGCTTTTCAAATTTGTAGCCCCATAATGACATATTTTTTGAAAGTTTATAGCTTACCAACGTTAAGAGAAGAAGCGAGAAAGAGGGGGCAACTGGCTCGCTTATTTCCGGGCGAAGGGGAAGTTCCCTTCTCAAGTAGTCTGAACTCAGAGAGAGAAGGGGAATTTCTCACTTCTAATTCCCTTCTCTGTAACGAAGAATGAGTAGAAGAGGGATCCTGCTATAACCTGTTGTAACTAATTAGGAGTATAACTTAGGGCTAATTCCGTTGTGGCCTCTAATTCGCGACCAACGGGCTTTATTTTTCTTCGTGTCTACCCTTGTGCTTGTTTAATTTAAATTTCTCATTAAACTTTGTATCCACCTTATTTCTTTCTCACTCCTCTACTTCATCTTCCTCTCTCTTCCACCTCATCTATTCTTTTCCATTTATGAGTCTTTGGTCAGCCATTTGTTGACGACCTACACTGATTTTTCTTTTCTCATGTATCTTCCCATTTGATCGTATTCCTCTCACTCTATATCTTTAGTTGTCTATCTCTAACTTTCTCTCTCCTCACAGTCTGTCTAACCGTTTCGAGAAAGCGTAATACTACAAGAACGATGCTAATGCTGAAAATGGTAGCATCGTACCAAAAAGGTTATAGAAATGCTAATTGCGAGAGCGGAAAAAAGATGTTAAGAGATATGGTCGGTAAGGACTGAAAGAGGGTTCATGGTTGTCAGCCTGTTAGCTGGCGGCTAAAATAAGTGAATTAGGTGGTTGTTTGTGAATAATGTGTTATATTGATAAAAAGACTTTGGTTGGCGTATGAATGACCATGTATGCTAATGGTTTGCAACAAATAAAAGTGTATGGTAATGGTAACAAACCGTGTGTAAAATAGGGCCAGCGCTTTGGGGAAAGCTAAATAGTTTCCGGGGTGTGAAGACTTGGTAAAAAATTGGTCAATTTTGTTTGACAATTTTATTTAGGGGGAAAGCAAAATAGCTTCTCCACCTCAGCTCTCTCTCTCCACCTCACTTCTCTCCCTCCACCTCATCTTCTCTCTCCACCTCATCTTCTCTCTCTCTTCTCCGATAGGTCGTCCGGCCGGCGACCATGAAAAAAAAAAAAAAAAAAATTTCTCTCACATCTCTCTCTCTCTAAACTCCGGCGAAGGGGGTTTCCCTTCGCCGGAGTTTAGAGAGAGAGAGATGTGAGAGAAAAAAAAAAAATTTCATGGTCGCCGGCCGGAAAAATTTTCCGGCCGGCGACCTATCGGAGAAGATGAGGTGAGGTGGAGGGAGGTGAGGGGGAGAGTTTTTTATTTTGAACCATATTCCCCATAAAATATGTTTATCCGGAAACTTTTCAAAATTTTGAATATTCCCTTTGAAATTTCACACCCCGAAAACTATTTAGCTTTCCCCAAAGCGCTGGCCTAAAATAGGGATCCAAATTGTGTGGGAGGTATAGTAGCACAAGGAAGAAGTTGAGTGGATGTTATAAACGTGGCTGGTTTTGATTGGTAGGAGGTGCGGGGGCTTATGCACGAGGAAAACAATGAAGAAGAGTAAAAAAGCGCGTGTTGGAACGTGTAGGAAGACCTTCTGAAGCATGGCTTGCCACATCAGAGTTTTTTCCTCAGGCAACTACAAGTCCAGGTGAGAATGGAAACGTTTTGAAGTAGTAGAAATTATGGAGTATTATTAGTCCACAACACCAACACGGATACCTCCCCCATTCAAAGCAAACAAGAGATAGATAGAGAGAGAGAGAAATAGAAAGGGATCCTCTTCATCACTTCCCTCGGGATTGGATCTCCCCATCTTAATAACGAAGGAAGAAGAGGAGGAGGCCTAGGGTTCATTTCTTTCTTCCATCTGAAATAAATTTGATCCATTTATCTTCCCCATTCCAGAGAGAGAGAGAGAGAGAGATGACGTCTCTGGGGGTGCGATTAGGCGGACCCAAAACGTTATATTTTCTGATCAATGCCGATCATCACACCACTGATTCCTCCTCTTCCTCCTCCTCCTCTAGGTTGGTTGCTTTTGGTGGTGGTGGTTTGATTCATCGCAACCAATTTAACCCTAAACAACAGAAAAAGGTTATCTACAACAATTTCAGAACCCCCGCTACGGCCGTAACCACCACCCCGACTTCCTCTTCTTGTTCTTCGTCTCCTCCGGTTCGAGTGGATCCTATATTAGGGACAGATATCTGCTCATCCTGCCCCACCAACAGGAGAAGAGCAAATAGGGTTGGAGTTGATCAACAAGAATCACCACCACCACCACCAACAATCTCAGCCGAAAAGCTTGACGACTGGATCAAGAACTCTATTTCAGAGGTACTTCATTTTAATACTATTATACATTTGTCAACATCTTTATTTATTACTTCATATTCATTAAGAGGAGTACTAACTATTCTCATTATTTTTTTAATTAAGATTGTTAGGAACATTGGGGATTCTCCACTTCTAGTCCATCTCTACTCTTCAAAGAAGAAAGGGTATTCATCATCAATAACCAGTAGAATAGAGAAAGCAGAACCAGGGAGTTGGACCAACATAGCTAGAAGATGGGAAGAAGGAAGTTCTGTCCCTGATGGTATAATCCTTGTTGAACAACTAAATCAAGAAGAAGAAGAAGAAGAAGTATTTGGAAACAGTAATAATACTAAAACATGGGGATTGGTAATCCAAGGAAGAGGAGTTGATTCTGCTTCATCTTGTTACATTCTCAAGACATGTCGTGTTTTATCTTCATTAGGGTTTTGTACCCATTTCTGCTTGGTTAGAGCTAAATGCTTTGGTGAAATCCCTAATTTACAGCTCAAAAACTCTTGGTTGCTCAACCATTAAATACTCCTCAACTTTAATCAATTAGATGGATCAAGTTATCAAGGATGATGATGATGATGGGTAAATTGATAGTATCATTCTTCACCAATTCATTGTTGGATTGTATATATACATTGATAATTTACATTTTTTTAAGATGATAATTAGGGGAAATGCCCCATTTTAAACAAATCAATTGTCAACTTTGATGGTCATCTCTCATATCATATGTAAGAACCACCACCATTCTAGGTATTCAAAATTTATGTGAAATGTGACTTGTGGTGCCTAAATGCTCCAAAATTATAGTAATATTTGAGTGTTTTGAGTCACCAATATTATTTAAAATTGGTCCATGGATAGGATATTAGGATATGATAGTTTTTGAAGTTTAATAATACTTGAATAACTCTTATTCAATTTAAATTATGTTAAAGAATTAGATAAGTTCATAGAGCCAATAATTGATACAAGTGAGAATTGTTTTATTACATTGACAATTGCTTCTTAGGGGAGGGGGGGGGGGGGGGGGGGGGGGGAGGGGGTAATCTTCTTGAGAAGACTTATATTAGTGTTGAATAACTATTATTCTAATCAAATGTTTTGTGGTAATTTGTGACATACACTTTAGTCTTATCAACATCATTATTGATAAAGCAATTATTTACATATTCGATATTTCATCAGTTGCAATACCCTTTGTGAAGTCTTTCACTTTCGACTCAATTTTGGTTATTGCTTCCACCAGATTTGCATCTTCAATTGGGAAATAGAATTATGAGA